>NC_064275.1:23373750-24845000 GCF_003254725.2 Canis lupus dingo | reverse complement strand
CTGTTTTCAGATGAAACCTGAACACTGAAGCATCAGCAATAGTCACATTGCTGTCATAGCTGACCTAGGCCACAGAGTTCCCACTGGCAGAGAAATTGAAGCTGGGACCCAGTTCCTAGTACCATTGGACTCTGATATCAGCTAACCAAAATGCATCTTGCTGCCCTATGGCATACTGGTTGGTTTTCATTCACTTCTTTAATGTATGCAGAAGCACTGCATTTGAAGTCACATAATCCTGCTGCCAGGAAAACACTGTTGGTATGCCATTTCAAATTGAGGACCTTTTAATGTGTTTGCTTACCTACTTGCCATTTTCATGCTCAAGTAATAAGCAGAAATGAATTGTGCTTCACTATTCATAGCAAATATGTTCTCTAGAAGGGATGAGTTCACAAGAATGGCTACATAATTAATTCTGAAGATCACCAGGGTAAGTTTCCAGATACCATCTTCCTGGCTCCTGCAAAGGACAGTGTAGTCACTCTTGAAAGACCAGTACATATTTGTGATGTGTCCACTGTGCTCCTGGAGTTCATGAGGTTTCACCCACTGGCTCTGATTCTTCTTATAGATATGAAGTCTGTAGTTATTGTGGTTAAGGGCAATCTGAATATGATAAGTCATTACTCTAGTACAAAGTTGTTGCAGTGACCATATTCTTGGTGTTTTCAAAAGGTAGAAAGGTAGAGTCAGGGAAGTCCTGAGAGTCTCAAAATGGAGAATCTGAAGACTCTGGTCAGTCAACATCAACAGGCTCTATTCTATCTCCTTCTTTTATAGTGGGTTGTATCTTCTTTGCTGCTGCTTCTGCATTTTATATCCACTTTTAATATACGGTCTTTATTTTCTGATTTTTTAACTGTATATTACCCTTTGCTTAATTTTTGAAATTTTGAGATATTTTACCTTTTCTCTAGTGGTTACCTTGAATATGTATTTTTCTTAAATTGTTAGCTATGCATAGTAACTTATTTCCCCTTATGAAAAGTGAAATTAGTGTAATTCTTCTTCCTCTGATTGTTTTTGTTCTCACTTTACCACCAATTAACCACCAAATTTAGCTATAGAATTCTCTTTTGTTGGGAACTCTAACCTCCTCTCTACATTCCATCTCTCAACTTTAGAATTTCACTATTGTTTCTATATTGCTACAGATTTTAAGTTTACATTATATTTTGTAATCATATTTGGCACTGTTGATTTTAGTTCTACACTCAAATAAATAATCACTGCAGTTCTTTGACCATGGCCTTTTCATGAATCTTTTCATTGGGTGGAATTTCTCTTGTAATAGATCTATTTTACGGGCTTATGGGGGTTTGTGTTTCACTTATAGTATTCTTGGTGAATATATAACAATATATTCATAATGTTATGTGCCAGCCCCTGGATTATGTACACATAAGGTTTGAATTCGGGGGATCCCTGGGTGGCTCAGCGGTTTGGCATCTGCCTTCGGCCCAGGGTGTGATCCTCTGCCTTTGGCCCAGGGTGTGATCCTGGAGTCCCGGGATCGAGTACATGGGGCTCCCTGCATGGAGCCTGCTTCTCTCTCTGCCCATGTCTCTGCCTCTCTCTCTCTCTCTCATAATAAATAAAATCTTAAAAAAAAAAAAAGGCTTGAATTCTATAAAATTCATTTTTAGGTTTTTTAATTCAAAATATTGTTGGAAAATGGGCAGCCCCAGTGGCGCAGTGGTTTAGCACCGCCTGCAGCCCGGGGCGTGATCCTGGAGACCCAGAATCGAGTCCCACGTCGGGCTCCCTGCCTGGAGCCTGCTTCTCCTCTGCCTGTGTCTCTGCCTCTCTCTCGCTCTGTGTCTCTCACGAATAGATATAATAAAATCTTAAGAAAAAAATATTGTTGGAAAATAGAAAGTCTATTTTTTTAAAATGAGAAACAAGATAGTTTTGCACTAAATGTAAAAATGTTAGGTATAAAGCAATTTCCCATGAACCTGGCAATTATCTCATAAAATGCTAACTACTTAACTGTTCTAACTGCATAAGTATTTACTGTATGAGGTTTTTACTGCTATTACTATTATTTTACTGTTACTGTTACACTGTTCTTCAGTTAAGGATTATTATAATAAAGAAGTTATATTAGTATCTAAAGCTCTCTAACACTTTGTCATTTTTTCCTTTGTCTTTAGTGAGTAGCTCATGTACACAGTCACTAATATCTTGATATAGATGAATGTTATCAATAATTTCTAATTGCACACTGATGGTTAACATGGATGTCCCTGTAGAACTCAACCTCATTCTCCTTTCCTCTCAAACCAGGTATTTTCCATGAGAACTATTCTCAACATGCCTTAGTCATTCTGGACTCCTCCTATTTCCTATGCATTACCAACACTGTTTTGCTCACTGTTTGTAATCCCACCAGTTGTAAATTCTCCCATGGGGACTGCTTTTCTCTTTATTTTATTTGTTATTCTACTTTGGCCCCTCATCTGGCCTTCAGCAGTAGCTTCTTAAACATCTTCCTCCTTCACTAATGAATTTTACACTACTGGAAAATGATCTTCCTAAAGCATATTACAAGTAACCCAGGTATATTTTACAGCAAGGTTTTAGGTGAAAGAATTTACATTTAAATATTTATCCTTGTCTAGAAGCCTTATGGTTTTTTTCTGGAAATTTCATTTTTTTAAATGAAATTATATTAACAACTTATAAGTAGATATTTAATGAAATTTTATTATAAATCCTTTTAAGTGCAAAAAAATCTGTTAGTAAAGTGACACACACTTGACAATTTTATATATATAGTTTTCATCATTTGTCTTTGCTCAAAGTATGTGTGAAAATAACAAGAATGAAGCTGTTGGGAGGGAGACTTTGAGAAACTAACATTTGTAGAAAATGCTAATGGTTATTAATAACAACTATGCTAACTGATCTCCAGATTAGATTTACAACTAATAGCTTTCTTTGTTATTTCTAATAAACATAGAAGTGGGCTGGGAATCTTTTTTCTTCATTTGTAAAGTGGGAACAATATCAATTACCTTGTCTTGGGCAATATATCTAAATCAGTTAGCATAGTATCTGACACATTGTAGGAGGTCAATAAATAAAACTATAATGTTGATTCTTCCTTTGATATCAATCATCAATTATAATGGTAAAATACTAATTCATAACAATTTCTTTAATATTGAACTAATAATAATACTACCTACTATGTTAGTGCTTTGCATTTATAAAATATGCATTAATCAAATTCATAAAAGATTATCTGTAACTAGATATTAAATGTAATTATTTGTGGTCTAACATTTAATTTAGATACAATGAGGTGAGGTATGTGAATATGCTCTATAAACTTTGGGTAACATATTCTATGATCTAGCTTCAAATCTTTACCATTTATTAACAACACAATCTGTTTCTCCTCTGAAGAGAGAAGAAAAATATTGGGAATAGCAATAGCAACTTCAAAGAGCTGCTAAGAAAATCAAGTAAAATCATGTATGTGAAGCAGCTTTGTAAACTCTAAAAAAATAATGCAAAGACTAATTACTGTATTTTTGTTATTTTAACCATGACATTATCAGGATTTAATGCTATGAATTTAAGTTAGAATAACGGAGATGAAAATAAAGGTAATTAAATAAAAAAAAAACCCTATACTGGAACAAGCAGATAAAAGTTCTGAAGGAAAAATTTATGAAGGTCTATTTTGTAAAGCACTATTTATTTCAGAGTTTGAATTAAAAATAAGCCTGTGACCACCACAAAAAATGAAAGTGAATCAACTTTCCTGTAACTTTTCTAAAATTAAGAAAAGAGCTAGGACTCCATTCTTTTTGTATCAGGCATTTTTGTTGTTAAGTAGTATTAATTCTAAATAATACTAATATACAGAATAGGGAAAATAATTCTGGGAAAAAAATGATGCTCATTTACATGATTATAGTCACAAAAGGTAGGATCCATATGCCCGATTATTCAATGTTCAAAAACATTTTCATGCTAAAAAGAAATGAAACCTTATATTTCTTGGTGTGTAATGATTTATCAAACATAATTTTGTAAAATGATTGTTAACAAATGAAATGTTGAATGCTGCCAACAGAACTGTATGGTGATTTTTAAAAAAGCCTTTTTGGAAAGCCATCAAACACTGCCATCCAGGAAACTTGTTATTCATGGACTTGTTGGTAAAAATGTTCAGCCAAATGAATATAAGAAAACTTAGATTGTTGGCGTACCGTACCAAGATCAGCCTTAAGATCTGTTGGCAGACTTAACTTTCTTGATCCTTTAACTGAAACAACAGAAAAAGGAAAAAGGCAGTTGTTAATTACATAAAATTAAAGAGGAGTGTGGGGGAACAGTATGTGCTACAGTATAATTATTAAATCCTGATGAGCATTATATTTAGTGAGCATGTATAGAAGCAGAAATACTGTTCGATGTTAATTGGTCATTCAGTAGTAAATATTTAATATGCAAACCGAAACATGAGAAAAGCAATTGTTCTTACAGCAGATAATTAAGTATTTGCATAGTTTTTTTTTTCACATGTGGTATGAGAAGTGATTTTTTTGTTTAATTTGGGAAGAACCAAAAAGTCATTTTGGATAAATCTAATAGGCAAAGAAATATTGCAACAAATGTTTGAACTCATAAATAACTGACCAGGGTAAAAACTGATGCTAAAGCTCTCAATATTTTTTTTTGAAATAGAAAGAAAATTCTATTACAGATCTATATGATACAGTCAAGGAAACTTTACCATGCCAATGGCAGATGACATGACTTCAATATTGAAGGGTACAATGTTAAATTCAGTAGATAAGATCTTGAAAAATAAAAGATATTTGAAAATGAATTTAATTATATTATAAATCAAGATATCAGAAAATGCTTAAATAAACCAAGAAAAAGTATATAATTTATTTAAAAGCTTTCGTCATTATCTGTTAATAATTTTACATTGGGTATTTCAAAATACTGAACTGGAATGCATGTTATCATAGGAATGCATAAGGGGAAATCATGTTAGACATCTTTTCTGTCACTTTATACTTGAAGACTCTAATTGATACCATCAATTATACCTTCTAGTAAGTGATTTTTCTTTACAAATAGGAATGTTATTTTATTTTATTTTTTATTTTAAAAATATTTATTTGAGAGCACACAAGCAGAGGGAGTAGCAGAGGGATAGCGAGAGGTAGGCTCCCCACTGAGCAGGGAGCCTGACATGGGGCTCAATCCCAGGACCTCAGGATCATGATCTGAGCTGAAGGCAGATGGTTAACTGACTGTGCCATCCAGGCACCCCAGGAATGTTATTTTTAAAATAAAAATGCAGATTGCAGAGTAGAAAGAATATTCAATTTAAAATCAGAAAACCTGGCCCACAGATTTCTGAATTTGGCCACCTAAAAATATGTTTGGGAAAAAAATCCCTTCATCAATTTGTCACTTAATCTTGTAGCTTAATCTTATCTGTCAAATAACATTCTTGATATAATCTTTAGTGTTTCTGCTGGAATATGATTAGAATACATTTTATAATGGTTTTTAGAAAACCTAAATATATTATAAACTTAAATGTATTTTTTATGTTTCATGAAATATCATTTCTTGATTTCCCCCCCAACTATTTAAAAATAAAAACCCATTCTTATTTCACAAATCATACTAAAATAGATGGCAAGATGGATTTGGTCTGTGGGCTGTCATTTACTGACTACTAAATTCCATGCTAAACTACTTGTAAAAGGAAATCTAAGTATTATCATTCTAATATAAATAATAGCAACAGGCAAATGTTCCTATGAAAAGACATTAAAGGTAATCCTATTAAGATTAAGGGGCAACCAGGAAATCAAATTTTAGTAATTTGGGTTTAGAATTAGCACAAGCAAAAAGTTATTTATGTCAAAATATGGCCAACTGAATATATGTAATATGCTTCATTAGAGGTTGCAAATATATTTTGTAAATTCACAGTTCAAATATATTTTGTAAATTCACACACACCCAATCCTGTGTGTGTTCCATATTTAGAATAATCTCTCAATTTATTTTTATTTTCTAAAAGATTTTATTTATTCATGAGAGAGAGAGAAAGGCAGAGACATAGACTGAGAAGCAGGCTTGATGTAGGGAGCCCAATGTGGGACTCAAGGCCAGGACTCTAGGATCACGCCCTGGGCTGAAGGCAGGTGCTCAACCATTGAGCCACCCAGGCATCCAGCATTTAATTTTTTAAATAACTGATTATAATGGAAGGGTTTGTTTCATAATTTATCTTGTTTCTATTTTGTTTTTTAAAACAGTATTTTGGGGCACTTGGGTGGCTCAGTTGGTTAAGCAGCAAACTCTTGGTTTTGGCACAGGTCATGATCTCAGGGTCCTGGGATTGTGCCTCTGGATGAGCACCATGTTCAGGGAGGAGTCAACTTGTGAATTTTCTCTCCCTCTGCCCCTTCCCCTGATCGTTCTCTCTCTCTCTCAAATCTTTTTTAAAAACTACAGTATTTCAACATATCTATATAGTATTAATTATTTTTAAAATGGATTACAAAGATCTTTTCAAAAAGAGGGCAAATTGGTTCCTGCCTATTGGTTAGTAAGCCCAGATATGTAGAGCATGACAAAGACCACAATATCACATGCCGTCCTGCTATTCTTTCTGATGGAAAATTCTAGTATCTAACTTACTCTGGCTCCCAAATCTGCTCTAGTTTTTTGGATCTCCTTCTCAATTTTGTTACCTCTTTTTGGTTTTCTGTAGAAAGCCTGAAAACTGGAGTCCTCTCACAAACCCCCATCTTCAATAGTATAACCGAAGGAGGGAAAGGGAATGATTTGATGGTGGTATTAATTAGGAAACTTTAATAAAAATATTAATAATAGGTGTCTATTATTCATGTACAGGATGATTCTCTTGCCCACCTAGTACACTCTTTTGGGGGAGGGGATGGATCTTTGTGTCCAGACAACTAGTAAACTTTTACTTGTTCTTCAAGACCACTCAAAAATCACCTCCTTTCTGAATGTAGCCTCAAACTTAAGGCTTCATCTGGTGCTATTATCCTAACTTTCATAGCCCCTTGTGCACATTTCCTTTATAACACATCACATTTTATTACATTTGACTTTTTTTTTTTTTACTCTGCTACTCATTAACATCCTGAAACTGAGTTCTCCAAAGGTGGAAGTTGTATTCCCAAAACCTAATAAAGTATTGACATAGAGTAGGTGTACAATGAGTATTTGCTGAATAAATGTTGAAAAAAACAGTAAAGTCAGGATACGAGGTGAGGAGTTACTCTGAAGAGGGCTAAACAAAGTATGTTCAAGTGTTAGAGAAATATGTTACACGTGAACACTTGAGGAATCTGAGTTGGAAGATGAGTAAGGCAAGAGGAAGTATGAGGCAATTCTTCTTGGAAATGTATAGAATGGAAACCATACATATTAACCCCTTATAATGTGCTCTTGGGAATGTGGCTCTCTGAATTTCTTAATTTTTACTGTTCTCTAACATAGGCACAGTGCCATTACATATTGAAGGGGAGAAAATGTTTAATAGAAACTTCTCACTACTCACTGGCTCAGCACACTGCACAAAAAAGAGAATCTTGCTCAAAGGAATCTTAGAGATCATTTACTCCAATATCCTATTCAATGAAAACTATTTCTCCTACAACATTCTTGATATCTTGTTTAAATAGTCCTCATAGAAATCTTTAAAGGTATATAAAAAATCAAATTTTGGGTTGTTATACAACCTTTGCAAGACTATGTTCTCTCTATTCTAGACTTTTCTACTTCCAAATTCAGGCTCAGTTACACTAATGAGGCAGGGTCGTCTAGTGGCTTAGCATAGCTTATGACAGAATTAGGTCATATGCTCAGCCCTAAATATGAACAGAACTTCCGGCATTACAAAAGTATTTTGGCTAGGGGTTTCAGGTATCTTCAGTGCATCAGATCCTTCAGTCATATGTATATTCACGTGTTTTTTTCCTAACTCCTAATTCAAGTCAAAGTCAATGGAAACTGCAGCCTGACTCATCAGAGGAATGCTGTATTGGCTTCAAACAACTCAGAACAATAGAGAACAAACTGATGGTTACCAGAGGGGAGATTGTTGGGGAAATGGGTTATTTAGGTGATGGGCATGGGGTGTTGCATGGGAGTGCTGAATCACTATATTATACACATGAAACTAATACTACACTATGTTATCTAACAAATTTAAATAAAACCTTAAAAAAATAAATATAATATGTACAAAAACCCTCTGTGGTGCCACAATTGAATCACATTTTTAGGAACAGAACAAACTCTGAATCAGTCTGAATGTGGCTTATCACTTTAATGGGAAATACATAAAGAGGTAGGCTAGAACTTTCTAATTCAAAGCTTTTGATTAGTTGTTTCTTGGTTAGAGACAACTGGATTGACCTTTTGATTTCCAATGGAGGATTTCTACTTTGTAACGGCTAAGCTACAACTGATACTGGAAATTAGAATGGCCAAGGAGATCAGATTCAGTCTCTTTAGGCCATTGATGTTTGTTACTATTTTTATAATAACTGCTACTATATTTTATTGAGAATTTATGTTCTGTAAATTAGCATAAAGTTAAGGTTGAGAAACTTGGCTAAAGGTATAATGGTAGGAACAGCAGGTAGGTTGAAATTTCCCAGACTCCAAAGCAGCTTACTTTCCAGTAAGCAGCCCAATAGGTATGTTATATATGATATAGCAGATACCAATTGTGTCGGCCTAGATGTCTTCTGCAAAATAAATCTAATACTAAACATTTAGATTGAAATGTTTATAAAATTTATCTGTGTTTTGTTTCATTTACTGTTTGGAACATAGTAATGAATTTCACTTGTCTCTATCTTCCCCTAAGCTAGAAACTTAGAACAAAGCACCTGGTACATATATAGGTATAGTTCTCTCTCTCTCTCTCTCTCTCTCTCTCTCACACACACACACACACACACACACCACACAATTTTAGAGTCACCATACTATGGTAGAGCCCTGAAAGGCCTACATACTTCTATATTACCACCCCTCCCTGCCCCGCCTTTTATGAAGGGACTAACATAAAGTCAGGCAAAGAAGAATCTTTATTTGAATTTGCCCCAGCATAAAAAAAAAATGTTTTATGTCATGACTCTACTTTTCTTGCTATATTAAAATATGTATTATAATTCTATCTGGACAGTATTAATGAATTAGTGATTTATTAGTGTTGCATGAACAAGAGTTAAAGGATTATGAAGCTTTATTTCTGTTCTTGTTTACCTTGAACTATAAACTCCCAGAGAAAACTACTTCTTCAACACACTTTTTTTAAGTGCATAAAATAGAAGGACAAATCATTTGGGATCAAAGGACCTTGAAATCTGAAGATTTGGGCTGGTTCAGACTAAGCCATTTATTAATAGGTTAATCTTGGTCAAGTTATGAAATTTTTCCTTAGTCATACTTTCTCCACTTGTGTAAAATGAGAACTATACTAACCTTACAGGGTTGCTATAGGATTGAATAAGATAATACATATGAAAAATACTTTGTTTGCTTTAAAGTACTATATCAATATTGATTACAATTTTTAGCAAACAAGGCTTAATAAATTCAAAATATGATAATTTGTTGATTCTATGAACTATAAAAACTAAAAAGTATATTAAGTTTTTTTGAATTTTTTTTAAAACATCCTCTTCATAACTTAGCAACTTTGTCACTGTTTGGCTGTCCTTTAGTTTCAACTGTGATAAGTTTTTTGCAATTCTTATATTTCTTTTTCTCATTTTTTAAATGAAAACCAGGAAAAAGCATAGGCTTTATAACAAAATGTTATAAAGGTTAAGCTGGAATTCTAGCTCTACTTATTTAAATACTCTGTCAGTTTTCTCCTCAGCAAAAAGCCTATCCCAGGGGTGATGTAAGAAAAAAAAGAAACTAGGTTTGAAAAATTGTGGGTAACAATTATTTTTAGGTTTCTTGTTTACTAACTTCATTTGGAATCTAGAACATTGGGAATTTATGCTTCTTAAAATTGCAAATCTGGTCATAACCATTTTGTAATGAATGCCTAATTGAAGGAAGCTGTGCAACCTGTGTTCGATTTTGATTTGGCCTCTCTGAATAGCAACAAATATTCAACAGTTCTGCATAAAACAGATTATAAGACTTTCCTTTCTGCTCACTATTTCTGAGAGAACATTGCCCCTTTGAGGCAATTCTCTTGTGGAATTTCCATGATCATCCTGGTAGTTTGTGATCATAGGTAATATTTTATTGTATTCCAAAAAGTTATTGTATTACAAAAGCATTTTTACAAAACCACTTTACTTTTTGGCACTTAAGTTTCCCTGAGTTCTCTGTTGGTTCCCTCGTATTTTTTTAGGTCTGATAAAAGTATTCAGACTTAAGGTAGAAAAATAACTATCAAAATTATATAGAATATTACAAAATCATAGAAGCCTTAGGAATTCCTACTTTATTCCAGGGAATTTTGTCTTCATTCACCATGGGGGGACTTATATTTTCAGCACAAATAAGAATAAAGCATTTGAGAAAAATTGTGTAGTCCAGAAAATTGTAGAGATATGAAAAACTTGTTTGTTCAAAAAAAAGATTTTCACTTTCACCTGGCAAGTGATGTACTTGATTCCTCTGTTTCACAGCTGGTATTTCATTCCTATAAAAGCCTGGTGCTCCCTCAGGAGTTCTGGTAGCAAGTCCTAAAGGAAGGGAATAAAAGACTTTGGCATTTAATTTCTTAGCCCAAGTGAACCCAGAAGTTTTATCTTGGAGGTGAATTTCATGATAACTGTTTGGAAGGCTCTCTGTTTTGTGCCTTTATCTGAGTATTTTGGTGCCGTCCCAACAGAGGTCTATTTGGAGGGAAGAAGCTTTCTTCTTTGGAAGATATAGTGGGGTTCCAGAAATGTAGAACCAGACAGAAGGAGCATTCAAGCTAGGCTATAAGACCTAGTTCTAACCCAGGTTTGAAAACAACAGAGATGGTTATTTCTTTGTTAGTATTTTGTGATGTTAGCCTTTATGATATTTTAATAAAGATATCTTTACTAAAGATACCTAAGTAAACATATTTTAATAAAGATACATATTTTTATCACCCTAGCCTTAACTTGACCTTAATAGCATAGTAAGTATATCATTGTGGACAGTGAGAATCACAAGGATTGATGGCTATATTGGTAGCAGCAGTACTAGAACCCTGATGCTAACCTAGAAAAATATGTTCATCTGAGCAAATGATTTTTAAAGGCACATCTTCAAGAAGGAAAAATTAGAAAAATGCACATCTTGTGGGCAGATATAACTCTACAGTTGAGGGCTTGGTTAGTTTTCAATTCTTTGTCCAAAGAAAAAGGGTCTGTTTCCTTTAGGGACTGCAGTTCTGTTCCAGATAATGGAACTAGGGCTGAATGTTAGTTCTTGCTCATCCCCTTGGGAGGTATATTTATATAGTACTCAAACTGCACAACCTTACCTGGTGAATGAAAAAGGGTTATCCAGCTTTAAGAGAAAACAACTATTTGTAAAATTACTAGTTTAATGTTGGTTTCTGCAGATAGACTGTCAGATGCATTTGGCATGGAGTAGGTTCGTTTGTTCATTTATTCTCAGTAGATAATATCTACATAACTGTAGATACTGAAAATTATTTGAATAGTTGAGTGAATGAATAAGTAATATGAAATGGTTATATTATCCTGGGAGTTGATAACATCAGCTTTCCAGTTGGCTCACTGGGATTCTTTCAGTTTCCAATTCCTCCTCAAATAAATATTTACTAGTCTTAAACTTTATTTTACTTGCAGTTTTTATGGCTAATGGGAGTTTGAGATCCATGTAGAAAATCAGAGTTACAGAACGATTATTGGTTTCTGGCTTGCCTAATTACCAAACATTCCTGCTCAGCTATTTGCATCAATGTTTTAATCAGACTTTAAAGGGTTGAAGGTTTGAGATCACAAAATAGATACTGAGAAGGTAAGTATTGAAAAAATATTGTAAAAACTTCAAAGAGCCATGGTTCTCAAGTGGTTAAGAGGCCAGAAACATTAGCATTATGTAGGGAGTTGGTAGAAATGCAAAATTTGAGGCCCCAGTCTAGACTTGTTCAATTAGAATCTCTGTGTTTTAACAAATTCTTCACATGATTCTGATATAGGCTTATGTTTGAGAACCACTGCATTAAGGAAAAAAATAAAGAGAAGGCAAGAATAGTATTGGTTCTTTAAATGTCTTATATACGTGAAAAAGGGGAGATTATTCAGATACAAACATAATAATTGCCATTGTTAATCAGACCTAGTGAAGTGAACTGTTTCTTAGTGTATGAATCAAGGAGACATTAGGAGGCATGGCTGTTTTTCTTAATTTTTCAAAAGTTAAATATATTACATATATTCCAGTTTTCCTTAATAACATATATTGATTTGGTTCTTCATAAATTTTCTAAACATTTTAACTGTTGATATTTTCATTTCTTTCTATCTTTAGAGATAATAGGCTTCATGAGTTTTATAAACTACTGTTAAAAATCTTTTTTTTTTTTTTTTTACTGTTAAAAATCTTAAATGCACTTTTTTCAGTTACATTTTAGTTTTATGAGATTGGGCTAAAAAGTCTGCATTTACCCTAACTATACCTTTCCTGATAATCTAGATACAGTGATTCCTACAATAGGAAGAGAGGACAGAATGTAATGTTACGTATATGTGTTACTGGGGTATTCTAGGAATAGCACTGGGCACATACTCTGTTGTGGGCTTACAAAGACTCCTTGATAAACACAATTATTTGTCTTTTGCATGGTAAATGAATGGAATATGCAAATAATATTTCCAATTTTCTTAAGATAAAATAAACTTTGTTGGCACTGTTCCCAGAAGGATAAATTTCATACATTTTAACAAATCTATAATGATTTAAAAGCTGTAATAAGAAAAATCTCTCATTCCTCAATTATGAATTGCTACTAAAGAAGAGTGGGCCCTGTCCAACAAACCAGCCTCAAAAAGGGCACTGAAGTGATAAGTGAATCTTACAGCCAATTATTTCTGTCCTAAGCAACCTAACAAAAAAGTAGCCAAAGCCTTCCTGCTTTGAAGCAACCTACTTCATTGCATGCAAAGTCCTGACTCTGCTTTGCAAAAAAAAAAAAAAAAAAGTGGTGGTTGTGATGTTTCCAGATTTGCTCTGATATTAGTGAAAAAAGAAATATTAGATGCAGAAGGCTAACAGCAAGATGTCTACTAAAAACCTATAATAATTATCATAATTATGGGAAGAAGGAAGAGATGTTTGCTAACACCACATATATTCAATATTCTATTGGAGGTCCCAGCTAATCTTTTCCTTTAGAAATAAGAAAGAGAACTGTCATTTTAACACTGGACATAATTTAATAGACAATCCAAAAGTATTTACAAATTATTAGAATTTATCCAGTTTTCTGGATTTGAAGTCAATATACAAAAACTAATTACACTTTTATATTACAGCCACAAACTTTAAGAAAAAGATGTAAAAAATTTACAGCATATAAAAACACCAGATGCCAAGGAATAAAGCCAGTGAAAGGTGTGCAAGACCTCTAAAAATAAAACTAAAAACTTTGCTGAAAGATTCATGTGGAACAAGTAAAACTTTTTTATAGACTATCACTGGAAATAAAACTGGACCTACCATTTTGAAAAAGTAGTATTTACTGAAGCTGAACACAGACATACCCTATGACCCCCAAAATTCACTCCCAGATACTATGTACAACGAAAATGAGTTTATATTTGCATTAAAAGTTTTACAAGATTGGTCATAACGGCTTTACTTAAAATAGCGCCAAAGTAAAACCACCTAAATGTGCAGCAACAATAAAATGCATAAATAGATATATTCATATAAGGGAAGATCACACAAAAATGCAAATCATTCAGGAATGCAACTGAATATAATATATATAATGTTGAACAAAATTAGCAAGAGGCAAGAGTAAATAATGTAGGTTTCCATTTGTATGAGAGTCTCAATCCCACAAAACAATTCTATGGTTAAAAGTCAAAACAGTAGGTACCTTTGTGTGGGCATAAGTGGCTGAGAGGCATGAGGGAGATTTCTGAGTTCTTGAGACATTTCATATTATACCTTAGTTTAAAAAGTTTACTCCTAAAGAGGCAAGACCAAGGTATACAAAAAAATTCCAAGTAAAAAAAGCAAGAGTTGTGGTATCATAGTAAACAAAGTGGAATTCAGGTGAAAAAGATATAATATGAAATGAACAATGGTGATTAATGGTACAAGATGTACTTTCTGTGGATGTATTTTTAAATATCTACACATGAATATTTTTAACACAGCAGATATAAGGAAAAATAGAAACATTATTATACAGTATTTTAATTTTCCTTTATTCTTGACAAGTAATCAAAAAAGAACATGAAAGGCTTCAATAACATTAAGGTAGCACTTATATCTACTTAATGCTACAAGTTAACATTAAGTAACTCAGGTAAAGACATAAATTGCTTACTCTATGGAAAACACTGAGAATGAAATCACAATTTATCAAAATCTATGACACATATAGTGTAGAGTTCAATGGAAATTTAATCTTATTTATAAAGAAATAATATCAATGTAAGAAATGAATGAATGAAGCATCTACCACAACAACAACAAAAATGGAACAGTGAAAAATAAGGAAAGCAAAGGAGGGAACTAATAAAGTTAAAAGCAGAAATTAAAAGCCCCAAACCCACTAAACCTTCTATTCAGGTTAAAAAAAAAAAAACAAAACAGAAAAATAGATCGACTATTAACTAGCTTAAATAGAGAACCACAATCTTTGCATATGATACATTTGAGCATTGTTAGAAAATTTCCATAATGAAAAGTTTTCTTTACAGAGAATATGAAAACACAAAATAATTATAAAGGCTAAATGACTTGATGGGAGAATTCTACCAAAATTAAAAAATGGTTGACTCCAATAGTATTTAAATTGTCTGGCATAAAGAAAGAAGTTCTTAAAAGAAATATCTGAATGCAGAAGAGCTACCACAAGCAAAGTTAAGCTGAGAAAAATATTTGGATCTCATAAAAGGGTAATCTTAATTTGTAAAGAGGCAATAAAATTGATATGAAAGGGATAAACCTATAGAATATGGGCAAATTGTATGAATAGGTGATTTACTAAAAAAATATTAAAGAATTCTTAAACAATTGAAAAGGTATTCAATATCACTTTCATGAGAGGTAAATTGAAAGAAACTACATGGACACATCCTTTATTCCCTAACAGACTTACGAAATTAAAAAAATAACCAATATTTGTTGCTGGAAGGAGAGAAAATTGGGAGAATTTATAAAGATTAGATAGGCATACACTCTGACTTAGCTCCAAATTTAGGAATTTATCTTCTAAATATACCTGTACACATTTAAAATGAATGTACAAGTGTTAGTCACTGTAGCATTATATGCTATGGAAGAAGTTTGGTAGCAAATCAAGTGTCCTTTAATTGGTAAAATGACTAAGTTATGGTACATGCAATTAAATATCATACAACTATCATTATGTAATCAAATGGAAAGACAAGATACATAGTAAAGTGAAACAATCAAAGTATGGTGTAATTCATATACTACTTGTGTACGAAACAGGAAGCAAAAAAGAATACATGTCTTTTTGGTTTGTTTACAAACAAACTGAAAGGATAAATAAGAAAGTAGCTGTTTTTTTTTTTTTTTTCCAAAAAGGAAGTAAAAAAGGATAAAGACAGTATATGGTGAAGGGTAGGAGGGGAGACTTTAAATTCCATTTCTTTTTGACATTTAAAGTGAAGTTATTTAAATTGATATAGAATATTGAACTTCTAGTGAAGATTTCTAACAGAAAATATCAAAGTAATATTTTAAGGAGATTAATATTACAACCTGATATGCAAAATGAATTGTAAGACTGAGAGATGAATAGCAGAGACACATGTTAGAACATTTTTGTGATATACTAAAGGTGGAGTAACAAATGCCTAAATTAGGATGGTGCCAATAGAAATGCCGAAGAAAGGATAAAATGTATGGGATCATGTTTAAAATAAAAGCAGTAAAATAAAGACTAAATAGATATGATTAAAACAAAAATTTACACATGACACAACTAAATTCTATGTAGCCTACATTCCTGAAGAATAAAGATAAACAACTAACAATTCTTAAGACAGTAAATTGAGGAAATGTCATAGTTCTAAATGATTTTCTAAAAGACAGAATTAATTCCTTTATAAGGTATTAAATGTTTATATATTTGTGTGAAGTTAAAATAAAAAATTTTCAATTCTCTATGAAAACACATCTATAGTTCAATATCAAGGATGTACCTAACATTTTTGCTTAAAATTTACATATTTATGCATTGGAGAAAGATCAGGTAAATAAATTTTAAAAAATAAGCTAACCATTCATAACACCCAACAATTTCTACTACTAACATTTTTTTGCATGCCTTAAAGACTTATTCCTAGGAATCTTTATTTAAAAGATTTTTATTTATTCATGAGAGACAAAGAGGCAGAGACACAGGCAGAGGGAGGAGAAGCAGGCTCCATGCAAGAAGCCCGATGTGGGACTCCAGGATCATGCCCTGAGCCAAAGGCAGACATTCAACCGCTGAGCCACCCAAACATCCCTCTAGGAATCTTTATACTCACATTCTCTTACTGATTCAATTCTAGTATAAGAAGACAGAGTTTCTGTATAACATTACCAATTTTTACTTAGCATTATTTATACATCTGTGAAAAAAAAAATCTTCCCTTAAAATGTCTCTTTAGTAGTGCACTCATAACTTTGGTCTTAATTTTTTGGGAAGCCAAAAATATTTTTAAAGACATTTATTTCTAATTGATTTTATTATTATTTTTTAAAATTTTATTTATTCATGAGAGACAGAGAGGTAGAGACACAGGCAGGGGGAGAAGCAGGCTTCATGCAGGGAGCCTAATGTGGGACTCAATCCCAGAACTTCGGGGTCATGTCCTGAGCCAAAGGCAGATGCTCAATCACTGAGCAACTTAGGCATCCCTCTAATTGATTATAGAATGAAATTTACTTATGATTAAATTTCAGAAACTAAATTACAATTACTAAAATTATGAATTTCACATTGTAAGAATTATGAAAATAAAGCAGTATATTACTGCAGTGAATTACCAGAAGACTGAAAGGTACCATTCATGTTTACCTGAAGTGGGAGACTTGCAGCGCTCAAGTTCCAGGGGAACTGGACTGTCATTTAGCTCAGTTAAACCTGAAAGTGAAATGATAAGAAATGAGATAAATTTTGCTAACACTTTGTAGATAATTCTTATTTATTCCTGAAAGTTTAAAAAGGTTTTTCTTCCCTTGTGAAAACTTTTCTGTCTCATGATAATGATTCTGAAAATTTGTTTCAATAAATGATACCAGGTACAATAAGGAGCAATAACTAACAGATATACAAGGAGTAATTGAACATAATGGTAGAAAATATAAAATATTTTTAATTTTTTTCATGCAAAACAGCTACTTTAATAGATGACCTAGTTTCATCTGAAAATAGGCCAAAAATAATACAACTCCTAAGGGATTTTTTAGAAAGATCTAATCAAATCTTCTACTTTCAAAAGAAATGCTTACTGGCTTTTATAAAGAACATTAAGGGGATGCTACAAATTTAAGTATTATACTTAGTTATAAAAAGGCAGTGTTGTATAGTACATATTAAGTGATTTGATGGTATCAAATTCCTTCTTATAATCACTACATTTTTCTCTTATTTTTAATATTCCATCACTCTACTGATAAATACAAGGATAGGCACAATAGGTAAATAAACATTTTATAATTCTCATTATCTGCCAGCCTGCATTCCTATGGTATTTGTAAAATATCCTTAATATGGTTTTCCTATCCTTGTTAGAGATTCTTGTATACTTTTTCTTTATAATTAAATATTCAGAGTTTCTACTTTGATGTAAATCTCCCTACCCAGAAGTACTTAAGGGCTATTGTTAATTACCAAAACGATCTTTGTTCATATTCCTTGCCACCACCTCCTTTATGTAATTTGTATCAATAAACTTGCTGTGAATTCAAAAAAATCATAGAATTTCAGAAAACACCTGCTGTGGTATTCTAGCCCAACTTTTATGTTTTACAGATAAGAAACTGTCAGTTCAGAGTTTAAACTGTTTTAAGGTTACAGAACTAAGCTAGTGCCAAAGCTTGAATAGAATTCTTTATATATTTAAGAGTTTTTTTGTTGGAAGTAGGTATTGTGAATATTTTCTTCCCATGTGTCTTGTCATTTTCTTAGTGAAAATGAAATGTCTTTTGATGATCAGATTTATTTCTTTGAAGGACAATTTATCATTTTTTTCTTTTGTAATTTTTTTGAATTCCTATGTGAGTCATCTTTGCCTACTCCATGGTCATGAAGACATTGTTTTCTTTAAGAAGCTTTTTAATTTTCAGCTTTCATTTTTAGGACTATATTTCATCTCAAATTAATGTTGATTGTAGTGTGAAAAGATTAAGGTCCACTTCTCCCCTATATGTTTGTCCAGTTTTTCCATTGTAATTTGTTTAAAAAGATCTTCCTTTCTTCACTGATTTTTATTAGTGCCTTAGTAAAAAATAAATTTGCCACATAAGTGTAGGTTTATTTCTGGACGTTATATTCTGTAGTCATTGGTTTATTTGCCTATCTTTTTCTTTTTAAGATTTTATTTATTCATGAGAGACATGGAGAGAGAGGCAGAGACACAGGCAGAGGGACACAGCAAGCTCCCTGCCAGGAGCCTGATGCAGGACTCAATCCAAAGACCCCAGGATCATGACCTGAGCCAAAGGCAGACAGATACTTAACCATTGAGTCACCCACGTGCCCCTATTTGCCTATCTTTTTTTGATTACCACACTAATTAATGTAGGTTTATAGTACATCTTGAAGTCAGGTAGTAATATACTCCAACTTTTTCTTTCCAAGAGTGTTTTAATCATCTCAGATTCTTTGCACTTCCAAATAAATTTCAGAATCAATTTGTCAATTTCTACAAGAGGATATGCCAAATTTTTATTGGACTGTAATAAATCCAAGATAATTTTGGAAGAATAAACATTTAAAAAACATTCAGTCTCCCAACCCATAAAGATGCTGTTCTCCTCCATTAAATAAATGATCTTTTAAAATTTTCTTTCTGCAGTAGTTTGTAGATTTCAGTATAGAGGTTTTTGATCACAGCATTTTTCAAGTCTTCTATTTTCTCTCTGGTTTTCCACCTGGTTCTTATTAAATCTTGATTTTAAAAAAAATCTAGTCCAACAATCTGTCTTCTGATTGGATTGGCCTCAAATAAGCAATTGGGAAGATATCCCTCTTTTTTTCTATTCCCTTTAGTTGTTTACATAAGATTAGTGTTTTTTCCTCCTTAAATATTTGATAGAATTAATCAGTGAAGTTATTTGAACTCTGCAGTTTTCTTTGTTTTGGCTATTCAATTTTGAATACAATTTTTTTTAAAAGATAGGAGGCTATTTATATTTTCCAATGTGTTTGGTGTCAGTTATATAATTTTTTCTTTCAAGAAATCTCTTAATTTCATCTATTCTGTCAATTTATAGGCATATAGTTGTTCATAGTCTTTATTATATTTGATGTCTGTAGAAAATCCATAGTGATATTCCTTTTTTCATTTATTGGTTACTTTTTTCCTTCTGGATCAATCTTATGAGGGTTTTACAGTTATTAGTAATTTTTTTTAAGAACTATCTTGTGATTTTGTTGATCTACTCATAGTTTGCTCTCTATTTCATTCACTTCTGTCACTATTCCTTTCCTTCTGTTTACTTTGTGTTACACTATTCTTTTTTTAGTGTCTTAGCAACGTTTATTGATTTGATATCGTTTGTTTTCTAATATAACTACTAATGTTCTAAATCTTACCCTTAAATAATAAACAACATCTCACAAATTTGGTATTTTGTGTTTATACTTGCAGTTCGAAAGTATTTAAAAATTTCCCTGTGATTTGTTTTTTAAGCCATGAGATAGTCTTAATTTCCAAATATTTGGGGACATTAATACATATTCTGTTATTAATTTCTAACTTTTTTATGATCAAGGAACATCTTCTGCCTGATATAAGTCCTTTAGAATCCACTATGCCTGTGAATATTACAGGTCCACTTGAAAAATGCATATTTTCCTTTGTATGGTGCAGATGTCTCTTTATGTCAGTTAGGCCAATTTAGGTTGAGAGTTGCTTAAGGTTTTTATATACTTAACAATTTTTGCCTATTTGATCAGTTACTGAGGAGAAATGATGAATTCGTAGCTATGATTGTATATTTATCTATTTCTTTCATTTCCTTTTTTGCTTTCTATATTTTCAATATCTCTTATTAGGTCTGTACCTGTATAGGATTTTATATACCTTTCAAATAAAGTGATTCTTTTCTAATTTGGAATTGCCTATCTATCTCCTTGTCTTGATGTCCACTTTATCTCATGATAGCTTTCTTGAGATTAGCATTTTGATAAAATTATTTTTCCCTTCATTTACTGTCAATCTATTTCTTTATGTTTTTATAATTAAAGTGTATCTCTTATAAACAACATATAGAGACAACATTAAATTTTGTCTCACAATCTCTGCCCTTTATTGGGGTGGGTGGGTGATGTGATGTTTGTTTCATTTACATTTAGTATAGCCATTATATGGCTATAATGGCTATATATGGTTATGTTTATGTCTACTTTTTTTTTGTTCAGTTTGCCCTTCTGTCTTTTTTCCATTATTTCTCTTTTCTGTCCTTTGAGAAAATAAAAATTTTTTAAAGATTTTATTTATTTGTTCATAAGAGACACAGAGGGAGAGGCAGAAGCACAGACCGAAGGAGAAGCAGGCTCCATGCAGGGAGCCTGACGTGGGACTCAATCTCTCATCTCCAGGATCACACCCTGGGCCGAAGGCAGTGCTAAACCACCCGGGCTGCCCAAGAAAATAAAATATTTTTTAGTATTTTATTTTATCTTCTTTTTGGCTACTTACCTTCACCTCTGTTTTATTATTTTTAGTGGTTCTTTTAGGGATTATAATATGCATCTATAATTCATCACAATCTACTTTTTTTTTTTTTTAAGATTTTATTTATTCATAGACACAGAGAGAGAGGGGCAGAGACACAGGCAGGGGGAGAAGCAGGCTCCATGCAGGGAGCCCCATGCGGGACCCGATCCTGGGTCTCCAGAATCACATCCCAGGCTGCAGGCGGCGCCAAACCGCTGTGTCATTGGGGCTGGCCCACAATCTACTTCTAATTATTATTGCATCATTTATCTTATGATTAAAGAAACTTACAACATTATATAATGTAATTCTGTTTATGTCCCTCCCATCCTTTGTTACTAATGTCATATATTTTTCTCTACATGTTATAAACTCCATAATACAATTAGTTTTAATTTAAAAATTAAATGAATCCTTAGGGATTTTAAGACAAAATAATCTTTTATATTTACCCACATAATTATTCTTTCCAATGCTTTTCATTCTTACTAGATATCTAAACTCCATCTGGTGCTATTTCCTTCAGCTTAAAAACCTCCTTTACCATATATGCCAATGACAAATTTATTTACCTTTATATTAAAGGTAGATGTAGAATTCTGGCTTTTCCTATTCTTTGCAGTCCAACCATCTATAGAAGGCCCATTTTTTTTTTTTTTTTTTTTTTTTTGCATCTGTTCCCAGGTCAGTCATTTGCCCCAGGTATGGAAGCAGCTAAAGATTTCTGCTCATCTATGAGTGGCTCTTTTCACTCAAGCAAGACTTCTTTGATCCACAAAACTTTTAAATATTCCTATAGAGAAGTATAATTTTAACTTTATCATTATATGTATCACAGGGTTTAATTATTGTTATCATAATTGTTGTTACCATGGGAATGAAGCTTTCATGTCCTTCAACATCCTATCTGGAAATGGGAAGCCCCTCCCTCACTTTTATCTTATCTTGGAAATACTGTGAAAGCTGAATTGAAGACATGGAAGACCAAACGAATGGAAACTAGGGAAATTGATTAATCCATTACTGATACTAGTTAGGTATCCAGTGAAGTGCTCAGAGTACATGCCAAATAATTGTGCTTTTCCCAAGATTATTGTGAGATTTCCCAAAGATTAGGTGGAGAAAATTATGTCTGATATACAAATAGACTAAAGTAAATTGACTAAACTTGGAAAGTTTATACAGTGATTCATTAGAAAATATATAATAAATTATGGTTGAGAACAGATACAGAAATTTTATGGTGAATAACTGAATATCAGAAGACAAACCCTTTGGTTACAGTGAATTATGTCAACCTTTATTTAAAATTTCTAAGAGTATACAGTTGATCCTTGTGCGACCAGGCTTTAAATTGCACAAGTCTGCTTATACATAATTTTTTTCAATAAATACAGTATAATGCTATAAATATATTTTCCTTATTTTCTTAATAGCATTTTCTTTAGTGGACTTTATTGTAAGAATACAGTATATAATACATACACAAAATATGTGTTAACTGACTTACTGGAAAGGCTTTTGGTCAATAGTAAGCTATTCATAGTTATGTTTCTGGGGAGTCAAAAGTTACACGCAGATTTTTGAGCGCACAGGAGGGTTGGTACCTCTAATCTCACACTATTTAAGGGTCAACTATGTATCTGTAATGTATCTTGGTGTATAATATAATGAAGACAGTATTTGAAGTAGCAACTTGTGAATGTTAAATGAAATATCAGTATTTTTTGGAGACTAAAACCCAGTATACAAGTGTCTTCATACATACAACTAGGCTATACTTTGGGGGATTTTCTTACCAAGTTATGATTTGCCACAAATGAATATTTTCCAATTTGTCATTTTGGTGAGATAATTTTCTGTTGTGGAATAGTATATAGGATTTTTATTGGCATTCTATTTACTAGATACCAGTAGAGTACTCCTCCTCTAATTACAAACGCCAAAAATATATCCAGACATTGCCAAATGTTCTGTTAGGGAGATAATTATTCCTGGTTGAGAACCACTGCTGTTATATTAGCTTGTTTTATTTGTTTGACTCACTCTGAGATTACTAGCTAAACTCTAGAAAACTCACATATATTACTAAGTAATAGCTCCTCTGCTTTTCTTGCTTTGTTCATTTTGTTTAAATTCAAAGATGAAACCTTATATTTTACCTACTAATTACACTTCAGTGTAGTTGCTTTCCAGCACAAAGTCTTGAGGTAAAAAAATATATACTAAAACTGATTTCAAACAGAAAGGAAATCTGATTGGAAATCAGAGATATAAAAACTACTTGTTAACCAAATCATACATTTTTCAACTTATCCCTCTCATTCTATAGCTCTCTCTAGCCTTTTTGTACCTATTATGATAGTGAAAGCCTTCTGTTAACCAATCTTTGTATATATGTTCTGATTCGCATCCCCTTTCACTTTCTTAAGGATTTTCCTCCTTTAGTTATCCCTTCTCCCCTTTATCATCAATCTCTGTCTCTAGGAATCATTCCATATTCACATTAATTTTAAAATATACTTTTAACTAAAATGAAAACAAAAAGTTCCTCCTCTTAACCATTTATTCCAGTCCAGTACTGACCTATTTTTCTTCACTCCTTCATACCAAACATCTTAAAAAGTTATTTACTTGTTCTATTTCCTCACTTGACTCTCTTCTTCCTAATATAATTTTGCTTTCTATTCCAATACTTTTCCCAAACTACTTTTTAAAGAGTCTCAGAGCAAGACCCACTAGTCACTTTCCTGAGCTTACCCTATTTTTCCTATCTGCAACATTTAACATGGCTAACTACTTCCTGAAACACTTCTCTTCATTTTGGCTTCTGTAATAGTGTCCCTAATTTTTCTCTTCTCTCTGGTAAATCCTTGTGCCATCTGCTCCTGGTTCCTTTGAAATTTAAATGTTGAAATTCCTGATGGCTGTATCCATAATCCTTCTCTCCCCCCCCCCAGGCAATTTCATTTATTCCCATGTCATGTCACACTATATGTATACTAAAGACTCAGATTATAGCATTGATATTCAGATTTGTTTACTTGTTTGTTTGACATCTTCACTTGGATAAGTGATAGACCTATCAAAATTTAACATATCTAAAACTGAAGTTTTACTGCTTATTACCATGCTCTACCCCAACCCTAACTTCATCTTTGTATTATGATACAATGTCAATCAGTTAAAGCCCAAATCCAGGAAGAATCTTTGATTCCACTCTCTGATCTCCCACACTGAATTAGAATTAGCAGCTTCTAATGATTCTTGGATCTATCCTTTTCTCTACAATAACATTTCTAAAACCCTAGTCAAAACCACCTCCTTATCTTTTCTGGCCTCCTAACTGGTATGCTGGCTTTTTTTTTGTTGTTGTTGGCTTTGCAATATTTTCTTAATGCAGCTGTGTGGATGATATTTTTAAGACATAAGTCATATCATTCCTCTGCTTGAAGTAAAATAGAATTTCTTATAATTGCCTCAGAAGCACATATAATCTTGTCTCTGCTCATATAGACATCAAAATCTTAACCCATATTCCTTCTGAATCATTTTTCACTATGCTCCTAGCCTCTTTGGCCTTCTTTCTATTTCTAGAAGATAGTTAGGTCCCTTACCACATTAAAACATTCTTATGGGTTGTTTATGCTACCTGGAATACACTACTCTCTGCTGGTTATGTGTCTAATTCTTTTTTAAAAAAGTTTTATTGAGGTTCCATTCCCATATTTATAAAGTATATGATTTGGTAAATTTCAGTATATGTATACACCTGTGAAACTATCTCCAGGATCAAGATAATAACATATCCCTCATGCCCAAAAGAGTTCATGTCTTTTTGTAACCTTCCTTCCAGCCCTTCCTGTAAGTGCCCCTTCACATCCCCAGGCAACCACTGATCTGCTTTCTGTCACTGTGCATTAGTTTTGATTTCCTAGAATTTTATATAAATGTAATCAACAATATGCATCCCTTTTTGCCTGCTTTCTTTTACTCCGTGCAATTGTTTTTAGATTAATCCATGTTGCAACATTTCTCAATAGGGCACTCAAAGAGAGGGAGGCCATAAGAGACTTCTAACTATAGAGAACAAACTGAGGGTTTGTTTGCAGAAACTGAGGGTTTCTGCAGAGGATGTGGATGGGGGGATGGGTTAAGGGTGATGGGTATTGAGGAGGGCACTTGTGATGAGCACTGAGGGTTATATGTAATTGATGATTACTAAATTCTACTCCTGAAACTAATATTACACTACATGTTAACTAAAAAATAAAAACTTGAAACATTAAAAAAAAAAAAGGAAAAAATAGTGTGTTCCTTTTATTGCTTAGTAAGCCACTGAATGGGTATAACAGAATTTGTTTATCCACTTACCTATTGTGGAGATTTTTAGTTGCTTTTGACTATTAATGTTTCAGTGTTTGGTTGCTATGAATGTCTTTGTATTCGTACATGCTTTCCACTTTCATTTGTCTAGGGTTAAATAACTAGATATAAAATGACTACATCATATTATAAGTGTATGTTTAAATCTTTATAACCTGCCAACTGATCATCCATTGTACATTCGTACCAGTATGGTGGGAGAGTTCTATTTCTTCTGGATTCTTGCCAATACTTGATATGATCAATCTTCTTAAATTTTAGCCACTCTAACCAATGTATAACGATATCTCATTGTAGTTTTAATTTGATTTTTCTAATGATGAATATTGAGCATCTTTTTATATGCTTATTTTTTATCAGTTACTTCTTTAATTTGTTGATTTGAATTAATAACGAAGGACCATCATTGCATTCCTGGAATAGTCTCTATTTAATCATTTTTTATATTCAGCTAGATTTGATTTCCTAAACTTTTCCATTTTTTTCCAAGTTTTTGTTTAAATTCCAGTTACTTAACTACAATATAATGTTAGTTTTAGCTGTAGAACTTAGTGACTCATCTCTTATGCAACACCTAGTGCCCATCACAACAAGTGCTCTCTTTGACCCATCACCCATTTAACCTATTCTCCCTTCCATCTCCACTCCAGTAATTCTCAGCTTGTTCTCTATAGTTAAAAGTCTGTTTTATGGTTTGCCTCTCTCGCTCTCCTTTTTACCCCCATGTTTATCTCTTTGGCCACTGAAGTTCCATATATGAGTGAAATCATATGGTATTTGTCTTTCTCTGACTTATTTTCCTCTTAGCATAATATACTCTAGCCCCATCCATATCATTGCAAATGGCATGATTTCATTATTTTTGATGGCTGAGTAATATTCCATTCCTATATATATGTGTATATATATATATACACACACACACACACCCACACACACACACATTTTCTTTATCCATTCATTAGTCAAAGGATATTTGAGTTCTTTTCATAATTTGGTGATTGTTGATACTATAGACATTGGGGTGCATATATCCCTTTGAATCAGTATTTTTGTATGCTTTGGATAAATACTTAGCAGTGCAAATGCTGGATCATAGAATAATTCTATTTTTAAATTTTTGAGGAACCACCATACTGTTTTCCACAGTGGCTGCATCTGTTTGTATTCCCACAAGCAGTATAAGAAGCTTCCCCTTTCTCTATATCTTTGTCAATACCCGTGGTTTCCTGTGTTGTTAATTTTAGCCATTTTGACATGTGAGATGATATCTCTTTAGAGTTTATTTTTGGTTTTTATCTCCCTGATGTTGAGTGATGTTGAGCATCTATTTGTGTGTCTGTTAGCCATCCATATGTCTTCTTTGAAAAAATGTCTAATCATGTCTTCCACCTATTTTTTAACTGAATTATTTGTTTTTGAGTGTTGATTTTTATAAGTTCTCTATAGATTTTGGATACTAACCCTTTATCAGAGATGTCATTTGCAAATATCTTCTCTGATTCTGAAAGTTACCTTTTAGTTTTGTTGATTATTTCATCTGCTGTTCATATGCTTATTTATTATCAGTCTATCTTTTGTGAACTACTTATTCAATTTTTTTGCCCATAGTTTTATTTGCTTTATTATTGAGTTTTTATTTATCTTTAATATTTTTATTTATTTATTCATAGAGACACAGAGAGAGAGAGAGAGAGTGAGAGAGAGAGAGAGGCAGAGACACAGGCAGAGGGAGAAGCAGGCTCCACGCAGGGAACCCGATGTGGGACTCGATCCCGGGTCTCTAGGATCATACCCCGGGCTGCAGGCAGCACTAAACCACTGCGCCACAGGGGCTGCCCTATTATTGAGTTTTTAGAAGTTTAAAAATATATTCTAGATATGAATCCCTTATAGGATATGTGCTTTGCACATATTTTCTCCTAGTCTGTGGCTTAACTTTTCATTCTCATATCAACGTCTTCTGAAGAGTAGAAATTTTTAATTTTTAAAGAAGTCCAATGTAATCCTATGTTCTTGTATGAAGCATGCTATTGGTATGTTATTTTAAAACTTTTGTATAACCCAGTGTTACAAAAATCTTCTTTTTTTAATTTACAACTTTAGGTTTTTATATTAAGGCTCATAATCTATTTATAAATTAATTTTTTAAAATTACCAGAAAATATGGATCAAAGTTAATTTTTTTACACAAGGGTATCTAGTTGTTTAAATACCAATTATAGAAAAGACTATCCTTCTTCTACTTAATTGCCTTTGCACCTTTGTCAAAAACCAGTTGTTCATATATATGTGGGTATATTTTTGAAGTCTCTATTAAGTTCCACTGATCTATTTGGGTTTAACTATTTAATAGCACTAATTTTTAAAAAAGATTTTATTAATTTATTCATGAGAGACACAGAGAGACAGACAGAGACATAGGCAGAGGGAGAAGTAGGCTCCATGCAGGGAGCCAGATGTGGGACTCAATCTGGGACCAGGATCATGCCCTGAGCCAAAGGCAGACACTCAACTGCTGAGCCACCCAGGCATCCCTAATTTTTTTTAAGTTTTGAAGTCAGGTAGTGTTAGTCTTCTAACATTGTTCTTTTTCAAAAACTGTTTTTGCTCTAATCTTTTGCATTTCTGTATCAAATTTGGGATCAGTTTGTCAATTTCTATTAAAAGTCTCCTCAATTTTTATTGGAATTGTATTGAGTTATGGGTCAATTTGGAGAGAATTAGCATCTTAACATTGAGTCTTCTGAAACATGAACATGGTGTAATTCTTCATTTTTAGGAGGTATTCTTTAGTTTCTCTCAGCAATGTTTTCTCATTTTCAGTGTGTAGATCTTTCATATCTGTTGTCTTATTATGGCTAAGGTTTTCACATTTTTTTAAAGATTTTATTTATTTATTCATGAAAGACACACACACACACACACACACACACACACACAGAGACACAGGCAGAGGGAGGAGCAGGCTCCATGCAGGGAGCCTAATGTGGGACTCAATCCTGGGTCTCCAGGATCACTCCCTGGGCTGAAGGCGGTGCTAAACTGCTGAGCCACCGGGGCTGCCCAGGGTTTCATATTTTTGATGCCATTATAAATGATATTTTCAAATTTCAACTTCAGATTGTTGCGGGTACATAGAAATAAAACTGATTTTTGTACATTGACCTTATATCTTGCACTTTATTAAACTCACTTATTCTAGTAGCTTTCTGTAGATTTCTTCAGATTTTCTTTATAGATGATTATGTCATTTCTAAAAAAAAAAAAGATGATTTAACTTTTTTTTTCTTGTCCAAGTACACTAGCTAGAATCTCCAGTATAACATAAACTAGAAGTGGATGTGAATTACAAGTTTTTTTCTAGTCTGGCTGCGGGGGAATAGGCACTATTTCCTTTGAGTTGGGCACTGTTTATTTTAATCCCTTCAGATGGCTCTTTCCCTGCTTAGTTCCCCATAAGTCTGTGTTGATCAGTACTATTGTTGAGGAGGAAACTGTAGATGTCTGGGATCTTCTTTGTGAACTATAGCTGTTTTTGGTTTCCTTTTTTCTCATCTTCATCTTATCAAATCAGGGCATCAACAGGTTTCCTCCTGGATTTCCCTTCCTCCTATGCCTCCTTTGCTGCAGTCTAGAAACTCTCAGGGCAGTAAACATGTAGTTATAGGATTCACTTCTTTTGTTTTCCATTTGTCAGAGATTACTGTATGTCATTGCCTGATGTCCTGTGTCTTAAAAAAAACATAGTTTTACTTATTGTGTCTGTTTAATTTGTTTATTTCAGGCTAGAGGTTAATCTGGCCTGTTTATATATCTGGGTCTGAAGTGTAAATCCATAGAATTGTCTATTTCCTTTTTATCTCACAAGGTTTCACTTAAATGTTTTCTTTTGGGATAGGTCCTTCTGTCATAACACCCTCAAAAATAGGTCCACCTTTTCCCCTTTATCTCACTTTTCTGATAGCATTGTTATCTTTTTTCAATTATAACAGTATATCTATGGATTCTTTATATGTTTTCTATAATAAATTGAGGAAAGAGACCATAATTATTTCACTCATCACTATATATCTAGTGCCTAGAAAATGTTTGACAGATGTTTAATATTTGTTGAATGAATGAACTTTTCCTATTTATTATTTACCATAATTTTTGCTCATTTTTGTTCCTTGAGGAATTCCTTCTTTTCTTATTCTTTGATTTACTCCTGCATTTTTGATGTTCTCCAATTCTTTTTTTTTACATTTATTTACCTCTCTTTCCTAGCTCTCTTATTCTTCCGCTTTTCTTTAAATTTTCCTTTATGCTTCTATTTGTGTTCCCAGCATCTGTTACGATTCCCTACACCGAAAAAACCATGCAGTGAAAGCAGGAAAATATCTATAGATAGACTTGAGACTTTCTAAAGGATATTACATTACATAAGTAGAAGTTGATGAGCAAGCACTCCTCTGATTCAAACAGGATACTATTATTCTCTAACAAGCAAAATTTCCGTCATTTTCACAAGTAGAAAGAGCACTAGATGAGACAGCTGACTGGGTATTAGTCATTCCATAGACTGGTTGTGATTCTGGAAAAGTTATTTAACCTATCTGTGGCTTGGTTTTGTATTATATTATAATAATGGCTACTATTTATAGAAGTGCTGTTACAAACACTAACAAAGAAAAGTTCCATAAGTCTCTAAGAGAGGTAGGGATTATGATTTTTACTTTATATGTGAGAAAAAGGAAACTCAGAGAAGTTAAGTGACTTGCCAAAGATTACAGAGTAGTAATGAGTAGTTAATACATATGAGTAGTTAAAAAGTAGAAAAAGTAGAACATGATATAAACCTTCTGTGACCCTATGCCTGCTGCTCTTTCCAAATCATTTCACTGGTCAGTGAAAACCTTTCAAATACGGAGGTTTCCTTTGAGCTATAGAGTTTTGTTATTCTATGATGTGAAAGATTTGCAAATGGAATAAAGTTTTAGGGTAGGGAGTTCTTGGAACCTGAACTATAATACAATAAAGTTTTAGGGTAGGGAGTTCCTTGGAACCTGAACTATAATACAAAATGATCAGTGAACGAGTCCAGGAAAGTTTGAAATTGAGGTGTTTATTCAGAAATGAAAAGTATAAAGTTCAAAATAGAATGTGATATCACTTTGGGAGCAAAATTGATATAATAAAGTTTAAAAGCTGGGATCCCTGGGTGGTGCAGCGGTTTAGCGCCTGCCTTTGGCCCAGGGCGCCATCCTGGAGACCCGGGGTCGAATCCCACATCGGGCTCCCGGTGCATGGAGCCTGCTTCTCCCTCTGCCTATGTCTCTGCCTCTCTCTCTCTCTCTGTGACTATCATAAATAAATAAAAATTAAAAAAAAATAAAGTTTAAAAGCTGAATTTCAGAAAGCACTCTTTCAGTCTTCTGAATTGTGAAAAATAATTTTAAGTTGTTTCATTTTTGAATATAATTTTTTATTGATTGTGGGTAAAAATTGGAAAAAAGGTGGTTTCCAATTATAGTATAATGTAATTGGTTTCCAGCAACCCCAAAACTGAGATACTTAGAGACACTGAATAGTACAGTGGAAAGCATATGAAATTTGTTTTAAATCAGATAGGTCTCAGCTTAAGACCCACTAATTATAACTTTGAGAAAATAACTTAGTATCTTTTGGCTTCATTTTGTTCATCTGTAGAGGAATCTACAGACAGATACCTATCTGCCTTAAAGAGTTACAATGACCATTAAAAAAATATAACACGGAGTCAAATTGATAAGCAAAATCACAGAAAAGAATAAATACTCAAAGGAAGTGGGTTAAGTTTCTCCAAATAGAGACAATGCAGATATGCTTTCCTGAAAGTTAGGAAACCATTCATGAAACGGCCAAATAGTCTCTATTATAATAAAATGGAACAATAGAAATGTAACCAGGTTATATGATTAAATAAATTAAAAAGCAAATTTTCATAAAACTTAGTTTTAAAAACATATTCCAGGATATACCTTCAAGTCATTAATCTGTCCCTTATCAAAATATGATATTAATTATCAAGAGAAGACTTTAAAGAAATTTGACTTCAAATCCCATGGCTTGTCTGAACTGCTAGATCACTGGTGGAGACATACAGGATCTCTTAATGGTCTTCTAAGGACTTGATTTTACTTCTGTCTTGACACTTCAGATCTTTGTTTGAAGAAACTATGATTTTTTTTTTTTTTCAGAATCCTAGTGAACCCAGTAACGATAGACCATATCTCTGGTCTCACTTGTTAAATTTGAAAGATCCCATGGCTATTCATATGAGCAAAAAGAACCAGCTACTCTATCTCACTACCATCATCATTTAATTACTGAGCACGTATTTGTGCTAGGTGCAGAGGGTATACAGAATTTGAGATCTACTCTTTAGGTTCTTGCCATGTATTTGGAAAGGTAGAGCATATGCATAAAAATAAGTAAACATACAAATGAATTTATGCTTAGTACAAGTGGTTCATATATGTCCATATATAAATATATATATAAGCTTGTACATTATAGGCATTGAATTAATGGAACTGGCACAACAGGGCTCTCGTGGCAACAGAAAAGATTTACAATAGGAAGTAAAATTTTAGCAGGGCATTTCCAGAGAGGGGATGATATGAATAAAAATGATAAGAGTATACTCTGGTTTCTCTTCAGATCGTATAAATCTTTCGCCTTTTACAAAAATGATAAGAGTAGCAAGATACATATGCTTGGCTTAAGGGGAATGTTTTATATAAGAGTAGTAGCGAATTCATTTGAAAATGTAGATGGGAATTATATTTTAAAGTATCTTGAATGAAGGTTTAAAACCTTTGCTTTTTAAATTTGAAGGCAATATAAAATTATTGAAGGGTCAGAAATAAGTGTGCATGTCTCAGAACTTCTTTAACCTTTATATCACAGTTGATACTGTAGAATTCTGATTAAGAACCTGCTCCTGTATCTTATCCTCAGTATACAATTTCTCTTCTTACTATAAAAGCATTACATATTTATTATAGAAATATCAAAATACACATAAAACTAAAATAACTTTTTAAAGTCCACACACAATCTCATGTTTAGAAACATTTATCTTTTTTTGTAGATGGATGTATTCTCTCTGTCTGCTGCTCTCACTCTCGCTCTCTCTCACACACAATATTGGGGACACCCAACCTTGAGAAGGCTAAACTGGAATTCAGAAGCTCAAGTATGTATGTTAACCACCTGGAGACTATTTACAGGAAAAGTTTTGGCTGAAACATTTTATGTGGCAGGGAATGGGTATGAAAGAATAGAATTAGGGTAGAAGTCAGCTAATTTTTTTATGTAAAGAGCGATATAGTATTTTGAGTATCATGGACCATATGGTTTCTCTGGCAACTGCTCAACTCTGCCATCGTAGTGTGGATGTAACCATAGATAGTACGTAAAAGATGAATGTGGCTATGCTCCAATAAAGTTTTACATATGAAAATTGAAATTTCACATAATTTTCAGGTGTCAACAAATATCATCATAATATCTAATAGGTTTTTATTTCAAGAGAAACAAAAGTCAACATAGATATCAACGTTCTATCACAAGTCACCAGGAGCAGAGACAGTGAAAAGCATCCAAAAAGGGGGTGTTCTGCTAGAGTAGAAAACTAGAGGATACTGATGATGGAAAATAAGTTACCCTATGGGCATTCCCAGGAAAATTTTAAGGATTTCAAAAGAATTGAGTACTTTAAGCTACAGGAAGACAGTATCTTAGGTTATTATAAATGATGTGATTCCATTAATCATCTTTAAACTTGTGAGGTGATGTCTGAAGAAATTCAAGATACAATGTGTATGTATATACATATATAACATATATACATATTTCATACAAATATGAAGCCATTATATATTGTTAAAAACCTGCTTTTAAAAAACATAACATTGATCAATATATTATAAACATCTTGTCAATGAATGTTTACTCCTAATATCACTAGTATAATTTGCATCTGCAATCATACCCTCATTTTCCATTCTTTCCGCACTAGTTTACAGAATTGCACACTCTACTGTCTTCAAGTTTGCATTTTCTATCATGCCAAATGTTAATATTGACTTTTTAGTTTGTGATTTTAATTCCCCAACTTCATAGTGTTTGTTACCTAAAATCACTATAGAAATGTGTTTGTGTATTCTATTTTAATTAAAAGAATCAGATATTAGGAATACTTAGCTAACTATAAGATATCTAATTACTTAGAAAAAGAAAATATTGTGGCCCTTGTTAGAATACTTTTATAAAACGGCTAAAGGCACAAGATTTCCAAAACAAGAAAGCATTCAATTGTTATTGATACTGGCATGTCAGGTTTACTATTTATAAGGATACCATGGCTCTTCCTCCCTCAAACAAAAGGCACTGACTCTTGAACTAGGAGAATGTAGTCTGCATGGTTTGAAATAAACACTGGAATTATGGGTGTGAATAAATAAGCATATGACATTAGCTTGATTTGAAGTATTTACATAATTATTAAAATCATCAGGTTGCACTTCCATAACAAAACAAAAATTTGCATGCATGCTGAATGTGTTTTTAAAAACACATTACTAAGCACAGACATATGGATTTAACTCAGGCATTAAGACTTAAAAAGCTATTTGCCTAACCTTTATAGAACTTACTCTGATAGGAAGTACGGATCCGTTTCGTTAAATCAGGATAAAGGTTAGACAGGCCACGCATGCAAAAGTTGTCTTTGGAACATGCCAGAACATCAGCATCAGCAGCAGGCAGAGGAAAGAGAGAAAAATAGTCTAAAGTGAAAGGAAGTGATATCATACCAGAATCTAGAACAGCCAAGATGAAGAAATTGCAGCAAGTTTAGGTAATCAAATTAGAAAGGAGATATTAAAAAAATAAATCAATTAGAAAGTAAGAGGTGATAGATGAATGATGAGAGTGCTGTAGTAATTTTATTTAATCAAATATCCTATAAGAATAGATGTCAAATTTCTCATATGCTTTTCAGGTAGTAAACTTATTTCACTTGTGAATAGTATGTATGTTACCTCATAAAAATCAAAATGGTTATCTTTAATCTTCAGTATTAACAAGAAAGATTGGGGATTTTAGTCTTTGGCATTTTATTTTTATAACAAAGTGAGTACTAATCGTAGTGATTTTATACACTAAATATGACGAAAGATTATAATTTAATCAGTTTTTCCCTGATTTTAAATTATCAAAAAATTCTAAGCTCAAATCATAACTGAGACTCAATAAGTTTAAATTAAGTAACAGTTATATTACGCTTGTCACAATATACACCTTGTCATTCCATTATGTATATCCAGAAGTAACATACTGTCATAAGATCCCGTTTTTCTACTTCAGTTTATGCTTTTAGCATACAAATATTGCCTCCTGTCCCCTAACATCTTCCTATCCTAGAGTCCATAAACTTTCAAAAATCAATGTTCTTTCCCAATTATGAGGGACTCTAATGGTATATGCATGCACAATGTCTCTTATTCTGTCTTTCTTTCAAAAGCCGGAAATGGTAGAGGCAGAGCCTATAGAATTTGAACTTTCCAGCATTCCTAAAATATTGCTAAAATCTGAGATACCTAACAGAAAACAAAGAAACTCCAAGTTTTGAAGGAGAAATTTTGTGTTCTGAAAAAGGGTTTAAATTAGCAATGTGGAAAGGGTTGAGGTTTATATTAAAAAAAAAAAATTCTTTGTGAGTAAATTTAATAAAGGCTTTAATAATCAATGATTTTTTTAAAAAAATCAATTGATTATTTAAAAAACAATCTGATAGAACTAAACACATAATACTATAGATGTACTTCCATCAGCAAATCTTTGAGCTCAACTAATTTTTTATCAATTAAGTTATGCCAGTGGACAGAAAATATGCAAAATTTTGTCAATGTTTACAAAGCCAACTATTTGGAGGAATATTCAAATTTCAATAAATTTTGGATAATTCAGCATATCAAAATTTGGCATTATATAGAAAGTATTTCTACTTATGCCTTAATTACCTTTATATGTTTTTCTTTTATATTTAAACAAATTGGTCCTGTCAAGCAAAGTGTTATCTTTTATAGCATTTAAAAATGTTAATTAATAATGTTTATTGCACTTGTGAACATACCTTCAAAAAAATCACCATCCAACAAGGAAAGGTGACAGCTTGAATATAGAGTTTAAAAAATTAAAAATAGTGAAATACTTACAATTATATTTTTAAAGAGTCCAGATATATTAGAAGAAAAATATCCTGTTAAACGCAACTATCACAAACAAATTTTTCAACTACAGAGCCTGATTTTCATCACATTTTTATATTTAATAGCTTCTTATTTTCTGTTATTTCTTAGGAGTTCGACCTAAGAAACTTGAGATGCTTCCTAACTTTGACAGCAAATTAAAGTTTAAACACTTCCTTTATCTTTTCAAAGATTATTGGTATGCTTCTGCCCAATTTTATTTACATGATATTATAAATTATGTTGATTTTATACTGCCATGCATTTGAAAAGTATCATAGAAGAAAGATAAGAAATCTAAAGGTAAGAAAACAGATGAACTAATCAAGTTCATAACCATTTTGTTTTATCTCCTACCTGCAATGAACTGCTTGTTTTTTCGAGGAGACCGTGGTTGACGTTGGTATAGGTCACTTGATCTATATAGGTCAATGGTCCCCATGCTTAACAGTACTGTCTTCTGTATAAAATCCACCACAGCCAACCCATTGCAGTTCCCAAATGCAACTCTGAGAGAAAAAGAATATGCAACTAGAATGTATCACAGCAATCATTATTATTTTTATCTTTGAATAAAAATAAGATAATTGGAAAGTAATGCCTTAGGGTTGGGGAGGTTAGATCATAATTGGTATAATGTCAGGAAGGATATCATGCCTTTACATAGGATAGGGTGGCCTTGTATAATAGACCACTGCAGTCACATTTTATCATCAGTTATATTATGTAAGTAGTGATTAACCAATCTGCTCTTTAACTTGGCCTTATATTTTTATAGTAGAATCATATAAAATATTTTTTTATGCAATGGGGAAAGAGATCAAGAAATGGCACACTTTATTAGCTATAGATGGTTAGGTACGTAATTAGATGCCTTTTAAAAATAGAATTAAAATTGTTAAGCTCCAAATTATGTTTCTTCTTAGACAGTATATATTTAACATAAAATTTTACATGAAAATTAGCTATCTATGTCTCGAGTTTTGACACCATAGAATAAACAATTTTCATTCACAAAAAATTAAATTTTCTCACTTGTTTTTTTTAATCCTACTTATTAAAAGACAAATATCATTTGATTAATTTCTCTTGAAAATTAAAATAGCTCTACTAAGCAGGTATTTTGAAGATTTACTTATTTATTTGAGAGAGAACATCAGCAGACGAGGCATATGAAGAGGAAGAGAGAATCTCAAGCTAACCCATGCTCAGCACAGAGTTCAGTGCGAGGCTTGATCTCATGACCCTGAGGCCACGACCTGAGCTAAAACCAAGAGTTGGTTGCTTAACCAACTGTTCCACTTGGGTGCCCTTAAGCAGGTATTATGATCAGCCTAAAGACTGACCACAATACACAAACTCTTTTCTCAGTTTAGAGCATGCCTTTTAAATGAATAATTATAAATTTGTGCTTTTGCTCCCTACACTAATAAAAATAGTTGCATAACTGCTGTTTTGCTCCTTTTTTTTTAAATTTTATTTTATTTATGATAGTCACAGAGAGAGAGAGAGAGAGAGAGGCAGAGACACAGGCAGAGGGAGAAGCAGGCTCCATGCACCAGGAGCCCGATGTGGGATTCGACCCCGGGTCTCCAGGATCGCGCCCTGGGCCAAAAGCAAGCGCCAAACTGCTGCGCCACCCAGGAATCCCTGTTTTGCTCCTTATAAGTAAGTCCCATGTTGTTTTATTGCTTAGATTGAATCTGATTAACAAATCATCAGTTTATTCTGTTTTTTCTACTCCACCAATCATAGCCTTCCTTAAAACAAGTAAAAAGAAAAGTTCTACCATACCGGATGTTTGCTATTTCATATAGAGTTCTACGTCTTCAATAAGACAGACTTTGGAAACTAAAAAAAATATTGTCATAAAAGTCAGCAGATTCCATCTCCAACATTTATAGGTGACCTTGAAAAAACTTAATGAACTTTGCCAGGCCTTAGTTTCTTTACTTTATAAGAATTAAATACTAGATTTATCTACTTATCATTGCTTTTATGAAAACCAAATCAGAAATTTTTATTAAAGTACTTTGAAAAATTTCCATACATAAGTAGGATTGGCCCTAATATAAGTAAATATTACACATATTACATATTGTAGCAAGTTAATCTCTTTAAGCTTGTACAGGTATGATAGAGTTTCTAAATGCAATACTGACAAGAAAAAAACAGGAAAATAGAATGTATTACATCAACTAAAATGATTTTTATTTTCGATTTAAAAATAATAATACTAGAAAGTTATACCTTAGGGTTGGAGAGGTGAAAAGTTGGGGAGGTCAGGCAATGATTATTGAAAAATACTGGATTTAATTTCCTAACTTAAATAGAAAACTGGACAAACTATATTAAGCAACAGTTTTCATATTTTGGCCAACAGGCAACACAGGATGAGAGAAAGATAGCATTCGAGGTAAATTCTAGGTATTTTTTTCGTTTTATTTGTTTTTACAGTTTTATTGAGATATATTTCATATATCATAAAAATTCACTGATTTAAATAAAGCGTACAGTTCTGTGGTTTTGTATTTATTTCTATCAATTTAATAGGTTTAGAATTGTGCATCATCACCATATTTTATTTTATTTATTTTTTTATCACCATATTTTAGAACATTTCAATACAGGCATCTAGGTATTCTAATTTAGACTAATTGTCCTAACTTGGTGAATAGAGAGGTTTCCCAGGCCTGGAGCACAGGAAACTGAGACTTACAGAGAGATCAGTGGTTGTTTTGAATCGAGGAGAATGATATTAGAATCTGATGCTGCAAAAGCAGCCAGAATTTATGAGATAAAATACTAGAGAGATGAGAACTGCATAGACAAAGTATACCAGAGATTTATAGAATGGTTCTCTCAAGCATCCATGTGAAGAAACTACCCCAGGCTCAGGAAAGAACCACCAAAGAGATAAAGCTGAACAAGTCCCAAAGCTCACACAAGGCTGAAAATATTTCATGTTACTACCAGCCAAACTGCTGAGATCTTCTACTACACATTAAAAAGGCACATATAAGTAGTATCACTTTAGTAGTGGGGACAATTGCCCTAAACTAAAGCTCTTCTGAACCCCATCCTAAAAAAATATTGAAACATCATTCTAAGTAACATAACTGCCTTCCAGAAAACTATCCAACTCTATTAAAAAGAATCAACAAAATACCACCACAGTTTAAAATTCACAATGTGCACTATATAACAAGTAGCAGGCATATAAAGAATTAAGAGAACCTGACTGATAATCAGAGGGAAAATAAGTCAAGAGAAACATAACTAGAAATGAAACATATGACAAAAGTAGCAAACAAAGATAATGCTTAAAAAATAGGGGCACACAGGTGGCTCAGTTGGTTAAGCATCTGCCTTTGGCTTAGGTCATGATCTCAGGGTCTTAGGATCTAGACCTATGTTGGGCTCCCTGCTCAGCAGGGAGTCTGCTTCTCCCTCTTCCTCTGCTCTTCCCTGCCCAACTTGTTCTCAATCTCTCTCTCTCAAATAAATGAAATCTTAAAAATTTGGGCACCTGGTTGACTCAGTAGTTGAGTGTCTACCTTGACTCAGGGCAAGGTCCCAGGGTACTGCAATTGAGTCCCACATCAGGCTCCTCATGGGGATCCTGCTTCTCCCTCTGCCTCTCTCTCTGGGTCTCTCATGAATAGATCTTTTTTTTTTTTTTTTAAGATTTTATTTATTTATTCATGAGAGACACAGAGACACAGGCAGAGGGAGAAGCAGGCTCCATGCAGGGAGCCTGACGCGGGACTCGATGCTGGGTCTCCAGGATCACGCCCTGGGCTGCAGGCAGCACTAAACCGCTGCGCCACCAGGGCTGCCCCGAATAGATAAATCTTTAAAAAATTTTTAAAAAATATACATACGTGTGTGTGTGTATTTCCGATATATTAGTAGAGGAAAACCTACTCTAGAGCTATAGGAATCAAGACAGGCTGGTATTGAAATAGAGATCAAAAATAAATTTTAATGAAACAGAAGAGTGGCCATAAACCCATAAATGATCAATTGATATTTGACAAAAGTGCTATGGTAATTCAGAGGAAAGATATTCTTTTAGATAAATGATATGAACAATTAGATATCCGTAAGTAAAAAAACTGAGCCCTAAATATTTACCTTCCATGGTACACAAAAAAAAAATTAAGTTAATTTCTTAAAAAAATAAGCAAAAGAGGGGTGCTTGGTTGGCTCAGTTGGTTAAGTGTCCAACTCTTGGTTTCAGCTGAGGTCATGAGCTCAGGGTCCTCAGATGGAGCCCTAGGTCAGGCTCCACACTCAGCATGGAGTCTACTGGAGATTTTCCCCCTTTCCCTCTGATACTTCCTCTGCTCACACCCTTTCTCTCTCTCTCTCTCTCTCTCTCTCTCTAAAATAAAATAAAATCTTTAAAAAACTAATAGGCAAAGATTTGAACAGACATTTCACCACGCAAGATGTACAAATGTGAAATAAAGACTTGAAAGATGCTGAACATCATTAGTTACCAGGAATAGGTAAATTAAAACCACTGATCCCACTTACATATTGACAAGTATGTAGAAAAACTGAAACCCTAATACATTCCTGGTGGAAAGGCAAAACAATATAACTTCTTTAAAATATAATCTGTCATAATAAATAAATAAATAAATAAATAAATAAATAAATAAATAAATCCTTCAACAACACAAGGGTTAAAGGCACCTACCCCACACCGTCAAAATCCATGATAACTTTGGTTTTCCCCCCGAACTTAACTACTAATAGCCTACTGTTGATTAGAAACCTTACACTGGCAACAAAGTCAATGAACACATATACTGTATATGTGTTAAATGCTATATTTTTACAATAAACTAGAGAAAAAAAGTTTTTAAAAAAATCATAAGGAACACATATTTACATTTTGTATTGAAAAAAATCCATGTACAAGTGGACCCATGCAGTTTAAACCTGTGTCAAAGGTCGACAACTCACCATTTGACCCAGTAATTCTACTTTTAAGTTATTTACCCAAGAAAATGTAAACAAATGTTACACATGGACTTATACCTGAGCAGTTAATAGCAAATTCCTTCATAAAACCCCAAACTGGAAACAACTAAAATTTCCATCAAATGGTGAATGTATAAACACATTTTTGTATATCCACATAATGGATAATGCAGCAGTGAAAAGGAACAAACCACAGATAATACGCATGACATGGATGAATCATAAAAGCCTTATGCCAAGTGAATGAAAACAAACACATAACTCATGATTTATGATTCTGTTTATATAAAATCATAGTAAATGCAGTCAATTTGAGAGGCTATAAGTGAGGGATGAAAATTGAATGGGAGGGGATAGGAAGGAATCTTTTGAGGTGATTGATACTTTTTATATCATTAGTTTGTTAATGATTACATGACTTGTATTTGTCTTGTATTGTTTGCCAAAACACATATTTCATACTTAAAGTTGGTGAATTTTATTTTATATACTTGATGTCTCAGTATTTAGTTAATTAAATTACTACCGAAAGGACAATCTGAGAGAATTACACTAGAGTTATAGACTATGGGCCCTAAGAATGTTCTGGAGAGAAAGAGATGATAGAGAAAATATTTTTTATTTTCATTTTATTTTTATTTATTTATTTATTTTTAAATATATATTTTTTAATTTTTATTTATTTGTGATAGTCACAGAGAGAGAGAGAGAGAATGAGGCAGAGACACAGGCAGAGGGAGAAGCAGGCTCCATGCACCGGGAGCCCGACGTGGGATTCGATCCTGGGTCTCCAGGATCGCGCCCTGGGCCAAAGGCAAGCGCCAAACCTCTGCGCTACCCAGGGATCCCTTATTTTTATTTTTAAAAAATATTTTATTTATTTACTTGAAAGAGATAGGGAGACAGAGCATGAACACAGAGAGGGAGAAGCAGACTCCCTGCTAGGCAGGGAGCCAAACGCTCTGCTCCATTCCAGGACCCTGAGATTATGACTTAGCTGAAAGCAGATGCTTAACTGACTGAGCCACACAGGCTCCCTGAGAAAAGATTTTCTAAAATTGGATATTTTAGGTAACTTGCCTGAAAGATAAAATTATTTCATTGAAGGGGAAAAGAAAAAGGTGAGATTTTTTTTTCTTCCAATACCTGTTGGTTAGGAAATTCAGAAGAAAATACCAACCAATAAGAAGATATTTTCAAGATTTGGAATTTATAATAAAAATAATTTTTATTAGTCTTGACTTTGTTTCTTTAATTAATATCTAAAAGTCTACCTTATATTAAAATTACTAAAATTAACACTTCTAAATTGTATAAGAGCTGATAAACTTTTCTATTTTATAAATACAAAATATATTTGTACATAGAAGTTAATAGAAGTCCAGATTACAATGTCTCTAAAATTCCTATGGGCATCCTGTTGTATTTGGCATTTATGAACAATGTTAGTGTATAAATACTTATATAAACATAAGTGAAAAATATTGAAAAAATACATTTCTATTTCATATCTTTGAATATGTTGATGCTTTAAGAAATATGAGTTTGTTCAATGGCTTTGGATAAAAGCAAAATTTACTTTTAAATACCTTATAAGTTTTGTTCCTGATATATATACTTAGGAAAAACGTTCATGCAACATTTGTAATCAATATACTTTGGAAAATTATTGGTTTAATAATTCAGTCTTAAAAATAGCTTTGTTTTCTTTCTGATATACCACTATGTAATGTTAAAAATTTGTTTAAATTTTTAATCTAAAATTTAACTTCATTCCACAGAGTTAAAAATGCAGTTCCTAGTTGTCCTAGCTTCATTTTAAGATGTTCACTGTGATTAGCAGTAACATATTGGACTAAATTATAGAACATTTCCATAGGTTATAAAACATTTCCATCACTGCAGAAAGCAGTGTTGTAGGTCATGTATATCTTAGGTTTATTTTCTCATAAGAAGCCTAATTTAAGTTCCTATAATTGACAACAATGTTATATTAGTTTCAGGCATACAACATAGTGATTTAACAATTCTATACATTACACGATGCACACCACAATAGTGTAGTTACCATCTATCAACATACAGTCATTACAATATTATGGACTGTATTCCATATGCTGTACTTTTCCTCCCTGTGATTTATTTTACAACTGTGTGTTTGCACCCACTAAAGCCCTTCACCTATTTTGCTCCACCTACCAACCCCATCCCCTCTGAAAAAAACTTTGTATTTATGTGTGTTTCTGTTTGTTCATTCATTTGTTTTGTAGATTCTACATATAAATGAAATCATATGGTGTTTGTTTTTCTCAAACTTATTTCATGTAGCATGATACCCTCTAGGTCCATCCATGTTGTCGCAAATAGTAAGATCTCATTCTTTTTCATGGCTGAGTAACATTCCATTGTGTGTGTATGTGTGTCTGATGTGTATGTCATATCTTCTTTATCCATTCATCTATTGATGTAAACAGGTTGCTTCCATATCTTTTTAAATTAGTATTTTTATTTTTATTTCCTTTAGATAAATATCCAGCAGTAGAATTACTGGATCATATGATGTTTACATTTTTAATTATTGAGGAACCCATACTGTTTTCCATAGTGGCTTACAAAATTACATTAACCAACAGTGCACAAGGGTTCCCTTTTCTGCACATCCTGACCAACTCTTGTTATTCTTGGCTTTTTAATACTGGGCATTCTGACAGGTGTGATATCTCATTGTGGTTTTGATTTGCATTTCCCTGATAATTAGTGCTGTTGAACATCTTCTGTGTCTGTTGGCCATCTGTATGTCTTTAGAAAAATGTCTTCTCAGGTCCTCTACCCATTTTTTTTTTAAAGATTTTTATTTATTTATTTATGAGAGACACAAAGACATAGGCATATGGAGAAGGAGCCTGCTGTGGGACTCGATCCCAGGACCCCTGAGCCAAAGGCAGACACTCAACCACTGAACCACCCAGTTGTCATTCCTCTACCCATTTTTAATCATATTTTTTTGGTATTGAGTTATGTAAGTTCTTTATGTATTTTGGAAATTAACTCCTTACCAGATGTATCATTTGCAAATCTCCCATTCAGTAAATGGCCTTTCAGTTTTGTTTATGGCTTCCTTTGCTGTGCAAAAGCTTTTGGTGTAGCCCCAATGATTTATTTTTGCTTTTTTCCCCCTTTTGGGAGAAGACATATCTAAAAAACTGTTGCTAAGGCCAATGTCAAAGAAATTACTGCCTTTGTTTCCTTCTAGGAACTTTGTGGTTTTATGTCTTACATTAAGATCTTTAATCCATTTGAGATTATTTTTTAGTGTGGTGTCAGATGTGGTTCAGTTTTATTCTTTTCCATTTAGCTGTCCAGTTTTCCTAATTCCATTTTTTGAAGAGATTGTCTTTTCTGCATTATATACTCTTGCTTCCATTGTCATAGATTAATTGATCATATAAGCATGGGTTTATTTTTGGGTTCTCTATTCTGCTCTGTTGGTCTGTGTCTTTTTATGCCAATACCATACTGTTTTGATTATTATAGCTTTATAAATTATCTTGAAACCTAGAACTATGATACTTAAAGATTTGTTCTTCTTTCTTAAGACTTATTTTGCTATTTGTGGTTCTTTTGTGCTTACATGCAAATTTTAGGAGTACATGTTCTAGTTCTCTGAAAAATAATGCCAGTATTTTGATAGGAATTGTATTGAATGTATAGATTATTTGGGTAATATGGACATTTTAATGTTATTAACTCTTCCAATCCATGAATGTGGTGTATCTTTTCATTTGTTTGTGCTGTCTTCAGTTTCTTTCATCAGTGTCTTCTGAGTTTTCAGAGTTACATATATTTCCCCTCCTTGGTTAAATTATTCTTTGTATTCTCTGGTATTTTATTCTTTTTGATATAATTGTAATTGGGATTGTTTTCTTAATTTTTCTTTCTCTATTCTCTCCATTTTGTTACTCATGTACAGACATGGAACACATTTCTGTATATTAATTTTGTTTCCTGCAACTTTGCTGAATTCATTTATATATTTTAGTAGTTTCTGGTGATTTTTTTTGGGTTTGCTACATACAGTATCATGTCATCTGTAAATAGGGAAAGTTTGATTTCTTCCTTCCCAATTTGGATACCTTTTATTTCTTGGCTCATTGTTGCATCTAGAACTTCTAATACCATGTTGAATAAAAGGCATGAGTGGACATCCTTGCCTTGTTCCAGATCTTAGAGGGAAAGCCCTCAGTGTTTGACTACTGAGTATGATGTTGGCTGTGAGTTTTTCATATATGGCTTTATTATGTTGCAGTATGTTTCCTCCAAACCCACATTGTTGTGAGTTTTATCATAAATGAATGTCATATTTTTCAAATGTTTTTTCTGCATCTATTGAGATTATTTTATAGTTTTTATCTTTTATTTTGTTAATGTGGTATATCAAGTTGATTGATTTATGAATTATAAACCATGCTTGTGTCACAGGAATCAATCTTACTTGATTGTGGTGAATGATTCTTTTCATGTATTGTTGAGTTTGGTTTGCTATTGTTTTGTCGAGGGGTTCTGAATCTATGTTCAGCAGGGCTATTGGCTTATAGTTTTGATTTTTGGTAGTGTTTTTTTCTGGTTTTGGCATCAGGGTAATGTTGGTCTTGTAGAATGATTTGGAAAAATGTCTTCCTCTTCTATTTTTTGGAATAGTTTGAGAAAAATAGACATCAACTCTTCTTTAAATGTTTGGTAGAATTGACGTGTGACACCATCTGGTCTAACTTTTGCTGGCTAGTGATTTAATTTCCTCAGTAGTAATTGGTCCATTCATATTTTCTATTTCTTTTAGATTCACTCTTGGAAGATTATGTATTTCTAGAAATTTACCCATTTCTTTAATGTTGTTCATTTGTTGGCATATTTTCTTTGTAGTAGTCTCTTAAAATCCTTGTATTTCTGAAGTGTGAATTGTTCTCTTTTGTTTCTGATTTTGAGTCTTCTCTTTTTTTTAATCGAGTTTTCCTAACGGTTTATCAATTTTTTTTTATCTTTTCAAAGAATTAGCTTCTGGTTTTATTGATATTTTCTTTTTTCTTTCTTTTTGAAATCTCTATTTCATTTGTTTCTCCTGTGATCTTTATTATTTCCTTCTTTCTACTAACTTTGGGCTTTGTTTATTCTTCTTTTTCTAGTTTTTTAGGTGAAGGGTTACATTGGATATTTGAAATCTTTCTTGTTTCTTGAGGTAGGTCCGTGTTGCTGTAAACTTTCCTATTAGAACTCCTTTGCCACATCCCAAAGATATTGAGCCATTGTGTTTCCATTTTCTTTTTTTTTTTTAAAGATTTTATTTATTTATTCATGATAGTCACAGAGAGAGAGAGAGGCAGAGACACAGGCAGAGGGAGAAGCAGGCTCCATGCACCGGGAGCCCGACGCGGGACTCGATCCCGGGTCTCCAGGATCGCGCCCTGGGCCAAAGGCAGGCGCCAAACCGCTGCGCCACCCAGGGATCCCCTGTGTTTCCATTTTCATTTGTCTCCAGCTATTTTTTTATTTCCTCTTTTATTTCCTTCTTGTTCTGCTTGTTTAGTAGCATGTTGTTTAACATCTACTTTTTTGTTTTTTACATGTTTCTTTTCTTGTAAGCATATCATTCATATGCTTGATATGATTTCAGCATTCTTAACATTATTGAGACTTGTGGCTTAACATGTGATCTATCTTGGAAATATTCTACGTGCACTTGTAAAGAATGTATTCTGCTATTTTTGGATTGTACAGTTTGTACTTCTGTTAGGTCCATCCAGTCTAATGTGTCATTCAAAGCCACAGTTTGCTTTTGATTTTCTATTTGAATGATTTACCCATTGATGTAAATGGGGTGGTAGAGTTCCCTATTATTTTTTTATTATTGTCAATTTCTCCCTTTAGTTATATTAATATTTTGCTTTATATTATTATTTTGCTTTATATATAAGCACTTTTATGTAGGGTTATTATTATTTACAATTATTATATCCTCTTATTGGATTAATCCCTTTAAGATGATATAATTCCCTTGTCTTTTATTACAATCTTTGTTTTAAAGTTCATTTCTGATAGAAGTATTGTGACACCAGCATTTATTTTTTATACTTCAATTTGCATCCTTCACCTTTAGTTTAAGTATGTTTTTAGGTCTGAAGTGAGTCTCTTATAGGTAGCAAATAGATGGTCAAATAAGTTGACCCACTACCCTTACTCTGTTTTTGCTTTTACTTGTGAGGTTTTTATCTTTCATTATTTTTTACTTCTAGTTATGGACTTTTCTTTTCTACTTAAAGAAGTCCCTTTAACATTTCTTGTATGGCCAGGTCAGTGGTAATGAACTCCTTTACCTTTTGTCTGGGAAATTCTTTATTTCTCTTTCAATTCTGAATAAAAACTTTGCTGGATAGAGTATTCTTGGTTGTATGTATTTTTTCTTTCATCTCATTGAATATGTCATGCCACTGCTTCTGGCCTGCAAGGCTTCTGCTGAAAAATCACCCAATAATCTTATGGGGGTTCCTTTGTACATAAGTAGTTGCTTTACCCTTGCTGCTTTTAAAGTTCTCTCTTTAATTTTGACATCTTAATTATTATGTGTCTTAGTGCTGATCTCTTTGGTTCTTCTTGTTTGGGGCTATGACTCCTGGACATGAATGTCTGTTTCCTTACTCAGGTTAGGGAAGTTTTCAGCTATTATTTCTTCAATTAAATTTTCCTCTTCTTTCTCTCATTCTTCTCCTGGAGCCCTTATAATGTAAACGTTAGTACACTTGATGTCCCAGAGGTCCCTTAAACTATTCTCAATTTAAATTTCTTTTTTCTTTTTGATGTTCAGCTTGGGTAATTTCCAGTACCCTGTCTTCTATATCACTAATTTGTACTTTTGCATCATCTTATTTACTGTTGATTCTCTTGAGTGTATTTTTCATTTCAGTTATTGTATTCTTTAGCTCTGATTGGCTTTTTTTTTATGTTTTCTATCTTTCTGTTAAAGTCTTCATTGTGTTCATCCATTCTTTCCCCAACTTTGGTTAGCATCTTTATGACCATAATTTGAAACTCATTATTAGGTAGATTCCTTATCTCAGTTTCATTTAATTCTTTCTCTGAGGTTTGTCTGTTATTTGGAACATATTCCTCTCTGTCATTCTGCTTGATTTTGTGAGTTTGTTTCTACATATTAAGTAGATCAGCTACATCTCCCACTTGTGAAGGAGTGGCGCTAGGTAGAAGATTTTCAGTGTGGCTCAGAGGTGCAATCTTCCCTATTCCCCAGAACCAGGTGCTCCAGTGTGTCTCCTATGTGGGTTCTATATTTCATTCTGTTGTGGTTGGGCTGCAGCTGCTACGTGTGTACTGGTAGGTGGGCTGGTCCTCCTCACAGTGGCTGAGGCTGGGCTACAGTTTTGTGAGTATGTATTTTGGGGGTGCTAGTCTCCCTTATAGTTGGCTACAAGGTCTGGCCATGACTGTTGCAGCTGCATTGGTGGGGAGTACCCCCATATCCACCACACCCCCTGGGGCAGGAGCCACTTTGGAGGAGTACTTATCCTTCAAGTATCCTTTTAAATTGCTGCCTCTATGTTGGATCTTGGTGCAAATGAGTTTGTGCATAGGCTCTTTGTGAGCAGAGTCTCATTTTCCTATAGCCCTGTGGCTTTCTCAGAGTTAAGCTCTGCTGATTTTCAAAGGCAAATGTTATGGGGTCACATCTTCCCAGTGCAAGTCCTCAAAGCAGAGGTGCCTTACCCTTTACCTCCTCAGGGAGTACCTCTGCCTTTGTGATATTCTACTGGCTTGGGGTTCCCGTGCTAAGGATATAAGTCATAACTAGTCTGCCTCTCTTCCCCTTCTTCCTGTCTCAGTGTAGCTTTTCCTTTATATCCTTAATAGTGTAAGAGTTATTCTTTTAGTCTTCAGGTGATTTGCAGAAAAAGTTGTCTTACACGTAGTTGTAATTTTGATGTGTCCATGGAGAACTTTATTCAGAATCTTCCTACTCTGCCATCTTGATTCTCTCCTCATTTATATTCTTTTTGATTTTTTAGATAAAATCAGTCTATTATTGGTTTACTTTGTATCTAAGTAAATAACATTGTAATAATTATATCATCAAGTTATTATTTTATGGGTGGTAATAAAGCTCTATCCTTTCTAGCCCTGGGATACTATAGTATTTCATGTTTTTCTGCATCTTATATAAATAATCCATTATTAAAAACTCTTCAATTATTCTATTTGAATATGTCATGTGTATCCTGCGCTGAGTCTCAAAGTTTCATTTTAGTTTTATTTCTTAAGCTCTATGCTCAATGTGGCGCTTGATCTCATAACCTTGATTAATAATTGCATGCTCTACTGACTGAGCAAGCCAAGTGCCCCTAAAAGTTACATTTTATTTTTCATTTTTTTATTATTTATATAAGATCTTATTTATTTATCATGACATACACAGGAGAGAGAAAGAGGCAGAGACACAGGCAGAGGGAGAAGCAGGCTGCTTACACGAAGCCCAATGTGGGACATGAACCTGGGACTCCAGGAAGCCTTTGCCGAAGGCAGATGCTTAACCGCTGAGCCACCCAGGTGTCCCGACGTTTTATATATTAATACATTTAATCCTCACAACATTTTATCTCATTTTGCAGATATGGAAATTGAACATAGAAATTTTAAATAATTTTTCTAAGATTCAACAGCTAGTAAGCAGAAGTAAATTTTTAATCTCAGTGGCACCTGTGTGGCTCAATTAGTTAGGTGTCTGCCTTTGGGTCATGATCCTGGGGTCCTGGGATAGAGCCAGCAAAGGGCTTCCTGCTCAGCCTGCTTCTTCCTCTCCTTCCTGCTCCTGCTCTCTTGCTATCTCTGTCTCTCTCTCTCTCAAATAAATAAATAAAATCCCAAATAATCTGACTCTAACATTCATGCTCTTTAACTCTGTATTTGATTATCTCAGTAACTAAAAAAATATAGAGCTCCCACTAAACCTAACTATCAAAGCTTTATGGCTCTGTATCCTCTGGAAATTATGGGAAGAAGATAATAATAGAACATAATTGCTTTTATCTTTGGAATGAAAGTAAAATATTCACATTTAATCTCATTAGATTCCTTCAATGACTTTAATTTCTCATCTTTTTTCTCCACACATTTTGTTTTCAATTACCTTGCTGTATTCTATCAGTTTCATACTTTCGAATGACTTTCTAGTCATTGGTCATATACCATAGGTCCAGGATATTCTCACCATTTCTGGTGTCTGATGATTCTCACCATCTCACATCTCCAAGTCCCTAAGGAAAGTATGTTCAGAGGCACAAAGCAAACTTTTCTTTCTTTTTTTTAAATTTTAAAAATTATTTTTACTTTAAAAATTTCAACAATAAATATAAGATGAAAGTCCCCTTAATTGGCCCACTGTATGCCAATCCCCTTTTCAAAAATGATTGCCATTAACATTTTTTATATACTTGCCCTTTCTTTATATTTTAGCAAGCATATACTGGTTCTATAACTTATTTTCACGAAAATATGTCAAAGACATATTTCCTTGTTTGTGTTGTTTAACTGTTGCATTGTATTCTAAAGTACAAAAATAACATGTTTTTTAAAGGAGCATCTTCCTATTTCTGGACATTTATATAGATTCTAAATATTTTGTTATTTTATGTAATATAGAACAACCTTCTACAAACTGTACATAAGTGAGAGTCTTCAAAAATTGTAAAAATTTCAATAAGATTAGAATTTTAGGACCAAAAGATATGCCCAGTTTTATTTTAAAAGATAAATGTATAAAAGAGAATCCATTTCCTCATATTAACAGAAAATATTAGCAATCTTTAAAAATTCTCTCATATAATGGATAAAAATTGCTATTCTGTTGTCTCAAATATTTTACTTGTTATTAGTAAAGTTATATTCATATTCATTGGCCATTTGTATTTCTCCTCTGAATTATCTGTTTATATAGTTTGCTTATTTTTTAATTGGGTAATTTTTTTTCTTATCAATTTGTAGGAATTAAAAAAATGAACTCTGGATGTTTATAGCATATTACAGATAAACAATGTTTTATAGTATAAATAATATCCTGTACCTTGATTTAACTTTATTAGGTACTTTGGTAATTATTCTATGTAAATTCATAGGAAGTGAATTTTTAAAATAACTCCACAATATTAATGTGTAATCTATTTATCTAGAACTTTGTTAACAGACAATAGGTTGCTTCCAGTCTTTTGCTATTAACAATACAACAATGGGGTGCCTGGGTGGGTCAGTGGTTGAGCATCTGCCTTTGGCTCAGGGCATGATCCTGGGTCCAGGGATAGAGTCCCACATCGGGCTCCCTGTGAGGAGCCTGTTTCTCCCTCTGCCTGTGTCTCTGTCTCTCTCTGTGTGTTACTCATGAATGAATAAATGAAATCTTAAAAAAAACAAACAACAATGAATATCCTCACAAGTTATTTGCATTACAATATAGAGTATATTTATGGGATATATTTCTAGAAATAAAATTACTCAATTATTTGCAAAAATATTTATATTTTACTCTTATTCACATTCATAAATGAAAGTGGACATAATTGTGCACTTCAATGAATTATCACAAAGTGAACAATCCCACATAACCACCACTATGTCAAGAAATAGTATGTTACAAGCACCTGTTTCATGTTTCTGCCAATTATCGCTAATCTTTCCTCTCCCAAAATCTAACTTTCTATACGAGTTTTGCTTGTTTTTGATAGATTTTGGCTTTTTTCATATATATTGTTACATGTAAATGTAGTTTTCATTTTAATTGCTGTAGTATTCAAATGGATATGTTACAACTTATTTATTCAATCTACTCTAATGGACATAATTTGATTGTAGTTTGGGACTATTATAAATATAATACTACCCTTGCAAATAAGGCCACTTTCTTTTGATATACATGTGCTTGCCTTTCTTTGGGTATATACCTAAAAATGAAACTTTTGAGTGTGCCAACATTTACATGCTAAAATGGGTAAATAATGCTGACAATTTTATAAAGTAGTTTCAACAATTTACCCTTTTAACAGCAATGTATGAGTTCCTGTTACCTAGTATCTTTGCAAACCCTGCCAACATTACTAATAAGGTTGTGTACCTTCATATATATATATGTGTGTGTGTGTGTGTGTATATATATGTATATATACACACACATATATATGAAAATATATTGTTTATATATCTTTCTTTGTGACATATTTGTTCAAATTTCTTCTGCATTCTTTCTATTATTTGCCTTTTTCTTATTGATGATTCGTGAGACTCGTTTTACACTCTGCATATGAATGAGTCTGTCAGATACAATCAATTCAACTCTCTCTTCCTTGTCTTGTCATTTCACTCTCTTAATGGCACCTTTTTTCCCCAAGAAGTTCTTAATGTTTTTCTTTATGATTAATACTTTTTGAATATTATTGTCTAATGAAAGTATTCTCCTATAATACTTTCTAGAAGCTTTGTGTATCGTAGGAAAGAAGAGTCAAATTTCACTTTTTTTCTATAATTTTTCAGTTGACTTTATAGTATTTATTGGGGGAAAACTGCCATTTCCTCTATTGCTCTGCAGAACCAAAATAGCTATAAATGCCTGGATTTTTTTTTTAAGATTTTATTTATTCATGAGAGACACACACACAGAGAGAGAGAGAGAGAGAGAGAGAGAAAGAGAGAGGCACAGAGGGAGAAGCAGGCTCCATGCAGGGAGCCTGATGTGAGACTCGATCCTGGAACTCCAGGATCATGCCCTGGGTGTTAGGCAGGCACTAAAGCGCTGAGCCACCCAGGGATCCCTGACCTGGATTTCTTACTGCACTCTTTCTTATGTGCATTGATTTTTGTTTGTCTCTCCTGTGCCCATAGAAACACTGTTATGACTGATATATCTTTATTTAATAAGTCATGTTTTCCAATAGAGCAAGTCTTCTAATTCTGTTTTTCTTTAAAGAGTACTATCTTAGCTAACTGTGGCCTTTGTATTTCTCTATAAATTTTAGAACTAGTATTAAACTTCAAGGGGAGAAAAGAAAACCTGCTAAAATTTATTTTGGCATTGTTGTAAATTTACAGATCATTTGTGAAAACCTGACATCTTTATTCTATTATTGAATTTTACATTACATGATTTAAGTTCTTTAGTTTCTTTGAGGTTTTATAGTTTTCTGTGTAGAGGTCTTGATCATCTTTTATTAGGTATAGTCCTAGATTTTTTATTATTTTTATTTTATTGTAAGTGGGATCTTAATACAATTTTAGTTTCTATTTTTTCAGTATATTTTTACATTGACTTCATGTCCAGCAATCTTGTTAAATTCTATTAGTAATTCTAATAATTTATCTGGAAAGTATCTAAATGATATACATACATAATAATTTCTTTCTATTTTTCTTTTCAATTTCCTTCTTGTTTTAATAAAATTTTTTAAAAGATTTTGTTTATTCATGACAGAGAGAGAGAGAGAGAGTGAGGCAGAGACACAGGCAGAGGAGGAAGCAGGCTCCATGCAGGGAGCCTGACTTGGGACTCAATCCGAGGTCTCCAGGATCAGGCCCTAGGTGGAGGCAGCGCTAAACCTCTGAGCCACCCAGGCTGCCCATAAATTTTTCTTTTTAAATCACAAACAGATGATAAATTTTTACCAAATGTTCTTGCTTTTTACATCTCATGGCTTATATAGTTTTCTGTTTTATCCTTTAATGTGATGAATTACATGAATTCATTTCAAATGTTAAGCCTTGCATTCCTGGTATAAACCAAACATGGTTATAATATGTAATTATTTTATTACTAGATTTATTTATACTTTGGCTGGGATTTTTACACCTATATTCATGTTCCACTTTTAGTAATGGTCTTTTCATATTTTGACATCAGATTATGTTGGCCTATAATGAGATGAATATGATTTTTTCCTTTTCAATTCTCAAAGTTTTTGTATAATATTGGTATTACTTATGTCTTAAAATTTTGCTGGGATTTACATAAGTAGCCACTTGAGCTGGATGGAGTATTTTGGCAGTTAAAACTGTCTATGAGGAAGGTATCCAAGCTGTCTTTCTCATACAAGTGTAGGTTCTTCAGACCCTCACCCCCACGGTTACTTTACCTGGAAAATATGCTGACTTATTCTAAATAGCATTCAGCTTCTGAACCTGGTGATATACCTTCATAGCCTCTTAATTTTGTCATTCTTTGCCTTTTTAGGTCAATCTCTTGAGTACAGAACCCTGAAAATGGCTTGAGGTCAGTCATCTGCTATAACTACTTGGGTTATATATTCTTGTCATATAAATTAATGGGATTATTGACTATTCCATACTTCCTTCCTCTCCTCCCTTCATTAAGGGCTGTTTCTGCCAGTTTTCCTATCATACAAATTTTCAATCAAGAACAAGTTCCCCTTATGTATAATCACATAGTAAAAACTCCAGGAACACCAAAGGTTTTTTTAGGTAATTTCACTTTCAAATGGCTTCACAGAGCTCTTGGAGCTCATCAGACTTAGCAGAGGGACAGACTGGGAAGCATAGAATTAGAGCCAAAAATATTTTTAAAATGTATTACTTGATAAAAGATGATTCTAAATTTTGAGGGAAAAGATGAAGTATTCAGGAAGTGGTATTGGTATAATTCATTGTCATCCAGAAAGAAAGATAGTTTAATCCCTATTTCATACTTTATTCCTAATTAAATGCTAGACAAAAGAAACACTTAAGTATGTTAAAAATAAATATATTAAAAGAGAATATAGTAAGTGAGGAAAGCTTTTCTAAGTATGAGACAAAATCCAAAACCATAAAAAATAGGATTACTTTAAAAAAATTTTGAATTTATGCATGGAAAAAAATTCTAAACAATCTCATAAAAAAAAGGAAAATACTGGTAAGTTATATCACATAGAAAGCTAACTTTCCTACTATGTAAATAGTTTTCTCAAATCTATAAGAGAAATACCAACAACTCTGCAGAAAAATTGATTAAGAATATAAGCAGAAATGTCACAGTACAGGAAAATATGTTCAATTTCACTTAAAATATGAGAACATTCTAATGTACTTTTTTTTTTTTTTCTAAAGCACTTCTTAAAATGACAGGGATTAAAAGTTTGGTTATACACCATTGTTAAAAAAAGGTAATGGAAGATCAGGCATTCTAAACATTGTTGATGGGAATATAATTTGGCACAATTTCTATGGAGGTCAACAATCTAGAAATAAGGATTACTTTAGAATTAAATTATCTTTTAAAGGAATACAATTCAACTTTCAAAGAATGTCTGATTGGGTTATGTTGTTCTGAGCTCTCTACTGCCTTTTAGTCTAGCCTGTTAAAGGAAATGTGAATACTTCTTGCAGGATGATAGCATCACTTAGAACTCAAAATTATCTTTATAATATAATGTTTATTTATAAACATATAAATAAATATATGATGGTATATAAATTCCATATAACATTCCATAAAAACATTAGAATACAAACCAAGCGAATCTGGGTTACACAAAGATGATATGATCAAAATCCAAGACAAATAATAAGCTAGATACCAGATAGGGAATTATCAAACACATATTTAAAGGATCTATATTCAATATGTTTAAAGAAATGAAGGACAAGAATGATAATTTAGGAAGATAAGAAACTTTAAAAAGAACCAAATGAAAGGCATAGAAGTTAAAATTAAAATAACTGAAACTGAACTCCATGGGTGGATCTCCCAAACAGTTGAAGGGAGAATTAGTGAACTCTAAAAGACAAGTCAGAAAAAAGTATCCAAATTAGAACACAAGGAAGAAAAGGATAGAAAATTTTAAAAGTGCGTGTAATAAAATCCTAACAACCTCCTAAAATTAAAAATGGGAATATTATCACAAGTTTGACTTCAAGCAAGAACAAATAATCATAATTTAACATTTTTCTTCTATGATTTTCAACCAAGTAAAAATCTAGGTAAGGGCTTCTTTCCATTTTTAGGACTTAAATATTTTAAAAGAAACATTTGAGTATATAAAATATATTAAAAAATACAAATTAGAATGTTTACTTACATTCCGTATGCTGAGCTTACAGCAAGACTAGTAATCTGTTGGGGAGGCTCACCGTCCACCCACACCAACTGAATAACAAGTTCTGCTTGATACCCTGGAGGCATCCTCACTGGTCGTGTCTTCACACTAAAAAAAAAGAGAAAACTAGTTCTATTACATACAGTTTAAATAAGTAAGCTCATGCTTATCTTTAGAAGTTACATAGAATCTTCTGACAGAAATATACAATACCAGGCACAGAGGCAGTACACAGGTGGACATATCTTCTAGCTTTCTTAAAATATACCCAACCACTTAAGTAGGTTTGTTTAGGTAGCTTTTCAATCAGGCAAGTCCACAACTGTTTCAGGCCTTCATCACTTCCTTTTTCTTATTCTTGAGGTTAATATTTTAAATTATTTTTATTGTCTATTTTCTTACATAATATTTGTTACACATATGTAAGTTATAATGCATGACAATAAGAATTATTAATCTACCACCAAATGTAAGATCTCAACACATCTAAGTGGGGATACCTGGGTGGCTCAATTGATTAAGCATTCTAATTCTTGATTTTGGCTCAGGTCATGATCTCAGGGTCATGGGATAGAGTCCCACACATCAGGCTCCATGTTTAGGAGGGAGTCTGCTTGAGATTTTCTCTCTCCCTATCCATCTGCCCCTTTCCCCTGCCCCCTCTCTCTCTAAAATAAATAAATAAATCTTTAAAAAAGAAGGTTCAACATGTCCAAAATCTGAATTTCTGCTCATTCCTTGAAAAATAATTGATCTACAGCCTTATCTATTCTGGTTAATAACAACTTGTATCTTTCCAACTATTCAATTAAAAACCCTTGAAGTCATACTACAATCCTTCTCTTGTACCTTATTGTATCCACTCAATCATCAAATACTGTTTGTGCTACCTTAAAAATATATCCAGAATCTGAGCAGTTTTTAAATTAAATTTTTTAATTTAAATTTAATTAACACATACTATATTATTAGTTTCAGAGGTAGAATTTAGTGATTTATCAATTGCATACAACACCCAGTGCTCATTACTTCCAGTGTCCTCCTTAATGCCCATCACCCAGTTACCCCATTCCCCCGTCCACCTCCCCTCTAGTAACTCTCAGGTTGTTACCTATAGTTAAGAGTCTCTTAAGGTTTGCCTCCCTCTCTGTTTTTGTCTTATTTTATTTTTCCTTCCCTTCCCTATGTTTATCTGTTTTGTTTCTTAAATTCTGCACATGAGTGAATGGCAAGATTCCATTCTTTTCAATGGCTGAGTAATATTCCATTATATGTATATTTATTTTATATACACTCCCCATATCTCTATCCACTCATCAGTTGATGGACATCTGGGCTCTTTCCATATTTAAATCTGAATTTCAAAAAAACAATAAGTAGGTTTTTTGCTTTGTTTTTTTTTTACTGCAAGTGTGTCCCATGTAGCATCTAGGATATACTGATACCAAAAAATGTATATTGTTTATCTGAAATTCAAATTTAAATAAGTATTCTGTATTTTTATTTGTTGAATCTGTCAGCCTTTAATATCATCTCTAGTTAGGCAATAACCTCCTTACTGGTCTCCTGGCTTCCACCCTTCCCTTCTAAATCCATTTTCAACAAAGCCATCAAAGTGATCAATTTAAAATTTAAGTCTGAACATGTTTCCTCTCTATTCAAAACACTATAATGAATCCTCCATTTAATTAGGAATAAAAGCCAAGACCCTTACAATGGCCTATATTGGCTCTCTGTTACTCATCTGACTTCATCTCCTGCTACCCTCACCACAACTCCCCATCTTGCTCCTCTTGTCTTAGCTATACTGACATCCCTATATGCGAGCCACTTTATTTTGTTTAATTTTAAAAAAGATTTTATTTATTTAAGAGAGAGTGAGCACAAGCAGGTGGAGGGGCAGACAGAGAGGGAACAGCAGACTCCCCGCTAAGCTGGGAGCCTGCTGCAGGGCTCAATCCCAGGACCAGAGATCATGACCTAAGTCGAAGGCAGATGCTTAACCGACTGAGTCACCCAGATGCCCCTATTTTTGTTGATTTACTTTTATTTAAATTCAGTTAATTAACAGTATGTTATTAATTTCAGAGGTAGAGGTCAGTGACTTATCAGTTATATATAGCACCCAGTGCTCATTATATTACATGCCATCCTTAATGCCCATCACCAGTACCCCATCTCCTCACCCCCCCACCCCAGCAACTGTCAGTTTGTTTCCTACGGTTAAGCGTCCCTTATGGTTTGTCTCACTCTCTGATTTCATTTTGTTTTATTTTTCTCTCCCTTCCTCTACACTCACCTGTTTTGTTTCTTAATTTCCACATAAGTGAAATCATATGATAATTGTCTTTGTCTGATTGACTTATTTTACTTAGCATAATACCCTCTATTTCCACCCATGTTGTTGCAAATGGCAAGATTTCACTTTTGATGGCTGAGTAATACTCCATTGTGTGTGTGTATCACTCACATCTTAATTATCCATTAATTTGTCAATGGACATTTGGACTCTTTCCATGATATGGCTATTGTGGACATTGCTGCTATAAACCTTAGGTTGCAGGTGCTTCAGATGACTACATTTGTATCCTTGGGGTAAATACCTAGTAGTGCAATTGCTGGGTCATAGGGCAGCACTATTTTTAACTTTTTGAGGAACTTCCATACTGTTTTCTAGAGTGGCTGTACAAGCTTGCATTCCTACCAGCAGTGTAAAAGGATTCCCCTTTCTCTGCCTCCTTGCCAACATTTGTTGTTTTCCTTACGATAATTTTCACCATTCTGGTGTGAGGTGGTATCTAATTGTGGTTTTGATTTGTATTTTCCTGATGCCAAGTGATGTTGAACATTTTTTCATGTGTTCGTTGGCCATTTTTTAAATTTAAATTCAATTAATTAATATATATTTTATTATTAGTTTCAGAGGTAGAGTTCATTGATCCATTAATAGTATATACATCCAATGGTCATTATATCATGTGCCCTTCTGTTGGCCATTTGTATATCTTCTTTGGAGAAACGTCTGTTCATGTCTTCTGCCTATTTCTTGACTAGATTATTTGTTCTTTTGGTGTTGAGTTTGACAGGTTCTTTATAGATTTTGGATCCTAACCCTTTGTCTGATAAACATTTCCAAATATCTTCTCCCATTCTTTAAGTTGCCTCTTGGTTTTGTCAACTGTTTCGTTTGCTGTGCAAAAGCTTTTTATCTTAATAAAGTCCCAATAACTAATTTTTGCCTTTGTTTCCCTTGCCTTTGGACATGTGTCTAGCCAGGGTTGTGGCAGCTGAGGTCTAAGAAGTTGCGGCCTGTATTCTCTTCTAGGATTTTGATGGATTCCTAACATTTAGGTCTTTCATTCATTTTGAGATGTATCTTGTGTATGGTGTAAGAAAATGGTCTAGTTTTATTCTTCTGCTTGTGGCTCTCCAATTTTCCCAACACCATTTGTTAAAGAGACTATCTTTTTTCTTTTTTTTCTTTTTTTTTTTTTTTTTAAGATTACAGAACAGTCTTTATTATATACATTTTTAAAGTATATACACATTCTTTTAAGGCAGAACTGTTTTTTGGTGTTCTAACTCCAGTGGTATAAAATTGTCATTTAAATTACTTTTTCCTTTTTTTTTTTTTTTTTTTTTTTTTTTTTTTTTTTTTATTGGTGTTCAATTTACTAACATACAGAATAACACCCAGTGCCCGTCACCCATTCACTCCCACCCCCCGCCCTCCTCCCCTTCTACCACCCCTAGTTCGTTTCCCAGAGTTAGCAGTCTTTACGTTCTGTCTCCCTTTCTGATATTTCCCACACATTTCTTCTCCCTTCCCTTATTTTCCCTTTCACTATTATTTATATTCCCCAAATGAATGAGAACATATAATGTTTGTCCTTCTCCGACTGACTTACTTCACTCAGCATAATACCCTCCAGTTCCATCCACGTTGAAGCAAATGGTGGGTATTTGTCATTTCTAATAGCTGAGTAATATTCCATTGTATACATAAACCACATCTTCTTTATCCATTCATCTTTCGTTGGACACCGAGGCTCCTTCCACAGTTTGGCTATAGTGGCCATTGCTGCTAGAAACATCGGGGTGCAGGTGTCCCGGCGTTTCATTGCATTTGTATCTTTGGGGTAAATCCCCAACAGTGCAATTGCTGGGTCGTAGGGCAGGTCTATTTTTAACTGTTTGAGGAACCTCCACACAGTTTTCCAGAGTGGCTGCACCAGTTCACATTCCCACCAACAGTGTAAGAGGGTTCCCTTTTCTCCGCATCCTCTCCAACATTTGTTGTTTCCTGCCTTGTTAATTTTCCCCATTCTCACTGGTGTGAGGTGGTATCTCATTGTAGTTTTGATTTGTATTTCCCTGATGGCAAGTGATGCAGAGCATTTTCTCATATGCATGTTGGCCATGTCTATGTCTTCCTCTGTGAGATTTCTGTTCATGTCTTTTGCCCATTTCATGATTGGATTGTTTGTTTCTTTGGTGTTGAGTTTAATAAGTTCTTTATAGATCTTGGAAACTAGCCCTTTATCTGATATGTCATTTGCAAATATCTTCTCCCATTCTGTAGGTTGTCTTTGAGTTTTGTTGACTGTATCCTTTGCTGTGCAAAAGCTTCTTATCTTGATGAAGTCCCAATAGTTCATTTTTGCTTTTGTTTCTTTTGCCTTAGTGGATGTATCTTGCAAGAAGTTACTATGGCCGAGTTCAAAAAGGGTGTTGCCTGTGTTCTTCTCTAGGATTTTGATGGAATCTTGTCTCACATTTAGATCTTTCATCCATTTTGAGTTTAGCTTTGTGTATGGTGAAAGAGAGTGGTCTAGTTTCATTCTTCTGCATGTGGATGTCCAATTTTCCCAGCACCATTTATTGAAGAGACTGTCTTTCTTCCAATGGATAGTCTTTCCTCCTTTATCGAATATTAGTTGCCCATAAAGTTCAGGGTCCACTTCTGGATTCTCTATTCTGTTCCACTGATCTATGTGTCTGTTTTTGTGCCAGTACCACACAAAACTCTTCAGAGTGTAGGGATAGAGGGAACATTCCTCGACATCTTAAAAGCCATCTATGAAAAGCCCACAGCAAATATCATTCTCAATGGGGAAGCACTGGGAGCCTTTCCCCTAAGATCAGGAACAAGACAGGGATGTCCACTCTCACCACTGCTATTCAACATAGTACTGGAAGTCCTAGCCTCAGCAATCAGACAACAAAAAGACATTAAAGGCATTCAAATTGGCAAAGAAGAAGTCAAACTCTCCCTCTTCGCCGATGACATGATACTCTACATAGAAAACCCAAAAGTCTCCACCCCAAGATTGCTAGAACTCATACAGCAATTCGGTAGCGTGGCAGGATACAAAATCAATGCCCAGAAGTCAGTGGCATTTCTATACACTAACAATGAGACTGAAGAAAGAGAAATTAAGGAGTCAATCCCATTTACAATTGCACCCAAAAGCATAAGATACCTAGGAATAAACCTCACCAAAGATGTAAAGGATCTATACCCTCAAAACTATAGAACACTTCTGAAAGAAATTGAGGAAGACACAAAGAGATGGAAAAATATTCCATGCTCATGGATTGGCAGAATTAATATTGTGAAAATGTCAATGTTACCCAGGGCAATATACACGTTTAATGCAATCCCTATCAAAATACCATGGACTTTCTTCAGAGAGTTAGAACAAATTATTTTAAGATTTGTGTGGAATCAGAAAAGACCCCGAATAGCCAGGGGAATTTTAAAAAAGAAAACCATATCTGGGGGCATCACAATGCCAGATTTCAGGTTGTACTACAAAGCTGTGGTCATCGAGACTATCTTTTTTCCATTGGATATTCTTTCCTGCTTCATCGAAGATTAGTATACCATAGAGTTGAGGGTCCATTTCTGGGTTTTCTGTTCTGTTCCATTGATCTATGTGTCTGTTTTGTGCTAGTACCATTCTGTCTTGATGATTACAGTTTTGTAATAGAGCTTGAAGTCCAGCATTGTGATGCCACCAGCTTTGTTTTTCTTTTTCAACTTTCCTTTGGCTATTCATGGTCTTTTCTGGACCACACAAATTTTAAGATTATTTGTTCCAGCTCTGTGAAAAATGTTGATGTTATTTTAATAGGGATTGCATTGAATGTATACATTGCTCTGGGAAGCATAGACATTTTAACAATATTTGCTCTTCCAATTCATGAGAATGGAACTTTAAAGCATTTGCTCTAGCTGTTCTTCTGCCTGGAGTGCTCTTCTACTAGATACATTTCAGCTAACTCCCTCATCTACTTTTGTTTAAATCTCATCTTCTTAATAGTATCAGTTAAAAGGAAGAAAGAAATATTATTTTTGCAATATCCTAGCAATCATGATCCTCTTTTCTAACACAGTATTCTTGTAGTAGATAGTAAATAAATATGGCTTTCTTTTTGATTCCAACTGAAGAAATTCCCTAAACAAACTTTTAAAATTGGGAAATAGCAAGTGGCCAAGTTTCTGCCCTACCATACATGTTCCCATTCTATTAAAGCCATGTTTTCTTTAGGATCCACTTGGAAAGAAAACCCATGAATTTGTAATGAAAGATGAAAATATTGTGCCCTCTTCATGGATATTCAAAGAAAGAACACAGTATCCCTAGGTAGATTGTGGGCCAATTGACAGCAACTTAATAAAAGAGAAGAATAGTTTTATTTGGCATAGTTCCAAAGTATGATTACTATGTAAAATTGTTTGAAAATTTGGTAGCAACTCTTACTTGAGGCATGGGATACTGTCCTTTGTTCCTCCTTCACTAGCCACAGTGTTAGTGCTTCCGGAAAGACTCCTTGAAGAAGGAAGCTGGGATGAGAGATCTGGAAATGGAGGACTTGTTTCTGGTTCTGGGGTAATAATATCTTCAATATCATACTGAAGCCGTACCTCTAATGACTTAAAAAAAAATCAAGTTTTAATTTAATCTAATAATAACTAATCACATTAAAATTTCTAATAAATTTTTGGTAATTATTACTTTTTCAGGTTAATAAGCTCAATTTCAATTTATAATAAAGTTAAAATATCCCAAATTGATTTAAATAGTGTAATACATGGAACATTCACTGGCATTCACAAAAAACTGTAAAATATTTAATTCTTCAGATTCATAAGAAAAATACCTGCTGGTGGAGAAAAAGTTTTTACATACTAAATCCTTCCTTAGAGGTATAAATTACAACTCCATATATAATAAAAGGAAAAACTAGTCAAGGTTATTCCAGTGAAAGAAAATAAACTGGATGTGTTTACACATATGTATATAACACACAAATTATTATTTGCACAAGGCTTTTAGTTTAAAAAAACATTCTATTCTGACTCTTAATTTAGTAAACGTTTTCCAAAATAAATTCTAATTTTTGTTTCATTAGCTTAGCTCAATTTCATTAGCTTGGTTAGAGTTGCTTACTTGAAAAACATATGATAAACTGTATTGGAATAAAAAGATGACCCCAAACCTATTTTTTAATCTAAGAATGTTTACAAAGTAAATACTTGATGACTACACTCAGTGCTTTAATTAAAATCTTAGTATATGTGCTGCCAAAGCGAGCACTAATTAAAATCAATTTTATAACAAACATTTGCTTTACAATGTAAAAATCAGGTTTTTAAAAATTCAATTAATTAACATATAGTGTATTATTAGTTTCACAGGTAGAGTTCAGTGATTCATCAGTCTTATATAATACCCAGTGCTCATTATATCATGTACCCTCATATCACCACCCAGTTACCCCATCCCCCCGCCCTTTGCCCCTCTGGCAACCCTCAGTTTGTTTTCTATCACTACCAGTCTCAAGGTTTGTCCCCCTCTCTGATTTCATCCTGTTTTATTTTTCCCTCCTCTCCTCTTTGTTCCTATTTTGTCTCTTAAATTCCACATATGAGTGAAATCATATGATAAATAAATCAGTCTTGAGGCTGAAAACAAATGTCATTGTGGGGTAGTGAATACAGAAATATCGTCAGAGTGATTTACATAATTATCTTAAAAACTAAATACAGTCTCTAGTGACAATAACACTTACCAATTACTGAGTGAGAACTATACCTAGACACTATGCTAATGATTTTATATAATCCTCCTAAGAAACCTATGAAATTGGCATTATCATTTGTAGTTTATCATTTATTTTTTTTAATTTTTTTTGTAATTTATTATTATTTTCCATTTTATTTACCCAGAAAATTATGAGTGTAGTAACTTGGTCTCACCCAGATTCCAGTACTGACTACTGGAGCCTTGTGACTTGCTCAGAGTTATGTAGCTATTCATTGGCAAAGCCAGAATTAAAACATAGGCTTATCTGACTCAAAAGGCTGAGATTTTAACTAATATACTTTAACAGGGCATTATTTAATTTTCGCTGTTGAGGTAAAAACAGTTACATACAGGCCTTTAGTTAATCATCTTTATCTTCTGATAAAATGGTAAGATGGATTCAGCTGGGAAGGCTAATTATTTATAGATGCCTTAATTTAGATTTAATTTATCCCATGAAACATAATTGAATAATTAAATTACTTGGTTAGTTTAAAATTAAGATTAGAAAAGGTAGCCCATAATTATTTCCATCCTATAAAAATGTTTCTATATAGAAAATTATTACAAATAATCTTATTGTAGTTGAGAAATAATCATTTATGGCAATTGACAAGAAAAGACAAAAAATTTTAATAAAGATATACAACACAGCCTGTACTAATTTGACATTTATATATAAAGCAATAAATGCCTGTATATAGTCTATATAGAAATAAATCCACCTATTTAATAATACAAAGTTTGAGTAATGTTTTTTCATTTTAAGCCAACCTATTTTTTAATGTTAAACAGGTAAGAAGAATAATTAAAATCCTATGAATGGGATCACTGGCCAAATACAGCAGTCTTGAAGGCTTAAAACAATACCAAACACTAGCCAAAATCTATGATAATTGGTTTCTTTTAATAACTCTGGCTGTGAACATTAAATTTTAAATAACTTACCACTATTTCTGTTGTTATTTCATGTCTGCTGAATTTATAAATTATGACATATGCAGAGACTCCTGATACACAGAATATTCTGCTCTCCGGACACCAGTAAATCATCTGAATGGCATATGGATCTTCCTCTACAATTTCACATGTTGGTTTTCCTTCTCCTATCTTCTGTTTTTCAAACACTTTTGAAGTTTTTAGCTTGTACAGCATCTGCAGAGTTACTGTAAAATATTGAAGCATAGTTATCTTCTAATTTGAACTTAATCCTCAGATATTGTTGAAGCTTTTTCAGTGTATTTGTTAAAGCACAAATAAAATCCAAGCAGACAAAATAAATTACATTTTAACTAGTAAGTATTCAATGTAATGTACTCTTATCATTAGTTTAGTTGGAAGGAGATTCCAGAAAAAAAGAAACATTTATTGAACATATACTGTATACCAAAGAATATGTAGGTCTTTGTATATATTGTCTCATGTGAGCCTCAGAAAAGTCCCATGAAGTAAGTATTGTTATTTTCATTTATTGATGAAAACCCTGGGGCTCAGAAAGGTTACAATGGGAATACTGAACCTAATTCTCTCCTAAAAGAGTCCCTTTAATCCTTTTTCACATTATCCGCTTTGATTGCTGCATGAAAGACTGAAGCTATCCTTACAGTTTATTTACTCTTCTTAACAAATTTCTAGACAATCTTTAAGATAAGAAATATTTGTAATTTATTAGCTAGTAATGAGGGTCCAATAATCTGTAATTATTTTGGAAAGAATCTTTTCTAAGTGGCTCTGTATTAGAAAAGGATCCATTATAATTTTTCAAAACTCGGGGGGTGGTGAATTGTTTTCAGGAATATTTATTTGGGAGAATATCTTTTCCATTTTAGACCCTGATGATAACTCTTCTATAAAAAAGTTCTGATTCTATAAAAGATTATTAAGAAAATTTCTAAAAATCCAGGAGTTGCTGTCAAAAATGCATAGTCTGAAGATAATCATGAGAAACATCAGTCAAACCCAAATTGAAGATTTTGCAAAAATAATTGGCCCAAATCCTCAAAAACATCAATTTCATAAACAATTCCAAATTGAGTAAAACTGAAAAGCTGATAAATGTAATAAATAATTCTCAATTTTCTTTTATTATGAAAGATGTTACTGAGACAATAATATGAGTAAGACCTGGAGGTTAGATATTAGCATGGCTTCAATATTAATCTCCTGATTTTGATAAGTATAATTTGACTATGTAAAAAATGTGTGTAGGGAATATACAGTGATATATTTTAGGGCCATGTAGTGTAAGAAGAGCATCACTGCAACTCACAAATGGTTACAAAAAACTATACATATATATATGAACATATGGTGAAGAGGGAGGGGGGAAGGTGGAAGAACAAATGGAGTATACACTGACATTTGGGGAATCGGGCTAAAAATTATATACCACTTCATGGTATTTTTTTTTTTTTTGCAATTATTCTCTAAGTCTAAAATTATGTCAAACCAAAACATTTTGAACATGGGTAAGACATTCATTTTACTAAGTGCTATATAGCCTGCCTTCCAGGTTAGATTGGGTATAACTCCCATGATTATTTTATGTGACAATAGCAATGGTAAAAGGATACTGCAGACATAATTAAGTCCCCCAATTAGTTGGCTCTGAGTTAATCAACAGAGACTATCCTTAATGGGACTGACATAACAATAATTAGAAGAGGGACTAGTGCCCTCCCTGAGGTTAAAGTGACACTCCTTTGCCAGCCTTGAAGAAACAAGTTGCCATGAGTCTAAAGCTACAATAAAATGCATTCTGCCAACTACATGAGATTGAATGAGGATACTAAATCTCAGATGAAACTGTCGCAGGAGCCAATACCTTGACTGCGGTCTTGGGAAGCCCTAAGTAAAGAACCCAGCTAAACTGAACCTAGATTCCTGACACATAGAAACTGTGAGATAATATGTAAGTACTGTTTTAAGCTGCTCAATTATGGTAATTTATTATCAGTAAATGAAAATTAATACACATAATAACAAACTCAGTTATTTAAATTCAGTATAACCTCACTTCTGTACCGGGCAGTATTAGTATTCCTTAAAATTGGCAGACTAGGTGATGGTCTTCAATGACATCCAGAAAATTGGAAATCTGTCCTTATAATTGATTATAGTAAAAAATATTAAACATGCTGAAAACCTTTGCAATATATGTTCTGAATATGATAAATATTTAAAAATTAACTTCTTAAATATTATGCCTGCTTAAGGGTGCCATGTACTCTAGTTGTGAGGATGTTAAAGTGTCTTCTCACATTTTAGAAGCTAAGGAGTGACTTTGAGGTGGTGGGAAAGGAACATATAAATTGTCACTATAAAATTGTGTTCTTGGAACAAAGTCAGATTTACAAGAAAAAATGCATCAAGGAAAATATTTTGTCCTTTGGAATTTCTCCCTGAGACATTGCTCTTTATTGTGTGAGTTCAGAAAGTCACTTAAAAATTCATAGTTTTAAATGTTTTATTAATTTTCTCTTGCTGATGGTTTACTCCACTGCTGAAATACTCAAGCTTGCAGGCTAAGAGTATCACCAATATTCAATCTTCTTCCCTCTGCTTTTGTGTTTATCATCATCTTCCTTAGAAGCTGCTTACTTCTATAACTTCATGTATCACTTTTATGCTGTTTCTACATTAGTGTCCATTCTTGCCTGTTTTTCCTACCTGCTAGACATTTTTACTTGGATTTCGTGGTATAATTACAAAATTCAAATCTCCAGCACTCACTTATATTCCTCATTTACAAAAGAGTTGCCTTTATATTACTGGTTACTCATCCTCAGAAACAGTCATTACTCACTTACTCTTCTCCTCCTATTACTATTAAAATCTTAACTATCTTCCAAAACTCACATTAAATATTACTCAATTAAAATACCATTTCTAGATCGACCTGGTTCAAACAAATCTCAAATTTCTGGTAACAGAATTTGAGTTGTATTACATTTAGAGTTCTTATCATACTGTTTGCCTTTTAGTCATATTTGTGCAGTTCTTTATCTGATTTAGTAAATATAACTTTTATGAAGGGCATATATGGATATAATGAAGCCTGAAATATTTTTGCATTCCTTTCAACACTGAGCAGAATACCTTATTCCTTATATAATTCTCAAACATCTTAAAATTTACATTTATCAAATCATTTCTTTTGATTTAGATAGGCTTGGTAGACAAGAAGAAAAGTGGACTAATGAGATAAAAGAACTTTTCCAGCACCAGAGCTGAAGGTAAAGGAAATTCCTTCAACAGAGTTGATCTGACAAATTTTGGTACTTTTTCAACATTACCTTTTGTAAATAAGTTACTGACAGTGAATTCAGTCCTGTTTATATTATAAAGGAAAAGTATAGAAGAGATAGTACTTTAAATTGATCTAACATAGGAAATGAATTTGTATAGCACAGTCATATATATATGCTAAAAATGTATCTGAAATATTAATTGTCCAAACTAAAAAGTGGTGAATGGCTCTGAGTAAATATTAACCAAATATTTCTGTTATAGAACAAGAGACTAAAACTTACTTGCAGAAGCATCCCAAAATTTTATTGATCCATCTGCATGACTAGATAAAAAAAATACATTAGTATTAATTATAGTAAATTTAAAAAGTCATAATCATTCTAAATGCATAAAAACTTGAGTTCTTGTTAAAATTTGATTTAAAAACTCCATTCCAATGAGAACTAATATATGTTAAACCATCTTCATGCTCATAACAATGGTTTACTTTTTAAAAAATGCACTAAAATTTAGATTTAAAAAAGAACAGTAATTGCTTAGATTTTACTATAGAATTTATGTGTAATAGAGAACAATGAAAACTGGCTTGAATGAACAATATATTTTTATACAAAATTTTTTATACAATAAAAGATACCTGAAGTAATTTTGATTACATTAAAACAATTTTGAAGTGAGTATCATAGCAAAATTAAAGTTAAGCTTCAAAAATAAAAAGCAAATCCTTAAACCTATCTGGAGCTGTATCATTATTTGGTAGTAACATAATGGCAATTCTATAAGAATTCATTCAGAAATTTAAAGGGTAGAATAACTCCCAACATTTTATGAGGTCAGCTTCATCCTGACACCAAAACCAAAAAAAGAAAATTACAAAATCTTATTCCTCAAGAACAGGTATAAAAATTGTCAACAAAATATTAGCAAATAAAAAACATATAGAAAGGATAATGTATCATGACTAAATTGCAGTTTATCCTAGGAATGCAAGACTAGTTAAACTGTAAAAAAAAAAAAAAATCAATCACCATATTAGGCATCATACTGACAGATTAAAGAAGAAAAACCATATGATCATCTCAATAAATACAAAAAAAGCATTTGTTTCTATCTTTTGGCTATTGTAAATAATGCTTTTATGACATTCATGTACAAGTTTTGTATATACTTAAAAGTGGAAGTGCTCAATTATATGATAATTGTTTAGCTTTTTGAGAAACTGCCAAACCATTTTCCCTATTAGCTCCACCATTTATATTCCCACTAGCAATGTCTGTGGTTCTAATTAATCTATATCCTTGTCAACATTTGTTATTTTCCTCTTTAAAATTTTTTTAGCCATCCTAGTGGGTATAAAGTGGTACATATAATTGGTGGCATTGATTTTCACTTCCCCAATGACTAATGATGTTAAGCATATTTACATGTGCTTGTTAGCCATTTGTATTTTTCTTTGAAAAAGAAAAAAAAGTAAACCTAAATCCTTTGCTCACTTAAAAAAAGTTTGTCTTTTCATTGTTGAGCTTTAAGAATTATTTATATATTCTGAATACTAAACCCTATCAGATATGATTTGAAAATTTTCTCCAACTCAGTGTCATCTTTATGTCTGATGATAAAAGCCATTTTATCTATTTTTTTCCTTTTGTTGTTTATGCTTTTGGTGTAATATTTAAGAAATCTTTGCCATAATCAAGATCATGAAAGATCACCCCTTTGTTTTCTTCTTTGAATTTTATAACTTTAGCTGTTAATTCAAGTCTTTCATCATATTTGAGTTAATTTTTATATATGATATGAGGTAGGAGTCTAACTTTTTTTTTTTGAGTTTTTACTTAAATTCTAGTTACTTAAAATATAGTGTAATATTAACTTCAGAAGTAGATTTTAGTGACTCATCATTCACATATAAAACCCAGTGCCCTCCTTTGATACCTATCACTTATAGGGCAGCCCAGGTGGCTCAGTGGCTTAGCGCCGCCTTCAGTCCAGGGCCTGATCCTGGAGACCAGGGATCGAATCGCTGGAGCCTGCTTCTCCCTCTGCCTGTGTCTCATGAATAAATAAATAGGTATTCTTTTTAAGATTTTTATCACTTATCAAGCCCATCCCCCTCATCCCTCTAGCAACTCTCTGTTTTCTATAGCTAAGAGTCTCTTATGGTTTGCCTCCTTTCCATTTTTTCCCCTTCCCCTATGTTTATCCATGTTGTTTCTTAAATTCCACATATGAGTGAGATCCTATGGTATTTCTTTCTCTGGCTTATTTCACTTAACATAATAAACTCACTGTAAATGGCAAGATTTATTCTTTTTTTGGTTAATATTCCATTGTGTATACATAATATGCCGCATCTTCTTTATCCATTCATCAGTCAGTGGACATTTGGGCTCTTTTCATAATTTGGCTATTGTTGATAATGCTGCTATAAACATCAGTATGTATGTATCCCTTTGAATCAGTATTTTTGTATCTTTTATATAAATAGCTAGTAGTGCTATTTACATAAAATTGCTGGGCACTAGAATAGTCCTATTTTTAACTTTCTGAGTAACCTCCATACTGTTTTCCACAGTACTGCACCAGTTTGCATTCCCACCAACAGTGTAATTAGGTTCCCCTATTTCTGCATCCTCACTAACATTTGTTGTTTCCTGTGTTAATTTTAGCCATCTAAAAGATGTAAGGTGGTATCTCATTATGGTTTTAGTTTGGACTTCCCTGATGAGGAGTGATGCTTGAGCATCTTTTCATGTGTCTATTAGCCATCCGTATGTCTTGGGAAAAAAAGATCTATTCATGTCTTCTGCCCAATTTTTAAGTGGGTTATATATTTTTTTGAGTGTTGAGATTGATAAATTCTTGACAGATTTTGGGGAGGGTTTAGCTTTATTCTTTGGTGTGTGGATATCCAGTTCTCCTAGCAACTTTTGTTGATAAGATTATACTTTCTCCTATTAAAGGTCTTGGCAGCCTTATGAAAAATCAGTCTGTTTCATTAAATTACATTTCTAATCTTAAGACATTACCACACTGTCTTGATCACTGTAGTCGTGCAGAAAAATTTACAACTGGGAAGTGTGAGTCCTTCAACTTTGTTCTTTTTCAAGATTATTTTGATTATTTGGGGTCACTTGCAATTTCATGAATTTTAGAATAACCTTTTTCATATCTGCCAAAAGGCCTTTGGGGTTTTGATAGGGATTGTAGTGAATCCACATATCACTTTTGAGATATTGCCATTTTAACAATATTAAGTCTTACATTCATAAACATGGGATGTCATTCCATTTATTTTTGTGTTTTTAAATTTCTTCCAGCAATGTTTTATAGTTTCTAGAAAGTGTATAAACATTTCATCTCCTTGGCTAAATTTGTTTCTAAGAATCTTATTTTACTTTTTGATGCTATTATAAATGGAATTGCTTTTTAATTTCCTTGAATTGTTCATTGTTAGTATGTAAAAAAACACTAATGCATATATAAGATTTGACATCTGCAAATAGAGCTAATGTTCTTCCTTTTCACCGTAGATGCTTTTTATTTTTCTTGCCTCTTTTGGGTGGAATTTCCAGTACAATAAGAAATAAAAGTAACAAAAGCAGGGATCCTTGTCTTGTTCCTGATCTCAGAGGGAAAGCTTTCAGTCTCTCACCATCAAATATAATGTTATCTATGGGTTTTGCAAAAATGCTCTTTACCAGGTAAAGGAAGTTCCATTCCAGATTAAGGGACTTCCTCAATTATCTGAATATTGCTGTTGTGGGGGTTTTAAATCATGAAAGGGGCATCTATCAAATGTTTTTTTCTACGAGAGATGACCGTGTTTTTTCTCCTCTCATTTTATTGATGCCAGTATTACTGTTGATTTGTATATGCTGAAACACTCTTGTGTTCCTAGGATAAATCTCACTTGATCATTGCTACTATTTTGTGAATACACTTGCATCGATATTTACAAGGAATATTGTTGCATAGTTTTCTTTTCTTGTGATGTCTTTGGCTTTGGTGTTAGGGTAATGCTGGCCCCATAGAATGAGTTAAAACGTGTTCTTTTCTATTTTTTGGAAATGTTTGTGAAACATTTGGAGTTACCTCCTTAAATGATTGGTAGAATTCATCATAAAGCCATCTGACCTCGGCCTTTTCTTTGATGGAAGGTTTTGATTACTGATTCGATCTCATTATAAAGTTCTTCATATTATCTATTTCTTCTTGAGTCAGTTTTAGTAGTTTGTTTCTCAGAATTTATCTGTTTCATCTAGGTCATTTACTTAGTTGGCATACAATTGTTCATAATATTATTTTATAACCCTTTTTTGGTCGATAATATACTTTTAATTCTGATTTTAGTAATTTGAGTGTTATATTTTTTTGAGTCAGTATAGTTAGTCAATTCTGTCCATATTTTCAAACAGCCTGGTTTTAGTTTTATTGAGTTCCTTTATTGCTTTTCTGACCTCTGTTTTGTTTATCTATGCTTAAATTTTTGTTCTTTCTTACACCTACTAGCTTTAGGTTTTTGTTTTTTTCCTAGTTCTTTGTATGTAAAGATAGGTTACTGATTAGAAAACTTTTCCTTCCTTTAATGTAGGCAGTATAGCTATTAAGTTTCCTTCTGGGTACTGGTTTTGCTACATGTCATTACTTTTAATTTTACTCATCTCAAAGTAGTTTCTAATTTCCTTTGGGATTTCTTCTTTGGTCTATTGTTTAAGAGCATGTTGCTTAATTTCCACGTATTTGTGATTGTTCCCATTTTCTTTCAGTTATTAACTACAAGTTTCATTATGTTTTGGTTGGGGAAGAAATCATATCATTTCAGTCTTCTTACATTTATTAAGACTTGTTTTGTGGCCTAACATCTGCTCTGTTCTGGAGAATGGGCCTTCATGGGCCTTTTAAAAAAATATGTGTTCTATTGTTCCTGTTGTTGTTGGGTTGAGTGCCCTATATATTGTCTCTTAGATCGATGTTAGCTTATAGTGCTTTTCAAGTCCTCTGTTTCCTTAGTGATATTCTGTCCAGTTTTCTCCATTAATTGCTGAAACTATTATTGTAAAACTATTTCCTACTTTAATTCTGTCCATTTTTGCTTCATATTTTGGAGTTCTATTATCGTATGTGTATAATATACCCATATAATATGCATTTGATCCTTTTATCAATATATAATCTCTTGTCTTTTGTAACAATTTTATTTTTTAAAAGATTTTATTCACTTATTCATGAGAGACACATAGAAAGAAGCAGAGACACAGGCAGAGGGAGAAGCAGGCCTCCCACATGGAGCCTGATGTGGGGACTGATCCCCAGACTCAGGATCATGCCCAGGCCGAAGGCAGATGTCCAACTGCTGAGCCACTCAGGCGTCCCTCTTGTAACAATTTTAGACTTAAGACTGATTTTGTCTAAAAATCAGTATAGCCACACACACACAAAAAATGAATACAGAAATTAAATTAGTATAGCCACTCTCTCTCTGCCTTTCTTTAGTTTTGTTTGCATGAAACAGCTTTTTTCCATCCTTTCACTTTCAACATATTTTTTGTCTTTGTAATTGAAATGTGTCTCTTTTAGAAAGCATACAGTTAGATCATGTGTTTTTACCTATTCTGCCAATCTCTGCCTCATAATTGGAGAGTGTAATTCTCTAATTAATTAAAGTATTAAAAAGGAAGGATTTCTGCCGCCTTGTTATATATTTTCTATATGTCATATTTTTTTTTTTTTGTTATTCAGTGCCTCCAAGGCTGCCTTCTTTTATGCTTGACTTTTTAAAAATACCATTTTGATTCCTTTCTTTTTTAAATTTATTTTTCTGTAAATATTTTAGTTTCTTTAGTGGTTACTTTGGGCATAAAATTAGGCTCTTAAATTTAAAACAATATAGTTTGAATTAATGGTAGCTAGCTTCAATACCAAACCTCTATTGCTGTATGCTATATATAGCTGTTGCTATATAACTGCACTGTTTTGTCATTGTCACAAATTCTTCATGCGTTTTGCTCACTATCACCATGGATTTATAATTATGCTTTTATGTACTTGGGAAAAAAGTTGAGTTAAAAATAAAAGTAAGATAATATGGGCTTTTATATTTGCCTATGTACTTACCTTTACTGGTGTTCCTTATTTTCTTCATAGGGCTTCAAATTACCATCTAATGTGTTTTCATTTCAGCCTGAAGAACTCCCATTAACATTTCTCTTTTTTTTTTTTTTTTTTTTTTTTTAACATTTCTCTTAAGGCAGATCTACTAGCAATAATTTTCCCATCTTTTGTTTATCTAAGAATGTTTAAATTCTTCAGTTTTGAAAAATAGTTTTGCTGGATATTGAACTCTTGGTTAAAAGTTATTTCTTTCAGAATTTTAAATACATCAGCCCACCATCTCTATCTTCATGGTTTCTAATGAGAAATTGGCCTAATCTTATTGAGGATCCCTTGTACTTGATAAATTGTTTCTCTCACTGCCTTCAACATCCTCTCTCTGGATTTTCTCAGTCTTTGTCTTTCAACAATTTGATCATAATGTATTTCAGTGTGGATCTCTCTGAATTTATCCTATTCATATTTTACTGAAATTCTTAGATATATGTTAATTTTTCATCAAATGGGGGAAGTGTACAAGTCATTATTTCTTCAAATATTCTTTATGTTCTTTAACCTCTCTCTTTCTGGTGCTTCCATTATGTGTATTTTGTTAAGGTTAATGGTGTCCCACAGGTCTCTTAGATACTTTTATTATTTTTCATCCTATTTTTTTAATATTCAGATGGAATCATTTTCAATGACCTATCTTCAAATTCACTTATTCTTTTTTCTGCCTGCTCAAATCTGAAGATGAATCCCTCTCATGAGGTTTTCATCTCTGTTATTGTAATTTTCAGCACCAGAATTTATATTTAGTTTCTTTTAAAACAAAATTTCTTGCTTTAATATTCTGTGTTTGGTGAGACTAATTCTTCTAATTACCTTAAATTTTTGTTTATGATTTCTTTTAGCTCTTTAAGCATATTTAAGATAGTTGATTTAAAATCTTCACATAGTAAGTAAAATGTCTTGGCTTCCTTGGGGACAGTTTCAATTAAATTCTTTTCTCTCCTCTGAATGGGCCATGATTTTTTTTCTTTATATGTTTCATATTTTGCTGTTGTTGAAAAAATGGACTTTTGAGTATTAATTAGGAAACTGAAAATTAGATTCTTCCCCTTCCCAAGTTTTTCTGTTGATGCTTATTTTAAGTTTTTGTTGTTAGTTTAGAAAAGTCCCTATGTAAACAGTTTTTTTAAAGATTGTATTCTTCATTGTATGTGGCCTCTGAAATCTCTGCTCTATTAGCTTATTGGTTAGCTAGTGATTTGACAGCAATTTCATTAATTGACTGTAGCCCAACAACATCAACAATAATAAACCGTCTCTTTGTCTTAGCAAATTAGTTCTATTAGGAAACTGCTGCAATGAAAGCCAGGTTATTTCCGACTCTGCATTAGCTTTCACTTCCTGTTTGCATGGTGGCTAAAGTTCATCTAGAAGGGAACTCTTAGAATTTCTTAGGTATTTTCTTAGAATGTATTCAGCTGTAGGCATTCATGTGGACATCCTGATTTTGCAGTATATGTGGGAGCTTTACAAAGCCTTTCTTCCCTCATGTATTTTCTTATAAGGCCTATTCTTTCCAGAGTACAAACTATTATTTGGCCCTGTCCCAGGTGCACTGGAACTGGTACATCTGCCTTTACTCAGATAAATGCCTTCCAGGAAGCCCTGGAAGCTCTAGCCCTGGGAAAGCTCTGAGACTGGGAAAACAAAGATAAGGCCTTGAGCTAATCCTACAGGGAGGCATCAAACAGGTAAACAAAAGGGGCAAGGACAACTACAATTCTTCAAGAATAAAGTCTGTATTTATTACTCTTTCTGACAGCAGAGGAATGTAAGCTGCTATATTCACCACCACTGAGGTGGGAGTGGTAGACTGTAAATGGGTAAGGTAAAATGCCATATGCTCTCTTACCAAAATTCAGCTTTAAAAAAAAAGATATATAGTTGACATTTAACATTATATTAGTTTCAGGTGTATAGTATAATTAGGTTTCTGTACATTTTGTAAAATAATTACCAGGAGTGTAGTTAACGTCTATCACCATACATAGTTACAAATATTTTTTTGTGTGTGAGAGCTTTGAAATCTACCTTTTTAGCAACTTTCAAATATACAGCACAGTATTATAAACTATACTTACCTATGCTATGCATTACATCCCCATGATTTATTTATTTTATAGCAACTTCTTTCTTCATTAAACATTCCCCTGGTTGTTATAAATTTTCTATTAGATTCTAGAGTTCTAAAAAAATTATTCTGTTTTTGCCAGCTTAATACTTATTTTAGTAGAGAAACCACTCCTACTCTGACATTTTCAATAATGTAACTTCCTGACATTTCAAAATATTTTTTTTACTTAACTATAACACACTTATAACATGAATCATAAAAATATAACACAATGAAGTATCACAAATAATACATCTGAATAATCACTCAGATTAAAAAATAGAACATCAACCAAAACACTTTCATTCTCTTTTCCAATCACTATTCCTGTATCTTCCCCAATAGTAGCCATTTTGTTGTCTTTTAACCTCTCTATAAGTTTTACTAGTTTTTGAAATATCTGTAAGTGGAACCAAATATTTTGAGTTTAGTTTCTTTTGGTCAATAATATGTATTAATGTAATACATGTCATAATGTCAAATTGATTTGTGTATTGTGTGAAGTGATAGAGTAAAACATTATTGCTGTTTAGAATGGCACTGTATGAAAACACCTCAGCATATTTATCCACTCTGTGTTGTTAAAATTTAAGTTGTTTCTATTTTGGCACTGTCACAAATTGTGTGGCTCTGAAAACCTTTGATACCTGTATTTTGGAACACATATACAAATTTTTGTTAGACATATATCTGGGAGTGAATTAGTGGTTCAAAAAGCTAATAAATGATGCCAAAGAATTTTCCAAAGAGGGTATAACAAATTTGCATGCCCACTAAAACTTTAAAGGAGTTCTAGTTGTTCTACAACATCAGAAAAAGTCTGGACAGTCTCTTTAAAATTTTTTCCATTCTGCTGGGTATATGCAATGTTATCTCATTGTGTTTGAATTTATACTACTCTGATGAGTGATGAACACCTTTCTACACTTATGACCGTTTGGTTACTTCTTTTGTTAGGTCAGTTGGCCATTTTTTTCCTATTGAGTTGACTGTCTCTTTTTCATTTATTTATCATAATTATTTATACATCTGATATAAGCACTTCACTATATACATATGATGTAAGAATCTTCCCTGGACTTGTATTTTCAGGATCTTAATGGTGTCTTTTGAGGAAGAGAAGTTCTTAATTGTAATGTAATCTAATTTAGAATTTTTTTCCTTTTTGGTTAATGCTAATTATATTTTTTTAATTAAATCTTCCCAAACCACAAGAAAATATTCTCCTCTATTATCCTCCTGAATACATATGGTTTTCTTGTAGCATTTAATTTTATTTACCTGAAATAAATTTTTAGTGTGATGTGTGGTAAAGACAAAGATTCCATATAAACATCTAATTAACCAGAATAATTTATTTAAAAGTTCCTTTCCTCACTGCTTTGCAGAGTCAGGTTCATAAAGAATCAATTCTCTGATGTTTCTGGACTTTCTCTTTCATTCACTGTTGTCTGGCAGAGTCCATATTTCTGCCATCAACACACAATCTTAGTCACTATTATTTTATAATAACTCTGAATGTCTAGTAATTTAATTTTTTAAGTTTTAATTTAAATTCCAATTAGTTAACATACAGTATAATATTAGTTTCAGATGTACAATATAGTGATTCAATACTTCCATACATCACTAGGTGCTAATCACAATCACTCCTTAATCATTGTCACCTATTTAAACCATCCCCTCACCAACCTCCCTTCTGGTTATCATCAGTTTGTCCTCTATAGTTAAGAGTCTATTTCTTGATTTATTTTTATTTCCCTTTGCTTATTTTGTTTCTTAAATTGCACATATAAGTGAAATCATATGGATTTGTCTCTCTGACTGTCTTATTTTTTTAGCTCTATTTCTTTTACTCTCTATCTCCACCCACATCTTTAAAATTGGCAAGATTTCATTCTTTTTTATGACTGAGGAATATTCCATTGTATATTTATACCACAACTTGATACACACATCAGTTGACGGCCACTTGAGCTATTTCCTATCACTTGGTTATTGTAGATAATGCTGCTATAAACATCAATTTATTCACTTTTGATTAGTATTTTTCTATGTAGATAAATACCTTGATCTGTAATTGTTTGTAAGGTAGTTCTACTTATAACTTTTTAAGGAACCTCCAATACTGTTTTTCACAGTGGCTGCACCAGTTTGCATTCCTAAAAACAGTGTAAGAGCGTTGCCCTTTCTCCAGATCCACACCAACACTTGTTTTTTCTGTGTTGTTTATTTTAGCCATTTTGATAGCTGTGAGGTAATATCTCATTGTAGTTTTGATTTGCATTTCCCTAATGATGAATGTTGACCATCTTTTCATGTCTGTTGGCCATCTGTATGTCTTTGGAAAAAATAACTATTCACATCTTAGCCCATTTTTAAATATTGGATTATGTGTTTTTGGGGTGATAAGTTATATAAATTGGATGGAAGTTATATAGTTTGCATACTAACCCTTTATAAGATACATCATTTGAAAATATCTTCTATTCATAAGTTTCTTTTAGTTTTGTTAATTGTTTCCTTTACTATGCATAAGCTTTTTGTTTTGATGTAGTCCCAATAGTTTATATTTGCTTTTGTTTTCCCTTGTCTCAGGAGAAATATCTAGAAAGAAGTTGCTATGGTCTATGTCAAAAAAGTTATTGCTCGTGTTCTCTTCTAGGATTTTTATGGTTTCAGGTATCACATTTAGGTCTGTAATCCATTTTGAATTTATTTTTGTGAATGGTGTGAGAAAGTGGTCCAGTTTCATTCTTTTGTATTTAGCTGCCCATTTTTCCCAATGCCATTTGTTGAAGAGACTATTTTCCATTGTATATTCTTTCTTCCTTTTTTAGAGATTACTTGGCCATATAATTTCAGGTTTATTTCGGGGTTTTCTATTCTGTTCTCTGATCTATGTATCTATTTCTGTGCCAGTACCATACTGTTTTGGTTACTAAAGCTTTGTAATGTAACTTAAGTCTGGAAATGTGATGCCTCCAGCTTTGTTTTTCATTCTCAGTGTTGCTTTGGCTATTTGGAGTTTTTTGTGGTTCCATAAACATTTGAGGATTGTTTGTTCTAGCTCTGTGAAAAATGCTGGTGGTATTTTGATAGAGATGGTATTAAATGTGTAGATTGCTTTGGGCAATATAGACATTTGAACAGAATTTGTTCTTCCAATCCATCAGGATCTTTCTGTTTGTGTAATCTTCAATTTCTTTTATCGGTATTTTATAGTTTTCAGAATACAGGTCTTTCACTGCTTTGGTTAGGTTTATTCCTAGGTATTTTATTACTTTGGTGCAATTGTAAATGGGATCGATTCCTTAGCTCCTTTTTCTGCTGCTTCATTATTGGTGTATAGAAATGCAACAGCTCTCTATACTTTTATTTGTATCCTGCGATGTTACTGAATTTGTTTATTAATCCAAGTAGTTTTCTGGTGGAGTCTTTTGGGTTTTCTGATATAGTGTCATGTCATCTGTAAATAGTGAAAGTTTATTTCTTGCCATTTGGATACCTTTTCTTTTTCTTGTCTGATTGCTGTGTCTAGGACTTCTAATACTATATTGAATAAAAGTGGTCAGAATGGACATCCGTGTCTTCTTCCCAATCTTAGGAGAAACCTCTCAGTTTTTGCCCATTGTGGATTGTATTAACTGTGGATTTCTTCAACTATGGCCTTTATGATATTGAGGTATGTTCCCTCTATCCCTACTTTTTTGAGGGTTTTTACCATGAATGGGTGTTGTACTTCGTCACTGTTTCTGCATATATTGAAATGATCATATGGTTCTTATCCTTTTATTTATGTGATGTGTCATGTTGATTGATTTGAAAATATTGAACCACTCTTGTAACTCAAGAATAAATCCCACTTGATTGTGGTGAATGATTTCTTAAAATATATTGTTGGATTCCATTAGTATTTTGTTGAGAATTTCTGCACCTATATACATCAGAGATACTGGCCTGTAGTTCTCTTTTTTTGTGGTATGGTTATTTGGTTTTGGAATGAGGATAATGTTGGGTTCATTGAATGATTTTGAAGTTTTCCTTCCATTTCTTTTTTTTTTTTTTTTTTTTTTTGCAATAGTTTGAAAAGAATAGGTATTGACTTTTCTTTAAGTGTTTGGTAGAATTCCCCCGTGAATCCATCTGTTTCTGGACTTGTTTGTGTAGTTTTTCGATTACTGATTCCATTTCTTTGATGGTTATTCTCTGTTCCAGTTTTCTATTTCTTCTTTTTTTAAAAAAAGATTTTATTTTTTACTCGAGAGAGAGGGAGAGAGAGAGAGAAAGAGAGAGAGGGGAGGGCAGAGACACAGGCAGAAGGAGAAGCAGGCTTCATGCAGGGAGCCTGATATGGAACTCAATCCTGGGACTCCAGGATCACACCCTGGGCCAAAGGCAGGCGCTAAACAGCTGAGCCACCCAGGTATCCCAGTTCTTTATTTCTTCTTATTTCAGTTTTGGCAGTTTATATCTTTCTATGAATTCATCCGTTTTGCCTAGGTTGTCCAATTTTGGCCTATAGTTTTTCATAATATTCTCTTATAATTGTTTTTCGGTAATATTGGTTGTTATTATCTTTCTCATTTGCAATTTTATTTGGGTCATTTCTCTTTCTCTTTAATGAGTCTGGCTAGAGATTTATCAATTTTATTAATTTTTTCAAAGAACTATGTCCTGCTTCTTTGATCATTTCTATTGTTTTTTAGTATCCATACCATTTATTTCTTTCCTTCTGTTGGCTTAGGCTTCATTTGTTATTCTTTTTCTAGCTCCTTTTGGTGTAAGTTTAGATTATTTGAGATTTTTCTTGCCTCTTTGGGTAAGTCTGTATTGCTATAAACTCTCCTATGACCACTTTTGTTTTATCCCAAACATTTTGTACCATTGTGTTTTCATTTTCATTTGTTTCCATGTATTTTGTATTTCTTCTTTTATATCCTGGTTGATCTATTCATTGTTCAGTAGCATGTCATTTAATCTCCGTGTGTTTGTGGTAGTTCCAGATTTTTCCTATGATGTCTTCTAGTTTCATAGAGTCATAATTAGAAAAGGCACATGGTATGACTTCAATCTTCTTGTATTTATTTAGGCCTATTTTGTGACCTAATATGTAATTTATTCTGGAGAATCTCCCATGTGCACTTGAAAAGAAGGTATATTCTTCTGTTTAGGAAGGAATGTTCTTAATATATCTGTTAAGTTGATCTGGTCCAGAGTGTCATTAAAAACATTGTTTCCTTGTTGATTTTCTGTTTGGATGACCTGTCGATTGACATTAATGGAGTGTTAAAGTCCCTCTACTATTATTGTGTTATTATGATTAATTCTTTCATGTTTGTTTTGTTTTATGTATTTAGGTGCTCCTGTGCTAGGTGCATAAATATTTACAACTGTTGTAGCTTTTATTGGATTGTTCCCTTTATATATATAGTGTCCTTCTTTTGTTGTCCCTTGTTACGTCATTGTTTTAAAGTCCAATTTGTCTGATGTATTGTTACTCTGTCTTCTTTTTGACATCCATTCATGTGATAAATGTTTCTCCCTTCCACATTGATTCTGCAAGTGTCTTTAGGTCTAAAATGAGTCTCTTATAGGCAGCATATAGATAGATCTTGTTTGTTTTTATCCATTCTGACAGCCTATGTCTTTTAACTGGAGCATTTAGTTCATTTAAATTCAAAGTAATTCTTGATAGATATGTATTCATTGCTGTTTTATTACTTGTCGTTTCTGGAGATTTTCTCTGATCCCTTCTTATCTTTCTCTCTCTCATATTTTGCTGATTTTCTTTAGTGATATATGTGGATTTCTTTCTCTTTTTATTCTTTGCATGTTTATTAGTGGTATTTGGAATATGGTTACCAGTAAGTTTGTATATGAACTATTTTGCATACAGCAGTCTATGTTAAGTCTTTTAAGTTTGAACCCATTATTTTCTCCTTTCCCCTGCCCCATATTTTAGGTATATGTTATTATATTTTATATCCTTGTTTTTGTGAGTTCCTTAACTAATTTTTTAAATGAATAAATGAAATGAAAAAAATGAATAAAAACATTCATTTTTACTGCTTTTGAGTTTTCCTGCCTCTATTCTGTCATTTCTGGTCTCTCTCCACTTAGAGTCCCCTTTAATATTTCTTGTAGGGCTGGTTTATTGGTCATGAATTCCCTTAGTTTCTGTTTGGGAAATCTTTTCTTTCTTCTTGTTTTTTGAATGATAGCTTTGCTGGATAGAGTACTCTTTTTTAATATTTTTATTTATTTGTTTATCAATCTATCTATTTATTTGAATGGGGGAGGAACAGATAGAGAAGGACAAGCAGACTCCATGCTGAGTGTGGAGCTTGATACGAGGCTTGATCTCATAACCCTGAGATCATGACCTGAGCCAAAATCAAGAGTCAGATACTCAACCGACTGAGCCACAGAGGCTCCTCTGTATAAAGAATTCTTAGCTGCAGATTTTTCCCTCTCAGCACTTTGAATATATTATACCACTTCCTTCTGTTTTTTCAAGTTTCTGTTGAAAAATCTGCTGTTATGGGTTTTCCTTATGTTAATAACTTCTTTTTTCTTGCTGCTTTTAAGATTTTCTTTATTACTATATTCCACAAATTTAATTATAATATGTCTTGGTGTGGGCCCTGCTTTTTGTTGATTATGGTGGGAGTTCTCTGTGCCTCCTGGATCTGGATGTCTGTTCTTTACCCAGATTAGGGAAGTTTTCAGCTATTCTTCAAATAAATTTTCTGCCTACTTTTTTCTCTTTTCCTGGGATTCCTATGAGTGTTATTACATTTGATGAAGTCACTGAGTTCCCTCATCTATTCTCATTTTGCATAATTTTTTCTCTTTTGTTCAGCTTCATTTCTTTCCATTAATTTGTCTTCTAGGTCACTAATTTGTTCTTCTGCTTCTTCCAGCCTGCTGTTCATTGCATCAAGGTTTCTAATGTTGCTTATTGCACTCTTTATGTCTGATTCCTTTTTAATTCTTTTATCTCTATAATAAGTGTCTCACTGATGTCTTCTTTTCTCAAGCCCAATGAATATTCTTATAATCATTGCTTTAAATTCTCTTTCAGGCATGTTATTTATATTTGTTTCACTTAGATCTCTGGACATGGCCTTACCTTGTTCTTTCATTTGGGATAAATTCCTCCACCTTTTCATTTTATTGAAGTCTCTGCTTTCCTGTGTGTTAGAAAAGCCAGTTATCTCTCCTGCTCCTGAAAGTAATGGCTTTATGAGGAAGAGATTGTGTAGTGCCCAGGGCCTAAGGCATCAGAGAGTGCATCCAGGGTGTGTTGCATACCCTGTGTTGTGTGTTCTGGCTCCTCTATACTTCAGGCCAGTTATCTGTAGAGATTCTCTTCGCCTGATGTGAGTAGTGTTTGGTCCCTCGTATGAATGTGGAGAGTTTTAACTATGTTTGATTTGGTCTGTTTTTGAAATGAGATATGTCACCACTTGTTTTGGAACTGAGGCCCTGCAAAACTCTCTGGTCAGGAGACATGGTGTCAGCAAGGGCTTCTGCTGGTCTTCTGCAGGTCTGTCACACTAGAGCTGAAGTAAGCATGACTGAGAAGAACAGTTCCCCTGGGAAGCAAGTTAGGCAGCTAGTGTCTGTGCTATGCTGCTTCCTGCAGGTGGCTCTGTGTTTATGTTGAGGGGGAGGGGAAGGGAAATGGTGCCCATCTAGCTCCCTTGTTCCAAGAGAGGTGTCTCTTTGAATGCCACCTCTGAGGGTCATGCCCTGAGAATGGCAAATAATCTCCCTACTGCGTGCCCCAGGAAAGCTTCAGATTGCTGTTTCAATGCCATATGCCCCCAGGTTGTTTACCTGCCTTCTCTCCAAGACCAGCACAGTGCCTCTGGCTCTATTCCAGCCAAGCCCGCTGACTTTTAAAACTCCAGGTTTTAAACCCCACTTGTTCTGAGAACTCTGAAATTCAGCCCCTCTCACTTTCTAAACCAATAGCTATAGGGAGATATTCTCCTTGTGCATTGCCCTACGTGGTCCCCTCTCCCCTGCCCTTCTCTCTGACCATGACTCCATTCCCTCCATAGCAGGTAGCACTGTTTCTCACCTAAACCATGTCTTTGCACTTCCTACCTTCTTTGATGTGGCCTCTCCTCTCACTTTAATTGTGGCTTGTTCGGTCAATCTTCAGGTCAATTTCTAAAGTCTTTAGGATGATTTGATAGTTATATAGTTATGTAGTTGTATTTATGGGAAAGGCAGAGCCTAGCATACTCCTTCTCTGCGGCCATCTTTTTTAATTTCTCTAGTAAATTAATTTCTCACTTTTTTTTTGCCATATAGTTTGCTATTGCCCTTTATATTTCTATGCAAATTTTATAATCAGCTCATTAATTTCCATTAAAAAATTGGTGCTGATATTCTTTTATCAGGATTACATTAAATCTTTAGATCACTTTGGGAAAAATTTATATCTTTACATTTTTGAGTGGAATTAATGATTATGATATATCTCTCCATGTATTTAAGTATTTTCCTATTTCTTAAATTTGTTTCACAATTTTATTTTCAAAAAAAATTTTAAAAGATTTTTAAATTTATTTATTCACAGAGAAACACACAGAGAAAGAGTGAGGCAGAACACAGGCAGAGGGAGAAGCAAGCACCATGCAGAGAGCCTGACATGGGACTTGATCCAGGGTCTCCAGGATCAAGCCCTAGGCTGCAGGTGGCTAAACCACTGCGCCACCGGGGCTGCCCTGTTTCACAATTTTAATTATAGATGTCTTACATATCTTTTGTTAGGTTTACTTCTAGATTATATATTTTGTATTTATTTTATTTTATTTTTATTTTTTAAAATTTTTTTTAATTTTTATTTATTTATGATAGTCATAGAGAGAGAGAGAGGCAGAGACACAGGCAGAGGGAGAAGCAGGCTCCATGCACCGGGAGCCTGATGTGGGATTCGATCCCCGGTCTCCAGGATCTCACCCTGGGCCAAAGACAGGCGCCAAACCGCTGCACCACCCAGGGATCTCCTGTATCTTATTTTAAATGGAAAAATTTTGTATTTTTTATTTTATAATTGTTGCCATTATATACAATAGAGTTGAATTTTGAATATGGATGTTTCCAGGAACTTGCTACATATTCAAATTAATTAAAATAGTTTTTTTGTATGTTATTTTTCATTTTCCACATACATTATCATGGTGTCTCTGTGCAATAATAGATTGAAAAGGAAGATATAAACTGATTTCCATTTTTGCCCTACTTAACTGGATAGGTCTACAAGTTTAATGTTGTACACTAGGTGTGACGGAAGGCATTCTTGTTTTATTCTCAGCATATAAGGAAAAACATTAAACACTTCATCAATAAGTACAATGTTTGCTTCAGTTTTGTTTTGTTTTGTTTTTTAATAAAAATCCCTTTCAGACCATAGAATTTCCCCTATATTCTTAGCTTGCTGGGTGATTTTTTTTTTCATGAATACATGATGAATTTAATATTCTCACTTAATTATATGATCATTAGATTTTTCCAAGTGATTTACCTAATGTGGTAAAGTACATTGATTTTTTTTTTTTTTTTTTAAGGAAACCAGCATTGCATTCCTGGCATAAAGCTGACTTAGTTCTGAGATATCACCCTTTTCATATATCACTAAATTTTATTGACTAACATTTTACTTAGTAGTTTTACATCTATATTTATAAAAGAGATGGCCTATAAGTCTCCTTCCTTTCTTGTGATGTGCTTGTTGGGTTTTATTATAAAAAATATCCTGGCCTCATAAAACAAAATAATAAAATCTTCCTTCTTTCAAGAAAAAAAATTCCCTATTCCATTCTCTGAAAGGTTTTCTGAAATATTGTTCTGAAATAATAAAATCTTCCATCTTTCAGGAAAAAAAATACTCCCTATTCCATTCTCTGAAAGGTTTTCTGAAAAATTGTTATTATTCTTTATTTTTTTTTATTTTTAAGTAAGCTCTATGCCTAATGTGGGGGTTAAACTCATGACCCTGAGATCAAGAGTTGCATGTTCCACTGACTGATCCAGCTAGAATCAATTAATTAATTTTATCTAATTAAATAGAAAAGAATACTCTGATAGTATTCTTTTTTAACTGTTGAGACAAGTTCCCAATGAAGACATCTGAGTCCAGGGTTGTTTATGTGAAATATTTTTAACTTTAACTCAATTATTTTAATAGATATTTGACTATTCATATTTTCTGTTTCTCCTAAAGCCAGATATGGTAAGTTGTATTTTTTTATAGTTTTCTCTCTTAAATTTTACTACTATAGAGCTGATCATAAATATCCTATTCCCTTTTGATTGATGGTATACAGTAGTGAATCCTTTTTCAATCTTGACGTTGTTTGTTCCTTCTACTTTTCCTAACAGTCTTTAAAAAAAGTTCACCAATTTGTTTCCATAAACAAACTCTAGCTTTTTTGATATTTCCTATTACACATTTGTTTTCTATTTCATTAATTTAATTTTTTTTCTTAACATTATTTTCTTTTTTCTTTTTGGAAGGATAATTTTGACAGTCTTAAGATAATGAGATCATTGGATTTTAGTATTTCTTTTTATTAACATACCATTATGGATGTAAGTTTACCTCTAAACATAAATTTAAATGTATCCATAAATAATGATATACTGTATTTTCACTATCTTCCTGTTTGGGATATTTTTTAAAAAATTCTATTGTGATTTCTTCACTAACAAGTAAATTAGTTAGAAATAAATTGCTTGACTTTGAAAAATTATTTTCTTTATATTTTTGTCATTGATTTCTAGTTTAATTCTCCTGTGGTCAGAGAACATCCTATATTATTATACACAATTTTTTGAAATTTATTGGCATTTGTATTATGGGCCTGTGTATGATCAATTTTGGTCTGTGTCCCTTGTGCATTTGAAAAGAATGTACATTCTTGAGTTGTAGAGCATGTTTTAAACATGTCAGTTTAAAAAAAAAAAAGATTATTTTATTTATTCATTTGAGACAGAAAGAAACAGAGCACCAGCAGGGGGAGAAGCTGACTCCTCACTGAGCTGGGAGACCAATGTGGGGTTTGATCCCAGCACCCAGAGATCATCACCTGACCCAAAGGCAGACGTTTAACCATCTGAGCCACCAAGGTGCACCATAAATATGTCAGTTAGATTAGATTTATGAATTCTGTTCAAAACTTCTTTATTATTCATTCTTTTATGATTTTTAAATAGTTGCATGGAAAGATCTGTAATAATTTCTTTCATTTAGTGCAAAATTGTCTGAGCTTTCTATCAATTTTCACTTGAGGCTCTGAATTCAAAATCCTGGTGGATTCATCCTCTTATTTTGAAATAGTACCTTTCATCTTTGGTAATACTTCTTGCTTTAAAGTTTTTACTGTGGTAGGTAGAATTCTAAAATGTTCCCCAGGATTCCTGCCTCCCAGGAATTATAATCCTATATAATCCTTGTGACTGTGACTGTAATAAATAATACATCACTCCTATGATAGACTTTAAGAAGGGAGACTATCTGAATGGATCTGACCTGATCATATGATCCCTACAAATATAGGTCTAGGGGTCAAAAATAAAAAGAATTCTGAGTTTGGGACATGAGAAGGAACTAATTTCTTTCAACAAAAGAGTACATTTGGAAGCAAATTCGTTTTCTCTCAGGGCTTCCAATGAGAATTTAGCCTGGCTGACCTCCTGATTTCACTTTCATGATACCTTGAGTAGAAATCCCAGGCATGCAGTGCCAGATGCCTGACCTATAGAACTCTAAGTTAAAGGAAGTTGTTTCAAGTTGCTAAATTTGTGGTGATTGGTTATGCAGCAATGGAAAACTGATAGAAGTTATCTATACTAGCATATGAAATTATTTACATGGTATAATTTTTCATACATTTAACATTTTGGCTATACATATATTTAATGTGTCTTTTGTAAGCAGCTTAGATTTGGTTTTGTTTTTTATTCAAACTGACAATCTTTGTCTTATAATTGGAGAATTTAGTCAAATTACATAATGATATAAATAATGATATATGTGGGTTAAATCTACCAACCTCACAATTATTTTCTTTTTGCCTAACCTAATGTGTCTTCTTTCCTTTTCCTTTCTGTTCTTTTAAGGATTAACCACATTAAAAATATTATTCTACTAGTTTTTGAGTATTATATTATTATACCATTATTTTGGTGGTTACTACAATATAGCAATATTGATCCTTAAGTCATTGCGCCCGAATTAACCTGGTAAATTTACATCTTCCCAGACAAAACAAGAATGTTAAATAGTTTATTTTTATTTTCCCCTCCCACCTTTTGTGCTATTACAATATATTTTCATTCTATGTTGCAATATTATTAAAAATTATTAAACATTTTAATACTTATACCCACATATAATACTTATTGTTCTTTTAAAAAGTCAGTATTTATTTAACTTCCTGCAATTTTTTCCATTGTTCTTACTTAATTTCTGCATTTTAATTATCTGGGATTATTTTCCTTCCACCTAAAGCATTTGCTTTAGTTTTTTGTGATTTTTTGTGTTTGTTTTTTTTTTTTTTTAATTAGTTCTGTTCGGCTGGCAATCATGCAGTATTTGTTTTTTTTGAGATTGGCTTGTTTCACTGAGCATAATTTCCTTAAGGTTCATCCACAGTGTAGCATATGACAAGATTTATTTCTTTTTTTAAAGGTTGAATTGAATATTCTATTTAATACTTTTAAAAAACCTATTCATCTTTTGATGGTTAAGTTACGTCCACCTCTACGCTATTGTGAATAATGCTGCAATGAATATATTGCTTTAATAATCTTTTTAATTCTTTTGATTATGTACCTACCAGTGGGATTGCTGAGCCACGAGGTAATTCTACTTTTCATTATTGAAGATATACACTACTGTTTTCAATAACATCTGTGCCATTTACATTCTAACCACCAGTGCACAAAGTTTCCAACTTCTCCACATCTTTATTAACACTTTTTATTTTCTATTTTTGTTATTGTTATTTTGTAGTGCCATCTTAAACCAGTATAAAGTGATATTGTAGTTTTCATTTGCATTTCTCTAATGAGTAGTGATTTTGAACATTTTTTTTTTTTCATTTGCTTGTTAGCTATTTGTATATCTTTTTTGGAGACATACCTATTTAAGTCCTTTGCTCATTTTTAATTGGATTTTTTCCTCTTGAACTGTAGGAGGTCTTTATATTCTGAAAATTAACCCTTATCAGATATATGCTTTGCAAATATCTTTTCCCATTCCATAGGTTGCCTTTCTCCTCTGTTGATTGCTTCCTTTGTTCCACAGAAGTTTTCATGTTTGAAGTACACCATTTGTTACCTGTGTTTTTGGTGTCACATTCAATAAATAATTGCCAATCCAATGTCATGAAAATTTCCTCTATGTTTTCTTTCAGGATTTTTTTAGTTTCAGGTCATACATTTGGGATTTTCCATTTTCAGTTGTTTTTGGCATATGGGTAAGGTAAGGATCCAGCTCCATTTTTTTACATATGCAACATCATTTGTTTTCCCAATATCATTTGTTGGAGACACTATCCTTTCCCCACTGGATAGCCTTGATAACCTTATTGAAGATCTGACCATATAGATGATAGTTTACTTATGAGTTCTCTATTCTCTTCTAATGGTCTATATGTCTGTCTTCATGGTTATATAATTGTTTTGATTACTTTATGTTTTAATAATCATGTCTTGAAACCAGAAAGTGTGAAGACTCTAGCTTTGTCTGTCTTTCTCAGGACTGTTGTGGCTATTTATAGTCCTATGAGATTTTACATTAATTTTAGGATTTTTTTTCTATTTCTGCAAAATATACCATGGGGATTTTAAAATTTATTGAATCTGTAGATCACTATGATAGTATGAACATTTTAAGAATATTAAGGCTTCCAATCTATGAACATATGGTATCTTTCCATTAATTTGTGTGTTCTTTAATTTCTTTCTTCAGTGCTTTGTAGTTTTTATTACACAAAGATTTTTGCTTACTTGGTTAAGTTTAATTCCTAAATTTTAAATTCTTTCTCATGCTGTTGTAAATGGGATTAATTTCCTGTCATGTTGTTATAAGTGTACAGAACAAAATGTATAGAAATGTAACTAATTTTGTGTGTTGATTTTATACCTTGCAATTTTTCTGGGTTTTGTTATAAATTCTAACAGTGTGTGTGTGTGTGTGTGTGTGAACTTGTGAGTTTTCTGCATACAAGATCATGTCTTCTACAAAGAGAGATAGTTTTAATTTTTCTTTTCTTGGGTACTATTTATTTTTCTTGTCTTTTGCTCTGAATAGATTTTTCCAGTATTCTGCTGAATAGAAGTTGTGAGGGGGCATCATTCCCCCTGTTCCTGATCTTAGAGGAAGAACTTTCAGATCTTCCATCATTGAGTATCATGTTAGCTATATGCTTTTTCATATATGACCTTTATTATGGTGGAGAAATTTCCTTTTATTACTAGTTTGTTGAATGTTTTTATCATAAAAGGGTTGAATTTTGTCAAATACATTTTCTGTATTATCTGAGATGATTGTGTTCTTTTTTGTCCTTCGTTCTGTTAATGTGGTTTATCACAATGATTGATTTTTCATATGTTGAACCATGCTTGCATTCCAAGGATAAATTCCACTTGGTCATGATGTACAGTCCTTAAATGTGTAGTTTTATTCAATTTGCTAGTAACTTTTTGAGGATTTTGCATTGATATTCTTGGGGATATTGGTCTGCAGTTTTCTTTTCTGGTAGTGTCTTTGTTTGATTTTCATATCAGGATAATGCTGGCCTCATAAATGAGTTTGGAAGTGTTCCCTCATCTTCAGTTTTTCCAAAGAGTTTGAGAAGGATTGGTGTTAATTCTTCTTTAAATGTTAGTTAGAATTGTTTAGAGAATATAGTCCTAAACTTTTCTTTGTTATTTTATTAAAATTATTATTATTTATTCAGTATCCTTTATAGTTTATATGCCTGTTCAGATCTTTTAATTTCTTCATAGTTGTATGTTTCCAGAAATTTATCCATTTCTTCTAGGTTTCAGTTTGTTGGCATATAATTTTTCAGGGTAGTCTCTTATAAACTTTTTCATTTCTGCAGCATCAATTGCAATACCTTTTCTTTCATTTCTGGTATTTGTTAAGTCTTTTATGTTTTTTCTTAGTCTATCACTTTGTCAATTTTGTTGATCTTTTAAAAATTAGTTTTCAAAATTTGTGCTGTTTTCCTAATCACAATTTCAATTTTATTTCTGCTGTAGTCTTTATTCTTTTCTTCTTTCTACCAAATTCAGGTTTATATTTTTTCTTCCTTTTCTAATCTTTTGAGATATACAGTTAGGTTATTGATTTCAGATCTTCTTTTTATAACATCAGCATTTTCTACTATAAAGTTCTTAGATATTTACTTATAAACCTGAGTAGTGCTTTTGCTGAATCCCATGTTTTGGTATATTATATTTTTATTTTCATTGTCTCAAGACATTTTCCAATCCCCTTGTGATTTCCTTTTTGATCTATTGATTGTTCAAGAAAGTGTTGCTTAGTTTCCATGTATTTTTGGATTTTCCAGTCTTCTTTTGTTATTGATTTCTATTTCATTTCATTGTGGTTGTAAAAGATAATGTTATAATTTCAATTTTAAATTTGTTAAAACTTATTTGTGACCTAACATATCATCTATATTGGAGAATGTTTCATGTGTTATAGAGAATAATATGTATCCTGTTTTTGTTGAATGGAGTACATGTCTGCTACGTCCAATTGGTCTATAGTGTTGTTTGGATCCTCTGTTTCCTTATTCTTTTGTGTGGCAGATCTATTAATTATTGAAAATGGGTTATTGGAATCTCCTATTATTTTTGTGTTTTGCTTCTTTATCCCTTTAATTCAATCAGTGTTTGCTTTATATGTTTGGGTGTTCTGGTGCTAGGTACATATGTATTTACAATTTCTATTTCTTATAATTGGTCACTTTATCTTTTTTTTTTAAAGATTATTTATTTATTCATGAGAGACACGCAGAGAGAGATACAGAGACATAGGCAGAGGGAGCAGCAGGCTCCATGCAGGGAGCCCAATGTGGGACTTGATCCCGGGACTCCAGGATCACGCCCTCAGCCAAAGGCAGATGCCCAACCACTGAGCCACCCAAGCGTCCTTGGTTGTTTTATCATTATATATAATATGCTTCTTTGTCTCTTATGACAACTTTTGATTAAAGTGTATTTTGTCTTACATTAAGTATGGTCATCCCTGCTCTCTTTTGGATAGCATTTGCACATTATATATCCATCCTTCCACTTTCAGCCTATATATGTTATACCTGAAGTGAATTTCTGTAGACAGTATAGAGTTGAATCTTTTTTGTTTTTTAATATATGCAACCACTTGATTTGGGAAATTTAATCCATTTACATTTAAAGACCTTACTGAAAAGGAAGTATTTACTATTGCCATTTTAAAATTGTTTATCATGTATTTATTTTGTCCCACATTTTCTCTCTTCCTGCATTTCTGTGTGTTTCATTGACTTTTTATAGTGACATGCTTTGATTCTGTTCTTATTTTCTTTTGTGTGTATTCTATTGACATTTTCTTTGTCATAACCATGTATATTATATAAAGGATTTTATAGTTATACCCATCTACTTTAAAGTGGTAACAGGTTAACGTCATTTGCATTTAAAAAAACTCCATTCCTTTACAACTGTTCTTTATGTTACCAATGTCACAAATTACATCTTTTTATATTTTATAACTATTAATATAGTTTTATATAGTTTATCATTTTATTTTTTATCATAAGTGTACTCTTTAATCCTCAGATCATATTTTACCCATCTGGTAATGATCCATTTGTTTTCTGTAGCTAAGAGTCTGTTTCTTGATTTGTCTCTTTTTTTCTTTCTTTGCTAGTTTGTTTTTTTTCAAATTCCACGTATAAATGAACTCAATGGTATTTGTTCTTCTCTGACTTATTTCACTTAGCACTCTATCCATTTTGTTGCAAATGGCAAGATTTCATTATTTTTTATGGCTGAGTAATAGTCCACACATGACATCTTCTCTATCCAGTCATCTATTAATGGACACTTGAGCTGCTTCTATAGTTTGGCTATTCTAGAATGCTGCAAAAAGCATAGGGATACATGTATCCCTTCAATTAATATTTTGGTATTTTGGGGGTAAACACCCAGTAATGCAATTATTGGATCATAGGGTAGTTCTATTTTTAATTTTTTGAGGAACTGCCATACTGTTTTCCAGAGTGGCTGCACTAGTTAGCATTTCCACCAACTTCTCCACATCCTTGTCAACACTTTTTCTTTGTTGTTGATTTTAGTAATCCTGACAAGGTGTGAGGTACTATCTCTATGTGGTTTTGATCTGTATTTCCCCAATGCTGAGAGATGTCGAGCATCTTTTCATGTGTCTGTTGGCCATCTGTATGTCTTCAGCCCATTTTTAATTGCATTATTTGTTTTGGGGATCTGGAGTTGTACCAGTTCTTTATATACTAACCCTTTCTCAGATATGTCATTTGCAAATATCTTTTCCCATTCTGTAGCTTGCCTTTTAGTTTTATTGATTGTTTCTTTCACCATGCAGAAGCTTTTTATGTTGATATAATCCAAATACTTTATTTTTTATTTTTTCCCTCAGGAGACATATCTAGAAAATTTTACTATGGCTGATGTCAGACAGATTATTCCTGTGCTCTCTTCAAGGATTTTTATGGTCTCAGGTCTCACATTTAGGTATTTAATCTATTTTAAGTTTATTTTTTGTGAATGGTGAAAAGTAGTCCAGTATCATTCTTTTGTATCTGGATGTCTAGTTTTCCCAATTTGTTGAAGAGAGTATCTTTTTCCTATTTTATATTCATTTTTTCCTTCATTGAAGATTAATTGACCAAATAATTGTGGGTTTATTTCTGTTTTAAAAAAATTTTTTTTGTCATTGTTGCTCTATCCCATTGCTCTATGTATCTATTTTTTATGCCAGTACCATACTGTATTAGTTAGTACCACTTTATAATGTGACTTGAAATCTAGAGTTGTGACACTTCGTTTGTTTTTGTTTTTTCTTTTTTGTTGTTGTTGTTTTTGTTTTTCAAGATTCCTTTGGGTATTTGAGGTCTTTTGTGGTTCCACACAAATTTTAGGATTGTTTTTACTAGCTCTATGAAAAATGATGTTATTTTGATAGAGATTGCATTAAATCTGTAAATTGCTTTGGGTAGTATAGATGTTTTAATAATAATTGCTCTTTCAATCCATGAGCATGGAATGTCCTTCCATTTCTTTGTGCCATCCTGAATCTCTCATCAGTGTTTTACACTTTTCAGGATATAGGTCTTTCACCTCTTTTGTTGTTTTTGATGCAGTGATATATGGGATTGTTTTCTTAACTTCACTTTCTGCTGCTTCATCATTAGTATTTAGGAATGCAAAAATTTCTGTACTTTGATGTTGTACCCTGGGACTTTACTGAATTTATTTATCAGTTCTAATAGTTCTTGGGTTTTCTCTGTATAGTATCATGGCACCTACTAATAGTGAGTTTTATTTCTTCCTTGCCAATATGGAAAATGCCTTTTATTTCTTGATGTTGCTTAATTGCTATGGCTAGGACTTCCAATACTATATTGAATAAAAGTGGTCAGAGTGGACATCCTTGTTTTGTTCCTGATCTTAGGGGAAAAGCTTTCAGTTTTTTACCATTATAATGTCAGGAATGGATTTTTCATATAAGGCCTTTATTATGTTGAAGTTTGTTCTCTCTAGACCTACTTTGGGGATTTTTATTGTGAATGGATGCTGTACTTTGTCAAATGTTTTGCATCTACTGAAATGTTCACATGATTTTAATCCTCTCTCTTATTGATGTAGTTTTATATAATTTTTTTAAAGTGCCTTTATCTTCTAAATTCCTTTTTTTATCTTCTAAATTCTAAACCTGAATTTAAAGTTATTTATATAGTACCACTATATTGTTACAGGATTTTTTGTCTATATATTTTCTTATACTTTCATTTTGCTGTCTAACATTGATTCATTTTGACTTGAAGGACTCCCTTTAGCAGTTCTAGTAAGGCAGGTGTATTGGTGATAAAGATTCTCAGCGTTTAGCTCGGAAGGTCTTTATTTCTTTTATTTTTGAAGTAGTTTTCCAGATACAGTATTCAAACCTGCCTTTTTTTTTGTTCTTGCATTTTGAATATATCAACCTGCTCCCTTCAATCTCAGAGTGTTTCTGCTGAGAAATCTACTGAATCTTGTGGGAGTTTCCATATACATGATGAATAGCTTTTCTGTTGCTGCTTTCAAGATTATTTCTTTGTGTTTGCCCATTTGATTATGATCTATCTCAATGTAGGCCTCTTTAGGTTCACCTTCATTGGAGTATTTGGGGGTTCTTGAATGTGTATGTTCATTTACTTAGATTTGGGAAGTTTTCAGTCATAATAAAATTTTTCAATTCAGTACTTTCCTCCAAAATATCTTTTTAGTCTTTTTTGTAGTAGTTCTTTATTAATATTCTCATTTTATTCATTTATCATTTTCCTGGTTTTATTTAGTTGTCTATCTTTGTACTCTTAGAGTGCATTGAGCTTCTTTAAGACAGTTCTTCTGAACTGTCAGGTAATTCACATATATCAATTTCTTTGGGATCAGCTTTTGGAGGTGTTTTTTGTTCCTTGATTGGGCCATATTTTACTATTTCTTTGTGTTTCTTGTTATTTTGAATTTAGCATTAGAGCTACCTTTTATGAATGGATTTTGTATAGGAGAAGACCTTCACCAATCAGTCCAGGTAGAGATCCTGGGGACTTCTCAAACTTTTAATGAGGATGTGTCTTCTTTGGGTTTGTGTGTATAATTTCCTAATTAGAGAGGTTTCTGGTTTCTTTATCTTGATGGCTTGCAGTCTTTTGCTCCCTTTACTGTCTGCTGGCAGCACTGCAATTTTTTTTGGTGCTTCAACAAACCACTGAACTCTTTTATTCTCTGCCTCCAGGCATCTATGTTTCATCAGTACTCTAGATTCTGTCTTGCCTGAATTAGTCATTTAGGGATTCCCGCCAGAAAAGGAGGAACACTGAATGTATATTCCACTTCTCTACTTTCTTCCTGAACGTGAGCTGTAATAATTTGGAGGAAGAGCAGACACAGTTGAGATGAAATGAAATGGCTGTGGCTATTCTAGGCTTTCATCCTGGCTGGGGTACTATGATTTCCTAACTAATTTCTGGAATTTTCATTAAGTGGTTGTTGTTGTTGTTGTTTTTTAACATATCTTGTTGTTACATCTAGGCTATTTATTCTAACATCTTATTGATGTCACTCTCCATTGATTATTTTATGGAGTATTTTCCTATTGTTTTTCTCCTATCTGTTATATTTGAAGTATATTGTAAATAGCATATAGTTAGGTCATGTTTTTAATCCACTATGCCAATTTGTGCATTTGAAGTGGTATATTTAGACCATTTATATTTAATGGAATCATAGATATGTTAGGGCTTCAGTCTGTCTGGTTTGGGTTTTTTTCCCACTCTTTTCCCCTGACTTCCTATAGGTTATTTCAATTATTTAATGCATGCATTTTATGTGCCAATAATGTCTTTTAGTGTATCTTTTCACATATTTTTAATGGTTTTTAAAACATTAAAAATATGTGAACATATTAAACATATTATGTTTAAATTAATTTAACATAATTTAATTAATGTTAGTGTGAACATTAAACATATTAAAACATTAAAACTTTTTAAAACATTATATATTTATAACTTGTCACTGTCTTCTGGTATCATACTACCATTTTGAGGTAAGTGTAAAAACCTGCTCCCTTTACTTTACTTTATCCTCTCCCATTTGTAATTGCCTTAAATATTTCCTCTAGGATATTTTTGTTAGGTATACAATTCTGGATTACCAATTGTTTTATTTCAGCACTTCAAACAGATCAGATTTTCTCCTGGCTTCCATGGTTTTTGATGAGAAATCCACTGTCATCCAATTGGTTTTGCACTATCAGTAAAGCATCATTTCTCTCTTGTTGACTATGATGTATCTTGTAGATTACTTGTTCATTCAGCATCTGGAATCTATAGGATCATGTTTATTGCCAAATTTGGGGAGTTTTCAGCTATTATTCCTCATGTAATTTTTCAGTCTGTTCTTTCTTCTTTGCATCCTCACTGGACTTGCAGTGGCCCAAGAAGAGGAAAGTGTGTGGCTCCGCATACCACTGGGCAGTGGTTGATTATGGTTGCCCACATGACCTCCTCTAACACCACAGGTGATGGGTTTCATTACCACCCAGAAGGGTTAAAAAGTTCCCTATTCAGGTCTTGCTCAATGTCAGAAACTGATGCTCCCTCTGCTGGAGTGGGTTGTTGTAGGGCATAGTTTTTTTTCTGGTGGTTAGAGAGATTAATTTCTAACAATTTTCTGTCTTGAGAGGTTGCCCCTTACTTCATCATTTGGCTAGAGAGTGCTACTTTTGTTGGGCTTTTTTATTGTTTTGTCTGTGCCCATTGGCAGTTGCCAGCTTCCTCAGCTCCAATTCTGGGATATATGAAGCAAAAAGAAAACCCAGAACATTCACCACCATGTCATTTCTTGAGTGTTGGGGGCTCTAAACACCTTCACTTCTCTCCATCTTTTCCAGTCATCTTATGTTTGTTTAATATATAATACCCAGGGCTTTGGGTAGTACTATAGGAAAAAGTATATTATGTATCTAGTAAACAGAGGCCCTTATAATCTTTTAAATGTCATCTATATCTGTTGTTATGTCTCTATTTTCATTCCTAATATTAGAGCATGAAGTCAGTTGCTATAGGAAGTAGTGCTATTTCTGGTATTGTCTAGAACATCTTTTTGCTGATGAATTGATAAAGTCACAAATCACATCCCACTTACCCAGTAATAATAATTTCTGGATATGTTTGTGTTCCAAGGTTCCACGCTCCTCCACTGATGGGCCACTCCTAAATAGATTATCCGGGAAGAATTTATGAGTTTTATTTTTAAAATTTAAATGGCATAAAATTTTTAAATAAAAACATTTTAAAATACAGAAAAAGATTCACTTTACAAAGAAATAGCTGTATATTAGCAAAGGATGAAGTGTATGCTATCTTTTAATTCTTTAATTGAACAATCCCAAATGTACAATTCCATCTCATTAAAATATAAATTTTTATATAAATGATAATATATATTCAAAGTATTTAAAAAGTATTTTAATCATACAGATACAGTGTTGCTACATTTGCAACATAGCCTGTGTGCTACCAAACTATCATAGTTCTGTTAACACAGAATACTATGTAAATTGTACCCCCAGAGTTGCCCATTCCAACAGCCTTGTGCAAATACAAATCATAGTCTATTACTGTTTTAAGTATTTGAATCCTGTAATTAAATACAAAAAAATGAAATTAATTTAGAAAGTTATTTAATAAATGACTTTGTTAATTATGCCTTGTTAACCACCTGAATAAGAAATCATTAACTGAAAAGAGTTGACTCTTGAATTTTGTAAACCATACTCCTTGTTCTAAAATAATTAAAAACTACACTCGTTTATATACTTAGTATATAAATATGTATGAGAAATAAGTATATCTCATTACATAAGCATATAATAAGTATATAAGAAATTTATATTCTTGTAGATTTAAGGCTATATAGTATTTAGAAAATTTAAATTCCACAAGTTATGTCTTTTATGGAGACCAGCTTATGAACTCAAAAGAATTTAGTTCAAGTCTTCTTATAGGGAAGGTCAGAAAAGAACAGGAAATTTGTTACTTTTACCTTATTACTGTATCCTTGTTTTTTATGCTTGACTCCTATAGAGTAGAGTACTAGAATCAGATCTGGTGGGCAATCAGCAAAGTATGCTGTGCATGTAACTGGTGATTCATGAATGTCCATGGGATACGGATTTTCAAAGATTGGAAAACTAACAGATGAAGACAATATATTAGTATATTTTTTAAAGAGAAAAAAATGAAATAACTTTTATAACAAATCCTAACATCTTCTAAGTATTATACATTTCACTTAATTATAAAATAAGGATCACATGAACAAGAATGGTCTTTTAAGAATATTTATCTATAAAGCAGAATATGAATACTAGTAGAATTTTACTTGAATAAATTCATTGTCTTTTCTGTAATTCTAAAATTCCACAGTGACGCCACTTTGCTAATATGGAGAGAATGAATTATATCAAATTGAAAATGTATTCATTAAACTGACTTCATCAATGTATTAAAGCATGTCAGGTATTTTATCTATGTACAATTTCATGTAAATATTTACATAATAGAAATGTTAAAATATCTTAATAATTTTGACATGTGTTTCCTAGTGAGGTAATACACAGGCAAGTATTTGTGATTTTTTGGTAGGTGTAATTGAAAGATGAGTTTGCTGTGTGTGTGTATGATTACATATGTTTAAGATAATTTCCAATGTAAACTTAACTAGAGAACATAGTGGGAATACAGACTTATGGATGCAGTAAATTTCATATCCTCAGGCTCACTATAATATTTAAAATGAGTATCAGTATAGAACCACATTAAGAATTCTTATAGTCATAATATATTGTGCACTTCTTAGGTACCAGATGTAACAGGTACTGTAGTAGAGGGCATTGAGTATTAGTCTACGCTGCATATGTTCTAGATCCATATGTTCATGTTACTTCTTAATAAGGTCTTTTTCCCCTGAGGGTTTAAGGTCTAGTAAAATAATTTTCCCCTAATTATTAGGAACTTACTTAAAACTTAGTCCAATCTCTGGAGAGTATGATGTGTGTGTGTGTATTGGCAAGGATTTTCTTACTTGCCTTCCATTTGAAATGCTGCAGATTTATATTTCAGATAAGAATAGTAGTGTGTGTGTGTGTGTGTGTGTATATAATAGCAGTATATACAAAATCAGGTGAAAAGGAGCACATTATATTTAATAAATGATATATCTGATAGTATCCAAAATAAATTATGCAACACCCCAAAAATTAATAGTCCAATTAAAAAATGGGCTGAAGATCTGAAGACATTTTTTTCCAAAGAAAGCATACAGATGGCCAAGAGGCACATGAAAAGATGTTTGACATCATTCATTATCAGGGTAACACAAATCAAAGCTACAATGACCTATCACTTGTCAGATTGGCTAAAATCAACAACAAAAGAAACAATAGGTGTTGGCGAGGATGCAGAGAAAGGGGAACAAGCTTCTTACCACTGTTAGTGGGAATGCAAACTGGTACAGCTATTTGAGAAAATAGTATGGAGGTTCCTCAAAAAGTTAGAATTATCCAATGATCCAACAATTGCACTGCTAGGTATTTATTTCAAGAATATAAAAATACTAATTCAAAGAGACACATGAACCCCAGTACTTAGAGTAGCATTATCTACAATAGCCTAACTATGGAAGCAGCCTAAATGTCCATTGACCGAGGAACGGACAAAGATGATATGATATAGTATATACACGATGGAATATTAATCAGTAATAAAAAGAATGAAATCTTCCCATTTGCAATGACATGGATAGAATAATGCTAAGAGACATAAGTCAGTCAGATAAAGACAAATACTATCTGATTTCACTCAAATGTAAGAATTTGAGCATAGGTAAAGAAAGAGAGGCAAACTAAGAAACAGACGGTTAACTATCAAGAACAAACCAATAGTTATCAAAGGGGAGGTGGGTGAAGGAATGGATTAAATAGATGATGGAAATAAAGGAGTTCACTTGTGATGAACAATGAGCATTGTATGGAAGTGTTAAATCACTATATTGTACACCTGAAACTAATATTACACTATATTTTAACTAACTGGAATTTAAATAAAAACTTTAAAGTACTACCTGGACCCAGAAATAAATGTAATTAAATTAGAGAGATAGCACATAGGTTAAAATATATGGATCAAAGGTTCTCTATTTCAGGGTAAAAATCAAACATTTCTGGGCACCTGGGTGGCTCAGTGGTTGAGCGTCACCTTTGGCTCATGCCTTTTTTTTTTTTTTTTTCCACTATGAAAATGGTGGCGTCTGTACAGCATGTGACATCCAGACAGGAAAAAGAGCGAGGGCACACAGAGACATGGCTATCAGAGAACAGGTTGTGAGCGAATAAAGAGTTCACACAGCTTCCACGCGCTTTACCAGGTATCAGCTCAAGGCCACCTCCTCCTCTACCTCCTCCTCGAACTCCCCCTCCTCCTTGGCCGTAGCATCCTGGTACTGCTGGTACTTGGACACCAGAGTGTCCAAGAGTCCCAGGATCAAGTGCCGCATCCAGCTTTCTGCATGGAGCCTGCTTCTCCTCCCTCTTCCTATGTCTCTGCCTCTCTCTCTGTATGTCTCTCATGAGTAATAAATAAAATCTTTAAAAAAATCTAACATTTCTGAGATTGATGAATTAGAAGTAAAATAAATTAATCACCTTAATGACTGCATCTACAACTAGGGATTTGATAACAGCAAGAGGTTACAATGGTAGACTTTTGACAAGGTAAACAATATCATGAAAATGGGGAAAATTAGTGTATTGGCAAAGAAAAAGATAGCTAAGTAAAAAATAACTAATAATGTATTATAAGAATTTAGATAGGGAGATGTAAGCAAAGACATAAATCCAAGGAATCAAGAAGAAGAAAAACTTGTAAGCCCTAATGCATGGTTTCATATAAACAATTAAATGGAAAAAAGGGGGGAAGGGAAGAAGAGTTTAATCTGAAAAGGAGTACAAAATTGCAATATAATAACATGAAACATGGTTAGGAACTATTTGAAAGGAAAGAGAATATGTTAAATTTCTTGTAATAGACAATGAAATAGGAATGTCACATAGATTTTAAAACATGGTGTTGCCAAAGGTGAAATGTTAAATAAAAAGCAAAATGTCAATTCAAATACTTAAGTAATAATGAAAACCATAAGAATAAATGTATATACTGAAAACAGTGAGTATTAAAGGTATAGAGGGTCTTGAAAGCTATTAGCCAATTAGATGGCCCTAATCCTATATCCCTTTCAAAAAACTGAAATATTATATACTATAAATGAGCATAAAGAAGAACTTTGGCTCTGACATTTTTTGGTATAGATTTGTTTATTTGAGAGCGAGCATGGTGAGGAGGTGCAGAGGGAAGAGAATCTCCAATAGAAGCCCCGCTGAGTGAAGAGCCCAATGGAGCCCAATCCCACAACCTTGAAATCATGACCTGAGCTGAAATCAAGAGTCGGACATTTAATCAACTAGGCCACCCAGGTTCCCTGTCCCTAACATTTTTAAATGACACAGAAAGTAGCACTCAGGCTGTAAGTTATGCAACAAAAATTTACTAAGAACCTACTCCATATGCAGAAAAAGCTCCTCCTCCATGATACCTACAGTCTAGTAGAGAATCTTTAAAGCAGTAATAAACAAATAGAAAATTTTATCTGTTTCAGAGTTATGAAGGAGAGGAGCAAGGGAAATATGAGAGTCTGTAACGGTATTTGAAAAAAATTACATAGGTAATGAAACATTTTAATGAGGAAATGATATCTGAGTTGAGTTTCTTACAGAAAAGATGTTAATGAGAAGAAAAAGGAAGGGAAAATCAATAATATAGAGGTGACAGAATGTACAAAACTTCTGCATAGAATGATGGAAAAATCAGAAACAGAGTAGGGGGATCCTGAGCTCACTTTGTCCCATGGACATACCAAGATAACAACTACATCTGTGCAACTAACTCTGAAAATGATCTAATAAAGACTGACAGAATAGACTTTCCATAGTTAATTGTAGAGAAGAGGCCATACTGAAGAAGAGGGGCAGAGATATGTTGAGAACCAAACCCCTGGTAATACTAAACACAAATGAAAGGGATACCAAAAGCATGGGGAAGGAAGATTAGATCCCATAGAAGACATCCCAGGCACTGGGGTTCCACTCTGGGAAGAAGAATCTCCATTTACACAGGGCTTTAAGAACCAGTGGAGCTTAACTCAGGAAAGCCAGAGGGAGATAGGAAACTGAATCTCTGCCCTTAAAGATCCTGCATAATAACCCCAAAAGAGACACAGCATAGAAGCAGTAGTTTGAAATTTTACTAATCTCAGAATGTGCATGGAGAGGCAGAGATCTTCAGGGTTTTCTCCAAGAACAAATGTTAGTGGATGTCTTTTTTCTTCCCATCCCCCAGCCTAGATAGCTGGACACTTGCAAACCAGCCCTAACACTCTCCACCTATCTTACTAGCACTGTGTGCCATACCCCATCCAACCCACCTGCCTCTGCAGACATCCCTACAAAGCAGCTCCTACCAATTACATCCTGCAATCTTCCCTGGTAGGGATCAGTGCCACTCTAAAATGACTCCTGCCCTGGAGAGAGGAAGAGATAACTCCACACAGCAGCATACCTACAATTCCAGCAACTAAGGCTTTTAGCAGCTATGCAGAGAGAGAAAGAGATAAAGAGTGCCCTACTTGGTCAGTATGCCCACAGTGATAGTAAAGAGGCTGACTGCAAATACCTAATCTAGTTCCTGGCCCCACCCATCAATAAAAGCCTGTGTGGATCAAACATAGAGAAAGCCCTGCTATTGGCTGTGCCTCTGCAGAGGTTAATTGTAGACAGCTAGCCTTACTGCTGCCCCACCCAGCTACAAGCCCACAGAGACTGTAGGCCTCTCAGCAGCACAGGGACCAAACCCTATCCAGTGCACCCAAAGCAGGCAAAGTGGATCATTGCAGCTTACTGGGCTGAGGGAAGATGCTGCTCAGCCATAAACTAGGGTGCACACAGCCCCTAGAGATTACACCCAAGGAGTACCTAGCTCTAGTGACTAGGGGTAATATCACTAAAGGGCACCACAGGACTGCTTCTTCTATCCAAGGCTGCTATTTTCAAGACCAGGTGATATAACTGACCTTCCTAACAGAGTAAAACAAGCATAGAGTTAGACAAAATGAGAACAAAATGAAAGAACAGAATCACAGCAAAAGACCTAAGCAAAGCAAAGAGATAAAGCAGTATGCCTGATAAAAATGCAAAGTAATGGTTATAAAGGTACTCACTGGACTTCAGAAGAGAATGGATGAATTTAGTGAGAACTTCAATAAAGAGATAGAAAATATAAAACAGATCAAGGCAGAGATGAAATATTCAATAACCAAAATAAAAACACACAAGAGGGAATAAACAGCATACTAGGGTAGGCAGAAGAATGGACAAGCAATCTGGAAGACAGGATATTGGAAAGCAAGCAACCAATCAAGAATAATAAAAAATGAGAATAGGTTAAGGGAACTCAGTGACATCATCAAGAGTATTAACATCATATTATAGGGATCCCAAAAGAAAAGAGAAGGAGGCATTACAACTTATTTGAAGAAATAATAGCTAAAAACTTTCCTAATCTGGGGAAGGAAACAGACATCTAGATACAGGAATCACAGAGAGCCCCTAACAATATTCAACCAAAAATGTCCACACCAAGATATGTAATAATTAAAATGGCAAAAAGTAATGATAGTATTTTAAAAGCAGCAAAAGGGGAAAAAAGTTACATAAAGGTAAATCCAATAGGCTATCAGCTGATTTTTCAGCAGAAATTTTTTAGACCAGAAGAGAGTGGCATGATATAGTAAAAAAACATGCAACCAAAATACTCTATCCAGTTAAATTACCATTCAGAACAGGAGAGTAAAAAGTTTCCCAAACAAAAGTTAAAAGAGGTCATTACCACTAAACCAGCCTTATAATAAATGTTAAAGGGAATTCTTTGAGTGGAAAGAAAAGTCCATAACTAGAAGAAGATTATGAAAGGGAGAAAGTTCATGGATGAAAGTAAACGTTTAATGAAGGTAGTAGATTAATCACTTATAAAGCCATTATGGAGGTTAAAACACAAAAACAGATAATTATATCTAACAAAACCATTCAAGGTATACACAGAATAAAAATATGTAAATTATGACATCATATACATAAAACATGGAAACAGAGTAGAAATTTAATGCTTTTAGAATGCATTTGAACTTAAGTGACCATAAAGTTAATATAGACAACTATACTCATAAGATGTTATATATGAACCTAATGGTAACCACAAATCAGAAACCTACACAAAATAAATAGAAAGCAATCCAAGCATAACACTAAAGAAAGCCATCAAATCACAAGAGAAAAGAGTGAGAGAAAAAAGGGACAGAGAAAAAGGGACAGAGAAGACCTACAAAAACAATTAGAAAACAATTTACTTTAAAGGGACTAAATGTTCCAATCATAGACCTAGAATGACTGAATGGTTAATACACAAGACACATCTATATGCTGCTTATAAGAGACTCATGCCAGACCTAAAGACACATACAGACTGAGAACAGGGGTAGCAATACTTAGACAAAAAGACTTTAAAACAAAGACTAATGAGAAACAAAGAAAGACACTACATAATGATAAAGGGAACATCTAAGAAGATGATATAACAATTTTAAATACCTATGTACCCAAATTGGAGCACCCAAATACATAAAGCACATATTAAAAAACATAAAGGGAAAAAATTGACAGTCATACAATAACAGTAGGAGACTTTAATACCTCACATATCAATGGACAGATCATCTAGCCAGAAAATCTAAAGGAAATAGTGCCTCTGAATGACATAACAGACCAGATGTATACAGATATATACATATCATTTCATCTAAAAACAACAGAATACACATTCTTTTCAATTGTACATGGAATCTCCAAGATAGATCATGTTAGGTCACAAAACAAGTCTCAACAAGTTTAAGAAGACTAATATATCAAACATATTTTCTAAACACAATGGTATGAAAATGAAAATCAATTGTAAGAAAATCTGGAAAGAACAGAAACACATGAAGGCTATACACCGTGCTACTAACCAAGAAGTCAAAGAGGAAATAAAAAAATACATGGAGACAAAGGAAAATAAAAACACAATAGTCCAAAATCTTTGGGACACAGCAAAAGCAGTTTTAAGAGAAGTTTATAGCAATACAGACCTACTTCAAGAGATGAAAATCCTTAAACAACCTAACCTTATAGTTAAAGGAGCCAGAAAAAGCTGAAAGCCAGAAAGAAGAAAGGAAATAATAATGATTAGAGAGAAATAAATAAAATAATAGGTTAAAAACACACACAAAGAAAAAGTCAATGAAACCAGGAGCTGGTTCTTTAAAAGGATAAACAAAACTGAAACTTTTAACCAGACTCATCAAGGAAAAAAGACAACAACTCAAAATCAGCAATGAAGAAAACAACCAACACCACAGAAATACAAAGGATTATAAGAATATTATGAAGAATCATATGCCAACAAATTGGACAACCTAGAAAAAATGAATAAATCCTAGAAACATAATTCTCTACAACTAATTTAGGAAGAGCAAAAATTTGAACGGAACTGTTACTAGTAATGGAGTTGAATCAGCAATCAAACACTCTAAACAAACAAAAGTCCAAGACCAGATGGCTACACAGGCAAATTCTACCAAACATTTAAAGAAGAGTTAAATATTTTTTTCTTAAATGATTCTAAAAAATAGAGAAATGAAAACTCCAAATTCATTCTATAAGGTCAACATTACTATGATACCAAAAGTAGACAAAGACGTACAAAAAAAAAAATGTATGGGCCACCATGTGGGACTGAATCCCACAACCCTGAGATCACAAACTGAGCCAAAACCAAGAGTTGGGTGCTTAACTGACTGCATCACTCAAGCGCCACCCAAAGCAATCTTGAGAAGAACAAAACTGTACGTATCTCATCAACTCCAGATTTCAAGATATACTACAAAGCTGTAATAATCAAAACAGTATGGTACTGGCAATCAAAACAAAACAAAACAGATACATAACACAAGTCCAACAGAACAGAATAGGATGCCCAGAAATAAACCCATGCTTATATGATTGACTAATCTACAATAAAAGGAGTAAGAATATGCAACGTGAAAAGACAGTCTCTTAAAAAATGGTGCTAAGAAAACTGGACAGCTACATGTAAAAGAGTGAAATTAGACCACTTTCTTATACCACACACACAAATTCAAAGACCTAATTAATGTGAAACCTGGAACCAAAAACCTCTGGAATAAAACATAGGCAGTAATTTCTCTGACATCTGCTATAGAAACAGTTTTATAGATATATCTCCTCCAGCAAGGGAAATAAAAGCAAAAATAAACTATTGGGACTACACCAACATAAAACGTTTTGCACAGTGAAAGAAACAATCAACAAGATGGCAAGATAACTTACTGAATGGGAGAAGATATTTGCAAATGATGTATCTGATAAAAGGTTAATATCCAAAAATATTTAAATAACTTACACAAATTAACACGAAAAAAACCCCAAATAATTAAAAATGTGCAGAGAACTTGAATAGACGTTTTTCCAAAGAAGATATACAAATAGCCAACAGACACATGATAAAATGCCCAATATCACAAATCAGTAGGGAAATGCAAATGAAAACTACAATGAGATGTCATCTTACACTTATCAGGATGACTAGAATAAAAAAGACAAGAAACAACAAAGTTGTCAAGGATGTGGAGGAAAAGAGACCCTAGTGCACTGTTGGTGGGAATATAAATTGGTGCAGGCACCATGCAAAACAGTATGGAGGTTTTTAAAAGTATTAAAAATAGAAATACCATCTGATCTAGTAGTCATACTATCAGGTATTTACCCAAAGAAAACAAAAACACTAATTCAAAGAGATAAATGCACCACTATGTTTATTGCAGCATTATTTCCAATATCCAAGATATAGAAGCAGCTTAAACATCCATTGATAGATTAATGGATAAAGAAGATCAATTGATCAATCGATCGATAGATACTGGAATATTACTCAGCCATAAAAACTAATGAGATATTGCCATTTTTAACAACATGGATGGGACTGGAGGGTATTATTCTAAGTGAAATAAGTCAGACAGAAAAATACCATGTAATTTCATTTACATGTGGAATCTAACAAACAAAACAAGTAAACAAAGAAACAAAAACAAAGATTCATAAATACAAAGAACAAGCTGGTGATTGCCAAAGAGACAAAATGGGCTGGTGATGAAATAAAGGGGGTTAGGAGCTACAAACTTTCAGTTATGAAATACATAAGTTATGGAGATGAAAAGTACAGCATAGAAATACAGTGAATAATGCTGTAATAATATTGTAATGCAAGAGATGGTAATTACACTTATTGTGATGAACACTGAGTATTGTATAGAATTGTTGAATCAATATGTTGTACATCTGAAACTAGTATAACATTATCTGTTAAATATACTTCAATTAAAAAAGAAAAAAGTGAGGGGAAATCAGTTTCATGCCTATCATCATTTACTATGAAAATGTGCTGCAAGAAGACAGTGTTCATCAATTTTATCTGCTTTTACTGTTCACGTAATGGAGCTGAGAGTGCCACTTTAACAGCAATATTTTATATTTGTTTCACTGCCTACAACATAATGAAAAATAAAAAAGTGAAAGACTTCCATCTTCTCTACCCTTGAGATCCTGCTCTTCTGTATTGTTGCTGCAATAGTCCAATAAAACTTTTCTAATGTGCCATTTTCCTTTAGTCAATAGTCTAGCAGATGGCCATGTAGTACACCATAAAAATTTCGTAACAATTGTGTTTGCTTAGGTTAACGGCAGAAATGTGGTCCATTTTATGTATCCTCAGACTCTAAATGCATCTTTCCAAACAACAGGTGTTGCCTTTAAAATGTGTTACAATTGTGTGTGTTTCCTAAACTCTCTTGGTTTAGTTTTTATTATTAAACCAATTACATTCCTAAAATTCTAGCCTAACAATGTTCCACATAAAGAATATTTACCATCTAACATATACTAATGTCAATTCTCTATAACATCTTCCTGTATTTTAGTTGTAATGAGATTATAAAAATAGTGTTAATCTGTAAATGAATAACTTACTTGCTTTGTGTCAGATCAACTACAATGAGATCTTTCTCCAGAAGTACTACAACAGCATAAGGTTCTTGAAATTCTACAAGTAAAAAATAAAAAGTGGAAGTTTTCATATTTTATAAAGTAACCAAACTTTCATTTCCTTTATCTCCTCACAAAACTTATTTAAATTATTTCAGAAGACCAAAATATGAACCAAAATAAGAAAAACAAAGAGCACTTTCAAAAAAATATTGTGTTTCTCAGACTTTAAGATCATTACTGGGAATATGAAAATGAGAAGTTGCATAGGCATAGAGTTAAACATTTCTCAATAATCATGAGGTGGTAATAGTAGTAGATTATTTGAAGACAGTGTTATCTCTGTCTCACAAACATTTATCTTATTCCATAACCTTCCATTTTAGATCTGATTTCATGCGTACAAGGAGTTGTTCTAAGAAAATAGTTCTGCCTTCCCGATGAGAGCAACACTCCTTATACTAAAAAATGTAATTTCAATTTAGTGTGATTTAACATGTATTTAAAGATATGTGCCTAAGAGTATATACCTCAAAAAGGCAGGGAATCTGAGGATAGTCTAGGATTTTCAAGTTCCTAAATCTAAACTCCCCCCACTTCCTCCTTTCAATATGTTCCACCAACTATTCTCAAAACAAAGGATACGTGGAAAATAAAATTGACAACGTCCTATTTTCATGGAGTTTACATTCTAGGGCTTTGTAGGGATGTATACAAACCATGAAGGAGTAAACAAGATAAATTCAGAAAATAATGTGAGCTATGAAAAAAAAATGTCAAGGGTAATGGTATAAGAAATGACTTGTGGTTAGTTGGAAAGCACTAATTTAGTTATTGTGGTCAGGGAAGACATTGCTTTCCATCTATGATAGTGACAAATAAAGGAAAGGCATGTTCTCAATTTAAAGAAAAAAGTATTTACAAAAATGTCTTACATATATGATATTTGATTCTCAGTAGCTCGAACAGGTATTGCTATTTTTCATTTCATAGAGAAAACTGAAGTCCTAAGAGGTTATGAGATTGGCACAAATTTGCAAAGCTAGTTTACTGAAAAGGCTGGAATTATAACCCAGGCCTTCTGATTCTAAATTCCCATGTATTTTCATTATACCAGTAGTTTCTATTAGCTACTTAAAAAGTATTTAATCCTAACCTCAACGGTCATTTGGCAGGAATTTTATTCAGAATATTCAAGTCTTAGTGGGAAACTGGAAGAGATGGCCTTCACAGTCCTTCACAGGCCTTTATAGTCTTGAGGAGCTATAGAACCTATTCATATTTACAAGTCGCATGCCATGAGAGAAAAACTGGAAACAGAAACCCCAAAACTGAGGAGTATACCCTTGTTTGGGTGCACATTTATAGGACAGTATGCAGTCTTCATACTATTTGCCATTCAATCTGTTCTTGAATTGAGGCTTCCTCTATTTCTCTTATAGCTGTGTTAAGTTTTCAACATTACTTTAGTGCTTTTGAATTTAGGGGTTTTAGGGTTAAAAAATGGTTGTTTTTTGTTTGGTTGGTTTGTTTTTCAGTTGAAAGAACACTGGAGTTCTATAGTACTACTCATTTGTCTTCTTTTTAAGAGACAGTCATTGATTGGGAAGCAACTGCTACAAAAATAAAATAGTTGAGACACTGCCATGAATGAGAAAAATTCATAATCATTTTAGGTAGTTATATCTATTTTATCACTTTAGGTAGGTATATCAGTTTTAGTTGTTTCTTTTCAAATAATAAAAACTGGTGGCAAAAGTTTCACCTTTGTAGAAGTACTTGTTGTACTGTAGTAACCTCTGAATAAAAAGATTTCCTTAGGAGTCAGTATTAGGTTCAATTTTGTATCTATTATTTATTAACAGTTTGAATAGGGAAATTCATTAACTTATTAGCTCAATTCAATTCAATTTATTTATTTATTAATATGGCAAAATAACTACCTTAGACTATTATGAAGATTAGATGTATATGAGGATGTTCAATGCAAAGCCTGACACATAGTACATGATCAGTAGATGCCAATAGAATCACTTCCTCTATTAGATTGGTTTATTTTTGAGCAGGCCCAGTCTTTTAACCCTAGCCCCCAACAGGTAAAAAGCTCATCATAATGACTATTTCTCTGAAGAGAAATGCAATAGTTGCTTATGCTTGTAGAGGACCAGATACTGTTAAATGTAAATGTGAAATTGACAAATTCTGAGTATAGTTGCTTAGTTACTCTGAGCAATACCCCTGAGATGAGAAATTTCTGCTCTTTGAAAAACAAGTTGAATTGAATTGTCAGATATCACAAGTAGTTTATCAATATTAAAAACTGTTAGTAAATTAATTTTAACATATGTGTAAAATTTATCACTATGTGACTGTAAAAAAGAATGAAGTTCCATATTTGCTAATATGGAATCATAATCAAAATACACTAAGTGAAAAAAAGGTGTAATATGGAATAGCACATAGAATACGCTGTCATTTGTACAAAAAAAGAGATAATGCATACATAGATAAATACACATGGGCATAAACTTTCTGGGAGAACACTTAAGAAACTTAGAAATAGTCATTTCTGGAAGGGCAGTAAGTTTTCATTATACACTAATGTGCATTATAGGGTCTTTTCTGTCATTCTCATGTATTAGTGATTTAACCAGAAATATTAATAAAATATATTTTGCTGAGTAAAGTTAAAATATTTCCCTTAGCTCCTGACAAATAAAAATTCCATCCTCATTACCACTACTCTGAAAGACAAAGACATATCTGTTGCTTGGAAGTGATTAGACATAATTTACTTAAAATTATTAGAAATTATCCTAACATCTCTACTGATGTGCAGAAATTTACATACACACACATAAAATGTGTGGTTGCAGAGTTCAAACACTGTCAGTCTCTATTACTGGCACATACATTTTTCTCTAAGGTCTTTAATAGGAGGCATTTTCCTAAATCTTAAATCCTTTTGGTCTTCTGTTTGTTCTTTCTCCCTTTGTTCTTTTATCATGCATTCTCACGACTCTAAAGAACATCTATATTCTGATAAGTCATAAATAAATATTAAAAAACATTTCCTTTTCTTTTTCTGCTAAGCAACTCTGACTTATAACAGACTTATCTTTCTCTCTTTCCAAAAACTGTTAACGCATATAAAACTACTACTTTTTGAAAAAAAATTATTTATTTGGGAGAGAAGAGAGAGTGAGCACAAGTAGGGGGAGGGGGCAGAGGGAAAGAGAAAAGCAGGGGCTCAGATGTAGGGCTTCATCTCAGGACCGCTGGATCATGATCTCAGCCTAAGGCAGACACTTAACCAACTGAGCCATCACTGAAACCACTACTCTTAAAATGTTATCTTTGACTCATCTATCATCTATCATGCCACTATCTATGACATTGGTGACCAAATTCAGTGGGTTTCCTCTTCCATTCCTTCAGGCACTACTGTGTTTCAGATCTTGACCATTTTAATGAACATTGTCATAAAAACCGCCCAGCTAGAATCTGGAATTTAAGATTTCAGTATCCTATATCCCCAACCCATATACTCCTTTTTTGGCCAATTTTACTAAAAACATTGTTTTCTTCCATCTCAATATTTTCTCAAAACTTCTCTGTAGCTTGCTATTTCCAAATACCTCTAAAAGGCTTTCATTTTTTTCTCTAAGTTGATCTCACTCTAGCAAACCTTATAAATTCTAAAACCTTTATTCAATATCCTTTTCATGTGCCAAGTCATTCTTCAAAGTCTATCTAAAGCCTACTTTTTCCATGAGGCTTTGCAAGAATATTTCAGCTATTGACTATCTGACTAGCCTTTAAATTAGTACACTATTTAAACTTTGACCCATAACTCAACACTTAAGTGTTATATTTTTAAACTTAAGTCATAATTATTTCCCTCATCCAACTAGATTTTATGTGATTTGACATCAGAGATCACTTTCATGCTTCGTCTGTATTCTCAATAAGTCTTTGTAATACTGAGGCCATAGAAGCATCTAATAAATATTTGTTGATTCGTTAACAACACAGGTAACTTGTCTGTCTCAGCAATTCTGGAAATAAAGTGCCACATTGACTGTTATTGCATGTCAATTCATCCTATCTTTAAATATGAAACTAAAGAATTTAAAGCAAATTAATACAATTGTAATAAAACAATTTATAGATCTTCATAGTTATAAAATATGTTCATTTTGTCATTCCAATAATCATGTGGGGTTAATATTATTATTCTATTTCTAAAAATGATAACTCTAACTCATAAAAGTAAAATGACTTACCCTAGCTAGTGAATGACAAACCTAAATCATAAAACCAAATATTGTGTCTCCAAGTCTAGTGTTCTTTCTCTTATATGTTTCTTCTTGAAATTGTAGTTATATATCTATATACACATATATTATGTTGTTTTAATCATAAACTCATTTCGCTTATGTTTCACCCTTCTCAGTTTTTAGATTTCATTATTAAAATATTTTATTATTAGATTTCATCATACAGTTTTTTTTTCATCATACAGTTTGTACATAAGTTTAATTTTTATGTTTATAAAAAGCCTTTATATTCAGGATGCATCCCTCTTCCCAAATGCCCTTCTAATTATTCTCAAAATTAAAATAAATCACTAACCACACATCAGCAATCCTAGAGTAATCAGAGGTGCTGCAGTTGCATCTGAAGCAAAGCCAGATGTGAAACAGATGCACTACCACCAGAGTTACAGATCACTGATATCAGGTAAGTGCTTTAACTTTGATTAGTGTTGGAATGGGATGGGTGGAGCTGGTCTAGGAGAGGCTATTAGGAGACCTCAGTTTCCCCAAGTGATTTCACCCTGGACCCCTATCGGACCCTCCCAGCTCAGCTTCCACCATCCTTATCAAAGTTTAAAGCACTTACCTGATATAAGAACCTGAAACTCCAGCACCGCTGTACTACATCTGTCTTACTTCCAGTTTGTCAAGTAGGTACAGTTGCGGAACTTGCTCCAGCACCTGTAGCTCACAATGTTGTACCACAGTGGATGTCAGCTGCCAAAACTAAAAATATTTAAGCTTAATTTTATTAGGAACTTGCTTCAAAAATGAATTTTAACATTAGTATTTTCATTTCTGTTACTTACCATTTGGATAGGGTGTTTCACATAAAGTAAGAAATTCAACAATAGGATGATCCATTTCAAGCACTGTAATTGCTTTTCCATGCATGATGGTTAAACTTGGTCTTCTGCAAGCTTTGTCATAGGACAATCCACCAGAAAATATTATGAATGGTTCACTATATAGAAAAAAAAGGTATGAGATTGAGAATCCTTTAAGATGATACAATATCATAGAACTGAGCTGATGAACAATAAGTTTGGTGGGGATTATACACAATGCAGTTTGACAGCAAACATTTTTCCAGGCCCAAAATATCTCACCCAAAAGACTTACTATTCTACCATTTCCCTTTTTCTGGATGTGAATTCTCACCATTAAAATTACTAATGGGGATGCCTGGGTGGCTCAGTGGTTGAGCATCTGCCTTTGGCTCAGGGCATTATCCCGAGATCCAGGATCGAGTCCTGCATTGGGCTCCTTGTGGGGAGACTGTTTCTCCCTCCCCAATAGTAAAATTACTAATGAATCAGTCTAAAGGTGATAAGGTGTGTTGGGGGAAGGTAGAGAAGTTGGAGGGAGGTAGAGGTGCTCATTGACTCAAAAGGATATCTTCACAGTATTAGTTAATTTCCAAAACTCTGTATCACTACAATTAGAATATTAAGCTATGTTAGTCTATCATATTAACCATTTGGCATGTGGGATAAAAGAAGAAAATTCTAATATAAAATTAAATGTGACAATAGCAAGCTTAGAGTGGTAAAAGGTAACATGAAAATTCTATATAAGGGAGTTTTTGTGGGGAAACAGTTATGATAAAAAGATGGAGAAAACCAAGAAGAATAAATGTGATCTTACAAATTTTACTTAGGGTCAGTCAGGTCTTTTTTAAAGATTTTATTTATTTATTCATGAGAGACACACAGAGAGAGGTAGATATATAGGCAGAGGGAGAAGCAGGCTCCCCAAGGGGAGCCTGATGTGGCACTCGATCCCAGGACCCCAGCCAGGATCATGACCTGAGCCAAAGGCAGATGCTGAACCACAGAGCCACCCACATGCCCAGGTCAGCTGGTTCTATTTAGCTAATAAAACTAAATAAAATATTTTAGGCTCTGTTTTTGCTAGATACAATTAGATAAATACAATGGGGCTGAGGTGACTATAAAATATTATATCTGTCATAAAGTTATGAAATAGTGTAATAATTTTTCACTTTTCTCAAATTAATACCTGTATCTCTACTTTATGTATATAAAATATGCTAATGAAGTATTTTCTTTTTTTTTTTTAAAGGTTTTATTTATTTATTCATGAGAGCCACACAGAGAGAGGCAGAGAGAAGCAGGTTCCTCGCAGGGAGCCGGATGTGGGACTTGATCCCTGACCCGGGGATCACGACCTGAGCCCCAGGCAGATGCTCAACCGTTGAGCCACCCAGATGCCCCGCTAATGGTATTTTCAATAAGCAAATATCAAACTGAAAATATTCTTCTCTAAAAATTATTTTTAAAAAGGACTACTTATTTTACCAAATTCTTTGAGAAAATATGCTTCTGTAAATAATTCATTTCTATCTATTCACTGAAGAATATACTAGTTTCTAAAATCACTCAATATATTTTCCTTTTTCTTTCATTTTGTACTGTACATAGAACCAAGCATTATCAATGAGGCATTTGCTAATCTTAGGCTGACTATATAACAAGAAAAAAAAGAGCTTTTACAAAACTTCTATTAAAACCTACACATAAAATGTCTATACTGATTTTATTTTCCTTGAGTCCTATATCAGTTGATGTTAGTCTTGCTTCAGTAATTTGGCAGAAATTACCAACCTAGTAATAGTAGGTTTTGAGCAGCAAGCTTTTTCCTATGTTTATATTAAGATTTCTCCAGACTTAAAAGTCATTTCTAATGAAATGAGTAAGTGTTTTTGCACCTTTTCTGCTTTTATTAGGACTCTGCATCAGAAAACACTGGGTCTGAAGTTATTAACTGATTTATGTGCACTCTCTGTAAACCAGTGAATAACTAAATAAAAAGTTATTTCCTCAGGAAAATGCTCAGGAAATCACTCATGAATAACTGCATTAGAAACTTAATTATAACATTAAATCCTCATAAGTATAATCCTCATTTTATTAATGAAGTTAAATAACAACTAAGCAGAAAAACCCAAAAGAAAACAGATCTCCCAGATTTTGAGGTCTATTTTCTTAAAGAGTGGTCCATACTGCCTATAGCAGATGACTCTGGGATTAATGTAGGTAAACTTGTTCAGAGCTATGTAGTGGCAGGATAAAAATTCAAATCCAGTGCCCACGTACATGTTTTTCACTTCTAGCCTAATGTGGAAAAAACTTTAGAAACTAATATTTCTAAAACTGTGGAAAACAACAAATGTTCTGAAAAAAAGTTTTTAATTTAAAATTTGACACTTGCAAACAATATCTCCCTTTTGAAATTTTATAATTCAGGTCATATAGCATAGATTCTAAGAAACTATACAGTAAATAGTCCTGTTTACTTTTATATAATCCAGAATTTCCCATACCTCTCAAATGCATTTGATTACAGATTCCTATTTTTTTCCATGAATACAGTTAGTGATCAAAGAGACACAATTTGGTAAATGCTATATCACACACAAAACTGCCTCCTTGACTATTTAGTACAAGTGTATGCTGGTATACTGATCAGATGGACTATTACAAAATAAATAAATATGATTAAAAATGTCTTCATACATGAAAAAACATTAATACAAACTAAAAATTATTGACAACAACTTGGATAAATTCCAAAGGCATTATGCTGAGTGAAAGAAGCTAGGATCAAAAGATTATAATATATAACTTCATTTATATGACATCTTAAGGCAAAACTACAGTGATGGAGAACAAATCAATGGTTGTCAGGGGTTAGAAGTGGAGAAAAGTGTGACTATAAGGAACAGCAGGAGAGAATTATGGGGGTATGGAAATACTCTGTAATCTTATTGTGGTGGTGATTTCAGGCATTTATACATATTTCAAAATCCACAGTATCATACAACCAAAAGAAAAAAGTACTGTATAATTTGTAAAATAAGTATAGTATAGAAAAAGCATTAAAATTTTGTCTCAATGAAGGCAACAAGATTAAGCAATAAATTGGGCAACATAATATATTAAAATAACATTTGTGGAGTATTTATGATGTTCTGGGTATTGTGTGAAGAATGCTTACTTGCATTATTGTATTTAATCTTTATGATATCTCAATGAGAAAACTATTATTATCATTTAACAGATGGTTATACTGAGGCCTGGAGAACTTTATGCATGAAGTCTATCAATAAGTGGCCATGATAGAAATTAAAAATTAGCAGAAAGTAATTTTTATTAACCACAGAGAACTTGATAATGTTAGTGGTAGCAGGTAGAGATCATTATTCCTTTTTGAAGAGGATACATTTATTAAGCCTAGAGACCATAGTGGGTGGGGTGCCAATAAGCAATTTGGTGACTGGGGACCAATGATTCCTAAGCAGAATTGTTGTTCCTCCCTAGAAATTTAAAGCCAGCTTGTGAATGGCTGATCTAAGATAAACTAAGAAGAAAACATACCCCTTGCATCTGCTACCTATAGAATCCTTTAAGACACTCTATTGCTGCTGCATATTTGGTAGAGTTCTTCTTAAAGTTCTTGCTCCTGCCACAGACATCCCAATTTTTGACTTCACAAAGTTTCTACTGTGTACTAGTTGAAGCAGAAATATAGCTATTTATTTTTAGTTCCAGGCTATGGCCTATTTTGCTGTCACAGTACCTTTCAGTACTCTTAACTTTGGTGCTCCTCTGCTGTTTAGTTTCCTTGCGTTCTGAGCTGTGAAAACTACTGCTTTTAGAGGTGACTTTTCTAATATACTGGTAATCTAAACAAACACAATGTACTAAAGTGCACAGTAAATGGGATGACGATAATTATGATCAATAATACATAATTATTTCACATTAGAAATCTAAAGAATTATTTCTACACAAAGTTGGGTTACCAATTACTAGAATAAATCATTAAATTAAGATCAGTGGAATAATTTTCACAATGTGAAATACCATGGCTTTAATAATGACAATAATGATAACTTCTTTTTATCAAGAAATCCACTATGTACCTACCACTCATCAAACTTATGATATTACGAACTCCATAATTTATTCTTTACAAACATCACAATAAGATAGGTATAGTTGATGAGGAAATTAAAGTCTAAAAGAGTTCATTAAAAATTTCAAGGTCACATAGCTGTCTTACCCCTTATGCCAAGGATCTTGATAATTATTTTTACACTGCCTTGACCTGAATTCTTGATTCTGAAAGTGTTTTCCTTTAATCTGCATCCTTTCCTTACTTTGTGTGCCACAATCCTATTATCCTTTATGCCTCATCTCAGATATACCCTTCCCAAGAAGAAACTTACTTCACTGTTCTCTTCCCCTATCTAGTCTCAGTTAGGTGTCTTTTTGTTGTACTTCTCATAGCATATCTCTATAAAACCACCTCACATGTTACATGGAAACCACTAGTTTATGGCCTTACTTCTCCTACTAGATAATCATAGATTCAAAAGCAGGCAGCATTCTCTTGCATTTCAGTAAACCAAACAAGTTGTACAGTGTGTACAATGTAGTAATAACTAATGATATATGTACATAACAATATATGTATATAATATAGGTAAAATGTTTCCATATATAGTATGTATATAAGACATATGTAAAATGTTTCCATCCATAATAATTAAATTTAAAGTGTTTAAAAATAAGTAAATAAAAAACAAAGTGTTTTAATACTTTAACTATAGTTGTACAAACCTGTGGTCATTTTTACTACTTATGATACATAGTAACATTCAGCTGTTACTAAAGAAGTATTGATCTGTGTGTGTATATACACACACATAAATATGTATATATATATAAACTATTGTAAAAATATATACATAAAAATATGTCTATATATTTAACTATATACCATATTTGATAGTTTATATATATAAACTCATTAAAAATGGCCATAATTTTATACTATTAAATCTTTCAAAGAGCAAGTGTAAACAAACATTAAATGTATCTATAATACTGAGAATACACTCCAGTATGAGCATGTAAGTAATACAAAGTAGAATTATCCAATTTAGAGTTAAAATAAAATTAAGGTTTAGGCAAGATTTAGAATTATGGTACTTCAGATGAGAATATTGCCACTAATAATTAGTGATTAGTGATTATTAATCACTAATAATTATTGTAAGTAAAAAGAAAATTCTTGATTTATAGGATAAGGCTTCTATATATACATGATAAAATTTTATTCTATATTATTATTTAATTTAGTTTTCTGTTTCTTAAAATTTAGCACTTTTTTATTATGCAATATACATAACTCTTTATCTTTCCACCCAACTATAATCTTTCCAAGTTCAGAATGTAAAACCTTAGAGTACAAAGACTTGGGAATGTTTTAATTCTTTTATGTGCAATACCAATAGGTACGCTTCTGCTTAATAATACTGAATGATTGCTACTTAAATATGCATGGCCCAAAAGTCCTAATTTGTTAAAATGAATGTACATAATATTCATCTGAATGTTCATTGAAAGTTAAAATACTTAGTAATCGCTATTGAAATACTCATAATAATATCATAGATACTCCTATTAAGCAATAAAAAAGCTGTTATTATCAATGAAGAGGATTTAGCCAATTAATATACTTATATAATTATATGAAACTTTAAATAATACATAAACATTAAAGGCTATTTGCCTTGCTTGTCTGTTTCTTATATATTTTCCCATATCCCTCAAAGTAAAAAATGCATACCTGTTTCTACAGGTCTTGTATTCTACTTTAAGAATTGGTTTACAAGATTCAGATTTTCTTCCTTCTCTTTGACTTTTTCCTAAAGAAAGAAAAAGGATTTTGTTAAATCACATTTAAATTCTACACATTCATGACAATTTCAAAAGTTTGACTAAAAGAGTCTAGAGAAAAAATAAGGTAATTATATGTTTTTCATAATAGGATAAATACAATTCTTTGCATCCAAACATTTGTTGAATTTGTAAACGATTTTTGAATCCTAATAATTGACTGCTAGGTAAGTAATAAAATTATTTGTAAATCTATCATATCTATATTGTTTTATATTCTCCATATATAAATCTAGTCTCATATAAACTTATTTTAATCTTTTGAGTTTTAAGATTACTTTAGAATTAAAGACACATACACATACATACTTACTGCATAATGAAATATATTATTATGAAAATCCATACTAGGCCCATTATAGATTTTATCTATAATACAAGAAAACTCTTTTCACATGTAGAAAGATTTGCCATTTAAAACTTATGATAGACCATCAAAATCATTGTATTTTTATCAAATTAATTTAAGGGAAAATCCTTTAGACAATAAAACACAGATGGTACGTTTCAATAATATACTATATTTGCATAAAAATGTTTTCTTATAGGGAAACGTTTATGTTGTTTAGACTCCATGGATTTGGAAAAGTGATCAAAAAGAGTAGGAAAAGGAAGTAAAGCTACTTCTGCATATAACATCTTTCTAGTTATGATTTTACTTATAATTCTATGTCTCATTTTGATAAAATTTATGTTTTTGAGATGATGTTTGTTTCTTTTTTATTTTAATAAGTACCCTTATGTATTCTTGTATTGTTAACAACAGTTTATAGACACAGATACCTATTATTGTAGACAGACATCTCTCTGCATTTATGTTTAAAATTTCAGGATAGCTTCAGAATGGCACAGTCATAATCCAAATAGAATGTCGACATAGTTTTATTTAATTTGCTTAAAAAGCAGGGTTAAATACCTTATCTGCTCCATGACATGCTTTCTGAATTTGCTTTCTCTTTCTTTTACTCTATGTCAACAAAAGAAGCAATCAATAAAATATTGGTCATAATCATTCACATTGTAAAAAAGATTTAAAAGTATCTGTATTATATATAAAAAAAAATTGAATTGCTGATATTATATGTAGATGATGATTCAGCCTTACAAAGAAAGAACTTTGGTTCAGGGACACTCTGAACAGTGTTCTTGGAGTAAGAAACATCTGGTTGGTGATTACTGATTTGGGTAATATGTGGGAACAGAGAAATGAAGGAAATAATACAGCAAAAAAAGAGATACATTCTCCTCAGTTTATATTTTTTTCATTCATTGCTTCTCTAATAATTGTCAAGTCATTAACCAAATCAAAATAGTATATTTGCTGTTGTTTATACATACATGTCTGTGTAAATAATTATAATTTTTCAATCAATACACATTAGTATTATGCACTGATTTCAGTAAAAAGGAATAATATCTAAATTAATTAATAATTTACTTCAATTTCCAACTCCAATAATTTTTGGCTGAAGTTTTCAACTTTGATTATGTTCATTACCTGTTAGTAATTGAAATATACTTATAGGTCATACTGTAAAAAAATGTTATCAGAAATTGCATTTATTGCTACTCTTTATGTTCAAAGTACTACACTAAATGGCAGGGTAAAAAGAAATAACTGACCAGCAGGAAACTTAAAATTTACTAATTTAAGCAAAGCAAGTATAAAACTGACAATATGAGGTACCATAAACAAGTGATACACCTGCGGTGTTGAGAATAGTAGGAGTACACGAAGTAGAAGTTAAGAATATTATGGTTTCACTTTATGATAGAAGAATTTCCAGATTTTTGTAGATTACTTTCTAGAAGCTAGATTAAGCATTAAAAGATAGAACTTGGGAGTTCTGGTCCAAGATGGTAACATAGGAAGACCTTGAACTCACTCCTTCCATAGACACACCAAATCTACACCTACTTATAGAGCAATTCTTCCCGAAGAAGAACTGAGAGCCAATTAAACAGTTACCACTATTTATGATTCCCCACTCCCCCTTAGCTCATGCCAGCCCTTGATGACCTGGGCCACAGAAAAAAGCCACTACTATTTAAAAGAACAAATACTATATAATAGGTCAACCCCTAGAACTCCACCAAATGGTAAGGGAGCTGCTAAAACTCTCTCTGGGCTGGCAAGCACCATGGTTTAAATTCTTGTCTCGGGATCCCTGGGTGGCGCAGCGGTTTGGCGCCTGCCTTTGGCCCAGGGCGCGATCCTGGAGACCCGGGATCGAATCCCACATCGGGCTCCCGGTGCATGGAGCCTGCTTCTCCCTCTGCCTGTGTCTCTGCCTCTCTCTCTCTCTCTCTCTATGTGACTATCATAAATAAATAAAATTAAAAATAAATAAATAAAAAATAAATAAATAAATTCTTGTCTCCATCTTGATGGCATGGACAAAAGCCAGGAACCAGATACCCTAGCAAGCCTACTACCTCAATGACCCTGGGCCCCTAGCCTATACCAGGCCCAGCCATCCCATCAAGATAGCCCCAGTGCAGTGCACAATCAGAACACTCCTGGTCAGTGCTCACTAAATCCTTTGCCAAAGTGACAGATGTGCAAAGCACTCCAGAACATTCCAGGCCCACATAATGTTGACTCCAAACAATTCACCAGGCACCCCTTGCATGGAGCACCTCAGAAACCCCTAGTTCATGCTACTTTGGCTCCAGGTACTCCATTAGGGCTTTGTTTACATGGCACACACTGGGAAACCCTGGCTTACACTCTGCCTCAGTTCCAGCCTCCCACCAAGGCTCCCCCTGTGTAAATCACTCTGGGATACCCAAGTTGGACCAATTTCAACTTTAGCCATCCTGCCAGAGTACCCCCCTACCCTGCATCCATTTCAGCTTTAACTATCCTGCTTGGGTGCTCTGTGTGGAGAGCCCTAGGACATCCCAGCTTGTACCAACTTTAGCTTCAGTCATCCATACTCTATGCCCCAATACAGTATATACCCACTTTATCTTCAGCTGTCCTGACAGGGCACTCTGTGTGGCCTGAAATGGCCAACACCCATTTCAGTTTCAGAGAGTCTCCAGCACAGAATGCTCCAGGACCCATAGTACAGAAAAACCACAGCTCCAGCAAGCCAACCAAAGTCACTAGGCATGTGCAATCTACACAGGGGATGACAATACATAAGATCATTCCTTTAAATATAGCAGTAGCTGTTCCACCCAACTTATAGAAATAAAGAAAACCTAGCAAAAAAAGTCAAGCAAAATGAGGAGACAGATGGAATATGTTCCAAGTGAAGGAATAAATCAAAACCTCAGAAAAAGAACTAAATGAAACAAAGGAAAAACCTACTTGATAGAGTTCAAAATAATGGTCATAAAGATGTTCACTGGACTGGAGAGAAGAGTGGATGAACTCAGTGAGAACTTTAACATGAGATTCAATATATAAAAAATCATCATTAGAGTTGAAGAATACCATAACAGTAATGAAAAATCCACTAGAGAGAATCAACAGTAGAATAGAAGGTGCATAAGTGATCTGAAAGACAGAGGAATAGAAAGTACCAACCTGAACAGTGAAAAGAAGAAAAAATAATTGTAAGGAATAAGGATAGGTTAAGGAATACCTTGGATATCAAGCAAACAAACATTCTCATTATAGGCATCTCAGAAGGAGAAGAGAGAGAAAGGGGTACAAAAGTTATTTGAAAAAAAAATAATAGCTGAAAAACTTAATAACCTGGAGAAGGAAGCAGACATCTAGGTTCAGGAAGCAGAGTTCCAAATAGAAGATTAATCTAAGGAGGTTATCTATCAAAATACTAGAGAAGAACACAGGCAGCAACCTCTTTGACCTTAACCATAGCAAATTCTTACTAGACACATCTCCAGAAGCAAGGAAACAAAAGCAAAAATGAACTATGGGCACTTTATCAAGATAAAAATATTCTGCACAGTGAAGGAAACAATCAACAATACTAAAAGACAACCTATGGAATGAGAGAAGATATTTGCAAATGACATATCTGATAAAGGATTAGAATCCAAAATCTATAAAGAACTTATCAAACTCAACACCCTCAAAACAAGTAATCTAGTTAAGAAACGGGCAAAAGACATGAATAGACATTTTTCCAAAAAAGATATCCAGATGGCGAACAGACATATGAAAAGATGCTCAACATCACTCATCATCAGGGAAATGCAAATCAAAACCACAGTGAGACACCACCTCACATGTGTCAGAATGGCTAAAATTAACAGCACAGGAAACAACAGATGGTGAGGATGTGGAAATAGGGGAATCTTCTTTTACTCTTGATGGGAATACAAACTGGTGCAGCCACTGTGGTAAGCACTATGGAGGCTCCTCAAAAAGTTAAAAACAGAATTACCCTATGACCTACTAGATTTATCCAAAGAACACAAAAATACTGATTCAAAGGGACACATGCACCCTGATTTTAATAGCAACATTATCAACAATAGTCAAATTATGGAAAGAGCCCAAAAGAGAGGGAGGAGGGTAAAGCAAGCCATAAGAGACTCTAAACTATAGAGAAGAACAAACCAAAGTTGATGAGGGAGGTAGGTGGGGGATGGGCTAAATGGGTGATGTTCATTGAGGAGGGCACTTGTGGTGAGCAATGAGTGTTTTATGTAAGTGATGAATTACTAAATTCTACACCTATAACCAATCTTACCATATGTTAATGAACTAGAATTTAATAAAAATTGAAATAAAAAAGGAAAAAGACTAAAGATAGAGAATTTTTAAAGCAGCAAGAGAGAAGCAACTAGTTATATATAAGGGAAGCCCCATAAAGCCATGAAATGATTTTTCAGCAGAAACTTTGCAGACCAGAAGAGAATGGCATGACACAATTCAAAGTGCTCAAAAGAAAAAACCTACAATCAAGAATACTCTATCCAGCAAGGTTATCATTCACAATTGAAGGTGAAATAAAGAATTTCTCAAAGAAAAAAAGGGTCATTATCACTAAAGTGGCCTTGCAATAAATGTTAAAAGAACTTCTTTAAGTGGAAAAGAAAGTGTCATAACTAGAAGTAAAAAAAAAAAATCACAAAAGAAAAAAAAAGTCATGAGTAAAACCAAACATACAGTAAGGGTAGTAGGGCAATCACTTATAAAGCTAGTTTGAAGGTTAAAAGAAAAAAGTAATACAGTTAAGTATATCTAAAAAATTAGTTAAGGGATACAAATAATAAAAAGATGTAATTATGATAACATGTACATAAAACGTGAAGGAAGAAATAAAGTTCTTTTAGAATGTATTCACACATAAATGACCATCAAATCAATATAGACTTCTATATACTTAGAATGTTATATATGAAACTCATGGTAACCACAAGCCAAAAACCTATGACACACACAAAATATAAAGAGAAAGAAAACCAATCATCACACTAAAGAAAGATATTGATTACAAAGGAGCAAGAGAAAAAGAAAGGAATAGAAAACTACAAAACCACTAGAAAATGATTGACAAAATGGCAAAAGCATATACCTATCAATAATTACTATAAATGAAAATGGCTTAATGTCCTCATCAAAAGACACACGGTGGTAGAATCAATAAAAATACAAGATCAATCCACTTACATGCTGCCTACCAAAGACTCACTTCAGACCTAAAGATACATACAGACTGAATGTGAAAGGATAAAAAAAGATACTTGAAGCAAATGAAAGTGAAAAAAAAAAAAAAACACGGGGTAGCAATACTTATATCAAACAAAATAGACTTTAAAACAAAAACTGTAACAAAAGACACGGAAGGGACTACACAATGAAAAAGGGTTAACACAAGAGGATATAACAATTGTAAATATCTATGTAGCCAACATTGAAATACATGAAACAAAATATTAACATACAATGGGAGAAATTGACAGTAATAAAATAGTAGAGGTCTACAAAACACCACATATCAATCGATAGATTAGGCAGAAAATCAATAAGGAAATAGTGTCTTTGAATGACTTAACAGAAATATACAGATCATTCCATCCAAACAGAACTGAATACATATTCTGTTCACATGTACATGAAACATTTTCCAGGATGGGTGTCACACATTAGGCCCCAAGACAAGGCTCAATAAATTTAAAAGCATTGAAATCATTTCAAACTTTTTTTAAGATTTTATTTATTTATTCATGTAGAGACACATAGAGAGAGAGAGAGAGAGAGAGAGAGAGGCACAGACACAGGCAGAGGGAGAAGCAGGCTCCATGCAGGGATCCCAACGTGGGACTTGATCCCGGGTCTCCAGGATCACACTGGGAAGCTGAAGGCGGTGCTAAACCACTGAGCCACCTAGGCTGCCCTCAAACATCTTTTTTGACCACAACAGCATGAAATTACAAAACAGTGACAAGAAAAAAAATGGAAAAACCCAAACACAAGGAGGCTAACCAACATGCTACTAACAATAAATAGGTCAATGAAGAAATCAAATAAAATATTAAAAAATATATGGGGCACCAGAATGGCTCAGTTGGTTAAGCATCAGGCTCTTGATTTTGGCTCAGGTCATGATCTCAGGGTCATGAGATAGGTCCTCAAATTGGGCTGCATGCTGGGTGTGGAGCCTACTTTGGATTCTCAGTCTCCCTCTGCCTCTGCCCCCCCCATTCACACTTGCTCTCTCTCTAAAAAAAAAAAAAATGGAGGGGAATAAAAATGAAAACACAGTAAGTCTAAATCTTTGATGCAGTGAAAACAGTTCTAAGCAGGACATTTAGAGTGATACAGGCCTACCTCAAGAAACAAAAATAATCTCAAATAATCTAACCACACATCTAAAAGGACTAGAAAATAAGAACAAAGTTCAGAGTTAGTAGAAGGAAAAAAATAATAAAGATAACAGCAGATATAAATGACTAAAAAATCAATAGAAAAATCAATGAAACTAAAAGTTATTTCTTTGAAAAAATAAACTAAATTGATAAACCTTTAGCCAGACTCATCAAAAGCAAAAAAAGAGTGGACCCAAATAAAAGTCTTAAAGCCAAGGAGTAACAGCTGACATTGAAGAAATGCAGAGGATTATAAGAAACTACTACAAAAATTATATGCCAACAAGTGGACAATCTGGAAGACATGAATAAATTCCGAAAAGTTGTAGAAACTTACAAAATTGAATCAGGAAGAAATAGAAAATCTAAACAGGTCAATTATAAGTAATGAAATTCAACAGGTAATCAAAAAACTTCCAACAAAAAAAATGCACATCCAGATTGAGTCACAGGTGAATTCTACCAAACATCTGAAGAAGAGTTAATGTATATCCTTTTCGAATTATTCCAAAGTATAAAAGAAAAAGGAAAGCTTCTGAATATACTCTCTGAGTTCAACAATATCCTGATAACAAAACCAGACAAAAAAACTACAAAAAAGGAAAACTATAGGGCAAGATCCCTGATTAACACAGATGCATAACTCTCAAAAAATATTAGCAAACTGCATTCAACAATATATTAAAAGGATCATTCATTATAATCAAGTGGAGTTTATTCCAGGGATGTAAGGATGGTTCAATATTTGCAAATCACTCGGGACGCCTGAGTGGCTCAACGGTTTAGCGCCTCCCTTCTGCCCAGGGCATGATCCTAGAGTCCCGGAATCAAGTTCTGCATCAGGCTCCCTGCATGGAGCCTGCTTCTCCCTCTGCCTGTGTCTCTGCCTCTCTCTCTCTCATGAATAATAAATTTTAAAAAATCTTTAAAAAAATGCAAATCACTCAATGTGATAAATCACATTAGCAAAATGAAAGATAAAAATGATATGATCATCTCAATAGATGCGCAAAAAGTATTTGATAAAATTCAACATACATTCACTATGAAAACTCTTTAACAAAAATGAATTTAGAGGGAACATACCTCAACATTATAAAATCGATATATAACAAAACCCACAGATAACATCATACTCAATGGTGAAGAACTGAGAGCATTTCCTCTAAGATCAGGAACAAGACAAGACTGTCAAGACTGACAAGAATAATAATCTTGTGACAAGAATAATAATCTTGCCACTTTTTAACATAGTACTGGAAGTCCTAGCTGTAACAATCAGACAAGAAGAAGAAATAAAACGCACCCAAATTTGGAAGGAAGAAGTAAAACTGTCACTATTTGTAGATGCCATGATACTATGCATAGAAAATCCGAAGCCTCCAAAAAATATATATATATTAGAATAAATGAATTCAATAATGTCAGAGGACACAAAATTAATATATAAATATCTTTTTCATTTCTATACACAAATAATGAAGTAGAAAAATAAATTTTTAAAAATCCGATTTAAATTGGACTGGAAAGTATGAAATACCTAGGAATAAATGTAGCCAAGGAAGTGAAAGGCCTATACTCTGAAAACTAACAGATGATGAAAGAAATTAAAGATGACACAAACAAATGTAAAGATATTCCATGCTCATGGATAGAAAGCATTTCATTAAATGTCCAAACTACCCAAAGCAATTTGACAAATTCAATACGATCCCTATAAAAATGCTAAGAGCATTTTTTACAAACTAGAACAAACAATCCTAAAATTTGTATGGACCTACAAAAGACCCTAAATTGCCAAAACAATCTTGAGAAGGAAAAACAAAGCTGGAGGTATCACAATTCCAGATTTCAAGACTTACTACAAAGGTTTAATAATCAAAATAGTACAGAACTGGCACAAAAATAGACACATGGTCCAACAGAACAGAACTGAATGCCTAGAGATAAACCCATGCTTATATGGTCAATTAATCTATGACAAAGGAGTCAAGAATATCCAGTGGGAAAAAGATGGTCTCCAAAAAAAAATGATGTTAAGCGGGGCAAGATGGCAGAAGAGTAAGTTCCCCAAGTCACCTATCCCCACCAACTTACCTAGATAACTTTCAAATCATCCTGAAAACCTATGAATTCAGCCTGAGATTTAAAGAGAGAACTGGAACGCTACAGAGAGAAGAGTTCGCACTCCTAATAAGAAGACAGAAAAATAAATAAAATAAAATAAAATAAATAAAATAAATAAAATAAAATAAAATAAAATAAAATAAAATAAAATAAAATAAAATAAAATAAAATAAAATAAAAAAGAATCTAGTGCGGGAGGGGCCCCCACGAGGAGCCGGGCTAAGGCCAGGCAGCAAGAACCTCCAGGACAGGAAAGCCCAGTCCAGGAGAAGCAGGAAATTTTACAATCTTCCCGGACGGAAATGCACTCACAGGGAACTCGGGCAGGATCCCAGGAGGGGCAGTGGAGCCTCCTGGCTCCCGGGATCACTAACAGAGGAAGTGCGCCCCAGGGGAGAGCTCGCCACACACCTTGAACGACTGCAGTAAAGGGCTGGCGCACATGCCTGGAGGGGCCTCGGGAGCAGCTCAGGTGGCGGCTCCCCACGGAGGGGGCTGCACTACCCCGGGAGCGCAATTCCAGCGGCACAGGCCCCGGATCCCAGGCGCCGGGGGACACAGCCCAGGATCCTGCACACCCCCTGGGACAGGCGAAGGCTGGGAGGGCCCAGGACAGCGAGGACACTCCTGCTACAGGGTGCCCCCGAGCTGTGCCCATCAGCGTCCCCCTGGCCCAGAGCATCCAGGCCAGTGTGGACTGGAAGCTGCAGTAGTTACTGTGGGAGCTGACTCCAGAGCTAGAGAGCTGGCCCCCGCCAGTAGGATTGTTCCTCCTGGTGTCACCCTGTGCCTGGGAGAGTGGGGCCACCAGGGAACAGAGGCCTCACAGGATAAAGAGCTCCCACTGAGCTGTGCACCTGGCAGGGGGTGGGACAGCTCCCCCAGGTGCACATACCTGAGAATCAGCACAGCAGTTCCCTCCCCCAGAAGACCAGCTGGAAGGACAGAGGAAGAGTAAGTCCTTGACTGAGAAGCGCTGGAAAGCTCCAGAGGAAGTCGAGGTATTTACAGTATATAGAACCAGAGGACACCCCACCTTTTTGTTTGTGTGTTTTTGGTCTTTGTTTTTGTTTGTTTGTTTGTGGGTTGTTTGCTTTTTTTTCTCTTTTTTCTCCCTTCCTTTTTCCACTACAACTTGTTTTTAGCCACTCTGCACTGAGCAAAATGACTAGAAAGAACTCACCACAAAGGAAAGAATCAGAAATAGTACTCTCTCTCACAGAGTTACAGAATTTGGATTATAATTTGATGTCAGAAAGCCAATTCAGAAGCACAATTATAAAGCTACTGGTGGCTCTGGAAAAAAGCATAAAGGATTCAAGAGACTTCATGACTGCAAAGTTTAGATCTAATCAGGCCAAAATTAAAAATCAATTAAATGAGATGCAATCCAAACTGGAGGTCCTAACGACTAGAGTTAATGAGGTAGAAGAATGAATGACTGATATAGAAGACAAGTTGATGGCAAGGAAGGAAACTGAAGGGAAAAAAAAGAAAAACAATTAAAAGATCATGAGGAAAGGTTAAGGGATATGAATCTCAGAAGGAAAAATCTGCCTCAGAAGGAAAAAATTTCTGCCTCAGAAGGAAAAATCTACATTTAATTGGGGTTCCAGAGGATGCGGAAAGGGAAAGAGGACCAGAAAGCATATTTGAACAAATCATAGCTGAGAACTTCTAACTTGGGGAGGGAAACAGGCATTCAGATCCAGGGGATAGAGAGATCCCCCCTTAAAATAATAAAAACCGTTCAACACCCTAACATTTAATAGTGAAACTTGCAAATTCCAAAGATAAAGAGAAGATCCTTAAAGTAGCAAGAGACAAGAAATCCCTAACTTTTATGGGGACAAGTATTAGGTTAACAGCAGACCTCTCCACAGAGACCTGGCAGGCCAGAAAGGGCTGGCAGGATATATTCAGGGTCCTAAATGAGAAGAACATGCAGCCAAGAACACTCTAGTCAGCAAGGCTCTCATTCAGAATAGAAGGAGAGATAAAGAGTTTCCAAGATAGGCAGAAACTGAAAGAATATGTGACCACCAAACCAGCTCTGCAAGAAATATTAAGGGGGACTCTGTAAAAGAAAGAGGAAGTCCAAATAAATAGTCCACAAAAACAGGGACTGAATAGGTATTATGATGACACTAAATTCATATCTTTCAGTAGTAACTCTGAACATGAATAGGCTTAATGATCCCATCAAAAGGCACAAGGTTTCAGACTGGATAAAAAAGCAAGACCCATCTATTTGCTGTCTACAAGAGACTCATTTTAGACCTAAGGACACTTCCAGTCTGAAAATGAAAGGATGGAGAACCATTTACCATTCAAATGGTCCTCATAAGAAAGCAGGGGTAGCAATCCTCATATCAGATAAATTAAAGTTTATCCCAAAGACTAGCAAGAGATGAAGAGGGACATTATATCATACTTAAAGGATCTATCCAACAAGAGGACCTAACAATCGTGAATATTTATGCCCCTAATGTGGAAGCTGCATGTATATCAATCAATTAATAACCAAAGTTAAGACATACTTAGATAATAACACACTAATAGTGGGAGACTTCAACACGGCGCTTTCTGTAATTGACAGATCTTCTAGGCACAACATCTTCAAAGAAACAAGAACTTTAAATGATACACTAGACTAGATGGATTTCACAGATATTTACAGAACTTTACATCCAAACGCAACTGAATACACATTCTTCTCAAGTGCACATGGAACTTTCTCCAGAATAGACCACATACTGGGTCACAAATCAGGTCTTAACTGATACCAAAATATTGAGATTGTCATCTGCATATTTTCAGACCATAATGCTTTGAAACTAGAAATAAATCACAAGAAAAATTTGTAAGAAATTCAAACAGGTGGAGGTTAATAAAGACCATCCTGCTAAAAGATGAAAGGATCAGCCAGGAAATTAGAGAAGAATTAAAAAGATTCATGGAAACTAATGAGAATGAAGATACAACCATTCAAAATCTTTGGAATACAGCAAAAGCAGTCCTGAGAGGGAAATACATTGTAATAAAAGCATCCCTCAAAAAACTGGAAAAAACTCAAATACACAACCTAACCTTGCATCTAAAGGAACTGGAGAAAGAACAGCAAATAAAACCTATACCCAGCAGAAGAAGAGAGTTAATAAAGATTCGAGCAGAACTCAATGAAATAGAGACCAGAAGAACTATTGAACAGATCAACAAAACCAGGAATTGGTTCTTTGAAAGAATTAATAAGATAGATAAACCATTAGCCAGCCTTATTAAAACAAAAGAGAAAAGACTCAAATTAATAAAATCATGAATGAAAAAGGAGAGATCACCACCAATACCAAGGAAATACAAACGATTTTAAAAACATATTATGAGCAGCTTTATGCCAATAAATTAGGCAATCTAGAAGAAATGGATGCATTTCTGGAAAGCCCCACAAACTACCAAAACTGGAACAGGAAGAAATAGAAAACCTGAACAGGCCAATAACCAGGGCAGAAATTGAAGAGGTCATCAAAAACCTCCCAAGACACAAAAGTCCAGGGCAGATAGCTTCCCAGGGGAATTCTATCAAGCGTTTAAAGAAGAAACAATACCTATTCTACTAAAGCTGTTTGGAAAGATAGAAAGAGATGGAAAGAGAAAGACCCCCCCAAAAAGGAGAATTATAGACCAATATCCCTGATGAACACAGATGCAAAAATTCTCAACAAGATACTAGCCAATAGGATCCAACAGTACATTAAGAAGATTATTCACCATGACCAAGTAGGATTTTTCCCCGGGATGCAAGGCTGGTTCAACAGTCGTAAAACAATCAATGTGATTCATCATATCAGCAAGAGAAAAAACAAGAACCATATGATCCTCTCAATAGATGCAGAGAAAGCATTTGACAAAATACAGCATCCATTCCTGATCAAAACTCTTCAGAGTATAGGGATAGAGGGAACATTCCTCAGCATCTTAAAAGCCATCTACGAAAAGCCCACAACAAATATCATTCTCAATGGGGAAACACTGGGAGCCTTTCCCCTAAGATCAGGAACACAACAGGGATGTCCACTTTCACCACTGCTATTCAACATAGTACTAGAAGTCCTAGCCTCAGCAATCAGACAACAAAAAGAAATAAAAGGCATTCAAATTGGCAAAGAAGAAGTCAAACTCTCCCTCTTTGCAGATGACATGATACTGTACCTAGAAAACCTGAAAGACTCCACCCCAAGATTGCTAGAAGTCATCCAGCAATTTGGCAGTGTGGCAGGATACAAAATCAATGCCCAGAAGTCAGTGGTATTTCTATACACTAACAATGAGACTGAAGAAAGAAAAATTAAGGAGTCAATCCCATTTACAATTGTACCCCAAAGTGTAAGATGCCTAGGAATAAACCTAACCAAAGAGGTAAAGGATCTATACCCTAAAAACTACAGAACACTTCTGAAAGAAATTGAGGAAGACACAAAGAGATGGAAAAATATTCCATGCTCATGGATTGGCAGAATTAATATTGTGAAAATGTCAATGTTACCCAGAGCAATTGACACGTTTAATACAATCCCTATCAAAATACCATGGACTTTCTTCAGAGAACTGGAACAAATCATCTTAAGATTTGTGTGGAATCAGAAAAGACCCCAAATAGCCAGGGGAATATTGAAAAACAAAACCACAGCCAGGGGCATCACAATGCCAGATTTCAGTTTGTACTACAAAGCTGTGGTCATCAAGACAGTGTGGTACTGGCACACAGATCAATGGAACAGAATAGAGAACCCAGAAATGGGCCCTCAACTCTATGGTCAACTAATATTCGACAAAGCAAGAAAGACTATCCACTGGAAAAAAGAAAGTCTCTTAAATAAATGGTGCTGGGAAAATTGGACAGTCACGTGCAGAAGAATGAAACTAGACCATTCTCTTACACCATATATACAAAGATAAACTCAAAATGGATGAAACGTCTAAATGTGAGACAAGAATCCATCAAAATCCTAGAGGAGAACACAGGTAACACCCTTTTTTTGGCCACAGCAACTTCTTGCAAGATACATCTATGAAGGCAAGAGAAACAAAAGCAAAAATGAATTATTGGGGCTTAATCAAGATAAAAAGCTTCTGCACAGCAAAAGAAACAGTCAACAAAACTAAAAGACAACCTACAGAATGGGAGAAGGTATTTGCAAATGACATATCAGAGAAAGGGCTAGTATCCAAGATCTATAAAGAACTTATTAAACTCAACATCAAAGAAACAAACAATCCAATCATGAAATGGGCAAAAGACATGAACAGAAATGTCACAGAGGAAGACACAGACATGGCCAACAAGCACATGAGAAAATGCTCCGCATCACTGGCCATCAGGGAAATGCAAATCAAAACCACAATGAGATGTCATCACACCTGTCAGAATAGCTAGAATAAAAAAGACAATAACAAGCATTAGAAAGGGTGTGGAGGGAAAGAGACCCTAGTGCACTGTTATTGGGGATAGAAATTGGTGTAGCCACCATGGAAATCAGTAGAGAAGTTTTTCAAAGAATTAAAAATAGGAATACCATATGATTCAATAGTCCCATTACTGAGTACTTACCTAAGGAAAACAAAAACACTAATTCAAAAAGATATGTGCACCTCTATGTTTATTGAAGCATTATATACAATATCCAAAAAAATGGAAGTGTCCATCCATAGATTAATGGATAAAGGTTTTATGTGTGTGTACACTCACACACTCTAGAATATTACTCAGCCATAAAAAATGATTATCTTGCCATTTGTGACAATGTGGATGAACCTAGATGGTATTATACTGAGTGAAATAGGTCAGACAGAGAAAGGCAAATATCATATGATTTCATTTACAGTGAAATCTAAAAAACAAAACAAATAAACATAAACAAACTCAGACTGAAATACAGAGAACTGATGGTAATCACAGGGAAAGTGGGTGGAAGATGGGTGAAATAGATAAAAAAATAAAGAGGTACAAACTCCTAGCTATAAAATAAATATATTATGAAGATGAAAAGTATAACATGGGAATATAGTCAATAATATTGTAATAATGTTGTATGGTGATGGATGTTAACATCAGTTACTATGGCAAGCATAGCATAACAATAGGTTATTGAATCTCTGAATCGCCAATAGGTTGTTGAATCACTATTCTGTACACATAAACTAATATAATATTGTATGTTAATTATACTTCAATTAAAAAAACAAAAAAGAAAAAAAATAAAAAAATAAAAAAACGTTATATGTGAATTTTCTACTATACAGAGGGTTGGCATCTCAAATTCTGTGTTGTTCAAGGATCAACTGTATAATGAATTGTAACAACAACAACAATAATAATAACAAATAATTTGTAAATGAGCAAAGGAACTGAATCAATGTTTCTCCAAAGAATATTAGAAATGAAAATAAGCACATGGTATTCAATATCTTTATTCATTAGGGAAATACCAATCAAAACCACAATGAGATATTACTGCGTATTTACTATGATGGCTTTAAAAAAGATAGATATTAACAACTGTTGATGATGATGTGGAGAGGTTGGAAACTTAATATTTCTGGTGAGTATGTAAAAGCCCGAACTCTGAAATACAATTTGGCAGGTCCTTAAGATGTTAAATATGAGTTATGATCCAGGATTTCCATTCTTGTATATATACCAAAGAGAAGTGAAAACATGTGTTGACACAAAAGTTGTATATAAAAATTTACAGCAGAATTATTCAGAATCGTCAAAATATGGGAAAACTCAAATGTTCATCAAGTGATGAGTAGATTAATAAAAGTGGTATATCTACACAATGGAATATTACTCACCAACTAACAAAAGAGTTGCTAAGACATGGATGAACCTTGAAAACATGCTAAATGAAAGAAGCCAGTCATGAAAGACCATATATAGTATGAATTTATTGATATTAAATGCCCACGTAGTCAAATCTATAGAGGCAGAAGACACTTCAGGCATACCACCTGGTACTGGGTTGATCCCAAGGAATGGAGAGGAATGTATGACATTAGCATCCTACTGGGACACCTATCTCAGAGAGTGGCTTCCTCCTCAGCCTGGGCCCAGACTGGAATTGATGCTGGGACGCAGATTCTTTGCTGGACATACAGGTGACATCTTCATGATGGGTGTGAGAGTGGGAGAGATCGGTCTTCAGCAGGCTATGGGGACTTTCAAGTTGTGTCTTACTCCCTTGTACCCTAACATACTTCAATTTATATAAGAATTATTCAATCCCTAATTAAATATTTGTATATTTTATGTATACTTGATGTTACATTTTCTGTTTGACGTATAAGCATTCATATATATGTTTCATATATATGCTGGAGGAGTGGGGATGGGATGACTGTCAATGTGTATGGGGTTTCTTTTGGGGATGACAAAAATATTCTAAGATTTTGTTGGTGGTTGCATAACTCTGAATAAACTAAAACTACTGAATTGTACACTTTAAGCTACTGAATTGTGAATTATATTTCAATAAATTTGTATTTTTTAAAATATAAGTTTAAGTTCTCTGAAGTGTAGCATAAAACTATAGACAATGGGTGCTGGGTGGCTCAGTCAGTTAAGGGTCTAACTTCAGCTCAGGTCATGATCTCAGGGTCCTGGAATGGAGCCCCACATGGGGCTCTGTGCTCACTGGGGAGTCTGCTTCTCCTTCTCCCTCTGTCCCTCCTTGTGTTCATGCTCTCTCTTTCTTTCAAATAAATGAATAAAATATTTAAAACAATACAAATTCTATCTTTATCATTTATTTCTTAGCATTTCTAGCTTAACAATGTTTTTTTGGGATCCTTAAGCTTACCTTGTTTTTATTGCTGTTAGCTCAATGACATTTTAAAAAATAAATTTATTTCATATCAGTAAGTAATTATTTCAGCAAGAATTGTCTAGGGCATCTAACCTTCCAAACTGCCTATAATTGACCATTACTCCTTGTTCAAATAATTTTTCTATTTTCATTTTTACTTTTGCTACACATAAGCTTGTCTAATTTTTAAAACCTGTTATTTTTCTTGGGAACAAATTGAATTTTGAATTAATATGTGGACAGCTAACATCTTAATAATATTGAATCTACCCATGCATACATAGTGTATGTTTTTCATTATTCAAGTCTTCTTTATGTCCTTTAGAAGAAATAATACCTCACTGTTATTTTAAGGTTTACTTCCAGGTATTTTTGCGGATGCTATTTTTTTACATGGTTTTATTCATCCATTGTGTTTCATTTTGTATACAGAGTTCTCATGTTATACTTAATAGTATTCCTAATTAGTTTTTATTTTTTAGCTGTGCAATTACATTATCAAAAAATTACTATAATTTGAACTCTCTAAACTTTTAAATATCATATTTATTTTTCAAGTCTAAATACACTGGATAATATTTTCAGGAAAATGTTAAATTACAGTGATAATTGTTGACATCTCTGTCCTGTTTCTGAGTAACAATGTCACTATGGAGTATGAGATGAGATTTGGTTTAAGATCATGTATGTAGGTAGACTGTATGTCTGTGTATATAGTTGAGGGCATTATATTTGAAGAATAAGTATTTGAAACGATTAAAATTTACTGTGAAAGAAAAATGATGTCTGTAGTATTAGTGAAAACCAGCTATAACAAGGGCAATATCACCACAGTGCTAATCTCAAGTGAAATAGGTACTAAAGTAAACTCATCTATGACCACCGTCCTCCCTCTTTTCCCACTGCTGTCCAATAATTTGATTTTCAGATAAAGACTACTTTTTGTCATATAAAAAATACTGATTTGTAGAAAAATAATGAATCTGGATATGGTTCCCAAGTTTAGGAGACACATGGCTAGGGAGGAATGGGGTAACAAGAATATATTCTATAGTATATACAACATAATGTCCATAATATTCATTATACAGTTCTAATTATTAGATATATGAAGAAGAAACATGTGAGCCATTCTTATGAGCAGAGGCCAACTTCAAGGGGAAGTAGATTTTGGTATAATCAAACAAATATTTAAAGCAGCAATTATAACTAAGTTTAATGAGGAAAGGAAGGGAAGGAAAGCAAAGCAAAGCAAAATAATCATAATGACTGAAAAGAGAAAATCTCAGCAGAAAAATAGAAAAACTAAAAAGGTAGTAAATGGAAAAATATTTAAAATAAAAATAACAAGGGTTTAATAGCTGAATGAAGATTACAGAGGGAAAGAGCAATTAAATAAATGATAGATCAATGGGAATTATCCAATTTTAAATTCAGAGAAAAAAATGATTAAAAAAACAGAGTTAGAAACATGTAAGACATACCAAAAATTCTACCAGACAAATAACTGGTGTCCCAGAAAAAGAGTAGAGAGTAGGTGGAGCAGAAAAACATATTTGAAAAAATAAAAGGCTGAAATTTCCCCAAATTTTGGGAAAGATATAAATTTCTAAATGTAGGAAGTTCTGTTGCTCAGTAGAACCCTAAACAGAATGAACCTGAAGAAAACAAACTTAGGCATGTTATAGTCAAAAGGACTTACTGGAAATAAAAGCTACAAGAATTTTGAAAGTAGCCAGAGAAAAATGACATATTATACATAGGGGAAACAAAGGCTAAAACCCACACATCTCTCATTCATAAACTAGAAACATTTAAAAAATGTGCAGCACCTTTTAAACAACACAAACACAAACTGAACCCAGAAATCTACATCTAGCAAAAATGTCCTTCAAAAATAAAAGCCAAGGGATTCCTGGGTGGCTCAGCAGTTAAGCATCTGTCTTTGGCTCAGGGCGTGATCCTGGAGTCCTGGGATGGAGTCCCACACATTGGGCTCCCTGCATGGAGCCTGCTTCTCCCTCCGCCTATGTCTCTGCCTCTCTCTCTCTCTCTGTGTCTCTCATGAATAAATAAAATCTTAAAAAAACAAAACAAAAATAAAAGCCAAAAGGAGAAATTTTTAGATAGAGGAAAGCTAAGTGAAATGCTAAATGATGTTCCTATAATCCTCAAGAACAAATGAAATTATAAAAATTCATAAATATAAAATTATATTAAGATAAATTATAAATTAAATACAAAAGAATATTTTCCTTAATTCTAACAATGTATTTAAAAGTAATACATATAACTATTGTAAAAGTAAACATATATATATGATTGTGAAGCTTCTCCATTTTTTTGTGAAGTGCTACAATGTTAACTCCAATAGACTGAAAAGTTAGGGGAAAAGAAGGTCTGAAGATAAAATGCCTATATGTAAATTAAAATTAAATTCTAATAAAAACTTTCAAATAATCCAGAAGGCACAAAGGGGAGGAAAAAAGAACACCACCACAAAAGTTCGGACCAACAGAAAACAAATAGTAACTTGGTATACCTAAATTCAAATCCATCAGTAGTTACATTGATATTAATAGACTGAACACTTCAACTAAATGATATAAAACTAAATAAACGAAACCCAAATATACGGTCTCTATAAAGACATATGGATGCCTAATAAGCCTCAAAAATATATGAAACCAAAAAGGACAGAAATAAAATGAAAAGTATATAATTCTATATTTTTTAGGAAATTTTAATGCCATTCTCAGAAATTGATAGCACTAGTCAAATATTAGTAAAAGCAGAGGATCTGATTAATACTTATAAACAACTTTGACCTCCTTGATTTTTAAAGTATATAGAGCAGAAAGGAACAGAATTACAAGGAAAATCCATTATAATAGTTTAACTTACCTCTCTCAAAATTGAAAAATCAAACAACAAAAACTAAGAAAAGGTTTATAGTTCAAAAACCCCCACAATTTCAAGGTGGACCTTTGTGTAACAGGAAATGTACATTATTTCAAGCATACTTGGAATGTTATGTAATTAATTGTGTATGTCTAATTATAAAGGAAATCACAGTAAATTTTGTAGAACTAGTACCATGCCACAGTCTCTGACTACAATTAATTAAAAAATCTATAACAAAACATATTTTTAGAAATTAGATAACAAATATCTAACTCATAGGTCAAAGGAAAATTTTTATAGAAATTAGAAAATAAGCTGAATATTAATGAAAATTACATATTTTTAATAAAATTAAAATAAAAAACTATAGGATACAGTTAAAGTACTACTTAGAGAAATTAAATAAAAATAGTTGAAATGAAATCTAACATATGAAACTGAAGAATATGTCAAAATCACTGATGTTTGCTTCAAATAGTGGTGAGGCAGCAGGAATTTAACTTGATCTGTATGTTATGAGACACAGATGCTGATGTTTTCAGCAACCTGTGAACAGAATTTCATCTCTTTCAACAGGAAAATAGAATGACAGTTGACCCTTGAACAGCATGGGTTCGAACTGTGTGGGTTCACTTATACACAGAGTTTTTATATTTGTATTCAAATTCCAGTTAGTTAACACACACTGTAATATTAGTTTCAGGTGGCTTGAAATATTAGTTTCAAGCCACTCTGGAAAATAGTATGGAGTTTCCTCAAAAAATTAAAAATGGAACTATTCTATGATCCAGCAATTGCACTACTTGGTATTTAGCCAAAGAATACAAAAACACTAATTCAAAGGAATAGGTTTTTAAAAAATAAGTATAGTACTATAAATGTATTTTTTTCTTCCTATGATTTTGTTTTCTTTTTTTAAAAAATTTATTCATGAGAGACAGAGAGAGAGAGAGGCAGAGACATAGGCAGAGGGAGAAGCAGGCTCCCTTCGGGGAGCCTGATGCGGGGAATCAGTCCCTGGACTCTGGGATCACGCCCTGAGCCAAAGGCATATGCTCAACCACTGAGCCACCCAGGCATCCCTTCCTATGATTTCCTTAACATTTTCTTTTCTCTAGCTTACTTTATTTTAAGAATACTGTATATGATATATATAACATACAAAATATGTATTAAATGACTGTTTATCAGTAAGGCTTCCAATCAATGGCAGGCCATAAATAGATAAGTTTTAGAGGAGTCAAAAGTTTTATGAGGATTTTCAACTGCACAGAGATCAGTGCCCCATCCCCCATATGGTCCAAGGGTCAACTACATAGACAACAACTCCAGTGTGAAAAATATGGATATGGTGAAACATGAAAGTACCAAATATCCAATCGAGCCAAAAAGAACTTGTATAGAAGTTGACTGTTGAGATGAATAGAAGTAGAAAATTTTTTAGTAACTCCTATTACATACATACAAATAAAAGACATAAGGAATGGGGGTGGGGGAGTGGAGAGGAAGTAAACTCATCATAGAAACAAATAATTCTACCTGAGTGGAATGTATAGCAACACCTATTGCAAGGTTTCCATAATGGCGATCTTTAAATGGAAGCATCTCAAACTAAATGCGTGAATGTAAAGTAACCTCTAAGCTGCTAGGTTAAATGTTGTAATAATTTAATCATTTGAAGATGGAGCATGCAACTGTCCTTGCAGACTAACACAATATGGAATAATTCCATATTTATATCACTAGTTATAAAAAATATGAATATTTTTTTAAATGTGACACTATAATAAATGCTCAGAAACTATAAAATAGAATGTGTTTCATTAACTGCCAGGTTTTGACCCCTCTATTCCTAGAACAACCAATGATATAAGGTAAGTATGGAACTCATATCACCACCAGTATTCTCAGAAATAATATGATCTTCTGAATAAAAGATATTTATTCATTTGAACTTTTTATTCTGCCCAGTTAGGGAGACAGGTAGAACATAAACCTCAAATATTTTCTTTTGATAAGGAAGATAATAAGAAATACAATCTACAATAAAAACCAAATTTCTCATATTTAGTGAAATCAAATGGAAGAAATTGGAATAAATGAGAGAATCTAGAAAATGACAAACTATAAAGCAGTATACAAAGTATGAAAGTCAGATCTAATAATGTCATCCTCACTACCTCCTTAACCCTTAAGACTGGCCAAATTTCCTACATTATATCCTCTGCTTCAGATACATCAACTATCTATTATCCTATTTTTTGGTTGGAAAGGTCTTTATATAAGTATCACAAAGTAGGAAAGTAGATAAATAGGGAGAGGGAAAGTACAGAAAGTTTGAGGTATAATGTTGGGAACTGAAGAAGACATAAAGAGGTCTTTAGAATCAGAAGATACATCTTATCACTTTCTTCCAAACTCACTGATACCACATGTCCTACTTCAAGTCAAGGCACTTTCTCCAAAGTTAATTTCTTTGAAAGCATACACCTTACCATGTGGAATTGTGGTCTGGAAAGGACGACTTGGGCTTTTCAGGTTCCATAAGGTCAAGCTACCATCGGAATGGCTGCACATGAACTGTTTGCCCTCATGATGCCAATCAATTGAATGAATAGCCTAATGAAATAGCAATTAAAAACAAGTAGAGAGGGAAAAAGTTTAATATTATAGCATTCTATATTCCAAAGGGAAAATATTCCTAGATAAAATTATTATAACAATACTTAAGAAATATACATAATTTTTCTGACCCATATCATACTATCTTCCATTTCAATCCTCTATAGGCTTACAGAAGACTACAAAAATTAATCTCCTGAGATAGAGAAAAGTTAATTAAATACATTTCATAATATCATTTTAGCCGAGAATTTTTTGTTGTAAATTCTATATCCTCTCTGTATCCTATACATTCCTTTGAAAAATTATTTACTTAGAAGTAAAAGCAAGGTTATCAGAAGATAACTTCTGGAAAGGTAGAGGCCTATTCCACTTAAAGTAGCCAATTTAAATAATATTTTACATTAAGAGCTACCATCTGAGAGCTTACTATATGCCAGACCCCTTGGCAAACTATTTATATTAAATATATTAATTTTATAAAGCAGGTATTATTTTTTCCAATTTGCACATAGTGAAATATGCCTACAGACGCTGATATACATGCTTAGGTCACACAGTTCAAAGCCAAGGTCTATCTAACTACAGAACCCATATTCTCAATCATTTTACCATATTGTCTCTAATATACACTATTTAAATTAACTTGGCAATATAGAGTTTAAGCAAGAAGGGTTCAAATTTTTTTAATTTATAAGTTTATTCTGAAGATGTGAATTACATAAAATTAAAAATTAATTATTCCATTTTCATATATTGTTTTATTCCCAGTGGTAGCACAGTGCCTGACATAGAGTAGATACTCAATATCTCTTGAATGAATAATTAATGTTGTCACATATTTCCACACCCTGGCATTCTTTGTAAATCATAAAGTTTACATGGGTTTTGGGTAATGTGCTAAGCACAAAGAGAGAAGCTCTAGTAGACATAAACCTGAACAGATGTATACAACATTATCCTTTACTTAAAGGAACTTTCAAAACTGCAAGACAGAGAAAATGGAAATAAATGAATATTAATAATAGCTATTGTTTGGGACTTTTAACATTTAGTTTTATATAGAAAACTAAATTATGTATATATATACTATATACTAAACTAAGGTTTATGTGTTTAAAACTATTGTTTTCTAAATAATAAGTATTATTAGAGTTACAGATAATTGATAGCTAGAGTAATCATTAGAATTTCTACCTACTAGGGAAGACAAATAGAAAAAGAACAGCTACAACACGAGAGCAAAATAAGTAAGTACCATAAGTATGCTTATTGTACAAAAGAGTAGGCATATAAAACCAGCTTGTTATTAGAGACTGTCAAATAGTGCATTACTAAAGAGCTGGTATTTGAATGGATTTAATGGATAAGTATCCAATTCTATTAATTTCATCATACCTGACTCCTTTCTTTAAAAAGTACTTTAAGGGTTTACTAAAAACAAAACAAAACAAAACAACAACAACAAAAAATTACAACCAATTCAAGAAGAATTTTAAAAGATAGAAAACAAAATATGGAAGATAAAGCACTAGCTAGTTCGGTCAACTCAGTGGCTGTGATTGAGTTTCTCCAAAACAGAAGAGAAAGGAAACCCAAAAAGTTGGATATCCATATGAAAAAAATGAAAAACAGCAGCTACTCAAGGAATTAAAAGTTTATCCTTATGTCAAACTCTGAGGGTTTTTTCTGTGAGAGATTATTTAGAAATATTGATATAATAAAACAAAAATTTCACAGCTAATATGTAAATTCATATAGTTATTTCTAAAAATTATCCTGGATTTACAAATCTTTCAATTCATCCATGGCTATTCAAGGGGCTACTTAGTAGTCCAAATAGTTTATAGTGGCTAAAAAGGAAATTGGATTTTGATATGCAAGAGAGGAAAGAAGGGAGTTCATGATAAGGAATTAGCTGGAGCAAACACTTGAAGGTAGGAAATAAATGATATGTTTAGGAGACAGTAATATGTCTGAGGTGTGAGGAGTATGTAGAAGGATACACTGAATTAAACTTATGAAAAGATAACATCAGGGCCTTGAATCTCATGTAAAGGAATAAAGACTTTGTATTGTTGATAATTGGGAGCCATTCAAAGGTTCTGCGGTAAAGAGTTACATGATCTGTCTTAAAACGATACTCTTACTAGTGACAGATATACTGAAAAGGTAAGATATCAGAGGAAATGCAGTTAGTTAAAAAGGCTACATAGTCTTCCAGGCAAAAGATAAAAACTTAGACTAGAACACTGAATGTGGGAATGAAAAAAGAGGAATGAGAGGTAGTATTAAAACAGAATTAAGAGTCTATAAAATGGATCGCATATGATATATAAAGAAGGATCAAACATGACTCTGAGGATTACAGACTGGAAAAAATAATCAAAATTTAAAAATCGAAAAGGAGAACAAAGAACAAAGTTTAGGTCTTTAAATGTTAATTCAGGGCCAATGAGATATTTATCTGGGCTTATATAATAAATTGTTGATAAGATATATATATATAGATTTTAAATTTATTAGAATAAAATTAATAAAATTAATATTTGAAATAATGGGAGAAGATATAAATATAAATGTAAACTAGAGGTGAAATGAAGAGGGTGAAGACATAAAATCTTGAAGAGTATCTGTAATTTAAAGGAAAGCAAGGAAAGAATCAGTGATGGAGAAAGGAGACGCGTAGAATGAGGTAGAAAGACACAGAGGAAGAAACTATTTTAAGAAGGACGGCCTGGGGATCTCTGGGTGGCTCAGTGGTTCAGTGCCTGCCTTCAGCCCAGGGTGTCATCCTGGAGACCCAGGATTGAGTCCCACGTCGGGCTACCTGCATGGAGCCTGCTTCTTCCTCTGCCTGTGTCTCTGCCTCTCTCTCTCTCTCTCTATGTGTCTCTCATGAATAAATAAATAAAATCTAAAAAAAAAAAAAGGAGGGCCTGATGTAAAGCCAAATGGTACTCTACTTAAACATTGCTAATGCTTATTTAAACACTTAATTGAAAAATTACTTTTGTTCACTTTTTAAGGTTAGAAGTCTTCCTTCTATACTGTTTTAGGCCATAAAAAAAAAAAACTAGCTGATTTAGCATATTCCTCTGGATTTCCTTTTTAGATGGCCTATTCTATTTCCAACTGACTACTCAGACCATATTTGTACTCTTATCTAGTTACTAGTCTTGAGAGAGGGAGCAATATCTAATCTTATCTTTATATTTTGTATATTTAATAAAAGGAAAATGTAGCTTAACTCCCTAGGGCCTTCTTTCCTCATGATTCAAGATGCCCTATAAGTTGATCATAAAGAGCATAATTATATGACATTACCTGACAAAGTATTTTTCACCAATCATGACCCAGTTGCTATATCACTTACCACTGAACTCTTTGTCACTATGACAATTACCTTGTATGTATGATAAAATCTTAATTTGCCAGAACTACTAAGAAATGAATTGGGGGGTACTTATGAGTGTAGTTATGACATAGCCAAAGGCTTATACCTTTAAGCACCAAAACTTAAACATTCAACTGTTACAAGGGGATGGGTGATAGCATACAAAGAAATGTGGTTTTTTAAATTTCCTTTCTATTTATATCAGTGTTGCTTTAAATTCTTCTGCATTTTCCCCATGTAAGTGCAGGTAATACCAGATAACGAATTTTGACCTGTATTTTCCTATCTCTCCCTACTCTACCATTTTCTTAAATTGAATAGAGACCTTACATGATCACCTTTATTCCCACAACTACAAGAGGTAATTACCCTTTTTTTTACCTTTTTGTCCCAGCTTATCTTCACATTAGCTTCTTCTGAAGGGGGAAATCATTAACGGCCTAGAATTAATCTTTGAACAACTAAAGTATCAATTCAAAGACTATATGCTGATAGATAGCAATTCATTGCTTTCTCTAAATGAAAGCCAAATTAAATCTCAGCTATGTACAATAAAACTCACTTTAAGACCTTACTGACCCTTATTATTAAATATTACCATTTACAAAATCAATCTTTATTCTGAGAAGGCAAGTATTACATGATAAGGTCTTTCAAACTGACCTCTTAAATTATCTGCCACAGAAAAAGAATTTCTGAATAGTGTATTTAGAGATCTTAAGAACAATGAGGCAAGACATGACTTAATGTAATCTAATGGAAGGAAAAGGATAGGTAATATAAGATGCCAAAAAGGGACCCAAAACAGTTAGTCAAGGCAGAATTCTCATTCAGGAGAACAACTCAGAGTTGGAACTTGGGCGAATGCCAACAGGCAATATGAGACACTGAGTCAGAACCAGTTACTCAATGATAAAAATATTGGCAATGTACAAAGCTTACAAGTAGAAGACAGGCACAAAGTCATCATACTCTTCTATATTTCAGTAGAGTCACTTACCTCATCATAATAAACTCTCAGGTCCGCTTTTTTAGATTTCAAGTCCCAGAATACTACAGTACCATTTTCATAACCTATCAGCAGCTGGAAAACATTAGAATAATCATTTTTGTAATTCTAACATTAATTTTAACTTGCTTGAAATAAAGTTTAATGTTAATACAATTAAGTAAAATCATACTATGTGATACGATTTTACTTAGAATGCCAATTTTTCCAAACCTGAATATAGATTTCCTACATTTAAGAAAAATGCCAAATGAACTCTACTTCAATAAATGTTTACCAATGAAATCGTCCTCATTCCCAATTTCCAAGAGAAGTTGAAGATATATGTATATAAATATAAGAACATAAAAATAAATAAGAAAATTGGAACAAAAGAAAAATGGTAGAGAAGTAAAGGATGAAATGGCATAAGTTTAATAATAATGCATATGACATTCAGCCCTATGCACTTGAAAACTATGGCCATAAATTTGGCTTCTAATTTCTTTGTATCAAATCCTGTTTTCTCTTTGACTTATGTCAGTATTTTAAACTGGTGATTTATGAAGTCTCAGAAGCTCACAAAGGTATTCTAGAGATTCACATCATTAAACATGGTGGATATTTACTTTATAAATCAACAAATAAGACAACAAAATACATGTTTTCATCTTAAAATAGTTTGAGAGTAGATAATATTCAAGACTCATTCAGTTAAATACTACTAGCCATGCTGATGGTTTTTTAATCTTATAACTCTGAATTTTTATTTGTATATTTTGTTATATTTTGTTAAATTTATTCTATCATTAGTTTAAGAAAAGACAGGATAAAAATAGACCAGTGTTCAAATAATATTTCCCACAAATCTGCCTTAAGATGATATTTTTGAAACCCATCAGTAGTTATTTCTGATACAAATTCTTATACATTGCATAAAAATGTTTCAATAATTTCAAAACATCAGTGATATAAATAGAAAATAGAGTAGTAGACATAAGCTACTCCTGTACAGCATCCTAAGACCTACCTCAATATCTTAGAACACAAAAAAAATGACAAAAATAAGTGGGCCACTTTTAACAGGAAATTTAAAAATTTCAAATAACAGTTCATGAATCAATGTATATTTTTGAAACTATACCATATTTAACGGTTTTAGTTTTATTATTTTTTAATTAATTTTTTAATTTGAGTATAGTTGGTCCAGAATGTTACGTTAGTTTCAGGTGCAGAACTTAGTCACTCAAATTCTTATCTTATGCTATGCTCACCACAAGTGTAGCCACTCACCATACAAATCTATTATAGTATCATTGATTATATTCTCTATACTGTGCCTTTTATTCCTGGGACTTCTTTTTCCATAACTGGAAGCCTGGATCTCCTACTTCTCTTCACTCATTTTGCCCATTCCTTACCTCTCTCCCCTCTGGTAACCATCAGTTTTTTTTTTTTTTCTGTACTTATAGATTCTGGTTTTTTGTCTATTCATTTGTTTATTTTAGATTCCACATATGAGTAAAGTCAGTAAAGTCATGTTTGTCATTCCTATTCTGATGAATTTCACTTAGCATAATACCCTCTAAGTCTATCCATACTGTCACAAATATAACAATTTCCTCCTTATGACTATATAATATTCTATTGTGTATATATACCAAATCTTCCTTATCCTTTTGTCTATTCATGGACACTTAGGTTGCTTCCATATTGGCTATTGCAGTCAGTAATACTGCAATAAACTTAGGGGTACATATATCTTTTTGAATTAGTGTTTTGGTTTTCTTTGGGTAAATGCCTAGTGGTAGAATTATTGGGTTATATGGTACTCCTATAATGGGTATTCTCCCATTCAGTAGGTATTACAACCTACTGAATGGGAGAAGATTTTTGCAAATGATATATCTGATAAGGGGCTAATATCCAAAATATATAAAGAATTTATACAACTCAACACCAAAAAATAATCTGACTAAGGGGTGCCTGGGTGGCTCAGTCGGTTGGTTAATTATCTGCCTTCAGCTCAGGTCATAATCTTAGGGTCCTGGCATCAAACCCAGAATTGGTCAATGGGTAGCCCTCCTCCCTCTCCCTCTGCCTCTTCCCTCTGCTCCTGCTGCTTTCTCTCTCTCTCAAATAAATACAATTCCTTCTAAAGAACACAGCAATCTGATTAAAAATGGGCAGACCTAAATAGACATTTTCCAAAAAAAAGATATATAGATGGCCAACAGACACATAAGATACACAACATCACTAATCATCAGGGAAATGCAAATCAAAACCACAATGAGATATCACCATACACCTGTCAGATGGCTAAAATTTTAAAAAAAGTTTCATTATTAAATCACATATAATAAATTTGAAAATTGATTGGACAAAAAAATTGAGCTTCTTTACATACAAAATTAAATGGCATAATGACTTGCTAAATTAAAAAAGTTAAAATTAAGAGTGAACTTTAAAAATATTTGTTAAAATGTATGTAACATCATAAACACTAAGATGCATTTTAACATTAAATCAGCTCTTTTTAAATACTAGAGAAAATGATATATCATTAAACCAATTCCTATGGAATCCAGGGAAAGATTTGTAGGTCTAAAAAGTTTGGAAAATCTCATTTAGCAGGAGATTGAATAATATAACCTTTCAAAATTTAAGCCCTAAGATGTAATGAAATCATTATCTAAAATGCTATTATATTTTTTTCATAGATACATCTGAATGGTAGAAGTTGTGTTGTTTATAAAACATTACTAGCAATAGCCACAGTAAATCACAAAATATAAACTGCCTAACCTTAAAATGTCATACATTATTCAGATATTTATACACCATTATGATATATGAAGTATGAAAAAATATTAGAATCAATAAAATTGAGAAAGAGAAAAGCAGCTCCTAATATCCAGGAGACATCTGACAAGATCACTCTGTGACCATGATCAAGACAAAAACAAGATCACTCTGCAATCATGTCTAACCATACCAAAACATGAATATCACTGAGGTCACAAAAATATATATTACTTATATTTTTAAATAATTATATATTTTATATAATATATACATATAATTTTAAAAATTTATCTCTCACAATAGAATTTAAGTACTGTGACAATGTCAGGTACAAAGAAGTAAGGTGCTTTCCTGATTACTATATCATTAGGACCTGGAATATTAACTGAAGAAAATAGTTATCTGATAAATATCTGTTAATTATTAAATACCACAAAATCAAAATCACAGATACTATATTCCCTAGCAACTATGAAATAAAATTTGAAATCATTAACAAAATATTTTGGAAACTAAAACACATACTTCTAAGTAATTATGGTCGAAGAAGAAAATATAATGAAAGGTATGAAATAGAATTGAACAAAAATGCCTTATATTAAAACTTGTGAGATAAAGATTTAGCTTCATCAAGAGGGAAATTTATTGTTTTATAACTGTATATGAAAATAAAAATTTCACATTTTTTACTGACATAAAAGTTTGACTTTAGAAGTCAAGGGAAAAAGAGGAATCTTAAAGAAATGGGAAAAAAGAGGAGTGCCTGGGTGGCTTAGCCATTTAAGAGTCCAACTCTTAGTTTTAGTTTAGGTCATGGTCTCAGGGTGGTGGTAAGACTGAGCCCTACACCGGGCTTTGTGCTCAGCTGGGAGTCTGCTTGAGATTCTCGCTCTCCCTCTGCCCCTTCTTCCTGCTTGTGTGCTCTCTAATAAAACAAAATAAAATCTTTAAAAAGGAAAAAAAAAGATGGAAAAAAAATAGTCACCTTATCCAAGAGTGAAGTAGATCTCTCACTTATTCAAATATACTTTTATATCTTTCAGGAAGTTTGATAGTTTTCCATATACAGATTTTCTTAATTTTATAGCTTATTATTTTGAATTTTTTTGGTTGTTATTTTATATTAGATCTTCTCTTCATTACATCTTCTGACAAAATATTGTTTCTACATTGGATTTTATTATGTTACCTTATAAATTTTTTATTATTTATATTCATTTTATTTTTTTAATATTCATTTTAATATTGATTTTATTAAGCATTCCAGGCACACTATCATATAATCAAAAATAGAGACATTCACTTCTTCCTTTCCAATTTTTATGCCTCTAATTATTCACATTTGTCTTAACTAAAACATCATATAGTGTTAAAAATAGGGACAAGGTGAGCATCCTCACTTTCTTTCTGACTTTAGTGCCAATACCTCTAGGTTTCCCTACTAAGTTAGATCCTGGATTCCCTATATATTTATCATAAGTAGCTAATAGAGTATGAATTGATTCATTTCTAAACTAAATTTATTTCATCAGAAATAGATGTTTAATTATTTGCTTTTGTTTCCTTTCCCTCTAGAGACATTTCTAGTAAGAAGCTGGTATGGCTGAGGCCAAAAAGGTTGTTATTTGTGTTCTCTTCTAGGATTTTTAAGGTTTCCTGTCTCATACTTAGGTCTTCATCCATTTTGAATTTATTTTTGTTGTGTCTGGCTTAAGAAAGTGGTCCAATTTCATTCTTCTGCAGGTTGCTGTCCAGTTTGCCCAACACCATTTGTCAGAGACTTTCTTTTTTCCATTGAATACTCTTTCCAGCTTTGTTGAAGATTATTTGACTATATAGTTACGGGTCCATTTCTGGGTTTTCTATCCTGTTCCATTTACTTATGTGTCTGTTTTTGTGTCAATACATACTGTCTTGATGACTACAGCTTTGTAATATAGCTCGAAATTTGCAATTGTGTTGCCTCCAGTTTTTTTTTTTTCTTTTTCAGGATTGTTTTGGCTATTTGGGGTCTTTTGTGATTCCACACAGATTTTAGGATTGTTTGTTCTATCTCTGTGAAAAATGCTGGTGGTATTTTGATAGGGATTGCACTAAATGTGTCGGTTGCTTTGGGTAACATGAACATTTAAAATTTTTTTTCTTCTGGGATGCCTGGGTAGCTCAGTGGTTGAGCATTTGCTTTTGGCTCAGGTTTTGATCCCAGGGTCCTGGGATCAACTCCCACACCAGGCTGCCAGCAAAGAGCCTACTTCTCCCTCTGCCTATGTCTCTGCCTCTCTCTGTGTGTCTCTCATGAATAAATAAAATCTTAAAAAAAATAAAAATAAAATGTTTTCTTCCAATTAAGGAGCATGCAGTGTTTTTCCATTTCTTTATGTCCTCTTCAATTTCTTTCATAAGTGTTCTATAGTTTTCAGGGTACAGATCTTTAACCTCTCTGATTAAGATTATTTCTAGGTATCTTACTGGTTTGCATGCAAATGAGATCAATTTCTTGATTTCTTTTTCTGCTGTTTCATTATTGGTGTATAGATATGCAAAAGATTTCTGTACATTGACTTTATATCTGGAGACTTTGCTGAATTCATGTATTAGTTCTAGTAATTTTTTGGTGGAGTCCTTTGGGTTTTCTACATAGAGTATTATATTGTGTGCAAATAGTGAATGTTTGACTTCTTCCTTTCTGATTTGGATGCATTTTATTTCTCTTAGTTGTCTGATTGCTGAGGCTAATACTTCCAAGTACCATGTTAAATAATAATGGTGAACACGGACATCCTTGTGTTACTCCTGACCATAGGAGAAAGGATCTCAGTTTTTTCCCCACTAAGGATGATATTAGATGTGTGCCTTTCACATATGGCCTTTATGATGTTGAGGTATGTCCCATCTATCCTTATTTTGTTGAGGGTGTTTTATCAAGAATGGATGCTGTAGTTTGTCAGACACTTTTTCAGCATTTATTAGATGGTTATTATTATATACAATATAACATATAATATAAAATATATTATATTATTTATAAATTATATTATTATATTTATTGTTATATTTTCAGCATTTATTTTATGGTTGTTATCCTTTTGTTAATGTGGTGTATCATGTTGACTGATTTGTGAATATTGAACCAACCCTGCAGCCCAGGAATAAATCCTACTTGATCATGGTGAATAATTCCTTTAATGCACTGTTGAATTCAATTTGCTAGTATCTTCTTGAGAATTTCTGCATCCATGTTCATCAAGGATATTGGCCTGTAATTCTCTTTTTTAGTGGAATCTTGTCTGGTCTTGGAATCAAGGTAAAGCTGGCCTTGTAAAATGAGTTTGGAAGTTTTCTTTCTGTTTCTATATTTTTAGAACAGTTTAAGAAGAATAGGTATTAATTCTTCTTTAAAAAGTTGGTAGAATTTCCCTGGGAAGCTACCTGGACCTGGACTTCTGTTTCTTGGGAGATTTTTTTACTACTGATTCAATTTCTTTGCTTGTTATTGGTCTGTTTAAATTTTCTATTTCTTCCTGTTTCAGTTTTGGTAGTTTGTGTGTTTGTAGAAATTTATCCATTTCTTTCAGATTGTCTAATTTTTTCAAACTAGATGTTAAAACAAAAACTGTATATAACAAGAGATGAAGAATGGCATTATATCATGATAAAGAAGTCTATCCATCAAGAAGATCTAAGCATTAAAAATATTTATGCCCCCAACTTGGGAGTAGCCAAATATATAAATCAATTAATAATAAACATAAACTCATTGATAGTAATACAATAATAGTAGGGGACTTAGCACCCTACTTATGTCAATAGACAGATAATATAAGCGGAATTTCAACAAGGAAACAATTGCTTTGAATGACACATTGGACCAAATTGACTTAACAGATATATTGATAACATTTCATCCTAAAGCAGTGGAATAAACATCCTTTTTGAGTGCACATGGAACATTCTTAAGAATAGATCACATACTAGGTCACAAATCAGCCCTCAATAAGTACAAAAAGATTGAGATCATACCATGCGTATTTTCAGACAACTCTATAAAACTTGAAGTCAATTCACAAGAAAAATTTTGGGACGGTCACAAATACATAGGGGTTAAAGAATATCCTACTAAAGAATGAATGGGTAAATCAAGAAGTTAAAGATCAAATTAAAAAGTACATGGAAACAAATGAAAAAGAAAACACAAGCCAAAACCTTTGGGATGCAGCAAAAGTGGTTCTAAGAGGGAATTTTATAGCAATACAGGCCTACTTAAGCAAGAAAAGTCTCCAATATACAACCAAACCTTATATCTAAAGGAGCTAGAAAAAGAATGATAAATAAAGCTTAAATCCAGCAGGAGACAACTAGTTTGTCTAAGTGTGGCTACTCCAGCTTTCTCTTCACGTCCATTAACATGATAAATTGTTCTTCATCCCCTCAGTTTCCACTTGCAAGTGTCTTTAGATCTAAAATGAATCTTTTAAAGGCGGGGCAAGATGGTGGAAGAGTAGGGTCCCCAAGTCACCTGTCCCCACCAAATTACCTAGATAACCTTCAAATCATCCTGAAAATCTACGAATTCGGCCTGAGATTTAAAGAGAGAACAGCTGGAATGCTACAGTGAGAAGAGTTCACGCTTCTATCAAAGTAGGAAGACGGGGGGGGGGGGGGGGGGGGGGCGGGGGGGATAGAAAAACAAAAGGCATCCAAGGGGGAGAGGCCCCGTGGGGAGCCGGGCTAAAGCCGTGGCAAGCGTCCCCAGGACAGGAAAGCCCCCCACAGCGAGTGTCCCCAGGATAGGAAAGCCCTATCCCGGAGAAGCAGGAGCTTCACCAACCTTCCTGGAGGGAAAGGTGCTCGCAGGGAGTTAGAGCAGGATCCCAGGAGTGGCGGGGATGCCCTCAGGCTCCCTGGGACACTAACAGAGCACCTGTGCCCCGGGGAGAGCTCCATAAAGGGCTTCATCAGGCGCACGGCTGGACCCGGGAGCAGCGCGGGGGCAGCTCCGGCAGAGGCTCCGCGAGGAAGGGGCTGTGCGGCCCCAGGAGCAGCTCTGAGGGGCTCAGGCGGTGGCTCCGCGGAGAGGGGGCTGCCTGGCCGGGAGCTCGAATCCAACAGTGCAGGCCCGGGAGCACAGGGCGCCGGGGTCACCGCCCAGGATCCTGCCTTCCCCCGGGACAGGCAGAGGCCAGGAGGAGGGCACAGGACAGCAAGAACGCCCCTGCCCCAAGCTGAGCAGATCAGCAGCCCCGCCCCTGGAGCCTCCAGGCCCCTGCAGACTGAGAGCTCCTTAGTTACTGCAGGAGATGAATCCAAGGCTCCAGAGCTGTCCGCCGCCACTGTGGTTGTTCCTCCTGGGGCCTCACAGGATAAACAGCCCCCACTGAGCCTCACAGTGGCCTCACCGGATAGGCAGCTTAAATGTCACTCACTGAGCCCTGCACCTGGCAGGGGGCTGAGCAGCTCCCCCAAGTGCTAACACCTGAAAATCAGCACAACAGGCCCCTCCCCTAGAAGACCAGCTAGAGGACACGGGAAAAACAAATTATTGACCAAGCAGCACTGGAAAGCTCCAGGGGAAGTCAAGGGACTTACAGTATACAGAATCCGAGGATACTCCCTCTTGTTTTTTTTTTGCTTTTTGATTTCTGTTTGCTTCCCCCTCCCTTTTGTTCTTTTTTTTCCTTTTTCTCTCTTTTTTTCTTTTCTTTTTTTCTTTTTCTTTCCTTCTTTCTCTTCTCTCTTTTTATCCTTTTCCCAATACAATTTGTTTTTGGCCACTCTGCACTGAGCAAAATGACTAGAAGGAAAACCTTACCTCAAAAAAAAGAATCAGAAACAGTCCTTTCTCCCAGAGTTAAAAAATCTGGATTACAATTCAATGTCAGAAAGCCAATTCAGAAGCACTATTATAAAGCTACTCGTGGCTCTAGAAAAAAGCATAAAGGACTCAAGAGACTTCATGACTGCAGAATGTAGATCGAATCAGGCAGAAATTAAAAATCAATTGAATGAGATGCAATTCAAACTAGAAGTCCTAACGACAAGGGTTAACGAGGTGGAAGAACGAGTGAGTGACATAGAAGACAAATTGATGGCAAAGAGGGAAACTGAGGAAAAAAGAGACAAACAATTAAAAGATCATGAGGATAGATTAAGGGAAATGAGTGACAGCCTGAGGAAGGAAAACCTACGTTTAATTAGGGTTTCCAAGGGCGCCGAAAGGGACAAAGGTCCAGAATATGTATTTGAACAAATCATAGCTGAAGACTTTCCTAATCTGGGAAGGGAAACAGGCATTCAGATCCAGGAAATAGAGAGATCCCCCCCTAAAATCAATAAAAACCATTCAACACCTCGACATTTAATAGTTAAGCTTACAAGTTCCAAAGATAAAGAGAAGGTCCTTAAAGCAGCAAGAGACAAGAAATCCCTAACTTTTATGGGGACAAGTATTAGGTTAACAGCAGACCACTCCACAGAGACCTGGCAGTCCAGAAAGGGCTGGCAGGATATATTCAGGGTCCTAAATGAGAAAAACATGCAAACAAGAATACTTTATCCAGCAAGGCTCTCATTCAGAATGGAAGGAGAGATAAAGAGCTTCCAGGACAGGCAGGAATTGAAAGAATATGTGACCTCCAAACCAGCACTGCAAGAAATTTTAAGGGGGACTCTTAAAATTTCCCTTTAAGAAGAAGTCCAATGGAACAATCCACAAAAACAGGGACTGAATAGATATCATGATGACACTAAACTCATATCTTTCAATAGTAACTCTGAACGTGAATGGGCTTAATGACTCCATCAAAAGGCGCAGGGTGTCAGACTGGATAAAAAAGCAGGACCCATCTATTTGCTGTCTACAAGAGACTCATTTTAGACAGAAGGACACCTACAGCCTGAAAATAAAAGGTTGCAGAACCATTTACCATTCAAATGGTTCTCAAAAGAAAGCAGGGGTAGCCATCCTTATATCAGATAAACTAAAATTTACCCCGAAGACTGTAGTGAGAGATGAAGAGGGACACTATACCATACTTAAGGATCTAGCCAACAAGAGGACTTAACAATCATCAATATATATGCCCCGAATGTGGGAGCTGCCAAATATATCAAACAATTAATAACCAAAATTAAGACATAATTAGATAATAATACACTTATACTTGGTGACTTCAATCTAGCGCTTTCTACAATGGATAGGCCTTCTATACACAACATCTCCAAAGAAACGAGAGCTTTAAATGATACACTGGACCAGATGGATTTCACAGATATCTACAGAACTTTACATCCAAACTCAACTGAATATACATTCTTCTCAAGTGCACATGGAACTTTCTCCAGAATAGACCACATACTAGGTCACAAATCAGGTCATAACCGATACCAAAAGATTGGGATCGTCCCCTGCGTATTCTCAGACCATAATGCCTTGAAATTAGCACTAAATCACAACAAGAAGTTTGGAAGGACTTCAAACACGTGGAGGTTAAGGACCATCTTGCTAAAAGATGAAAGGGTCAACCAGGAAATTAAGGAAGAATTAAAAAGATTCATGGAAACTAATGAGAATGAAGATAAAACCGTTCAAAATCTTTGGGATGCAGCAAAAGCAGTCCTAAGGGGGAAATACATCGCAATACAAGCATCCATCCAAAAACTGGAAAGAACTCAAATACAAAAGCTAACCTTACACCTAAAGGAGCTAGACAAAAAACAGCAAATAGATCCTACACCCAGCAGAAGAAGAGAGTTAATAAAGATTCGAGCAGAACTCAACGAAATCGAAACCAGAAGAACTGTGGAACAGATCAACAGAACCAGGAGTTGGTTCTTTGAAAGAATTAATAAGATAGATAAACCATTATCCAGCCTTATTAAAAAGAAGAGAGAGAAGATTCAAATTAATAAAATCATGAATGAGAGAGATCACTACCAACACCAAGGAAATACAAACGATTTTAAAAACATATTATGAACAGCTATACGCTAATAAATTAGGCAATCTAGAAGAAATGGACGCATTCCTGGAAAGCCACAAACTACCAAAACTGGAACAGGAAGAAATAGAAAACCTGAACAGGCCAATAACCAGGGAGGAAATTGAAGCAGTCATCAAAAACCTCCCAAGACACAAAAGTCCAGGGCCAGATGGCTTCCCAGGGGAATTCTATCAAACGTTTAAAGAAGAAACCATACCTATTTTCCTAAAGCTGTTTGGAAAGATAGAAAGAGATGGAGTACTTCCAAAATCATTCTATAAGGCCAGCATCACCTTAATTCCAAAACCAGACAAAGACTCCACCGAAAAGGATAATTATAGACCAATATCCCTGATGAACACGGATGCAAAAATTCTTAACAAGATACTAGCCAATAGGATCCAACAATACATTAAGAAAATTATTCACCATGACCAAGTAGGATTTATCCCCGGAACACAAGGCTGGTTCAACAGTCATAAAACAATCAATGTGATTTATCATATCAGCAAGAGAAAAAACCAAGAACCATATGATCCTCTCAATAGATGCAGAGAAAACATTTGACAAAATACAGCATCCATTCCTGATCAAAACTCTTCAGAGTGTAGGGATAGAGGGAACATTCCTCAACATCTTAAAAGCCATCTACGAAAAGTCCACAGCAAATATAATTCTCAATGGGGAAGCACTGGGAGCCTTTCCCCTAAGATCAGGAACACGACAGGGATGTCCACTCTCACCACTGCTATTCAACATAGTACTAGAAGTCCTAGCCTCAGCAATCAGGCAACAAAAAGAAATAAAAGGCATTCAAATTGGCAAAGAAGAAGTCAAACTCTCCCTCTTCACAGATGACATGATACTCTACGTAGAAAACCCAAAAGACTCCACCCCAAGATTGCTAGAACTCATACAGCAATTTGGCAGTGTGGCAGGGTACAAAATCAATGCCCAGAAATCAGTGGCATTTCTATACACTAACAATGAGACTGAAAAAAAAAGAGAAATTAAGGATTCAATCCCATTTACAATTGCACCCAAATGCATAAGATACCAGGAATAAACCTAACCAAAGAGGTAAAGGATCTATACCCTAAAAACTATAGAACACTTCTGAAAGAAATTGAGGAAGACACAAAGAGATGGAAAAATATTCTATGCTCATGGATTGGCAGAATTAATATTGTGAAAATGTCAATGTTACCCAGAGCAATTTACACGTTTAATGCAATCCCTATCAAAATACCATGGACTTTCTTCAGAGAGTTAGAGCAAATTATTTTAAGATTTGTGTGGAATCAAAAAAGACCCCGAATAGCCAGGGGAATTTTAAAAAAGAAAACCATAGCTGGGGGCATCACAATGCCAGATTTCAGGTTATACTACAAAGCTGTGGTCATCAAGACAGTGTGGTACTGGCACAAAAACAGACACATAGATCAATGGAACAGAATAGAGAACCCAGAAGGGGACCCTCAACTTCATGGTCAACTAATATCCAACATAGGAGGAAAGACTAACCACTGGAAGAAAGACAGTCTCTTCAATAAATGGTGCTGGGAAAATTGGACATCCACATGCAGAAGAATGAAACTAGACCACTCTCTTTCACCATACACAAAGATAAACTCAAAATGGATGAAAGATCTAAATGTGAGACAAGATTCCATCAAAATCCTAGAGGAGAACACAGGCAACACCCTTTTTGAACTCGGCCACAGTAACTTCTTGCAAGATACATCCACGAAGGCAAAAGAAACAAAAGCAAAAATGAACTATTGGGACTTTATCAAGATAAGAAGCTTTTGCACAGCAAAGGATAGTCAACAAAACTAAAAGACAACCTACAGAATGGGAGAAGATATTTGCAAATGACGTATCAGAGAAAGGGCTAGTTTCCAAGATCTATAAAGAACTTATTAAACTCAACAGCAAGGAAACAAACATTCCAATCATGAAATGGGCAAAAGACATGAACAGAAATCTCACAGAGGAAGACATAGACGTGGCCAACACGCACATGAGAAAATGCTCTGCATCACTTGCCATCAGGGAAATACAAATCAAAACCACAATGAGATACCACCTCACACCAGTGAGAATGGGGCAAATTAACAAGGCAGGCAACCACAAATGTTGGAGAGGATGCGGAGAAAAGGGAACCCTCGTGCACTGCTGGTGAGAATGTGAAATGGTGCAGCCACTCTGGAAAACTGTGTGGAGGTTCCTCAAAGAGTTAAAAATAGAGCTGCCCTATGACCCAGCAATTGCACTGTTGGGGATTTACCCAACAAAGATACAGATGCAATGAAACGCCGGGACACCTGCACCTCGATGTTTCTAGAGGCAATGTCCACAATAGCTAAACTGTGGAAGGAGCCTCGGTGTTCATCGAAAGATGAATGGATAAAGAAGATGTGGTTTATGTATACAATGGAATATTAGTCATTAGAAGTGACAAATATCCATCATTTGCTTCAACGTGGATGGAACTGGAGGGTATTATGCTGAGTGAAGTCAATCAGAGAAGGACAAACATTATATGGTCTCATTCATTTGGGGAATATAAATAATAGTGAAATGGAATAGAAGGGAAGGGAGAAGAAATGGGTAGGAAATATCAGAAAGGAAGACAGAACATGGAAGTCTCCTAATTCTGGAAAACGAACTTGGGGTGTTGGAAGGGGAGGAGGGCGGGGGTTGGGGGTGACTGGGTGGCGGGCACTGAGGGGGGCACTTGACGGGATGAGCACTGGGTGTTATTCTGTATGTTGGGAAATTGAACACCAATAAAAATAAATTTATTATAAAATAAAATAAAATAAATAAAATAAAATAAATAAAATGAATCTCTTGTAGGCAGCATATAGGTTGGTCTCAGTTCTTTATCCATTTTGATACCCTATGTCTTATGTTTAGAGCATTTATTCCACTTACATTCAGAGTGATTACTGAAAGATATGAATGTAGTGCCATTGTTTTACCTGTAAATTTGGTATTTCTGGTGATTTTTTTCTATTCCTTTCTAGTTTTTATTGATTTTGGTCTTTTTTTCCCCACTTAAAAAGACCCCCCCTTAATATTTTATGCAGGGCTAGTATGGTTTTTGTTTGTCTGGGAAACTCTTTATCTCTTCTATTCTGAATGACAGCCTTGCTGGATAAAGTACTCTTGGCTACATATTTTTCTCATTCAGCATGTTGAATATATCCATTGATTTTTGAAAAGTTAAAACAATTTTGTATTCCCGGGATGAATGCAAAGTAATTGTGTTCCTTTGTGTCTTCTCTGTGATTCTTGATCATACTTGCTAGAGACATATAAGTTTATTAGCATTTTTTTAAAGATTTATTTATTTTAGAGAGACAGAGAGAGTATGTGTGGGGTGGGATGGGGTACAGATGGAGAGGGTGAGGGGAAGTAGACTCCTCACCAAGCACAGAGCCTGACACAGGCTCAATCACATAACTTTGAGATCATGACCTGAGCCAAAACTAAGAGTTGGACACTTAACTGACTGACTTACCTTGGTGCCCCATTTTTATTAGTATTTTTACAGATTCAACTTTTGTTTTTGCTAATGCACTATATATATATTTTTTAATAATAAATTTATTTTTTATTGGTGTTCAATTTGCCAACATACAGAATAACACCCAGTGCTCATCCTGTCAAGTGCCCCCCTCAGTGCCCGCCACCCAGTCACCCCCACCCCCCGCCCTCCTCCCCTTCTACCACCCCTAGTTCGTTTCCCAGAGTTAGGAGTCTTCCATGTTCTGTCTCCTTTTCTGATATTTCCTACCCATTTCTTCTCCCTTCCCCTCTATTCCCTTTCACTATTATTTATATTCCCCAAATGAATGAGACCATATAATGTTTGTCCTTCTCCGATTGACTTATTTAACTCAGCTCTCATATATTGTATTAGAATTCTCTAGAGAAATAGAATCAATAGAATGTATCTATACAGAACGAAATTCATTATAAGGAATTGACTCATGAGATTACAAAGGTTGACTAGTCCCAGGATCTGCAGGAGTTGCTGGAAAGCTGGAAACTCAGAGAACCAATTATATAGTTCTAGTCTGAGTCTAAAAGTATCAGAACCAGAAGAATCAATGGTGTCATCCCAATCTGAAAGCCATAGGGCTCCAAATCCAGGAAGAGCTGATGTTTCAGTTCAAATCCAAAGATAGGAAAAAGCTGATGTCTCAGCTTGAAAGCAGTGAGACTATCTTACTTGAAGGAAGGAATCAGCCTTTTTATCCTATTCAGGCAACTAATTAGATGAGGCCCACCCACATTAGGAAAGCAATCTATTTTACTCAGTCTACTTATTTAAATGTTAATCTCATCCTGAACACCCTCACAGAAACACCTAGAATAATATGTGACCAAATCTCTGGCACCTCACAGTTCAGCTCATGTTAACACATAAAATTAACCATCACATATTTATTATTATCTTTCTTTTAGTTTCTTTGAGTATAATTCATGATATTTTTACACTAAGCTCATTAATTTACAGCTTTTCTTCCCTTAAAAAAAAAGTAACAAAAGCAATACATTTCCCTCTAAGCACAGCTTTAGCTACATTCGACAAGTTTTGACATACCATATCATTGTAATTTAACTTAAAATATATTCTAACTTCAATACTGATTTCTTCTTTGACATATATTATTTAGAAGTGTAGTGTTTGATTACTAAGCATTTAGGCGATTTCCTATTTATATTTTATTAATAATCTTGATAAATTCTCCCAGAGATTAGAGAATATATCGAATAGTCTAATAATCCCAAGAAATTTGTTGAAACATGATTTATGGCTCAACAAATGTACAGTTTTTGTGTATACAGGTGTTGGGTGTAATGTAATATATATGTGAATTCTGTTGGTTAATAATATTCAAATTTTCTTTATCCTCACTAATTACCTCTTTATTTGCTTACTTCTGCTTTCTGTATTTGTGGTGGTATTAGGACATAGAACCTTTGGGAAGTGATTTGGTCTTAAAGGTGGAACCCTAAAGAAGAGGAGTGCCCTTATGAAAGAGACTCTAGAAAGCTCTTTCCCTTTTTACTTGTGAAGACACACTGAAAAGATGACCATCTAGAATCTGGACGCCCACTAGACACCAAATCTGCTGGTGCCTTAATCTTGCACTTTCCAGCCTCAGAACTATGAGAAATAAATGTTGTTTAAACCAACCAGTCTATGATATTTTTGTTACAGCAACCTGAACTAAGGCATCTATTTTGTCTGATATTTGTATAGCTACACCAGTTTTTTTTTGTTTGCTTTTATTTAGGATATACATGCTATATTTTTCGTATCCATTTACATTCAACTTTTCTATAACCTTAAGTTTAAAATGTGTCTCTTGTAACAACATATCACTATTTTAACACAGTCTGAAAACTACTATCCTTTCGCGTGTTTACATTTAATGTAATTGCTGTCATACTTTAGAGCAAATCTACTTGTTTTATATTTGCCCCATTTGTTTAATGTTACCTTTTCCTTTTTTTTTGTTTTCTTAGGGTTAATAGTTTTTGTTATCAGTTCTCTAGTCTATTAACTTATCCATTATACATATATTTATTATTCTTTTGGTATTATCCACATGAATATAAATTGTTTTTATGACTAATCAGATTATAATGTAAATGAGTACTTATGTTACTTTCTGGAAGTTATAAGGATCTTGGAACTTTAATTCAATAGACTTTAACCCAACTTTCGACCTATTTTTAACTTAAATGTATATTATTTCTCAGAAGTAATTATTTTAAAATATTTCATAGATTTACCTATACTTTTTCTTTATTCCTTGTACATCTCTGTTCTTTTATAATCAATTTCATTCCCAAAGAGAATTTCTTTAGGTCTTTCATTACAGCATATTTGCTATTGATTATTGCAAATTATGTTAAGCTGCTATAATTTCAAGACACATTTTTAATGTGTTTTTGTAGAGCATAGAATTCTGTGTAGGCTTTTTTTTTTTTCCCCAGTAGATGCTTTACTCTATCATTACCTTGATATGATCATTCAGTTGTCTCCATTTGCCAGTTTTTCTATTGTCTGCTATGAGACTTATTTTTTCTATACTCTGCTTTTAAGATTATTTTCTTTGTCTTTGATATGACTAGGTGAGGTTTACTTGTTGTTAAGCTTACTTTGAGTCTGTAGTGTATCTTAGAATTTTGATATCGTCATCAGTTTGAAAAATTATCATCTATTCATTCTTCAAATATTGCTGCTGTCACATTCTCTTTTTTCTTCCTCCAGGACTCCAATTACATACATATTCCACCTTTGCATTATGTCCAAAATGCTCTTCATCCTTTTGGCTTACCATGCATTCATTTGGATATTTACTTCTGCCCTAACTTCCAAGTCACTAATTTTCTCTTCACTTGTTTATAGTCAATTATTTTGTTTGCTGTTATACTTGTCACTTCTCTGCTGAAAACCCCATCATTTTTAGTCTGTTAAATATTTCAATCACACTTATATTAAAGTCCTCATTTAATAACTGCTATTGGAATCTCCATTGGTCTCCCTCTATTTATTGTCTCTTTTCTTGGTTTCTGGTGAATTCTGATTTTTCTGATTCTTTTATATACCATGTTCTTTTTACTTTCAGTATAGAGGCTATATATGGGAGAAATGTGATACATAAAGGCTCTGGGTGATGTTTTCTTCTTCCATAAAGAATTGATTTTATTTTATGTTTTATTTTTTCAGTTAGACTAAGGCAGATCAACTTAATCCCCAAAAGGATTGAGATAATGTTTACAAATTTTTCAGTTATTTAAAGGCCTGGTATATTTCCAATTCAAACTTATTTGAAAGGTATATCCCTTTGGAGCCATACTGAAAGCCTGGAGCAATTATCAGACTTTTCTTTTTGCCTTGACTTGAACTTTTTTTTCATCCACATTACTCTTCTGCCCCCCAAAAACTGCAGAAAACTCTGCTTAGCCTCTCAGCCAATAACTTTCTTTTTGGTTACTCAATAGCTTAGCCATTCTTTTCAAATTGGAAAATACCTAGAAGGGAAAATTGTGGCAAGTGTTTCTGGGTTTCTTTCTATGGAGTCAAGAGTTTACAAATATTCATAGCCCTCAAACAGATTTCAAAAATATATTGTCTAGATTTTCTAGTTCTCCCAGTCGGAGGACTGATCTAAAATAGGATAGTCTTCTATTATCAAGAGTGGAAATACTGTGGATGTTAAGCTTTATTCAAAGACATTTTTGGCATTGATGGAGATTATCATAATTTTTTCCCTAGATCTGTTAATGATGCTATATTGACGGATTTTTTCATAGTATCCATTCATGTACCCTTTGAATAAAACATCATTTATCAGTGTTTTGTTTTTGATGCTTTTGGAGACTGTGTCCTATAGGATATTTTACTTAAGACTTTTCCATTGAAATTACCAAATTCAATAAATCTATGTTTTATTCTTGTGCAACCTTTCTCAGGCTTAGTTGTCACCCATAAAATTTTTAAAAATTAATATTTTTCATTTTTAAACTATACTCAGAATAGGAGTTGGTAAACTTTTTCACTAAAGGGACAGATAGTAAATATTTTACACTTTCCAGACTATACGATCTCAAAAAAAACAAAAACAAAAACAACTTATTTACAATAACAGGAAATAGGCCAGATTTGCTTCACTGGCCACAGCAGCAACCCTTGCTTTAAAATAGTTGATGCAGGGATCCCTGGGTGGCGCAATGGTTTGGTGCCTGCCTTTGGCCCAGGGTGTGATCCTGGAGACCTGGGATCGAATCCCACATCAGGCTTCTTTCTCTGCCTGTGTCTCTGCCTCTCTCCCTCTCTCTCTCTCTGTGTGACTATCATAAATAAAGAAAAGAATTAAAAAAAAATAAAATAGTTGATGCAACACCGTATTATATAGTACTTAAAAATTTAGTAAAATTTCCCTGTAAAACCACTTGGGTCTGGTACTTTTATTTGTGCATAGTAAATAAATAACTTCCTCACTTTCTCAAACTTTCTGTCTCTATTGTTGTCAATGATGATAAATTTATTTCCCTGGGAAATTACCTATTTTACCTATACTTTTAAATATATCTGCTAGAGTTGTATAAAATAATTTGGATGTTTAAAAATTTCCTCAGTTTTAGTGTATTTCTTCTTGTTTTGTTACCATTTAACTTTGTAGTCCCCTATTTTTCTTCATCAGGCCAGATAGTAGTTTGCATATTTTGTTTATGTTCTATGCAAAGAACCAGTATATTAATTTATATGACAGCTTAAAAATAGAAGAACGAACTCCCTAAATTCTGCTTTTATCTTTATATTTCCCTCCTGTTTCCTTTTGCATTTTTCTTGTTCTTTTTCTAGCTTTTTTGTTTCATACTGAATGTATTTAAATGTCTAATTTTTATTCATGTAAGTATTAAATGCTATGTATTATTTTATAATTGTCTTAATTATATTTCATAGAAATTATATATTTCATTTGTAATATTATGGTATTGTTAATTTTTATATATATTCTTCAATTTTGATTTGTATTTTCAATTTGACCTAATAGTTATTTAATGAGAGTTTTTAAATTTCCAAGTGGAAAAGAATTTTTGCTTTTGGATTTTTAATTATTCTTTTTCAATCTTTATATGAAATGCATAATCAATTATACTGCTTGGGGAATCAGTATTTTTTCTTCATCAGATCACTCAAGATCACCCCTAAGTGGAGATATAATTGAGTAGTAGTGTCTATCAACCAAACATCTGACATATGAGACAGGCCTGTATTCCGTCCTTCTCCATTAGTTAGGTTTTAGGTATTCCACCCCCACCCCATGAGACTATATATTTGGGTTGAGTGAAAGGTATTATTGTAAAAGGTGGAATTCTGGGACCTCCATTTATCTAATTATGCCTTTTAGACAGCTGACAGCTGATTACCTGAAAAAACTATTTCCACTGTAAAATGGTTTGTCAATTCCCTCATTCACTCATATGATTCATTGTGTATTATAACATCTAATTCAAATAGACTGAGCTCAGGTTACATAGTCATTTGATGTCCCATGGTTAGGTGTTCAGTCTCTACAAGAGCTCATTAGCATGCCAGGATTTGCTTTGAAAATAGAGAATAGCTGTTGTAACTCTATTATTGGGCTTTCCACCAGACCATCCTTATCTACTAGATACATTATCTCCATCAGATCTACTAGATTATAGACACCAAGTGGTAAGGTGGCCTACAAAGCAGCTTGGGTTTAGTTAAAAGCCCTTTCTTTACTTAAAACTAGCAGACTTTTTGGATAATCTTTAAAAATGATTTTAAACAGTAATTTTGAAGACATTATATACTATTATCTGAATCCAAAAAGGCCCATCAAGTGATATGACCCTTTCTTAGCAAGGAAAAGTACAAAAGCTAATGCTTTACCTTAGAGGAGATACCCCATGCATGCCCCAGACCATTAGACCCTCAAAACCATCACTTAGAAGACAGGATCGTAGATCTTTACAGGATTTTCTTCTGGCCCTCTGACATGAATCTTGTGAGCTATATAGGTGCAATCTAACTAGTATTATATAGTAAAGAAAGTGAACTAGTATCCTTTCTAAAGAATGCCTAGAATTTCAAGTTTCCTTAGAACTATATTATGACAGAGTATGAAAAATAACATAGTCCTGGGCAGCCCCGGTGGCGCAGCGGTGCAGCCCGGGGATCACCTGCTTCTCCCTCTGCCTGTATCTCTGCCTCTCTCTCTCTCTCTCTCCCTCTCTGAATAAATAAATAAATAAATCTTTAAAAAAATAACAACAACAAAAAAAACAAACAAAAAAATAACAACAACAACAAAAAATAACATAGTCCTGGGGAAAAATTATGAAGTTATACTGTTTTCCATTTCTTTAAAGCAAGCTGCTTTTGATCTTCTCTGCTGATACATTGAGAAAAAGAGTTCACTAAATCAATAATCATTTGATTATTGGAAACAGCCTGTTATTGATCTGTACCTATAGAAGTACCAACAGCAAAGCAGCTGTCATTGGGGCAATTACTTGGTTAATTTTACAGTGGTCTACTAATAGCAAGCTCAATCCATCTTATTTTTTGTAGAACCCAGACAATGTAATTCAACAAGGATATATCAGTGACCACTACTATTGCATCATTCAAGTCTAATTACGGTTATCTCTGTAACTCCTCCAGAAATACATTCTGGCTTTTGTTTACAATCAAGGAAAGACAAGTTTTAAGAGTTTCCATTTGTCCCCTCCAATTGTAATGACTCTAATTCCAATGTCAGAAAACCAATAAGAGAATTATGCCAGCTTTTGTGCATATCTATACAGATTATACAATTGGGGTATAAAATAACTGGGTGAGTCAGAATACCCATTGGACTTACTATGAGATACACCTGAGTCAAACATCATTTATCACCTAGTTACCTAGCTCCATATACCATGACTCTAACTGGAGGACCACACTTTTTGGATCTTTCAATATTAATATTTACTACAACCCTATAGTTAACAGTCCTGGAAAAGTAAATAGTTACTTCTGCAAATGATCACAGATGCTTCCATAATTACTATATGTACTTATGGAAGTACTTTAGGGTCCTTCCTCGGGGGTAACTGGCCTCTCCCTGTCTATCAGTGGGCTCTAGATCTATGAGCTGGCTTATATCTGGAAATCTGATGAAGTACTGTGAGTTTCCACTTTGGTGGCCAATGTCAAGAGCTGTTTTTTCTTTTTTCTGATTCTGCAAATCAAACAACTTCCCAGTCAGCTGCTCACCTAATTTTTCTCCTAGAAACAGCATGATATATTAGCTATTACCATAGATTTCTGCATTGCCATCCAGGCTTACTGCTTGTTATGGTAATTATGTTCATATTGCCAGATGGTCAAATATTACCATCTGGCCTCTACCAATCCATAATATCTAATCCCCATAGATACTCTGTAGTCTGGATCTCTGCCATCATCTCTCACTGTCCACAAAAAAAAAAAAACAAAACAAGGACAATCCCTGCCAAATTTCTCAAATATGCTTGTACTCATCTTTCTTCATTAAGTGAAAACAGTATCCTTAAGAGCCCTCTAGGGAAAATGGTCAGGAGGTGAGTTCCAGGGCAAATGTATTTTTTTTAAAGATTTTATTTATTTATTTATTTATTTATTTATTTATTTATTCATTCATTCATTCATTCATTCATTTTTCATGAGAGACAGACAGAGAGAGAGAGAGAGGCAGAGGGAGAAGCAGGCTCCATGCAGGGAGCCCGATGCAGGACTCGACCCCTGGGACCCCAGGACCATTAGCAGGCACTAAACTGCTGAGCCACCCAGGGATCCCCAGGACAAATGTATTATATCCATTTTAATATTCTCATCTTTCTGTCTTCTGACCCTTTCTTTAATACTATACCAAAAAGCTCTAGCCTCTCTACTTTATTTACCATATGCCTTTGTTGAGTCCATCTTCAAGGAGTCATCCCGACAAATGAATAGGACCAGATCCAGGTGTCCTTCTCAAAGCATTAAGTCTCAAACCACAGTTGAATGCCTCCATGTAAATGAACTCTCCTCTATGTAACCCCTATGGTCAAATCCTTAAACACATTCCTATACATTTGATGACTAACAGTATTATCCAGGTCCTAAATCCCTTTGACAGGGAGGGCTTCTTATGTAGTGCCTATTTCTTCCTGGAGGAAAACAGGCTTACATGTTAGGCTGTGTTGAAATCTGAGATCTGATTCGGATTATTGGCCTGGAGGTAATAAAATTGAATGTTGATCTTCTGAGGGTAAACATCATCAGGCAAGAAAACTACTTCATTGCATTGGTCATTTACAGTCTTCTAGAAAAGGGGAAACCATTCTCTGGAAATAGTGCAAGAGGTACTTCTGCTGGCCAGAAGTGTTCAAAGAAATTGGAGAGGGTGGCATTTACAATATTTGTCACTTATATACACAAATTCCCCTATCTCAGGTGTAGTGGTTGAATAATGTTCCCCCAGAGCCTAAGATTGTACCCCTTATTTGGAAATTGGTCTCTATAGATGTAATTTGTTAATTTTTAGATGAGATGTGCCTGGCTGGTTTAGTCGATGGAGCATGAGAGTTTTGATCTCAGGGTTGTAACTTTGAGTCCCACATTATTGGTTAAAGATTACTTAAAAATAAAATCTTAAAAAAATGATTTTGGGATAAAATCATCCTTGATTTAGAATAGGTCCTAAAACCGATGACTGGTGTCCTTAAAAGACGAAAGGACACAGAGACATAGGGAACAAGGTCATGTGAAGACACATGAAGAGATTGGACTTATGCTGCTACAAATCAAAGGGCATTAGGAGCCACCAGAAGCTGAAAGAGGCAAGGAAGGATTCTTCCTAGAGTGTTGAGAGAGAGAATGGCCTGACCAAGATCTTGATTTTGGACTTCTGACCTCCAAATTGAAATAATAAATTTCTATTGTTTAAAGTCACTTAGTATATAGGTAGAATTGATATATCAGGACTCAGGGTCACATTCTTTTCTTATCAGGGCTTTGACTTTAACAAATAAGACCTATTAAACTATGTATTCATCTCCTTATAAACAGGCCTATTTTTAGCACAGTCTGCCTTAGAGCTGTAGGAAGAGTTCCTTTAAAGCTCCCTTAAAAAAAATAAATAAATAAAGCTCCCTTAAAGAGGACCTAACATGCCTTAAATCTGTAATTAACGTGAGTTAATCATCTTATTTTCATAGTTTCCAGTGATTTGGTAGCCAAAATAACGGCCACCAAAGAGGCCTATGCCCTAATCCTCAGGACCTATAAATATATTGCCTTACATGACAAAAAAAAAAAAAGACTTGTCCATTGTAATTAAGATGTATTGAGATAAGGAGAGTTTCCTAGATTATCCAAGTAGGCCCAATCTAAACATATGAATCCCTAATTAGGAGTGGAGAACCTCTCCCAGCTATGGTTAAAAAGAGATGCTATGTTATCTTTAAAAATGGAGGAAGGGAGCTACAAACCTAGAAATGTATACTGTTTCTAAAAGCGACAAATACCCACCATTTGCTTTGATGTGGATGGAACTGGAAGGTGTCATGCTGAGTGAAATAAGTCAATTGGAAAAGGACAAACATTATATGGTCTCATTCATTTGGAGAATATAAAAATTAGTGAAAGGGAATAAAGGGAAAGGAGAGAAAATGAGTGAAAATATCAGTGAGGGTGACAAAACATGAGAGACACCTAACTCTGGGAAATGAACAAGGGGTAGTGGAAAGGTAGGTGGGTGGGAGGTTGGGGTGACTGGTTGATGGGCACTGAGGGGGGCACTTGGCAGGATGAGCACTGAGTGTTATGCTAAATGTTGGCAAATTGAACTGCAATAAAAAATTTAAAAAATAAGTAAATAAATAAAATAATAAAAAAATAAAAGCTGAAAAACCCTGTCAATATCTTGATTTTAGCTCAGTGAGATGTGTATTAGACTACTGGCCTACAAAACTGTAAGATAATACATTTGTGTTGTTTCAAACTACTAAATTTGTGATAATTTATATCATAATAAGAAATAATATAAGTGGCATCAAAGGAAGCTGTTTTTTCCCATCACAATTATAATCACCATTGCCCTTAATCAATTAACCACCACAGTACTTGATCTCCTATTGTCTTACCTTTCCATCAGCCCCTTTCCCAATTAATCATAGGACAATGTTTAAGTAATTGTGATGTCACTACATGATAATACCACTTCACCTGGCACCTTCAATGGCTTCTTTGATTTTAAACAGGAGACAACTCAAGTCCAAAGTTCCACCCTGAGGGCCTACAATCTAGAACAGGAGTCAGCAAACTCTTTTTTTTTTTTTTTTTAAGATTTTATTTATGTATTTGAAAGAGAGAAAGTGAGAGAGAGAGGGAGAGAGCATAAGCAGGGGGTATGGGGGGTGGTGAAGGAGAGGGAGGGGGAGAGGGAGAGGCAGACTCCCCACTGAGCTGGGAGCCCAATGTGGGGGTTGATTCCAGAACTCCAGGATTGTGACCTGAGCCAAAGGCAGACACAACCGACTGAGGCACCCAGGTACCCCATCAGCAAACTTTTTATGTAAAGAGCTAGATAGGCTTTGCAGGCCTTATAGCTCTCTCACAACTGCTTTGATTTGCTCTTGTAGTTAGAAAGCAACCACAGACAATATGTTAATGATGAGCATGATTGTGTAAATAAGCATCAAGCCAGATTTATCCCACTGGCTGTAGTTTGTAATACTTCATCTAGAACAATTCTGATAATTATTGTCTTAACCAGGATTCTGTAAAAACAGCCTGAGGCTAGGCTTAAGTGCTAAAGTTTCACTGAGAAGTACAATCTGAGGGCTGTAATAAAAAAGGGAAAGTTAAGTAAAGCAAAGAAGTAAAAGATGATATATTATCACACTAATCACTATTTCATGGGGAGAAGCAGCAGAAGCACAGCCAATCACGTAGCAGGTGAATCTGTTTGGTCTTGCTGGATGTCTATAACAGTTTATATTGTTGCAAATGGAAAGATCTCATTTTTTTATGGCTAATAATCCATTGTGTTATATACCACATCTTCTTTATCCATTCATCTGTGGATGGACATGTGGATTGTTACCATATGTTGGCTATTGTAAATAATGCAGCAATAAACACATATCTTTTCAAATAGGTGTTCTGGGTTTTTTTGGATAAATATCCAGCAATGTAATTACTGGATCATGTGGCATTTCCGTTTTTAAGTTTTTGAGGAACTTCTATCCTGTTTTTTACAGTGGCTATATCAATTTGCATTCCTGCCAATAGTGCCCAAAGCTAGAGATACCACAATCCCAGAATTTGAGTTACACTACAAAGCTGTAGTAATCAAAACAGTATAGTACTGGCATAAGAACAGACACATAGATCAATGAACAGACCAGAGAGCCCAGAAATAAACCCATGCTTATATGGGCAATTAATCTATGATAAGGGAGGCAATAACACATAATGGGGAAAAGACAGTCTCTTCAACAAATGGTGCTGGGAAAACTAATTTTGCATTTCATCCTTGCTCAGGGTCCACACTAACCTTCTCTGTATCATTCCAATTTTAGTATATGTGCTGCCAAAGCGAGCAAAGTGCTCAGAAAACTAAATGGCTACATGTCAAAGAACGAAACTAGACCACTTTCTTACACTATACACAAAAATAAACTCAAAATTGATTAAAGATCAAAATGTGAGACCTGAAATCATAAAGTTCCTAGAGGAAAATGTAGGCAGTAATTTCTTTGACATCCGCTCTATAGCAAGGAAAACAAAAGCAAAATTAAGCTATTGGGACTACACCAAAATAAAATGGTTTTGTCCAGGGGTGCCTGGGTGGCTTAGTCATTTAAACATCCAAATCTTGGTTTTGGCTCAGGTCATGATTTCATGGGTCATGGTATTGGGCCAGGGTGGGGTGCCACACTCAGTGAGGAGTCTGCTTAAAAGATTCTCTCCTTCTGCCCCTCCCCCACTCACACTTATGCTCTCTTGCTTGCTCTCTCTCTCTCTCTAAAGTTAGCGAATAAACCTTAAGAAAAGCTTTCGTACAGAGAAGGAAACCATTACCAAAACAAAAAGGCTACCTACTGATAGGAGAAGATACTTGCAAATAATATATGTAATAAAGGGTTAATATCCAAAATATATTAACTGATATAACACCAAAAGCCCAAATAATCCAATTAAAAAATGGACAGAAGACTTGAATAGACATTTTTCCAAAGAAGACATACAGATAGATGATCAAACACATGAAAAGATGCTCAACATCACTTAGCATCAGGGAAATGCAAATCAAAACCACAATGAGAGGTCACCTTACACCTGTCAGAATAGCTAAAATGAAATACAAAAGAAATAACAAGTGTTGGTAAGGATATGGAGAAAAAGCATTTTCTTTTTCTTATGGATTTTAGAATCATTTCTTTAAAAATAAGTAAATTCTGATGACATTTGATTGGAATGACACTGTATTCATGGACCAATTTGAAGGAATTCAATATTCTTTCTATTACTATCAGGCAGACCTGACATTCAGGCTCAGTATTTAATAGGCAAATTCAGGTTCTATCATTTAAAAATAAAGAAGCAAACCTATGCTATCTAATTTACTCAGGTGTTTTCTATGGTACTCAGCTAAAAATAAATTCTTGAAGAGGCCATATTTATGATGAAAGTGATGCTTTAGATCTTTTCATATTATCAACTTTGTTTTCTCATCATCAAAAGAAAATTATGAATAATCAAAATGAATAAGGTTTATTTCTGTAACTTCAGAATATTTTCTATATAATTACCTATTTATAAAATCAAGATTTGGTAATTTGTGATTAGTGAGTATTGGCCATGTATCATTACCAAAACTGAATAGTAGAGGCCAATGACTAATGATATTGATAATTATATTAACTTCAAGCATAGACTATTTAAAAATTCAAGTTGTTCCACATATTCCATATCCTCCTCAAAATTCTAGAATTAAATACCAACTTTTTCTCTAGGTGAAAATAAAGACTTAATTTGGGACCATTATTAGTATAATTCATTCATTCATTTATTTGCTCATTCATTCATTCAACATATTTTACTTTTAGAAAACATTGAATAGAATGTTTGAATTGAATATGAATTGAATTGAATATGAACTGTGCTAGAAGTTAGGTACAAAATAATAGTAAGAAACACCTTTATTCCAGAATGAGGAAAATAAATGCAAGAATAATGGTACTGTAATACTCACTTTCCCTTCATCTCTTGGGCTATCACTTAAATGTACAACTGGACCTGGATGAGTCTTTGTGGATCTGTTAAATCAATTCAAAATAGTAATTAAAAAATAAAATTAAAACACCTTACCATTACAGACTAGAACAAAAAAATTACACTAAAATACACTCCCAATATTCTGAGGTTTAAGCTTAGATTCATTTGAGTTTTGGTTATTTTTCTTTAAGACTACTGTTCTTTCTCCCAATAATTCTATTAAAGTAGGTATAATTTTTTTTATCAGGTTTAAGAGCACAAATCCACAGAACAACAGGATTCCTCATTTCTATAGCACAAAAATTATATACACAGAGACAATATTAATAATGAAAATGATGCTTCAGATCTTTTAATGTTATCAACTTTATTTCCTCATTATCAAAGAAAAATTATTAATAACCAAGATGAATTATGTCTTTTCATTAAATTATGAATCTATGAGTTAGTATTTATATGTTTGTTGCCAGGTCTGAGCCTCTAAAAATTTGAAATTGAATTTATGCAGACAAAAGGGAATTTACATAGCCACAAGGCTAATGCTGTAAGTCTGTTTCAGACAAATTGCAAAGTATATAACCGATTTACATTTTCCTTTGACGTAAAATCTCTGATTTTGCTCGTAAGAAAAGTACGGTAGCTCCTCTGATTTACAAAGAAACCTTCTCTAGTGATAGCCAGCTTACAGAAAACTGACAAACTGGGAAAACATAGTTTGCTAGTTATGTCTCATTTATTTGCTCATCCAGGGTAATCAGTAACAGATAACTATGTGTCTAAATGTGTATTTTTAAAGGATCTGTGCTCTGTAAATCTGACCTTTAATTTATTCTACTCTGATATCTGGCATGTTTCTTTTATATTTCCTACTTTAACATATCATTGTTGAATATGGTTATGTCATGTTTAAAGACAATATGACCTGAGATGACCATAGATTTATTATTGCTCATTTTCCCACATTCTTTCTTCAACAGTCTAATTGTGCCAGACTAATCTTATTATGATCATACTGACAGTTATAATTTCTTTTTAATATAATTTATTTCTTATGCATACATGAAAACCATAAAAGATTATTCACAAAATAGTAAAGAAGATTAAATTTTAAAAACTTTTTGAGAATAGAAAATTAACTCCAGCTTCTTCAGATACTGACTCCTCTCAGTAACTCAGAGGAACAAAACACTTATTTGTTATTGGTTTTATCCTAAATTTTCTTATCTAAAAATGGAGATAGTAGTACTGACCCTACTAATTATGAGGAATATTTATATATAGCACCTAATATAATGCCAAAACATAGTAAGTACTCAATGAATAGTATGTAGGATGACTTCTGTAAATCACTGAAATAATTGGAAACCAGAGTTACTATCTGCATTCTAACTACAATGTTTTATTAGAGTAAAGTGCCTCTGATAAGGAACAATGTCCTTCAATTATCCTTTGGAAACTAATAATATCCAACAAACTACAAATTCCTGTCTTTTGGGTTTAATTACAACAACAAATACAAAAGTGTACTCCATGATAAACTAGTTGTTACTCAGTTTCAGATGATTATTTATTTCTACTCTACCAATCTTCAAATATTAGAAATAACTCAGAACATATTAAATACTCTGATAGTCAACAAAACATATCTGTGAGTCAGAATTGGTTAACTGTCTGCTAGTTTGCTACCTGTTTTCTATATACTCTTCATGAACAATCTCATCTCTTCATGACCATAAATTCTATTTCATTACCTTTAGATCCATATATCCTACACTTCCTACCATTTCCCATACCAGTTCCATTAGCATGTCTTATAAATACATACAAATCAACCCACCTTAAATTGACTTCATTGTTTTTCTCCCAATCCACACAATTTCCTGATTTCTTTCACTAAAATACATCCTTTTATACACAGTTGCTTAAGCCTCACACCTGGGTGTTACTCTTAATTCTTCTCTATTATTGTTACATCTTCCCATAATACCAACGTCTTGCTTTTCTACTTTCTATTAATATTTAATTATGTCAGCTTGTCTCTAAATCAATGATAATGTTTATCAAGAATACAGTCTGTTCTCTCTTTAATCATTTCTTTATACATGCCTTCAGAGTCATCTTCCTAAATGCAAATTTGATCAAGTCAATTCTCTCCTAAAAACTGTTCAAATTCTAGCTCCTGGCCTTTAAGTCCAAACTTCTCATACTGGCCTACAAGGCCTTTCATATTATACACCATGATTATCTCTCCTCTAGCTTTATCTTTTGTCATACTCTCTCAGGTATTCCAACCAACTAAACTACTTAAAATTCCTGTGCATGTAAGAAAGACTCTCTCACATTTCATCCTTTAAACCTTCTGACCCCTCTTCCTAGAATACTCCTACCCCTCTCTCCTAATTGTTCACTCAGCTAATGAGTGGATCCTTTGGATCCATCCTTTGGATCTCAACATAGATGTAATTTCCTTTATAGATACTTCCCTGAGAAGGTAGGTGTCCTCATGGAATTGCCACATTTTATTTCCAATATATTGTAACTGCCTTTTAAATTAATCTCACCTTTATTAGACTGAAAACCCCAAGAAGATAGTAATTATATCTTCCCAGTTCACAGTTGGTTTCATCTAGCATATATCATAGTGCACAATAAATATGTTTGAATGATTGTTAAACCAAGCCCTACACTTATGATTTAATAATCAAGTTCATGATCAAACTTTAATCATATGTAGAAAATAATAGGTTATATTTTTTAAAAAGCTAAGGGCTGCCCTGCAGAAACATCTATTTCTGTACCATAATCTGGAATATATTTTCCAATAGAAAAAAATTTTAATGTCAGTTTAGTTCTATGCTACTATTTTATGAGGTGTTCTACAAACATAACTGTTTCCATGGACAATGTGTTTGTTTCCAAATAATGAATATATGCATTTTGGGAACACAAGCTATTTATAATAATGAGAACTACCTATAATTATAATTAAGAGACTTCACTAAAAAATAGAAACTGAAAAATAACATTGAATAAGAAGTATTTTGAGTAAGAACTTAAATAGAAATAAGGGATCCCTGGGTGGCGCAGCGATTTGGCGCCTGCCTTTGGCCCAGGGCGTGATCCTGGAGACCGGGGATCGAATCCCATGTCGGGTTCCCGGTGCATGGAGCCTGCTTCTCCCTCTGCCTGTGTCTCTGCCTCTCTCTCTCTCTGTGTGTGTGACTATCATAAATAAATTTAAAAAAATTAAAAAAAAATAATTTCACATATCTCTTAAAGACAATTCTGCATTTGCATACTTAGAAAATATATTGTTAAAACTTGGGTCTAAAATTCTATTAATGAAACGTCTCTTTTAAATAAATATTTTATTATTGTCACATACACTTGACATGTATCAACAGGAAGTGACATGCATTTTCTGATATATCTCAAGAGGTAGAGAAAAATTAAAACAATTGGCATTTAAAACTACATAGATAACAATGGATCTATAATTCTATGGGATACACTTTTGGAAAACTGGTCTAAGTAAACTAAGAAACATTCGGAGGTGATGTTGTCTACTAATAATTTCTAGAGGATACTTCAGGACATTTTCAGAGGCATGTACAACTCTTTTCTAAAAGATCAGGTTTATATAAATGATAGATTCTATTCTTATCCTGTCTAAGATCATACTATGAAAAACACAAGTTCCTTATTTTATTTTAGTTCCTCTTAATTTTACTCTCTTTTATAGTATTTAAATTCATCATTAATTCTGAAATCATAAAGTATAGACTATGTAAATACATAGAGGTAAAGTATAAGTCACTAATTCAGGTAGTATTAATTTGAACTATAGAAAGTATTTGCTAAGTATATGATATGGAAACAAAATAGCAAAAGTGGTGGAATATTTGGTCTATTTAGATAATATATTAGTAGGATTCAACTGAACACAAACAATATATGTATTACTATTTGTACTAATATTAAATTTGTATAAAAGTTCTAAAATTCAATCTCTCAACGTTATCAATACCCTTTATCATCTTTATCAATATCCTAAGAAAATTATGAAAGTAAGTTCAGCCTTATTTACTACTTTTATAGAACTCAGATTATAGTGGGAAAACCTTTCCCAAATAGCTAAAAAAGTAAATAATTTTTTAGGAGTTCTAATTCTATATAGTCTATAGAATAAATGTTTTTTTTTAAATACACATGTAGAACATTAAAACACAGTAGTAAAATAGCTCATGTAAATTATAAATGAAAGCTCTACGTCAATAGTATGTAACTATCATACTAATTCTTCAATAATGTCACCATTAGAATGATTATTCTAATGGTCACTCTAGAGTAGCCACTCTGTGGAAAGCAAAAAATAAGCCAAGTATAAAGAAAAAGAAAGGAGCAATGAACAAAGATTCTTCCCTGGAGCAGTTTTTAATCAAGAAGGAAGAATTACCACTAACAAAAGACCCATTAGAAAAACAAAATCAAAACAAAACAAAACAAAAAAGACCCATTAAGACATAAAACAAAAGGAATATTGTAACAAGAAAATAATTAGTAACAACCTTTCCTATATATACAAGCATACTGAAACATTAAAAATAGGGAATAGGAGATTTATTATAAAGATCAGACTGAAGCCTCATGAAAACAAGCAGTTTTAATCAGAGTTCTGGATAATTATTATGTACCTCAGGATATGCATATGTATGTATGCCAGCCTCAAACATATCTTAAGGACCTAATATGTACAGAGCATAAACATTTATTAAAGAAAATTTGTTTTTCTGATTAACACAGTGACCAGGAGAATTATTTGTGTCATACTACAAAAAAATGGCTTAGAATTCCATAACATTTCACATTTGGGAAATTTCACATTTTATATATGCATAAACTTAAGTATCAATGCCAAAGTCAACGGAATTATTACCACTAACCACATATCCAAATAGCTATATATATATATGACCACACAAAAAATATTGATAAATTGATTCTCCTTAGAGACCTGAATAATATGTTAGTGAGGTAAGTGAAGAATGAGCAATAAAAAATATGTGAACTGATTATGATTCTTTTTACATAAAACTAAATGTGGTCACAATTCACTTGCCATTCCCATTGAAGTGGCTATACTAATAATGACTGTAAAAAAAAATGAGATGATTTCCATGTATAACTTTTAGAATGAACCTTAATATTTTATCATCAAATTTTGCACATATAACCTTTAATTATTCAGAAATCCTGAAGTATTCAGAAAGTCTAAAACTAGAATATGTTAATACTACAATATCTATTTTAAAAGTCTTTATGGTTTTAAATTATTTTTGCTAAACTTTTCATTCAAATTAACCATAAATTAGCTATGTTTCAAATTACTCTGTAATTTGACGTGTTTTACATAACCATATGAAATATTTAAGTCAAGTAAAGTGATATTTAAGTTTAAACTTACAGCTCAATTGCCTTGTTCCACATGATAACGTATCCAGAAAGAATGAAAGATTCAATATTTACAATATGTGTATTTCCTCTTTCTGTTCCAACATAGAGCCATTTACTCTGGAAAGGTAGATGACAGTAAGTAATTCTGAAAGAAAGAAAATTACAATTAAAATATCTAAATTTTATGTTTGGTCAGCATTATATTTCCTTATACTTTTTAGGTAGTGATAGCTATATAAACAATAAAATGTACTATACACTCAAGTAGCATTTATAGACTGTAGAGGATAAATAAAAGTATACCATTAAAAACAATAATGATAATAACAACCACTATTAAAATAAGGATATACCATGGGCATTGACATATATTATTTCTAATTCTGAAAAGAATAATCCAAGACAGATATATATTTCTATTTTATGAAGAGGAAACTGAGGCCAAGAACTTTTATTTATACTTGCATTGGACTGACAACTAGTAAATGGCAACCTCAGGATTCAAATCTATTTCTGATTGGTTGCAAAATTAGCAAATTTCTACACTGGTGGTTTTTATTTAGTAATATTCACTTCAAATAGAAATTAGGTATATCTGAAACATACATTTCAGAGTTATCAGAGAATTTTTAGCTTTATATATGATCATAAGTTATTTATTTTTATTCAGATCCTTGATATTTAAATAGTATAAAGAAAGCTTATAAGTCAGAGATCTACTCTACTATTCCTTTATTTTTTTTTTCTTTTTTGTTCTGACTTTATCTTCACAATGGGGTTTCTAACCTAACCAATTCTGGGAAACTATTCTGTAGCCAAAGAAACCATGACTCCTGCAAATGAAATCTGGGAATTTACCAGAATATTCTATTCATAGTGTATCATTCTTTCTAGTTTGCCTATTCCCACTCCTTAATTGCTCATAAAAAGACAAGGGAGATGAATTCAGTTATCCCTTGCCAGAACCTGTTATTGAATCAAAATGTTTCATAGAATTTATTCAGAAAAAAAAAAACCTGGTAAATTGTTAGAAGAGGACAGAATTCTGATGCCAGGCAGACGGGGGAAAAATACGGGGGGAAAAAAAAAGGAATGCGAATGGTAAAATTCACATATGATAATGGACAATTCTGATTAAAACCTAGAGTCTAGAATTGCTGTTGCCAAGGGTTATTTAATAATGTCCCAGAGGAAATAACTTGATGATCATGTTTCTCGGCCATGAAGCATCTATTCTCAACTCAATATAAGTAGAAAAAAAGAGGATTTTTTAAAAGAGGGTTTAAGATCCTTTCTGAATCACAATGCAAGTAAAAAAAAACCACTAATTCCATAGAAGACAAAAATTTAGGAGTTCAGGTAGATAAAAAGCAAACTTCAATATAATTATTTCCAAGGTTAAGAAGAAAAGTCTAAAAACTGCCAAGTTTCAGTAATGAGACCTAAAGCAAGAGGCAAAATTCCAATAGAGACAATCTTCACAGTATAAGAACGATGGAATACATGAAAAAGATCCAAATAGGATTAGAAGTATTCCTTGAACCAATACTATGAAATGTTGTCTCATTCTTACTGACAAGAAACTAGACCCTTGATAACAAAAGGGTTTCCATCTCATGTCCAAATGTCCAACTGATAGGTAGTGGTTAAATAACTAATAAAGAAAGATCCCCAGGATTTATCTGAACCCATTAAAAAAGAGTAATGTGATTTATTGAAAATGCTTGACATGGATGAGAGGGCATGATTATTACTTATGTTGTATATTTGATAACACTAATAAGTAGTCAATACTTTTTTGAATTTAGTTTATTGTATTTAATAGTCACACTTTTATTTGTAATGCATTTCTACCACCATCACCTGCAAAATAGATTTTCTGCTATATAGGACCCCTGAAAAATAATCTTGTTTCTATATCCATATTCACTATCATTCTCTATAGTAAATCATCTAAGACAATGTTAGTCTTCAATCCATTTACCCTATAATTCAAACTTCACTGAATAATCCATTATTCATTTCATATATTCAAAAGCACTGTCCTTGATTACAACACATGTACTCTTTCTCTCAAAACAAAAACAAAAACAAAAACAAAAACCCAAAGCCATCTAATAAGAGAGATAAGAAGACAAGTAGACAAGTAAGAAAAATAAAAGTAAAATGTGTTAATTGCTATAAAGCGTCCAAATAAGGGAAGGACTAATTCCAGTAAAGACAATCAAGGAAAGGTAATGTATAAAACTGTATTTAAAATGGGCCATTACATTAAAGATCAAGTAACTCTATAGTTTGAAAAATATATGTTACATAACCATATGAATAAATAAAATCAATGTTTTCAAGCTTGAAAAATGTACAGACTTTAAAAAATTGTTTTGCTTATCCTCATTTTTGACTTCCTTTTATGAATTCTTTAGCTTATGTATAAAAATAACATAAGATATAAATTCCTCATATTTATGGCTCTTACATATAATAAAACAAAAAATACAAAATAAATACAAATAAAACTACAACTAGAATTCAAATCAATAACAGTATATATGACAGATGGATTTTTTTTAAGAAATAATTAACTCATGATATGGATATGTTTCTAACTGCCTAGTTTCTTTTGAATTTGGTATACCTATATTCATACTATGCTTTCCTTTTACCACTTGTCTCTATTTGAACAGTTTGGAACTCTATTCCATAGTAAACCATCACGTAATTTTACAATCATATGGTATAAATACATAATACATGTACAGAGTCCACTTATTTTATTAATCTGCAATAATTAAAATAACACTATTTGTTGCCAACACATACATCAATGCAAATTTAATTTCACATATGGACCTGTGTGACAGCATTTTTGAATGAAATTTGTTCATTGTTTGTTTAAGTCATTCAGAATCTTTCCATTAGTGTAATTATAAAAATATTATAATCAGAAATTACTGTAGAACATTCATAACTCCAAGACTAGGCCTACAGATCCTAATTTGAGAGCACTGTCAACACAAGCCAAGAATATATTTTAATAAAATAAGTAGCTTACAGTTACAGAAATTTTATTGTATGAAATTATGCAAGGTGAAACTTTTTTCCCCTAAGTTCTAACATAGTTCAATTTTAGTCTCTGTCTCCAGTTCCTTCTATAGCATTTAACTACACTTTACAACCTGGGTATACTAAGAATCAGGTACATTCTACATATTAAAAATACAAATGCCAGAGAGAAAATTCAGCAGTTTTGAAGTAATCTAGCAATACTATTTAAAACTCTTTCTGGGTGGTTTTGATACACAACCACAAGTAAGAACTACTAATTCATAGCAATAATTCTTATCTTGGTATAAAAAATTATCTCATTGAAATGCCTATTTCCACATTCCAGGTACACAAATTATGACTCATGGACTTGGGATGGAAATGTGACTGATATTTTAATAAGTAACCTTAGTACTTGCTATTCAAAATGAAGTCCACATACCAGCATGGACATCACCTGGAAACTTTAATAGAAATCCAGAATCAGAAACTGCATTTTATGAAGAACCCCTAGGTTAATCATATATACATTAAAGTTTAGTTAGCACTTCTTTGGCTGATTCTATGACTGATAGCCTATGAATCACATTTTATGAGATACTGTGCAATGATTGAAAGACTGCTGCTAATTTACACTTCAAGTTTTGGGATAAGAACCTAAATTACTAAGTTAGTAGTAGGGATAAAGCCTTGTACCTATGTAGTTCCCCCCAAATGAGCTAACAATGGTGATAAGAAGCACAACAGCAGCCAGGGAAAGAAACAGCTAGCTACACTAAGATTCCCTTAGCATCTTAATTCAAAGACGGATACTTAGGTGTTTTAGTAGAAAAACTCAAATCATATAAAAGAAAAAATATAGAATTAAAAATTCTCTAAGAAAAAGAATCTAACAATTTTGGACAATGTGTACCTAGACGGAGTTATAACACAAGAGCCAAATTAAACAGATAACTGAAAATTTAGTTGAATTGCATTCACAGTCTTAATTAACTAACCAAATAGTAAAAAAATATATTTACTTTTGTTACCTGTAATTATTTGGAAAACTATCGAACATAAGCCAAATTTTAAAAATAAACCAAATCTTTGCAGTTCCATAGGGAATAACACCATGATTTCTGGCAAATCCAAGTCTGAGAAGTTTATTCTCATTCTCCTATAGCAAAAGAAATAATATTTTCTACCTTCATTTAAATTCACAGAATATTTCAACTTCTGAATGACAGAATTGAGTTCATGGAGACTGTGTGCAGAACAAGAACGAGGCACTGGTATCCTGGGACAGTAGAAGTAAAGTAAGAAGTGATAATTACACTCTACCCAGAAGTTATGAAGTGCCTCTCCTTATCTCAGGAGTTAGTAAAAGGCTAGCAGGAATACTGAACTTCTGTTCTGACTTGTTAGTAACAAGATGATATCCGTCCTTCCATTGCCAATGCAATGCCAAAACAACCCGCCCCAAACAGAAGGTTTAAATAAGATCTACAATGTCATAACATAACATCCAATATATCCAGTTTTAATAAAAACTCACTCATCATATCAAGAAACAGGAAAATCTCAATTTGAATGAAAAATACAATGGATACCAATATGATACAGATGTTAGAATTCACTGACAAATATTTAAAAGGAACTATCATAAAAATGCAATAAGCAATTATGAATGAAATGAAATGAAAAATATAGAAAGCTGCAGCAAAGAAACGGGATAAAAATCAAATGCAAATTTTAATACTGAAAATTACAACAAAGAAAATTTAAAAACCCATGCATAAGCTCAATAGCAAGATGGAGGGACAGAATATAAACTCCATAAACTCACAGATAAAACAACATGAATTATCCAATCTGAACAACACACAGAAAATAGAATTTTTTTTTAAAATGCTGGAAATTAAGAAACCTGTGAGACAAAAAAAGAAAAGATCTAACAATCATGTTATCAGGGCCCTACAAGGAAAGGAAAAGAAAATGGGACTGAAAAAGTAGTCAAAGAAATCATGTCTAAAACATTCATAAATTTGGAAGAAAAAAAAAGATTCAAGAAGCTGAGAAAAACTAAACAGAATAAACCCCAAAAAATAAAATTAGGACAGATAATAGCCAACTATCTAAAAAAGAAAAAATTCTGAAAGCAGCAAAATAGATAAAACACCTTAATTATAGGGGAAAACATTCCAGTGACAACAGATTTCTCACCAGAAAACCAGAGGCCAAAAGGAAATAGAACACTAATCATGTGCTTAAAAGAAAGAATTACCAACACAAAATTCTATGTCCCCCCAAAATACCCCTCAGGAATAAAGGAGAAATCTTGACATTATTAGATAAAAGAAAACTAAGATTTGTCACTACAAGACAAACTCTAAAAGAATGGTTAAGAGGAGTTCATTAAACAGGAAATAAATATCAAAGAGATTTTTAAATATTAAGTAAATTAAAAACTATAGGCAGAGTAAAAATACAGTTAAATTCAGTATATTTTCCTCCTTTGAGTATCTTAAACTATGTTCCATAGTTGAAGCAAAAATTATAACATAGTCTAAGGTGGTTCTAAATACAGAGGAAAATTTATTTAAAATGAAGTAAAGGAACATTAAGAAAGGAAAGATCTCTACACTTTATTCAAATTGAGAAAATGCAATCGCAGTAGATAGTGAGAAGTTGTTTATACATAATGAAATGTCTACAGCAACCACTCAAGAAGTGAAATGATACAAAGAGATACCTTAAAATCATACATAAATCAAAATGGAATTCTAAAAAAAACCGTGTTCAATTCCACAGGATGGTCAAAAAGCACATTTGAATGAAACATAAAATAAGCAGACAATAAAAAATAAATTGAGAACTTAAGCACTAACATATCAATAATTATATAAAATATAAATACCAGTTAAATACAGATTGGCAGAGTGAGCTACTATACGCTGCATATAAGAAACTTACTTACTTTCAATATACTGACATGGTGGGCTGAAAGTAACAGGGAGGACAAAGATAATTCATACAAACATTAATCAAAAGAAAGCAGGAATGGCTACACAAATATCAGATTAAAAAAAAAAAAAAAAAGAAACTTCAGAGGAGAGAACATGACCAGGACATTCTGTAAAGATAAAAAGATCAATTCACCAAGAAGACATGGCAATCCTAAATGTGCATGCCCAAACAACAGGATGAAAATTATGTGAAGCAAAAACTGAGAGAGAAAAAAGAGAATCTAATTCTAGCAGATGTCAATACCTGTCTCTAGCAAATTAGCAAGGATATAGAACCCAACACAACCACTAGTTAACAGGAACTAATCAACATTTATAGAATAATCTGCCAAACAACAGCAAAATATTCTTGCCACAACAAGACAGATAAGGTACACCACATTCTGGACTAAAAAATAAACTTCAACAAACTTAAAATAACTGAGTCATACTGATTGTGTCCTTTAAACACAATGGAATCAAATTAGAAATAAATACAAGAGAAAAAAAATCTCCAAATACCTGTAACTAAGCAACACATTTCTAGTTTATGGGTCCAAGAAGTCATTACAAAGTAATTAAAAAAAAACAAAAACAAAAACAAAGCCACAAACACAAGAAATAAAAAGTGTTGACAAGGATATAGAGAAAAAGGAACCCCTGTGTAGTGTAGAAGGGATTGCAAGCTGGTACAGGCACTGTGGAAAACAGTCTGGATATTTAAAAAAATAAAATAAAAATAGAATTACCATATGACCCAGTAATTCTATTAGTAGGTATTTACCCAAAGAAAACAAAAGCCCTATACTCGTTGCAGCATTATTTATAATACCCAACATATAGAAGCAACCTAACTGTCCATCCATAGATGAAGAGATAAAGACGAGCTGGTGTATATACACAATGGAATATTAAACATCCATAAAAAGAATGAGATCTAAAAAAAAAAAAATGAGATCTTGCCATTTGCAACAACATGGATAGACCTAGAGAAACAATGAAAATAAGTCAAAGAAAATAAGTAAAAGAAAATAAGAGAAACAATGAAAATAAGTAAAATAAGTCAAAGAAAAACAAATACTGTATGATTTCACTCATATGTACAATTTAAGAAAAAAATAAATGATCAAAGGAAAAAAGAGACAGGTAAAAAAAAAGTCTTAAATTGATATAACAAACTGGTGGTTGCCAGAGGAGAATAGGTGGAAAGATGGATGAAATAAAGGGTACACTTATCTTGATGAGCAGAGTAATGCATTGAATTGTTGAATCATTATATTGTACACCTGAAACTAATATAACAATACATGTTAATCATACTTCAATAAAAAAGATGTATCTTAAATTCATAGAAAACAATACATTGAACTGAATGATGCTGCATATATATGAAGTCAAAACTCATGAAACACAACTAAAGCAATGCCACAAGGGCATTTATAGCAGTAAATACTTACATTAGAAAAGAGAAAGTTTCAGGTCAATAACTAAGCTCCCACCTCAAGAACCTAGAAAAATAAGAGCAAAATAAACCTAAACCAAGTAGACAAAAAGAAATAATAAAGAACAAAAATCAATGAAATCGAAAACAGAAAAGCAATGGAGGTGATCAGTGAAACAAAAAGCGTGTTCCTTTAAAAGTTCAATAAAGTTGAAAAGTCTCAGCAAGATTGACATGGAAAAAAAGGACATAAAAGACAATTTATCGATATTAGAAATGAAACAAGAATATCACTAAAATCAGGCAAATTTAATATGATAAATAACAACTCTATGCAAACATATATGACAATGTAGGGAGAATGCATCAATTCCTCAAAAAGCACAAATTGGCACAATACCCCAAATCTGAAATAAATTGAATAGTCCTATAACTATTAAGAAAATTTAATTAATAATTTTTTAATTTCCAGAAATCTCAGGCTCAGATTCACTAGTGAATTGTATTAAAAATTTAAAGAAAAATTGAAAATCTATTCCAGAAAATAAAGAGAGAAAACTATAAAACCAGAAATTATTACCATAATACCAAGACAGATAAGGACTCCACTAAAAAATAGAACTACAGGCCAATATCTCTGGCAAACATGGATGAAAAAAATTCCCAATTAAATACTAGTGAACTGAATCCAACTGTACCTTATAAGAATCATTCACTACACTCAAGAAGGATTTATTTTAGGGATAAAGTGTAGTTCAACTTTAAAAATCAATGTGATATATCACATTAACAAGAGAAAGGATAAAAATCATATGATCATCTTAACAAATAGAGAAAAAACACTTGGCAAAGTACATCCATTCATGATAAAAACCCTGAACAAAGTGGGCTTAAAGGGAACATACCTCAGTACAATAAAGGACATCTATGAAAAATCCACAGCTAAAACTATCCTAAATGAGGAAAAACTGAGAGATTTTCCTCTATAATCAGGAACAAGACAGAGGTGTCTGCTCTCACCACTGTTATTTAACATAGTAGTGGAAGTCCTAGTCACAGCAATCAGATAACAAAAAGAGAGGGGGGAAAAAGCCATCCATATCGAGATAGGAAAAAATGAACGGAAAGAAGGAAGAAGTCCAACTTCCCCTATTTGCAGATAATATAACACTATACATAGAAAACCTTGAAGACTCCACTAAAAAAATTGCTGGAACTGATAGAGGAATTGAGTAAAGTTTCAGGATACAAAATCAATGTATAGAAATGTATTATATTTCTATACACCAATAATGAAGCAGCAGAAAGAGAAATCAAGGAATCTATCCCTTAATTTACAATTGTCCAAAAACATTAAGATACCCAGGAATAAACCTAACAAAATGGTGAAGGACCTGCACTCTGAAAACTATAAAACACTGAAGAAAGAAACTGAAGATGGCACAAGATATAGAAAGAAATTCCACACTCACAGATTGGAAAAACAAATGTTGTTAAAATGTCTGTACTACCCAAAGCAATATACACGTTTAATGCAAACTCTATCAAAATACCAACAGGCAAGAACAAACAATCCTGAAACGTGTATGGAACCAAAAAAGATCTCAAAAAGCCAAAGCAACCTTGAAGAAGAAAAACAAAGCTGGATGTATCACAATTCTAGACTTCAAGTTATATTACAAAGCTGTAGTATGGTACTGGCACAAAAACAGACATATAGATCAATGGAACAGAACAGAAAATCTAAAAATGAACCCACAACTATATGGTCAATTAATCTTTGACAAAGCAGGAAAGAATATTCAATGGAAAAAAGACAGTCTCTTCAACAAATGGTATTGGGAAAACTGGATAGTACCAGGCAAAAGAAAGAAACTGGACCACTTCTTTATACCATACACAAAAGTAAATTCAAAATGGATGAAAGATCTAAATGTAAGACAGAAAACCATTAACAGCCTAGAGGAGAACACAGGCAGTAACCTGTTTGAAATCCAGCCACTGCCAACTTCTTACTACATACGGTTCCTGAGGCAAGAAAAACAAAAGCAAAAATAAACTATTGGGATTCTGTTTAGATAAAAAGCTCCTGCACAGCATAGTAAACAATGAAACTAAAAGGTAATCTACAGGAGAAGATTTTTGCAAATGACATATCTGATTCAGGGTTGGGATCCAAAATATAAAAAGAATTTATAAAACCCAACACCCAAAAAACAATCTAAAATGGACAGAAGACATGAATAGAATTTTACCAAAGAAGATATATAGATGGCCAACAGACACATGAAAAGATGCTCAACATCACTCATCATAAGAGAAGTACAAATCAAAACTACAATAAGATATCACCTCGCACCTGTCAGAATGGCTAAAATGAACAACACAAGAAATAACAGTTGTTGGTAAGGATGGGGAAAAATGAGAATCCTCTTGCACCGGTGGGAATGCAAACTGGTATAGCCACTCTGGAAAATAGTACAGAGACACCTCAAAAAGTTATAAAGAGAACTACCCTACCATCTAGCAATTGCACTACTAGGTATTTACCCAAAAAATACAAAAATACTAATTTGAAGGAACTCATGTGCCCTGGTGTTTATAGCAGCATTATCAACAATAGCTAAATTATGAAAACAGCCCAAGTATCCATTGACTGAAGAATGGTACAAAATATGTGGGGGATACACACACACACACACACACACACACACACACACACAAATATTACTGGGCCAATAAAAAGAATGAAATCTTGCCATTTGCAACAACATGAATAGAGATAGTATTATGCTAAGTGAAAAAAGTCAGTCAGAAAAAGACAAATACCATTGACTTCACTTATATGTGGAATTTAAGAAATAATATAAGTGAACAAAAGGAAAAAAAGAGAGAGAGGCAAACTAAAAAACAGACTCTTAATTATAGAGAACAAAGTGATAGTTGCCAGAGGGGATGTGGGTGGGAAATGGGTTAAATAGGTAATGGATATTAAAGAGTGCACTTGTGATTATCACAGGTGTTATATGGAAGAGTTGGGTCACTATATTGTATATCTGAAATTAATATAACACTATATTAACTGGAACTTAAATAAAAAATAAAAAGAGAACAGCTAATTACATACTTTAAATATATAAAACTTTAACTTGTCAATTAGAATTCAATAAAGCTTGTGGGTGCAGGAGGAATAAGCTACACATCAATACTCCTCATGAATACAGACATAAAAATCCTTAACAAAAATTGAGCAGTATATAAAAATACCAAGAGGGGCTTATTCCAGAATGCAAGGTTATCTCAACACCAGTATGTCAATGTGATTCACCATTATATAGGCTAAAACAGAAAAGTAACATGATCATATCAACTGATGAAGAAATAGCATTTGACAAAATTCAACACTCAATCATGATTTTAAAAAACTATCAAAAATTGCTTTAGAGGGTATTTTCTCAATTTAATAAAGAACAGCTACAAAAATCCTATAATTAACATTCTATTTCATGCTACAAAAATCCTACAATTAACATTCTATTTCATTGTGAATGACTTTTCTCTCTAAACTCAAGAACAAGGCAAAGATGTCTGCTCTCATCACTCTTTTTAAAGATACTATTGGAAATTCTATCCAGTGCAAGAAAGCAATAAATGGAAGTAAAAGCATGTAGATCAGAAAGGAAGAAACAAAACTTTTCTATTTGTGGATAGCATGATGATATACATAGAAAATCCCAAGGAATCTACAAAAAAACTCTTAGAACTAACAAGTGACTTTACCTACATTGCACCATATATGATAAATATACATAACTCAATTGTAATTGTACATAATAGCAGTGAACATATATAAAATTTTAAATGCAGTGTCATTTAATGCACTCAAAATATGATATACTGAGGTATAAATATTAAAATTGTATATATACAACTTGTATGTTAAAAACTATACAACCCAGATGAAAGAAATGAATGATCTAAGTAAACAGACATACTACATTCATGTATTTTAATACTTGACATAATTAAGATGTTGATTCACATTTTTATAAAACTCATGCAAGAAATTTTTGTAGGTTTTGTAGACATTTAATCTAAAAATTTATATGAAAAGATAAAGAAAGGAACTAGAATAGCTAAAGCAATTGTGAAAAAACGTGCAAACAGGAGTAATAAGTTTACCCAATTTCAAAACATGATATATAGCTACAGTAATCAAGACTCTGTGGTATTGGCAGAAAGACCAATATACAGATCAATGGAACAGAACGGAGAATACAGAAAAGTAAGCCCACTTAATATATACAAATGACATTTGACAAATATGCAAGGCAATTCAATGAAAGGTCAACAAAAGGTACTAGAGAATTGGATATCCAGATAAAAATAAATCTCTACCTAAACTTTAAACACTATACAAAAAAACTCAATACAAATCACGCATTTACATGTAAAATATAAAACTTTTACCAAAAAAAAAATTAGGAAAAAATCTTTGGGATCTAGGACTAAGTAATGAATTCTTAGATTTTGTGAAAAAGTATTATCCATAATTAATAATAAATTGGGTTTCATCAAAACTTAAAACATTTTCTCTATGAAAGATCCTGTGAAGAGAATGAAGATACAAACTAAATACTGGGAGAAAATATTTGCAAACCATATATATATGACAAAGGATTAGTATCTTGAATAAATTTTTAAGTTCTCAAAACTGAATAGTTAAAAAAAATACTAGAGAAAGACCAAAAAAACTTTCTAAAAATCAATTACTTTTTATTGCACTTAGGAGAATCAGTGTTAAGACAAGCTACAATCCAGAAATCTCTATATACGGTGTTTTTAGGGAAACTAAAGAAACGAGGGAGACAGAATATCAAGGACACTAGAAATATGTGAAGCCTCCAACAGAGTTACGGCAAATGTTAATATAGCCTAGCTCTTTGCCACATCAACATAAAACCTCACACTTCATCCATCTCAATAACTATTATCCAATACACTGCCTGATTTTAAACAAAAAATTACATGGCATGCTAAAAGGCAAAGATGAAAATCTGAAGAGACAAAGCAACATCAGAACCAGATGCAAATGTGACAAAAATAACAGAATTATAAAACAAGTAATTTTAAATGACTATAACTAATATTTTAAGTGCTCTAATGAAAATAGGAAACAACATACAGGATGGATAAAAAAAGCAGAGATATAAACTCAAAGATTCAAATGGAAATGTTAGATATTAAAACAACTGTAAATGAAATGAAGAATGCATTTAATGAGTTCATCAATACTGTGGACATGGCAAAAGAAACAATCAGTAAACTTGAACATAGATTACTAGAAACTTACCAAACTTAAACAATAAGGAAAAAAAGGAGAAAAGAAAAAGGACAGAATATCCAAGAATTATGTGACAGTTTCAGAAGGTTTAACAAAGTTTTAGAAGATTTAATATAATTGGAATATCAAGAGAAAATGAACAGAAGAAATATTTGAAGAAATGACGAAGAACTTTCCAAAATTAATGACAGACACCAAACCACAGATCCAGGAAGTTCAGAGAACACCAAGGAAGATAAATATACAAAATCTACAGCTAGGCAGATCATATTCAAACTGCAGAAAACCACATGATGAGATGAGAACTGTGTGCTATACTATATGCTGGCAAATTAAATTCAATTTTAAAAATTGGAAAAAAAAAAGTTAAAAAAAACTACAGAAAACCAACAATAAAGAGAATCTAGAATAAAACTGCACGGGAAGGAAGCCCACTTACATATATAACCTATAGAGAAGGAAAAAAAAAAGAATTACAGTGGATTTCTCATCAGAAACCATGTAAAAAAGAAGAAAGAAGAGTGAAAGAATTGGCGTTGTGGTTCAAAAAAAAACCCTTGCCAACCTAGATTTCTATATCCAGAAAAATTATCCTCCAAATATGAAGAAATAAAAATATCCCCAGAAAAACAAATTTTAAAAATGGGGAATTCCTTGCCAGTAGAGCTGACAAAAAAAAGTTAAACATTTCAGGGAGATGGAATCTTCATTAAAAGAAGATTTGGGAGAAGGAATAAATAAGGTAAAATAACAAACTTTCTTAGTTGATCTAAAAAATAAACATCTGTTTAAATTAATAATAGCAACAAAGTATAGTGTTTATTATAAATAGATTTGTTAAATAGCAACAATGCTATAATATGTAGGAGGGATGATTTGAGAATAAGCTGTTATAAACTATAGCCACTACCTATAAAGCAATGTGTTATTTTAAATTTTTAATCGAGATATAATTGCCTGAGTGGGAAATATCCGAGAGGGAGACAGAACATGAGAGACTCCTAACTCTGGGAAATGAACAAAGGGTAGTGGAAGGGGAGGTGGGCGGGGAGATGGGGTGACTGGGTGATGGTCACTGAGAGCGGCACTTGACAGGATGAGCACTGGGTATTACACTATATGTTGGCAAATCAAACTCCAATAAAAAATATACCAAAAAAGAGAGATATAACTGCCATATAACATTGTGAAAGTTGAGGAATATGAGGTGTTGGTCTGACACATTTATTTATTGCAATATGATTACTACAATAGTGTTAGTTCCTTTATCATGCCACATAATTGCTTCTTTTTTCTATTGAAAACTGTTAAGATCTACTCTCTTAGAAACTTGAAGTTCATAATGCAGTATTGTTGACTAGAATCAATATATTGTCCATTAGACTTTCAGAAATTATCTATCTACAAGTTGCAAGTTTATAATCTTAAACAACATCTGCCCATTTCACATCCCTGGTAACCACAATTCTACTCTGCTTTTACAAATTCAGTTTTTTACTACATTTTATATTATAAGTGATACCATACAGTTAGTCTTCTCTCACTTTTCTCACTTTGCATCTATCCATGATTTTGCAAATGGCAGTAGTTTACTCTTTCTGTGCCTGAAATACTTCACTCTGTGTGCATATGTGTATTCATGTATGTATACATGTATATGTATGTTTATATATGTTTCACATCTTCTTTATCCTTTTACCAATTAAAAAACAGGTTATTTCCACATGTTGGCTATTGTGAATAATGTCACAATAAATATGGGTGTGTAGATATGTCTCAGAGATAGTTATTTCACCTCAAATATATATCCAGAAGTGGGACTGCTGGATCACGTAGCAGTTTAATTTTTAAATTTTTGAGAGTCTCCATGTTTTCAATAATGGCTGTACAACTTACTTTCCCATCAACATTGTCTAGGGTTCCCTTTCTCCTCACCCTGAAGATCATTTATCTCTTGTCTTTTTGTTAAAAGCCATTACAACCAACAGGTGTGAGGTGGAATTATGGCTTTGATCTGCATTTTCCTGATAATTAGTGGTTGAAGATATTTTCATATTATCATCTGTTGGCGATTTGTATATGTTCTTTGGAAAAAATGACTACCAAGTTCTTTTCCCATTTTTTTAAAGATTTTATTTATTTATTCATAGAGACAGAGACGGGGGGGTGGAGAGGCAGAGACACAGGCAGAAGGAGAAGCAGGCACCACGCAGAGAGCCCGACGTGGGACTCGAACCAGGGTCTCCAAGATCACGCTCTGGGCTGCAGGCAGCGCTAAACCGCTGCGCCACCGGGGCTGCCCTCTTTTCCCATTTTTAATTGGAGCTTTTGCTTTTTTGCATTTGAGTTGTATGCATACTATATATTTTGGGTATTAGCCCCTTTTCAGATATATGGTTTGTGAATATTTTCTAGGTGGCCTTCTCAATTTATTGGTTTTTTTGCTGTGCAGAAGCTTTTTAGTTTAAAGCAGTCTCACTCATTTTAATTTTTTTGAAGTAAAATCAATACACCCTGACTCGACCAATGAGAGAGATAGTTGCTCTGACTCTTTATGCAGTTAAAAATTCATGTATAACTCCTGACTCCCCAAAAACTTAACTATGAATAGCCCATCGTCAACTGGAAGCCTTACCAATAACATTGTCATTTAACACATATTTTGTCAGTTATGTGTATTATAAATGTTACTCTTATCATGAAGTAATACAGAGAAAAAAAATGTTAAGAAAATAATAAAAAGGACAAAATACATTTATAGTATTGTGCTGTATTTATCAAAAGAAATCCACCTGGAAATGGACATGCAGTTTAAACCACTGTTGTTCAAGAGTCAAATAAATATATTACATTATATTAGTTTCCGGTGTACAGCATAATAATTCAGTATTTGCAAATACCACAAAGTGATCACCACAGTAACTGTCAGCATCAAATTCACCCTCTTTATCCTTTTTCCCGCCCCTAATTCCCCTCCCCTCTGATTAACCACCAATATGTTCTCTGCATCTGAGTTTTGATTTTAGATTCCACATATAAGTGAAATCATATGGTAATTGTCTTTCTCTGACTTATTTCACTGAGCAAAAGAATACCCTGAAGGTCCATCCATGTTGTCACAAATGGCAGGATTTCATTCCCTTTTATGGCTAAGCAGTATTCCATTGTATGTGTATACCATATCTTCTTTACCCATTCATCAATCGATGGACACAGGTTTTTTGCATGCATGCATGTCTATTGTAATTAATGCTGCAATGAACAAAGAAATAAACATATCTTTTTGAATTAGTCTTTTCTTGAGACAAATACCCAGAAGGGGGATAGATGAATCATATGGAAGTTCTATTTTTTATTTTTTGAGAATCTTCATACTATTTCCAATAGTGCCTGCACCAATTTACATTCTCATACTGCACAAGGGCATCCTTTTCTCTACAACCTCTTCAACAACTTATTTCTTACCTTTTTGATAATAGCCATTCTGACAGGCATGGAATGATATATCAATGTAGTTTTAGTTTGCATTCCCCTGCTAATTAGTGATGTTGAGCATCTTTTCATGTGCCTGGCCATCTGGCCAGTCTTCTTTGAAGAAATGTCTACTGAGTTAATCTCCTCATTTTTAAATTGGATTGTTTTTTGTTATAGTGTTGTTTGAATTCTTTATATGTTTTGTATATTAACCCTTCATCAAATATATGACATATAAATATTTTCTCAAAGTTGCTTTTTCATTTTGTTGATGATTTTGCTTGCTATGTAGATGTATTTATTTGATGTAGTCCCATTTGTTTGTTTTATCTTTTGTTGCCACTGCCTCTGGAGACCTGAAACACTATCACCAAGAGTGATGTCAAGGAGTCTATTGCCTGTTTTCTTCTAGGAGCTTTTTGGTTTCTGGTCTTTTATTCAAGTCTTAATTCATAATTCATTTTCAGTTAATTTTTGTGTATGGTGTAAAATAGTGGTCCAGTTTCTTATGTATTCTTGGGCATGTGGCTGGTGATTCTCATGATTGTTTTAGGTATTCAGGGTCTTTTGTGGCTTCAAATAGATACGGTGTAATTTTTCTATTTTGGTGAAAAGTATCTTTAGAATTTTGACTAGGACTGCATTGAATCTACATATCACTTTGGGCAGTATGAACATTTTAACAATATTAATTCTTTAAATCTGAAAACATGGGATATCTTTCAATTATTTGTATCTCTTCAAATTCTTTCATCATTGTTTTATAGTATCCACTGTACAGGTATTTCACCTCCTTGGATAAATTTAATCCTATTTTATTACTTTTGATACTATTGTAGATGAGAATGACTTCTTAATTTCTTTTTCAGATAATTTGTTTTTAGTGTATAGAGATACAGCTAGGATGTCTGAGTAACTCAGTTGGTTGTCTGACTTTGATTTTGGCTTAGGTCATGAGATTGAGCCCCACATCAGGGTGTACACTCAGTAGGGAGTCTGCTTAATATTCTCTCTCTCCCTCTCCCTCTACCCTTCCCAGCCCCAGTTGGCATGTGTGTGCAAATGAGCTCCCTCTCTCTAAAATAAATAAATTTTGTTTTATTTTTTGAAAAAGAAATACAGTTGACTTCTATGTGTTGATTTGTATTCTGCAACTTTATTGAATTTATTTACTAGATACTACAGGTTTTTAGTAGAGACCTTAAAGTTTTCTATATTTAAAAACACATCATCTGCAAACAAAGATAATTTACTTTTTCCTTTCCAATATGGATGCCATTAAGTTCTTTTTCTTACCTAATTGCTCTGCTAGGACTTTTTAATTTTTTAAAAATATTTTATTTATTTATTCATGAAAGATACAGAGAGAGAGGCAGAGACACAGGCAGAGGGAGAAACAGGCTCCATGAAGAGAGCCTGAGGTGGGACTCGATCCTGGGTCTCCAGGATCAGGCCTGGGGCTGAAGGTGGCGCTAAACCGCTGAGCCACCGGGCTGCCTGGACTTTTTAATTTTTAATTAAAATGTTGACTTAAAATGGCAAGAGTAAGCATCCCTGTCTTGTTCCTAATCATAGATGAGAGGATTTTTATTCTTACGATCAAGCATGATGTTAGCTATTGGCTTGTCATATACTGCCTTTATTATGCTGAGGAACCCTCCTTTTATATCCAACTTGTCAACTATGTATCACAAAAGAATATTTTATTTTCTAGACTTTTCTGTATCTATCAAGATGATCCTATAATTGTTACCTTTCATTCTACTAATGTAGTGGTTCATATTTTTTGGTTTGTGTTTATTAAACCATTTTTGCATCAAAAGATAAATCCCACTTGATCACAGTGAATGATCCTTTTAATATGCTATAAATTTGGTTTGTTAATTTAGTGAGCAATTTTACATTTATATTTTACAGAAATAATAGTCTATAAGCTTTTTTCCTTGAGTGTCTTTATTAGGCTTTGGTATCAGGGTAATGCTGGCCTCATGAAATGAGGTTGGGAGTGTTCCTTCCTCTCTAATTTTTCGGAAGAGATTAAGAAGGACTAGTATTAATTTTTCCTTAAATTAAGCTGGGTGGCATTCACCAGTGAAACCATCTGGTCTTGGGCTTTTCTGTTTTAGGAAGTTTTTGATTCAATCTCCTTACTCATTATTGATCTGTTTAGATTTTCTATTTTTTTCATAATTTAGTCTTGGAAAGTCATATGTTTCTAGGAATATATCTATTTCCTCTGGATTAACTAGTTTGTTGGCATGTACTTTTTCATTGTAGTCTCTCATAATCCCTTACATTTCTGTGGTATCAGTTGTAACAGCTCCACTTTCATTACTGATTTCATTTATTTGAATCTTCTCTTCTTTCTTAAACTAGCTGAATGTTTGTCTATTTACTTACCTTTTCAAACTAGCTCTTCATTTCATTGACCTCTTCTACTATTTTTCTCATTCCTATTTACTTCTGCTGATACTATTACTACTACTACTACTACTACTACTACTACTACTACCACCTTCCTTTTCTGAACTTTGGGCTTAGTTTGTTCTTCTTTTCTAGTTTCCTCAAGTGTAAAATGGGATTTTTGAGGTCCTTGTTTCTTAGTATAAGCACTTATCCCTATAAACTTCCCTCTTATAACTACTATTGCACCATCCCATAGGTTTGATATGCTGTGCTTCCATTATCATTTGTTTCAAAGTATTTCTCAATTTCTGTTCGATTTCTTCTTTGATTCACTGGGTGTTCAATATCACGCTGTTTAATTTTCACATATTTGTGAAATTTCCAGCTTTTCTCCTGCTGTTGATTTTTACTTTTACACCACTGTGATCAGAAAAGATACTTGATATGATTACAATCTTAAATTTATGTTTTGTTACCTATCATGTGATCTATTCTTGAGTATGTTCCATGTACCATGTATGCTTGAAAGAAATGTATATTCTGCTGTTGTTAGATGGAATGTTTTGTAAATTTCTGTTAGGTCCATTTGATCCAAGGTGTCATTCAAGTCCATTATTTGCCCATTGATGTTCTGATTAAAAGACGTATCCATTGGTGCAAGTGGAATGCTGAAATTGCCTACCATAACTGCACTGCTGTCTAATTCTCCCTTTAGATCAGTTTGATCTAAAGAATTGTTTGATATATTTAGGTATTTCATTAGTGGGTACATATGTGTTCATAATTGTTATATCTTCCTGATAAACTGACCACTTTAACATCACATAATGATCTTTTTTGTCTCTTGTTATGGTTTTTGACTTAAAGTCTATTTTGCTATAAGATAGGTATAGCAGCCACCATTATTTTTTTGGTTTCCATTTTTTCCAAGTTTTCATTTAGATATCAATTATTTTTAAAATAATATAATATTAGTTTCAGGTATAGAATTTAATGATTCATCATGTATATACAACATGCAGTATTCATCACTAAAAGTGTCCTTCTTAATACTCATTACCTATTCAATCCATTCCCCTGCCCAACTCCCCTCCAGTAACCCTCAGTTTGATCTCTATAGCTAAGAGTCTGTTTCCTGGTTTGCCTCTCTTTTTCTTCTTCCCTATATTCATATCTGTTTTGTTTCTTAAGTTCCACATATAAGTGAAATCATATGGCATTTGTCTTTCTCTAACTTATTTTGCTTAGCATAATACTCTCTTGTTCCATTCATGTCATTGCAAATGGCAAGATTTCATTCTTTTTTATGACTAAGTAGTATTCCATTGTATATGTATACACCATCTTCATCCATTCATCAGATGATGGATATTTGGGCTATTTCCACATTTGGCTATTGTTGATAATTCTGATAAAAATCAGGATTCTGTTATAAAAATCAGGATCCATGTATCCCTTCAAAAGTTTACTTCTGTATTTTTTGGGTAAGTACCTAGCAATACAATTGCTGGATGGTAGGGTAGTACTATTTTTAACTTTTTGAGGAACCTCCATACTATTTTCCAGAGTGGCTGCACCAGTTTGCATTCCCACAAAAATTTAAGAGGATTCCCCTTTCTCTGCATCCTCACCAACATCTGCTGGTTCCTGAGTTGTTAATCTGAGCAATTCTGACAGGTGTGAGGTAATCTATTTCATTATAGCTTTGATTTGTATTTCCCTGATAATGAGTGATATTGAACATCTCTTCATATGTCTGTTGGCCATCTGCGTATCTTCTCTGGAAAAATGTCAATTTGTGTCCTCTGCCCATTCTTTAACTAGACTATTTGTTTTTTGGGTATTGAGTTTTATAAGCTCTTGATATATTTTGAATACTAGCCCTTTATCAGATGTCATTTGCAAATATCGTCACCCATTCCAGAGGTTGCCATTTAGTTTTGTTGATTATTTCCTTCATTGTGCAGAAGCTTTGAATTTTGATGAAGTTCCAACAGTTTATTTTTGCTTTTGCTTCCTTTCCCTCAGGAGATATATCTACTAAGAAGTTGCTATAGCTGATATCAAAGAGATTACTGCCTGTGTTCTCCTCTAGGATGTGTATAGCTTCAGGTCTCACATTCAGATCTTTAATCCATTTTGAATTTAATTTTGTATATGATGTAAAAAAGTGGTCCAGTTTTTCCAACACTATTTGTTGAAGAGACTTTTTCCCATTGGATTTTCTTTCACACTTTGTTGAAGATTAGTCAATCATATATTTGTGGGTTCATTTCTGGTTTTTCTTTGTTTCATTGATCTATGTGTCTGTTTTTGTGCCAATATCATACTGTCTTGATCACTACAGCTTTGTAATATAACTTGAAGTCTAAATTGTGATACCTCTAGTTTTTTTTTTTTTTTCTTCAGGATTGCTTTGGCTATTTAGGGTCTTTTGTGGTTCCATAGAAATTTAAGGATTGTTTGTTCTAGTTCTGTGAAATATACTGTTGGCATTTTGATAGGGATTGCATAAAATGTGTTGATTGCTTTGGTTAATATATATATTTTAAGAAAATTTGTTCTTCTAATCCATGAGCATGGAATGTCTATCCATATCTTTGTGTTATCTTCAATTTCTTTCATAAGTGTTTTATAGTATTCAAACTGCAGGTCGTTCACCTCTCTGGTTTATTCCTGGCATTTTATGGGTTTTGGTGCAATTATAAGTGGGATTGATTCCTTGGTTTCTCTTTCTGCTGCTTCATTATTGATGTATAGAAATGCAACAGATTTCTGTACATTGATTTTGTGTCCTATGGCTTTACTGAATTCATGTATCAGTTCTAGAAATTTTTTGCTGGAGTATTTCAGGTTTTCTATATAGAGTATCATGTTGTGTGCAAATAGTGAAAATTTGACTTTTTCCTTGCCGATTTGGATGCCTATTATTTCTTTTTGCTGTCTGATTGCTAAAGCTGGGACTTCCAGTACTATGTTAAACAACAGTGGTGAGAGTGGATATCCTTATCTTGTTCCTGACCACAGAGGAAAAGCTGTTTTTTCACATTGAAGATTATATTAGCTGTGAGCCTTTTGTATATGGTTTTTATGATAAAGTTTGTTCCCTCTCTCTCCATTTTGTTGAAAGTTTTTTATCAAGAACGGATGCTGTACTTTGTTAATTTTTTTTCCGCATCTCTTGAGAGGATCATATGGTTCTTTTTTTATTAATGTAGTGTATCACATTGATTGATTTGTGAATATTGAACCAAACTTGTAGCCCAGGAATAAATCCCCCTTGATTGTGGTGAATGATTCTTTTAATGTACTCTTGGATTCAATTAGATAGTATTTTTTGAGAATTATTGCATCCATGTTCATCAGGGATATTGGCCTGTAGCTCTCTTTTTTAGTAGAGTCTTTGTCTGGTTTTGGAATCAGGGTAATACTGGCCTCATAGAATGAATATGGAAGTTTTCCTTTCTCTTCTAATTTTTGGGACAGTTTGAGAAGAATAGGTGTTAACACTTCTTAAATGTTTGGTAGAACTCCCATGGGAAGCTGTCTGGTCCTGGACTTTGGTTTGTTGGGAAATTTTTGATTACTGGTTCAATTTCCTTGCTGGTTATCAGTCTGTCCAAATTTTCTACTTCTTCCTATCTCAGGTTTGGAAGTTTATATTTCTAGTAATTTATCTGTTTCTTCCAGATGTTGTGAATATATCTAAAAGTCCATCTGATCCAGTGTGTCATTCAAAGCCATTGTTTCCTTGTTGATTTTCTGCTTAGATGATCTGTCCTTGATGTAAGTTGGATATAAAGTCTCTTGTATTATTATCAGTGAGTTCCTTTATATTTGTTATTAGTTGTTTTATATATTTAGGTGTTCCCAGGTTAGGGCATAAATATGTATAATTGTTAGGTTTTCTTGTTAGATAGTCCCCTTTATTATGATATAGTGCCCCTCTTTATCCCTTTGGTTTGATTTTAAAATCTAGTTTATCTGATATAATTATGGCTACTCTGGCTCTCTTTTGATATCCATTTGCATAATAAGTGTTTCTCCATCCCCCCATGTTCAATCTGCAGGTGTCTAAAATGAGTCTTTTCCAGGCATTCATGCAGATGAATCTTGTTTTTTTAAGTATTCTGACATCCTGTGTCTTCAGATTGGAATATTTAGTACATTTACATTTAGAATAATTATTGATAGATGTGTATTTAATACCATTTTATTATTTGTCTTGTCATTGTTTCTGGAGATTTTCTCTATTCTTTTCTATTATTTTTCCCTTTTGTCTTTGTTTCTCAATTAAGAGTCCCCTTTAATATATTTTTTTTTTTTGGAAGTCTGGTTTAATGGTCACAAGCTCCTTTAGTTTTTGTTTGTCTGAGAAACTCTTTCTCTCTCTTTCTATTCTGAAGATAACCTTGCTGGATGGAATATTCTTGGCTGCATTTTCTTCTCATTCAGCATGTTGAATATATCATGCCCCTTTTGGCTTATAAAGTTTCAGCAGAGAGATCTGTAGCTGGCCTTACAGGTCTTCCCTTATAAGTTAGGATCTTCTTTTGTCTTGCAGTTTTTAGGATTTTTTTTTTCTTTATCAATATATTTTGCCAATTTAACTATGTCTCGGTGTTGGTCTGCTTTTGTTGATTTTGTTGGGTATTCTCTGTGCCTCCTGTATTGGATGTCTATTTCCTTCCCCAGATTATGGAAGTTTTCAGCTGTTATTTCCTAAGATAAACTTCTGCCCTCTTTTCTCTCTTCTTGTTCTGAGACCCTTATAATGAATATTATTACATTTTCTGGAGTCACTGAGTTCCCAAAGTCTATTCTCATGATCCATAGTTCTTCTTTCTTTCTTCTGTTCAGCTTCACTATTTCACATAATTCTATCTTCTATATCACTCTTTTATTCCTATGCTTTTTCCTTCCTTCTGGCCATTACATCCAGATAGTTTTGAACTTCAGTTATTGAATTTTTCATTTCTGACTGGTTGATTTTTAACTCTTTTATCTCTATGGTAAGGGTCTCTCTGATGTCTTCCATGCTTTTCTCAAGTCCAGCAAATATCCTTACGATTGTTGCTTTAAGTTGTCCAATAGACATATTACTTATATCTGTAGCCATAGATCACCGGTTGTGATCCTTTCTTGTTCTTTCTTTTGGGAAGAGTTCCTCCATGTTGGCATTTTGCCTAGGTCTCTGTCTTCTTCTATGTGTTAGTAAAGCCTGTTATGTTTCCTACTCCCGAGAGTAATGGCTTTATGAAGAAGAGGTCATATAATGTCCAGGGCCTGGCACTTTAGGAAGTATCTCTGGTGTGTGCCGCATGCACTCTGCTGCTCTGTTTTGGTTGCTCCCTCTCTCAGGTCAGTTGTCTGTAGAGTCTCTCCTTGCCTGCAGTGGGCAGGGTTTAGACCTTGGCCAGAGTGTGCTGAGTTTTAACTAGGCATGCTCTGGCCTACTTGTTAAATGAGAACTGATGCTACTTCCAATAGAACTGAAGCCTTTCAGAACTCAATGGTTAGCAGACGTGGTACAGAGAGGGATTTCTGCTGGACTTCTGGGGAAGGAGCTTGCTACACTGGTCCTAAAGCACACTAGCTTGAGGAAAGCAGTACCAGCAGAGACCAGGGGGGTGAGACTTGGTGTAAGCAGGTTAGGCACCAGTGTTGGTGTTGTGCTATTTACTAAAGTTGATTTATGCTGAAGGGTGGGCTAGGGAAATGGTGCCAGCCAGCTTTTTTGTCCCCAGGGAGAAGACTCAATGCTTGCTGCTCCCAGGGAAGTCTTCCCAGAAGAGCAAATAATTTCCCCTTGTGTAGTCCAGGTGTTTTTCAATTGCTATTTTCACCATGCCTGTTTCTGGGTTGCTTGCCTGTCTAGAGCAACAGAGTGCACTTTGGGATCTATTCCGGCCAAGCTTGCTAATTGTAAAACTCCAAACTTCAGTGACATGCTGTGGCAGGGGCATGAACTGGTATTCTGGGGGAAGGGTCATGTTGTTTTGGGATGGATGCAGGTTTGACAAAGAAAGGAAGCTGCACCAGAGTACAGGAGTGTGGGATTTGGAGCAAGCAGGCTAAACAGCCAGTGTCCAGGTTAACCGCCTTCAGCAGGTGTCTCTGCACCTATGCCAAGGGGTGGAGATGAGAAATGGCACCAACTGGCTCTTTTGTCCCTAGAGAGGCATCTTTGCAAATGTCACCTCTCACTGATGTACTCCAAGAAGAGCAATCAGTCTCTCCTCATGCACCTTAGGGGATCCTCACATCATACTATCTGCCCCAGGATTGCTTGCCTACCTACCCTCCAGGAATAGGGCAGCACCCTTAGGTATCCCAGTCAAGCCTGCTGACCTCTAAAACTCCAGTCTTTGAGCCCTGCTGGTTACAAAAACTGAAAAAAAAAATCAGCCCTTCTCATTTTCCCAGCCAATGGCTTTGGGGAAGTGTTTTCTTCATGGGGTATCCCTGTGTGTTCCACTTTCACCAACCTTCTCTAAGACCAAGGCTCCCTCCCCTTTCCATTACCCATGATCTATTTATCTCCAAACCTTGTCTCCACACTTCCTACCTTCCTTGATGTGGCCTCTTCTCCCCCTTTAGTTGTGCAGTTCTGTCAGTCTCCAGGTAGATTTCTTGGGGATTCAGAATGATTTGATAGTTATCTAATTGTGTTCAAGGGACGAAGCAAGCTTGCAGTACTCCTACTTAGCTTAGCTTAGCTCCTCCATTATTTTTGAAACATCCTTTTCCATACCTTCATTTACAATCTGTTAGTTTTCTTAGTATATGTTACTTAAAGGTAGACTTACATTAATTGTAAATGCATATTGCAAGCTCTAGATAAACCATTAAATATTTTTAAAAAGAAATGTAATTGAAATGCTGAGAGAGGAGAGAAAATGAAATAATATAAAATTTAATGAAAACCAGAGAAAGTAGAAAAGGGGTTAGAAGAAATAAGAAAAGAACAATTACAACATATAGAAAAATACATACAAACATGGTAGATATTAATTCAATTATATCAATAGTTTACATGGAAATTATCTTTGTAAGCAAATTAAAAGAGATTTTCAATGTAGTTTTAAAAACAATCAAGTATATGCTATGTAAACAAAACTAAAAAATATTGACATGGTGGGGTTCAAAGTAAACGAGGAGTAGAAAGATATAACATCTAGTACTAGTCAAAAGAAAGTTGAAGTAGTTACTTAATTTTAGTCAAAGTAGACTTCAAAACCAGACGTACTACTGGGGACAAAAAGGGGCATTAAGTAATGATAAAGAATTCTCCAAGGAGGCATAACAGTTTTTAATATGTATGTACCTAACAACGGACATTAAAGTACATAGAGAAAGACTGAAGTGGAGATTTCAACAACCATCTTTTAGTAACTGATAAATAAAGACAGAAAATAAGTTAGAATATAGGGAGCCAAAACAACATCATCAATCCACTTGACCTAACTTACATTTATAGACTATTCCAAATAATGAAAGCAAAAAATACTTAGGTCAGGCTCACATAAAATACTCACTAAGATAAACACATTCCATATCATAAAACACCCTTTACCAAATTTTAAATTAGAGTGTATACAATGTACATTCTTAAAACATGATGGAATTAAGCTAGAAATAAAATACGAAAAGAGAGGTAGAAAATTCCCACACATTTAGAGATAAAATCTAAACAGAGCATGGTTCAAAGAAGAAATCTCAAGAAATTTTAAAATATAATAACTAAATGAAAACATAACTAATCAAAACTTATGAGATGCAGTAGAAGCAGTACTTAGAGGAAATTTTATAGAACTAATGGAAAGTTTTAGAAAATAGAGATATAAAATCATTACTCTAACATTAGGAAACTAGAGAAAGAAGAACAATTTAAACTTAAAGCAAGGAGAATTAAAAATAGCAAAAATTAGGGAAGTAAAACAAACAAAAAGAATTGAGAAAATCAGCCAAACCCAATGTCGATTTTTTGAAATGATTAATAAAGTTGATAAACCTCTAACCAGGCTAATCAAGAGGAAGAAAAAAGAAAACACAAATGCCAATCCTGGAAATAAAGGAAGGTGACTCTATTAATCTATGGACATTAAAAGGATCATTAAGGAATATGATGAAAAATTCTACATCCGTAAGTTTGATAATCTTGATAAAATAGATTAACTCCCACTAAAATTAAATTCTTACTAAAACTCAGGGCACCTAGATGGCTCAATGGTTGAGTGTCTGACTTTAGCTCATGTCATGATCCTGGGGTCCTGGGATTGAGTCCCACATCAGACTCCTCATAGGGAGCCTGCTTCTCCCCCTGCGTATGTCTCTGCCTCTCTCTCTCTGTGTGTCTCATGAATACATAAACAAAATCTTTAAAAACCTACAGAAACTCACACAAGAGAAATAGTTAATATGAATAAGCTTAGATCTATTTAAGAAATTGAATCAATAATAACCTTCCAAAAAAAGCACCAGCTGGAACAGGACTATTATTAGTTAATTCTACTCAATATTTAAGGGAACAAATTATACCAATTGTCTGCAGTACCTTCCAGAAAATAGCAGCAGAAGCAACACTTCCTAACCCATTCTATGACGCTAGGATTACTGTAATACCAAAATTAGACAAAGACATAATAACAGAAAATTATAAACCAATAACTCTCATGAACATAAATGAAAATATTTTCAACAAAATACTAATAAATCAAATCCAAATATTTATAAAAGGAATTTTATATTAAAACTTAGTATAATTTATTCCAGGTATGCAAGTCTAGCTCAATATTGAAAATTAATTAATACAATCAATCATATCACCAGTCTAAAGAAGAAAGATCCTATCAATAGATGCAGGAAAATCATCTGAAGAAAACCTAACATTCCATTTGTGAGAAACTTTCAGTAAACTAGGAATAGAAAGGAGCTTCCTCAACTTGATAAAGAATATCTATAAAAATCCTACAGCAACATCATATTTAGTTAATGAGTAAAAATGCTTTTTCCCTAAGATCAGTCTAAGGGAAGGATATCCCCTCTCACCATGCCTATGCAACATTGTGCTGGAAGACTTAGCTAATGCAAAATGACAATTAAAATGAAATAAAATTTATATAAATTGGGAACAAAGACATGAAATTATCTATAATCACAGAAGACATAATTGTCTTATGTAGAAAATTCTGAAGAATTGACATAAACAATATCCTAAACTAAAAAGCAAGTTTAAAATGGGCCAAACAGATGTCTCACCAAAGAAGGTATACAGTTGGGAAATAGCAGAAAAAAAGATGCTCAACATCATCTGTCATTAGATAATTGCAAATTGTATAGACATATATTTCCTTTCTGTGTTAACTGAGTGGGCCCAGAAGCAACCACGTTTCAGTAGCAATTAGCACACCTAGTATCCATAATGTATTTTCTAATATAATAAAATGAAAATGGAGAAAAGGCTGATTCAAGAACGGGGGCCTATAGTATGTATAATGAGTTTTCAAGAAGTAAGGAAGTATTTAAAACATTTTTAAAAATTTAAATTCAATTAGCCAATATATACTACATCATTAGTTTCAGATGTAGAGTTCAATAATTCATCAGTTACATGTAACACCCAGTGCTAACCATATCACATGCCCTCCTTAATAGCCATCCCCCAACTATCCCATCCCCCATGCACCTCCTCTCAAGCAACCTTCAGTTTGTTTCCTGTATAACAGTCTCTCATGGTTTGTCTCCATCTCTGATGACTTCACATTCAGTTTTCCCTCCCTTCCCCTATTATTCTCTGCATTATTTTGTATATTCCACATATGAGAGAAACCATATGATAACTGTCTTTCTCTGATTAACTTATTTCGCTCAGCACATAATATAGCCTCCAGTTCCATCTATGTTGATGTAAATGGTAAGTATTCATCCTTTCTGATGTCTGAGTGATATTCCATTTTGTGTGTGTGTGTATATACATATATATAAATATTAGTATAGTATTTATATTTATTATAAATATTAAATATATAATATAACATGTATATATACTAATATAATATTAGCATAATATTTATAACATTTATTGTAAATGCTAAATATATATATATCTTCTTTTTTCCATTCATCTATTGATGGACATTTTGGCTCTTTCCATAGTTTGGCTCTTGTGGACACTACTGCTATAAACATTGGGGTTCATGCACCCTTTCAGATCATTACATTTGTATCTTTGAGTAAATACCTAGTAGGGCAATTGCTGGGTCACAGGGTAGCTCTATTTTCAACTTTTCAAGGAACTTCCATACTATTTTCCAGAGTGGCTCTACCACCAATAGTGTAAGAGGGCTCCCCTTTCTCTGCATCCTCGCCAACATTTGTTATTTCCTGACTTGTTAATTTTAGCCATTCTGACTGGTGTGTGGTGGTATCTCACTGCCAAGTGATGTGGAGCATTTTTTTCATGTTTCTTAGCCATTTGTGTGTCTGCTTTGGAGACATGTCTTCTGCCCATTTCTTGATTGGATTATTTGTTTTTTGGGTGTTGAAACTGGTAAGTTCTTTATAGATTTTGGCTACTAGCACTTTATCTGATATGTCATTTGCAAATATCTTCTCCCATTCCATAGGTCGCCTTTACTTTTGTTGACTGTTTCCTTTGCTGTGCAGAGGCTTTTCATCTTGATGAAGTCCCTATGGGTCATTTTTGCTTTTGTTTCCTTTGTCTTTGGAGATGTGTCTAGCAAGAAGTTGCTGTGGTCAAGGTCAAAAGGTGGCTGCCTGTGTTCTCCTCTAGGATTTTGATAGATTCCCGTCTCACATTTAGGTCTTTCATTCATTTTGAGTGTACCTTTGTGTATGGCGTAAGAAAATGGTCTAGTTTCATTCTTCTACATGAGGCTGTCTAATTTTCCCACCACCATTTTTGAAGAGACTGTCCTTTTTGAATATTCTTTCTTGCTTTGTCAAAGATTAGTTAGTTGACCATAGAGTTGAAGGTCCAATTCTGGGTTCTCCATTCTGTTCCATTGACCTATGTGTCTGTTTTTGTGCTAGTACCATACTGTCTTGATGATTACAGATTTGTAATAGTGCTTGAAGTCTGGCATCATGATACCACCAGCTTTGGCTGTTTTTCAACATTCCTCTGGCTATTCAGGGTCTTTTCTGGTTCTATACAAATTTTGGGAATATCTGTTTCAGCTCTGTGAAAAATGTTGACAGTTGTTTGCTAGAGATTGCACTGAATATATAGATTGCTGTAGGTAGCAGACATTTTAAAAATATTTATTCTTCCAGGACGCCTGGGTGGCTCAGTGGTTGAGCATTTGCCTTCAGCTCAGGGCATGATCCCAGGTCCTGGGATTGAGTCCTGCATTGGGTTCCCTGTGAGGAGCCTGCTTCTTCCTTTATGTCTATGCCTCTCTCATGAATAAATAAATAAATAAGATCTTACAAAAAATATTTATTCTTCCAAATCATGAGCATGGAATGTATTTCCGTTTCTTTGTGTCCTCCTCAATTTCTCTCATAAGTGTTTTATAGTTTTTAGAGTACAGATACTTTACCTCTTTGGTTAAGTTTATTTCTGGGTATCTTATGGTTCTTGGTGCAATTGTAAATGGGATTGACTCCGTAATTTCTCTTTCTTCTGTCTTATTGTTAGTGTATAGAAATGCAACTGATTTCTGTGCATTGATTTTATATCCTGCCACTTTGGTGAATTCCTGCATGAGTTCTAGCAATTTGGGGATGGAATCTCTTGGGTTTTCCATAGAGTATCATGTCATCTGCAAAGAGTGAGAGTTTGATTTCTTTGCCCATTTGGATGCTTTTTATTTCTTTTTGTTGTCTGATTACTGAGGCTAGGAATTCTAGTCCTATGTTAAACAACAGTGGTGATAGTGGGCATCCCTGTCATGTTCCTGACCTTAGGGGAAAAGCTGTCGATTTTTCCACATTGAGAAGGATATTCACTGTGGGTTTTTGTATTTGGCTTTTCAGATATTAAGGTATGTTCCCTCTATCCCTACACTGTGAAGAGTTTGAATCAGGATATATGCTGTACTTTGTCAAATGCTTTTTCGGCAATGATTGAGAGGATCATGTGGTTCTTGTCCTTTCTTTTATTAATGTGGTATTTCACATTGATTGATTTGCTGATGTTGAACCACCCTCGCAAAATAAATCCCACTTGGTTGTGGTGAATAATCCTTTTAACGTACTCTTGGATCCTACTGGCTAGTAACTTGGTGAGAATTTTGGCATTCATGTTCATCAGGGATATCGGTCTGTAATTCTCCTTTTTGGTGGGGTCTTTGTCTACTTTGGGGATCAAGTTAATGCTGGCTTCATAGAACAAGTTTGGAAGTTTTTCTCCCATTTCCATTTTTTGAAATAGCCTCAGAAGTATATGTATCAGTTCTTTAAATGTTTGGTAGAATTCCCCTGGGAAGCCATCTGGCCCTAGAATCATTTGTTGGGAGATTTTTTATTACTGCTTTTATTTCCTTGCTGGTTATAGGTCTGTTCAGATTTTCTATTTCTTCCTGTTTCAGTTTTGGTAGTTTAAAAGTCCTTGGAACGCACTCATTTATTCCAGATTGCCTAATTTTTGCATATAGTTGCTTATTGTATGTTCTTTGTTTTTATTTCCTTGGTGTTAGTTTTGATCTCTTTCATTCATGATTTTATTAATTTGGGTCCTCCCTCTTTTCTTTTTGATAAGTCTGGCTAGGGGTTTATTGATCTTAATAATAATTGCAAAGAACCAGCTTCTAGTTTCATTGATCTGTTCTACTGTTCTTTTGGTTTCTATTTCATTGATTTCTGCTCTAATCTTTATCAGTTCTCTTCTCCTGCTTGGTTTAGGCTTTATTTGCTATTTTTTTTTCCTCCAGCTCCTTTAGGTGTAAGGTTAGCCTGTGTATGTTTGAGACTTTTCTAGTTTCTACAAGAATGTCTTATATTGCTATATACCTTCCTCTTTGGACCACACTTGCTGTAACCCAAAGGTTTTTTTTTTTTTCAAGAACATATTTATTTATTTGTGAGAGACATGGAGAGAGAGGCATAGACACAGGCAGAGGGAGAAGCAGGCCCCTTATAGGGAGCCTCATGCAGAACCCCATCCTGGTACCCCGAGGTCACACCCGAAACTGAAGGTAGATGCTCAACCACTGAGCCACCCAGGCAACCAAAACCCAAAGGTTTTGAACAATTGTGTTTTAATTTTCACTTGTTTCCATGAATTTTTAAAATTCTTCTTTAATTTTCTGGTTGACCCATTCATTATTTAGTAGGATGCTCTTTAATCTCCAACTATTTGAGTTCCTTCCAAATTTCCTCTTGTGGTTGAGTTCAAGTTACAAAATACTGTGGTCTGAAAATGTGCAGGGAATGATCCCAATCTTTTGATACCAGTTGTGACCTGATTTGTGACCTATTATGTTATCTATTCTAGAGAATGTTCCATGTGCACTTGAGAATAATGTATATTCTGTTGCTTTAGGATGGAATGCTTTGAATATATTGTGAAGTCCATCTGGCCCAGTGTGTCATTCAAAAACCCTTATTTCCTTGTTGATCATCTGCTTAGATTTTATCCTTTGTTGTGAGTGAGGTGTTAAAGTCCCTCACTATTATTGTATTATTACTGATGTCTTTCTTTAATTTTGTTATTAACTGGTTTATATACTTGGCTGCTCCCAAGTTAGGAGCTTAAATATTTATAATTATTAGATCTTGTTGGATAGACCCTTTAAGTATAACATAATGTCATTCTTCATCTCTTACTACAATCTTTGGTTTGAAATCTAATTTGTCTGATATAAGGATTACTACTTTTTTATGCTCATTGACATGATAAATGGTTCTTCACCCTCTCACTTTCAATCTGGTTGTATTTGGGTCTAAAATGAGTCTCTTTTGGAGACTCACATGCATGCTCTCTCTTTCAAATAAATAAATAAAATCTTTTTTAAAAAGAAAAAAAGAAACCAGGAGCTCATTCTTTGAAAAAATAAACAATATTCGAAAACCTCTATCCAGACTCATAAGAGAGAAAGAGAGAGAGAAAGGACTCAAGTAAACAAAATCAGAAATGAAAGAAGAGAAATAACAACGCCGAAATACAAACTATTGTAAGAGAATATTATGAAAAATCATATGCCAACAAATTGGACAACCTAGAAGAAATGGATACATTCCTAGAAACATATAACATTCCAAAAGTGAAGCCAGAAGAAATAAAAAATTTGAACAGACTGATTACAAAGAAATTAGAAACATATAACATTCCAAATTCCAAAAGTGAAGCCAGAAGAAATAAAAAATTTGAACAGACTGATTACAAACAAAGAGATTAATCAAATAAAACTTCCAACAAAGTCCAGGACCAGATCACTTCACAGCCAAATTCTATCAAACATTTCAAGAAGAGTTAATACCTATTCTTCTCAAACTATCCCAAAAAGTTGAAAAGGAAAAACTCAAATTCATCCTACAAAGCCAGTATTACCCTGATACCAAAGCCAGATAGACACTACAAAAAAAGAGAACTGCAGGTCATTATCTCTGATGAATGTGGATGAAGAATTTCTCAATAAAATACAAGCCCAAAAATCCAATAGTACAATAAAAGAATCATTCACTACAATCAAGTGAGATTTACTCTTGGGTTGTGAGGGCGGTTCAGTATTCACAAATCAATCAGTATGATACATCATATTAATAAAAGAAAGGGTAAAAAAAATAAAAATAAAATAAAGGATAAAAACTGTTTTTTAAAAAATGGTTTAAAAAAAACAGATGGAAAAAAAGCATTTGACAAAGTACAATATCCATTCATGATAAAAACCCTCAACAAGATAGGTTAGGAGGGAACATATCTCAACATAATAAAGACCTTATATGAAAAAGCCACAGCCAATATCATACTCAATAGGGAAAAACTGAGAACTTATCCCACAAAGTCAGGAAGAAGACAAGGATGTCCACTCTAACCACTTTTATTCAACATAGCACTGGAAGTCCTAGCCAGAGCAGTCAGTAAACAAAAAAGAAATAAAAGGCATCCAGATCAGCAAGGAAGAAGTAAAACTTCCCCTATTTGCAGATGACATGACATTGTATGATAGGAAAACTTAGACTCTACCAAAAGATAACTAGAACTGATAAACGAATTCAGTAAAGTCATAGGATATAAAAACAACATACAGAAATATACACTAGTAATAAAACAGCATAAAGAAAAATTACAAAAACAATCCCATTAGAACTGTACCAAAAATAATAAAATAGTAGAAATCAACTTAACCTGTACTCTGAAAATTATAAAACACTGATGAAAGACACTGAAGATGACACAAACAAAAGCAAGATATTCCATGCTCATGGAGTAGAAGAACAAATATTGTTAAAAGGTCTATATGACCCAAATAAATCTATACATAATGCAACTTCTATATCAAAACTACCAACATCATTTTTCACAAAACTGAAACAATTAATACTAAAACTTGTATGGAACCACAAAAGACCCTACATAACCAAAATAATCTTGAAAGAAAAACAAAACTGGATTCATCACAATTTTAGACTTCAAGTTATATTACAAAGCTCTAGTAATCAGTGTGGTGTTGGCACAAAAACAAACATAAAGATCAATGGAAAGAAGAGAAATCACAAAAATAAATACACAATTATTTGGTCAAGTAATCTTTGAAAAAGGAGGAAAGTATATACAACAGGAAAAATGCAGTCTCTTCAATGAATGGTATTGGGAGAACTGGACAGCTACATGCAAAAGAATGAAACTGCACTACTTTCTAACACCACACACAGAAATAAGATCAAAATGTATTAAAGCCCTAAATGTGAAACGTGAAACCATACCAAATAGAAGAGAGAAGAGGCAGTAATTTATTTGACATCAGCCACTGAAATATTTTTCTAAATATTTCTACTGAGGCAAAGGAAATAAAAGCAAAAATAAACTATTGGGACTTCATCAAAATAAAATGCTCCTGTGGAGCAAAGGAAACAACAAAACTAAATGGCAACCTACAGAATGGGAGAAGATATTTTTAAATGACATATCCAATAAAAGGTTAGTACCTAAAATATATAAAAACCTGATAGAGCTCAACACCCTAAAATGGGAACAAGTTATGAATAGACTTTTCTCCAAAAAAGACATTCAGGTGGCTAACAGACACATGAAAAGATGCCCAACATCACTCATCATCAGGAAAATATAAATCAAAACTACAATGAAGTATCACCTCACACCTGTCAAAACAGATAAAATCAACAATACAAGAGACAAGTGTTGGCAAGGATGTGGAGAAAAGGAACTCTTGTGTATTCTTGGTGGGAAGGCAAACTGGTGAAGCAACTGAGGAAAACAATATGAAAGTTCCTCAAAAAGTTAAAATAGAACTATCCTATGATCCAGTAATCATATTACTGGGTATTTACCCAAAGGAGACAAATATACTAACTCAAAAGGATACATGTACCCCTCTGTTTACAGGAACATTTTCTACAATAGCCAAATTAAGGAAACAGCTTACGTGTATCAACGAATGAGTGGATAAAGAAGATGTGGTGTGTGTGCATTTATGTATATATACATACTATGGGATATTACTCAGCCATAAAAAGGAATGAAATCTTGCCATTTGCAACAACATCAATGGAGCTAGAGAGTTTTATGCTAAGTGAAATAAGTTAGTCAGAGATGACAAATACCATATGATTTCACATATATGTGGAATTTAAGAAATAAACAAATGAGCAGATGGGAAAGAGAGAGATTCTCATTTACCTATTTTGCCTTCCCTGGAAACCAAGAGTTTGTTCTCTGTTTTTATAAGACTATTTCTTTTGTTTTGTTTTGTTCTAGATATAATATGTAAATAATATTATATGGTATTTATCTTTTTCTGATTTATTCTAATTAACATAATACCTTCTAGGTCTATAATATAATATAATATCTGTCTGATTTATTCTAATTAACATAATACCTTCTAGGTCTATCCATGCTATAACAAATGACAAGATTTCATTCTTTTTTATGGCTCAGTAACATTAGATAGATAGATAGATAGATAGATAGATAGATAGATAGATAGATAGATAGGTGATAGATAGATGATAGATACATATGTGTATATATATGTGTGTGTGTGTGTGTGTGTGTGTATACACTTACATACACACACCACATTTTTACCCATTCATCTATTGATGGACACTTAGGTTGCTTCCATACCTTGGCTGTTATAAATGCTGCAATGAACATAAGAGTCCATATATCTTTTTAAATTAGCATTTTTAATCAAAATCTTAGCAAATGTGTTTGTGGAATTTGACAAGTTATTTCAAAATTTAAGTGGAAATACAAAAGTTAAGTTTAAGCAAAAGAATTAAAGTAGAATGGTATTCAAATTGAAGAATAATCACTAAGTTGAATACTACATAACAGTAAAAGTAATAAACTATAGTTACAAGTAACATAGATGAAATTTATAAATATAACATTGAGCAAATGAAGCCAAACACAGACAAACATATATATATAGGATATCACTTCTATAATTTTCTAAACAACAGACAGAACTAATCCAAGGTGTCTGAAATCAAGACAGTATTACACCTAGGGGTTAGGTAATGATTGAAAGGTAAAACAAGGAGATTTCTGTGGTACTAGTAATTTTCTGTTTCTTGATTTTTGTGTTACATGGGTATAAAATTATTTCATTTATAACATTACACAGGGTTTTTTTTAAATGTGGGTTTTTTTTAAGATTTTACTTTTAAGTTATCTCTATACTCCTGCTTGGGGTATAGGGATACCCAGCTAGAGCCCACAACCCTATGCTCAAGAGTTGCGTGCTCCACCAACTAAGCCAGCCAGTTGACCCTACACAGATTCTTGATTTGGTAACATTTACATACACACCAAAAAGAAAAGAAATAAGGAAGTTTTTAAAGTACCGATAAGGAATGATCTTTAGAATAAACTACAAAGAGGATGAAACAAGGTACAAAACTGTATAACATGCTACACTTTGTGTAACAGAAATATATATTTCCATATTTGCTTATATATACATTAGGAAGAAAATTATGTTACATATAGTTGCCTTACTGTGTATATAATGAATCTCTGGAAAGATATAGTAAATTATTAAGTAACACTACTTGCCTCCATTGATGGCCACTAAGTGTCCATCACTATAATAGATAAATCCTTCACTATCTATACAACTTACATTTTTTTGAATGTCAAATCAGGTTGATTTATTCAAGAAAACTTTAAAATGTACATAATGCCAATTAACTATAAAAGCAATACTGTATTTTAAAATGGGGTTATAGGGCACGCCTGGGTGGCTCAGTGGTTGCGCGCCTGCCTTTGGCTCAGGGCGTGATCCTGTGGTCCCGGGATTGAGTCCCACATCAGGCTCCCTGCAAGGAGCCTGCTTCTCCCTCTGCCTCTGTCTTTGCCTGTCTCTCTCTGTGTCTCTCATGAATAAATAAATAAAATCTTTAAAATAAACAAATAAATAAATAAATAAAATAGGGATATAAATTTCCCCAAAAGCCATTTTTGATAGATCAAGTTTGCTAGATAATTTCATAAATTATAAGGTTCTTAAAATATCCTTTCTCTGAAGCTTAGCTAATATTCCTTAGTAGTATTTTGATGATATTAATTAGCAGAACACCACAGATAGAAAAAAACCTCTAATATAATAAGTACAAATAATTTAATGTCTTTGTGTCATAGTATACCTATGAATTCATTTTGAAAACCACATAAAACAATTCTATGCCTTTCCCACCATTATTCAATTTATGATTAGTGATAGGAAGGACTATTAACATGCCTAAAATAGGTCTTATTTTATTTGTTTTCAGATCATGTAGCATAGAAATCAAAACAGTTATTCTTACATATTTAGATTTAAAATCAGATTTGAGGGTGCCTGGGTAGCTCAGTCAGTTAAATATCTGCCTTTGGCTCAGGTCCAGATCCAGAGTTCTGGGACAAGCCCCACATCGGGCTCCCTGCTCAGTGGGGAGTCTGCCTCTCCCTCTCCATTTCCCTCTCTCTGCAAAGCTTCACACACCCTGCCCCCCACCCTGCCTTGGGTTCATGCTCTCTCCCCTCTCTCTTTCTCTCAAATAAATAAAATCTTTTAAAAATTTTTAAAAATAAAATCAGATTTGAAAGAAATCCAAGGATCATTCCCCAGAAGCAGATGAAATATATAAACCTATTTCTTAACAGTTACTGCCTTCAAAGACTATAAGATCAAGGACTAAAGGTTCCCCATAAAAAATAAATAAATAAAAACCTAAAATGTATAGCATAAATTGTGTAAATTAAATATGTATATACAAACATAAGGATATATAGAAATTTACATAGTTAACTGGCTAATTGAAGAAACCTTAGAGTTCCAAAAGATACTTGGTTAAATTCTCCTTTACAGATTAAGCTTCCATCCACCATACATTTAAAAATATTTCCTCCTACAGCAATGATTATTGAAATGATTATTTCAATTTAAAATAATGATTATTTTCAAATTCAAGATAATGAATTTATCTTTATTAAAAAATATCCTATTTTTTGTAAGCATTAATATGAGCAATGCCTGCAAAATTCTATGATTTTAAACTTGTCCAAAATATATCAGCTTGGTCTTTTATGGTGCTAACAGTTAAATCTACATCAATTGAGATAATAAAATTATAACTGAAAATCATCACCATCAATTATTTCTTTCCCCTACCTCCCAAAGGACCATATAGGGACTGGAACATTTCCCTCAACATTCCAACTGTGAGGGTAAAAAACCGATTTTGTCCATATACACAAAAGTGTGGGGCCAGATCTACTCAAATTGTTGAAACAAACAAAATCTTACAAACAGAGAAAGAGATAAAATCAAGATGTCAACATCTGGTAGGTAATATTTTTAGCGGTAAAAAACAGGGATAGTGTAACAACTCTTAACTGATCTTTATATTTTTCAATATCCTGAAAATTCTGCTGCATTACTTAATTTAAAATTTAAGATAAAATAACCAAAACTCGATCTAATCTAAATAAAGAAATTCTATCTGGTTTTAGCAGACTCTAATATATAAATTCCCTCCTCTCAAAATATACTGGAATTAATAAAAATTTCCACTGATTCTGAATCCTAAAATACTATAGACATAATACTTATGAATATTACTCAGAATATTGAGGGTGAATGATTTAAATAGTATAGTATGCACAAAATTAGAAAAAGCAAAACTTTAGATTAAAAATGCCTAACTGCCATCCTTTTTTCTTACATACTTAGAAAAACAGATTTACTTCATTAAACTCTGCCCATATAGTGATGATTCTGTATTAAACTATCCATTCAACAAAATAAAATAAGCACTGTCTTGAGTTCTCAGCAGTGACTACCTGCCTCATTATTCACCTACCTCAGTTTGAATAGTACTTGCTAATGTTTGTAAATTTACTTCTCAGGGGTTTCTTTTTCTTTCATTAACATCAAATTTTCCTGTGATGGCCCTTCTCAATTCACTGCAAAGAGTTAGATTGTTTTCCAAATAATAAACAAATATCAGGTTATTTTTCAGTTAAATTACAGAGATAGATAATAAAATACAAATTTTACTTCCTCGCCAGGTGGATTATCAATTAAGTAGATGTGAATTACGTTCTAGGTCTAATTGACACCAACAGTAGAAGCAATAAAATTTGGTAGTTTGTTACCAATAAAATCTAGTAATTTTCTCCATATCCACTCAATTAATTTTCTCTTTCTGATTATTAATATTTCATTCTAAAATGGGGGGATCTATACTCTGATCAAATTATCATCTTGGAAAACGTTAAGCTTGGATGTGTAGTACTGTTCAACACTTAGTACCAACATATTTGGACTAAGTGTCTTTTATGACACTTTTGACTCAGTATTTTTTTTTCATGTTAACATATTTAAGTAAAAGACTTTAGTGTAGGACATAACTTCCATGATCAAAAGGAGTAAAAAGGTTTTAGCATTTACTTGACTTTTAACCTTAGGTCTGAGTTTTCAGCACCATGGCCTACGGAAAAAAAAATACATCATTGCTGCAGTGCTAGTTTATAGCAAAAACAAAAATGTTAGGAGTTCCCCATTAGATTGAATCTAATTAATTATGAATTATCTATGAAAATAAACTACTATAAAAGCAAGCATAACATCAACTTATTCCTAGATATTAAGATTATGAAAAAAACTAGTCTTTCAAAAGTTAACCTGAAACTTCTCAGGAAATACTTTTTTCATACATCAGGAAATTGTTTAACTCAGACATTCTTACCGTTCTCGGTTAAATTTAAGAGAATGAAGAATAGCTGGCCTTTTTTGTCTAAGATTCCACAAATGAAGTGTATCATCTGAACTTGCACTAACCAAAGCACCCTGAAACAAAAAGAAGACAAAGTAAGTGAGCTACTTCCTTAAGAGTTTTTTGTTAAGCAAAAATAATAAGCGAATTTACTGAAGTTTTCACTACTTGAAGAGCTATTTCTATCTATATAACCTAGAAATACAAGGAAAAACAATTGTATATACTTCAATCAGGAAGGCTAAGAATGCTGAGTAGATGAGGAAGTGAATTACTGCATATAAATCGGTCAGAATAACTAGCTCAAGGAATATGCATTTAACACTAGAGAGAAACAATTATTGAAGCATCATTATGATATTAAGGATTTTTGTATTTTGTTTGGGAAAAACTAAGTTTAAATTTCTTATTTCTAATATTCACACACATACTATGTAGCTTCCAGAAAAGAAAATATCCAACCCAGTTTTAAAATTGCAATATGGTCATATAAAAATTCACCATTATAAGAACTTTCTGTACAGTTGGAAAATATATATTCTCTCTACAAAGTATATTTGGTATAATTTATTTTCAATAAGTAATTTGTTCCAAGAAGCTTCATCAATAATAAAAGAAAACATCTTTAATGAAAGAAAACATTTATCCAGCTAGCATTCAGTATAACTACAAAATACTAAGATATGTTTTACATTACATCCAAATACAGATGAATCATATTTCAAATACAATAGGATGTTTCCTACCTCTTAATATGGCAAACACCATAAGGGCATATAAGGGCAGATAACTAACTGCCATATATGATTTCAAACATATATGCTTAAGTTATTTCCTTGATTTAAGTAACATCTTAAACTCTGGTCAGAACTTTTACTATTATGAGTTTCCCAGCTAAAAATGCCAATGCTTGCCCTCTGACAAAGCCTGACAGTATTCTAGAGTACTAAATGTGTTCTATAAAAGAGATCTTGCGGAATCATGGTATCCTGATTTATTCAAAATTCTTTTCAGATTTTGCAAAGTAATTTGCTACAAGTATAACCTTTCATAGTTTATAATATTGACCACAGATATCAAAATGACTATCCCATTTAGAGGATCAGATATAGTTATATTGAAGTTCCTAGAATTTATTTCTTTAGGAATTAAAGGAGAGAAGATAGAAACTGTTCTAGAAGACCGTATAGGTTCCCAAGATGAAAATGTTCATGTATTCTATCATGCTTCACTTCATATTGTGTACCGATGGTTTTAGGCTCAGAGAATATCTTTTAAAATACAAATCATAATCCCAGAGTATGTCCATTAAAATACTTTTTAAGGGACACCTAGGTGGCTCAGTGGTTGAACGTCTGCCTTCAGCTCAGGGCATGATCCCAGGTCCAGGGACAGAGTCCCACTTTGGACTCCCTATGAGGAGCCTGCTTCTCCCTCTGCCTATGTCTCTCTCTCTCTCTCTCTCTGTGTTTCTCATGAATAAATAAATTCTTTAAAAAATATATTTTTTAAATGTATGTAATTTGCATATTTGTATGTAAGTACATAAAACCACGTTAAAAGAGGTATATATTGATATATACATTTTAACATGAACACATAGAAGATTATATTCCATTCAACAAAATATACTCTATACGTGCCTTGAGGAATTTTATGTTTGTTTGCTTGTTTTATATATAAACCATCCCCAAATGTTACTTATATACAAACTCAAATGTTACTGGAATTGCATGCAAGTGCTTGATAAGCTCATTTTTTGTTTGTTTGTTTGTTTGTTTATATACAGGATACTGATTGCTTTTCTAAAGACAATGGAAATTTGCTTAGTATTAGGGTGAGAATAGAACATGATATATAAAATTAATAAAACTTTCTCAAATAGTTATGTGCTATACCAAAGATATGATATGCCAAAGGCAATGGAATTAAAGCAGCATATATTCAATAATATCAGTGTGATAGCCAAATAAATTAAGGAAGGAAGTTAGTATTATTAATTCTTAGGTAAAATATGAAGTAACATCATTTTGGAGGGATGCGAACAGGACCACTGAGCATAACAATACCAAAAGAGATTATAAGACACATGAAAGTGAGCACACCAGCAGGTTGTCTAGGGCTTACTTACAAAGCAAAATAAATCTATAAGAAGCACAAATAATAAAGATCTGTAAAAAGATTAAAAACTGAATAAAAACACCAGCCATGAGGCAGAGACTAAGAAGTTTGGTGGGAAAAGGTAAAGAAACTGATGTGAGGGCAGCCTGGGTGGCTCAGCGATTTAGCGCCGCATCAGCCCAGGCCCTGATCCTGGAGACCCGGGATCGAGTCCCACGTCGGGCTCCCTGCATGGACCCTGCTTCTCCCTCTGCCTGTGTCTCTGCCTCTCTCTCCCTCCCTCTCTCCCTCTGTGTCTCTCATGAATAAATAAAATAAGTAAAATCTTAAAAAAAAAAAGAAAGAGAAAGAAAGAAAGAAAGAAAGAAAGAAAGAAAGAAAGAAAGAAAGAAAGAAAGAAAGAAAGAAAGAAAGAAAGAAAAGAAAGAAAGAAAGAAAGAAAGAAAGAAAGAAGAAAGAAAGAAAGAAAGAAAGAAAGAAAGAAAGAAAGAAAGAAAGAAAGAAAGAAAGAAAGAAAAAGAAAGAAAGAAACTGATGTGAGATGGATCAGGGTGATTATTTCAGGCTAGGCAATGTAACATCTGAAGGATGTTGATGGTTTGTCTTTTTACTTAGTTATTCAGCACAGAAGCAAACTTAGGGACTTTAAGATGATTCTCAGAGGATGGAAACTAGAGAAAATCACCTAGAAACAAGTCATGTCTGCTAGGACACAGCCATGCAGAGGGCAAAGGCTGAGATCTCTACACGAGGAGCTACAGAGTAACACTGAAAGTTCAAAAAGGTTGGCGTTCTAAATACTAATGACAAATATTACAATAAAATATTTAATTTCTCTTTTCTTCCTTATCTCCCTCTCTCATTGTGATACCTCATAGCAAGTACACCTACAATGTAAAATATGCTAGGTTTGTCAATAAGGAGAATCTCACTGCCTTCTGACAAAGATTTTGGGCCAAGAGAAGTAAAAGGTGGACATCCACCAACATCACAAATTTTTCATGTCTTAAAGGTCTCTGATACAAAATTCCTATGAACCATTTTACTGATGTTTAGGATTATAAAATTCTTAGAGAAAAACATATATGAAATATATGGAGATACTGAATAAAAGATCATTCATACCATGAGAAAACAACCAGTAGTACTTCATTTTTTTTTCTCAAGGCATTGAGTTTAATCTGCTAAGTGCTTGAATTTGGTATGAAACAAATTTTAAAGCACTTTTGCAATGACTGGCTCACTAAACTTAAAATAGCTCAAAAAGACATAATGATCCATTTAAAATATTAATAAAAAGGAGTCCAGAAGGCTTAATAAGTCTTCAACCTATAGAAGATCTGCATGCATTCTGAGCTTTATAAGTATATATTTGTCTTTGGGAAGTTCATTACCATAGGTCTATTAAGAATAAGGGATAAGATAGGGAGCCAAATGTCATAATAGCTATGGATATATAAATAAATACAAATGCATCTAGTACCAATAAATATATCTGAATATGTATTCAGATAGAAGAACCCATAGATAAATAACTGAAAAAGTTATTTCAGGAAAGATAAGGCCAAAACATGAAGCTAGTACTGATTATAAATTTAAGTTGGTAGGCAAAAGAAAAGTTTAATAGTCAATGAAGCAATCAGAGTTTTAATAATTTTTAAAAAGCATGTGAATAATTAATCTGTAAATTATGCTACATAAAAATAACAATCTTTTGGCATATGCAACCTTTTTCCTTTAAAATTTAATAAATTCACAAATACTGATATAGTGTTTTATAAGAAATATGTCCATGAACAAAAATATTGCATACATATATATCTTTAAACATTTAGAACATATGAAAAACAGCATTTAAATAAAATAATATATTTTTATATATCATAATATAAAAAAGATCACATCAACTAATCTAGTGTGTATGTGCACATCACTGTGACAGTCAAGAAAATCCTTACCTCATTGATCAAGAATTGGAGCTGCAGGACAGCTGCACCACTTTCATGTTGGCAATAACAATCAACGCCAGGTCTCCCGAGTCTAATATAATAAACGTCAAGGATTCTAACATTTTAATTAGTACTAATATTAGTGAGTAAAGTAAAAACTAACTTACTTAGCATCTAATGTTTTGCTTTTTAGTTATCCTTATTTTTGTAAATGGTCAAAAAATCTTAGTTGATGCAAATTACATAATATATAATACAGGGCATTAACAAAATGGCCAAATAGGGCATCTTTGCACATATCCCTTCCTCAACAACAATAATTTGCCATCCATGCACAGACAAAAGTGCCTCCCAGGAAGCTCCTAGATCTAGATAGGAGACTGTGAAACTCCAATGCAGTCCAAGAATGAAGAGAGTTGTTTTGAGGAGGTAGGCTTATACCAGACAGCTGATTTACTGATTATAGTCTCAGCTACAAAAACAGAAATGGCTCTGTACCCCTGAGAACTCAGCTATAGTTTCATGCAGCTTGGGGTCTGTCACCAATATGCGCTATATACCAAGAGATCTGGAAGAGTCACTCCCACCCAGGCATCAGGTGGTAGTCACACAGACCTCATTTCAGCTGTGGACCCAGAAGTGGTATTTGAACCAGCTCTAGCTCTTCTTGGCTGCAGTGCAGGAGCCACTGGAGGTAAGCCCAGCAAACTCAAGCAAACCACAGATTCTGAGATGGCATTGTAACTGGGCTCTAGCCCATCCCAGCCATAGTGTAGGAACAATCTTGCTGGCACAGGGATCCTATGCCCCTAGAGATCCTAAAAGGGCCCTATATGTGGCTTCATCTTCCTCACAGCAACAGACTGTTAGTAGTCCTGAGGGTCCAGGGTCCCAGCAGAAGACATTCCCATCTGTGCATCTGAAGATCTAGGAAAGGCTCCATACTCTACTCCCTACCGCTTCCAGCCATAATCCACAAGTAGACCTGCTGCCATGAGAACCAGGCTGCAGACACTCCTATCTGTGTTTACAGGGACCTTGAAAGGGCCAATACATGATCCCAGCCGCCTAACAGTCATAATCAGCCAGCAGTCCTTTGAGTCCAGGGTCCCAGTAGGAAACATGCCTGGCTGCAACCCTGATGACTCTGAAAGGGCCCTATATTCAGTTCCAGCTCATCCAACTGCCATCTGCTAGGCAGTGCCATCTATTGCCACAGGGACCTAGCAGAAGATATTCCTGTTTGTATTCCCAGAGATCCCTATACTGGGTACCAGCCCCTCCCAGCTTCAATCTATGAGCAGTCCTATAGGCACAAGGACCTGGTAAGAGATACAACTGCACCCCAAAAGATCCTGAAAAGGCCCTATACTTGGTTTGAGCCCCTCTAGCCATGGTCAGGGACCAATCCAGCCTATCAAGTGACTTGGAGAGAGACATACCCATCTGTGCCCCTAGGGCCAGATCTGCAAACTTAATATTGGCTGTGGAATGTGAAACAGCCCTGAGGCTCAGTTCCAGCACCTCTCAGCCACAGATCAGGGTCAATCCTGCCCACCCAGGGAGCCATCCAGTAACTAGATAGCAGTCCTACCAGGGATATGGTGGGAATCACACCCGCCATTTACTTGAGCATAGGCTCGCTGTCTATTTACCTGATAACAGGACCCACATATAGGCCCTTGTCCAGTACCACCCTACTGACAAGGTACTAATGGCAGTTGTATGCACCCAGGGGCCAGCAATGATCCACATTGGCCTAAGCCCTGGTAACAAACCCAACAACAGACTCCACTGCAGATCCAGTGACAGCCTTGTAACTGGCTCCAACACAGCACACCTGCAATTCTGGAGATAATACTATCAGCTCAGGGAATGGAACAAGAGAAGGACTTTATCTTCCATTCTATAAAGACTGAAAGAAGGGTTTGCTCCTGCAAAAGCACAGACATCAATACAAGGCAACATGGATCATGAAGAAACAAACATATACCACCACCAAAGAATACTAATAGCATTTCAGCAATGGACTCCAAAGAAATGGAAATCTATGATTTGCCAGCAAAGAAATAAAAATAATCATCTTAAGAAAATGTGAATGAAAATGCAAAAGAACACCAATAGACAACTGAAAAAAATTAAGAAAACAGTTCGTGAACAAAATGCATTTGATAAAGAAACAGAAACCATAAAAAGAACCAAACAGAAATCCTGAAGCTCAAGAATACAATGTCAGAAATGAAAATTTCAAAAACAGAGCCTAAATAACAGCCCTGATCATACAAAAGACTTAGCAAACTCAAAGACAAATCATCTGAAATTAACCAGTTAGAGAAACAAAAAGAAGAGTGAAGAAAGCCTAAGTAAATTATGGGATACCAACAAGCAAATGGGCATTTGCATCATGAGAGTCCCAGAAGAAAAAAGAAGAGGAAAAAAAAGCAGAAATATCATTTAAAGAAAAAAATAGCTGAAAACTTCCCAAATCTTGGGAAAGCTATATATATCCAAGTACAGGAAGCTGAAAGAAACTCAAGCAAGATCAATCCAAAGATTTCTCTGAGAAACATTATAACCAAAATGCTTAAAGTTAATGACAAGGAGATAATTTTGAAAGTAACAAGAGAAAAGCAATTTTTTACTACAAAGGAACCCACATAAGTCTATCAGTGGATTTCTCTGCAGAAACCCAGCAGGCCAGGAGGTAGTGTGATGATATATTGAAAGTAATGAAATAAAAAAGCTGCCAGCCAAGAATAATATACCCAGCAAAACTGTCCTTCAGAAATGAAGGAAAGATAAAGACATTTCCAAACAGTAGTTAAGACTTCATTACCACTAAACCTGACGCTACAAAAAAATGCTAAAGGGAGTTTAAGCTGAAATGAAAGGACACTATGTAACAAGCTGAAACATAAGAGCATAAAATTCACTGGTAAGAGTAAATATATAGTTAAATTCAGAATACCCCAGTACTGTAATGGTGGTATATAAATCACTTTTATCTCTATTATAAAAACTAAAGAAAACATTTAAAATGCTATAGCTACAACAATTTGTTAATGGATGCACAATATATAAAGAATAAAATGTGACAACAATATGATAAAATGTTGGAGGATAAGTAAAAGTGTAGATTTGGTATGTGATTGAAAGTGAGTTATTATCAGCCTAAAATAGACTGTTATATCTCTAAGATGTTTTACATAAGCCTCATTATAACCAAAATTAAAATCTATAGTATTTACATAAAAGGTAAAGAGAAAAGAATTAAAGCATAAATATATATATATATATATATACACAAAAAAATAAATTCAGAATTGAAAAAGAACAAAGGAATAAAGGAAATAAAAAATTCAGAAAACAATTTAAAAATGGCAATACTAGTACTTACCAACAAATAATTAACTTAAATGTAAATGAACTAATTCTTTAATCAAAAGATACAATGGTGGCTAATCGGATTAAAAAAAAGATCCAATGATATATGGTCTATATGAGACTCTCTTTAGCTTTACAGATACACATAAGCAGAAATTGAAAGGATGGAAAAAGATATTCCATGCAAATGGTAACCCAAAGAGAGCATGAGTGCTTATACTGAAGACAGACAAAACAAACTTTTAGTCAAAATCAGTGGCAAGAGGAAAAAGTCACAATGTAGTGATAAAGAAGTCAATTCATCAAGAGAATATAACAATTATAAATATATATGCATCAACACTGGAGCACCTAAATATTTAAAGTGAATATTAGAACTGGAAGGAGAATTAGAAGGCAATACAATAATAGTAGGACACTTAAATACCCTACTTTCAACATTAGAGAAAGCATCCAGACAGACTTAGTAAGAAAACAGTGGACCTAAATAACACTACAGACCAAATGGACCTAACAGACACATAAAAATATTCCATTCAAAAAACCTGAATACACACTCTTCTTAAGTACATACAAAATATTCTCCAGGATACATTATATGCTGGAATACAAAGCAAGAAGATTGAAACTATTTCTAGTATCTTTTCTGACTGCAGTGCTATTACAATAAAAAATCAATAACAGGAAGAAAATTGAAAAAAATCACAAATATGTGGAAATTAAACAACAAAATTCTGAACAACTAATGGATTAAAAAAAAACAAAAGAGAAATCATAAAGTATCCTGAGACAACTGGAAATGAAAACAAAACATACCAAAACTTATGGGATACAGGAAAGCATTCCTACAAGTTTATAGCAAAAAATGCCAAAAATAAGAGAAAAGAAAGATCTTAAATAAACAACTTAATTTTATAACAAAAGGAATTAGAAAAAGAACAAACTAAGCCTAAGTTAGCAGAAGAAAAGAAATAATAAAAATCAGAGTGGAAATAACTAAAATAGAGGCTAAAGAGATAATAGAAAAAAATCAATGAAAAAGTCAATGAAATAAGAGCCAGTTTTTGGAGGGATAAACAAAATTGACAAATCTTTAGACCGAGCAATCAAAAAAGAGAAGACTCAAATAAACCTATAAATGGAAGAGAAGACATTACACATGATCCCACAGAAATTCAAAGAATCACAGAAGCTACTTTGAACAAGCATATGTCAATAAGTTGGATAACCTAAAAGCAATGGATAAGTTCCTAGAAACATAAAACCTACCAAGAATGAATCATGAAGAAATGGAAGATGTAAAAACACAATAATGACTAAAGGGATGGAAGCAATAACTAAAACCTCCCTTGGGGCACTCTGATTGGCTCAGTTGATAGAACATCTGACTTTTGATTTTGGTTCAGGTCATGATCTCAGGGTCATGAGATTGAGCCTCACATCATGCTTCATGCTCAGCACAGAGTCTGCTTGAGATTCACTCTCCCGCTCTCTCTGTCCCTCCCCATGTTCACACTCATACTCTCACTTCTTCTCACTCTCTCTAAAATAAATGAATAAGGGCACCTGTGTGGCACAGTCAAGCATCTGATGCTGGAATTTAAAAAACCAGCTACTCAGTTCTAGGAGAGCCCACAGGGCATAGGAAGCTGAGTCCCCAAATTTTAAAGAGACAGCACTACAAAAAGCCCACAGGGATACAGAACAGAAGCAACAGTCTGAAAAACATCTGGGGCAGACTGGAAGGAGAGTTATTTACTAATCTCAGAGCATGTCTGGAGGGGCAGGGTTCATTGAAGGACTTCTCCAGGAACAAAGGAGCTGGCAGGTGCCATTTCTTTCCTCCACCTGCCCCCTGGAATGAACCTACTGCCATATATGGGAACCACTGCAGGGCCAACATTCACTACCTAACTTGCTTTCACCGAACCTAGATCCCCAGGCTTCAATGGATCCACCCTATTCCAGTCACACTTGACTCATCCATAGCATTATGGGTTTCCTCCTCACAGAAGACCAGCACAAACCCTACCAACACCTTGTTTCCTAACCTGCATGCCTTGTGGGTCTAGCCACCTCTGGCAGTGGTGGGTACCTTATCACAGAAGATCTCCATGCACCATGTTAAAATTGTGGGCTCCACTATGCACACTGTACAGATCAGCACCAGCCTGCCTTGATCCTGGCAACTCTGACAGGTCTTATTGTACAAAGAGACTGGCTCACATCCTGTTAAAACCACATGTCTCACCTGGCTGGTCTCACCAGCATGCAAGCCTTAAGGACACAGTGCCCCAAAATCCCCTTCAAAATATTCTTGGCTAGAGACCATTCAAGCTGCACCATGAGTCTGGCAGTGTGCAAGCAGCCCCAACAGGGACTAGCACCACTCCACAGTGACTCCTGCCATGGGGTGAAGGGAAGATAGCCACAGAGCAGTCAAATGGGGACCCTACCAGTGGGCTGGGGGAAGATAGTTGATCTGATTGCAGGCCCCATCCACTAATGCAAGCTTCTCAGGGGATAACAGGGAAAGTGTTCCACAGTTTCCTCCTACTGCATATCTGGCAAACACATGGTCTGACTAAACCCAAGTCCAAGGCAGTCCACTAACTCTACAGGGACCAAACACTGCCTACGACAGGCAAAGAGAGTCACTGCAGATGACTAGAATGAGAGAAAAAGCAGCCAAAAAACAACAGGGCACATGCAACATATATAGGAGACAATACTGGAGCTCCAGGTTCTGGTGAAAAGGGGACACTGCACTGCAGGGCAGTATAAGACCTCTTCATTAGGCCATTACTTTAAAGAGAAGAGACGTAGCTGACTTTCCTAACACAGAGAAACAGACAAAGAGAGTAAGACCAAATGAAACAACAGAAAAATATGTAAACTAAAACACAGGACAAAATAACAATAAGAGACCTAATTAAAATGGATATAAGTAATATGCTGAATAGAGAATTTAAAGTAATGATCATCATGATACTCATCGGACTTGAGAAGAGTGGAAGAAGCAGTGAGACACTTAACAAAGATAAAAAAGAACCACTCAGAGATGAAGAATACAATAAATGAAATTAAAAATACACTTGATGGAATAAATCGCAGGCGAGAAGAAGCAGAAGAATAAATTAGTAGCCTGAAGGAGAGAGTAATGGAAATTAATAAAGCTGAGAAAGTGAGAAAAAAAAAGAATTATACAAACTGAGAATAGACTTAGGGAACTCAGTGACTCCATTAAGCTCACAGAGATCCCAGAAGGACAGACAGAAAAGGAGGCAGAAAATTTATTTGAAGAAATAAGAGCTGAAAACTTACCTAAACTGGAGAAGGAAACAAAAATCAAGAACCAGGAGGCACAGAGATTGCCCAATAAAATCAACCCATTACTATGCACCAAGACACATAGTAATTAAAATGGCAAAAAGCAGTGACAAAGAAAAAAATTTTTAAGCATCTAGAGAAAAGAAGACAGTTATATACAAGAGAAACCTCAAAAGTTTATTATCAGAGTTTTCAGCAGAAACTCTATAGCCCCAAAGGGAGTTGCATAATCAAAGTGTTAAAAGGAAGAAAATCTACAGCCGAGAATACTCTATCCAGAAAGGCTATCATTCAAAATATAAGGAGAGATGGGGTACCTGGGTATCTCAGTGGTTGAGCATCTGCCTTTGGCTCAGGTCATGGTCCTAGGGTCCTGGGATTGACTCCCCACAGGGAGCCTGCTTCTCCCTCTGCCTATGTCTTCACCTCTCTGTGTGTCTCTCACGAATAAATAAATAAAGTCTTAAAAATAAACAAAAAAAGGGAGAGATAATGAATTTCCCAGACAAACAGAAGCTAAAGGAGTTCATGACATCTAAACCAGACCTATAAGAAATGTTAAAGGGGACCCTGAGTGGAAAGGAAAGACCAGAGTAAGAAGAGTAAGAAAAGTAGGAAGCACAAAAACATTTTTTTAAAGATTTTATTTATTTATCCATGAGAGACACAGAGAGAGAGAGGCAAAGACATAGCCAGAGGGAGAAGTAGGCTCCTCACAGGGACCCCAATGTGGGACTCGATCCCTGGTCAGGGATCACACCCTGAGCCAAAGGCAGACACTCAACCGCTGAGCCACCCAGGTGTCCCAGAACAAAACCATTTCTTAAAAAAAAAGGTATATCTGTAAAAATTAGTAAAGGAAATCACAAAATAAAAAATAAATGCACATTAATTATGATCCCTTATCTAAAATGTGGAAAGGGGAACAAGTAAAGAATACGTTCAAACTTAAGCAACCATCAATATAAACTACTATGTGCAGATGGTGATATATAAAAATCCAATGGCAACCACAGATCAAAAGCTACTAATAAATATGCAAAAAAATAAAGAGAAAGGAATTCATAAAAGTGAAAGTGAAGCAAATGTCACAACATATTGTCATGTCATGTCATGTCATGAAAGAAAGCCAGCAAACCATAAGACAAGACAGCAAGGGAAGAAAGAAACAGAGAAGAACTATGAAAACAACCATAAAACAAGTAATAAAATGGCAATAAATACATACCTACCAATAATCACTTTCAATGTAAATGGACTAAACACTCCAATCAAAAGACATAGGATGATGGAATGGGTAAAAAACATGGCCCAGGCAGCCCTGGTGGCTCAGCGGTTTAGCGCCGCCTTCAGCCGAGGGCGTGATTCTGGAGACCTGAGATCGAGTCCCACATTGAGCTCCCTGCATGGAGCCTGCTTCTCCCTCTGCCTGTGTCTCTGCCTCTCTCTCTCACTCTCTCTCTCTTTCTCTCTCTCTCTTTCTCTGTCTCTCATAAATAAATAAATAAAACCTTTAAGAAAAAAAAAAACATGACCCATCTATATGCTGCCTAACAGACTCATTTCAGACCCAGGACACCTGCAGATTGAAAGTGAGGGGATGGAGAAACATTTATCATGAAAATGATGTCAAAAGAAAGCAGGGATAGCAATACTTGTGTCAGACAAAATAGACTTTATAACAAAGACTGTAACAGGAGACAAAACTATATAATCACAAAGGAGACAATCCAACAAAAAGATATAACAATTGTAAATATTTATGGACTGAACAAATATATAAACAGTAAATAACAGATATAAAGGAACTAATCAATATTAATAGGATAATTATAGAGGACCTTAACAGCCCACTTACATTAATGGATAAACCATCTAATCAGAAAATCAACAGGGAAACAGTAGCTTTGGATGATACATTGGATCAAGTGGATTTAACAAATATATTCACCACACTCCATCCTAAAATAGCAGAATACACATTCTTTTCAAGTGTATATGGAACATTCTCCAGAATAGACCACATATTGGGCCACAAAAAAAGTCTCAACAAATTCAGAAAAAGCAAAGTCATAACATGCATAAATGAAATCAGGAGCCGGTTCTTTGAAAAGATAAACAATATTCATAAACCTCTAACCAGACACACAAAAATTTTAAAAAGGACTCTAATAAACAAAATCAGAAATGAAAGAGGAGTAATAACAACTAACACCACAGAAATACAAATTATTCTAAGAATATTATGAAAAATTATACAACAAATTAAACAACCTAAAGAAATGGATAAATGCCTAGAAACATATAACCTCCAAAGAGTGAAGCTGGAAGAAATAGAAAATTTGAACAAACTGAGTACTAGCAAGGAGATGGAAATCAGTAGTCAAAAAACTACCAAAAAACAAAAGTCTAGGACCAGATGGCTTCACAGGCAAATTCTATCAATCTCTTAAAGAAGAGTTAACACCCATTCTTCTTAAACTATTTTAAAAAATAGAAGAGGAAGATTTCCAAATATATTCTATGAGGCCAGTGTTAGTTAACCTGTTATCAAAGCCAGATAAAGACACCATGAGAGAGAGAGAGAGAACTAAAGGCCAATATCTGATGAACATAGATGCAAAATACCTCAGCAAAATACTGGCAAACCAAATCCGTCAATACATTAAAAAAATCATTTGCTACAATCAAGTAGGATTTGTTCCTGGGTTGTGATGGTGGTTCAATATTTGGAAATCAATCAACATGATACATTGCATTAATAAGAGAAAGGGTATGATCATTTCAGTAGTTGAAGAAAAAGCATTTGACAAAGTACAATATCCATTCATGATAAAAACCTTCAACAAAATAAGAGAGAACACACCTCAACATTATAAAGGTCTCATATAAAAAACCCACAGCCAAAATCATACTCAATGAAGAAAACTGAGAGCTTTTCCCCTAAGGTCAGAAATAAGACAAGGAGTCCACTTTCACTACCTTTATTCAACATAATACTGGAAGTCTTAGCCACAGCAATCAGACAACAAAAAGAAATAAAAGGCATCCAAGATGCTAAGGAAGAAGTAAAACTTTCCCTATTTGCATATAACATGATAGCATATAATAAAAAACAACTAAAGACTGATAGGACTGATAAATGAATTCAGTAAAGGCACAACATAAAAAAATGAATATACAGAAATCTGTTGCATTTTTATACACTAAAATGAAGCAGTAGAAAGAGAAATTAAGAAAACAATCTAATTTATAATTATACCAAAAAGAATAAAATATCAATGGGTAAACCAAATAAATGAAAGGGCTGTACCTTGAAAATTATAAAACATTCATGAAAGAAACGGAAGATGACACAAAGAAATGGAAAGATATTCCATTCTCATGGACTGGAAAAACAAATATTGTTACAATATCTATATTGCCCAAAATAATCTATATTTAATGCAAGCTCTATCAAAATACCAAAATATTTCTTACAGAACTAGAATAAACAATTGTAAAATTTGCGTGGAACCACAAAAAACCCTAAATAGCAAAAGCAATCTTGAAAGAAGAATAAAACTGGATGTATCACAATTCCAGACTTCAAGTTATATTACAAAGCTGTAATAATCAAGACAGTACAGTACTGGAACAAAAACAGACACATAGATCAATGGAACAGAATAGAAAACTAAAAAATGAACCCACAGTTACATGGTCAATTAATATTTGACAAAGCCGGAAAGAAAATCCACTGGAAAAAAACACTTTCTTCAACAAATGGCGTTGGGAGAACTGGACAGCTACATGCACAAGAATGAAACTGTACTATGTTTTTACATCACACACAAAAATAAACTCAAAATGAATTAAAAACCTAAATGTAAGACCTGAAGCCATACAAATCCTAGAAGAGAACACAGGCACTACTAACTTCTTTGAAATTGGTCATAGCAACTTCTTGTTAGATATTTCTTCTGAGGCAAGGGAAATAAAAGCAAAAATCAACTATTGGGACTACATCAAAATTGAAAAGCTTCTGTAGGACAAGGGAAACAATCAATAAAACTAAAAGGCAACCTACTGAATCAACCAACCTATCTGAGAAGATATTTGCACATGACATATCTGATAAAGGGTAATATATAAAGACCTTATAAAACTCAACACAACCCCCCAAACAATCCAATTTAAAAAATTAGTTATTAATAAAAATTTTCCCAAAGAAAATCTACAGATGGGCAACAGACACATGAAAAGATGTTCAACATCGCTTGTCATCAGGGAAATGAAATCAAAATTACAATGAGATATCACCTCACATCTATCAGAATGGCTAAAATTGAAAACACAAGAAACAATGAGGATTGACAAGGATATGGAGAAATGGGAACCCTCTTGTACTATTGGTAGAAATGCAAACTGAGGCAGCTACTGTGAAAAACAGTATAGACATTTCTCAAAAAGTTAAAAACAAAACTCACCTAAGATCCAGCAATCGCATTACTCAGTATTTACCCAAAGAATACAAAAATACTAATTCAAAGGGATACATGTACCCCAATGTTTATAGCAGCATTATTTACAATAGCCAAATTACAGAAACAGCCCAAGTGTCCAAGTGATGAATGGATAAAGATGTGGCATACATACAACGTAATATTACTTGGCCATAAAAAGGGATAAAATCTTGACACTTGCAATTTCATGGATAGAGCTTTGAGAGTGTAATGCTAAGTGAAATAAGTCAGTCAGATAAAAACAAATATCATATGATTTTACTCAGATGTGGATACTAAGAAACAAAAGAACAAACGGAAAAAAAAGAGAGGGGGTGAAAACCAAGAGACAGACTCTTAACTATAAAGAACTGATGGTTACCAGAAGGTAGGGGCAGGGATGGGTTAAATAGGTCATGAGAATTAAGGAGAGCACTGGATATTGTATGGAAGAGTTTTGTTTTGATGAGCACTGGATATTGTATGGAAGAGTTCAATCGCTATATTGTACACCTAAAACTAATATATCATATGTTAAGTAGCGGGATTTAAATAAAAACTTTAAAAAAAATCATTTGACCATATATGAAAGGGTTTATTTATGGGCTCTCTATTCCATTGGTCTATAAATCTATCTGTGTATGTGCTATGCCATTTTGGTTTGATTACTGTAGCTTTGTAATAAGTTTTAAAATCAGGAAGTCTGAGACTTCTAACTTTGCTTTATTTCAAGATTTTTTTTTAAAGTAAGCTCTACACCTAACATGGGCCTTAGCTCACAACCCCAAAATCAAGAGTCACATGCTCTACAAACTGAGTCAGAGAGGACCCCTTCTTTTAAGATTATTTTGGCTATTTGGGGTCCCTTGAGACTCCATATGAAATTTAAGATGAATTTTTCTATTTCCGCAAAAAATATCATTGAGTTTGACTTCAGTTGAATTGTGGATCACTTTGGTTAGTATTGACATCTTAACAATATTAAGCCTTTTAACACATAAACACAGAATATCTTTCCATTTCTTTATGTCTTCTTAAATTTCTTCCAGAAACAATTTATAGTTTTTGGTGTACAGTTCTTTTGCTTCCTTGGTTAAATTCATTCCTAAATATTTTAGCCTTTTTCATGTTATTGTAGTTGAAGTTGTTTTAATTTCCTTTTCAGATTGTTCATTGTTACTGTACAATAACTAATTTTTGTTTGTTGATTTTGTATCCTGCAGCTTTGCTGGATTCATTTAGTAGTTCCAACAATTTTGTATGTGCAGAAGCTTCAAGGTTTCTCCTTTACTTGTGAAAGACAATTTCCTAAATAATTATATGCTGTTGAGTTTTTCTTTCAATACTTTAAATATTCTATTCCACTCCTTTTCTTCTTCCATGGTTCCTAAATAAAAGTCCACTGTAATTCCTATCCTTGTTCTTCTATAGTAAGGTGGTTTCCCTCCTATAGCTTCCTTCAAATTTTCTCTTTGCATTTGCTTATCAACAATGATATTCCTACTGCAATTTTCCATTTTTAAAAATTTATTTTGCTTCTTGTTCTCTGAGATTCCTTGGTCTTCATTTGGTTTCTGTTATTAATTCTGTAAAGTTCTCAGCCATTATTACTTTGAATATCGTTCTTCTGTCCATTTTGTTCCTTCTGGTAGTTCAGTAACATTTATATTACACCTTCTAAAATTGTCATACATTTCTTAGAATATTCAGATGTGTTTTTCTCCCATTATTTTCTCTTTATGTTTCCATTTGGGAAATTTTTATTGACCTATCTTTAAACTTTGTGATTTTTTTCCTGCCTTGAATCCAGCCTATTAATAAGACCAGCCAGCATATTCTTCATTTCTCTAGAGTGTTTTTGATTTCTGGCATTTCCTTTTGAATATTTCTTAAAAAAAAAAAAAAAAAAGATTGTATTTATTTTAGAGAGAGAGGGAGAGAGCACAAGCAAGGGTGAGGAGCAGAGGGAGAGGAACAAGCAGACTCCATGCTGATTGAGAAGCCTGACACAGGCTTGATTGCATGACCCTGAGATCATAACTGAAGCCTAAATCAAGAGTTGGATGCTCAACCAACTGAACAACCTGGCCACCCCTCCTTTTGAACTATTTTTTAGAGTTTTCACCATTATTGCTTACATTACCCATTTTACATGCATGATATCTACTTTTAAATGTGTTTTATAGTGTCTGCATTAGAGTTCTTAGCACACGAAACACAGCTATTTTAAATTCCTTGTCCTATAATTCCATAATCTCTGTCATAGCTCAGTCTGGTTATGATGCTTGCTTCATCTGTTTAGATTGCATTTTTAATTGCTTTTGGAATGCTCTGCAATTTTTTGTTGAGTCAGTTATGTTGGTATAAGCTAATAAAAACTGAGGTCAATGGCCTTTAGCTGATCATTTATGTTCATTTTTCTAGGTCTATTTGGTGGTTTATGTAGCTATTTATGTCAGAGACATCAAATATCTCTATTGTCTATATTTGTCATCACGATTGACTTTAGACCTATTACTCCTTAGAGAGAGTCTATATCTGTCACTAAACCAGAGCCTGGTTAGTGCTGTGATAAGGTATTCAGGGGGTGGGGGGAGGGTGTGTGGTTACATTCCAGTCTTTTAGTAACCCTGTATGTCAGAGGTATGACCTTTACAAGTGTTCCTGCAGCGATATAGTCTTTTCACCCACTTTGGTGAGAGGAAAGCTAAAAGGAGGTAAAGTTGGAGATAAAGTTGGAAACTTGAGCTTCCCATAGTTGGGATAAGGCTCTCATAGTCTTTTCCCCAGGAAAATAGATCTTTGTTATAGAATATACCCTGAGTATATTTTACAACAATTATTCTTCTCCTTCCCTTTCTACAGTCCTGAAGAGATCCTTCTTAGATCTTTACCATGAGAGCCTAGTATACCTCTTGGAGGTAAAACCCTTGAAAATATGGGGATTCCACTAATACTTTGGCCTCCAGGAGAACTTACTTTCATGATAATCCACATTTAGTATCCAACAATTTGAAAAAATTATGATTTGAGTGTTCCTACCAGTTTATGTCTCCAGCAGCTTCTATACAAGCTGTGACTCTCTGGATTTGTTCTTCTTTCCAGATTTTGGGGTAGAGATTTTCCCTGTAACCTCAGTTCTCTAATAGGTCCAGGAAAGGATAATTTTAAGTCCGATCAACATTTTATTGATCTAAGGATGGGAATGATGATTTCCAAGCCATTTACATGCAAAAGGTAAAATCAAATATGCCATAAAACAAGTCTCAATAAATTAAGAAGGATTGAAATCATATAAATTATGTTGTCTGACCACAGTGAAGTTCAAACTCAATAACTGAAAGTAATTGGAGGAATTCACAAATCTGTGGAAATTAAACAGCATACCCCTATATAGCCAATAGGTCAAAGAAGTCATAAGGAAAATTTAAAAAATAATCTGAGATGAATGAAAATGAAAACACAGCTAATAAGGAATAAAAGGGGATAGAGCTAAAGCAGTTCTTATATTGAAATTAATAGCTGTAAGCACCTATACAAAAGATCTCAATTCAATAATCTAACATTCCACAATGAGAAACCACAGAAATTGTGCAAACTAAACCCAGACAGTCAAAAGAAGAAATGATAAAGATGAGTGGATATAAATAGAGAATAGAAAAATAAAGAGAATCAATGAAACCAATAGTTGATTCTTTCAAAAAAGTCAATAAAATTGCAAGCATTTAACTAGATCAACTAAGAGAAAAAGGGAGAACACTCAAATAACTAAAATCAGTTAGTGAAAAATTAAGCAAATACAAAGATTTAAAAAGATTATAATGGGATACTAAAAACAATTATATGTCAAAAAATTAGAAAATTGATATTAAATAGACTTTTAGAAAGTCACAAACTATTGAAACGGACTCAAAAAGAAATATAAAAAATTTAAATAGGCCTTTAAAAAGATCAGTTTAGTAATCAAATAACTACTCAGAATGAAAAGTACAGATTTATACTTGTTCTTCAGTAATTCTTGTAAAAATCAGAAGAGGAAATACTTTCCAACTTACTCTATTATACCAGTATTATCCTGAAACCAGAAAAAGACAAAGACATGACAAAGACAGGAAAGTAAAGATCAATAATTTATTAACATAGACACAAAAATCCTTAATGAAATATAAGCTAACTGAATCCAGCAATATGTAATAAAAATTACTTATCATGACCTAGTGAGATTTACCCCAGGAATGCAGGATTGTTTTAACATTGGAAAATCAATTAAGATATTGTATCAATAGGACAAAAATAATTTGGCCATCTCAATAGATGCAGAAAAAGCATTTGAAAAAATTTAATACCTTAAAAAAACCCTCAATAAGTTAGGAATAGAAGGAAACTTCTTCAATCTTAAAAAGCACATATACAAAAAAAACCCAACTGCTCACATCATACTAGTGAAACAGTGAATGCTTCCCCTATGAGATCAGGAAGACAGAGATGCCTGCTCCTGCCACTTCCATTTAACAATGTATTGGAATTTTTATCTAGGACAATTAGGCAAGAGAAATAAATAGAAGACATTCAGAGTAGAAAGAAGTAACTAAAACTATTTGTAAATGACAAGATCTTGAACATACACCATCCTTTAAAAATATGCTAAAAATTATTAGGACTAATAAAGGAGTTTAGCAAGAGTGCAGTTTACAAAATTAATGTACAAAAATCAGCTATGTTTGTGTATACTAGCAATGCATTATCCAAAAGTGAAAATAAGAAAATAATTCCATTTACAGCAGCGTCCAAAATAATAAATATTCAGGAATAAAATACCCGGAGTACAAAATGTGCATTCTGAAAACTAGAAAACACCATAAAAAAAAAATTAAGACCTAAATGGAAAGACATCCCATCTCCATAGATCAAAGCTTAATATCATTAGTGTAGTAAATTGATCTTCAAAATCAATGAAACCCTATAAAATTCCCAGGTGGAGTTTTTGCTTTTACAGAAATTGAAAAGCTAATCCTAAAATTCACATGGCAGTCTAGAGACCCAAAATACCTAAATGATCTTTAAAAAGAAGAATAAAGTTGGAGGACTCAAGTTTCCCAATGTAAAGATGTAAAGAAAGCTACAGGATTCAAAACTGGTACTGAGTGAGGACAGACATATAAATAAACGAAACAGAATAAGATTCTAGAAATCCTTATATGTTCAGTCAGTTGAATTTCCATAAGGATATAAAAACAACTTAATGAAGATAGAATTCTTTTGGGTTTAGTTTTCAGGAATTGGTGCTATAATTGAATGTCCACGTGCTATAGAATGAAGATATATCCCCTCTTTACACCATATTTAAAAATTAACTCAAAATTGATCACTGACTTAAATATAGAAACTAAAATTATAAAACTATTAGAGGAAAACAGGAGTAAATTTTTGTGACCTTACATTAGGCAATTATTTCTTAGATACTACACCAAAAACACAAGCAAAAATATTATACACACACACACACACACTGAATTTCGTAAAAATCAAAAACCTTTGTGCTTTAAGAAACCATCAGGAAATTGAAAATACAATGCAAAAAATATTGAAAGAAGATACTTCCAGATCATATATCTGATAAGGAACTTGTATCCAGAATTTATAAAGAAATCTTACAAATTAATTAAAAGCAGGAAAAAAAATTTTAAATGGGCAAAGGATTTGAAAAGTCAGTTATCCAAAGAAGATATACAAACTACCAACAAATACATAAAAAGATGCTCACCATCACTAGTCATTAGAGAAATGTCAATTAAGAGAAATTCATAAGATACCACCTTCAGATCCAATAAGGATGGTTATAATCAAAAAGATAGATAACAAGTGTTGGCAAGGATATCCAAATGGAGAAACTGGAAACCTAATACATTGCTAGTGAGAATTAAAACCATCTAGCCTCTTTGGAGCACAATATCAAGTTTCCTCAAAATGTAAAATACTGAGTTACCATATAATGCAGCAATTTTTCTTCTAATTATATACCCAAAAGAAATTAAAATATGTCCACACAAAAACTCGTATACAAAAGTTCACAGCATTATGTATAGAACCAGAAAGTAGAAACAGTCCAGTCTTTCAATTGAGTAAATAAAATAAGAAGCAACTGGGTAAATAAAAGTTGGTATATTCATACAATGGAATATTATTTGTCAGTAAAAACGAATGAAATACTGACACATGCTATAACACAGATAGACTTCGAAAACATTTTAATAAGTCAGTCACCAAATACCACATATTACATGATTCCATTATATGATATGTCCAGAATAGAAAAAAATCTATAGATAGAAATTAGATTGGTGCTAGCCTGGGACTGGGAGGAATGAGGGAAAATGAGGAGTGACTGCTAATAGTTAGAGTTTCTTTTTAGGGTGATAAAAATGTTTTAAGAGTTATTATGGTGATTACTGCATAATTCTAGGAACATACTAAAAACCATTAGATTTTACTCTTTAAATGGTTGCATTATATGGTAAATTATAGTCTACAAAAAGCTTTTTAAAAAGTTGAACAAAAACAGCAAAAAGAAATACCAAATCATGATAAATGACTAGCTTTGTGTAGAAACAGACTGAAACTGGGCTGAGAAAAGAAATTAGAGCTCTCAAATTTATCTGTAATATTTTAGTTATTTTCTTAAAAAGGAATATTACAAAAAATAAATATTACAAGAAATTAACATTTGTTCCTTTTAGATATCAGACATCAAAAGTTGTCATAGTATACTTAGATTTTCTGTATTTTTTAAATTATAAAAGACATTAACTCAGGAATGAGAAGATATCATATGCAGACTACTGTCAACACATTTAACTTTGCTATAAATACTTAAAACTATAAAACTATGATAAAGAAAATTTAAAAATCACACCAATTAATGGAGAAATATAATATTTTAAAGAGTATTAAAAGAGTCAAAATCATTAAGATATCAATTCTTCCCAACCTAATCTACAGACTCAAACAATTCCAACCAAAATCTCAATAGATGCTTTGGTATAAAATGGCAATGTGATTCTAAAATTATAATGTAAAGTGAAAGAATGTAGAAAAGCAAAAAAAATTTTTGAATAAGAGAGATGCCTGGGTGGCTCAGTGGTTGAGCATCTGCCTTTGGCTCAGGGCATGATTCTAGTCCTGGGATCGAGTCCCACATCAGGTTCCCTGAATGAAGCCAGTTTCTCTCTCTGCCTATGTTTCTACCTCCCTCTCTGAGGGTCTCTCGTAAATAAGTAAATAAATAAACCTTTAAAAAACAAGTTTTTGAAAAAGAATAAATTTCCTGATTTCAAGACTTATTTTAAGGCAAAAATAATCAATACAATATGTATAAAATAAACAGTGAGTCCATAAATATATCCACACAGTTATGTAAAACTGATTTTCACCAAAGTATAAATCCATTTGGTGGAAAAAGGATAGTCTTTTCAACAAAAAATACTGGATCAATTAAATATTTATATGCCATCAAATAAAACATGATCCATACTTAACACCAAAGGAAAAATTAACTGCATATGGATCATAGACTTAAATGTAAAAAAAAAAAAAAATACAAATCAACTATTAGAATATAATACACAAAAAAATCTACCTGACCTCAGATTACAGAGTTCTTAGACAAGACACCAAAAGATCATTAAAAAGAATTGACAAATTGAACTTAAAATTTTAAAACTTTACTCTGCAAAAAAAAATCATTAAAAGAATGAAAAGAGAAGCTACAGAATGTGCAAAAATATTTGCAAAACACATATTCAACAAAAGAGTTATGTCCAGAATATATAAACAAACTCAAAACTCAGCAATAAGAAAACAAACAATACAATTTTAAAATGGGCAAAGACAGACAATTCAACAAAAAAGGATATAAGGATGGCAGGTAAGGACATAAATAGGCAATTGTTAGGAAAATATAAATTAAAACCACATTGCAATACTACTATACCCATTAGAATAGCTAAAATATAAAAATATTGACAATTCCAAATGCTAGCAAAGATGTGGAACAACTGCAGCTCATATTGCTGGTAGAAATTCAAAATGATACAACCTGTCTAGAAAATGATTTCAGTTTCACATAAATTTAAAAGGTAGAAGCTAGACATGAGCGGTGGAAGGAATACTAGAGGCAGAGTCCCAAATCCTTGAAGGGAATAATAGAGACATGAGTTGTAAGTGAGGACAGTGATCAATAAGCAACACATTAAAGGCCCAGGGGTACAACATTCTGACCTTGTGGTTTCCAAGACCTTGGGACTCACAGATCAAGAGCCACAGAATATGCGCTCTCCTGTTCTATCTCTGCCCCAGGGTAACCCTTAGACTCATTATAATGCATTTGCATTGGAAGTACAGCACCCCCACACCAAGGAGAAAAGCTGCCATGACATTCCAGTACAAGCCCTTCTTGGGTCAAAAACTTCCCTCCCAAATGATTGGAAACAGCTTCCATTAGAGACCATCCCCTGAAGGACACAGATCCTCCCAGCCCAGAGCAATGCAACAAATATCCCATTCCAAAATAACCTGGGGTGGGTTCTATCTGGTGGAACCTGTCCCTCTCCCACCTTGAGAGTATATTTTTGTCTTAAGACACTGTTTTGTGCTTGCTACTTTCCTTCTGGCTATCTTTATTCCAGCATGAACCCCCCACATAAATCTTCTTATGGGGAATCCAAAGACAGAGACCTCCATTCGCACAATGCAGTCTCTCTCATCCATCACAATTCCATTAATGGGACATTCTCCAAAAAAATTTATAGCAATGGGGAAAAAAAAATCGGAGGATCCAATGGTTATGGGTAGGAAAATAGGTTAAAAAGAGACATAAAGGGATATCACATGGGAGTTTTTCGGGGTGATGGAACTCTTCTGTACCCTTGTGCTTGTTACACAAACTGTATTTAAATTCATAGAACTGTATATCAAAAGAAAAATGTCAAATTACTATATGATAATATTTAAAAATAAAGCTAAAATTGAGTCATGTAGTTTATAACAAGAAAAGCAACATTTCTTAAAAGTAAGCATTATAAAAAAATAAGCATTATATTAAATTATCAGTCTATTTTTAAACTATTTTTATTGAAGCATAATTACAGACAGTGTAATATTAGGTGTCAAGATATACTACAGAGCTGTAGTAACCAAATACATATGGTACTAGCACAAAAACAGAAATAGGTAATGTAACAGAATATGTAAATATGTAATGTAACAGAATAGAGAGTTCAAAACTAAACCCACATTTATATAGTCATATTAATCTACAACAAAGGAGATAGGAATATACAATGGGGAAAAACAGTCTCTTCAACAAAGAGTGTTGGGAGAATTGGACAGCTACATACAAAAGAATGAAACTAAACTACAGTCTTTAACCATATACAAAAATAAACCTAAATGGATTAAAGACCTAAATGTGAGATCTGAAACCATAAAACCCCTAAAAGAAAGCATAGAGAGTAATTTCTTTCACATCAGCCATAAATACATTTTCTAGATATGTCTCCAGAGGCAAGGGAAACAAACACAAAAATAAACACAGGTACTACACCAAAATAAAAAGCTTTTGCACAGAGAAAGAAACTGTCAATAAAACAAAAAGGTAACCTATAGAATGGGAGAAGATATTTGCAAATGATATGCCTAATAAGAAGTTAATATCCTGAATATACAAAGAATTTAGACAACTCAACATCAAAAAACCCCAAATAATCTTATTTCAAAATGTGAATCCCTAATATAAAAATAAATTTTAAAATTATAAGTTAAAGGACATAAATTGTCAAATTAGATTTTTTAAAAACCACTCAGTTCTATGCCACCTAGGACATACTTGGGGTATGAAGACACAAATAGGTTAAAATAAAAGCAATGAAAGAAAAACAATACACCATATTAAGACTAATCAAAAGAAAGCTTCAGTGGCTACATCCATATCACACAAAGAAAAATTCAGATTAGAGAATACTACCAGAGACAAAGAAGGTCATTTCATAATGTTAAGAGTCAACTCATAAAGAGAACTTAATACTCCCAAATGTTCATACAGCTAATAATAAAGCTTCAAAATACATGAAATGAAACAAAACTGATGGAACTGCAAGAATAAAGTTTACAATTATATTGAGAGATTTTAATAACACTTTCAGTAATAGAAGAAATAGATGGTAACAAACAGAAAATCAGTACAAATACAGATCTTAAGCACACTATCAGTCAATTTTCCGTAATTGATATTTACAGATCAATCTATCCAAGGACAGTGGTATACACATTCTTTTCAATACGCATTTAACATTTATCAGAACAGACCACAGACAGGACCATAAAACAAGCTTCAATTAATTTAAAAGGATTCAGGTTATACAGAGTATATTCTCTGACCACAATGGAATTAAATTAGAAATCAATAACAGATCTTAGAGCATGTAATATCTGGAAACTGAATAACATAAAAAGCCACAGGTCAAGAAAATAAACCAAGCAGAAATTAGAAAATATTTTAAGCATAGTAAAAGGAAAACACAACATATTAAAAACTGGGGGTGAAGAATTTCAAATCTGTGAAGATAAGTAGCTCCATTCCTCCTTTCCAAAATCTGAAAGAAAGAAGGAGGAATGCCAAAGCAACTCAGTACCTGAGGAATGACACAGCAGTGATTTCCCTGGGTTTACTTATGGTGTTTTATGTATCCTAGAAAATGTCTCCAATGCAAACTAGGACAAACAAGAAAACAAACAAAAACAAAACTCCAAGAAAAGGCTATTTTCCCAAAGGACTGAGAAGACAGAATAGCCTAAAAACAAATTTTGGCTTCACTCACCCAAATCTAGCAAACAACAAAGAAAAAATTCTCCTCTCCTTAATTCTACACAGTTCAACAGGGTTGACTGGGGAACTGATCTTTCACCTCATCCTGCTCCCATCCTGCAGAAAGCACACTTCAATTCCCTCAGCAGATAGTGTTTAAGGGCACAAACAGGAAAATAATCACCTATTCCCCCGCCTGGCAGAACCAGGTAACACTGTTCCATTAAGTGCACTAAGTGGTATTAGTGGTATTAGTGCTCTACACAGGATGTTGATCTGCCATTTCCAGACTAGTGGATGCAAGTGGGAGCAATCCAATCTGATGGGACAGTATTAGTGAGTCTGAATGAGACTGATCTTACATTCCCCCCTAGCATAAAAAAAGGTGTTCTAATTCTCTTGCCAAGATAGCATCACTGGAGTCCAGGTACAATAAGATTTAATGAGATGATATAAAGTGGGACTTCACACAAACATTAGGCTTCACACACACTCTCCTAGCTCTCTATGTCAGTAGAATGGTCATTGGGAATCTGAATATCTACATCCACCTGACACAAATAAGATTGAACAAGGTGGGGAAACCAGGGCTAGTCAGCACCCACATGGTGTCAGGATCCTATTAGAAGCTGAACCACTCTACTAACATCAATGAGTTGGAACAAGGTAGTGCAAGGAGGAGTGGTTGATACCATGTTTCCTATCTCTCCCAATGTTACTGGGGCCCTGTAGGAATATGAACTTCCATTCCCACACATCAGAAAATGAGGTGGGTGAGTCAGTACTTACATTTGCTAGGGTATGTGTGCTGACAGGGCTCACCATAAAACTTGAATATATACACCCACTTTGCCCTCAAGCTATACCTCAACAGGGGAGCTTACTGGTTTAAAAAAAATGATCAATAGCATCTAAGTTTCATAATATAATATTCAAAATATCCAAGATACAACTGAAAATCACTCATGATACTCAGGACCTCAGGACCAAGATAATGGCATTTGAATGAGGAAAGATAATCAATACATGCCAACATCAAAATGAATCAGATGTTCTGAAAAATTATCTGAATTATCTGAAAAAGGTTTTCAACAGCCATGACAAAAATCCTTCAATAAGCAATTATGAAACTTCTTAAAACAAACAAGATCAGCAAATAGAAATTCTAAAAAAGAAATTAAATGAAAAATATAATAACCAAGGTAAAAATGGATAGGCTCAGTAGTAGAGTTGCGATGACAAGGATAAAATGAGTAAACTTGGGAAAAGATCAATAAAATGTATCTGATCTGAACAGAGGGAAAGAAGACTGAAGTGGGCAGTGTCAGGGGTCTGTGGGACAAGAAAAAAGATCTAACATTCATATAATTGGAGTCCCAGAGGACTGCAAAAAGACGGTGGAATTGAGAAACTATAAAAAAAGTAATGGCTGAAAACCTCCAAATTTGATGATATACATAAACCTACAGACGCAGTAAGTGGAGCAAACACCAAAAAAGATAAACCCAGAAATATCCATGTCAAGAAACATCATAATTAAGCTTTTGAAAACTAAGAGGAAAAGCTTTGGAAAGCAGCCAGAGACAAAGTCTTATAAATGAACATGAATTTGAATGACAGTAACTTCTCATCTGAAACCATAGAGGCCAGAAGAAAGTTTTACAACATTTCTCAAGTAATTAAAGAAAGTAACTGTTCATTGTGCATATACAACAAAAATATCCTTGAGGAATGACAAATAAATACATTCTCAGATGAAGAAAAATTGAGACAATTTGTTTTAAATAACAATATATCCTTAAAAAATGTCTAAATAAGATGCTCTAATCAGAAAGAAATGGAAGTTCTCAAATAAGCATCCCATATTTTCACCTTTAAAACCCTGGAAAAGGGGTTTTCTGGTAACTTCAGAAAGGAAATAACATAGGAATGGGTAAAAATTTGGATAAATATAATAGATTGTCCTACTTCTTATGAGTTTCTTAAGTCACATTTGATAGCTGAAGCAAAAATAATAGCACCATCTGATGTGGTGCTGCTTGAGGCATTTACAGGAAATACATAAGATGATTATACTTTAAAAGAAGACAGGGTATAGGGACCTAAATGGAAGTAAGGATTCCATTTCCCTCAAAGTGAAAAAATATTGATACCAGTAGACTATGAAAATTTATGTACATTTATTGTAATACCTAAAGCAACCACTGAGAAAACTACAAATAAATATACTCAAAAACAATATAAATGTATCATGTCTGAATTATTTAAAATGTTCAAATAACCCATAGGAAAATAGGAAAGTCAAACAGAAACAAGAAACAGGGAAACAAGCAGAAAGCAAATAAGTAAATTGGCAGAATTAGGCTCTAACAATTACCTTATAGTAAGTTATCTTAATATACCAATTAAAGTAGATTCACATAGATCAAAAAGAAATGATCTTACAAAATCAATATACAAAAAACAGATGCATTTTTATATACTAATAATAAATTATCAGAAAGATAAATTAAAAAAATAATCGCATTTACAACCACATCAAAAAGAATAAAATATCTAGGAATAAATTCAACCAAGAAATGAAAGACCTAGACACTAGAAACTATAAGATATTGATGAAAGAAACTGAAGAGGTTACAAATGAATATAAAGATATTCCATGCTCATGGATTGGATGAATTAATATTATTAAAATATATATACTACCCAAAGCAATATATAGCTTCAATGCAACCTCTAAAAAATTTCCAAAGGCAGGCATCTTTTACAGAAATAAAACAAACAACTCTAAAAAACCACAACCCTTTTGTATAAAACCACAAAAGGGTGAAGCCTGGATGGCTCAGTGGTTGAATGTCTGCCTTCGGCTCAGGGCATTACCCCAGGGTCCTGGGATCAAGTCCCATATCGGGCTCCTTGCAGGAAGCTTGCTTCTCCCTCTGCCTGTGTCTCTGCCTCTGTGTGTGTGTGTGTCTTTCGTGAATAAATAAATAAAATCCTTAAACACACACACACACAAAAGGCCTTGAATAGCCAGAGTAATCTTGAGGAAAAAAAAGAAAAAAACAAACAAACAAACCTAGAGGCATCATGCTTCCTAATTCCAAACTATGTTACAGAGTTACAATAATCAAAACATTATGGTATTGGAATAAAACAGACACATAGACCAATGGTAGAACCAAGAGCCCAGGAATAAACCCATGCATACATGGTCAACTAATTTTTGATAAGAGAGCAAGATTACTCACTGGAGAAAAGACTGTCTCTTCAATAAGTGGTGTCAGGAAAACTGAGCAGACACATGCAAAAGAATAAAACTGGGCCATTATCTTAAAATACACAAAAAACTTAATTCAAAATGGATTAAAGACCTGAATATACGACCTAAAACTATAAATCTCCTAGAAGAAAATAAAGGCAGTGAGCTGCTAGACATTGGTCTTGGCAATGATTTTTTGGATTTGATACCAAAAGCAAAAATAAACAAGTAGGACTACATGAAACTAACTTCCATACATCATCAACAAAATAAATGGGAGAAAATATTTACAAATTACATATGATAAAGAGTCAATATCCAAAATATACAAAGAATTCATACAACTCAATAACAAAATAAAAAACAATTATATTAAAAGATGGGCAGAGGATCTGAATAGACAGTTTTCAAAAGAAGACCTATGGATGGCTAACTGGTACATGAAAATTTGCTCAGCATCACTAATTATCAGAGAAATGCAAATCTGAACCACAATGAGATATCACCTCACATCTGTAAGAATGGCTTTACCAAAAAGATAAGAAATAACAACTGTTAGTGAGGATATGGAGAGAAGGGAACCCTTGTACACTGTTGGTGGGACTGTAAATTAGTACAGCCATGTGGAAAACAGTATGGTGTTTCCCAAATAATTAAAACTAGAACTTCCTTATGACTCAGCAATTCCATTTCTGCATATTTATCCCAAGGAATTAAAGAAAGGACATCAAGAGTTATCTCACAGACATTAAAAATATGCCAATAAACTGGATAATGTGGGCTTTCATAATCATTACTCATTTCAAAGAAATCAACTTTATTTGGTCATATTCCACTTACCTGAATATTTAAGGAAATGTAATTGGTATTAATGTAACAAAAAATAAGGATACATTCGTATAGCACCTGTTCTTGTCCCAATAGCCAAGATTTTCTGAACTGGATCAAAGGCTAATGCTGTAGGCTGATAAGGAAAACCATGCCGAACTGTCTGAAAGAGAGCAGATAGTAAAAATAATCATCAGGGAAATAAAAATTAAACTCACAAGATACTATTGTCCAACTGCCATAATGACTAAAATTTTTTGAAATAATTATTTTTAATTAAAAAACACTACTACCAAATATTGATAGAAGTATAAAATGACACAAGAACTTTGGAAAATTGTCTTGTAGTTTTCTATAAAACTATCTGTCCTATGACCTATAAATTCACTCCTATGCGTGTACTCCAGAAAATAAAGAGCATGTGGCCACATAATAATTTGTGTAAGACCCTAATGGCTTTATACATAACAACCTAGAAGCAGTCCAGCTGTTCAACAAGAGAATCAAAAGCAAAAATATGCTATACTCATAAATTGCCACTCACCAGTTGAAAGATAAACACTAATGACAGATACAGTAACATGGATGATTCTCAAAAACATTATGTTAAATAAAATAAGCAATACATAAAACAGTGTATATAATTATATTAGAATTTGAATAAGCAAAATGTACCTATGGTGAAAAAAAAATCAGAGCAGTGGTTAACTTGAGGAGAACTCACTGAAGGGGGGTATGAGTAAAGGTAATATTCTAAATTTTGATAAAGGCTTGGATTGCATAAGTGTATACACAGTGTATAAGTGTATACAATGGTAAAAACTCATCAAATTGTATGATAAAATGTATTATTTCTCCGTGTGTAAATTGAATGTCATAAAAAATTAGGGAAAAAGTACTATAAAAAATATCGAGCTCTAGTTAATGATTTGCATACTGAGGGTTTTTTTTTTCATACTGAGGTTTTAAGAGGTCTATTGATACCTGCACTTAATTCAAAATGTATCCATAGAAGTATTATGGTTACACAGATGGATAGACATATGCAATAAATATAGCAAAATGATAATTTTCAAATTTAGGTGGTGAGTATATATGTGTGTATGTTGTTTATATACATACATATATGAATGCTCATACTATAAATTTTTCAACTCCTCTGTGTGTTTGAAAACTTACACAGTCACACAATGGGGAACAAAAGAAAAATATAAAGAGTTCACAATATAAAAAAGGTGACATGACTAACACAAGAATATGTAGCAATATACAGGAATTAATTTCAATATGAAATATAACTCTTCAAAGAAATAGAGGACCCACATAGGTCAGAAATAAGAGATTCTAGAAGAAGCTTGGGAAGAGAGCAGAGAAGGAAGACGCTGAACTCACACCATCTCATTACAAGTAGATATCATCCACATGCAAGTAAATAAATCCTCAGAACTGAAGAAAGCAAAACTTCCATAACTAAAAATAGAGAACAAGCTGCATCCGAAAAGTTAGGAAAGACAAAAAGGCAGGGGCTGACAGCTGGAGGAAGGGAGCTAGCATGTGCAGAGGGCAGAGAAAAGGCCAAAGAACCAGGGAGCCCACAAGGAGGAAGACTAATCCTTATCATGTTTGACTTTGAAAATCAGAGGTGCTGAATTCTGTGAGTTTGTTTAACTAATGGGACTTAGAGTCAGATCTTTAAAAGTCAGCTGACCTAGCACTGGGATAGCGAGGAGTGCAAGTGATAGCTGGGTCTCTGCCCTTAAAGAGACAGTAGCCTGCATGGATAGGAAGCAAAAAAACAGCAATTTACACAATACTGGGGACAAATGAGAGACAGATTTTTTTCATACTGATTTCAGAGTGTGTTTGGGGTGCTTCTCTGAAAATGAGGGAGCTGGCAGGCATCATTCCCCCCCGCCCCCATCTCCCAGCATAAACACAGGGTCACCTGCAGGAAGCAAGGCTGCACAGACATTCGCTACCTAAACTCCTAGTAGTATGCTAAGACCATGAGTTCTCCTAAGGACTCACCCACTCCAAGCCTGCTAGCTTTGGCCCTGGGCTTGGGGCCAATTTTATGAAAGCTGCCCATGTGTCCTACCCAACCTCTCAATGTACCACCACCACTGCTCATCACACCCAGCCAGTGCATGGTACCCAGCCATGTGGCCCCAGCCACCAAAGAAATGCAGCCTCCAGCCTCTGCAGCACTTTAGGGGATCTGGCACAGGACCGGTAGCCCAGTACAAATTTTGCAAACATTGTTGCCCCACTCCCAAGTTTCCTCAAAGCCACACTCCCTCAGAGTTGGCCTGCCTGAATCTCACTCACACCAGGGAAAGCAACCACAGCCCGTAACAGGAAAGCATCAGTCCAGAAAACTGCACTGAAAGGAAAAGCAACTCAGACATAAGAGCAAGGCATAACCAACACACATAGGATAGTCTCCTGAAGTGCCAGGTTCTGGTGAACAGGGAACACTACACTCCGGGACACTATCGGACCTCTTCTTCATAAAGTCACTACTTTTGAGAACAGAAAGCATAGCTGACTTTCTTAACACAGAGAAACAAACACAGAGGAACAAAAAATGAGACAGAGAAATTTATCTCAAATGGAAGAATAGGACAAGGCCACATCCAGAGATCTAAGTGAAATACACATCAGTAAAATGCCTCATAGAGAATTTAGAGCAATGAATATAAGTATAGTCCTAGACTTGAGAAAAGAGTGAAAGACATGTATGAGACCCTTAATACAAGATAAAGAATAATATAGCAGAAATAAAGGGCTCAATAAACAAACTGAAAAACATGCCTGATGGAATGCAGAGAAGGATAGAAGAAGCAGAGGAATGAATTAGTGACCTAGATGACAGAGTGATCAAGTTAAACAAAAGATAGGAAAAAGAATTATGCAAAATGAGAATAAACTCAATAACTCTACCAAAAGTAATAACATTCATATCATATGAGTTCCAAAGTATAAAGAGAGAAAAATGGGGCAGAAAATTTATTTGAGGAAATAATAGCTGAAAACCTCCATAATCCAAGAATGGAAACATGCCCAGATCCAGGAGGCACAGAAAACGTCCATCAAGATAAAAAAAGGAGGCCCACAGGGGTGCCTAGGTAGCACAGCTGGTTAAGTGTCCAAGTCTTGATTTTGGCTCAAGCCATGATCTCAGGGTTGTGAGATCCAGCCCCATGTCAGATCCAAACTGGGCCAGAACCTGCTTGCGATTCTCTCTCTTCCTCTCCCCCTGACACCTCTATCTCTCAAAAAAAAAGGGGGGGAGGAGAAGCCCACACTGAGACCTATTGTAATTAATTTACCAAATATAGTGAAAAAATAAAAAATTTTAAAAGCAGCAAGAGAAAAGAAGACAGAAACATACAAGGGAAAACCCATAAGGCTAACAGGAGATTTTTTCACCAGAAACTTTGCAAACCAAAAGAGAGTAGCATGATATATTCAATGTGCCAAAACGGAAAAGTCTACAGCTAAAAATACTCTACCCAGCAAGGCTATCATTGAGAATAGAAGAGATAAAGAGTTTTCTAGACAAACAAAAACTAAAGGAGTTCATGTCCACTAAACCAGAAATATTAAACAGGACTCTAAGTGGAAAGGAAAGACCAAAACTAACACTATAATGGTAGGAAGCACAAAAGCAGTAAAAATGAATATTTCTGTAAAAAAAAAAAAAAGTCAAGAAATTCAAAAATTAAATGGATACAAAACATAACAACATATACCTAAAACATGGGGAGGAGAATGGTAAAGAATGGGTTCAAATTTAAATGACCATCAACTTAATATAGACTGCTATATGTAGAGGAGATTATACACCAACTTAATGGTAATCATGTAACAAAAATGACAAATAAATGTGCAAAAAAATAAAAAGAAGTAACCTAAATATATCACTAAAAAAACCAATAAAACATGAAAGAGAAAGATAAGGATCAAAGAAAATATTTAGAAACAATCACAAAACAAATAATAAAGTGATAATAAATGCATATCTATCAATAACTCTGAATGTAAATGGACTAAATGCTCCAATCAGAAGTCATATGTTTACAAAGTAGGGAAAAAAACAAGACTCATTTATATGCTGCCTACAAGAGACTGGTTTCAGTCCTAAAGACACCTACAAATCGAAAGTGAGGGGATAGAGAAACATCTATCATGCAAATGGATGTCATAAGAAAACTGGAGTACCAATACTTATATCGGACAAAATAGACTTTAAAGCAAAGACTATGACAAGAAACCAAAGGACACTATAATTACAAGGAGGACAACCCAACAATAAGATCTAACAATTGTAAACATTTACACACTCAACATAAGACCATTCAAATACATAAAGCAGTTAATAATAAACATAAAGGAAATCATTGATAGTAATACAGTAATAGTAGGGGACTTTAACACGACACTTACATCAATGGACAGATAATCTAAGCAGAAGATCAACAGGGAAACAATGGTTTTGGATGACACACTGGACCAGATGGGCTTAACATATATTCAGAACATTCCATCCCCAAACAGCAGAATAGAGTCTTCCCCAGTGCACATGGGACGGACATTCTCCAGAAAAGATCAAATATTAGCCCTCAAAACAAGCTGCAACAAACTCAAGAAGACTGAAATCATACCATGGTTCTTTTCTGACCACGATGCTATAAAACATTAGGGTTAGGGCTAAGGGTTAGTCAAACACAAGAAAAATCTGGAAAGATCACAAATACATGGAGGTTAAATAACATGCTACTAAACAATGAATGGGTTAACCAGGAAATAAAAGAAGAAATTAAATAGTAAATAGAAACAAATGAAAATAAAAACACAACAATCTGAAGCCTTTGGGATACAGCAAAGATGGCCATAGAAGGAAATGTATAGCAATACCACCTACCTAAACGAGAAAAATCTCAACAACCTAACCTTATGCCTAAAGGAGCTAGAAAAAGAACCATAAACAAGACCCCAAATGAGCAGAAGAAAGGAAATAATAAAGATTAGAGCAGAAATAAATGATATAGAAATTTTAAAAAATAGAACAGATCAATGATATTGGGAGTTGGTTCTTAGAATAAATCAATAAACTTATTAAACCTTTAGCTAGACTTATCAAGAAAAAAAGAGAAAGATTCAATTAAATCACAAATTATAGAGGAGAAATAATAAACAATATCACAGAAATGCAAACAATTATAAGAGAATATTATGACAAACTATATGTCAATAAACTGGACAACCTAAAAGTAATAGATACACTCCTGAGAACATATAGACTACCAAAACTGAAATAGGAATAAATAGAATTTTTTTTAAGATTTTGTTTATTTATTTATTCATGAGAGACACGGAGAAAGGCAGAGACACAGGCAGAGACACAGGCAGGATCATGCCCTGAGCCAAAGGCAGATGCTCAACAGCTGAACCACCCAGGTGTCTCAGGAATAAATAGAAATTTTGAACAGACCAACAGCCAGTAAGGAAATTGAATCAGTAACCAAAAAACTCCCAACAAACAGAAATTCGGGCTTTATAGACAAATTCTACTAAACATTTAAAGAAGAGTTAATACCTATTCTTCTCAAACTATCCCCAAAAAACAGAAAAGAAAAGAAAACCTCCAAATTCACTTTATGAGGCCAGCATTACCCTAATATCAAAACCAGATAAAGACATCAAGGCCTACAGACCTAATAAACATGGATGCAAAAATTCTCAATAAAATACTAGTAAACCAAATCCAATGGTACATTAAAAGAATCGTTCACCATGATCAATTGGGATTTATTCCTGGGTTACAAGGGTGGTTCAATATTTGCAAACCAATCAACATGATAACCACATCAGTAAGAGAAAGGATATGAACCATATGATACTCTCAATAGATGAAGAAAAAGCATTCAACAAAGTATGGCATAGACTCATGATAAAAACCATCAACAAAGAAGGTTTGGAGGGAACCTACCTCAATATAGTAAAGGCCTTATATGAAAACCCCACAGCTAACATTCTCAATGAAGAAAAACTGACCTTTTCCCCTAAGGTCAGGAATAAGGCAAGGATGCCCACTCTCATCACTTTATTTAACATAATACTGGAAGTCCTAGCCACAGCAATCAGACAACTAAAAGGAATAAAAGGCATCCAAATTGGTAAGGAAGAAGTAAAAAATTTTCTATTTGAAGATGACATGACACTCTATACAGAAAACCCAAGAGACTCTACCAAAAAACTGCTAGAACTGATGAATGAATTCAGGTAATCTGCAAGATACAAAATCAGTGCACAGAAATCTGTTGTGTTCTATGCATGGATAATAAAGCAGCAGAAAGGGAAATTATGAAAACAATCCCATTCACAATAGCACCAAAAATAATGGATACATAGGAATAAACCTATGCAAAGAGGTAAAAGACTTGTACTCTGAAACTTGTAAAACATGGAGGAAAGAAATTGAAGATGACACAAAGAAATGGAGAGACATTCCATGCTCCTGGATTATAAGAACAAACATTGCTAAAATGTCTGTATTACCCAAAGCAATTCACACTTTTAATACACTCCCTATCAAAACACCAACAGCATTTTTCATAGAACTAGAACAAACAATCCTGAAATTTGTAGGGACCATAAAAGACCCTGAATATCCAAAGCAATCTTGAAAAAAGAGAACCAAAGATGGAGGTATCACAGTTCAGACTTCAAATTATATTACAAAGCTGTAGTAATCAAAACTATAGTACTAGCACAAAAATAGACACATAAATCAATGGAACAGAATACCCAAAAATAAACCCACAACTATATGGTCAATTATTCTTCAACACAGCAGGAAAGAAAATCCAGTGGTAAAAAAGACTTTCTTGAACAAATGGTATTGGGAAAATAGGACAGCAACATATGCTAAAGAATGAAACTGGATTCTTTCTTACACTGTACACAAAAATAAATTCAAAATTGATTAAAGACCTAAATGTGAGACCTGAAACCATAAAAATCCTAGAAAACAGGAAGTAATTTCTTTCTAGAAATTTCTTTCTAGAAATTTCTCCTGAGGCAAGTGAAACAAAAGCAAAAATAAACTATTAGGACTACATCAAAATAAAAAGCCTCTGCACAGCAAAAGAAACAATCAACAAAACTAAAAGGCAACCTACAGAATAGGAGAAGATATTTGCAAATGATATACCTGATAAAGGGTTAATATCCAAAATATTTAAAAACCTGATACAACTCAATACCCAAAAAACCAATAATCCGGTTTTAAAATGGGCAGAAGACATGAACAGACATTTCTCCAAAGAAGACATAATACATATGGCCAACAGATACATGAAGCAATGTTTGCCATCACTTACTATCAGGGAAATACAAATGAAGTATTACCTCACACCTGTCAGAATGGCTAAAATCAACAACACAAGAAACAACGTGGGGCAAAGATGTGGAGAACTCTTGCACTCTTGGTGGGAATGCAAGCTGGTTCAGCCACTGTGGAAAACTATTTGGAGGTTCCTCAAAAAGTTAAAAATAGAACTCTCCTAAAATCTAGCAATAGCATTACTAGGTATTTACCCAAATAATATAAGAACACTAATTCAAAGGGATTCATGCACCTCTATGTTTACAGCAGCATCATTTACAATAGTCAAGATATAGAATCAGGAAAGTGTCCATCGATTTATAGCTAGATAAAGAAGGTGTAATATAGATATAGATAGGAATATTATTTAGCCATTAAAAATGTAATCTTGCCATTTAAATCAACATGAATGAAGCTAGAGAGTATAATGCTAGGTGAAATAAGTCAGAGAAAGACAAATACCATATGATTTCACTCAGATGTGGATATTAAGAAACAAAAGAGCAAAGGGGAATAAAAGATAGAGACAAATCAAGAAACAGATTCTTAATTATAAAGAACAAACTGCAAACTGTGGAAGGAGCCTCGGTGTCCATGGAAAGATGAAAGGATAAAGAAGATGTGGTTTATGTATACAGTGGAATATTACTCAGCCATCAGAAACGACAAATACCCACCATTTGCTTCAACGTGGATGGAACTGGAGGGTATTATGCTGAGTGAAGTAAGCCAATCGGAGAAGGACAAACATTTTATGGTCTCATTCATTTGGGGAATATAAAAAATAGTGAAAAGGAATAAAGGGGAAAGGAGAAAAAATGAGTGGGAAATATCAGAAAGGGAGACAGAACATGAGAGACTCCTAACTCTGGGAAACGAACTAAGGGTGATGGAAGGGGAGGTGGGCAGGGGATGGGAGTGACTAGGTGATGGGCACTGAAGGGGGCACTTGATGGGAATGAGCACTGGGTGTTATTCTATATGTTGGCAAATTGAACACCAATAAAAAAATAAATTTATAAAAAAAAAGAACTGATGGTTATCAGAATGGAGGTGAGTGGGAGGATGGGTTAAATAGGTGGTGGGTATTAAGGAGTGCACTTGTGATGAGCACTGGGTGATGTATAGAACTACTGAATCACTATATTTTATAGCTGAAATGAATATAACACTGTATGTTAACTAACTAGAATTAAAATAAAATCTTATAAAAAAGTGAGAGAGATCTACATCTCATTAAGCCAGACATTTAGTGCTCCATGCACTATTTTAATGGATATACTTTTATAATAAAATACGGCACTTGTAAATATTCAGAGATGAAAAGAAAGATAAACTACAGCATGCAGTTCATCTAAAATTTTTATTCCTCAGAGAAAACAATGCAAAAATTTCCTTACGTAACCTCCCTATTTTCATTTAAAGTTTATATCAATATATATGCATATACCTATTACCCAATATATAACCATACCTGGAAAATGTTTTTTTTAACTCAACAGTATATCATAGAAATACTTCCACAAAATATATGCATAGATGTGCTTCAACTTATTTAAAGATTGCAGAACTTATCATAGTATAAATGTAACAATATGTTGTTAATCAACTACTATAGTATAATCTCTAAAGATTCCTCAACTAAGCTGGTAAAAAAATATCATCTTGTATATATAAGTCTAAGAAATAAATTGAAAAATCATTAGAATGAGTTCTGTAAGTTTGTGAAAGTTAGTGTACAAACATCAATTTTATTTCTATATACTAGCAACACATGATCCAAAATGAAATTAAGAAAACAATCTCATTTACAATAGCATTCCAAATGAATAAAATAAGAATAAAATGAACATAAGAAGTACAAAACTTACATGCTACAACTACAAAACATCATTGAAAAAAATTAAAGAGGAAAGTTATTCCATATCTATGGATTAAAAGACTTACTATTGTTAAGTGACAATACTCCCCAAACTGATCTTTCAAATCAATGCAATCCCTATCAAAATCTCTGCTGACATTTTTTGCAGAAATCAACAAATTGATCCTAAGATTCATATGGATATTTGAACTATCCATAATACCAAAATGATCTTGAAAAAGAAGAACAAAGTTTTTTCAAAACAAAAAAATCTCAGTAATCAAGACAATGAAGTATACTGGCATAAGGATAGACAGATGAATAGAACAAAAGTGAAATTCCAGAAACAAATCCTCACATTTTCAGTGAATTGATTTTTAATGAGAATTAAAAGACAATTCGATAATGAAGTCTTTCAACAAATGATGCTACAACAACTGATGTTCACATGTGAAAGAATTAAGTCAAACCCTTCATTTATTCTATACAAAAATTAACTCAAAATATTATGGACCTAACTGTAAAAGCCAAAAATATAAAGATCTTAGAGGAAAACATATGGTTACATCTTAGTGAGTTGGGATTAAATATGAAATCAAAAGCGTAAGCAATAAAATTAAAAATAGAATAATTGAACTCTGTGAGAATTAAAAACTTTTGTACTATAAAGAATTCTATCAAGAAGGTAAAAAAAGACAACCCACAGAAAGGGAGAAAATATTTACAAGCTATACATCTGATAAGGAACTTACATCCAGAATATATAAAAAATTCACAACTCAATAATAAAAAGACAAACCATTTAAGAATGGGCAAAGGGTCTTAATAGTCACTTTTCCAAAGAATATATACCAATGACCAATAAGCACTTGATGACAAGTTCAACATCATTAGAAAATCACATTCATAATGAGATACAACTGTATAGTCACTAGGATGACTATAATAAAGACGATAGATGTTAACACATGTTGACAAAGATGTGGAGAAATTTGAGTCCTAATACATTGCTGGTGGGAACGTAAAAATATGTATAAAATCTTGGGAAAATAGCTTGGCAGTTCCTCAAAATATGAAATATAGTTACCTATGATCCAGTGACTGTATTCCTGGCTAAGAGCAATGAAAAAGAAATCCACACAAAATTTCAATACAAATATTCATAGAAGCATTATTCATAATAGCCACAAAGTAGAAACAATTCAAATATTCATCATTAACTGATGAATGGATAAATAAAATATAGTATAGCCACACATGGAATATTATTTATCAATAAATGAGAATGAAGTACAGACACATGCTACAACAGGGATGTACTTTGAAAATGACATGCTAACTGAAAGAAGCTAGGCACATATTAAACAATTCCATTTAATGGAATGTACAGAATAGGAAAATCTATAGAGACATAAATTATATGACTGGTTGCCTAGACATGGGGGACAAGGACTCTGAATATCTCTCAAAGGTCCCCTCTTCCAATGCCATCACACTGGGGGTTAGGGTTTCAAAATACAAATTTTTGGGGGGTACACAATTCAGTCCATAGCACTCTCCTTTGAAATTATTACAAGGAGTGAAGTGAGGTGGCCAACTGTACCAAGAGGTTTATAAATATTTCTGGATACTTGAAGCAAAGAAAGATATAATAGAGAATAGGTTACAAATACGTGGAAAGATTGGTTCTATTACCATTTAGTTAAGGAAGCTGCTACCACCTCTGAGATGAAAGAAACCTGGTTTCACTGCTGATACTGCACCAAGCACTACCGGAAGCAACATGTTTACTTTCTTCCTATCTTTAAATCTGGCATAAGTGCCTCCCACTGGCAAAATCTAAACAGAGCCCAGCTAACAAGGAATTTTCAACATCTCAGCTCGAGTTTTAGTTTAGTTCAAATTTTAATTTCCTCAGCGTATAAATGAGAACACAGAATGACCAGCATAGAACTGAGAGCAGAATAAGACAAAGCAGAATTCATATTTGGTCTGGTTGACTAAGGCTTAATACTATTACAATATTTCAAAGCAGCCTCAAAATCACCTGTGACAGATACCCTGCAATTCCCAAATTTCTTTTTTACTTTCTCTATAGTAATAAAATTTTGAGTTCAGCACATAGCAATCCAGTTCACACTATATTTCTCAGTGCCAGAGAAGGCTAGATTAGATCATGAACAAAGGAAGGAGAGCAGAAAGGATATAAAGCCTTAAAAGTAAAGCAAATACTTCTTTATTTCTCACCTTCCCATTGACTGGAAAATGTATTCAATGGCAAGAGCTGGACAGCCATCTTAGAGCATGAAATGGAAGGTGCAGATTAAGGATGGCAGAGTAACAAAATAGAAAGGTGTTTCATAAAAACAAAGAGGTTTGTTGGGTTCTTGATATAATAAGGACATTGAAGCAGTCCTGGGTTGTTTAAGCTTACACAGATTTCATGAAAGAGAAATAAATTTCTCCATTTTAAGCTACAGTTATTATGGCCTATTATAACACCCTAACTGGCATCCTCTCACCCACCACAAATAGTCCTGTTTGTCCTGTTTAGAAACAGTTGTTTCTAAATATTTATTAGACCACCAAGTTAATTTATGAAGAAAGTTCCCTAGTACTGATCATTAGTCTGAAAAATGAAATAAATATGGTTTTTTATTCTAAAAAATGAAATAAATATGGTTTTCTATTCTAAAAAATGAAATAAATATGGCTTTTGATTCTATACTAAAAGGACTCCAGCTCTCTACCATATTGGTGATTTATGCCTATATTCATCATTGTCACATACTACTGATAGGCCAAATCTATCATTTCCAGAATCTGAGCATAAAATTTCTAAATCATGCACCAAGTTACATCTAATAACACAGATGTGACTATTAGAAACTCCCAGATATACATATCCCACGTTTTTTTTTAATTTATTTTTTTTTTATTTTTTATTTTATGATAGTCACAGAGAGAGTGAGAGAGTCAGAGACACAGGCAGAGAGAGAAGCTGGCTCCATGCACTGGGAGCCCGATGTGGAACTCGATCCCGGGTCTCCAGGATCGCGCCCCGGGCCAAAGGCAGGCGCCAAACCACTGTGCCACCCAGGGATCCCCATATCCCATGTTTTTTGAAAGTTCATGCATGCCACTGCACTTTTACAAAAGACCTCCATTAGTATCTGTTTTTGCCAAGCAAAAGAAATATGAAGAGAAGTTTTGCTTTTATTCAAAAAAGCAAAAAGTGAAAATAGAGTTGTGATTGTTTTGTAGCCAGCCATCATAGACGCAGTACATGCCTCAAGCAGCAATTGTGAAACCATCAAGCATCTTCCCCAGGAACCACACTCCACATCTCAGCATTAAGCTCCCATAGCTTTAAACTGTGTCTTTGAGCATCTGTGCTTTATATCAATTTACTTTGTGCATCTGTTAGCAAGATGTGTCCTAAAGTATCAGAAAAGTCTAAAAGAAGTTATTTTTGGGGTTTCATAATGTTCAAAAACTTTTCCATACAAATTAATGATATTTGCTTCTTTGCTTTATGCCAATTAGGCTTATGAAAGGTTTCACAGGAATCCTCTGCTTTCGGGGTGGGGGGATGTGTATAGAGAAAAATAATATGTATAGATTATAATTATGCAAAAAATTGTTATTTAAAAATTCCTCCAGATAAAAATTTGCTTTTAAAGATTTATGATTATATAAATCTTTTTTAGGATTTATGTTTTTTAAATATAATTTCATTTCCCTGTTTTGGTCTACAAATGTTACACTCTGAGGAATAGGTATAGTAAGGTAAATCATTCCTGATTTTGAATCCAAAAATTGGAAATTAACTGCAGTTTCAAAATTTGTTCAGTAAGTCATAATTACTTTGAGATATCTGGTTACTTTCCTGTAAAAAAAGAACTCACATGGACAACATATTTTGGTAAGCAAAAACCAATTACTACTGTAACTGTGGAGCAACTCATATTGCTAGTAAAATTCCCTCGAATTATAGAGTTAACTTATAACTCTTCCCTAAATTTGATGTCATCTTGGACTCCTGAAAGTACTGCTGAATAAGTTCCTACTATCTTGGATAAAGGAAAAGACAGTAAAAGGACTATGACAGGCATATGACACCAAGTGGCATAGTGGTAACAAAATTAGCAAATTCCCATGAATCCCCATTATAATGTGCTAAAAAGGTAAAATTAATCTATATGGTAAAGAACCTGCTAATATGGACGCCTTTGGTAATTGTGTATTTTTACCAGTTCTCAGTAAGACTTTTAAATCTTTTGAAAGAATGAGAAAACTATCATGTTCAAAGATCTAAAAGCAGTTGATATTAAAATCAAAGAATAGGCATTAATACACCCTAATTTTATAAAATATCTGCAAAAAGATATAATAGAAATAGAATGCTTAAGTTATTAATATTATGAAATTTTATACTTTTTTCTTTTATTTTTATTCTATTATTATTTTATATTAATCATGCACACAGTTTAACAAATCAGACAAATCTAAAAGACATATGAAAATTAGAAATAATCTGTCCCCTTACCTCTCCCATTTTCTACTTTCCAGAGGCAATCACTTTTCAATGTTTCTGCTATTTACTTTGGTATTTACCTAATATATCTCAAAATAACATTTTTATATTGCTGCTTACTCACTTCAAAAAAAAAAAAAAGATTCTTTTTCACCCACACTTTCATTATACATACAAGTATCTCCCCAGCCTCCATAACAGCCAGTGTTAACGCTATTGATTCTAACCTCTTATTTTGCCTCACATAAGTTTTGTTTCGTTTTGTTTTAATATTTTATTTATTTGACAGAGAGAAAGCAAGTGAGCACAAGCAGGAGAGCACCTGATCAAGTGGCAGAAGCAGACTCTCTGCTGAGCAGATAACCCAATGGGGGCTCAATTCCAGGGCCCTGGGATCATGACCTGAGCCGAAGGCAGACACTTAACAAACTGAGACACCCGGGCATCCCAACCTCATAAATTTTTCTGTTTTCCGAGGTTACTTCTTTTTAAAGTTTCATTTCTTTAGACTTTTATGTGCTGGTCACTAATTCGACCCCAAACTCTTTCCCCAGTTGCCCAAATCATCTTTCAGTATGTTAAACACATCAGGTATATATATATTCAGAGAGAGGAAGGAGAGAGAGAGAGACAGAGAGGAGAAGAAGAAGAAAGGGAATGTTTATATAAAATTCAAACAATCCCTCGTAACAAAAAAACCCAAATCAGTTATTGCCTGGACCCAGGGGCAGAAAAAGAGAAGGGCTGCTGTGAAGAACCACTAGTGATGAGCATGTTCTCTATTTTTACTGGGATAGTGATTTCACAGGAAACTCATCACATAGCACAATATACATAATTTCATATTGTTTTAAGCATTATAAATACTTACAAATATAGATACAAAATACTAAACATTAGTAAATTAAATCCAGTAAAATATACTGACAATGGGGATCCCTGGGTGGCTCAGCGGTTTGGCGCCTGCCTTTGGCCCAGGGCGCGATCCTGGAGACCCGGGATTGAATCCCACGTCGGGTTCCTGGTGCATGGAGCCTGCTTCTCCCTCTGCCTATGTCTCTGCCTCTCTCTCTCTCTCTCTCTGTGTGACTATCATAAATAAATAAAAATTTAAAAAAAATATACTGACAATGATAAGCATGACCAAATGAAGTTTATTATAGAAACGTAAATATACATGTTAAATACATATACCTCAAATTCCATGTTACTAACACATATTTCATCCTTTGCTTTCTTTAACTTAAATTTTAAGTTTTCCAGGCCTCAGTCTTAAAACTAGAGACACTTCTAACTGTTCACAGAATAAATGTTGGCAAGATACAGATACAGAAAAGCAAATAATATTCTTCAGCATATAAATGTCTTTGCAAATGTTATTTCTAAAAAGGAATCTGTCCTTTACAGATTGCTGCTACCTCTTGTGAATGTAATCTTTAGTTTCTAAGGAGAATACAATTCTGATTGGTTGTTTTACTCAATAACGCATTCCCCTGGTAATAATATTTAAGTTAACATAGCATTTTCAAAATATATATATAAATGCATGTGAATTCTTTATAAAGCCAGAAGAGGATTATTGGCACATTTTATTTTCTCTTATATACATGGAAGAGAAAAGAAAATTTTAAAGTATGTCTGAGTTAGACAGAGTTTGACTGTCTAATCTCATTTAAATTAATACAAAGACAGCTCAGTATCAGGATATGTACTGATATTCATTAACTCAATAAATTAAAAGATAAAACATTATGATTATATCAATAGGCTCTGGAAAGGTATTTGATAAAACTCAGCAGTCAATCCAAGTAAATATCTAACGTAAAACAGAATTAGAGGGAAATTAAAGATGATAAATATTAACAATACCAAAAATAACAACAAACACGATACTAAACAACAAAAAGCTATAGTCCTTCCATTAAAATCAGGGAGAAGACACACATATTCATTGTTTCCACTACTATCCAGCTTGCTTAATAGACTATCAGTAAGACAAGAAACTGAAGTAATATATATAGATACAGGAAAGTTAAGAAAATAAGTTTTAAAAATATTTTAGAAATAAAAGAATGTAGCAAATTGCCTAGACACAAGTAAACAAAAATCAGTAACTTCTATTAGCAATAACCAATTACTAATACAATTGGGAAGAAATCACCATTTTTATTTTTAGTTGTTAATTTGAAGTCTGTCAAATTTGTTAAAAGCCTAAAAGCAAATGTTTTATTCAATAGCATTGGTTAATATACTTCCTAATATACAAAATGCTTAGGGAGACAAAATATTTTTCACTAGATTGAATTTAATCTGATTAATAGCAGGATTATATTCATGTATAGCAAGGTTTATTCAATACCATAGAAGTTACAATACAACTGTTAGAATTCCATTAGATATACAGAGCTGATGTAATTAGTTAGTGTTGTAGCTAGGACAACAAAATCCCATTAGAATTTAGTATTCAAGAAGCAATTATTTGTTTATATACCTCAAAACATTTTTCATTATTGTTCTGTGATTCAAGCTACTAAAAGCATCTCTTTTCAAGGTATCTACAAAAGCCTACTAGCGGAAAAGTCATTTATACATCATGACAAATGAGGTCCTAATTATTAGCATTTTTCAAAAATAAAATATTCCTCTATTTATCTCTCAAATCCTAGGTCAAGGGATCACTCCTAAATGAAGTATTTGCTAAAATTCTAAGCCAAAACCCTTGTTTAACAATTACTAAAAATTACTGACGAAAGATTTTTGCCCTTTTGTTTCCCCATATAAGTTCTAAGTTTTGTGAGCAGGGACCATGCCTTTAATTTGTCCCCTTCCCGAGAAAAAATGAGTGGGAAATATCAGAAAGGGAGACAGAACATGAGACTCCTAACTCTGGGAAATGAACTAGGGGTGGTAGAAAGGGAGATGGGTGGGGGGTGGGAGTGACTGGGTGGCGGGCACTGAGGGGATGAGCACTGATGGGCATTGATGGGATGAGCACTGGGTGTTATTCTATATGTTGGCAAATTAAAAACCAATAAAAATAAATATATAAAAAATTTGTCCCCTTTCCTTAGCTAGTTTAGTGCTATGATTATTTAGGGATTTTTTTTTAAAGTTCACCAATCCAATTTATGCATATAAGGAGTATTTCCATCAAAAATTATTCTCTATATTTTTTAAGAAAGATGAATGATTCTTACCAAACATTATGTAAATGTTGAAATAGAATCTTTATCTAGAATAATTATCTCTCTCAACTTTCCACAGAAATAAAAGCACATTTGACATTTTTTTGAAAGTTCAAAAGCTATCATTCTCACCTTTTTCCCTCCAAGCACCTTTGTGATTATATGCAATTGAATTATATAATGCTAAGGCATTAGAACAGAAGAAACACCTACATTTGGATAATATTTTTAAGGCATATAGTTATTTAATTAAGGATATATTGTAGACACTAAGGGATCACTAAATCTAACAGAAAAGTGGGTTATTCTTTACCATCTAATTGTTTTTCTTTCTACCACGTTATATTACAAACCATTTGATATCAGAGATTCTGTTGTTTCAAGCCTAAGAGGCTTATAGCTATCAAAAAACTACTGACTTTCATTGCAACAGTTTAACACACACAGTAACTTCGATTCTATAGTTTGTTAGTCTTACCAATGCATGGTGATAGCTGAGATAATGCATGTAAATATGCTTTATACATTGAGCATACTATACAGTTTATAAGTTTATAGTTCTTAAACTTCACAGAGAAGTGTCCTTTCAAAATATGAGGGAATCAAGTCCAAATTAAATGCATTTACTTTCCCTAATATTATCTCATTATCTCTCATACTACTGCCTTCTCTCATACTGTCATGTAGGCAGGTATGTTAACATATACCTTCAAAAAACACACCACATAGAAACGAACTAGGGGTGGTAGAAGGGGAGGAGGGCAGGGGGTGGGAGTGAATGGGTGACAGGCACTGGGGGTTATTCTGTATGTTGGTAAATTGAACACCAATAAAAAATAAATTAAAAAAAAACACACCACATAGTATATAAAAAGCTCCAATTCTCACTACTGAAAAGAGATATATACCCAAATATACATGACAGAGGTAATATGAATACTAGCACACTAATAACATGAACTAACCATGGGTATACCCTAAAGGGTATCCAATTCTATCATCTTTATTATTCGGTAAGGCCAGAGAATCAAAGAATAGAATAGTCTTTAATGTGGCCAGATTGTTCTCTCCAGAGTACTTCAACTGTTTTGTTTTTTCCCCATCCCTAGGATTCGATTTTATCTTCTTAGTGATTGTACCATCTGGCTTACACATTTTCTCTCTATTTGGAACCCTCTGAGCAGCCTTGTCTTTAACATCTTTCTTCAATCCCTCATACACCTTGAATACATCATTATTCCTTCAATTTCAACTCATCCAACCATCGCCAATTAATATTTTCAGCCTCAAATGAACACAGCCTCATCATCACACACTTTTAGACCTCTTTGAAGAACTCAAATTTGCCATTTTCCTTGTTCACTCACAGGATCTTTCCCTGTCACAACTTCCATTCCATCTTCTGTATCAGTTCTTCCACTTAACCCTGTTTACTTATCTGAAACATTATTTTCTTTTTGGCTACATTAGCCTCTATTCAACAATTCAATACATTGCAATCTAATTTTGTATCATGCTTGAAAGAAATATGTACATCTTCTATTGAATCTACTTTATGTGCCTATATAGATATCAAATTTCTGTGAACATAAAGATCTCTTCTCATTGATATGTAATAAAAAAGAAAAATTAGTAGTCAGAAAAATAATTTGGCCACAGAGCAAAATAAAAATCACGTTCTATTTATTTTAAAGATTTTATTTATTTATTCATGAGAGACACACAGACAGAGAGAGAGAGGCAGAGACACAGGCAGAGGGAGAAGCAGGCTCCAGACAGGAAGCCCAATGCAGGACTCAATCCCGGGCCTCCAGGACCATGCCCTGGGCTGAAGGCAGGGACTAAACCTCTGAGCCACCTAGGGACCTCCCTAAAAATCATGTTGTAAGTGAAGATTTTCTTTTTAAGTAATCTCTACCACCCAAAGTGAGGCTCAAGCTTATAATCCCAAGATCAAGATTCACACTTCCCTGACTGAGCTAGTTAGACACCCCAAAATAAAAATCACTTTTAAAAGAAAAAAAAATCTTGTGAAGCAAAATTGTAGACAGGGTTACATGGAAGAATATTGTGCTAGGAGTCAGGAGAGCTAGCTCAGGTCCCAGCTCTGTCATCATCTAACCTGTACATATCACTTAAGCTCTCAATTTCTTCATCTACCCCCACCCCAAAAAGAGAGAGAAAGAATGAACTAAGTTATTTGAAGATCCTTTTCAATTCTTTATACTCCTAATACAAATATTTGCACTAAGAACTATGGAAGACCTAAAAACACATGATAGACAGGTAGTTCTATACCTCTCACTAAGAATGTATTCCTTAAAATAAATAAGTAATGGGCTTATATTCAGTGTTATGGTCCCTGATTCAAAAGGACTAATTAACTAGTTATGGTGTTAGACTATTAAAGATGATTCCATGTTTATTTAGTTTGATCCCCTTGTGAAATACACACTTGCATTTTAAACAGTCCATTGAGATATCTAGTATGATTGTTATTTCTATAAGCATAAATACCCATTAATCATTTGAGGGCTAACTCTCTTCAGATATCCAATAATAGGGAGAATAGACATTTAGAGTCTCCATTACAAATGAAATAAGATATAAATTTAAAATCTACTTGCTAAAACAGCATTTTGCAATGTCTTTCTTTCCTCAGCCTATCTACTGTCAGTTGCAAAAAAACTTGAAAATGAAGATTTTCCTCTTGCTACTATAGAAATAAAAAATAAAGACTATATGCATACAATCACTGTCCCCAAGGCTGCTGTCATCACCATTTGTTTACTATGTACAAGGTACAATAAAAAACACTTTACATGGATTAGCTAACTTAATTTTCATTTATTTCTATAGCCCCATGAGATAGGTGGTGTCAATACAGATGAAGTTGAAGCTCAGTAAGGTTAAACAACTTGTCCAAGGTCACCAAACTAGTGAATACACAGTTTGATTGACAGTTTTAGAAATGAGAGCTATGTAATGTTTCAATACTCTAATCAGGCCTCAAGATGAAAGAATATTGCATGATATGAATATAAAACTAGAGACAGACAGAAATGGCTTTCAAAGGGTTATAAGAAATAACAGAGCTTCAACTCAGGATAGAATCAAGATTAGCCACTGAGTTAGAGCAACCACAAAGACAATAACCAAACACTTCTCCTAACTTCATTAAGTGATATAAGTAAGATCAAGTGATCCTTATGCTTAATGTTTCAATAAAAAAAAAAATAGTAAGACTGGGGCACCTGGGTAGCTCAGTGGTTGAGCGTTTGCATTTGGCTGAGGGCGTGATCCCGGAGTGTCAGGATGGAGTCCTGTATCGGGCTCCCCACAGGGAGCCTACTTCTCCCTTTGTCTATGTCTCTGCCTCTTTCTCTCTGTCTCTCATGAATAAATAAAATCCTTTTTTAAAAAAATAGTAAGACTGTATCAAAAAAGGATGAGACATGGTTATTTCTGATCTTTGAGTCACTGAGTACAGGAAAAAAAGGCATTACAGACCAGCAAATTTTTTTTACCTCCTACTTACAAGACCATTCTGGATTGTCAGGTTAAGAAAAAACTGATCCACACAAGGCTTTAGAGTTCTTATGGCTTTATAACTCAAAGTACTGACAAAAGTCAAAAGTATTACTGTATTAATTTTCCTGGAATGTGTAAAAACAGTTCATTTTGCAAATACAGGGCAAGAAAAAAGGAGACCATGGGTGATGGCAAAAGTATAGTGGTTCAGGATACAGTAAAAATGGACCCAAGAACTCAAGAAACTTATGATTAAGAATGGGAGACAAGGTCCATGCCCAGAGAGAAAAGAAAATATTGGCAGAGATTACAAAAGAAATAAATGATAGGTTAGTGATCCTGTGCTTTGTCAGGGCCACCCTCACGTCAAGTTGTTGTTGGTTAATAGGTCTTAACTAAGCCAGTACAATCCATAAGGTAACAATTAAGAAGCAAGAAGATACTTGAATGGACAAAGTGTGAGCTATTTTTTCTGACTCTGAGAGTTCTACTGACCAAACTCAGGAGAAATATAGATGTTTTTTGGCCCCATATATCACCCAAATTTCCATTATTTTAGTCTGTTACCCAAAATTCAAATCTTAGAAAGACAGAAATAGTTTTATACCAGTGACAAAAAGTCAAAAAACAAAAACCTGGGAAAGACAACATCCGGGAGAGATATTTTATAAAATACTACATTGACTTAAATATCTTTTCACATTAGGACCTCATAATGAGTAGCAGTGCTTTTATTCCTAAGGCAGAAGAAGAGGTCAGTATAATAGTAGGAGAAAAGTTTAAAAAAAGAAGACTACTACCTGAAGATCAAGCTTATCTAGTGAGGTAGAAGCTATGAAGTATTTTTCATGTTGGAAAACATTAATCCCAAAGGTGGTTTTTAAAGATACTTGAATTAAAAAAAATTTTTAAAAGACACTGGATATACTCACTACCCAGTTTTAGCATAGAAAAGCTGTAGAAAAGTAAACCTCAAAGGGCATGTAGGTGGCTCAGTCAGCTGAGCAACCAACTCTTGGTTTTGGCTCAGGTCATATTCTCAGGGTTAGCAGATTGAGCCCTGCATCAGGCTCTGTGCTGAGCAGGTAGTCTGCTTGGGATTCTCTCCCTCTTGTTCTGCCCCTCGCCCCCATTCATGTGTGTGTATGCTCTCTCTTCTCAAATAAATAAGTAAATAAATCTTTTTTAAAAAAAGGAAAGAAAAAGAAACCTCAAGGACATCTTTAGTGTGTAGATCTTTTGTTCCTTGATTAAATTTGTTCCTAAATATTTTATTGTTTCTGTTGCTATTGTAACTGTATTGTGCTCTTAAAATCTTTTTTTGGATAGTTTGTCATTAGTATAAACAAATGCAACTGATTTTTACATGTTTATTTTTATTGTTGTATCCTGCAACTTTACTGAATTTAACAGTTCTTAGTACAGTTTTCAGGGGTTTCCATGTGTAAGATCATATCATCTGCAAATAGAGACAGTTAATTTTACCTCTTCCTTTCCAAATTCCTTTATTTTTATTTCTTTTTCTTGCCTAACTACTTTGGCTATGACTTCCAGTACTATGTTGAATAGAGGTGGCAAGAGAAGACACCCTTCTCTTCTTTAAATCTTAGAATAAGTGCTTTCTTCAGCTTTTCATCTCTGAGTATGATGTTACCTTTGGTTTATCATAGCTAGCTTTTGTTATGTTGAAGTGCATTCCTTCTATACCTAATTTGTTGACAGTTTTTATCATAAAATGATACTGAATTTCATCAAATGGTTTTTTGCATCTATTGAAATGATCATATGGCTTTTACTCTTTATTTTGTTAATGTGTTACATCACATTTATTGTTTTGTGTATGTTGACCATCCTTGTATCCCAGGGATAAGTCTTACTTGCACATAGTGTACAAACCTTTTAATGTACAGTTAAATTCAATTTGCCAGTATTTTGTTGAGGATTTTTACATTTATACACACCACCAGGGACACTGGTTTGTAGTTATCTTAAAATATTGATGAAAGGGGTGCCTGGGTAGCTCAGTAAGGTAAGTGTCCAACTCATGATTCCAGTTCAGGTTGCGATCTCAGGGTTGTGAGATCAAGCCCCATCAGGCTCCATGCCCAGCATGGAGCCTGCTTAAGATTCTCTTTCTCCCTTTCTCTCTCTGTCCCTCCATGCTCTTGTGCACATTCTCCCCCCACCCCACCCCAAAAAAACCAAAATTAAATCTTTAAAAATTGATGAAAGAAATCAAAGATGACAAATCAAATAAATGCAAAGATATCCTGTGTCTATGAATTGAGAGAAATAATGCTGTTAAAATGTTCATTCTATAAAAAACAATCTACAGATTCAAAGCAATTCTCCATCAGAATTCCAATGGCATTTTTCACAAAAATAGAAAATTAACACTAAAATTCATGTGGAAACACAAAAGGCCCTAAATAGTCAAAGCAATATCGAGTAAAAACAAAAGCTGGAGGCATCTCACTCTTTGACTTCAAACTATAATACAAAGTTGTATTAATCAAAACAGTATGGTGCTGGCATAAAAATAGACACAGACCAATGGAACAAAATAGAAAGTCCATAAAGAAACCCATACATACATAACTAATTTACAATGAAGGTATCATGAATATTCAATATAGAAAGAATAGTCTCTTCAATAAGTGGTATCAGGAAAACTATGTAGCCACATTCAAAAGAATAATCTAAAAAAACAAAACAAAAGAATAATCTTGTGGGGCACCTGGGTGGCACAGTAGATAAACATCTGATTCTTGGTTTTGGCTCAGATCACAATCTCAGGGTTCTGAGACTGAGCCCCATACCTAGCTCCACAATGAACATGGAGTCTGCTTGAGTTTATCTCTCCTTCTCCGTCTACCCTTCCCCCTCCCAACTCTCTCTCATTCACTCTCTCTTTCTCTCTAAAACAGATAAATAAATCCTTAAAAATAATGATATTGTATTATCTTAATACTATACATAAAACACTACCCAAAGTGGATTAAAGACTTAAACATAAGACCTGAAACCATAAAACTCCTAAATGAAAACATACAGGAAAAGTTCCTTGACATGGGTGATAACACTGATTTTTTGGACTTGACACCAAAAGTTCAGGCAACAAAAGCAAAAATAAGTAAGTGGGACTACATCAAACTAAAAAGCCTCTACATTGCAAAAGAAACCATCAACAAAATAAAAAGGCAACCTATAAAATGGTAGAGTATTTGCAAACCATAAATATGGTAGGGGGCTAATATTTAAAATATTGAAGAGATAACAAATGTTGGTGACCATGTGGAGTAAAAGGAACCCTTCCTTGTGCACTGTTGGTTGGAATGTAAATTGATACAGTCATCATGGGAAATAGTATGGGGCCCCTCAAAATTAAGAGGAGAACTACCATATGATCCAGAAATCCCACTTCTGGATAAAGAAGTTATCCAGAGGAAACAAAATCACTATCTCGAAGACATATGTACTCCCAGATTCACTACAGCATTATTCACAGTAGCCAACATATGGAAACAACCTGAGTGCCCACGGATAGATGAATGGATAAAGAAAATATGCTGTATACACACACACACAGACACAAATACATACACACAGTCTGGAATATTATTTAGCCTTTAAAAAGAAGGAAACCCCATCATTGTGACAACATGGATAAACCTAGAGGTCATTATCCTAAGTAAAATAAGCAAGACACAGAACAACAAATATCACATGATCTCATTTATACAAGCAATCTTTAAAAAAAAATCAAATTCCAAGAAATAGTAGAATGGTGGTTATCAGAGGCTAGAGAGTGGGAAGAAAGGGGAAATATTGATTAAAGGGTACAAACTTTCAGTTATAAGTTCCAGAAATCCAATGTACCACATGGTAACTATTAATGATAATATTTTGTATACTTGAAATTTGTTAAGAGAATATCTTAAGTGTTAGCACCACATACCACACACACACAAAAAAAGGTAAGTATGGGAAGTGATGGATTTCTTAATTAGTTTGTAGTAATCATTTCATAATGTTGTGGTAGCATATTAACATCATGCTGTATATCTTAAATATCAAAATTTTTCTTTTGCAAAAAATAAGAAAATAAATTTTAAAACCTATCAATTATTTCACTTAAACAATCTAGATTCAGGATAACCATGCTTATTCATACCAGCAAAAAGTAACAAGAATTCTGTGATAAAAGAATCATAACAAGAAAAGCATGGGATAAAAAAGACTAAAGATTTTAACAAATAGATAGATTTTCTCATATAGATAGGAAATATCTATTTTATTACTTGTTTCTCAAATTGATGCATAAATTTAATACAATTTTTAAATTAAATCTCAATGCATTTTATGTGTGCTGGAGGAGACAGATTTGGAGATTCTTCAGTTCAATAATATATACACTTTAAAAAAAGCGTAACAAGAAAAAACTAGGTCAAGTTGAGGAGGAGGAGTTAAGATGGCAGAGTAGTAGGAGGACCCAATGCTTGCTTGGTCCCTCAAACACAGCTAGATAATTACCAAATCTTTCTGAACAACCAGGACATTGATCTGGTCACTGAGAGAACAAACCATACAACTAGAGGGAAAGAAGAGGTCACATTGTGAAAGGTGGAAGGTGCACAGATATGATGTGGGGGGGTGGGGGGTGGGGAGAATCATGGATGCTGTGGAAGGAAGGGAGCTCTGATCACGGTGGGAGTGGGGAAGAGAAAGCAGCACATAGGGGAAAAGTGTTCTGTGAGGGTTCCTGAACAGTGGAGGTGTTAATTCCCCTCCCCCGGGCAAAGTGCAGACTGTCACCATTTTTCACCCCTCCCAGCAGCATGAATGGACTTCAGTAAGTGGCATGGCACAAACAATGGAGGCTTGAGCTGCTTACACCAAGCCCCATTCTCCTGCACTTTGCAGGTGTCTTTTTACTAGGACAAGTATGATTGAGAGCCAGAGCAGCAACAGGTAAAGTGAGGTTGCCCCAGTTTACCAGCCAAGACTTGAAGCAAATCAGTCCTATCTGTAGGTGACTGACGGCACCCAAACAGCAAAGCTCTCCATGCTCAGGCTCCTGCACCCCATCCCAGTCTCCATCCTTCATTAGCCAGCTGGCCCTTCCACCTGGTAGAAGGTCAGCTTGAGGGAACTTCCACACCTGATGTAATTATGAGGTGGGAATAAAGACACTATCCAATAAGAAGACTAGCACAAACCCCTTGCATGCACCAGGTCTGTTGATCATAGAGTACTGCAAAGCTTCAGTTCCTGTGGAAATATGACCAGTCACAGGCTCTCCTAACACAGAAAAGACAGAGACCTGGAAAAAATGCTACGATAGAGGAATACATCCCAAAATAAAGAACAAGAAGTAATCATGGCCAAGAAGCTAAACAAAATAGATATAAGTAATATGTCTGAATTGGATTTTAAAATAACAATCATATGGATACTAGCTGGGCTTGAGAAAAGCACAGAAGACACTAGAAAAAGAAAACCTTGTTACAGATATAAAAGACCTAAAAACTAGTCAGACTAAACTAAAAAATGCTATTAACTGAGATGCAAAACTGACTGGATATAATCACAATGAGGATGGAAGAAGCAGAAGAATGAATAGGTGATATAGAAGATAAAATTATGGAAAATAATGAAACTGAAGAGGGAAAGAAAATTATTAGATCATGAATATAGACTTAGAGAACTCAGTGATTCCAAACAGTGCAATAATACCCATAACATAGGAGTGCCAGAAGAAGAAGGGGAAAAAGGGACAGAATTTTTGTTTAAGCTTTTTCGCAACAGGTTTGCCGCCAGAACACAGGTGTCGTGAAAACCACCGCTAAACCTAAACCAAAATGGGAAAGGAAAAGACTCACATCAACATCGTCATCATTGGACACGTAGACTCGGGCAAGTCTACCACTACTGGCCGTCTGATCTACAAATGTGGTGGGATCGACAAAAGAACTATTGAAAAATTTGAGAAGGAGGCTGCTGAAATGGGAAAAGGCTCCTTCAAGTATGCCTGGGTCTTGGATAAACTGAAAGCTAAACGTGAACGTGGTATCACCATTGATATCTCCCTGTGGAAATTTGAGACCAGCAAGTATTATGTGACCATCATTGATGCCCCAGGATACAGAGACTTTATCAAAAACATGATTACAGGCACATCTCAGGCTGACTGTGCTGTCCTGATTGTTGCTGCTGGTGTTGGTGAATTTGAAGCAGGTATCTCCAAGAATGGGCAGACCCGAGAGCATGCCCTTCTGGCTTACACACTGGGTGTAAAACAACTAATTGTTGGTGTTAACAAAATGGATTCCACTGAACCACCCTACAGCCAGAAGAGATACGAGGAAATCGTTAAGGAAGTCTGCGCCTACATTAAGAAAATTGGCTACAACCCCGACACAGTAGCATTTGTGCCAATTTCTGGTTGGAATGGTGACAACAAGCTGGAGCCAAGTGCTAACATACATTGGTTCAAGGGATGGAAAGTCACCCCTAAAGATGGGAATGCCAGCGGAACCACACTGCTTGAAGTCCTGGATTGCATTCTGCCACCAACTCGTCCAATTGATAAGCCCTTGCGTCTGCTTCTCCAAGACGTCTACAAAATTGATGGTATTGGTACTGTACCAGTGGGTTGAGTGGAGACTGGTGTTCTTAAGCCTGGTATGGTGGTCACCTTTGTTCCAATGTTACAACTGAAGTAAAGTCTGTTGAAATGCACCATGAAGCTTTGAGTGAGGCTCTTCCTAGGGACAATGTGGGCTTCAATGTCAAGAACGTATCTGTCAAAGATGTTCGTTGTGGCAACGTGGCTGGTGACAGCAAAAATGACCCACCAATGGAAGCAGCTGGCTTCACAGCTCAGGTGATTATCCTGAACCATCCAGGCCAAATCAGTGCTGGATGTGCACCTGTGCTGGATTGTCACACAGCTCACATTGCTTGCAAGTTTGCTGAGCTGAAGGAAAAGATAGATTGTCGTTCTGGAAAGAAGCTGGAAGATGGCCCCAAGTTCTTGAAATCTGGGGATGCTGCCATTGTTAATATGGTTCCTGGCAAACCTATGTGTGTTGAGAGCTTCTCTGACTATCCTCCTCTGGGCCGTTTTGCTGTTCGTGACATGAGACAGACGGTTGCTGTGGTGTCATCAAAGCAGTGGACAAGAAGGCAGCTGGAGCTGGCAAAGTCACCAAGACTGCCCAGAAAGCTCAGAAGGCTAAATGAATATTATCCCCAATATCTGCCACCCCAGTCTTAATCAGTGGTGGAAGAACAGTCTCAGAACTGTTTGTGAAAAAAAAAAAAAAAAAAGAACTGTTTGTGTCAATTGGCCATTTAAGTTTAATAGTAAAAGACTGGTTAATGATAACAATGCATCGTAAAACCTTCAGAAGGAAAGGAGAATGTTTTGTGGACCATTTGGTTTTTGTTTTGTTTTATTTTGTTTTGTGCATGTGTGGCAGTTTTAAGTTATTAGTTTTTAAAATCAGTACTTTTTAATGGAAACAACTTGACCAAAAATCTGTCACAGAATTTTGAGACCCATTAAAACAAAAGTTTAATGAGAAAAAAAAAGAATATTTATTTAAACAAATGATAGCTGAGAACTTCTCTAATATGAGGAAAGAAAAAGGCATTTAAGTCCAAGAGGCACAAGGAACCCCCCTAAAAATCAATAAAAACTGGTCAACAGCGAGGCATATCATAGTGAAACTTGCAAAATATAAGAATAAGCAGAGAATTCTAAAAGCTTTAGGGACAAAGGTCCTTAACCTACAAGAGTAGACACATAAGGTTAGCACAGATATGTCCACAGAAACTTAGCAGGCCAGAAAGAAGTGGAAGGAAATATTCAATGTGCTAAATGGGGAAAACATGCAGCCAAGAATACTTTATCCAGCAAGGCTGTCATTCAGAATAGAAGGAGAGACAGAGTTTCCAAGACAAGCAAAAACTAAAGGAGTTTGTGAACACTAAATCAGTTCTGCAAGAAATATTAAAGGTGACTCTCTGAGTGGGAAAGAGAAACTAAAAGTAAGTCAAAAGTAACTTTGTTACTCAAAAGTAACAAAGACCAGAAAGGAATAATCTACAGAAACAGCAACTTTGCAGGTAATACAATGGGACTAAGTTCATATATTTATCAATAATTACTCTGAATGTATATGGACTAAATGCTCCAATCAAAAGACACAGGGTAGCAAAATGGAAAAAACAAGACCCATCTATATGCTGTCCATAAGAGACTCATTTTAGACACAAAGGCTCCTCTGGATTGAAGTGAGGTAGTGGAGAACCATTTATCATGATAATGGACATAAAAAGAAAGCTGAAGTAGCTTTACTTCTATCAGACAAACTAGAGTTTAAACCAAAGATTGTAACAAGAGATGAAGAAGGGCACTATATCATACTAAAAAGGTCTATCCAGTAAGAAGATCAAATGATTGTAAATATTTATGCCCCCAACTTGGAGGCAGGAAAATATATAAATCAATTAGTAACAAATAAAGAAATTCATTGATAATAATACAATAATAGTAGGGGACTTTAACATCCCACTCAAAGCAATGGACAGATTATATGAGCTGAAGACCAACAAGGAAACTTTGAAATGACACACTGGACCAAATTGACTTCATAAATACATTCAGACACTTCATCCTAAAGCAGCAGAACACACATTCTTTTCAAGGACACAAGGAACTTTCTCCAGGATAGATCACCCACTGGTTCACAAAACAGGCCTCAATAAACACAAAAAGACTGAGAACACACCATGCATATTTTCAGGCCACAATGCTATGAAACTTGAAAGCAACCACAAGACAAAATTTGGAAAGAAGGTAAATACATGAAGGTTAAAAAACATCCTACTAAAGAATGAATGGGTTAACCATGAAATTAAAGAATAAATTTTAAAAACACATGGAGACAAAGAAAAATGAAAACATGACACTCCAAAACCTTTGGGAGGCAGCAAAGATGGTCATAAGAGGGAAATATATAGCAATACAGGCCTACCTCAAGAAGGGATAAAAGTCCCAAATACACAACCTAAACTTACACATAAAGGTGTAAAAAATTTTAAAAATTCAGTAGAACAGATCAATGAAACTAGGAGCTGGTTCTTTGAAAGAAATAACAAAATTGATAAACACCTAGCCAGACTTATCAAATAAGTAAAATCACAAATGAAAGAGGAGAGATCACAATCAACACTAATAATTGTTGCAGAAACAATTATAAGAGAATATTATAGGCAATTATATGCCAACAAATTATCCAATCTGAAAGAAATGGATAAATTCCTAGAAACATATAAACTACCAAAATCAAAACACAAAGAAATAAAAAATCTGAACAGACCAATAACCAGCAAAGAAATTGAACTAGTAATCAGAAACCTCCCAACAAAAAGAGTCTAGTGCCAGATGCCTTCCCAAGGAAAGTCTACCATACATTTAAAGAAGAGTTAATACATATTCTTCTCAAATTATTCCAAAAAATTATAAATGGAAGGGAATTACCTCGATTCCAAAACCAGACAAAAACCCCAATGAAAAGGAGAATTATAGGTCAAAATCCCTGATGAACATAGATGCATAAAAGGTCAACAAGTTACTCACTAATTGAATCCAACAGTACATTAAAAGGATTATTTACCACAACCAAGTGGGATGTACTCCTGGGCTGCACGGGTGGTTCAATACTTGCAAATCAATCAACATGATATATCTTGCTAATAAAAAAAAAAAAAGAACAAGAACCATATAATCCTCTCAAGAGATGCAGAAAAAGCCTTTGACAAACTACAACACCCATTCATGATAAAAACCCTCAAAAAAGTAGGGATAGAGGGAACATACACTTCAATATCATAAAGGCCATCTATGAAATACCCACAACTAATATAATCCTCAATGGAAAAACTAAGAGCTTTTCCTCTCTGTGGTCAGTTACAAGACAGGGATCTCCACTCTCATCACTGTTATTTAAAATAGTACTGGAAATGCTAACCTCAGCAGTCAGACAACAAAAAGAAATAAAAGGCATCCAAATCAGCAAGGAAGAAGTCAAACTTTCACTATTTGCAGGTGACATGATACTCTATGTAGAAAACTTGAAAGAATCCACCAAAAAACTGCTAGAACTGATAGAGGAATTCAGCAAAGCGGCAGGATATAAAATCAATGTACAGAAATCTGTTGCATTTCTATACACTGATAGTGAAGCAGCAGAAAGATAAATCAAGGAATTACAATTACACCAAAAACCATAAGATACCTAGGAATAAACTTACCCAAAGATGTAAAAGATCTATACTCTGTAAACTATAGAAAACTTATGAAAGAACTGATGACACAAAGAAATGGAAAAACATTCCATGCTCATGGGTTAGAAAGACAATATGTATATTATCCAAAGAAATCTACGCATTTAATGCAATCCCTATCAAAATACCAATAACATTTTTCATGGTTAGAACAATCCTAAAATTTGTATGGAACCATGAAAGACCCCAAGATTGCCAAAGCAATCTTGAAAAAGAAAAGTAAAGTTGGAGGCATCACAATTCTGGACTTCAGGTTATATTGCAAAGCTGTAGTCATCAAGACAGTATGGTACTTGAACAAACACAGACACATAGATCAATGGAACAGAACAGAAAACCCAGAAATGGACCCACAACTATATGGTTAATTAGTTTTCAACAAAGCAGGAAAGAATAACCAAAGGAAAAAGATGATATTGGGAAATACAATACAAATGATATTGGGAAAACTGGACAGCAACATGCAGAAGAATAAAACTGCATCATTGTCTTACACTATATACAAAAATAAACACAAAGTGTATAAAAGACCTAAATGTGAAACAAGAATCCATCAAAATCCTAGAGAAGAAGACAAGCAAACAACCTCTTTGACCTCAGCTGTAGCAACTTCTTACTAGACACATTGCTGAAGGCAAGGGAAACAAAAGCAAAAATAAGCTATCAGGAATTGGTCAAAATAAAAAAAGTTTGCACAACAAAGGAAACAAAACTAAAAGGCAGCTTATGCAATGGGAGAAGGTATTTGCAAACGACATGTCTGATACAGAGGTAGTATCTAAAATCTACAAAGAACTTACCAACTCAACACCCCAAAATCAAATAGTCCAGGTAAGAAATGGGCAGAAGACATTTTTTCTGAGGAAGACATACAAATGGCTAAGAGACACACGAAAAGATGCTCAAAAACACCACTCATTGTCACGGAAATACAAATCAAACAATGATGAGATATCCCCTCATACCTGTCAGAATGGCAAAAACTAACAACACAGGAAGCAACAGATGATGGCAAGAATGTGGAGAAAGAATCCTTTTGCACTGTTAGTGGAAATGCAAACTGGAGCAGCTGCTCTGCAAAACAGTATGAAGGTTCCTCAAAAAGTTAAAAATAGGACTACTCTAGACCCAGCAATTGCACTACTAAGTATTTACCCAAAAGATACAAAACTACTGATTCCAAGGGGCACATACATCCCAATATTTATAGCAGTGCTACCAACAATAGCCAAACTATGGAAAGAGCCAAAATTTCCATCAACTGATATGGATAAAGATGTGGTGTATACACACACACACATACACACACACACAGGAATATTACTCAGCCATCAAAAGGAATGATACCTTGCCATTTGCAACGACATGGATGAAACTAAAGAATATTACGCTAAGTGAAGTAAGTTAGAGAAAGACAAATACTCTATGATTTCACTCATATATGAAACTTAAACAAAAGGGATAAACATATGGGAAGGGGGAAAAAGAGGGAAGCAAATCATAAGAGACTCAACTATAGAGAACAAATAGGGTTTTTGGAGGGAAAGGGGGTGGGAGGATAGGCTAGGTGGGTAGTGGGTATTACGGAGGCACTTGTGTTGAACAGTCGGTGTTATATGTAAGTGATGAATCAGTAAATTCTGATCTTGAAGCCAATATCACACAATACTTTAACTAAATAGAATTTAAATAAAATTTGAAATAAAAATATATAAAATTAGACCGTGGAGATGGGTGCACATTTCCATGCATATACTAAAAATCACTGATTCGGTTTGATAGATGAATTGTATGCAGCACGAATATTTCAGTGAAGTTAGTTTTGAAAAGAATGAAAGAAAAAGAAAACTTCTAGACTGTCACTTCTTGAAATTCCACAAAATAAAAGTGTCACAAAGGATGGTTTTTTAAATAAACCCTAAAGGTAAGGAAAGAGAAAAAAAAAACTAATCCTACCCCTTAATAAATGTTTTCTAAATCTATAATAAATAAATCAGTGTGGTACTGGCTAAGAAGAAACACAGATGAATAAATTAGAATTAATATCTCAGAAGTGGACTGAGATATGGTTTGGGTTACCTTAATATATGAATTTTGGTTGAATGTAATATTTGACTTAAAAAAACAAGAACCTTTAGGGAAGGAGTTAATTATTCAATAATTGGAGTTGATGAAATGAAATAACTACTCAGAAAAATAATTTTAGGTTCTCAGTCACATCATACTACATCTTGATGTTTGAGTGCTAAGTCATGGCTTAAATGTTTCAAAAGCCCCAATGTGCTTCCCATCCTGGAGTTCTGTGGATAGATGGGGAAATGGCCAAAAATTCATCCTTCCAATCAACAGATGGATTCTATATCCCCACTCCCCAGCTTAGCTGTGTGATTTGCTTTGACCAACAGGGCATTTAACACACATGATCCAACAACTTGAAAAGTGCTGTGCACTGGGGATTAACACTGCTGCTCTTGGAACCCCAAGAACATTATATAATCCAAGCCCATACTAGCCTACTGGAGAAGTGAGGAAAACCAATATATCAGAGCTGATAGCCAGCACAAACCAGCAGACATGAGTGAGGCCATCCTAGATCATCACAGCTGCCAGCCAACTCACCAACTGATCCTAGATATGGGAGAGAGCCAAGGCTGTGTCTGTGGTCAGTTCATGGGTCCAAACCAGAAAACTTCCCCAGCTAACTCACAGAATCATAAGCAAAATAAATGATTATTTGTAATACCAAAAGGAAGGAAGGGAGATGGGGGGGGGGGGGGGAGAGAAGCACTCAATAAGTATTAACTATTATTATAATTGCCTTCTTTTAGTATTTAAAAGTAATATCAGAAATTACATCAAACATTTATTTGGACTATCCTTAGCTTCATCTGGTTCTTAAAATCTACTTTCTCTATGTTTAGACTCTCAATTTATCATTACCTTCTCTTCCTGACAGGCTAATGACCTAGACTAGTTAGTGGGGAATGTGGGTATGTTTATGTTTCTGTGTGTGATGAAGCATGGGAAAAATGAAAAAAAACTGAAATGCCAATTAAGTTCTATGGAATGGCTGAAAGGCATTAGCTTGAACTGGTCATTACTGGCAAGGATAGTTTATGTTCTACTTTATTCAATTGTCTATCCTAGCCAAGATAAAGCAGATGAGTCAATAATAATTAGGCCCCTGCTTCTAAATAAATTATTCTTAGTAGAACAAGCTAATGAAAAATAATCCTTCATTTTTGTTTAACGACTTTAGGACTAGGAGCAGAGCAGGTCACATTTGTATTAGATGAAATGGAATAGAATTATAAGACTAAATAAGTCCTGATTATATACTAAAATTGTTACAGTGACCATCATGCTAATTCAACTAATACTTTTAGACTGGACTTGATCCAGTCTAAAATAAAAATATGAGGTACTGTTGACAGACACTGAAGAGCAAAGACAAATCATGATTTAAGAGTCATCATCAACATTATAATAATTATAAAGAATGCCTCCATCATGAAAAAATAACATACCTTGGAACCAAGGTTATAGATCAAGGGGAATAGATGCTTTGTACCATTATTCCCTTCTTAAGTCACCAACTCCATTTTTAAAAAGCTTGAGGATATGAGCCATCAGTTGAGCATCAGCCAAATACACAACTGAAAAATTTTGTAAGACAAATGACCTAGTTTCTCCAACTATTAATAGCATAGGGAAAAAAGGAAAGGGAACTAGTATAAATTAAAAGAATCTTAAGGGACATGTACAAAGAAGTAGAATGTAGGACTTGTATCATTATCCAAACAAATCTATTATAAAAAGGCAATGGGACAATCATTGAGATAATAGGGGAAAACTGAACAAGGATTAGATATTAAATAATATTAAGGAATTATTACTAATTTTTCTGAGTGTGATAGTGGCATTAAAATTGCTTCTTTTAAAAACTTACATGTTAAAGATACATAGGGATTTTTAGGTGAAATAATAAATATCTAGAATTTGTTCTAAATTACTCCAGTGAAACCAAACTATTTCTACATTCTACAAAATAACTGGTATGTACCCTTCAAAAATACCAAGATGATAGAAGCAAAAAAAAAAAAAAAAAAAGACTGAGTTATTCACCCATTTTAAAGGAAACTAAAAAGATATCACAGCTAAATATGTGATCTTGGATTGGATCTTGGCTCATAAAAAATATATATCTACTTTTATTTTGCCATAAAGGACTTTAGTGAAACAACTGGCAAATTTGAATAAAGTCTATATATTAGATAATAATGTTATGGTGATGTAAATGTCCTGATTTCCTTTTATCAAGGAAATGAAAATGTATGTATTTAGGGACAAAAGGGTATCATGTCTATAAGTACTCCCAAACAATTCAGAAAATGAGAAAAAACAGGAACTCAAATATGACAAAATTAGATTTGTCAAACCTAGGTGAAAATATATGGAATTCTTTGTACTATTTTTGCAACCTTTCTCTAAGTCTGAATTTATTTCAAAAGGAAAGTTTAAAATACTGTAATTTTTTAAAACCTGCATGTTTGTGAAAATGTGGATGGAATAGATAAAATAAGGACAGCAAAATATGGTAATTTTTTTAAATGGGTGATGGATAATACATTTTTACTCTATTTTCATATACATTTAATTTTTTCCAAATAATTTTTTGTTAAGAATGCTTTCAGTCGGTGGGCACCTGGCTGGCTCAGCCAGTAAAACTTGTGATTCTTGATTTCACAGTTGTGAGTTCAAGCCCCACATTGGCTATAGAGATTACTTAGATTAAATCTTTAAAAAACAAATAATGCTTAGTTGGCTAAATGAATAGATCAGAGGGCAAATAGTCTTTCCTTGTCTTTCAATTTATTTATCTAAAGGATCCTTGGAAATATTTACTATTTTACCAATCAGATTAGTACTGTCCTTTAAAGGAATTAGATAAAATTGAAATACTTTCTGACAATTCAAATTTGCTTTAAAATCTCATAAATAAATAAATAAATAAATAAATAAATAAATAAATAAAATCTCACTAAGAATTGTCCAATATTATATTATGTAGAAGATACTCACTATTCTTATTAGTGTTGGTTTTCATGAGGAAAACATCAAATAAACATATTTTCCAAATAAGTGGGGTAAGAAAGATATTGTAGAAAGGGGTGCTACATAGCAGGGGTGTTTTCCTCCCTACTGTGCACCTTTCACAAGGCTATTTTATCAATATCTTGGGATATTATACAGAGTATCTGCTTTTAGAGATTAACTCAATGCCAACAGAAGCTAAAACTGAAGGTGGTATTGGGCAGTTTAGGTAGCTGACCTACCCTAAGGTGGTAGCAAGATATCAAGCAATTAAAATTCACCCAAATTACTTTGCCAATTGCCATATTATATACCCATCATGCTTCCTACTGTCATATAGTACTTCATACAGTAACCAAGGTCCTCTTCATCCAAAACAGAGGCCCTTTCATATTCCCTGACTTCTTGAGCACCCTCTTTATCACAGAGGCAGTTAGAAACCTTTCCAAGAAAATGAAGTAAAAATTTATATCAAGAGGTCAAAAACATACATATTTCCCCAAAATATATCTTTAGCTTCCCTAATCCCTCACTGAAAGCCACTGTAGGCTAACTGAATTTCCCCATAGAGTTCTCTTCCTATTTCCAGCTCATAAAAAGCAGTGGAGTTCATTCACTTAGCATTCACAGAATTTTAATTCCTAAATCTGAAATTATTTTAAAATTTCTTTTGTTAACAAGACTAAGAGAAAAACATATCTAGTTTTCATTTCAGAACCAATCCTAAATTTAAAAAAATACAAATAATCATTAAGTTGTTTGTAAAGTAATTATCAGTTGCTAGCTTACTTATAAAAGTTAAGGTAGGAAGCAAAGAAAAGAAACTGATTTACCTTTTCACAGTAAACCTAGCAATAGTAACTTTCAACTTTTTTCCTCTTCTCATTTAACTTCAAATATCTTAGAGGCATGTCAAATGTCATTTATCTGAATTACCCACCAAAAGCAAACAGCATACTTGATACAAACTGTCAAAAACTAAGTTTATAGTTTTTTCAAATTAAAAACTTTCTCCTGTGAAATCTGATATTTTCTACTCATGACATGCATGAAGCAGATATTTTATCAAAAGGATAAGGTAAGTACTCCATCACACAATACTATAATTTTAAATAAAGTAATCATTTTTACTGTCAACAGAATTTTGAAAAACATGTCAGTTTCTTATTTTTAAAACCTAAAATAAAAAGCTATTCTAAAATATAGTTGCTAAGTACAAAAATGGCATAATAAAAGTTCAGCTTTGTTGAACAGATTATTAAAAGCAAAGAGACATATGAGAGCAGTATTTGAATAAGAATTGACATTCAAGAGATTAATATTAACAAAAGGACATTGATGGAATATGGAATAGTTTTGTTATATTGAATTATACATTATGAGGTATTTATTCAAATAGAGTCCTAGCTCTATCTCTACATCAAGAACACAGAATACATTATTTCCTTTAAAAAAAACTGGAAAAAATATAAAAATTGTTAACATTATCTAACCTAAATGTTACCCTAACAATGTAATCTTAATGCAGAGCTTGGCTTCTGCACCTTCAAAAGGCACACATTAGATTTGAATTTATCACTAAATTCTCTTCCAAGTCTGAAATCTTATGATGATTTCAAACTATTTACAAAGGATTCAATGGTTTCCCAAGATTTGGAGGTCTTCAATTTGCATCCCAGTTGCACAAGTCAAGTAGAATAGTCCTGAATTCAATTTTTGTACTCATATATTCAATAATGTTATGCATAAAGAGATTACTTAATTATGGGGAAAATACACTAAATTATAATTTCTCAAAGTATACTCCTTGGAACAGTAGTCCCATAGGATATTAAGTTATATCAAAAAGGTCACCAGGCATGCCTGGATGGCTTGATGGGAGGAGTGTGCAACTCTGGATCTCAAGATTGTGAGTTCAAGCTGCACTTTGTGTATAGAGATTACTTAAAAAAAAAAAAACTGCTTTTAAAAAGTCATATAACCACCCACATAAATCATATAAATTTGAAAATTGGTGGTGAAGTTTGACATTGGTCGCATAAATTTAGAAAGTACTCAGTTAAATACAGGTAAATGGCTTTCTATACCACAGGATTTCTCATATATTTTATCATATAAAAAGATAATTTAAATCTCCAAGAGGGAAAGATAGATTACCAGTAGGTTTACTTATTGTCAAGCAATTCAAAAAATATGTTAGTCCTTATTTTTTGTGAAGCCTAAGGTTGGTCTTGAAGTTTTGCTATTCAAAAAATTTGGGAAAAAAATGGAAGAACATAGATTTTGAGGGGAAAACTATAATGAGGAATTGTAACCTTCCTGTTTTTTATTTATGTAGTAAGACTACAGAAAGATATTCTTAGATACAAAGAGCTCAGAAAGTGTTGTACGTAATATCACTCACAAGATGAATAGAGAAGAATCAGAGATGAAAAACACAATAAATTAAATTAAAAATACACTACATAGAATTAAATAGCAGGCTGGAGGAAGAAGAATGAATCAGTGACCTGGAGAACAGAGTAATGGAAAGAAAACAAACTGAAAAGGTGAGAGAAAAAAATTATGCAAAATGAGAATAGACTTAGGGAACTCAGCAACTCCATCTAGCCTAATAACATTCACCTTATAGGTATCCTAAAAGGAGAGAGAAAAGGGGACAGAAAATTTTTTGGAAGAAGTAATAGCTAAAAACCTCCCTAATCTGGAGAAGGAAACAGAAATCCAGATCTAGGAGGCAGAGAGAACTCCCAACAGAATCATCCCAAAGAAGTCTACATCAAGACACATAGTAATTAAAATGGCAAAAAGTAGTGATAAAGAGAAAATTTTAAGAGCAGCAAGTCAAAAGAAGACAGCTATATACAAAGGAAACCTTCAGAAGGTTATCAGCAGATTTTTCAGCAGAAATTTTGCAGACCAGATGAAAGTGGCATGAAATATTCAAAGTACTGAAAGAGAAGAATCTGCAGCCAAGATATACTATGCAGCAACAGAAGGAGAGATCATGAGTTTCCCAGACAAACAGAAGTTAAAGGAATTCATGACCACTAAATAAACCCTACAAGAATATTAAAAGGGACTGTGAGTGCAAAGGAAAGATAATAAGTAAGAGTGAGAAAAGTAGGAAGCACAAAATTAGTAAAAATATGTATATTGGTAAAAATCAGTCAAGTGACACATAATATAAGAATGCAAAGTCTGATACCATATACCTAAAATGTGGGTAGGGGGTTGGGTGACAGAAGTAAAGAATAAGTTCAAGCTTCAGTGACAAAAAAAAAAAAAAAAAAAAAAAGTCAATGACCATCAATGTACTATAGATTGATATATTATATTTTTATAATATATATATTATTATATTATATATATAGCTATATATATAACTTATGCTATATGTATACATACAAACCCAATAGCAACCATAAAGCAAAAAGCAGTATACTAAAAAAAAAAAAAAAGAGAGAGAGAGAAAGGAATCTAACTATATCACTAAAGAAAGCCAATTTATGGTGAGAGAGAAAGCAGAGAAGATCTACAAAAACAATCATAAAACAAAATTTAAAAGGTCAATAAACACACATTAATAATATACTTTGAATGTAAATGGACTAAATGCTCCAATCAAAAATCATAGAGTCAGGCAGCCCCAGTGGCCCAGTGGTTTAGCGTCACCTTGGGCCCAGGGTGTGATCCTGGAGACCCCGGGATCGAGTCCCACGTCAGCTCCCTGCATGGAGCCTGCTTCTCCCTCTGCCTGTGTCTCTGCCTCTCTCTCTCTCTCTCTTTTCTCTCTCTCTCTCTCTCATGAATAAATAAATAAAATCTTTAAAAAAAAAGTTATAGAGTCAGGATGCCTGAATGGCTCAGTGGTTGACCATCTTCCTTTGGCTCAGGGTATGATCCTGGGGTCCCAGGATTGAATCCCACATCGAGCTTCCTTCATGGAGCTTGCTTCTCCCTCTGCCTGTGTCTCTGCCTCTGTGTGTGTGTGTGTGTGTGTATGTGTCTCAAATAAATAAATAAATATAATAAATAAATTTTTAAAAAAGTCATAGAGTGACAGATTGGATAAAAAAACAAGATCCATTTTACTGCCTACAAGGGACTCATTTCAGACCTAAAGACACATGCAGATAGAAAGTGAAAAGATGGAAAAACATCTATCATGCAAGTGGATGTCAAAAGAAAGAGGGGTAGCTAGCTATACTTATATCAGACAAAATTGACTTTAAAACAAAGACTGTAACAAGAAACAAAGGACACTATATAATCATAAAGAGGACAATCCAACAAGAGGTTGTAATAACTACTTATGCACCCAACATGGAAGCACCCACATAAAACAAAACAGTTAATAAACATAAAGGAACTAATCAATAGCACTACAATAGTAGGGAACTTTAATACCCCACTTACAGCTATGGGTAGATCATCAAGACAGAAAATCAAAAAGGAACCTGGCTTTAAATAACACATTAGACCAGATGGATTTAACAAATATATTCAGAACATTCCATCCTAAAACAGCAGAATACATAACTCTTTTCAAGTGCAAATAGAACATTCTCCAGAGAAGACCACCTATTGGACCCCAAAACAAGTCTCAAAAAATTCAAAAATATTTGAAGTCATACCATGCATCTCTTCTGACCACAACACTATGAAACTAGAAACCAACCGCAAGAAAAAATCTGGAAAGACCACAAATAAATGGAGGTTAAATAACATGCTACTAAACAATGAATGCATCAACCAAGGAATCAAGGAGGAAGTCAGAAAATACATGGAGACAAATGAAAATAAAAGCACCATGTTCCAAAATCTTTGGGATGCAACAAAAGGAGTTCTAAGAGGGAAATTTATAGCAATCAGGCCTACCTCAAGAGGTAAGAAAAATCTCAAACAAGATGAATAGAGAAGTCTTGGTATAAAAAGATTAATGGCTGGCATGGAAACAAGGAAAAATAGACATAAATTGTAATAGTTATTTATTTAAATTGAATTATTGAAACTTAATTTACTTTAAACCAGCTATAAAATAATACAAAAGTCAAGAACTGTCTCTAAATTGAACATAGCTCTTATAAAAATAACATTTGACTTTAAAATCAGATCTATATTAATAAAAGCTTTATATGTAAGTAGGAATATATGATAAAAGTATGCTAAACTACGTAACTCAAAATGAAGTTGAAAAGTAGGCCAAAAAGACCCCAGAGGATTCCATTTCACACTTAACTCTGACAATTAGATAAGGAAGAATTAATGATTTTGAAAAATCTAGAAGTCATCACTAACAAAATAAAAAATATAGATGCACAAACATGCATGCAATTCCTTTCTTTATTGTCTACATATATATATACACATACATGCACACATACACACACGTACACACACACTCACATATTCCTTAACACTGAAAACGCTAAGAAAATATAACCCACATAGCAAAAATCAAGAAAAAGACAGAAAAAGTATTAAAAATTATTATGTCACAAAGTCCACATATCATAAAGTGGTATTTTATTAAATGTCCAGAATAGACATATCTACAGAGATAGAAAATAGATTATTGGTTTCCTGTAGTGGAAGGGTGGGAATGAGAGGACTAGAAAGTGACAACTATCTTTTTAATATGATGAAAATGTTCTACAAATGACTGTGAAAAAGGAGGCACAACTCTGAATATACTAAAAGTCACTGAATTCACACTTCAAATAGGTGAATTGTATGGTTGTGAATTATATCTCAATAAGGCTGTAAAAACCATAAAATTCAAAAGGAAAAGGACATATTAATTATAATTCTAAATATAAATGGGATACATTTTAAACACTAAAAAACTAATTTATTATATCCATCTCCTTTGATTAAGCAATTCCATTTCAAGGAAAATACATACGTAAGTCTTGTATATAGGAAGCTTATCACAACATATAATAGTAAATGTACATCTATAGGCAATTGGTAGAATAAATTATGGTACAACCATACAATTGAAAAGTATGGTAGAGCTGTATGGAATGATAGATATTTGTTAAGTTTTAAAAGAATAGTGCAGGGGTGCCTGGTGGCTCAGTTGATTAAGCATCTGCCTTTGATTCAGGTTATGATTCCAGGGTCCTGGGATTGAGCACCATGCCAGGTTCTTTGCTCAGTGGAGAGCCTGCTTTTATACTCTCCCCACTGCTTATGCTCTCTCTCACTATCTCTATCTCTCAAATAAATAGATAAAATCTTTAAAACAAAATACAGTGCAAAGTGTGTATAAAATTTTATAATTTGTGTCACAGGATGAAAATATATCTACATATACATGCAAAAGTTATCTCAAGAAGGATATATTAAAGACTGATAATATCAATTACCTCGAGAGAGAGAGGAATTGTGAGACATTTTACCTAAGCATATATTAACAAGAGTAAAACATTCAGTCTGTGTTAAAAAGCAAAATCTAACTATAATATTGTCAAAAGTTGAACACCTAGAACAAACCAGAAATCTAGTAAAAAATAACCAAAAATGAAGTTAAAACAATGGAAACAAAAGGAAAATTGAGGGGTGCCTGGGTGACTCAGTCAGTTAAGCGTCCAACTCTTAATCTCAGCTTAGGTCTTGATCTCAGGGTCGTGAGTTCAAGCCCCACATTGGCCTCAAGCTGGGCATGGAAAGGGAAATCGGGATCACACTATTAATATCAGAATTCAAAGCAAAACACATTAATGGGAAAGCAAATATTTCATATAGCTAAAGGTTATACTTTACAACAGAGATCTATCATAATGCTTTGGCACAAATATCACTAGATTAAAATCTAAAAGATAAATTAGGGGATCCCTGGGTGGCTCAACGGTTTGGCACCTGCCTTCAGCTCAGGGCATGATCCTGGAGTCCTGGGATCGAGTCCCGCCTTGGGCTCCCTGCAGGAAGCCTGCTTCTCCCTCTGCCTGTGTCTCGGCCTCTCTTTCTCTCTCTCTGTCTTTCATGAGTAAATAAATAAAATCTTAAAAAATTTGTTTAAAAATAAATTAATAAAAAGAAGAAGTATGGGGAGAAACAACTGTGTGGAATAATGTATCATCTGTTATTAACTAATCTAGTAAACCAAAAACAAGGATGGAGGCACTATGTACATAATTAGTAAGATTTAGAAATATATTAAGAAATTTGCTTGCTCCAAATAGAAAATATTTTCTACTGCTCCTTTCCAGTGTTGAAACATTTATAATGGTTTATCACAGACAGATGTACAAAAAGAAAAATCTCAAATTCCGAAGATCAGATATTATACAGAACATATTAGTGAAAGGCAAAAAATAGTAAAATTTAAATGATTAAGTATCAGCTCCATGAACTAGTTCTTTTAAAAGACCAATAAAATAGACAAACTTCTTGAAAAGTTAACAAAAAGAAAAAGAGAAAATATGTAAACACGTAATGTTAAAGTATGAAATATAGCCATAGCTACAAAGGAGTTTTTATTATAAAAGGAATATATAACTCTGTACTAATAGATGTGAAACACTGGATAAAACTTGGGGTTTACTATGAAAATATAAATTAGAAAACTTTCATTAAAGAGAAGGCAATAGGGTAGCCCCGGTGGCGCAGAGGTTTAGTGCGACCTGCAGCCCAGGGTGTGATCCTGGAGACTTGGGATCGAGTCCCACGTCGGGCTCCTTGCATGGAGCCTGCTTCTCCCTCTGCCTGTGTCTCTGCCTCTCTCTCTCTCTCTCTCTTTCTGAATAAATAAATAACCTTTTTAAAAATAAATAAATCAATAAAGAGAAGGCAATAATCCAAATTGATCAGTTACCATAAAGTTTTTCTTTCAAAAAAACACTCCCTCAAAATATTGATCCCATCCAAAAGAGTATTTTTCAAATCTTCAAGGAACAAGGTATTTTGTTTCAGATAGAAAAAAATGAGATTAAACTCAAATTCAAAAACCTAATATAGGGATCCCTGGGTGGCTCAGTGGTTTAGCGCTTGCCTTCGGCCCAGGGCATGATCCTGGAGCCCTGGGATCGAGTCCCTCATCAGGCTCCCTGCATGCAGCCTGCTTCTCCCTCTGCTTGTGTCTCTGCCCCTCTGTGTGTGTGTGTGTGTCTCTCATGAATGAATAAATAAAAGCTTTAAAAAAAAAACCTAACATAGACTATACACACACACACACAAATTACACATTAATTCTATTTAAAATATAAAGGTAAGTTCCAAGTAAAGCATTTTAAAAGTAATTCTACTATTGTATTTTAATTTTTATTAACTTATTTATTTATTTATTTATTTATTTATTTATTTATTTATTATTTCAGAGAGAGAGAGAGAAAAGAGAAAGTATGAGCAGGGTGGGGAACAGCAGAGGGAGAGGAAACAGCAGACTCCTCACTAAGCAGGGAGCTCCATCTGGGGCTAAATCCCAGGATCCTAGGATCATGGCCTGAGCTGAAGGCAGATGCTTAACCAACTGAGGCACCCAGGTGCCCCTTACCTAGTATATTTTTAAAAGTGTAATGTGATTAAATAGAGTTTATTTAAGAAACACAAATCAATACAATCTCTTAAATTTCTCTCCAAGAAACCTAGGGATCTCTCTATCCTAACTTGAATTTAGTAAGTTTATTGAAACAGTTATAAGACAAATATGTCAATATTTGCTTTCTTCTAAATTAGCAATAAACAAAAAATACCAGAAGAGTTCCTATTCAAAATAGCAAAACAAATAAAAACAAAAATAAAATTCTAGGATAAAGCCTAGCAAGAAATGTGTCACTTAGCTATATCCAACCAACCAAACTATAAAACATTGATCAATGTAAAAAAAAATGAATTACTAGAGAGGTATACCATAAACTCAGAAGAGTCAATATTTAAAACATGTCAAGCTTTCCCCAAGCTAACATTAAAATGTTAAATGAATGTAAATGTTAAACATAAAATGTTAAAGAAAACATAAAAATATTGTGGGGGAAGCTAAGACGGCAGCACAGTAGGAGAACCTTAGGCTTGCCTCCTCCCTTGAACACAGCTTAGATAATTTTCAAATCATTCTGAACACCCAAGAAATCAACCTGAAGACTGACAGAACAAACTGCACAACTAGTGGTAAAGAAGAGGCCACATTGAGGAAGGTAGGAAGTACAGAGACATGGTTTGGGGAAAACAGATCCCAGATGCTGCAGAGGAAAGGGAGCCTTAATTCCAGAAAAAAGCAAGATAGAGGGTAGTGTACAAGGATACTGACAAGGAGAACACTTCCCCAAGGCCATTCACTGACAAAATGAGCAGGACTGATTTTTATGAGTTTTTCTACCAACAGGGCTCAAATATTTGAGTTTTAGAGGTCCCAGGCTTGGCTAGGATAGAAACTGGGGGGTAGTGCCTTACTACTGGGGAGAAGACAGGCAAGCAACCCCGAGGCAGAAGGCTTGATCTGAGGATTGCCTAAAGTGCATGGGGAGAGACTATTTGCTCATCTTGGAGCACATCTGTGAAAGGTGACATTTGCAGAATTGCCTTTCAGGGGACAAAAGAGCCAGCAAGTGCCATTTCCTGCCCCGACCCCTCAGTAAAGGCACAGAAACATCTGCTGAGGGAGGCTAACTTGGGCACTAGCAATTTAGCCTCCTGCTCCAAATCCCATGCCTCTGTTGTCTGGTGCAACTGCTCTTCTCAGTGAAACCCGCATCAGTCCTGGTATGGTGAGACCCTCCTCCAGAAGACCAGCACAGGCCCCTGTCACAGCACATCACTGAAACTTGGGAGTTTTAAAAGTCAGCAGGTTTGGCTGGGATAGTGCACTGTGCTGCTAAACACAGGCAAGTAGCATGAAAACAGCCATACGAAAAATGCCTGGGATGCACTAGGGGAAATTACTCTTCTGAGAGTACTACCCTGAGAGCAGCAAGCACTGAGTTCCATCCCTGGAGACAAAGGAGCTGGCAGTGCTATTCCCCTCCCAGCATAAACCAACATCAGTAAACAGCACAGCACCAACACTGGCTGCCTAACCTTCTTACACCAAATCCCATCCACCTGCTCGCTGCTGGTACTGCTTTTCTCAGGCAAGTGTGCCTAAGGACCAGGGCAGTGGGCTGCTTCCCCAAAAGACCAGCAGAAATTTCTGCACAAACCAAGTCCACCGACCACAGAGTTCTGAAACACTTCAGTTCTACTGGAAATAGCATCAAGTCTCATTTAACAGGCAGATCAGAGCAAGTTAAAATTCACCACACGCTGGCCAAGGTCCAAACACTGCCCACCAGAGGCAAGGAGAACTTCTCCAGATGACAGACCTGAAGATAGAGCAGCCAAACACAGCAGCAGAGTGTATGCAGCACCCACCAGATATGCTCCCTAAAGCACTAGGCCCTGGATACTATATGACCTCTTCTTCAAAAAGCCATTACTCTCAGGAACAGGAAACATAACAGACTTTTCTAACACAGAAAAAGACAGAAACCTAGACAAAATGCCAAGATGGGGGAATTCATCCCAAAAAAAGAACAAAAAAAGGTCACAGCCAGAGAGCTAACCAAAACAAATATAAGCAGTATGTCTGATAAAGTGATAAAGAATTTAAAGCAAAAATCATTAGGATACTTGTTAAGCTTGAGAAAAGCATGGAAGACATCAGGGAGACCCTTACCACAGAGATAAAACAGCTAAAACACCATTCAGAAAAGAAAAATGTAATAACTGAGATTCAAAACCATCTGGATGTAATGATTGCAAGGATGGAAGAAGCAGAGGAACAAATAAGTTATTTAGAAGACAGAATTATGGAAAATAATGAAGCCAAACAATAGAGAGAAAAAAATTATGGATCATAAAAGTAGACTAAAGGAACTCAGTGACTCCATCAAATGTAGTAATATTTGTATCATAGCAGTCTCAGAAGATGAGGGGGGGAAAAGGGAGCAGAAGGTTTATTTGAGTAAATCATAGTGGAAAACATCCCTAATCTAGAGAAGGAAACAGACATCCAAATTCAGGAGGCACAGAGAACTCCCACTGATTTCAACAAAAACAGGCCCACACCAAGACATATTGCAGTTAAATTTGCAAAATATATTGATAAAGAAAAAATCCGACAAGCAGCAAGACAAAAGAAGTTCCTTACAAGAAAGATCCATAAAGCTAGCTGCCGATCTCTCCACAGCAAGCCAGAAAGGAGTGGCACGATATATTCAATATGCTAAAATGGGAAAAATCTGCAGCCAATAATATTCTATTCAGTAAGGTTATCATTCAGAATAGAGAAATAAAAGGTTTCCCAGACAAAAACTGAAGGAGTTAGTGACCACTAAACCAGTCCTGCAAGAAACATTACAGAGGATACCAGAAACCATGACAAAACCAGTAACAAAATGGCACTAAATACATATCTATCCATAATGAACGTAAAAGGACTAAATGTTCCAATCAAAAGATAGAGTGTCAGAATGGATATTCTATACCTATATGCTGCCTACAAGAGACTCATTTTAAATCATTGACACCTGCAGATTGAAAATCAGAGAACAGAGAAACATTTATTCAAGCAAATCAACATTAAAAGAGAGCTGGAGTAGCCATACCTATATCAGACAAACTAGAGTTTAAACCAAAGATTATAACAAGAGATGAAGAAGGGCACTATATCATAACAAAGGGGACTATCCAACAAGAACATCTAACAACTGTAAATATTTATGTCTCCAACTTGAGAGTACCCAAATATACAAAACAATTAATAACAATGTTTTACTGAATGAAAGGAATTCATTGGTAACAATACAATAATAGTGTGGACTTTAACACCCCACTTACAGCAATGACAGAACATCTAAGCAGAAAATCAACAAGGAAACAATGGCTTTGAATGATACCCTGGACCAAACTGGATTTAACAGATATATTCAAAACATTCTATCCTAAAACAGCAGAATACAAATTCTTTTCACATGCACATGGACATTCTCCTTATCACAAACAGATCACAAATCAGGCCTCAATAAGTACAAAAACACTGAGATCATACCAAGCATATTTTTTGACTCTGCTATGAAACTAAAAGTCAACCACAAGAAAAAAATCTGGAAAGAACACAAATATATGGAAAGTTAAACCACATCCTACTAAAGAATGAATGAGTCAACTAGGAAATCAAGGAAGAAATAAAAACACACATGGAAACAAATGAAAATGAAAATACGACGATCCAAAACCTTCAGGATGGAGAAGTGTTCATAAGAGGGAAGCATATAGCAATACAAGCCTACCTCAAGAAGCAAGAAAAATCTCAAATAAATAACCTAACCTTACACATAAAGGAATAGAAAAAGAACAAACTAAGCCTGAGGACTGAAGCAGGAAAGGGGAAATAATAAAGATTAGAGCAGAAATAAATGATCTAGAAAACAAACAAACAGTAGAACAGAACAATGAAACCAGGAGCTGGTTCTTTGAAAAAATTAATAAAACTGATAAACTCCTAGCCAGATTTGTCAAAAAGAAAAGGATCCAAATAAATAAAATCACAAATAAAAGAGGAGAAATAACAACCAACACCACAGAAATACAGTTATAAGAGAATATTTCAAAAAATTATATCCCAACAAATCAGAAAATCTGGAAGAAATGGATAAATTCCTAGAAATATACAAACTACCAAAACTAAAACAGGAAGAAATAGAAAACTTGAACAGATTGATAATCAGCAAAGAAATTAATCAGTAATTTGAAAAAATCTCCCAAAAAACAAAAATCCACAGCCAGATGGCTTTACAGAGGGATTATGCCAAACATTTTAAAAAGAGTTAATACTCATTCTTGCACTGTTCTAAAAAACAGAAACGTAAGGAAAACTTCTATAGTCATTCTATGAGGTCAGCATTATCTTGACCTCAAAACCAGACAAAAACTCCACTAAAAAAGAGAACTATAGGGGATTCCTGGGTGGCTCAGCGGTTTAGTGCCTGCCTTTGACCCAGGGTGTGATCCTGGAGTTCAAGGATCAAGTCCCACATGGGGCTCCCTGCATGGAGCCTGCTTCTCCTTCTGCCTGTGTCTCTGCCTCTCTCTTTCTCTCTGTTTCTCATGAATAAATAAATAAAAACTTTAAAAAAAGAGAGAGAACTATAGGGGCACCTGAGTGGCTCAGTCAGTGAAGTGTCTGCCTTCTACTCAGGTGACAATCTCAGGGTCCTGAAATCTAGCCTGGCATCAGGCTCCCTAATGAGGGAGATATATACTTCTACCTCTTCTACTGTCCTTCCTCCCCCCAACTCGTTCATTCTCTTTCCCTAATAAATAAATAAATAAATAAATAAAATCTTTAAAAAGAGAGAGAGAAAAAAAGAAAAAGAGAAAGAAAAAGAAAGAAAGGGAAAAAAAGGGTGGGGGAAGCAAACAAATCAAAAAGCAAAACAAAACAAAAAACAAAAAACCCACGGGGGAGTATCTTCTGATTCTGTATACTTTAAGTCCCTTGACTTCCTCTGGAACTTGTCCGTCTAGCTGGTCTTCTGGGGGAGGGGCCTGTTGTGCTGATTTTCAGGTGTTAGCACTTGGGGGAGCTGCTCTGCCCCCTGCCTGGTGCAGGGCTCAGTGGGGGTTGTTTACCCCCTGAGGCCCCAGGAGGAACAACCACGGTGGCGGCGGCAGCTCAGGAAACCTGGATTCAGCCCCCACAAAGAGATACCACCTCACACCAGTGACAATGGGGAAAATTAACAAGGCAGGAAACCACAAATGTTGGAGAGGATGCGGAGAAAAGGGAACCCTCTTACACTGTTGGTGGGAATGTGAACTGGTGCAGCCACTCTGGAAAACTGTGTGGAGGTTCCTCAAAGAGTTAAAAATAGACCTGCCCGACCACCCAGCAATTGCACTGTTGGGGATTTACCCCAAAGATACGGATGCAATGAAACGCAGGGACACCTGCACCCCAATGTTTATAGCAGCAATGGCCACAATAGCCAAGCTGTGGAAGGAGCCTCGGTGTCCATCAAAAGATGAGTGGATAAAGAAGACGTGGTTTATGTATACAATGGAATATTACTCAGCTATTAGAAATGACAAATACCCACCATTTGCTTCAATGTGGATGGAACTGGAGGGTATTATGCTGAGTGAAGTAAGTCAATAGGAGAAGGACAAACATTAATGTTCTCATTCATTTGGGGAATATAAATAATAGTGAAAGGGAAAATAAGGGAAGGGAGAAGAAATGTGTGGGAAATATCAGAAAGGGAGACAGAACGTAAAGACTGCTAACTCTGGGAAACGAACTAGGGGTGGTAGAAGGGGAGGAGGGCGGGGGGTGGGAGTGAATGGGTGACGGGCACTGGGGGTTATTCTGTATGTTGGTAAATTGAACACCAATAAAAAATAAATTAAAAAAAAGAGAGAGAGAACCATAGGCCAATATTCCTGATGAACATGGATGCAAATATTTTAACAACATATTAGTAAATCAATGTAATAGCACATTAAAAAATTATTCACCATGACCAGTGGGACTTATTCCCAGGCTGCAGTGGTGGTTCAATACTTGCAAATCAATCAACATGATATATCTTGCTAATAAAAAAAAAAAAAGAACAAGAACCATATAATCCTCTCAAGAGATGCAGAAAAAGCCTTTGACAAACTACAACACCCATTCATGATAAAAACCCTCAAAAAAGTAGGGATAGAGGGAACATACACTTCAATATCATAAAGGCCATCTATGAAATACCCACAACTAATATAATCCTCAATGGAAAAACTAAGAGCTTTTCCTCTCTGTGGTCAGTTACAAGACAGGGATCTCCACTCTCATCACTGTTATTTAAAATAGTACTGGAAATGCTAACCTCAGCAGTCAGACAACAAAAAGAAATAAAAGGCATCCAAATCAGCAAGGAAGAAGTCAAACTTTCACTATTTGCAGGTGACATGATACTCTATGTAGAAAACTTGAAAGAATCCACCAAAAAACTGCTAGAACTGATAGAGGAATTCAGCAAAGCGGCAGGATATAAAATCAATGTACAGAAATCTGTTGCATTTCTATACACTGATAGTGAAGCAGCAGAAAGATAAATCAAGGAATTACAATTACACCAAAAACCATAAGATACCTAGGAATAAACTTACCCAAAGATGTAAAAGATCTATACTCTGTAAACTATAGAAAACTTATGAAAGAACTGATGACACAAAGAAATGGAAAAACATTCCATGCTCATGGGTTAGAAAGACAAATCTTGTTAGAATATGTATATTATCCAAAGAAATCTACACATTTAATACAATCCCTATCAAAATACCAATAACATTTTTCACGAAGTTAGAACAATCCTAAAATTTGTATGGAACCATGAAAGACCCCAAATAGCCAAAGCAATCTTGAAAAAGAAAAGTAAAGTTGGAGACATCACAATTCTGGACTTCAGGTTATATTGCAAAGCTAGAAATATACAAACTACCGAAACTATTGCAAAGCTGTAGTCATCAAGACAGTATGATACTGGCATAAAGGTCAATGGAACAGAATAGAAAACCCAGAAATGAACCAACAACTCTATGGTCCTCTAGTCTTCGACAAAGCAGGAAACAATATCCAATGGAAAAAAGACAGTGTCTCCAACAAATGGTATTGGGAAAACTGGACAGCAACACACAAAAGAATGAAACTGGACCATGTTCTTACACCATATACAAAAATAATTTCAAAATGGAAAGAAGACCTAAATGTGAGACAGGAAACCATCAAAACCCTAGAAGGGAACATAGGCAGTAACCTCTTTACATTGGCTGTAGCAACTTCTTACTAGATATATCTCCAGAGGCAAGGGAAATAAAAGCAAAAACAGACTACTGGGGCTTCATCAGATTAAAAAGTTTCTGCACTAAGTAAAGGAAACAATCAACAAAACTAAAAGGCAACCTTCAAAATGGAAGAAGAGATTTGCAAATGACATATCAGATAAAAGGTTAATATCCAAAATATATAAAGAACTTAAAAAACTCAACACCCTAAAAACAAATAATCCAGTTAAAAAATGGGTAGAAGACATAAATAGACATTTTTCTGAAGAAGACATATAGATGGCCAACAGATACACGAAAAGATGCTCAACATCACTCATCATCAGGGTAAGGCAAATCAAAACTATGAGATTTAAAAAAAACAAAAACAACCCTACAATGAGATATCACTTCACACCTAGCCACAATGGCTAAAATTAACAACAGAGGAAACAACAGTTTTTGGTGAGGATATGAAGAAAGGGGAAATCTCTTAAACTGCTGATAGGAATGCAAACTGGTGCAGCCACTCTAGAAAATAGTACAGAGGTTCCTCAAAAAGTTAAAAATAGAACTACCCTACAACCCAGCAATTGAACTACTAGGTATTTACCCAAAGGATACAAAAATACTGATTTGAAAGGATATATGCATCCTGATGTTTACAGAAGCATTGTAAACAATAGCCAAATTATGGAGACCAAATGTCCATCAACTGATGGATAAAGAAGATGTGGTATGTGTATATATAAATATAAATATATATATAGACATATACATATACATATACATATATATACCAAAAAGAATGAAATCTGGCCATTTGCAATGACGTGGATGGAGCTAAAGAGTATTATGCTAAGCTAAATAAGCCAGTCAGAGAAAGACAAATATCATATGATCTCACTCATACGTGGAATTTAAGAAACAAAACAGATGAACATAGGGGGGAAGAAAAGAAAGTCAAACCACAAGTCTTAACTATAGAGAACAAACCGAAGGTTACAGCAGGGGAGGTAGTTGGAGGGATGGGTTAAATAGGTGATGGGTATTAAGGAGGGCATTTGTGATACACATTGAGTGTTGTATATAAGTGATGAATCACTAAATTCTACACCTGAAACTAATATCACACTGTATGTTAACTAACTGGAATTTAAATTAAAACTTTAGGGGAAAGGGGGAAAAAGTGCAATGCAGAACAATCAGAATCCCTTTTGGATTTTTTATGAAAATTCAGAAAAAGACTAGAGTAAAAATAAACCTGAAACTACCAAAAAATGTTGTAAAAGGAAAGACAAACAGTGGGAGAGCTATAAAATTCTGAAATATAAAACAATCATAATTTTAATTGTAGTACTAATATAGGAAGACACAGATTAATAGAATGAAATAAAATGCTGAAAAGCAGGTCAACTGAATAAAATAGCAATATATGATTAAAAGCAGCAATCAAATCAGTGAAAAAAAGGGTCAATCTAACTGGTAGTAGAAAAAGTGGCTGATTATTTAATAAAATTAAATCACTATTCTTATACCATATGACAATAAAATTCAAAATGGACTAAAATGCATTACTATAAAAAATATATGAAAACAAAAGCAGTAAAATATTACAAATTGGTTTTGGCCCATATTCATATAAGATTAAGGGGGCCTTTTTACATAATAAAGTGCTATAACAGCTTTTTATGCATAGCACAGTAGACAAAATGTTAAAATCTTAACTGTATAAAGTGTTTCATAAAGAGTAAAAAAAGTCAAACGACCCAAAATGAAATATTCAATGACAACAACTAATTCACTACAGAAGAAATACAAATGAGCAATTAGTATTTTTATATGCAAAATTCACTACTAAACAATGAAATACAAATTAAACCAATCTTGAGTTATCATCTCTTACCAATTATATAGTCAGGTTTCTGAAATAATGAGAATTTCCAGGGTTTTCAAAGGTAAAAGGAAACAAGTCAGCTTCTTCCCTACTCCCCATCTTTACTGAGGTATACTTGACAAATATATAGAAAATTCGAATAAAAATACAAACTTATATATCTCTTCAAGTAGGAAAATTTGATTATATGTATCAAAAATATTTAAAAAATATGCTTACCCGGGCAGCCTGGTGGCTCAGTGGTTTAGCGCCGCCTTCAGCCCAGGGCGTGATCCTGGAGACCCAGGATGGAGTCCCACATCAGGCTCCCTGCATGGAGCCTGCTTCTCCCTCTGCCTGTGTCTCTGCCTCTCTCTCTCATTAATAAATAAATAAAATCTTTAAAAAATATATGCTTACCCTTTAGCTATGTACTTGTTCTCCCAGGAATTTATCATAAGGAAAAATCCTAAGCAAATAAAAATGCACAAAGATATAGTATTTCATGAAAGTAAAGAATTATAAATAATTGACGATCTGTTTCAATAACCTAGAATCCACAATTATAAAAGAATTCTAGGTAACCATTCAACCATATGGGGGAAAAAAAACAGACTTGAAAAATGTTTATAACACATTAAGTAGGAAAAAGTTACAAAAAATGTATAGATCCCATTTTTACATAAAAATTTTGCATGTAACCATAAACAAAGAAAAAATCTGAAAATAAATACTGCAAAACATTAGTAGTGGTAATATCTGGGTAAAATAATGGGTTTCTTTCTTTTTTTGTTTACCTGTATTTTCTAGTTTTTCCACAAGGAATACATATTACTTGTATGATTAAAAAAATAGAAGTTAAATGAAAAAGAATTCTATGTACATTTAGATGCTCACTACACTTCTTGAATTTAAAATAACTCATAGTAAACCTCATTATAATTGAAAAAGTTAAATTTATACCGTTACTCATAGGCTTCAAAATCAGATTTAAAGACTACGAATATCCCTGTAGCTTGTATATCACTAACAATTATTTACTATTATTATAATGCTAAAACCCTTTTCTTACTATTTCAATTAACTTCAGTGTAGACATAAAGATTTCCTTTGTTATTTAAAAAAAAACTGAAGTTCTAGTTTCTAGTCTGGCATATAGGAAATCAGAAGTCATAAGTCCCATCTACACAAGAAAAAAGCTGAAGAAACTAAAAATCAACGATTTTTCTTAGATCTTTAAGAGAACTGAGGTCACAGCACAAACCACTGCTACCAAAACTGGAGAGATAAGACAGGAAGAAATAGAGAAGTACAACTTACTGGAAGAGAAGCCTAATCACAAAGACCTCTTCATATGGACCAGTACTAGAGAAGGAAAATCTAAACTGTTATTGACAAATTGCTAGAGGTTCCCTGTCGACAAATTTGAGAGTAAAAAAACTTCAGCAGACCTTTAGTGAGGCCCTATGCTATTTTTGAGTTTTATCTCCAGAAGCCCTACCAGGTTCACACTTTTTTTAAAAGATTTTATTTATTCATGAGAGACATAGAGAGGCAGAGACATAGGCAGAGGGAGAAGCCGGCTCCCCACTAGAAGCCTGATGTAGGACTCCATCCTGGACCCCAGGATCATGCCCTAAGCCCAAGGTAGATGTCAACAGCTGAGCCACCCAGGCATCCCCTTACCAGGTTCTCATAGTGAAGACAAGAAAATTCCCTCCTGCTTCTGGCAAGAAGGGAAAAATATACATTTAGAAATATGTCCAGAACTTCTGTTGTTTTTAACAAGTCCTACCTTCAAGAGAAACTATTTTATCAGAACCTAATCAACTAGGGAAAGAAAAATATTCACTCCAGTCTCCCACTCCTTCATATGTGGAAGGGAAATGTCAACTCTGACCTTGCCATCTCACTTCAGGGGAAAAAAGACTGAGAAGTACTTGTGAAAGTCACAGTCTAAGGGACAGGCTCACTAAAGTATAAAATAAAGTGTAACTGCTAAGCTAAGAAGAGAGAGAAAATTTAATCATATAAAATGCTCAGTAGGGGATCCATGAGTGGCTCAGCGGTTTAGTGCCTGCCTTTGGCCCAGGGCGCAATCCTGGAGTCCCAGGATCAAGTCCCACGTCGAGCTCCCAACATGGAGCCTGCTTCTTCCTCTGCCTGTGTCTCTGCCTCTTTCTTTCTCTCTCTCTCTGTCTGTCATAAATAAATAAATAAATAAATCTTTTTAAATAAATAAAAAAATGCTCAGTAAAACTTGAAAAGGCAGAAAAATAGTATAAGAAAAAATAAATAATATGTACAACAAATAGAATGGTAATAAATATGGTAGATGTTCACCCAACTATATAAATAACCACATATTAAACAACAAAGGACAAAATACACCAATTGAAAGATAGAGATTGTCAAAGTGGGTAAAAAAAAAAAGGACCTCAATTATATGTTGTCCACAAGAAACCCACTTTAACTATAAAGACATAGACTAACTAAAAGTAAAGGTATAGAGAAAGATACCAGCTAACACTAATCAAAAGAAAGTGGGAGTAGTTATATTAATTTTAGGCAAACCGACTTCACAACAAGGAAGTTTATCTGGGATAAAAAAGGGATCTATTTGGTGATAAGGGGATTAATTCTCCAAAAAGACAATATAACCCTTAATGTGTATGCATCTAACAATAGAGTATTAAATACAAAAGGCAAAAACTGACAGAATCACAATAAGAAATATATAAATACACTATTATAATTGAAGACTTTTACACTCCCCTCTTAGTGGTAGATCTAGCAGGCCAAAAATCAGTAAGGACATAGTTGAAATGAATAATATGATTAATCAAGTAGATCTAATTGACATTTATAGAATACTTCATCCAGCAACAGAATAATCTTCTCAAGCTAATACAGAAAATTCACCAAGATAAACCACCTTCTGGATACTTACTAACAAATTTTAAAGGACTGAAATCATACAAAGTATGCTATAAAACCATAATGGAATTAAACTAGAAATCAATAAGAGAAAGAAGCTGGAAAAATTAATTTCCAAATACTTGGAAATTAAACAATACACTTCCAAATAGTACATGAGTTAAAGAAGAAATCTTAAGAGAAATTTATAAGATACTGAAGAAATTTTTAAATGCTTCAAAGAAATTTGGCATCAAAAATTATTCTTCATTTGGGAATAGAGGCAGAATATGATTTGGCAAAAACAACTGAGACAGCAAAATACACAAAGATAAAAACCTGGGGGAAAAAAACAAATCATGAAGAAAAAGGAAGAACAACAGCACATTAGAACTAATCTGGTAGGGAGGATAAAAGGATATGAAAAAAATTAAAAGTCTCAAAAAATTTTTTTGTAGTATAAAGTTACAAAAGAACACAGTTTGGTAGTTTCAGAAAACCACTACGATTCCTTTAAAAGTAATCCTTTAAGAAGATTAAGAAAACTTTGGCCAATAGATTTGGAATTAAACTAGCTTTGCTGCTGGTCCCCCAAAGATCTTTAATCCTGGTTCCTCAAGATCAATCTGAACATTTGGATTCTTGTCCAGACTCACATTTCCTCCTGCATCACTCCTGCCTCTACTCTTCCAGGTTCTGTAACTTTCATTTTGAATCTTAATCTCTGCCTGTATTTGATCACACTAAACCAAACAAATACAATCTTTAAACAAACTGTCATTTGTGACTATGCCCTATGTGCTTCCTTGCCTGAATCTTCACCAAACTCAGTAAATTAAGTTTGTGAGTATGATATATTCAAGAGTCTGGCCATCCTTCTGTTAAATACAATGCTCTCCTCAAAATATACATTTGCTAAAGATTTTAGAATTACTTCACATAATTTCCCTTTATCGAATAACCTATTTTTGCCAGTATAGAAGTGACTAAAAAGGAAGGTTTAGAAAAATGGAAGTGAGACCCTTCTAGCATTGTAAAATATTTGCACTGATGCAGGCTAGACAATAATCCTCTCCTGTAATTTGGTTAAATAACTGGTTTAAACTGATGTCACACAGCTCAGGTGAAAAATCAGGATATCACAGGCAGCTTACCTATTCACACTAATATATATACAATAAAGCTCCCTATAGGATTTTTGAAAATCAGTTTTATTTCTACAAATAGCTTTATTTTTGGAAACTGGTTTGATTCCACAGCATATGGAATTTTGTATATTACCCAGCTATATAAGAATACTAAATTAAAATAAATAAATAAAAATACTGAAGTGATTGATGTGCTGTGTTGAACTCTCAGAAAAACAAGAGTTACTTCAAATCTTCTATCAGCTAGAGTTAAAAATGAGTATATACTAGGGAATTATATGGAAGAAATAAAATTTGCATTATTTTTTCAAAATGGAGAGGAAGAAAAATATGATAAATAGAGAAACAGTACAAATGAAAAGAGCACAAGCGATTGTTATACACATATATATACAACTTAGGATACTTGTTTTCAAGTACACTATTTCAAGTATATTATACTAAACAGTAGTTGTTGTCGAATAGTTATATAACAAATTAAAATCAACCAATATGGATTATTAGCTGTCAACTAATAAAATAATTCTCTTATCAGGGTTTTGAACCAGGCCTAACTAGCAAGATATTATAGCAACTTTAGCTACAAAAGCTACTTTAAAAAAAACTGCTGAAAGAGAAAAAGAAACCAATCTCTAGCAGCTATCAACTAGAGTTTGCCTGGCACTAAAAGCTAGGTGATGGTGTTTTCCAGTTGAACACGAACAGTTTCATAGAAATCAACATCAAACAAGGTCACTCTATGATCACGTGAAGACAAGAAAAAAAAAAAAAAACACTGGAGAATCACATCTGGGTACTGATACATGTAAGAACACTGTGCAAACCACAGTAATGATTGTTTCCTACATCCAACTAACATAAGCAACTGGGATCCCTGGGTGGCTCAGCGGTTTAGCTCCTGCCTTTGGTCTGGGGTGTGATCCTGGAGTCCCAGGATCGAGTCCCATGTCAGGCTCCCTGCTTCTCCCTCTGCCCGTGTCTCTGCCCATGTCTCTATGTCTATCATGAATGAATGAATGAATAAATAAGTAAGTAAATAAATAAATAAATAAATAAATAAATAAATAAAATCTTAAAAAAAATAACATAAGCAACTGCTGCTTCTTTAGCAATTATACTTTAGCCTTCCTACATAAAAATTCTTAGGATTCAAATGACAGAATTGTCCCCCACTTTCTGACAACACTCAATTCACGTTTCTTTGACCTTTCCTAAAACCAACTAACATGCACCCAAATCCTGTACAAGTCCTAATACCCTCTTACTGAGATGTTTCATGGTTCCCTTTCATATGCAATCTCCTCTGTCTGATTATAGAAATACAGTCTGGTTGATGGGCATAGATACTGCACTTCCTTTCAAATGTTCCAAAACCCAATCTACATGTTATTTTGGCCAGTCTTTAGCCTAAAAATTAATATAGTATTGGCATAAGAACAGAAAGATGGAAGAACATTGTTATCCCAGATTCAAATTCTAGTACCTATCGAACATTAATTTATGACAATGGATTATCACAACTAGTAGATAGAATCAGTTAATAAATGATATGATAAAACTGGGTTATAAGGAGGAAAGAGTCATTTTAGAGTCATACCATATAAACCAAAACAAATTCTAACTGGATTAAAAAATTAAAATATAAAAGATCAGGGCACCTCGGTGGCTCAATCAGTGAAGCATCTGCCTTTGGCTCAAGTCAAGATCCCAAGTCCTGGGATTGAGTCCCTTGTGGGGTTCCCTGCTCAGCGGGGAGTTTGCTTCCCTCTGCCTCTCCCCCCCCTGCTCGTGTGCATGCCCTCTCTTTCTCTCGCTCACTTGTTCTTTTTCTCTCTCATACTCTCTCTCACACTTGCTCTCTCTCTCAAATAAATAAATAAAATATTTTTAAAAATAAAAAAACCCCAAAAGATCAAAGCACCAGAAAATAAAGTGAAATAGAGATGATTATTTAATCAAAACTCTGAATTTCAGAGGTAATTGTTTGGCTTAGAAGAGATAAAAAGGAAAGGACCAATAAATTTAGTTATACAAAAACATATATATAATGAAAATTATGAACAAGCAAAAAATGAGCTAGGAAATTTTTTTACAAAAATATAACAGACAAAAGATTGATATATTTTATATATAAAAATTTTATACAGGGGCCCCTGGGTGGTTCATTTGGTTAAGCTTCTGCCTTCAGCTCAGGTCATAATCTCAGGGTCCTGGGATCAAGCCCCACATGAGGCTCCCTGTTCAGCAGAGAGTCTGCTTCTCCCTCTCCCTCTGCTGCTTCCCCTGCTTGTGCTCTCTCTGCCAAATAAATAAATAAAATCTTTTAAAAAATTAAGAATTAAAAATTTTATACGAACTAACAGAAAATTACTAACAACCAAGAGATGAGAAAGTAACAGATATGAAAAAAATTCATGTTAGAAGAAACTCAACTGGTTAATAAGTATATAGGAAAATAACCAAGATCACTAATAACCAAAAAATACAAATTAAAATAACTATAATTTCTAATTTTCATATACTAAATGAAGAAAAATATTTTTAGGCACGCTTGGGTGGCTTAGTTGGTTGAGCATCTGCCTTCGGCTCAGGTCATGATCCTGGGTCCTGGAATGGAGCCCGCAGCCTGCTTCTCCCTCTCCCTCTGCTTTTCCCCTGCCCCTGTCAGACTCTCTCTACCATTCTCTCTCAAATAAGTAAATAAAATATTTAAAAGAAAAAAAAAGAAAAATATTTTTAAATACCTAAAGTTTGTGACAGTATCACTAAACCATTAAACTGGCAGTTATATATCACTAAGGTAAATTTAAATTGGTGAATCCTTTTGGATAATTCAGCAAGATATATGAGTATACAACTCAACCATATTAACCTTTAAGAATCTAGTCTGAGAAAATAATACTGTATATGCTGAAAGCTTAATGATCATACATACATTAGATCATTATTTTTAAAATTGAAGCAACCTGAATTTCCAATAATGAAGGAAGTGTGTATCCACCAGATGGAATGTTATAAAGCCATTAAACTTACGTAAAGAAAAAATTCCTAACATAAAAAAAGTTTATGTTCTAATGTTAATCTAAAAAAACTAGGATGTAAAATCCTCTATAAGAGCCATAACATAATATAACATAATATCCAGATATAACTGAGATACTAAACACATAATATATAATGGCCAGACCAGGTATGACAACAAAATTCTGGCCCAGAAACTGCAGCAACTAGCCTAGGAAACCAAACCACAATCCCTGCAGCAACCATTCCAGGAAGCCAAACCACAACCTCTGCAGTAATCAGCCTAGAACATCAGGACTTGGTCAATGACTGCCAGTTTCCCTGATTTTTGCAGATCTCTCCCCCCACAACACTTCAAACTCAGTATGAATAAGAGAACAACAAATGTGATTTCCAAACCAATCACATAGAATGCCCCATTTCTAGTTAGCCTGCCTCCAGTTTCTCATATCAACAACTTCCTATTAAAGCATATCTGAAGTCTACTCTTTTTTTCCACTTAAAAGCTTTCCCCACTCTGCTACTTGCCTCTGAGCCTCTTCCAAATGCAAGTAATGATGGCTGACTCCTTTACTTTAGCAAGCTCTAAATGAATACCCTCTGTTTTTGTTTGCAGTGGTCATTTATGTCCATATAACAAGAACTAAACATACAAAAATACTGAGATAAAATGCACCCCAAAAAATCACTAATTATTATCTGTATGAGTATTCAATATATGGATAATTTGATAATGTTTTTCTCTCTAGCCTGCTGTATTTTCTGTAATGAGCATATCTATACTTACAATGGAAATGTAATTTTTCAATAAAAATATTTTGATGGACTACATTTCAGTAATAAAGAAGGGACAAAGTACTGATACATTGAACAACACAGACAACCTCAAAAACATTACGTTGCATGTAAGAAGACACACACATACACAAACACACACACAAAAATACATACTGTAAGATTCTATTTATATGAAGTCCAAGAACAGGCAAACCTAAGCTATAATAAAAGCCAGAAATTTGTTGCCTCAAGAAAGGGGTATGAGTGGGAAAGTAACTGGATAGAGGCAAGAAGAAATTTTTTTTTTATTTAAATTTTTATTTATTTATTTATGATAGTCACAGAGAGAGAGAGAGAGGCAGAGACACAGGCAGAGGGAGAAGCAGGCTCCACGCACCGAGAGGCCGATGTGGGATTCGATCCCGGGTCTCCAGGATCGCGCCCTGGGCCAAATGCAGGCGCCAAACCGCTGCGCCACCCAGGGATCCCCCAAGAAGAAATTTTAAGAAAATTTCAGGTATTCTGTATATTTTGACTGATGGTACATAGCTATATATAACTGTCAAAACTCATTGAACTGAGTATTTAAAACCTATGAATTTAGGACTCCTGTGTGGCTCAGCGGTAGAGCACCTGCCTTTGGCTCAGGGTGTGATCTCAGGGTCCAGGGATAGAGTCCCACATCAAATCCAGCATCAGGCTCCCTGTGAGGAGGCTGTTTCTCCCTCTGCCTAGGTCTCTGCCTTTCTCTGTGTGTCTCATGAATAAATAAATGGAATCCTTTTTTTTTTAAGATTTTATTTATTTATTCATGAGAGACACAGAGAGAGAGAGAGAGGCAGAGACAGAGGCAGAGAGAGAAGTAGGCTCCATGCAGAGAGCCCGATGTGGGACTCGATCCCGGGACTCCAGGATCACGCCCTGAGCCGAAGGCAGGCGCTAACCGCTGAACCACCCAGGGATCCCCAATAAATGGAATCTTTAAAAACTAAAATAAATAAAAAATAAAACCTATGAATTTTATTATGTGTAAATTATACCTCAAATTCTTCTTTCCTTGTTCTTCCCAACTTTGTTTTCAGCTGTCAAATCTTAGGTGTTCAACTATTAGCACTATATCCCCTCAATATTTGAGTCTTGCTCCAAGCTTTTTAATCCTATAGCTCTCCTCAGAATGAAATATACAGACACTGTGAAAATGTTAAAATTAAATAAATTACGTTTATGGTGAATGTATAATCCTGTTTTGTATGAAGGCAGAAAATTAGATTAGTTATCAGGAAATAAAAAAGCATGATTTGAAGATTATTCTTTGAAGATTACACTGAACAGATCAAGATTAAACACTTTTCAATCCTTTCAAGGAAAAATTAGTAATAAAAGAGAAATGGTGACATAAAGAGCTATTTTGGTATATTAAGAGTACAATAAGAGTATTAGACTTGTTAGGAGAATAAAACTGTGGCAAAAGAAACACATTTTAAATATCTTCCAGGACACCTGGGTGGCTCAATTGGTTAAACATGTGCCTTCAGTTTAGGTCATGATCCCAGGGTCAGTTTGGTGGGGAGCCTGCTCATCTTTCTTCCTCTGCCCTCCTCCTCACTCATGCTCTCTCTCTTGCTCTGACTCTCTTTCTCAAATAAATAAATAAAATCTGGGCAGCCTGGGTGGCTCAGCGGTTTAGCGCCACCTTCAGTCCACCGCGTGATCCTGGAGACCCGGGATCAAGTCCCACTTGGGGCTCTCTGCATGGAGCCTGCTTCTCCCTCCGCCTGTGTCTCTGCCCTCTCTCTCTCTCTCTCTCTCTCTCTCTCTCTCTCTCTCTCTCTGTCTCTCATGAATAAATAAATAAAATCTTTAAAATCTTAAAATAAATATCTCCCAGATTCTCTCACTTTAGAATAAAAGAGCTTTTAGCCAAGAGACTATAAATAGAAATTAAGATAAACAAAGGACAAAGAGAAAGATAGCAAATATACTATAACATGATTTTAAAAATAGAAATACAAGGTAAAAAGGAGGAAAGTGGTAAGGGAGAAAAGAACTTAAGCCATTTAAAGAAGACTAAAAGAGGAAATTTCATAAAAGCTACAAAAAATGAATTAAATACACATGTTGCAAATCATTAATTGCATAAAAATATAAGTGGTTCATTTAGTGTGGGCTGGCCTCACAGATTAAAAAAAAAAGATGGCCCAGTTACAAAGTGCCTAGTATAGAGTTATATATAAAATAGGCCTTCAATAAATAAGTACATAGTAAGTAATACACAAAAGTAAATGAATTCACCTAATACCTATGCTGAGTAACTGTCAAAACACAAGAGTATTGAATATTACCTCAAATAGCAAAGAAATTTTGGTTAAGATAGAACTGAAAAAAGCAAAGAAAGTTCCAATAATAACTATCTAAGGATGGAAGGGAATTAGAGTAATGAAACTTCTGAATTATATAAATAATCAATAAAAATAATATACAGATTATTTAAAAATGGAACTCTCAATAAATCAAAGTATGTTCCTCATAAGTATTTTGATCCTTTCCTTACTGCCCTCCAATCTAGTTCTACAAGTATAGTTAGCCTATTAACCTGAGTCTTAGATATCCTATAACTTAGAAGAGAGAAAACTCTCTCTTCTCCAATAACTTCTCTTAAGAGAGGGAAAAAAAAAGAGTTGACTAATCCACTTTCAGCTTTTTAAAAAAGATTTCATTTAGTTATATTTATTTATTTTAGAAAGAGAGAAAAAAAGAGAGCACGAGTGAGGAGAGGGACAAGACGGACAGGGGAGAGGAAGAGAAAGCATCTCAAGCAGAGTCACTGCTGAGTGCAGAGCCCCATGCAGGGCTTTATCTCAGGACCTGGAGATCATGACCTGAGCCAAAACCAAGAGTGAAACATTTAACCAACTGAGCCACCCAGGCTCTCCTCAGCTTCTTGCTATATAATTCTAAGTACTATAGAGTGAGTCTTTGTCAAATAAATGTTTTACTTTTTCATCTATTTTTAAAATATTCTTAAAACAAGAGATATGTGAAACTGGCTCCCATCCTAATCCCTCCAATAACTTATGTCATAGATAAAAATTAATACCATCGGATGCAACCTAAAGAATCAACTCCAGTCTTATTTTCACATATTCTATGTCTTTTATGTCTCTTATATTTTCCTCTTTTCCAATAATCTAAGGGAAATTTACCCTACATCATGAAGTAGGAGGAGTAGCTTAGACTTACTTAAAAATACTTTTTCCAATTTCTTAAAAGATGTGACCATCTCTAGAAGATAAATTTTAAGTCTGAAATCTATTCCTCACATATAATCTAACAGTTTAAAAAGGCAATAGGCAAAGAGTTTTGTTTTCAACAACACACACAAAAGCATAAGATACACAAAACAAAACTCTGCAACTTTACACAAATTGAGTTAAAGACAACTTCAAGCCAGATGAAAATGCAGTGTGAACCTTGTTTGGTTTCCCATCGAAACAAATCAATTACAAAATATGGAACAATTGAGGAAATTTAAACATTAAATGCATATTAGAGTGTATAAAGAAACTCTGTTAATGTTTTTAGATGTGATAATCGTACCAGAGATTTTTTAAGAGGAGAAGGGGAGACAGTTTATATTTTTGAAAAGGAGAACGGGAGGATGTTATCTCAGAAGTTTTTACAGATGAAATGGCATAATGTCTGACATTTGCATTAAAACAATAAAACAGATCAAGATTTGCAAAGTTGATAATTATTGAAACTAAGAGTTTATTATGGTATTTCCTGTTTATTTTCAATAAGGTAACTCAAAAAACAACAGATAGGTGAAAGTAATGAACATCTTTGTAAAAGGCAGAATAATGACCCCCTAAAGAAGCTGTGAATATGTTAAGTTTTATGGCAAAGGAGAATCAAGGTTGCAGATGAAATGAAGATTGCTAATCAGTAGACCTTGAAATGGGGAGATTAATCTGGATTATCCCAGTGGGCCCAATATGATCGTAAAGGTCTCTAAATATGGAAGAGGGAAGCAGGAAAGTTAGTGTCACAGTGATGCAGTGTGAGAAAAATTCAAATGGCCAGTGATGAGAAGAACATAGAAGGAATTATAAGCAATTCTTTAGAGAAAACACTCTCTTAGAGCCCTAACAACACCTTCATTTTACCCCAATGACACCCATTTCAGACTTCTGACCTCCAGAACTGTAAGCTAATAAATTTGTATTCTTCTTATACATCTATTCGCTTTTTTAAATGTACCTTTTTTTTTCAGATTTTATTTTTAAGTAATCTCTACTCCCAACCTGGGGCTTGAATTTTCAACCCCAAAATTGAGTCATATTCTCTACTGACTGAACCAGCCAGGCACCCCTTTATACATCTATTCTTTTTTTTAAAGATTATATTTATTTATTTGAGAGAGAGAGAGAGAGGGTGCTCATGAGCAGGGGCAGTGGTGTGGTGATGTAGAGCACAAGTAGAGGGAGAAGCAGGCACTCACTGATCAGGGACCCCGACTTACAGGATCCTGAGATCATGACCTGAGCCAAAAGCAGATGCTTAACTGACTGAGCCACCCAGACATCCCAACACATCTCTTAAAAGTATTAATTGTATCAACTCTATCCTCCATTATAGTGTGCCCTTAATTTTATTCATCATCTTACTGAAAATAGTTTTACCTTAACTTCCTCCTGATCTAAATGGGTTCTCTCAGTTCTGGTTTGTTTTTAATTTGTCAGCTTTGTTTTCACTATCCTTGACCTCTCTGCAATGCTGAGACATTCCTGAGTTTCTTTCTTAATATTCTTTCTGAAGAAAGCATCAGATTATTTACCTCTACTTTTGAGTTCTCCTCTTAGTATTCTGCTTACTTCTATTTTTCCCTTGTTAGGTTTACATTTCTCATTTACTCAGATGTTTACAAACTGTAAGCATTTCCCTCAGACTCACTCTAATTTCTCAATTGATTGTACTACTAATGATTTTCAAACTTTTTTGGTTTGCAGATTTATAGAAAGATATTTAGTCAATTTATAATGAATAAATTAGACTGAACATTAACCAATCCAATTAATTTTCTTGACAGTCTAATTTTGTTGTGTATATTTAGGTAAAGTACTAGTTTTTAATGTCACTGAAATTTACAGATGATTAGCAAAGAAAAAAATCTTTTTAAAACTATCAGTTTTCTCTAGTTACCAATCCTTACCTTTCGGATCCAGGCATCAAATCTACATTTAAAACCACCATTACAAAATGATCAATTTTATTTATAATGAAATGTCATATACTATGATGATGTTTTTATGCTATTTTCAATCCAAAAGATGTTTATCAGATATATATATAAACCAATTATAAGGCACCCATCTCAAGTTAAAACATGATATATTATATACATTTTCATATTCATTATACTGATTATATCATTATATCATTACATTCATTGATTATATCATATATCATTACATATCATAATAATTATATCATTACATGCAAAATAATTCCATATACCATTAATAACAACTGGTAATTTTAGGCCTCCAATGGAACTAAAATCATACTCTCCTTTCTAATATCTTATATAAGTCCAGAAAATATCTTAAGTGATTTTACTGATAAATCAACCAAATAGTATTATTGCAGTCATTTAATCAAGCCTCTACACAAGTATCACAGTGGGCCTATTATGTACTTTCTGAGGTCTTGTAGTCTATTCTTTATAACTACTTTCTCTAAATCCTTTTAATATGGTTTCTAATTTTGGCTTTCTAAAATTTAATCACTGATTTTCTAAGTCCTAATCGATGAATTTTAGCATTACTTAGAAAGTTAGGCATGATTCCCCACTGTATTACACACATTAAGGGATTAGCCTTTCAAATATTAAAAAGATGCTTTAAATTTTTTAATTTAAAAAAAGAGCACTAAAAAAATAAAAAATAAAAAATAAAATAAAATAAATTAAAAAAAAAAGAGCACTGCAGCTATAACCAAAATATTTTATAAAGATCATTATTTTGACAATTAAGTAGGAACAAAAAACTCAGTTTCCTCTAATAGGAAAAAAACTCAATTTAAAGCTTAAAACAAAAGGGAGACAGAACATGAGAGACTCCTAACTTTGGGAAATGAACTAGGGGTGGTGGAAGGGGAGGAGGGCGGGGGGTGGGGGTGATTGGGTGGCGGGCACTGAGGTGGGCACCTGACAGGATGAGCACTGGGTGTTATTCTGTATGTTGGCAAATTGAACACCAATAAAAAATAAATTTATTATTAAAAAAAATAAAGCTTAAAATAGGGCTTCTACTTCAAACCTTTAATGAATACAAAGTTATTGCTATTAAGCTAACATGTAAATGGTATATAGAAATATGATATTAGAAAGCAATACAATCATTCTATCATTAAAAGTAAACTGCAACTTAACCCTATGATTTTTTGCAGGCAAATCTTCAAGTGAAGGCAGAAGGAAGTCTACAGAAATGCACTAAACTTCAAGATATAAGAATTCATTTTAATCACTAGTAATAATCCTACGTATAAACAAACTTGGAAATTATGTTAAGTTTTTAAGATAGTTCTATATTGGGACATACATAAAGTATGATAGTGCTAATTTTTAATATGTATATTTTTAGTTGAAGTATAATTAACAGTGTTATATTGGTTTTGGGTGCACAATATGATTCAACAGTTCCATCCTATCATTCAGTGCTCATTATAGTAAATGTATTCTTAATCCCCTCTATTTCACCCATCCCCTCTAGCAACGACCAGTTTGCTCTACTTTAGAGTCTGCTTTTCTTTTGTCTTTTATCTAGCTTTGTTTCTTAAATTCCATACATAAGAGAAAATCATATGGTATCTATCTCTGTCTGACTTACTTACTTAGCATTAATACCCTCTAAGTCCATCCATGTTGTTGCAAATGGCAAGATCTCATTCTTTTATACGGGTGAGTAATATTCTACTATATATACATCACATCTTTATTCATTCATCTATCAATGGCCATTTGGGTTGCCTATTTGGCTATTATAAATAATGCTGCAATAAACATCGGGGCGCATACATCTTTTTGAGTTAGTGTTGTTTTCTTCGCATAAATATCCAGCAATGAAATCACTATCCATATGGTAGTTCTATTTTTAATTTTTTTGAGGAACCTGCATGCCAGGTTTTATTCTTTTGCATGTAGCTGCCCAGTTTTCCCAGCAACATTTCTTGAAGAGACTGTCTTTCCTTATTTTATGTTCTTGCCTACTCTGTCACAGATTAATTGACCATATAATTATGCATTTATTTCTGCAATTTCTATTCTGTTTATCTATGTGTCTATTTTTGTGTCAGTATCACACTGTCTTGATTACTGGAGTTTTGTAGTGTATCTTGAAAGTGGAATTATGATACCTTCAGTTTGTTTTTTCTTTCTCGAGATAGGTTTCTCTATTCAAGGTCTTTTGTGATTCCATATAGATTTTAGTATTATTTGTTCTAGTTCTGTGGGAAATGCTGTTGGTATTTTGATAGGTATTGCTAATCTAATGCTCTGCATATTGCTTTGTGTAGTATGAACATTTTAACAATTATCAGTTCTATCAATCTATTCCATGCTCACATGGAATATCTTTCAATTTGCTTATCCCATCTTCATTTTCTTTGATCAGTGTTTTATACTTTTTGGAGTACAGGTCTTTCACTTCATTACTTAAGTTTATTCCTACATATTTTATTATTTAGTGTAATTGTAAATTGGATTGTTTTCTTAATTTTTCTTTCTGCTACTTCATTATTAGTGTATAGAAACACAACAGAGTTCTGTTATTAACTTTGTATCCTGCAACTTTACTGTATTATCAGTTCTAGTAGTTTTTGATGGACTCTTTCAAATATTCTATATATAATATATAGTACAACATCATCTGAAATTGAATGCCTTTGTATGCCTTTTATTTCTTTTTCTCATCTGACTGTTCCAGTATTATGTTGAATAAAAGTGGTGAGAACAGACATCTTTCTCTTGTTCCTGATCTTAGAGGAAAAGGAACAAGAGAGAGCTGTAAGTTCTTACCATTTTTTTCAAAACGGAGTATGAATACTATTTGTTTTTAAGATAAGAACTACCATACTGAGACCAATAATCCAATTTACTGATAATATATTAGTACCAAAGAACTTTTTGTAAGAAAATGTGACTGTTCTCTACAGTAAATTTAAAAATTTATAAACAGGGGATCCCTGGGTGGCGCAGCGGTTTGGCGCCTGCCTTTGGCCCAGGGCGCGATCCTGGAGACCCGGGATCGAGTCCCACGTCGGGCTCCCGGTGCATGGAGCCTGCTTCTCCCTCTGCCTGTGTCTCTGCCTCTCTCTCTATCTGTGTGTGACTATCATAAATAAATAAAAATTTAAAAAAAATAAAATAAAAAAAAAAAATAAATAAAAATTTATAAACAGAGATGCCTGGGTGGCTCAGCAACTAAGCGCCTGCCTTGAGCCTAGGGCATGATCCTGGAGATCCCAGTCCTTCATCGGGCTCCTACAGGGACCCTTGTTCTCCCTCTGCTTGTATCTACCTCTCTCTCTCTCTGTCTCTCGTGAATAAATGAATAAAATCTTTAAATAAAAAAAATTTATAAACATACTTCCTACAAGTCTATAATCCCTTACATGAGCCAGTCCCTGCACCCTTATGCTCTTAGGATAAACAAAGTAGAGATAAAGATAAACAAAGTAACTGAATAATCTAGCTTTTGTTTCGGATTCTAAAAAAATAATAATAGTTTTAATTCCTTTGATACTTAAATTTGTTAACATCGCAACCCTAACAAGGTTGCTTAAGTCTTCTGGTTTGCCTCCATTCCTAGTCTTAAAAATGCCTACCCTCAACTGTCCATTTTGGTGACAGAAGCATGAAGTCATTGTCAGATGCTTTACCCATTATAAGTTATCCTGCAGTGTCAACAGCACTATCTTTTGTTCTACCAGTTATAGTGTAGAATGAGAGAAATTCACACATCTCAGGGAATATTTTAATGAATGAAAATTGCAGATATGTAGACCTGTGATCATGGTCTTGTGCCAAACTCAGTTACAAAACCTTCCCAAATAAAATGGTGTTAAATTAGAAGAATGTGGAGACAATGGAAAACCTAAAGACTGATGATAATAATAGGAATACCTAGGCATTTGTCCTTCTTGAGCTTTCCAGGGTCCTGGAAAGCCTAATTCTCTATAGTCCTCTTTCTTTCTTTCTTTTCTTTCTTTCTTTCTTTCTTTCTTTCTTTCTTTCTTTCTTTCTTTCTTTCTTTCTTTCTTTCTTTCTTTCTTTCTTTCCTTTCTTTCTTTCTTTCTTTTTCTTTCTAGATTTAATTTATTTTACAGAGAGAGAGAGAGAACACAAGCAGGGGGAGGGGAAAAGGGTGAGAGAATTCTCAAGCAGACTCCCCATTGAGCAGGGAGCCTGACATTCGCTCAATCCCAGTACCCTTAGCTCAGATCAAGGATTAGACGTTTAATGAACTGAGCTATCCAGGTGCCCTCCACACCTATGTTCCTGATTTTATAGCCATTGATCTGAGAAGATCTAATGTTATATCTGGTATGAGGATCATGTTACAAATCCATTTCCTTACAGAAGTTACACCGGTTATCTACATGTTATCTCTGACACTAACACCATTTATAAAAACAACTTACAAATATAATGAATAGGAAGTTGGCTAATTTAAGAGTTTACTCAAAACTTTAGGAATTATTCCACCTGGTTCTTGTAATATATTTATTTTTGTCTATTTCATTAATTAGGTCTAGAGCATTCCATGTATTTGTCACTGTCAATCTAGTACTTCTGAATTGTTCCCCTAAAAAGATCATTTAGAAACAAAAATATCCCTTATACCTTCCTCAATAAAAACTGAAACTTAATTGAGTATCTCTACAATCTTCTTTTTCATATCTTATTGAAAATTACACCCATATTCCTAAAGTGGTGTCACTCACTGAATGGTTTCCATGACATTTACTTCATAAGAGCCTTTTCCAAGAGGCTGTTCAAAATAATATCTAATTTGCTCTTTTTTTTCTTTTAAAAGTAGGCTCCATGCCCAGCATAGAGCTTAAACTCAAGACCCTGAGGATCAAGACTTTAGATGAGATCAAGAGTTGAATGCTTAACTGACTGAGCAACCCAGGCATCCCTCTAGTTACATTCTATCAGTTTCCTTGCTCTCATTTATTCATCTATTCATTTAACAAATAATTAACTGTCTTCTATATGGCAGGCACTGTTCTATGAATTGGTAAGGTAGTAGTGAACATAAGAAGGCCCCACCTTCGTGAGTTAAATTATGATAGAAGTAAACAACAAGCAAATATATAATGTAATAGCAGATAGTTGTGTTATCAAGAATAAGTAATCAGGATAAGGGCAGAAAGAGAGCAAGTGAGCAGCAATCAATGAAGATCTCTCTAAGGAGGGAGACAGAACATGAGAGACTCCTAACTCTGGGAAATGAACAAGGGGTGGTAGAAAGGGAGGTGAGCGGGGGGTGGGGTGACTGGGTGATGGGCACTGAGGGGGGCACTTGATGGGATGAGCACTGGATATTATTCTATATGTTGGCAAATTGAACACCAATAAAAAATAAATTTTAAAAAAAGATCTCTCTTCTTCTCTCTTAAGAAGTTAACAATTGAACTAAGAATTGAATAATGTAAAAAGGAATATGTAATATAATTATTAGGGAGGAGAGTGTCCCAGGTAAAGGAAACAGCAAATGCAAAAGCCTTGAAGCAGAAATCATGTCTGAGAAATGGTAAGAAAGCCAATGTACCTGGTGCAGTTTAAGTACCAGGAAGTACAGTTGAAAATGATGTCTTATCAGGACCAGATCATTTAGATCTTTATAAGACATTAAGAGGAATTTTGTTTTTATTTTTAAGAGAAATAAAAGCCATTGAAGAGTTCTGAGCAGGAAGCCCATAATACGATTCAAAATTTAAAAGGATTCTGCTGCTTATTATGCGAGGATACTGTGTAGTGAGGACTGAGTGAAAACATAAAACACCTAGAAAGCTATAGAATAGTAGTCCAGGCAAAAGATGTCATGGAAATGAAGAGATGTGGTCAGATTTAGGATGTATTTTGAAAGGGAGCCAACAGAAAAGTCTATCTTCTCAAAGTCTCTATGTTTCCTAAGCAATTGATCATGTTGATTTTTTTAATAAGAATGATAAAACAATTGATCATGTTGATTTTTTTAATAAGAATGATAAGGCAGAAAAAATGCTGGATTTAATAATGGAAGAACAGAGCTTTAAACTTAGCTATGCCTAAGCAATTGATCATGTTGATTTTTTTAATAAGAACGATAAAGCAGAAAAAATGCTGGATTTAATAATGGAAGAACAGAGATTTAAACTTAGCTATGCCTCCTACCAACTTGGAGACCTAAGGATACCACTTCAATTCTCTGGCCTCAGATGTCTCTCCAGTAAAATACAAATATTTAGACTTCTTTGCCTTACTTATAAAACTATTATGAAGGTCAAATGGGAGATCTTACAGATGAAGTTCTCTAACTTTAACCAACCTGCTAGATTAACAAAAACTTCCCATTCTCTTTGCAAAACATAGATTGATATTAATGATTCCCTGAATACTTACTACTAGAAACTCTAGCTAGCATACTCATACTCTCCTACTTCCAGCCTAATTAAGTGTAGGTGAGTTAACTATAGGCATATATATGTGTATATACATATATATACAATATATTCATAAATCTAGATATATATCTAGTTTTTATATATACATATACACATTCATGTATATATACACTCATCTATACTTTTTAAATATATGTGAAATATATAGCTGGTGCTTGAACAACATGGTAATTAATCTCATGGGTCCACTGATGCTTGGAATTTTTTAAATAAATATAGTACCATAAATGTATTTCTTCTTATAATTTTCTTAATAATATTTTCTTTTCTCCAGCTTACTTTATTGTAAGAATATTGTAAGAATCATCTAGAAGGACCTCACATTCTGCTTCAAGGCATATAAGTTCTTACTCTACTTTAAATAAATTAAAATAAAAAATTATACATAATGAATTTGGGATATTTGTGGAAGAAAAGTTCACACAGAACTCCAATTAGAGAATCAATGTTCAACAAAAAAATCTTGTTCATTTATCAAGTGATTTGTAAATTAATGTATATTTACATGTTTTCAATTTAAATAAAATGTTTAAGACATTTATCATTATTAATAACTTTCTGCTTTAATCTCATTTCAATTAATCAACCAACCATGTTCATTCATAAAGTATATAATTGTTTTCAGTACTGACTGTGTATCAAAATCTTCTGTGGGGCCTTTTCAAAAAATCCAAGTGCGTAGGCCCAATCCCTAGGGACTGATTCTCTAAGATGGGTGAAACTAGAAATCTCTCTTTCACACAGAGTTGAGAACTACTGGTCTGCTAGGTAATGAGCAGCCTAGCAATTATATGGATACAAATATATTTACCTCTCAAAGAGTTGACAATATAATAGTGACAGAAAAAATAAAATTTCTAATCACAATAAGGTGCTAAATTAACTCTATAGGATATGCCAGGTGCTACAGGTAAACAGAAAAAGCAAAAAACAACAACAGCAACAACAAACAAACAAACAACTCTCAAAGAGTTGACAATATAATAGTGACAGAAAAAATAAAATTTCTAATCACAATAAGGTGCTAAATTAACTCTATAGGAATACGCCAGGTGCTACAGGAAAACAGAAAAAGCAAACAACAACAAACAAACACAAAAAACTAACTCTGCTTTGAGTAGTAAAAAAGGAAAGCAGTGGTCAGAGCTGGTTTCATGGAGGTGGTATTTTAACTATGAAATAAAAAGTAACTGGGGCAGGCATCTGAGTTGCTCAGTCTGTTAAGCATCCAACTCATAATTTCAGCTCAGGTCATGATCTCAGGGTCCTGGGATCGAAACCCTCCTTGGGCTTTGTTCAGCAGGGAATCTGCTTGAGGTTTCTCTCCTCCCTCTCCATCTCCCTCTCCTCATGCTTGTGCATGCTCTCTAGCTCTCTCTCTCTAAAATAAATAAGTCTTTTAAAAAAAAAATAATTGGGAACTCTCCAATTTTATTAAACCTGGAAAGGATATTGTAGTCAGAAGCAAGAGATTAAGAAAAGGCACTGATATATGAAAATACAGTGCTGTCAGGTAATGTAATGTTTAGGAAATCAAAGAAATGAGGATGGAAAGGTAAACAGGAACCCTACCTAAAGGGAACTATATAGAGAGCAAGTTAAGCAGTTTGACATTTATTGTAAGGGCAATCATTTCAAACTGTGTTTCATAGAATTCAAGTTCAGAAAAGGCATTTCATGTATTTCACAAATATCTGAACAAATAGACATTCAAATGTATACATACTGAACGGAGATTGCAGTAAACCAACATATTGTTTTTGCTAATCTTGAACCAAAGTTTCTTCTATCATTTCTGTGTTTTTGAACTTCTTTTACATTTGTCACTGATTATAAAGGTTGTAGCTTTATATCTTTACCTTAAGGCGAGCAAAAGTCCTACTACCTGCCAGAGCTGATATTATACAACAAAAAACAAATATTAAAAAAAAAGATTTTTATTGAATAGCTACGTAATTTATTCTTTAAATGTGTGCCAATAAAGTATATTTATCTGTTTTAATAGATGTTATTTACAGGGTTTCACATTAGACTTTTGTTTGTAGAGCGTCACTGCACTAGGGAAACCAACCCAGAATTTTTTGCAGGGAAATGATATAATGAACATTAGAGTTCAGAAATAACCATTCATATAACAAAATCACTTGGAATAGGGTAAAACAAGAGGTAAGAAGATGAGGGAGGAAGTGATTTCAAGAGACTGGCCAAGAAAATACGATAGAATGAACAGGTACTGGAAATGGCGAAAAGGGAACAGATTTCAGAAATACTAAGGGGGAATAGATAGGATTTGATGACTGATCAGAAAATAGAGAGCAGGATGTTTTTCAAAAGAGCGGATTTCAGATTTGTACTTTAATTTTGGCCATGTGGAAAAGGTACAAGTACCCAAAAGGTGCCAACTGCTTAGTACTCAGAATAGAATGTTCTTTGCACATTTAATCAGTGAGTCCAAATGAAGTCCCCATTTTAGTAACAGTTCTAACTTTGAAACTTCCTTAATCCATTTTCATATATTTTATTCTTTAGGTTATAGTCCAGGTAACCTAAAGTACAATCATAAAATCACTTTTTAAAATTAACTGTATTGCTATCCAAAAATAATTTAGTACTTTCCCCATTTAGTATCATTTCAATACTATTAGTGTCCCACTTATATAACTATCTTTCTAATTACTTTGAAAGTATAATTTTGTTACCTATATTACTATAGCCCACTGCTTATAATCATCTCAACAAGGTAATTTTAAAACTATAAGAACGATATAAAAATACACATCTTATTGTCTTTCCCAATTTTACACATTGCCTTCATTTAAGTGCCTTATTTGATCTTCCCAATAACCTTCTTAAGTCAGAAGAGCAGAAATACTTATCATACTATATGGGAAAAATCAAGGTTCAAGGCAGATAAATGGCTTGCCCAAGACACATGTCTGGCAAGTGACAGAGCTTTAAATAAAATATAATGTGATTCCTAGGCCAGTGTTCCTACCATGCCATATGTTTTTGAAGTAATACATATTTAACTTATGCCACTTTTCATGTCTATTTCCTATCTGAATAAATAGGAAAATAACTATATATCCTATTTTCCTCTCTTGCATTCATCCATTTTCCCTGAAGTTTTTAATTTAAAACCTCCTCTACCAGGTTCAAAACCTCAACAGTCCAATGCAACTCTGTTACAGTGGTCTATCTTTTGTATGTCAATTTTATCTTTACCAAAATTCTCCTGCCTCACATTCATGAACTAAAAGAATTTGGAAATCTTTTCAGAATCTGGGGTGGAAACAGCAATATGCCAAAGATTAGATAATCAGGGCATTATTCAACTGATTAGCAGTTCAAATATGACTGCTAGGACCCTTTTATATATTTGTCTCGTGACCGATTTTAAGCCCTAATCTGACAAAGTATATATTATTTCAAATTGAGAATGAAATTATATACAACTTTGTATACAAAATTTTATGCATACAAACCTCACAGGGTAGAACTACATCTATCTGGCAATAATCTGACCTAATTCTGAATAAACTCACTTTTATGTAAACTAATATATAATACTTTAATAACTACAGATTAAATGTTTCTATAATGACCTTACTGAAAATGGAGACTAAGACAATAATTGAAACCTATCTCATTATATGTTATTTACTACAAAAATAATTTTAATAATTTCAAAAAAATTATTTTGAAGTACCAAAAAATTTAATAATTTCTGTGATTTCAAAAATTCATGATTTGTTCTTATGTATTCAAATATTTTAAAGCTATATTCATCTGTATCATATGAAAGACTTAGTAGCTTTTTTAATTGTACAATGGCAGGTCAAAAACACATTCCTAGAAACCCCCCTCCAAAAAGGAATAATAAAAATTATAAACTATGTCAGAAAATATAACTGTCTAGTAGCAAAATGTTTGTTTTGTAAATTCTCGTGTCTCCCCATCAGAAACTCTTTCTTTTGCTTATTCATTAGAAGTTGAACATTTAAGCATAATTACCTAAAATGTTTCCTCACTAAACCAGAACACAGGCTACATTTTAAGTTTTTACAAATATTAAGTCCATGGCAAGTTGTTTATTAAGAATCTAAGAATCTGGGGATGTTTTTCCACAGAATTTTAAACAACAAATATAAAACCATACCATTAGATCTTTTAAAATGGATATATTTATTTAGCTATTATCTACTTACTTCTAGCAACATCTTAATAGCCATAATTATCTTATACTGCACAGTGAAATAAAATAATAGTTTCTCTGAATGTCAACAAAGAATCAACTAGAATGATTTTTTTCTGTCAGTTTACTACTTCTACATAAATATTACATTAAAAATGTCCACAATTTAGGCCTTACCATTGTCTTGCAAATTCTACTTCTTATGTTGGCTTATATCCACTTCAAACTAACATAGCTTTCTAAATTGATGCTGAAGTCAATGCTTAGAATATCTTTATTAATTCAAACGTCTATCTATAGAGTTCTCTAATGCTGGCATCTCAACAATTTCCAGTCCCTAGTGTCAGCCTTGTTGTTTTTTGTTTTGTTTTGTTTTTGTTTTTTTAATTCTTCTTTCCTCACAAGAAAGAAAGAAAGAAAGAAAGAAAGAAAGAAAGAAAGAAAGAAAGAAAGAAAGAAAAGAAAGGCAAGCTTTAAGCCAATTCAAAACTTACCTTGCATATCTGGAAATACTCTGAAGTCAGGGTTTCCTGAATCTCCTCTTTAAGAAGCCCTGCAGTCCCTCCAGGATGTACGGAACCACTTCCAGCCCCACCACCACTGTTACCGCCACTGCTGCTACCACTGCCAGGGGAGGAGGCAGTTAAGCCATCCAAAACTTTTCGGAAATTAAACTTCTTCATTTTAAAAACTGTTGAGAAATGCAAAAAAAAAAAAAAGGGGGGGGGGGAGGGTGACTTAACACACGGACTTACACCTGCGTGAAAGTGTTCAGCTTTCATCAGTCAAGGCAGTAGCCAGTCCCCATTTTAAGAGCCTTGGCTCTAAGTGACTAAAAGAAAAAGAGGGAGTCAGACTTTATCGTGTCAAATTTTAATTCCAAAAAAGAACACCCTTCAAAAAAAAAAAAAAAAGATAGTAAAATAATGACTCTAAAAGCAACAGTATCTCCTCCTCATACACCCCATTTTCAAGGGCTTTCTCCCCAGCTGTAGCTACGCTTTATCAGCACTGGGGTAAAAATAAAAGGCAGTGTCATCATCGTCATTAGCATTATATCATCATTATTATTATACAATCGAGCCGGAGTCCAAAAGACCAAGACTCTGTCTTCTCTTCAGGGCGAGCCTTCCTCCTAAAGGGTTCAGCTCAGAATATTTTCAGATAAGCGATGTCGAGGTCGCGCGGTGGGAGAGCGGGTATTTACTACCACCTTCTGGGCTCTCCCCCGTCATCTCCCACGCTCCCTTTTCCTCAGTAGGTCATGAGGGGGAGGCCTTTTTCTATTCCCCAATCTCCCCCCCCCCGAAAAAAAAAGCCGGACCCCAAAACATCTGCGGGTGACCCACAGCCACAGCCGACGGGAGGGGCGAACGGCGGCGCCGGCTGCCTCCGCTTCTCCCCCCCGCCCGCCCCCCGTCCCCCTTCCCTCCCAGCCTCTCCCCCCTCCCCGCTCCCCTCACCCCTCACCCCTCACCCCCCACCCCGCTCGGCCCGCCGCAGCCGCCGCGTTCGCCCGCCCGTGCGCTCTCCCCGCAGCACCGCGGCGGCTCGAGGGGGGACGTGAGGCGGCGGCGGCGGCGGCGGCCCCGGCCGCGGCCCGAGTCCCGCCTCAGCCGCGGCTCCCGCGGGGTCTCCCCGGGCCGAGCGCCCAGGCGCGGAGCTCGCGCTAACCCCCTCCCTCACACGGACGTTCGCGCGCCCCGCCGGAGCACACGCAAGCCTCTCACAGACATTCGCGCGCGGGCGCTCACGCTCAAGCACACACACACACACACACACAGGTGTGAGGGAGCCGCGGCTGGACGGCGGCGGCGGCGTCCCAGAGGGATGGCTATCGGACTCCCGACTTAGGCACCTTCCTCGGCCGCCGCTAGCTGCCAGCCAGCCCGAGAAGCCGAAGGCGCGGAGGGAGGCGGGCTCTCAGGCGTCAATCCCGCCCGACCGCGGCCGCTTCTCCAGTCCCTCTGGTCGCGGCGCCCGGCGCTCTCCGAGGTCCTAACCGAGCAGGCAGGCTCCCAGAAGGCTCCGCCCTCCCGCCGTGGGCCGCAAGCCCCGCCCCCCGGAACGCCCCCTCGTTCGCCCCGCCCCCTCCACTCCGGGACGCGGGGCGCCGGCGAACGGGGCGGAGAGCTCCGGGGACGTCAAAGGGCGGGAGCAGCCTCGGCTCCAATCCTGGGCTCCGCAGGGCCGAGTTCCGCGGTCGCGAGGCGCGGAAGAAATTTGGGGATAGGCCGGCGGAAAAGCCAATGAAAGGGGGAGGGGAGAATTTAGAAAGGTAGGTGAAGTTATTTGATTGACGGCGAGATTGGCCAGTATGCTGGGGGGGGCCTGCGTGTGGGGGGCTGTAATTGGCGCTACCTGTTGAAGGACGCAAGTGCGAATCAATAGAATGCGTGGAAGCGTGCAAACTTGGGCGCTCGGAGTCCGAGGCTGCTGGAAGGGTTTCCCTAGGGCTGACCCCGGACGGTACTGTGAACTGGGGTAGGTGATTTTGCGGTTCATCACCTCTGCTTTCTCCAGGTCCATCCGTTGGGCTTCCCTCCCTGCCCTGCCTCTTGCATAATTGCTTAACAAGTCACCTCTGCCAGAGAGAATTGTATTCCAGTAGACTTTTGGAATCTATATAGTATTCCAGATCCTAAGGAATCAATTGTTTAATAGGAAGAATTACCTCCCCCCTCCCCATTTTCACATATACACTTTTTTTTTTTTTTTTTTTAAGAAACATTTCTCTGAGTAAACCGTGTCAGGAATATATTTTAAGCTTTTTCTAGGAGTCACAGTAATCATTTGAAAGATGCACTATTTGGGGCAGGATTAAAATATATATATAATAACAGCATCAGGATGGGAAAAATTAGTTCTGAGCTCTGAATTGATACTGAGTTGGAGGAAATTTAGACCTTGATTTCTTCGCCTATGACAATGAGTAGCTCAGGGGTCATAGCTAGCTATGTCGCCCATAGACATCAGTCTGGGCAACATGAAAGAGCTCATTACTAATCATCTCATATAGTCTGACATTTTAGAGATCTTCTAGGATGACTTTTTTTTTTTTTTTTCTGGTGGAGGAAGAGGATGGAATGAAAGGGAAGACCTGAAAGAGAAATGATTTGTCCAAGGTCACATAGCAAGGAAACAGATGGATTAGAGACCAGTTTTTAGGATCCTCAGCTCAATGCTAACCTTCTCCTTTTGAATTTTTCCGTACTTGATGTCTATTTTACTCCTTTTGAAACCTTTCAAAGACCCCCAATTGCCATATCTAGACAGTAACACTTTTGAAGGCAGGCATGGAATTATATGTTTCTTCTATCTTGTCTAGCACGTGGCACAATGTTTCACATATAAGAGGCACTTAAAGGGTTTTGAACAGTTTGTTAATGGTTATTAAAAGATTAGTAAAGATTTAAGTAAGAGCTGATCGATACCCAATTACATCCTATTTGGGAGGGATAAAAATAAGAGTGGAGACAAGTGCCATGTCGGATGAAAACTAGATCTTGGTAGGATCCCAAATTCTATATTGGATTCCTAACAATATGTACCTTTGTCTTTACTCTTTTTCCACTTTTTTCTTCTTTTCTTCCTGGCCCATTTCACTTCCAAGCATCGGTGCCTATTAAGGCTAAAGAGTTTACTTTTCTCTTTGAGAAGTAGCATGATTGTCTAAAATAATGGATTTAGATGCAGACCATCCCTTCATCAACAACTCGGTTGACAACTCCTTAATTTTCAACAAATGAAAGTAAGCCTATAGCAAATGATGGTTTGGTCTTTTGATGAGAGCGAAGAAAGAAGATACCCTGATTCAGCAAAAGGAGATGTAATGTTTACAAGAAAACCCATAAACCAGTCACTTACACTGTACTATCTTAGCAAATTAGGTGGTGGTTTTATTCTAAAAACTGGGGAGAAACTGAGAACAAAAAAGGACACAAAACAGGTTGACAAAAACTCTGCTTTAAGACTCCACAGGGAATTCATTGGCCTACTTGAGTTAAGAGAGGTGACAGAGTAGATATTCCTTCAGATAGGAAAACAAATAGGAATGGGAAGTGAAAGAGAAGCCAAGTCAGAATATGTAAATGTTTCTAACAAATATTAGAAGCCTAAAAAATATGATTAGAATGCTGAAATTGTGGAATCTTTGGGATTATTTTAAATATCTTTGTTCCTTCACAGAGATAGCACAGTGCTTTGTACATAGTAAGTGCCCCATAACTATTAATTTAAATAAGTGACAGCAAGTAAAATTTTAACATAATTGCAATCTCACAGACTGGGAAGCTGCCGACAGAGGATATTGTAATGCCAATTCGCAAACTGGAAGCAAGGGCTAGAAATGAACAAAAGACAGTGCATTATATATGTGAGAAGACATAACAAACAATTATAGCCTGAAAATCTTATGGGATGAGAGAAGCACAATGACATAGCTATAGAAGAAAATCCCATCCTTAATTAACTAAAGAAAAATAAGATGTTACCCTATAAATCATGTGGTAAAGAGAATGACACCAGACCATGAAATATACCTTAAAAAATGATGTGGAGAACTCTAGAATTGGTCCAGATAATAATAAAGGAGAGCTTTGTTTATTCTACTATGAACTAGAGTACTTCATTGCAAGGAGTTTCTGATAAGCCATAATATCTACCTAAACTGGCAAGAATAAAGACTGCACAAAAGAAAAATAGTCTAACCTTGGTCCTTGGAGCAAGATCATCAAATCATTTAAACATATCTAATACACTGGAAGGATTTTTAGAATATATGTTAAAAATATATTACAATTCAATCTAAGTGTTTGTGATCTTGGATTCAAGACAATAATGAAGCTAATAGAAGCTGATTTTCCACATTCTCAATTAAATAATTGTAGAAAGGATGTACATGTGTGGCACTTCACACAGAGAAGATTTGCTAAACTGATTAGGCTTCAAGAAAACTAAGCCAAATTTACAAAACACATACAAATGGTCTGTCATACATAAAGATGATTAATTCTACCAGTTATTTAGCACTGATATACCAGACACTAGACTATGGAAATTTACAATCATCCGTTTTAATTTGATCCTCTATATAACTTACTATAACTCTACAAGACAGGTGTTATTTCATTTTACAGGTAAGGAAATTTGAGACTCTGAAACATATAAGAAATTCATTCAAAGTCATTTAGGTGGATAACCCAGACTTCAAATTTAAGGCTATCTATCTTCTATCTATCTATCTATCTATCTATCTATCTATCTATCTATCTATCTATCATCTATCTATCTATCTTCTATACTTTTAATTACTATCCTATTACTAATTAGAAAAGGTAAAACAACAGAAACTAATTTTCTCACAGTTCTGAAGGCTGGAAGTCCAAGATCAAAGTGTCAGCGGGTTTGACTTCTTCTGAGGCCTCTCTCTTTGGCTTGTATATGACTTGTTACTATGTTCTTATATGGTCTTTCCTCTGTGCATACACATTCCTGATATCTGTGTGTCCAAATTTCCTCTTCTTATAAGGACATCAGTCATATTGGATTAAGGCCAACCCTAATGGCCTCATTTTAATTTAATTACCTCTTAAAGGCCCTATCTCCAAAGTCCTCTTAAAGTCCCATTCTGAGGTATTGAGGGGGACACATGCAGTCCACAACAATATGACAATCAAATTCAACATTGTTTGAAGAGAATACCTACTATAAGCTAGAAATGTACAATTTTACATTCAGTTTTTCATTTAATCCTCACAATAATTAGGTATGGTAGCTATTGATAACCCCAATTTACAGGTGAGAAAATGGAAACAAAGAAAGATTAAATAATATGTTCAATATCATATGCCTGATAGATTGTGAAATAGGAATGTGAATTTATATAAATCTTATCCCAAAGCTATTTATTCATTCTGTTAGTGTGAAACAAACAAACAAAAATCCCATTATAGATATTTGATATTAGAAAGAGAAATTATAAAATTTAAATATTCGGATAAAACAGGACAGAAAAAAAGAAAATATATGGTAAAGAGTTCAGATACTATAACTAAACAGACATTTGGGAATTGGGGGAATGGTACTAGAAGCAAAGAACTTTTTGGATGGCATGTTAATAGGAAGTTCTTACCGCACAATAAATCTCAGTATAATTTGAAATATATTAAGAGTCCCAGGGAGTATCCCACTAAAATAGCATAAAATCCGTCATTTAATAACTAATTAAACATAGCAAGGCAGTCATAAATTGTTCAGAGAGGCTGTAGTCTAAGTGAATATCAGAATAGCTGGAAGGAGAATTTGGGTAGAAGAAGGGCAATGACACAAGGCTTACATTAAGGCCAGACTGACAATTGTTGACATCAGTTAGTGTGAATATTTCCAATCTGCTTGCTGTGAGGTGCTAAATCTTGAACTCACCAACCTAATTTATCACACATTTCCAACCCCTTAATCAAGTTATAACACTATCCTTTATTATTTGCCACTCTAGGAATTAAAATTTCATTAAGAGAGCACAATTGAAAAACAGGTTCTACCTATACCCTTTCTGGCAAAATTTTCAAGAGGGTTAGGAATTCTCTTTCCTTACTAAATTTTCATCTTTTTCTGACCCTATTATACATCCTTCAGGAGGGGTGCTGGTTGATAGTTGTCAGCTTTCTGTGATATGGCAGAAAATAGCAACCAGCATTAAAGTATCTTATTCAGCTTACTCCAAGTGCACCAAAGGAGAAACCACAGGGTTAATTAAATAATGTCATAGCTCTCATGACAAACAGGCAGAGGTCATTAAGATAGACCCAGAACATACAAAGTATGGCTCAGCACACAATCAATGACAGAACTGCAAACAGAACTCATGCCTTCTAGGGCAAAACTCAAATATTTGCTATTAAACATGTAATTAAAATCAGCTCTTTGTGCCTCTTTTAAAATATATTTTCACATATCTATAAATCACATTGGGATGTGGTAAGAGAAGGATTTAGTGTTGGGACAGGACTAGGTTTCCTAGCTGGTACGCTAACAAGCCCTTTAAGTCTCAATTTTCCTTTTATATAGGTTATGTTAAGGAAAATGAGATTGTGTATGTAAAAGTGATTTGTAGAATGCAAACCACTATACAAATACATCATTATCACTATTATTCTGCTTTAGTGAAACTTTATAGGAATTGACTTGAGTTGAATTAATTTTTTCCATTATTATTGATATAAAAGTCCTTTGATCTGTGGATTGACTGTTGCTGAAACTGAAGGAGAGGAACAGGGTTTGGACTAGATGATCTTTAATCTTTCAAATCCAAAATTCTGCCTTTGTATGATTTATTACTCAAGATTCACTGCATTCTTTTCCTAAATACCACCAAGCCTTATTGAAAAGATCATTAAAATGATACATATGTGGATACTGACCAAGAGATGAACTGCAGCCTATAGTAGATAAAGAAATCCTAAAAAGTATCTACCAATTAGAGATTCCTGGAGATCACATTTTTATTAATAGTCCTATTTATGTACACTGCACATATATCTGATTATAAAAATAAGGTGTGATTATGAAAACTTTAGAGGGCACCTGGTGGCTCAGTTGATAAAGCATCCAACTCTTGATTTCAGCTCAGGTCTTGATCTCAGTGTTGTGAGTTCAAGCCTGGCGTTGGGCTCCATGCTGGGCATGAAGCCTACTTAGAAAAAAAAAATAACTTTAGAAAATTTAGTCATTTATTTCTAGTCTATTTCAGGACTAAACATTTTTTAATTAAACATTTTGTTGTGAGCTTTTCCCACTTCATTAAACATTCTTCAGAAATACCATTTTGAGTGTCATATGAATATTTATACAATGTGTTTAAACATTTTCTTAGTCATAGATGTTTTATTTATTTCTAATTCTACACTATTATAAATAATTGAGAGAACACTGTTATACTAAATCTTTGGTAAATTTTCAAGTTTTATTTTTTTTTCATAATTATGCTTATATTAAAAGTTTGCATAGGGGCACCTCCATGGCTCAGTGGTTGATCATCTATCTGCCTTTGGCTCAGGTTGTGATCCCAGGGTCCTGGGATTAAGTCCCACATCAGGCTCCCCTCAGGGAGCCTGCTCCTCCCTCTGCCTATGTCTACCTCTCGGTCTCTCATGAATAAATAAATCCTTTAAAAAAAAGTTTGCATAATATTAGTTTCTTAGACAGGAAATCCTCAATTCAGTTTTTTAGAGGGTATTACTATGTCAAAATAATGTCTTCATACTTGGTTCTAAATTTTATTTATTTATATTTATTTATTTGTTTTTAAATGTATTTAAATTCAATTAATCAACATATAATGTATTATTAGTTTCAGAGGTAGAGTTCAGTGATTCATTAGTCTTATGTAACACCCAATGCTCATTATATCTTGTTCCCTCCTTAATGTCCATTACCCAGTGACCCCATCCTCCCACCCCCCTTCCCCTCAGCAACCCTCAGTTTGTTTCTTTTTTTTTTTTAAGATTTTATTTATTTATTCATGAGAGACACACACAGAGAGAGGCAGAGACATAGACAGGGGGAGAAGCAGGCTCCCTGCGAGGAGCCTGATGTGGAACTCAATCCCGGATCTTGGGATCATGCCCTGAGCCCAAGACAGATGCTCAACTGCTTAGCCACCCAGGCGTTCCCCCTCAGTTTGTTTCTTATGACTAAGAGTCTCTTATGGTTTGTCTGTCTCTCTGATTTCATCTTGTTTTATTTCCTCCCCCTTCCCCTATTAGGCTCCTCTGTTTTGTTTCTTAATTCCACATATGAGTAAAACCATGATAATTGTCTTTCACTAACTTATTTCACTTAGCATAATACCCTCTAGCTTCATCCACATCTTTGCAAATGGCAAGATTTCATTTAAATTTAAATTTTATTTTTAAAAGGTTACACCAATTTATACCTTCTTTAAGAGCTTAGGTTCCTGTGCAGAACTCAACAATGAACCTTTTTGTAAAGTGATATCCCATACCACCTGTATCGACATTTTTTGTTTAGATTTGTTTTGTTTTGAAAACAATTCGGAAAGTTTTAAAATAATAAGAATTTAAGTATAATTACTAAACAAAGCAGGAAAACATGACAAGGAAAACATACTTCAGTAAAACTTATAATTTCAGACTAGAAGAAAAAAATATAAGTTTTCATAGAACTTTAAGATTAGTAATTCATGTTTGATTTCTATATTGAAAAAGTAATAAATTTCTATTCAATTATATCAGTAAATTAAAGTTACAATTTTTACATACTGTTATTTGAGGTGAAATAATGAGAAAATAAACACAAGGAGAGCTTAAAAAGTAGACAAAGAAATCTAGACTTACAGAAGAATAATTTCATTGGAAAACAACCAAATCGGGCAGCCCCAGTGGCTCAGCAGTTTAGCGCTGCCTTCAGCCTAGGGTGTGATCCTGGAGTCCTGGGATCCAGTTCCATGTCGGGCTCCCCACAGGGAGCCTGCTTCTCCCTCTGCCTGTGTTTGTGCCTTTCCCTCTCTGTGTCTCTCATGAATAAATAAATAAAATCTTAAAAAAAAAAGAGAGAAAGAAAGAAAGAAAACAACCAAATCTTAAAAGAATATTTAAGGCCCTTAAAACTAAGTTGGGTTTTGCCACTATAGACTAAGTAGAAATGTGAACCCTTGTAATTTGTTATGTAAATTAAAACTGAAAGCAAGATGCAGATCAAAGATTATAGATTCTCTGACTCTCATCTAGACGATAAAAATACAAAGTTGACAGCCTGTCTTGGGTTTGCAATGACTGTGATGATTGCACCCGTTTAAGCAGGGATATGCTTTTGTTTTTGTGATGGCAATCACAATATACTGAAACATTTTTTATGATGTCTAATAAAGGATTAATATGTTAAAATTTTGTAAACATCTATATTATTAGCCCTGCTAAAATTTGCACACTAGAGTTTTAGAGAATAAGCTAGGATGCAAGCATGACTTTGCTTTATCATAAACAAAAGTTCCAAAACAGGGTCAGGAGAGTAGGAAGGGAGATGAGTGACTTTTTGCCTGTCCAATTACAGAGAAAACCCTTGAAGTAGGTCCTGTCTGGCCGTGTAGGATAAGCTTTCTGTTTCAATCAGCTCCTTGGCTAGCTTGGCTGACAAAACATCGTTGTTCTCTTAACCTTTGTAAAGCTAAGGAACTTTACAAGTATTTTTTTCAGTAACAGCCAGGGTGATTTATAGCTTCTTCTAGCTCTCCTCAGTAAGAAAAACAAATTTTATGTCTTTGCCTTATTCTTCCCTCACCATTATTCCCACTCTCTATTGTCTTTAGCCACAATCCTTCTTTATTTAATGCAAGTATTACTTTATTTTGCATAATTCTCCGAGTGTGTCTGTGCTTATTGTGCTTTAATTATGGAAACGAATGTCTTGAATTTTCTCTGACAGTTGCTCTTTAAAATATTCTTGTACCATCTTTCTTGTAAATCATCAAAACCATCTCATAACCCATACAGTTCCTCAACAAATACCACTGTCTTCCATGATGCCATTTTTAAACTTGAGTGGCAAAAACTATATAGGAGGGAGATACACAATGGTGTATTTTTAAGAACAGGAACTCTGATTTCAGACAGATGAAAGTCTACAACTTATTCAGTGTGTGACCTTGGACAATTTATTTAACTTCTCTGTGTTTCAGTTTTCTTATCTATAAAAGGAAGATAAAATTGCTAACCTCAGGGCTCCTAGGTGGCTCAGTCAGCTAAGAATTTGACTCTTGATTTCTGCTCCGGTCACGATCTCAGGGTTGTGAGATGAAACTCCATGTCAGGCTCCACATTGGGCATGGAGCCTGCTTAAGATTCCCTCTCTCCCTCTCCCTCTGCCTCTCAAATAAAAATTACAACCTCATAGTATGGTTATGAAAATTAAGTGATTCAACACACTACCTGGCACATAGGAAATCCTCCACATACATTAGCTATTATTAATTTTCAGCCTCAGATGTCTCATATGAATATTGATAATCATAAAAGAATTGTAACAGAAAAAATTAAATTTACCACAAAAGTAAAAGACCTGAACATGAAAACTACTAAAATGCTATTTGTTACGGTTTGGAACTTGGGAAGTAGGTCACTGGGCATTTGTAGATTGATAATTAACTAGTCCTTTAGAAAGGAAATCTTCATAGAAACTATTAAGCTTGATGGGTTCAGCTGGGGAGTCCCAGAATGGCAAATCTTGGAAAATAGGCAATTAAGTTAGTCCTGTATCAATTTACTAAATACCATGTCTTTTGGCCATATCCCAATGAGAACTTACTAGCAAAATAGAACAAAAGAAAATGTATCTATAGATCAATAATGGTTAAATATGTTTAAAGATTTTCAACATGGAAACATTAATCTTCCAAACAGAAAGAAAATGTGCAAACCTCATCTTTCTGGCCAAACTCCGAATGGAAGAGAGTTGTTACTGTTATTTTTTGCTTGCTTGTTCTTTGTTGTTTTGTGGCTTTTGTTTTTGTTTTTATTTTTCTTATTAACTTTTGAGATTAGAATTACCACTGGCACTCATTGATTATTATATAATCTTTCCTGATAATCTACATGAAGTATTCAGAGACTTGCCAAGAAATGCTGGAAAAAAAAACTGGAAAGAATAAACAATTTCTTCAAACAATTATAGGAGAATAATGTGCCATCACTTCAACAGCAGATGATGAAAATGACAATGCAAATATTATATTACTAATATATGTCTTAGCTGAATTTTTCATTATATGATATATAATTAAATGTGATTTAAATTTTATACCACTGTAAGACTTTTGATGATTTTACTTGAAAGAGAAATTCATAATAGTTACCAGTTCATGCTCAGGTAAAAAATATATATATATTTACAAATTTTAAAAAGTCTTTCACAAAAATATGTGCTCTGATTTGTACATTTTTAAATGTGGTCACCATATTTATAATTTATTAACTCTTAACAGAGATTCTCACAGTCCAAAAAGGAAAGTAGGCTGAAGGATTCAAAGGTGTAGCTATGAAAAAATACATTCCAAAAGATTTAAGAAGCAAAGGACATGATGTAGAAAGAGCCATATTCCCCTTATGCATACCAGGCTTAATGAAGGCCTTAGCCTATGATAGTGCAGGATGAATAAAGAGGAAAAGTACTGACAATAGATATGAGTCAGCTTTATAATCTGTAAAGTGACTTACAAACAGCCATTTTTGTCTATTTTGTACCTGGTTATATCCATGGTACTTATAATAGTGTCTGGCACATGGCAGGTTTTTTAATAAATATTTGCTGAACAACAATACTAGTACATGATATTCATGCTTACTAGAATTTCAAGCCTGAATTTGAAGATGTGATTAAGCCATAAATTAGATAAAATGCTTCACTTATTCAACAAATATGTATTGTGTGCCTATTTTGCACTAAGAAAGCTAAATGTTTTAGGGGACAAGGAAACAAAAAGAGTAATACAGACTAATAATAATTGAGTATAAGCATAATTGAGTATAAGCATAACAGACACAAATAATTATAAAACACTGCTATGAGGTTATGAGAGTAATGTGAATGGTATAACCAGAGCCCTGTGATTGCATTGAAAGAATAACCAATTATTTCTTCCATGTACCTCAGTAAAGGGTTTATGATTGAGAAGGGTTTAAGGTCTTCTTGAATCTTTTTCTGTACTGTACTTCCTCAACAAAGCTCTATGTTGGTCACTTCTTTGAGATCTCTTACCTCTTTCACTGGATCATCTTCCTTTTTCCAGCTCCTAGAGATTTAAGGAGCAAGTGGAATATGAACAAGAATTGGTAGTTATCATAAATTACTATTTCAGGAAGTTTGGTAGGAAAGGAAAAGAGGAAAGCAAAAAAAAATGAAACATAGAAAGGGAGGGGCTGGTTGAGATAGGAATGAATAATATTTCGGGACAGATAAGTAAAAGAAGGGAACAAATGATTAAAGATTCAAGAGTAATATAAGATAACCATAAAACAAGGTCATAGTCTACAACAGCTATTTCATAACCTTCATACTTTTCCCAACCTCCAGCTTCTCTCCCACTGCAACCATAGCTGAAGGCTTCGTTCTGAACAGAGAAATTGGAAGCCATTAAGTGAAAATGTTCTAGTCCTCCTACCTTCAAAACTTTAAGACTTCGGAGAGATTTCTTCTACTACTTCTTTTCTTCTCCTACCTGCCACCTGTTCCCACCTTTTCCCATCTAACCTTACACTCTTCTACTTCTACCAAACTTCTTATGTCTTTCTCCTTATCAGTACAACAATTAAGAATCCCTGGGAATATCTCACCTTCTCTACATGCAAAATTATGATAATTTACCCTGATTCTCCAAGCTATGGTTAAGGTGAGGGACAAAAATATCCATGAGAAAAAGAATAAGTCCTACCCAATTTTAAGTGAACATAAGATATTTATTCATTCTATAATAGGAATGGTGAATGTCTGGTGAAGGAAAGATTTTCTTTCTTTTGCCACACCAGAGAGCATGCTTTATCAAGTAGGGAGGAAAAATTAGAAGATTCCTACCTTGCAGGGTTATGATAGGCTTTATTTAGGTTCAGTTAGAATAACAATTTCTTCACAGTATTATTTTTTAAATCATTTAAACTTCTTTAAAAATCTTTGTATTATTTTTTGAATCACTTAAACTGCTTTTAAAATCCCAGACTAGGAGGATCCCTGGGTGGTTTAGCAGTTTAGTGCCTGCCTTCAGCCCAGGGCATGATCCTGGAGTCCTGGGATCAAGTCCTGCATCAGGCTCCTGCATGGAGTCTGCTTCTCCCTCTGCCTCTCTCTCTGTGTGTCTCTCATGAATAAATAAATAAAATCTTTAAAAAATAAATAAATAAATAATCCCAGATTAAACTTCTTTAAAAATCTCTGCTTTAGAGTTTGCATGGTGTTTAGATTTTCAGATAAAAATAAACAGAAGCCCAGTATTCTTTTCACTTTGGCATTTAGATTTTTTAATACAATAAAAAAGCAGGCTTGCCTCCTGGGTGTAAGGAGAGCTTCTAGCTGTAGAGTCAATCAATCGGGAAGGGCATTTGTGGGTAGGAGTTGTGAAAAATTGCCAGCTTGACCTTGAAAGTAATGAAAAATAATTGAGACTAGTAGCAATGAGCATTTATTTCCCATGTGCTGCAGTTTCTCTCACATTTTTTATTTGGTATAAATTTCTGTCCCCTACCACCTACTCACACATATTCTGTGCACTATTAACATCATAATGTATATTAACGAGCCCTCACAGCTGGGTAAGAAGCTTCTTCTATCAGGCTAATAACATCACTTTGACTCAATGATGCTGTGCATAATGTAATCTAATAAAACTGTGTCATGTGCACCGAGAAGCAGTGAGAATAAAATAGTTCACCTATCCAAAGAGGCAGCAACTAGGAATACAGCTATACTAGCAAAATCATCCTGATTTATATAAAGCAGTGGAATTTGTGTCCCTGTATATATTTCTTTTATCATATATATATATATATATATATATATATATATATATGTGTATATATATATATATTATAGACTCTCAAGGGTAGAAAAGATACAAAAAGGCATCTACTATAATTAACTGTTTAATATTTAAATTATCTTAACAACATTTGTTTCAAGTGGTCATCTGACATGTATCTGAAACACTCTCTGCCCCCTCAACATCCTACCTTTTACTCTCCCTAGCAATAGCAAGAAGGAATAAAATATCTCTAGAGAATGGTTTTAAACTTTGGCTGCACAACAGAACATCCTTGGAAATTTTTTTTAAGATTTTATTTATTTACTTGGGAGAGAAAGCACACACAGGTGGGGAGGAGCAGAAGGGGAAGGAGAGAAAGTCTCAAGCAGACTCTGCATTGAGTGGGGAACCCCACACAGAGCTCAATCCCATAGACTAGGAGATCACAGACATGAGCCAAAACCAAGAGTCAGATGCTTAACCAACTGCACCACCCAGGGGTCCTGCCTTAGGAACTTTTAGAAATCTCTAAGCTGAGGCTACAGACCAGATCAACTAAATCAGAATCTCTGGACTTAGAACCCAGACATGAGAGGCATTTTTTAACACTTTCAAGGTGATTCCAAATGCTTCCAAGATTGAGAATCACCTCTTGAGAAGCAACACATCTGAAAATAATAAATTGTTTTTCTAGGAAGCCAGAATTAGTCACTCTGCAACTTTGACCTACTGGTCCTGAAAGAAGTTTGCTTGGGAATTCTCAGCTGAAGATTAGGGAAAAATTCTTTTCTTGGCAGATAAAAAATTAAATAATAGATTATTTTTATAAAGCATGAGTTAAGGGTTCAGAACTATAAGTGACAGGCATCATATAAGTGCCATTTATGTTTTAACCTTTGAAGGAAATATACCTTGCCTTAAATTTTGCACATTTGAGCAGAAAACCCTATCTTAAGATTCCTGCCCATCTCTTTCTTGGGTGAGATATGTAAGTGTTTTCTTTAAGGACACTGAAAGGCTTTTTCTATACTTTAGTAGAGATACTGCAAAGTATAAATCATGCAAAAATCCTCAGGGTACACAGTAAGATTTTGAGAGTGTAAAACATCACAAGATAATGTTCCCTTCCCATTTTGATATATATATATATTTTTTTTTTCTTCTTCTGAGACTAGATGGACTTGATAATCAGCCACTACAACATGATACTGATAATCATGTAGTGGCTGATTATCAAGTCCATCTAGTCTCAGAAGGAGAAACCATTGTCAAATCCCTAATGTTCTAACTGAAGCAAGATGGGTAGTCCAAGTGTGGTAATCACCCTTCTACATGAAGAACTCTAGAAATATTTAATAACAGATACCACTTCTTCAATTTCTTTCTTAGGTTAAATATATCCTCAAAATCTTCGACTATTCCTCATAAAACATGGCTTGACTTTTAATATTTTGTTTTCATTCCTCCCATTCCTCAGCAGATAATTATAGTCCTCTTAATTATGGTTCCCAGAAATATTGAGATTACCTTCTTGGTCCTAGATACAACAAAATAGACCTCCTCTTACTTGAAACATTGAGATAAGTAGTTGATCAATAATTGTAAAAAATTTACCATAATGAAGAATTGTTAAATAAGTGATAATCCACTAGTGCATGAAGGTACACTGTTCCTAAAGTCTATAGTCTCGGGTCTAAGTAATTAAAAGAATGGAGTTCCCATTAACTGGTCAGTGGAGAGCTTAGGAAGGAGAAAGTTTGGGACAGACTTAGTTTTGGACCTATTAATATTTTGCTGCCTATTAGTTGGTAGTTGGATATTTAAGTCAGGTATTCATGGGAGAGGTTGGAGCTGTAAGTATTAGATATAACTTTGTGACTTATCAATACTAAGATGGTACTTAAAGTGATGATTTTGGATGACACCACCAAGGGAATGAGTATAGGTAGAAAAGAGAACGAGTGCAAAGACAGTACTAGAGCATTACAACATATAGAAACAATAACCAGAAACAAGAATTAAAAGCAGTCATTAAACATAGGGGTGAATATATCTTTTTGAAGTGATATTTTCCTTTTCTTTGGATAAATACTAATCCACAAGATATATATACACCTGTGTTTAATGCAGCATTATTTATGAAAGCCAGCATTTGGAAGCATATGTGTCAATCAGTAGATGAATGGATAAAAAAGATGTGATATACACACACACAATGGAATGCTAGCCATAAAAGAATGAGACCTTGCCATTTGCAACAATATGGATGGACCTAGAGGGATTAATACTAAGTGAAATAAGTCAAACAAAGAGAGACAAATACCATATGATTTCACTTATGTGTAACTTGAGAAACAAAACAAATGAACAAACAAAAGAAACAAATGAAAAACAGATTCTTAAATACAGAGAACAAAATGGTGGTTGCTGGAAGAGAAGTGGGTGGGGAGATAGGTGAAATAGACAAAGGGAATTAAGAAGTACAGACTTCCAATTATAAGATAAGTTGTGGAAATGAAAAGTACAACATAGGGAATATAGTCAATACAATTGTAATTACATTGTTTGGTGACAGGTGGTGACTACACTTAGCATGGTGATCACTGAGTAATATATAGAACTGTTGAATCATTATGTTGTACACCTGAAACTACTATAACACTGTATGTTAATTACACTTCAATTAAAAAAACTAAAAGGAGCAGTCATTGAGATGGTTGAAAAACCAATACTGTGCATTCTGCATGCCAAATGAAGGGAGAGAGTGCTGAACTGTGTCAAACACTGCTGAAATTCTAATAAAATGAGACTTGAGGTCCTGAGTGATATCAGGAGTGATTGAGGTGGAGTGGCAAGGAAAAAAGCTTATTTAGATCAGATTCAAAAAAGAATGGTAGTAGAGGATTTGAATATCAAATGTACAAACATGTTTTTCTTTGAGTTTTGTTATAAAGGGAATAAGAGAAATGGAATATAAATAGAAGGGAAGTAAGATCAAGAGGAGTAATTTTTTTGAGATAGAGTTTTAGAAAGCATATTTATTTACTATTAGGAAAAATCCATTAGAGAAGAGGAAATTAATGATGCATGAGAAGTAGGGAGAATATTTGGAGGATATCCTTGAATGAGAGAGAAGGGAAAAAATATGAAACACAAGCTGAGGTCCAGGCCTCACCTAAAAGTACATAGAGCTAATTCATAATAATGGGAGAAAGCAGAGTAGATGGTCACAGATGCATAGGGTAGATAGAAAAGGTGGTGATGCTTTGGAAGTTCTTTAAATGGAAATTGCTTCCATTTTCTCAGGAAAAGAGTTGGAAAGATCATAAGCTCAGTGAGAATAAGGGTAGAAGTGTTGGAGGTTTGAGGAAAAAGGATATAATAATTATCTATCAGAGTGGGAGTATAATTGCTAGCAGCTCTAAGGGCCCACTTAAGGTTAATGATCATAAACATAAAGTGAGACCGTCAACATGATTGTGTGTTTTTCTTCAGTCATATCAACTAAACAAGCTCAGGAAAGCAAGCAGCATAAAATTGGTTTTAACCAGGATTGAAGACAAGTGAGAATAATGTAGTGAAAAAATAGAAAGAGGCTGAGAGAATATATAGGGGAGTTGGTATAGTGATGGACTATAAAATTCAAGCTGAATAACCAAGGAAGTGAAGACATAAGCAATGTGATAGAGAAAAGGAAGTAGGATACTTTACTGACCTCGTGGGTTCAAAGGATTGTTGGAATTGAAATACAGAAAGGAACCAACCAGAAGATTAGAGGAGGTGATAATCAGAGTGGAGAGCCTGAAATTGAGATCATACAGGGGACTCCAGTTATTGACAAACATAAGGTTTAAGCTATAACATGTAGAGTGGCTGAGATGTGGTGGAAGACAAGGTCATTGGAAGAAAGGAGGTCAATAAACTGAAAAATCAGGCAAATGGAAGGATCATCTATCTGTATAAAGAAATCATAAAGAATCAAGACAGCTGTAAAATTGGAGAGAGTGACAGAAATGAGGAGGAGTGATCTTCTGAGGGTCAGTCAGTACATGACTGCAAACAGGTGGGATAGTGGGTGGAATAGACATCTGATGACATGAGAATCAAATCTTGAGAGGGAGACAGTTTAGAAGTTGTTCTGAATATTTCTTCTTTATGCAACATACTTGTTTTCATCTCCAGCTTATCACTGATAAACTTAATAATTTATATTCTACATTTTATTTGTGACTTTTATAAAAAGTTGAACAAAACAGGCCTAAGGATAGAGTTCCCCTCCACTGATACTGATCCATTAATAAATGTCCAACTAATTAAGCTGTGGTTTAATAATTTCATTATCTTGTCCATCCATAAGAATGTCCAGTGTTGTGAGACATGTCATGCCTTATTGAAATGTTGATATATTAAGTGCAATATTTTTCAGACTAGCATATGCTGCCCCTAGTAATCAGTCTACAGATATATCCTCAGAAGTCCTCAAATTCCTGTTGTTATTTAATGTTAACGAATTAAATTTATTTTTAAAATCAATACACACATATTCAATATAATTTGGATAACCTCTTTATAATTGAGAACTGCCACACTTCTGCTCCTTGGTCTGCATTTATCCTCATACTGGTACTATTTTAATTGTTTGTTAAAAAAATAAAAAACAGAGAATGCCTTAATACTTAAATGATGCATGCATACAGAAAGCAGGCCAAATGACATCATTGTGTCCTCTATAAATGATGATTTTGCAGTGTTTCAAATAAAGAAAAGATGTGGGTGACCTGAATCATCACATGGCATGTGGTAGAATTGGAACTCATGGAAGTCAGTACCACGTTCATATTGCTAAATGGTGATTTTAATCTCAAATCTATTTTGATTAATATATGTTTAGTCAATCTAAATAATATCAACTATCACATGAAATTTTAGGGATGAATTTAAATAATATTAATTTTATGGCTATATTAGCATTTATATTGGGTGATCTCAATATGTAGTTTCTATTTCATTATCATTAATATATATATAATTTAGATTCTATCTTCTTTCATCTCAATAGGGTTTAATTATTACTCAAGTTGAAGAAATATCAATCTTTTTTGTTCTCCCTGTATTTCTAGTCCAATGGCTCGGATTTTAAAAAGTAAGAGTAAAATATCCAACATGTCTTATTTCTTTATGAGTCCATGCTTGCAACCAGAAAATTAGACATTTTTCTTCCAATTCACTCTTGTAGTAGTTAGTAACATCACCCCCTCCAATCTCAATAGCCTAAAATAAAAGTTTATATCACCATACTACAAGTGTCATGCATATCAGCAGAGAATCTCTCATCATAGTCATTCAGATACTCATGCTAATAGCCTTCATCTGAACATGGGTTTCCGTGATCATCAGAATAGTGGCAAATTGCATATTGGCTTTTTAAAGTTTCCACCTAGAAATGCTACATTATCATTTCCAATCACAGTTCATTAGCCAAAAAAATGTACATGGCCATACCTTCAAATGGGACAAGAATTGTCCTACCACATAAGTGATGGGGAATTGGAAAGACTGGGTGGGTAATACTAATGAATTCCTGTATCCCAAGAATTTTACAGGTTGAATGCCAGTTGAGAATTAACATTTGTGTCAACTAAAGTTGTATGTTTGCAAACAACACAAATTGGCCCTAGCTAATATGCAATTGAAAGGAATTCATTGAAAGGACTGTAAAGAGAAGAGTAAATAATCAAGTTCAGAAAGATTAAAAACCAGTGCAGTTCTGGATGTATCAGTAGAAAAAAATAAATGAATGGCCTCTTCAAGGTTTCCCCATGGGGTGAATAAAATCTACACAAATGCAGTCTTTTTGATGCTTATGCAAGGGATGAAAATTGATTGGTTATTGGATCACATGCCCAGGTCATGGCTAGGGGACATCAAGTACCATAATATCCCATTCCAGTGGGGAAAGAGGTAATTTCCTGTAAGAAAAACCAGTGTTGTGAAAAGAAAGAGGGACACTTGAAAGCCAAAATGCAAACTTTTTTCCCTTTTGAAAATTCAAGTTTTATTAAGCTTTCTCCTGGCACCTCTTCTTTTCTCGATTCTTCAGAAATGTATTATTGTCCTCATGACCCATAGGATGGGAGACTAGAAGAGAAAGGTCCTGTCTGCCCACAAGTATCTTTCCTACTGGCATGCCACATGGCTGAAATCTTTCACCAATATGGACGTTGTTTTGTGTAGTCGGGGGACTTCATTATTAATTCATGGATTAATCTGTGAGATTAGATGGCCCTAATTGATCAGAGCAAGACCATGTGGGAAAGAACTGGAGAACCATGAGGACCATGAGTTCTCTGCATCCTGGAGAACTTCCTGGAGAATGATGATTTGGGAAGCAAGGTCAGCTCCACAGAGAGGTCCTAGGCAGTCTTGAGTACTAGTACTATGATTGGAAAAAAAGCCATAGGCAAACATTCTTAGAGTATTAACACAAAATGCTTTCTCTCATTCCACACTTGCAGCATCTGACCTTTGAGATTTGGCTACTAGTGAGTTCTTCATAAGTACCACCTGTTTTTCCTACTTTGGAGAATCAATTATAAATAAAATGAGTTATTAATATTTGGCAATGCAGCTTCAAACACTGAATAGAAAGTTTTACTGACTACTCTGCTGAGTCCTTGAAGACAGATGGACCAAGCATGTGTGTATCATTTGAAAAGGCAGCAGTTTGCAATGAAGGGCCAAAATCCCATTCTGTCCACCCCACCCCCACAAACATTGCTTCTGCAGGCTGAGCTTTCTGGATAATCAGAGAGAGTTGTGCACATATGAGAAAAAGACAATAGCACAAGTCTGGAGTAGGTTTGAATTATATTGTTACTTTTATTTATTTAATTTTTTAAAAGAGACTGATTCCAAAGACTCTCTAGATATGTTTGTAATATAAAGCATTTTATAATGAACCAAATTCTCCCAGTAGAATCTCTCACTAGTTATAAATTAAGCAATCTGGACACTCTTATTTACTCCTTCAGGCCGTAAGTAACTGCTACTTTGCAGAATGGCCCAAATGCAGAAACAAATACAAAGATAAGAAAATAGGCTTTCATGCCAGTTTGCTAATAAACTGCCACTTCAGTTTTCTAAATGAATTCCTAGTGGCCTAAAAAAGTTGACATAGATTCTGAACTCCTGTCAGACTTCTAGAAAGGGGCTTAGAGGCTAGTAGAAACATTGATAAATTATTTAGGTTTTAAAAGATTAAGATGAAATAAAGAAAGCATTAGTCGCTATATTTATTCCTTAGGCCAAGAAGTTAAAGTCATTTTTTTCTGGGAGGCACTGTGGGACACAATGATCCTCTGTTTTAAGGCCTCACTCCAAACATGGACTTAGAAATTCATTATGCATAATACTACTGGTTATTATATAGAAATGCACTATACAGAATGCCCAAATTAGCCTTCCTTAGTCTTCTCTAACTCCAAGGGGAGGTCAGCTTTCCTTATTACAATCTTTTTTAGAGATTTTAAAGATAACAAAGCCAGGGTGATTATAAATTATTAGCAATAATTTATAATAGTGATAGAGCAAAGACATCTCCCAAATTCAGAAGGTTTCCAAAGTCCCATTTGTACATAGATTTTTTTTTAAGTGTGGAATATATTTTTCAGTTATTTTTGGAGCTCTAGGCTAAATCAAAATGATTGATCTGCTCAAAAACCTACTTGAGTATCATGCTGTCAATACACTACCATCTCTATTCTTCACCTCCCATGTGACCTACAATGGAAGAACAAATAGCAGGGGTATCACATATGGGGAGAGTCGTATGTAGAACATGGCTGTGAGTAATATTGAGAAAATATTTCGAGGTTACCTGTTTGTAAATCCTATGTTCTTACATCAGGGAGTACTTGTCCTGATACTAAGCTAAGACACACTCTAACCAAAATAAAAATTAGAAGATTTTTTTCTTAAATATAAACCAGATAGAAGATATTTAAATAATTAATGCAAAACCCAAAACATTTATCCCTGTTCTGCCCAGAGAACACCTTGCTTGTGGCTATAATTCTTGTGTCTATCTGCCAGGCACACAATGCTTTTTTTCCCTGGATGCTGCGAAAGACACAATCTTTTTACTTCTTCCTTTTTAATATTCTCTATTAGTGCACAAAGTGCTTCGGTCATTACAGCCTTACCTCTCAATATAATTTCCAAGGTTAGAGCTTATCCTTTATCATCACATTTTAGATTGGCTTCCTGATGAGATGTTGGGAAAGCAGACACTTTAATCTCACCAGTAACACTTTATAAATCATATTTAAAGTGGGTCTCCTTGTGAAATTGTTTTGTGAATAATCCTATCTGGTATGTGTTGATTTCTGTGCCTCGCTCCTAAATTTCAAGCTGTAGCTTATGTTAGGAGTGTTTTGACATAGATCCTTATCCTATGTTTCTCTTGTCTCATTTTCCACCTTTATTGTTTCAGGTCTATGTTAAAACTACATATGAATCTAGACAAAGGAAGAGGCTGGTGGTTGTATGGGGGGGGCTGAGGGGGGGGGAGTTACTAGAGAATATTTGTATGGAAAAGGGCCCTAGAGGCAGTCCTCTGATTGATAAGAGGACAAAGGGGCTTCTCTTAAAGTTGTGAAGTGAGCATCCTGGGTTTTTTTTTAGGCTTCTGCTTTTACTTGAGGGTAGCTTCAGAGTGAATGTGGCCCTTTTGATGGATTTTTTTGTTTTACCACTTTTGATAGTACTGATATGGGTAAAGATAAAACCTTTTCTCTACCATGAGGAATATCAACTGTCCAATTATGATAATACGTAACAACTGACATTGGTCTTAGTCAATTGTGAAAAAAGAAGTGATAGAAATACAGTAAAATGGAGAGTGCTCCACCTAAAAAAGAAGCAGCTGCTACTTGGTTCAAGTGGATTATGGCCTTTTAGGAATATGGGCACTGTGTTATCAGTCTTTTCAGTTTTTCAAAAGAAGCAGAAATCCAGACTTTTATGTGAGCTCTCCCAAATTTTTTTAGTGTTGGCTCAAAATAATGCTTTTTTGTGACTTTACAAGACAGTATGGCATCTTTTTTTTCAGGAGACATTGACATCCGTTCTATCTCAACTGACTCATTTGGTGGGAACAAGAAGTCCACATGCCAATGCAAATCAAGAATGGGGAAGAGGTTCAGGAAGAGGGGAAGAGTGGGGGAAACATTCTGCAATGTATAAAGTTAATGAGTATTGATGCTTTATCTTTTACCAAGAAACAACATATATATATCCCCACCAAACTGAGTTCTTGGGATGTCAAAAACATATGATAGTGAGAAACAATTTTAAAAAGTGCTATAACCTTTAAAATAGGAGATGAAGAAGGAATATTGGGATATAGAACTGTGATAAGTCTAGGAGTACCTAGGTGGCTTAGTCGGTTAAGTGTCCAACTCTTGAATTCTGCTCAGGTCATGATCTCAGGGTAGTGAGATTGAGCCCTACATCAGGCTCCATGCTGGGTGTGGACCCTGCTAAAGATTCTCTCTTTCTCTCCCTCTGCCCCTGCCCACTCTCTCTCTCTCTCTTAAAAAAAAAAATAGAAAAGAAGTGTGATAAATCTGGTAAGATTTGTTCTTATAAAGAATTAATGTTGGTTATTAGCAAAAATACAGAGAAGTGCCTTGGATGATATACAACAAAATTCAAGATACTTGTTACATGAGATGCAATCTAGGAGGATTACCAAAGAGTTTTAATTATACTGCTGGTGTTTTATTTTTTAACATGGGTTGCCGGTATGTAAATGTTCACTGTAAATTGTTATAAATTTTTATATGTCTGAACTATTTTATAATAAGACTTTATTCATAATGACATTTTGAAAGAATAAACATTAAACCTTTGTCAGACCTGTGAATGGTTGGTTTTTCTGTCAAATAATTATATTTTCTTTTCAAGGGCAAGAAGGGAAAGGGCTCTTGACTTTTCACTAAAAATCTCTCAGCCTCTGACAGATGACAAGAGACTGTGAGCTGAAAAGCACACCTCAGGCTGGCAGGAACATTGAGTGGTTGCCAGAAATGTGCTAGCAGATAGCACAGCCATGACTCCAACAACTGGACCCTAGATTTCTGTTTACTTTCTGAACCCAGCCAGCAGTGTTTATAGCATGACAGTGACCAGGAGTCTGCTGTGATTTCTATAAGGAAATAATTAAAAGATTAGCAGTTCCTGAGTAATAATCAGCACCACACTGGTTATATTAATTGTCATCATCACCATCATTATAGCAATTAACATTCATGTAACATTTAACAATATGCAAAAATGTCTTGTATACATTATCTTACCTCAGCCTAACAAAAATCCTGGAAGGAACAGAGAAAATACAATAGTATAGTCATGGAGAAAACTGAGTTATTTCCCCTTTGGAGAAATCAGGTTTCCTGATTTCAAACATTCACTCTTTCTTAATATGCTTTGGGTCAAGTCAATGGTTGAACTTGCCCAACTTCTAATATTGAGAAGCATTTGATGAGGGAGTTTTAAGATACCAACCCTCAAAATATTAAGAATTAATTGAACATCTCTAATCCTCATAATAGGTTGATAGAGATCTATAGGTATACTTTTACCAGAAATTTTTCTGGACAATTATCTGCCAGTGACTTACCTTCCCTAATCCCACAGTTTAAGTCTACCTACCCAGCTTAGTCCATGAGTTTGTCCATGTCCTGGACTTAATGAGCAACCCTGTTCTTAATTACAAGTTATTTTTTTAAATATTTATTTATTTATTTGAATCCTAGCCACTAGACCACCATGGAGGTTTATTTATTTATTTGAGAGAGAGAGAGAGAGAAAGCAAGCTTGCATCCAAGCAGGGAAGGGGTAGAAGAGCAAAGGGACAGGGAAAGGGAGAAAATCTCATGCAGACTCCAACCTGAGTGCAGAGCCCATCTCCGGGCTGGATCCTACAACTCCGACATCATGATCTGAGCTAAGCCAAGAGTCAGTCGCCTAACCAACTGAGCCATCCAGGTGTCCCAATCATAGGTTATTTTAAAAAGCTTACATGTGAGAATAATATTACATGTGAGAATAATATTCCAGCATATTCTATATTATCTGTCTGACCACTAAACCCATCCAATATAGTACCTATGTTCTTGTAACTATCAGATGTTTCTTAAACAGATTATTTTCATCTTTTAATTCATCCTAGCAACACACTTTTATCTTCTGATTTGTAATCTTTTTTGTCATTTGATTCTCATGGGCTTTCCAACCATCTGTAAATGGCCATAATTTTACCTTGTTCTTTCCATTTTTTATACGTCTAATTTTTTCTCTCATACAATTGAATTAAATAATGGCTCCAGTGAAATATTAAGTGATAATGGTGGCAGCAGGCAACCTTATCATATTCCTGACCAGCAGGGGCTCCTCAGTGAATTCTCATTAAGATGTTTCTGATGTGATGACATCTGCCTTAGCATCTTAAGGAGGTACATATATGCTCATCCTCACTGAGGGAGAAAGTATGTGAGTTTTCTAACTTTTTGAGGTATTGACGTATAACATATGATGGTTGAGGTGAACCACATGATGATTGATCTGCAAATATATCGTGAAATGATTACCACAAATAAGGTTAGTTAATAACTCTATGCTCCCATGTAATTACAACATTTTTGTGGGTGATGGGAACACTTAAGACCTACCCTTTTAACAACTTTCAAGTGTATAATACAGTATTGTGAATTATAGTCACAATGCTGTACATTAGATCCTAAGACTTTATTCATCTTATAGCTGAAAGTCTATACCATTTGACCAACATCTCCCCATTTTCCTCATCCCCTAATCCCATGAGAAGTTACATTCTACTCTCTATTTTTATGAATTCAGCATTTTTAGGTTCCACATATAAGTGGGACTGTATAGTATTTGTCTTTCTCTGCCTTATTTCACTTAGTGTGATGCCCTCAAGGCTTAACCATGTTGTTGCAAATGGCAGGATTTCCTTCTTTCTCATGGCTGAATAATACTCTCTATTTTTATGAATTCAGCATTTTTAGGTTCCACATATAAGTGGGACTGTATAGTATTTGTCTTTCTCTGCCTTATTTCACTTAGTGTGATGCCCTCAAGGCTTAACCATGTTGTTGCAAATGGCAGGATTTCCTTCTTTCTCATGGCTGAATAATATTCCATTATATATCTATATATCTCTTTCTTTATCCACAACTCCTTTATCCATTGATCCATCAGCTCACACTTAGGTTGTTTCCACACCATGGCTATTTTGAATAATCCTGCAGTGAACATGGGAGTGCACACATCTTTTCAAAAGACTGATTTCAATTTCTTTAGACATATGCCCAGAATGGATTGCTGGATTATACAGTAGTTCTATTTTTAATATTTTGAGGGGTCTCCATACTGTTTTCTAGTTTACATTCCCACCAACAGTGCACAAGCATTCCCTTTTCTCCATATTTTTGCCAAAAATTGTTATCTCTTATCTTTTTTGATGATAGCCATTCTAACAGGTATGGAGTGATATCTCATTGTGGCTTTGATTTTGCAGTTTCCTGATGATAAGTAATGTTGAGCATCTTTTCATGTACCTTTGGGCATTCGTAAGTCTTCTTTGGAAAAATATCTATTCACATCTTCTCATTTTTTTATAGATTTTTTTCTTGCTATTGTATGAGTTGTATGTTCCTTATATATTTCAGGTATTAACTCCTTGTCAGATAGATGGTTTGCAAATAGTTTCTCTCATTTGGTAGATTACCTTCTCATTTGGCTGGTGTTTCTTTTGCTGTATAGAAGCTTTTTGTTTGAGGTAGTCCCACTTGCTTACTTTTGCTTTTGTTGCTTGTGTTTTTGTTGTCATATCCAAAAAAAACTTGTTACCAAAACCAGTGTCAAAGAGATTTTTATCTATGTTTTCTTCTAGTAGCTTCATGATTTTGGGTATTCTACTTAAGTCTTTAATTCATTTTGAGTTAATTCTTATAAGAGGTATAAGATAGGAGTCCAACTTCATTCTTTTGCATGTGACTATCCATTCCTATGTATTAGAAAACATCCAATACTACTTATTAAAGAGACTATCCTTTCCCTTCCGCACTGGGTATTCTTGCCTCATTTGTCAAATATTAGTTGGCCATATATGCATGGGTTTACTTCTGGGCTCTCAATTCTGTCCCAGTGGTTCATGTGTGTGTTTTTATGCCAGTATTCCACTGTTTTAGTTAATATAGCTTTGTAATACAGTTTGAAATCAAGAATGTACTTTATTATTTTTCATGCTTTTATAAATGAGATTGGTTTTTAAAATTTCTCAGGTGGTTCATTGTTAATGTATAGAAATGCAACTGATTTTTATATGTTGATTTTGTATCTTGTAACTACTGAATTTATTATTTCTAACAGTTTTTTGCTGTATTCTTTAAAATTTTCTATGCACAAGATCATATCATCTGCAAACAAAATTTTACTTCTTGCTTTGTAATTTGGATGCTTTTTGTTTCTTTTTCTTCATTGCTCTGGCTATGACTTTCAGAGTCCTATTCTACTATTTAAATGGCAATGATGAGAGTGGGCCCCTTGTTTTATTCCTAATCTTAGCAGGAAAGCTTTCAAACTTTTACTACTGAATTGATGTTAGCTGCAGATTTGCTGTAGATGGCTTCTATTATGTAGGAGTACATTCCTTCTACATTCAATCTGTTGAGAGTTCTTATTATGAAAGTATGTTGAATTTTGTCAAATCTTTTTTCTGTATCTGTTGTATCTGAGATCATATGGTATTGATCTTTAATTCTATCAATGTGGTGTATCATATTTATTAATCAGTATATATTGAACCATCCTTGTATCCAAAGGATAAATCCCACTTGATCATGATGTGTGTCTTTTAATGTACTGTTGAATTCAGTTTCCTATTTTCTTTTTAGAATTTTTTTCATCTATATTCATCAAGAATATGGGCCTACAACTATCTTTCCTTGTAGTGTCTATCTGGCTTTGGTATTAGGGTAATGCTAGCCTCATAAAATGAGTTTAGAAAGATTCCTTCCTCTTCAGTTTTTAAGAAGAGTTTGAGAAAGATTGGTGTTAATTCTGTAAATGTTTGGTAGAATTCACCAGTGAAAACATCTGGTTCTGGGCTTTTCTTTGTTGGGAGGTGCTAGATTATTGCCTCAATCTCCTTACTTGTTATTGGTTTGTTCAAATTCTTTATTTCTCCATGATTTAGTATAAGATGTTTCAAAAATGCACAGAGGCTTTTTTTTTAAGTAACTGGCAACAGCATTTAACTAAATGATTTATACTCCTTTTTCCTGTCTTTACAGTTCTACCCTTATACTGAATGTCCGAATGCATAAGTCTTGTATCCCAGAGTCGATTTGGCTCACCAGTGAGAGAAAGGTATGCATTCAAATCTGGTGTACATTTTAAATATGCTTCAATATATTTTCTACTCTTCTCTATATACTACCTATGTTTTTTTGTTTCTGAAAACCTGACTAATGAAGGTTTAAACAAATAAGGGCTCATTTTTCTCCTATTACAAATAGCCTAGAAATGAGTGTTTATCTTTATTGATATTAGTTCATCTGTTAAACAATGCCAAGAATCTAGATTCTTTCCATTTTTCCATTCTGTCACCTATAGTGTGTTGGATTTTATCTTCATGCTAATTGCTTCATGGTAGGAAAATGGCCTTTAAAGCTCTAGACTGCACATCTGCATGCAGAGTAGGAAAAATGGGGGTGGAAGTAGGCAGGAATTAGGGGAGAACAGTGCCAGCAGCATATGTCTCTTATTATCAGAAAAAGAAAAAGATTTTTCCAAAGATTTCATCTTTGGTTTCATTGCTACAACTGAATGACATAACCACCTGAGCTTGAGCTGCAAGACAGACTAGGAAAGGAAAGCTCACTGGCTTACCAATCATGCTTTGTCATCTGAGGCTGGGCATAAACAAAGTCAGGCTTCTAATAGGAAAGAAGTAACAGGAATGGATTTAGAATAGAAAACTAATGGTGTTTGCCTTAAATATCCAATCCAAAATTGTGTTTTCTGCATTTCTTTAGCAAGTAAGTGAAATAGGGATCTAATAATTTCTTATAAGTAAAAAAAAAATACAAAACCAAAATAAATTATGAATACCACATTATCCCTACCCTTTCTTATCCATGGCATAATTAGTTTTGGTGAAAATCAATTGTATAACTCTTACTAGTTGAGGGAGGTCCATGACATTCAAAAATCTTATGCTTTCTATTCTCACAAAGAATATTCTAGTATGTGAATATTCTTTCTCTCTCTCTCCTACTCTGAAAATGTATTCATACTGCTATATCCAAAGTTATTTCTATAGGCCGCTGTTTGGTCTAGTGTACCCTAATTCAGAGAGAGCCTGATGATCACTTAACACACACAAAAAAAATATTGACCAAAGATAGATGATAGATCAAGTTTATCCAAGTAGTGCAAATTGCTTTATATTAATGCTACAGAGAAGACAAGTTTCTTTCTCTTGACATTTTTCTCATAAGTAGATGACTATTGCCTTGTGGTCTTGTAACAAAGTGCTCCAACCATTATAAGACATGTCAACTGCCATTTTGAGCAGGTTTGAAATGCCTGGAGCTCTAAAAACTGATAAGAAAAATCAGAGCCTATTTTAGCTTCTCAAAAGCTTCTTGACACTCCAGGTGACAGATATCCTCATCGGGGTTTTCTAAGTAAAATCATAAAGCAGACCAGCTAGAGTGCCAAACCGAGGCCCTTTGTATTAATGTACTTATCCCCAACATGCTGATTTGGTCTTTTAAGTTATTTGCTTGCATGGATGTAAGAATTTTCCACTTTTTCATAGTTTCCTCTCTGTTCTATAAAGGAATTAAATGTACTTTTCCAAGTTTAATCCTATATGTTTAATCTCTGAAAACTCAAATTTGAATTTTCTGTGCTTCAATATAAAGCCCATTCATTTAATATTCAACAGATATTTTTGGTTGTTCATGCACTGTGTACAGACACTGTAAAGAAAACTGAAGGCACAATAGTGAATAAGATAATGGTCTCTCCCCTTGCTGAGCTTACAGTAGAGTGGAGAAGACAGATTTTGTTATTCAAAGAAAGTTTTCCAGGAAAATATAAACTAAGCTAAGATCTTGTGTTGCTTAAGGAAAATAATGCCAGCTGCTGAAATAAACCCCAATTTTCAGCAGTTTAATACATGAATGATTTATTTATTGCTCAAATTAAAGTTACATGCAAGTCTCAGACACTTTCATCTTGGGCCTCCATCCTCCTCAAAGTCTACTGAATCCTTTCCAGTTAGATGATGGATGGAGGAATAGAGCAAGGTTTGCTTGTGGCAGGATTTTATGGACCAGGACTGACAGTGGCATATCACTTCCATCACATTTAAGTTACAGTCACACCTAATTGCAAGGGAGGCTGGGAAATGTAGTCTAGCCATGTGTTGGCTGAAGATGGAAAGCTGAATACTGCTGAGGCACAAGTAATGCCTACCCAAACCTGAAAGGTGAATAGCAATTAAAGTTGCTATTGAAAGTTGAAGGAAGAGAGGAGTTGGTGAGATACAACGAAGAATGTTACAGAAAGAGAGAACATAAAGTTGAAGACCTAGAGGTAAGAGAACATGGCATGTAGAAGCTGAATGTTGTCCAGTGTGACTAGAATATGGAATTCAAATTGGTGAAATAAATAATGGGCAGGTCATAAACATCTTTGTAGACCATTTTAAGGAATATGGGCTTTACTCTAAGAAAAGTGGAGCTCCATTAAAAGTTTTAACCAGGGAAATGAAGTGATCAGTATAGATATTTTTAAAAACCATAATTCCTGTAATGTGGAGAAGTTGGAAGAAATGAATGAAAGACTGAAGGCCAATTAAGAAGCTGTTTATAATTTGGGTGATAGGCCCTCAACTAGGATAATGTTCTTAAAGGGCCTAGAAAAAAAGTAGATTGATTTAGAAGATATCTGGAAAGCAAAATTGAAATAACATGGTTTCTGATTAGATATAGGTTGCATGTAGCATTCATCCCACAATGTTTCTGACATTTTTCTTCATTTTAGGTAGGAATACTTACCTTACCTGTTCATCTAGGTAAACTAGAGTAAACACTTCTAGTTCCTTTATTCCTATCAATATTTAGAATGAGGCTAGGGTGTTCCCAAGTCAAAGAACAAGATATCACACCAATATATTTCACTTAGAATTATAAATGTATTTGGGGACTATTATTTGTCCAAGGTCACTTGCCTGAAATAATTACATAAATCAATAACTGAGGTGAATTAGGAAGTTCCTAATTGACTCTGGGCATCTGATATCTCATTTTTTTCCTTTCATAGACTTCTAAAAATTACAGGATTGCCTAAGTTGAAAAAATTTTCTGCTTCATCACAAATTAGGTTATATCTTGGCTTGGAGTGAAGTTTAATTTTGTCACTGGCTGAAAAAGTTGGGGACATCATAGACAAAAAGCAAGAGGTGCCAGTAGCCTTGCTGTGCAAAGACTTTTTCAGCATATTTCAGGACATATTTGTTTAGCAGAATCCCAGACTGTATTCTGGGACCTACCACCTGAAGACATTCTGTTTTTGCAATATCAGATCACAAATGCGGCTTGCCATGATTCATACCGTTGCTCACCTAGCCAGGCCTGACCACTTTAAGAATTGAGAACAGTGGGCAGAAGGTCCTGGCTGACATTGTGGAAATTGGGTCATGCCCACAAGCTCATCTTTAGAAGTAACTGCCTGCTAGATTCTGAAGTGCCATAGTGTGTTCCCTACTCTGTTCCTGAGCAGTGATCCTTAGTGATGTCATGTTGTTCCTGGCTTATTTTATTCTTCTCTCCCCTACACATACCCAGCAACTTACTTCCTCATAAGTCCCACTTACTTCCTTGTCCATCACATGTATTCTTTTCTTTTTTTTAAAGATTTTATTTATTTATTTGAGAGAGAAAGAGAGCACACAAGCACAAGTGCACATGAGCAGGGGTGGAGAGAGAGGGAGTAGAGGGAGAAGCAGACTCTCTGCTGAGCAAGGAGCCAACCATGGGCACAATCTCAGGACCCTGGGATCATGAACTGAGCCAAAGGCAGACATTTAACTGACTGAGCCACCCGGGTACCCCATCACATGTGTTCTGGTGCCATATTCCAGTCTTCAACCTATCTAAACTTGGCATCTGGCTCCTTCCCAGGAGGGAGGTATGTTTTCCTTTCTACCCCACTTGATCCTGAAGCTTCCGTTACCCTCTGGAGAGCTTCTGCCTTACAAGTACTGTTCTGGCCTCACCCCAGTTATTATGGTTGCTCTCCGCGACTGAAATTATCCTTTGCATCCTATGTGTACTATTTGCTTTCCAGTGCTATAAAATATGATCATAGGACTGGCCCCATATTTCTCTTTTTTGAATTGGAGATTTAAGAAGTTTGCAGCAGCAGGAACTAATTAATGACAATCATGCCCATTTCTTAATAAATGTCTATTGCTTATGTTCTTAAAATTAGAAGTACATTTTGAGTCTCAAAACATATTTTGATTTTATCCATCATGTAGATGACAAATATCTAACAAAACTGTACTATTAGATTCAGATATTATCATTGCTAAACATCATGGTTTTAAAATATTTTCGAGTTTGTAGCTCTGCAGTTAAACTCAGAAAGTACTGCCTTAGGTGGTTTCCCCCTGTTTTTATAAGCACATTAAGATCATCAACAACTATTGTTATTTCTTAAAGTTTTTTTAACTCTCTTTCTACCCTATCAAATTTTACTACAAGATTTTAGCATTGTTTGCATTTTTCCCTTTTTTTGAAACAGAAGAAAAATTTTTAAATAGTCTCTTAATTAACTACTTTTTGTTATGAGTAGGTTTTAGATGTCATATAACTTCCATTTTTCTAAAGATCTTTTTGTGGATAATGATTATTATGATGATTATTTATTCCTGAATACCCATCCATCCACCAATAAGTACTATAAAATACAACATCTCCTTGATTCTTCCTTTCAAGATCCCATTATCTGTTTTTCTTCTTGATTAAAAATAAAATGTAGTAGAAAAATCAAACAGTGATCTTAAGAATTTAAATGCCTTAGTAATAGCTACCTATTGAGTACCTAGTATATATAATGCATGGTGTTGGATCCATTTACAGATATTACTAATCCTCCTTATAAGAGTATGCCTTATTATCTCTCTTTTATAAATTAGGGAAAAGTATTGAAAGCTCAGAAAGGTTAAATAAATTATCTAAAGTCATATGGCTAAAGAGTGGCAAGACCAGAATTTATAGTCAACTATGACTCTAATACCTATGCAAGCTCTAGTGCATTAATTACACAGTGCTGTGCCAATTGCATGGTCATTCTAAGGTTCACAGTGGTGGTAAAATAGATTAATTGGGGGCAGGCATAGAAGTAGGGGAATAGGAGAATTTTCAGGATCACACAAAAACTGGCACCTATGGCAGCCCGGGTGGCTCAGCGGTTTAGCGCCGCCTTCGGCCCAGGGCGTGATCCTGGAGACCTGGGATCGAGTCCGCGTCAGGCTCCCTGCACAGAGCCTGATAAATAAAATCTTTAAAAAAAAAAAAAAAAAAAAAGACTGATACCTAAACATAAGAGCGTGTCCAGGAATTTCTAATTCATGGGTGTATTAACTTTCTCGTTATCTTGTTGTCCTAAAGTCTGGAAGTCTGGCATGTGTTTTACTGGGCCAAAATTAAGGTCTGTCAGCAAAGCTGTGTTCCTTTTCTGCAGGCTCTAGGAGAAAATCCATTTCCTTACTTCTTCCAGCTTTAGAAGCTACAGGCATTCCTTGGCTCACAGCCCCCTTCTTTGCATCTTCAAAGCAGCAACACAGCATCTCTTTGGCCCTACTTCCCTAATCGTATCTCTTTCCCTGACTGTATTCTTTGACTTCCTGTTTCATTTTTAAAGACCCCTTGATTATATTGGGTGTAAATGGATAACCCAGTATAATCCCCCTATTTTAGGATGAGCTGATTAGCAACCTGAATTCTGCTTGTAATTTCCATTAGTCTTTGCCTTGGAACCTAACACATCCGCAGGTTTCAGGGATTAGGATTTGTATATCTGCATGTGGAGGGGGGAAGGGCATTATACTGCCTGCTGCATAGGAGTAGGCATAATTAGACATGATTCCCATAGTAGGTGTAGACCTAGGACATTAATGTCCTAAGAAGAGAGAAGGTAGACCAGGAGTATAGTTAGGTGAAATTCAAATCAAATCGAAGGTGCCTATCAAAGAATTGGTAGGATAAGCAATCAGAGGTGAACCATTGGCAGAAAGTAAGCAGAACAGCATTTAGAAACTAGGAAAAGAGTTAAGTAAGCTGTTGTAAGTTGAATTTGTCTCTCCAAACTTCATATGTTGAAGTCCTAGCCATCTCCCCAGTACTTCAGAATGAAACCTTATTTATAAATAGGGTTGTTGAAGATATAATTAGGTAAGGTGAATAGGATGGGCTCTTAATCCAATATGACTAGTGTCCTTAGAACGTCATGTGAAAAAATAAACACACAGGAAGAGTGCTAGGTAAACATGAAGGCAGAGATTGGGATAATACCTCTATAAGCCAAAGAACATCAAATATTGCCAATAACCCACCAGATGCTAGGAGGAGGAGGCATGGAACAGATTCTTCCTCATAGCTATCAGAAAGAGCCAACTCGACTGACTTCTGGTTTCCAGAACTGTGAGACAATACATTTCTGTTCTTTAACTCATCCAGTTTCTGGTAGTTTGTTACAGCAGCCCTAGCAAACTAATATATAAATGTCAGAGAAAAGAGAAACATGATGGCATGAAACTCAGTCAGTTATGTAATTAGGAGATAGGAAATGAACCCAATTTGGAAGATTTGGGACAAGCACCAGCGTTAGAGTGAGTCCATCAACAACTCTGACTTGATCTCAAATCAATGAGTTGAGTAAGACATATTCCAAGACCTGGGAGGAAACAAAGCCTCCAAGTGGATTTGGTAAGAAGCAGTTACCTGGATTAGGGGAATCCAGGGACAGGAAGCCAGTCAGGTATACTGTCCATAAGCAACAGCCCTATGACACATACATTCTTCTTACAGATGTTTGGTCAACTTACTTATTGATTCTCCGTGGTTACCTTGCCTACAAATGAAGGTTGCTGAAAGGGTTTTGTGTATTCACTTGTTTTAAATATTTGGTTACTTGAGGAAGTTAATTGGGTACTTCTCTTTGTTCACTTTGCAGAAGTAGCAACAGAACAGTTGATGGTAGAATAGTGGCAAAAGCAAGTTTTATCTCTTCTTTATGATATTTCCTCTTTTATATTCATGAAGGATTTATTTTTTTTTAAACTGCAGTATGCTTCTTACATATAAAAATTGCTTGGTCATCTGGTAGCATAAGAACTGTACATTTTATTAGACAGTATTTGTGAATCTTTTTTTTCCATTAGAACTACATTCGTTCCTAGAATTATAAATGCAAGAAATTGGTTTCACCATTTTGCTATAGGGGAAACAAAGATAAACATGAATAATTAACTAGTTTGTATATAAATGCCAACCTACAGCATATACCAATACAAGAACGGGTCTCTACAGAGTTCTATGTAAACAAACTTCTAGTCCTACATGCTTCACTTCACTGCCAAGGTTGAGCATGTGATTATGCAATAATACCAGATAAACACAACTTTCCTGACAATTTATGTAGTTTAGGAAAATATGCTAATTTTATCCAAATACAGTCTAGTATTTTCATTTATGTGTATTTGAACTCTTGTCAATGATAATCCTTCAACTCCATGGATCAGGAAAAGTCATATTCCAATTACTATATCTTTAGATTAATTTATTCTCCTACCTTCCTCTCTCTCTTTCTCTCTTTCTCAATGGTGTTTGAAGAATTAGGGCAAGATGCTTCTGGACTAGTCTCTAAGGGGGTAGATGTTTGATGCAACCACTATTTAACTCCAGGTTTCAAGGCCTAATCAAGAAGAGGAAAACTCCACAACTTTTAAATTAGAAGTCTATAAGCAAATAAAGCCCTTAATACTTTCTTTTCTTCAGCTTGGAAAAAGGGAAAGATATCCTGAAATCTATTTTACTCTTGCATTTGAGAACTATGCTCTGTTGCTTGTCATCTGACACTGCAAAGTAAAAAATTAAAATACAAAATAGTCCCTTCAAATTTGGGAAGTTCAAAGACCAGATATCAATAGAGAAAGGCCTTGTTCTAAACATTTTATCTATCATTTAAATAAATTTAGTATCAACATATTTTTTAAAGTATGTGTTTATAAGATAATTATTTTTTCCTCCCAACCACTCCCTCACCCTGCCTCAATTCTCCCACAGATCATGTGAAGATTATCTTTCTCTCAGGGAAGAAATAATAAACAAAAATAAAAAGATTGCATTTCTCCAACATTTTACCTAAGGAAGGGGAATCTGTACAGAGGAAGAGCTAACAGACCACGTCTCCTTACCTTTGTCTCCTAGAGATTCACCTTTCCACTCACATCACTATTTTGGATTCTCAGAGGTGAACAGGTAAAGCTCCAACCCAAATAGGACCAAATCCCTTTTATTGATTCCATTAGACAGGATAGAACTTTCAACACAACCCTACTAAGTAGGAAGGGAAGAAGAAAAAGGGAGATAAACACAAAGAAGCATAAAAGCAATGCAGGTTACAAAGCACAGGTTTCTGATAGTCCTGCAGCCAAGCTTGCTTTCTATTCTGCTCCATCTGTACCCACTCTCTAAAAGCCCTCTTTTAATAATCTCTAACAAAAGGTCATTTTAATCCTCTGTAGCTAGATTAAGCTAGACTGGGAGACTTCTGCTTTCAACCTGTCATTGTTACAGTTCAGTCTGAAAAACTTTCCTCATTCCCAATCACAAAAACCTTCAATAATCTCATCGTTCAAGCAAGATCTCAAATCATTACATACTAAGGCATGGCTAAAACTATAGCCATATTTTGTGAGACATCGTGTAAATTTAAAGTTTAAAACAAATTACCTTCCCTAACAGAAGACTTGTACCTTTATACTACTCTTTGTTACCATCTGAGGTAATAAACAGAATCCCAAATTTGAGTTAGGAGACCCAAGTTTGAAGCCCAAATCCATCATTTACTAGTTGTTTCACTCAGAGCAAGGGATTTAACTTAAATGAGCTTTAGTGTCCTCATCTGGAAAATGGGAATAATAATATCACCCCACCTGCCTTACCATAATGTTCTGAAAATGTGATCTATCAAAAACAGTTTTATAATCACAAAATTTTAAACAAATGCAAGATATTAGTATTACTGTTGTCTGTGTACTTCCTTAAACAGTGTTTATAGAGGAAGACAGAGGAATAACAAATAATAAATTTACAAATACTTAATCTAAATAAATCTCTATTTTAGTATGGCATCACTCTGAAACAATAGTTCAACAACTAAAATAGCTATGATAGTGACAATAATAATTTTTTTAAAATTTTATTTATTTATCCATGAGAGACAGATAGAGGCAGAGACATAGGCAGAAGGAAAAGCAGGCTCCCCATGGGGAGCCTAATGTGGGACTCAATCCTGGGATCCCAGGATCATGCCCTGAGCTGAAGGCAGACACTCAAACACTGAGCCACTAATTTGAAGAATTAGGGCAAGATGCTTCTGGACTAGTCTCTGAGGGGGTAGATGTTTGATGCAACCACTATGATAATAATAATTAAAAAGGCATCCCATGATAATAATAATTAAAAAGCAATTTAAATCTTTACAGAAGTCTCTCAAAAATACCAACTTTATTCTAATGCATAGCAAAAGTTCTTACAATTTTCTTTCTTCATCTCTCTCCATGTTACCTTTACCTCCTTAAATTCTATTTCCAAAACATCTTCAAAACTCAAAATAAATCTCTTCTCCAAATCAGCACCTTTTGGTTCTTATTGTACACTCCTTTTACCTTTTGGGCCTATTACATTTCCACTAATATCCTCTTACCCCTATAGAGCAAGCCCTGCTCTCTGGGTCTCTTTTAATCTTCCACTCTCACACTAATTCTGTACAAAAAAGACCCATAAACTCAACTGGTGAACACATAATTCTCCTTGTGAAGAAAAAAAAAGTTCTGAATACTTGTTATTTTTCCTGTCACAATAAATATTATGTTTATTGCCATCACATCTTGCCAAATTTAGAGTAAAACATATTTTCTAGAGTTTCTTCCAGAGCACTGTCTTGGATAAGGAGTCCTGTGGTTTTCAATCAGTCCATTGGCACCATTCCATCTACATTTGTTATTTACTTTGACCAATTGTTCTTTTTAATTCTTCAGAACTTTTGAGTAGCTAAAGTTGAATAGCTTGTTTAGATAACTCATTTGCATTATATTTTATCAACTCTGGGAATGAGATCACAAGTACATGGCCTACTAATTGCCATCCCTCCCTCTCTTATTCATAGTTGACATCACAAATAGATGTCATTTTTTTCTCCACTGGGCTCAGATTAGAATCCTTCTTAACACAGTACTCTAATCAAGTTTATCTCAAATGTTGGTGTGCTTCAGAATCATCTGAAGGACTTATTAAAATAGAGATTTTCCTCAGAGTCTCTGGTGCAGTAGATCCGGGGTAAGTACCATGAATTTGCATATCTAACAAGTTGCCAGGTGATACTAATGTTGCTGGTTAGCAGACCACATTCTGAGTCAATTACCACAATAACTGAACATAGTTGGTTTATAAGATGGAAGCTATTTTCTATCCCTTATTAGGATACGTTATCTCCGTTGAGTCTTCAGAAAACAGGTAATAGTCATCCAGAGCAGATGAGAACCCTTAACAATTTATATGACAGGTGTTCTATAAAAGCTCTCTTCCCTTTAATTGAGAAAACTTCTGATTTCTTTTCCAAGATGAGTCCACTCAGTATCAGGTATTCTCCATCACGAGTTCTTTGTCTTCAACTTAGTTTTAGCTTTTTAAAAAATATTTTATATTAATTTATTTTAGGTGGGGAGGGGCAAAGGAGGAGAGAGAGGAAGAAGGAAAGAATCCCAAGCAGACTGAGTACAAAGCCAGACGCAGGGCTCAACCTCATGACCCTGAGATCACAACCTGAGCCGAAACCAAGAGTTGGGTGCTTAACCAACTGAGCCACTTAGGCACCCCTTAGTTCCAGCTTTTTGGACTATGCTTTTAGACTTAATACTTTGAACTAGCAAGTTGATTTCCAGCCTCACCTATGAGCAGAAGAAAGCAGGTGAAGGGGCTCCTGATTATCTTAGAAGATAATTTGAATAGGAACCACAAGGTTTTCAATAATAGGAAAAACAGTCACAGACAGGTCCCATGTTGTCTAAGGAAAGTCTTGCTAGACTATTTCTGTCTTATCAAGCATTCAATGTGGAAAACAAGCTAAATAGTTAAAATTTAGAAAACTAAATGTGTTGCTTTTACAGGGAGGAAGGAAATAGGGGAGACACTTGAAGTGAGAAAGGAATGCTAAAGAAGCAATTAATGTCTTCTCTCTGATAAGCTGCAAATAGATAGTTGAAAGCTTTTAACATTGTTCTCAAGCACAAATGTGCCTTGAGGTATACCCACCTACACAGATACATGTACACAAAGACTGATTTAAATTTAAAACAAAAAGCTATCTATATCCAACACAGCTAAATACACAGGAGGATGAACACCTTCTGAGTGCCCACTTTTTGCCAGACTGCTAAGCAGACACAATTAGAGTGGAGGCTAGACATAAATGACAACTGACCTGTTAAACTGATGTAAACATCCATTGAATACAATTAAATAATCACTCAGAAGTTATCATTTAGCATACTTCGGTAGCCAAATATCACACACAGTGTAATGCAGAGATGACTCAACAACATTCAACAAATATTTATTGGCTACCAAGTTAGCAAACATTAGCATATAAGACAAAAAAAAATCTTCCCTTTATGAATCTTATATTCTAACTAGAGGAGACAGACAATAAGCAAGAAATGTAATAAGCAAAATGTTAGAAAGTGATGAGTGCAATAGAGTAAAGAAAAATAGAACAGGACATGGGAGATGAGGAACTCTGAGGATTGAAAGTGAGCTGCAGTTTTAAATAGGTCAGGGGTGGATTTCATGGAGAGTTCCATGTTTGAGCCAAGACTTGAAGGATCTCCAGCATTGGTAACTTCCTCAAGTAACTTCTACCTTCACTGCCTTTCATATGTCTGTATGTATGTTTATACATATATTTGGCTGAATATACTGATAGCACCAGCAAATCTCTGCTGGTATGGAATGCATGTTGATTAATTTGGATTTTAAATAGGAAGGCAGATTTAAACACAAGCTCCAGGAAGAAATAGTTCTGGTGTTTATCTAACTGAAGTACTTGTTGCTTCCCCATCCAGACCTTTAGATTTTCAAACTACTGTTTCTTCAAACTGTTGACTTTTGCTGCTTTGATATATTCTTTTGCATTTTATTGTTATAAATAATAATAGCAAAAGTTAAAATTTATTGGATATCAAGCTAAGTATCAAACTCATTATTAAGTATTCTATATACATTATCTCATTTAATTCTCAACAATTCCATGAGGTAGGGAGTGTTATTATTTTCATTTCAAAGAGGGGAAAACTGAGGCTTAGGGAGGTTAAATAACTTACTCAAAATCACGCAGATGTTAAGTGCCAAAGTCAAAATTCAGGTCTAATTCCAGAGTCATTTTCGCCTCCATTTAGTAACTAAATTTAGTACTGATTAAATATATTCATCAGTAGGAACTTTACAATGTTTGGTAAACATTATCTAATTCAATGTTTTGTGTTTTTTTTTTTAAAGACATTGCTCCAGCCAATTTAAATAATTCATGCTCACAAAGAATATAATATTTGTTCTCACAATGCTTCTGATTGATCCAGTGCTAGGATTTTCCAAATTTTATTTAGCAGTAGAATCCTTTCCTAAACAAAATATTACAATAGAAGCCTGAATCGGTCACAACTAGCGTGGGAAATTCAAACAAAGATGGAAACCAAAAAGGGTTAAGTGAAGAGTGTTTAATGAAAGGTCTATTCACAAAAGTCTGTGTGAGATAAAGGAAAACCAGCACGGGAAGGTGAAAGTACCACAGGGCTAGCCACGGTGGGATGGCATGGCTATCCCTAGGCCTGAAGGGGTAAGATAGTGGGCAGAGTGCTTGCCAGGTTCTGGCAAGAACGCAGCTATAGGAGGGGGCTACTAAATAGGGGCTGTGGGCTTTGATAGAGGAATGTTGCCATTGCCAAACCAGAGTCTAAAGGGAAAGATTCAAAGGAATAAATGACCATGTTTCTCTCTCCTTCTGCCCTCCAACCTCTTGCTGTTCCTCCCATTGGCGAACCCAGTGGAAAGCTAGAGGGCAAGGAAGCCCAAATGATGCACTTCATAGCAGTCAGCTTGAGCAAGAGCAAGAGGAAGAAGAGCAGAGAATAGATTTAAAAGACAAATAGAATATCCAGCAAAAAATCAAATATGTAAAACTCATAAAGCAGAGCTTCTCTTATTGTACTAGGGTCGGGGGAGTCAGAGTTGCCAGCTTATCTATCTCTCTAATCACTCACTGTCACCACAACAATCTCTGGGGCACCTTTCTTTGCTGAGCCTTAGTTCTCGGGTCCAGCCCCTATGTTATAAATATCTCAGTCACAAGTCCATATGCTTTTAAAAAGTACAATATACATGTTGATAAGATAACCTGGACTTACCACAACATAAGAGGCACCAGACATGTCCCTGAAGGTGCAGGGCCCCAAGCTCTGGATAGAATCATCTGATTATACATATGATCATTCTGAGGGGGCCCCCTGAATCTGGGAGTCTGAGAGCTGAGGGAAATGTTTGTAGAAGTTACAGGCCAGCTGAGAATCCTCCGTAATCCCTGGACAGGCATTGGGTTTGTAGGCTAAGAGGCTTCCTTTGAATAGCCTCATCTTTTATGAAGGAGAACCCTCCCAAAGGGATTCACAATTAAGTTCCATTGTCCATCAGATTAGAGAGAAGACTTTATATCCAAATGCATTGAAATGTGTAGTTATTCACTAGGTAAAATAAGGAGGTTGAGGAGAGAGGAGCGAGGGGTAAAGATACGGGGTAGTTGGGAGGAGGGTTAGATAGATAAGAGAACTGATTAATCAGAAGAGTGACCACAGAGTGCCACAAAATACAAAATCTAATGCTGTTACTGGCAGCTGAGAAGCAATAGCCTCCAAATGTGCTCTGAAGTCTGAATCACAGCCTGGCCTCCTCAGCGGGGGCTGCTGCAGGTCCGTCAGTCATTGGGCAGAGCTGCTGAGCACACCCTCTGCTGCTATGCAGAGAAGTCTGACTAGGGAAGCCAAAACTAGGATGGAGATGGGCGGGGGTGGAGAGGTGCCAACACCCAGGAGCCAGACAGCCAGATACTCTGTCACTGGTGCTGCCACTTAAATCTCTTGGTTCACTGGATAGAGGATTTGGGGGGTGGGGGGGAAGGGGGGTGTTTTTAATCTTAGCAGCTAGAGTGGCCTTCACAGGGAACAAAAATAAGCTGAGCAGAGGAGAAAGGCACAGCTGTTCTTTGCTTTCTGAGGAGTCTCCAAATCTCTTATTACGTATTGGTGCAGCTGCCCAAGCCGAAGAGAGCAGCTTACGTCTGTGACAGGCACAGATAGAGAACAAGGTAGTAGGATACGCAGCCCATACCTACCCTATATCCTCTCCATAGTACTGCCCTGGCCCTCTCCCTCACTGCCTGTCTCCTGTAGGTTGGAAAGCTTTATAATACTGATGTCAAACATTTGTCACACATGAGAATCAAATCATTTTACATGTATTATCGCATTTAGTCCTCAGAGCAACATTATGAGGTAAGTACTCTTATAACCACGTGTCTGCTCAGATGGGGAAATGAGGACTTAGAGTGGTCAAGAGACTCAGGGCAGGCTGGAGTTTGAGATCTAGTAGCCTGATTTCAGGACCTATGCATTTAGCCACTAGACCATTCTATCCTATCCTCATGTAGTTGTTGCTTTGCCTCTTCTGTTCTCTGAGCTAACCTGGCCTCCATGTTTCTCACCCTGGACAGGTCACATAATCTTTAATTCCCAATTATTTCTTCTGTCACAGATCCTGAGAAGAAAAGGCCAGATCTAGCTCAATTGGCTTCTCTCTCCTAAAAAGAGCTAGTTAGAGGGGTACCCTGAAGGGCAGCTGATCCTACGTCAGTGAAGTAGAAAAACCAAGGGTTTTCCCTCAGAGAGTCACACCTCATAAACCTAGAGTCCCATTTTCAGATCCTAATCTTGAATGAAGAACCCTGCCTAGAAATATCCCAATGGATCCAGAAGTTTCCTCACACATTCTTAAAAGGAAGAGGAAGCTAGGCCATTAGCCTAAATGGACAGCAGTGCCCGTAGAAAGCAATGCTCATGTGGCAAAACTGAGTCAAAGAGAAGAGAAAAATGAATCACACTCCAAAAATCAAATAGCCAACTATTTTCAGGGAAATAGGAATGATTAAAATGCTCACATATAGAAATTTGATATCCATTCAGAAAGCTACTAGAAGTTTTCTTGATTAAAATGATAAAGTAATGGGTATAGATAAGGTCTTTCTACTGATTATCCATAACACTTAAAATTGCCGAAGAAAATGAAAAATTTAGGAATTTAAGTTTCTTGAAAAGAAATTAGATGATGGGGATGCCTGGGTGCCTCAGCGGTTAAGCATCTGCCTTCAGCCCAGGGTGTAATCCTGGAGACCCGGGATCGAGTCCCACATTGGGCTCCCTGCATGGAGCCTGCTTCTCCCTCTGCCTGTGTCTCTGCCTCTCTCTGTGTGTCTCTCATGAATAAATAAATAACATCTATAAAAAAAGAAATTAGACAATATACATTTTAGTATTATAGTAATAGATTTCAAAGTGTTCACTTTTTATGTTTATCATGGAACTGCATGCATCAATTCCATATTCTTTTCCTTCTTTCTTTTCTAAGTAATACTCTATCCATGTTTCTAGTATATTTGGCATATATAAATGAAAATACTATTTTTAAAAGAATTTTTACATGAATCAGAGAAGCATCTATTTTACCACTTTTGTTTTTCTTTGTCTACTCTGTTTCTTCTGTATTGTACAAATTTTGTCCTTTGCTTTAAAGAATAAAGGGATATGTGGAATTACATATATTCTGCAGTATATCAGTGGTTATGTATGGTTTTAGTCTCTAAAGCTTAATCTCACCTCTAGAATTCATTTTATCTTTTGTATTAGGGAATGTCTGGCTGCAGGGAAGATAAATCTACTTAAAGGAGCACAATAAAGGAAGATGTGTGCTTATAATAAGGGCACAGATCTCCAAGCAACCAAGAGGTTTCAGAAAAACCAAATCTAGAAGCCTCAGCAATAGCCATTCTCAGTTTTCAGTCAGAAATTCCACCATGAACATTATTCAGCTGCCAATACCCTCAATTTCTAGGCTTCTTGTTTCAAATGAGAATGAGAGAAAGAGAAAGAAGAGGAAAAGTTGAGAGAGAGAGAGTCTGATCTGTCAGCCTAGCTTCAACATTGGTTTTCTTTGAGTCAAATGACTACTCCTGTGTGCTTATATTCTACCAACAGCATGGCCAGGGCTATATTGTAGATTCTTTAAATAAGTATACGTTCAAGTCTATATGAGTGCATGCTTGAGGTTGAAATGGTTGGGAGGAGGGGGCCAAAAGAACAAATATCAATTTCTAATAAATTCATTTAGAGAAACCTAAAATGGATGAAAAATTATCTTTATTCAAGGTTTTTGGCAATTTCATATTATTCGTTCAAATCCTAGGTTTATTTCTTTTCTTCTTCTTTTTTTTTTTTTTAAGATTCATTTATTTGAGAAAGAGAGCGGCCGGGAGGGGCAGAGAGAGAAGGAGGGAGAGAATCTCAAAGAGACTCACTGCTCAGTGTGGAGCTGGACACAGGGCTTGATCCCACAACCCTGAGATCATGTCCTATGCCAAAATCAGGAATCAGACACTTAACCGACTGAGACACCTAGGTACCCCAATCCTAGGTTTCTATGGGACATTTCTAAGACGTTATTTTAAAGTTTAGTAAAACACTGTATGTTAAAATATATAATCTCTGACCCTTAGACTGCTCTAAGCTCTAGGGTATTTGGCCATGAAAAATAATACATGACAACATTATACAATTTACCAATGGATTATGTCCTAAGAGTTTATTGGTGTTTTAGTTTGCTAGGGCTGTCCACAACAAAGTACCACAGACTGAGTCGTTTAATTTATTTTCTCACAGTTTTGGAGGCCAGAAGTCTGAAATCAAGGTGTCAGCAGAGTTGTTTTCTTTTGGCCTTTCTCCTGGGCTTACAAATGATGTTTCTTACCTATCTTTATATAGTCTTCCCTCTGTGTGTCTGTCGGTGTCCTAATGTCCTCATCTTATAAGGATACCAGTCATGTTGTGTTAAGGTCTACCCTAATAACCTCATTTTAATTTAATTACCTTTTTAGGGGCACCTGGGTGTCTCAGTTTTTGGTGTCTGCCTTTGGCTCAGGTCATGATTCCAGGGTCCTGGGATTGAGTCCTGCATCAGGCTCCCCATGGGGAGCCTGTTTCTCCCTCTGCCTGTGTCTCTGCCTCTCTCTGTGTGTGTCTCTCATGAATAAATAAGTAAAATCTTTTAAAAATAACAATTACCTTTTTAAATACCCTATCTCCTAACATAATTGCAGTCTGAAGTACTGGGGGTCAGGACTTTCACACCGTCTAGTTCATAACAGTTGGTAAGTATTATTTGAAACTAGGAATAGAAAACACATTTTCCCATCTCTTACCTCCTAATTGGTCCCCACTTTGCCACACTATGATTAATCTGCCAGAAAGTCACCAGATTGATTCTTTTTTAAAATCAGTGACCCTCTTTTGAATGAAAAATCTGATTTGTCATTTCCTGCTTGGAGGACTCCTCCAGTTCCACAACATCTTAGCGTAAAGTTCAAATTTAAATATCACCCCTCAACCCCACCCCACCTCACTGCTCCACCACCAATAGCATAAACAGCTTCTCACAATAAGCTCCAGCGATTCTTTTTTTCTTTTAAGATTTTATTTATTTATTCACGAGACACACACACACACACACAGAGAGAGAGAGAGAGAGAGAGAGAGAGAGAGATGGCAGAGACTTAGGCAGAGGGAGAAGCAGGATCCCTGCAGGGAGCCCGATGTGGGACTCACTCCCAGGTCCCCAGGATCATGCCTGAGGTGAAAGCAGATGCTCAGCCACTGAGGCACCCAGGCGTCCCAAGCTCCAGCTATTCTTCTATCTCATGCGTATGATGCCTAGTAGACCACTGCCTGGTAGGGTAGCATGTTAAGAAATATCTGCATTTTACGTATTTACATTCTTACTTATTCTGTGTGTTTAAACAAACTTCATAGTTCATTAAAGATAAAGATTACTCCACATTATTTTTTATACTATTCATTACTTATATACCTATCACATTATAAGCTGAACTAGTCTAGGAACCTCATCTCTTATTTCTGATTTGTTCCATAAATATTTGTGAAGCACCTACCCTATGTCAGGCACTCTCAATATTTATTACATAAAGATGAAAAGTGAAGTCACTGATTTCACTAAATTCACATTCTGGGAAAGAAGACAAGCAGGTAAACAAATAACTGTAATACAATGTGACAAGTGCATGAATACAAATATGCATAGAGTGCTTTAGGAATGCAAAATGAATTAATCTTCTGTGAGGTGGTTAGGGAAAGCTGCAGGGAGGAGAGTTGATATTTGAGCTGGGAACTTGATAAAAGGGAGAAGGAAATTTCAGGCACAGAACAGCAAAAGCAAATCATATACAGATACCTGCCAAAACATCAGTTAACTGTGAACTACTATCCCTTTTCTCCAGTGAGGATCTGCAACTAAAGTTGAGTAGACTTTTCTTTTGAACTTTCAAAACCCAAAGCATCTGATCATATCCCTTCTTCTCTAGACAGTGACTGCTGAGTTCAGACTCCAGAGGCTCCTATACACCTATACACCTGTCTGTCTGAAAGAGATCCCTTCAGATTCTAAGGTGAATCCTAAAGTGCATCTAAAAGGAGAGTCCTAAAGTAATTGTAAGGTGCTTTATGGCATTCCTCTTTCCAGAGAAAAGAAAAGGTAACTTAATCTCCAAAAAGTTTCCTTGCTACATATGATCCTTTCTTTTTTAGAATGTCCTTGACTGTTAGATTAGATTTACCTAGGCAGATTTTAAGGATTCTGATGCCCAGTAGCACCCCAAACCACTTAAATCAGAATTTCTGAGAGAATCCAGCCAGGTATCAGTATTTTTCAAAGCTTCCAAGATGTTTCCAATGTGAAGCCAAGGTTGAATATCACTGATTCAGAATTTATAGGAATTCCTACACTTAATATAGATGTTTCGCAGAACTCTTAAGCTTCTCTGACAAAATTAGGATTACTTGTTGACTCAGAGGTAGAATGAACAAACTTCGCTTTTATTCATCCCCAAAGTAAAATTTGTCTCTTCCTATTTTGGTTTATCTCAGTCATATCATCTCTCTCATTTCTCTTAATGTTCCCATCTCTGATATGTATTTCTTTCAGGTTCATGGTCTTGGGTTAGAAGACAGGTTTTGGTCAAGTGGGTTTTAAGAGAAAGGTCTGCAGCCTACCCCATCTTTGGTTCATTTCTTCTGTAGCTAGAAGGTCCCCTTAATTTAAGGATACAAAGTCCTGTGTGTTTACCTCATTTGAAGGTATACCTTGGAAGTAAATCTCTGCAGTTACCTCTCTGCGTCTAGCCTGGTCTCAGGCCCTGACCCATTGCCTAAAATCTGGACCATTGCAGTCCTTCCCTTTTCCTAATCCTCCCAATGTGCTGAAGGAGTAGGGTATGGGGAGAATGGAGAGATCCTGATCCCAGAAGAGAAGGGAAGAACTTTAGATTCTTCCTGGAGAAGATGGGTAACCATCCCTCATTCTGAGACCTGAGGCCTGAGCTATGCCTCTCTTTTTTCCTGAGTTGAGAGGACAGATTGTGACAGGCAATGAGAAGAGTGAGCTAAATAGCTAACCCACCAGAAAGTCAGCAGCAGAATGGGGAAAGGAGAAAATCAGAGCCCCAGCAATCACAGTGACAGTGACAAGAAAATGAAGCCCAGACCAGGTGAAAGTCTGATGCTGCAGTCCATTGAGTCAGAAAAAACTGATTTCTCATCAAATTAACCAGCTAATGCCTGTGGACGAAGCATCCCACACAAGTGTTGGCTCTAGCCAGACTGTTCATTTGTCAGCATTGAAATGACATCATATAAATTCAGAGGCAGATGCCAAACTTGATGGAAACTCATGATTCACTCAGTATCAGTTGGGCATACACAGCTAACCAGATAACCTCTAAGGTTTCTTGCTTTTTAATTCTTGAGATTCTGTGCTTCTAACTGACTACCATAAGCCTGGCATGTCCCAGAAAGCACACTCAAAATTTGTGATCAGGTGTTATTGTGCTTCAGGGAAAAAATGAGGGGCTCATCACGCTAAGGGAAGAAAATTGCTAAGAGGCAATTTCCAACAAGGATATGGCTGCTTCTGTGGCCTATTCTTCCTAAGTAGTCCTCTAAACATTAGGTGCACACGGGGCAAGTGTCTCTGATCAGTCTCTACACAGGCAATGATATTCTTTTCTGGCAGCAATCTGGTTCTTTTTCTTCCTGATTTCCCATTGATAGTATTCCCTTAGGACCATAATATAGAAGGCATACCCACCTCCCATTGCTATTAGCAATCTGTCCACCCTTCTGTGGCTTTCTAAGCTTACTTGTTCAAAGGCACTGTGGGGGTGTTGGTCTTTATTTCTAATCCCTCCAGGTAGTAAACATTGTGCCAGTTCCTTCTGGACTGAGAACTAGAATCAGCAGAGAACTCAACGGAAATAGAGGTTGTGCAAGGATGGAAGCAGACCATGTGTTCCCCCCACATGCATAACAGGTCTGTGTTCTCATGCTGAGGTAGCAGCTGCAGCACCACCCCTATCCCCAGCAGACCCTTGCTTCATTCTCTTTTTAATCACTTATTCTGGCTGTTCTTCTTCCTGCCAACAATAATTCATAATGACTTCACATATAATCTCCTCTCATCATGGTGCAGCATAAACAGTGAAATCACAATAAAAAGGATAAGTAGAAATACTGCTTATACAACTCTTTGTCTGCATGTGAAAATCAAGGGGAAGACTTAAAATATTTCACTTCTAACCATAAGATGGGAACATTGATAGAGCTTGGAATACAAGCACTTGTTTATTTTTAAAATCTTTCGACTTCATGAGTTTTCTTACAGTAAAATGTCTGTTAATAGGAACTCAACTACTGAGGCTAAGTTCACTCAAGGGTGTTTTCTATGGCTGTATTTTTAGAAGAAGACAAAGAACAAGAAAAAACTAGACACTATGGAATCAAGTTTTTTAAAAAGCAACTTTAAAGCATATCCTGAAGTTGATAATCAACCAGTGCAATCTTATAAACCTCTGCTGTGTGTATCCTCTATAATAACAATAAGTGATGGATGGTCAGAAAAATTCACTCATTCTACAAAATTCTCAGACTTTGAAGAAACATTACATTCTCTGGTAATTCCATGTCTTCATATTACCAAGAGTTATAAGAATCAATAACCTGAGCTCAAAATGGGAACACATGTCATTACTTTTGTCATGACTATGGATAATCACATCTCTCAAATGAGAACCTCAAATTCAAGGCAAAAACTCAAAGAATTCTGGAGTTTTGAGTAAAAAAAAAAAGAACCTTGCTCTGAGAGGAGTTCGGAAGACCAGTTAGGTCAGTTCAGCCAGTTCCTAGGAAATAGAATATAATCAATCCATATAGCCAAGGCAAGGCTAGAAGTTGAGAGGGAAGGTAGAAAAGATACACTGTGAACTTGCACCAGACCTTCAGACCAAAGTGAATTTATTTTAGGATAAGGAGACTTAAGACTCAGATAAGTCTCTGCTATCTTTACTACAATCCGTAGAACCAAAAATATATTTTGTACTTTAAAAATTATATTATTGTAGGGGAATCCCTGGATGGCACAGCGGTTTGGCGCCTGCCTTTGGCCCAGGGCGCGATCCTGGAGACCCGGGATCGAATCCCACATCGGGCCCCCGGTGCATGGAGCCTGCTTCTCCCTCTGCCTATGTCTCTGCCTCTCTCTCTCTCTCACTGTGTGCCTATCATAAATAAATAACATAAAATAATTTTTTAATTATATTATTGTAAAGGTCTTTCTAATCATTTTTTTACATTTTTTTAAATTTAAATTAAATTTGCCAACATATAGTATAACACCCAGTGCCTCATTCCATCAAATGCCCTCCTCAGTGCCCTGTCACCCAATTACCCCATCCCCCTACTCACCTCCCCTTCTGCAATCCTTTGTTTGTTTCCCAGAGTTAGGAGTCTCTCATAGTTTGTCTCCCTCTCTAATTTTTCCCACTCAGTTCCCCTCCTTCCCCTTATAATCCATTTCACTATTTCTTATATTCCCCGTATGAGTGAAACCATATGATGATTGTCCTTCTCTGATTGATTTATTTCACTCAGCACAATACTCTCCAGTTCCATCCACATTGAAGCAAATGGTGGGTATTCATCTCTTCTGAAGGCTAATACTCATTCTTATCTATTTTCTAATTCCATAGAGAGTTACCTTCATCCATTATCTTTTTTTAAAAATTGTTTTTCCTACTTTGTATAATGTAACCTCTTTGTCATAGCCCTTGACTTTAAACTACATCTCCTAGCCCTACTTGGTCCACTGTTATGTGGTTACATTTACTAAGATGAAAAAGACTATTATGTTAAGAAACATATATAAGGTTGAAATTTTTTCCTAATTGGTAAGAAAAGTCAATTTCACAGAATCATTGCACATTAATGTTTAGTAACCATAGAAAATAGTAAAGGAGGCTGAGACTGGAAATGGATAACTTTTTTTCCAATTAACAAAAATGGCATGGTAAAAAGAGCTCTCCCTCTCTCTCTCTCTCTCTCTCTCTCTAACAGAGATTGTGGACAAATGAATATAAAATTGCAAGGATATTTATTTATAATGGTTTGTAAGCATATTGATAAAGACCACCATCAGAAAACAGCATGGGATCCTAAAAAAAGTTATTTTCTTTAAGATTAGAGGTCTACTAAAAAAAAAGGAATTCTAAAGACAAATTATGATTTCAGCAAATCTCTTAGAATGTCATGGACAAGATGATTTGGTGGAAGATAGTATGATGGTTTAGATAGTGGGTTGAAATTTCTTTAGAATGTGTCACTCTCTCCCACTAGACTGTGAACTCAATAACAGAAAAAGAACATGTTTTATATTTCTTTGTATCTCTGGCATCTAATTCAATGTCTGACAAAAACCAAATAATCCATTTTTCCTAAGTTCATAGACACTTAAACAAATTTATATAAGATGAACTGCTTAATAGATGCAGGTCTACCACAAAAGAATTCTTAGTGACATATTTTAAATACTTTGTACATGACCATTGTCCTGCTTAATTCTCTATGGTAGCAGTTTAAAAAATTTTTAAAGGCAAGTAATCCAGTGCATAAGAATCAGAAACTAATAACCAGAAAGGGGTTTTAGACATTAGAACAGTGACCTAATATCTCATAGTGCCTAACAAAGCGCTGTATACAGAATAGATGTTTGATAGGGATTTCCTTAAATATTTTAAAAAATTAATTATGCAATTCTCAAGTTTTAACATCTATTGTGTTTGGGACAACTGATAGTCACATTCGGCCCCCTACCTGATACCATACAAAAATTAAAATGAATCAAAGACCTACATGTAAGAGCTAAAACTGTAAATCTCTTAGAAGAAAACATAGGTGTAAATCTTCATGACCTTACAGAGTGGTAAGGATTACAGAATTACAGAATGGTTTCTTAGATATGACACCACAGGTAAGAACAACAAAAGAAAAAATAGATTAAAGTGGACATCAACAAAATTTTTAAACTTTGTGCTTCAGTGGACATTATCAAGGAAGTGAAAAGACAACCTACAGAATGGGAGAAAATATTTTCAAATCATACATTTGATAAAAGACTTATATCTAGAGTCTACAAAGAACTATTACAACTCAATAATAAAAGGACAAACAACCCCATTTTAAAATGGGCAAAAGATTTGAATAGACGTTTCTCTGAAGAGTTATACAAATGACCAATAAGCACATTGAAAGATGCTTAACATTAACTATCAAGGAAATGCCAGACAAAACCACAGAGATACTACTTCACATCAACAGAATGACTATAGTTTTTTTTTTTTAAAGACAATAACAAATATTGATGATGATGTGGAGAAGTTGGAACCCTTATGAACTGCTGGTAGGAATATAAAATGGTGCAGTTGCTTTGGAAAAAAACTTTGGCAGGTTCTCAAACAGTTAAATATAGAGAGACCCAGAAATTCCACTCCTAGGTATATATCTAAGGGAAATGAAAACATGTTCACACAAAAACTTATGCATGAATATTTATAGCAGCATTATTCATAATAGCCAAAAAGTGAAAATAGTCCAAATGTCCATCAACTGATAAGTGGATAAATAAATCCATACAATAGAATATTTTTCAGCAATAAAAGAAAGTGAAAACTGACATATGCTCCAACACTGATGAACCTTGAAAACATTCTGCTAAATGAAAGAAGCCAGTCACAAAGGACTTATATTGTATGATTCCATTTATATGAAATGTCCAGAATAGGCAGATCTATAGAAATAGAAAGTAGATCAGTGGTTGCCTAGGGATGAGAATGGTAAGAGGACTGAGGAGTGATGGTTAAGGGGAATAGAGTTCCTTTTTGTGGTAATAAAAATTATGATGATGGACACAACTCTCTGAATAGACCAAAAGTCATTGAATTGTATACTCTAAGTGGGTGAATTGTTTGGTATGTGGATTGTATTTTAAAAGAAAATCTATGGAAGGCTCCCTATTTGTAGTAGACATAGAGATATGCTACCCAAATACCCCTTTCATAGAAGGACCTGCTGCCCAGGTGTGAGGAGTATGGTCAGCAGATCTCCTATAGCCGTCAGATCCTTCAGTGTTGGCCTTAGCTTGGCCAACTTTATAACCTTCTCAGGGCAACCCATAACCCAATGAGACAGGGAGTATAAAGGCTTAAGTATTTCTGCTTGGATGAAGGACAGTTTTGACTAAAACTGCTCCTACAAGCTCCTTGCTAGATTGGCTGAGACCCTGTCAGACCTGCATCATTGTTTGCTTTTCCTTCTGCTCAAACTTGCTACCTCCTCTTTCTTGACACAAGTATTACTCTCAAACCTTAGACCCCAAAATATTTCAGCAACTGCTTCCAAGGAACCAAACTCGTGACAATGTTAAACATGGCACACTAGGCATCTGTATATCTCAGGAACCCCACCAAAATGAAGGTAAAGTAATTTTGTTATTTTTTGTTATTTTATTTAACTCATTAAGTCAAAGAGAACAGGGAAAGAAATTTGGTAGATGAAGGAATAAATGTCTTAGCATAAAGAAGGAAACAACAAAAAATGCCTGTAGAGTGGGATACCAGTGAAAAGTTTGTAATCTCTTGTATGGAACCTCTCAAAGGCTCAGGACTTGAAAGGAAGTCCCTGAAGGCAGATGCAAGAACAAAGCTGATAAAAAGGGACTGATTGAAATCAATATGCCAAATGGTATAGCTCCTAGGTCTACTTCTTTATTATTGCATAATATTAAAGACTTATTTCCTGGAAAATTGATCAGAGAGAGACTCTGAATTTGAGGACATTAAAATTACTAGAGGAAGAGTGAGGGTTGGAATCAAAAATAAGGGGAAGAAAGCAAAGTCTCTATGTTGACTAGGAAGACTGCTCCCTTTTATTCTGTTTCCTCCTATAAACTGTCTTTACAAAGGCCAGGACATTGGCCTTCAGAATTGGAAATTTTTTTCTCTGTAGAAGTTGAATGATTCCAGAGAAAACATAGCTACCCAATACTGGCATTTGGGGTCCTCGAGGAAAAAGCGATCTTGCTGTACTATCACCCTACACTGCCCCAACACAGAGAGCTTCCAGTTTTATAGTTCTTCATTCTTAAATATGAATAGTCAGGCAAGGACTACCACACATTTGAAGAAAAGCTTCAATATGAAAAACAGACCAAAACAAACAAAGGAAAAAGCATAGAAGAAACTGAAAATGCAGGGAGAAAAAAAATTCCAAAAAACAAAATATTCATAACAATATTTGGGATGAGGGGAAGAGAAGCTATTGCATATGTATGAGTATAAAAATGGGGAGGAAAGAACAACTAGAGGCTAAGAGAGAACTTTTTGTAAATAAAAACATGATGAAAATTTAAATGTAGTAGAAGGCTTGTAAGACAAAGATATGGAAAACTATAAAATATAGAATAAATGACTCCATGGATAATAGAAGGGAAAGAATAAGAAAAAGACCCAGGCACCAAGACTCATAGAAAATAATTGCATAAGAAATTGCACTGTTGGGGATTTACCCCAAAGATACAGATGCAATGAAATGCCGGGACACCTGCACCCCGATGTTTATAGCAGCAATGGCCACAATAGCCAAACTGTGGAAGGAGCCTCGGTGTCCATCGAAAGATGAGTGGATAAAGAAGATGTGGTTTATGTATCCAATGGAATATTACTCAGCCATTAGAAATGACAAATACCCAACGTTTGCTTCAATGTGGATGGAACTGGAGGGTATTATGCTGAGTGAAGTAAGTCAATCGGAGAAGGACAAACATTGTATGTTCTCATTCATTTGGGGAATATAAATAGTAGTGAAAGGGAATAGAAGGGAAGGGAGAAGAAATGTGTGGGAAATATCAGAAAGGGAGACAGAACATAAAGACTCCTAACTCTGGGAAACGAACTAGGGGTGGTGGAAGGGGAGGAGGGCGGGGGTTGGGGGTGAATGGGTGACAGGCACTGAGGGGGGCACTTGACGGGATGAGCACTGGGTGTTATTCTGTATGTTGGTAAATTGAACACCAATAAAAAATAAATTTATTAAAAAAAAAGATACAGCATAGGGAATATAGTCAGAGGTATTGTAATAGCATTGTATGGTGACAGATGGTAGCTACATCTGTGGTGAGCATAACAAAACATATAGACTTGTTAAATCACTATGTTGTACACCTGAGACTATTGTAACACTGTATGTCAACTATACTCAAACACAAAATTTTTAAATAAAATAAAATACTTTTTGTTTATAAAAAAACATAATTGCATAAGAAAAAAATCTGAAAAAAATGGATCACAAATGATTGGAAATCATTAGACTTTTTAATATCAACACTTTTATCTGCTAAAAAATTACCTTCAAAATTCTCAGGGAAATTTTAGTATTAAATTCTATGCTAAGTCAAATTATCAATTAATTATTAGAATAGACTAAAGATATTTTTAGACACTCAAAGACTCGAAACTGGACCTTCAAAGTACTCTTTCTTAGGATGCTTATGGGAAATATTCCCCCCAAGAGCAATAGAGTCAACTAGAAATTAGAAAATATAGAATTCAGGAAACATGAACTCCAATACAGGAGAGCAGTTAAGGACGAGAGTAGAGCTACCAGTCCAGATGAGTGCAGGAGATGGGCAGAGAGAGTTTCTTGAAGACAATAAACAAACAAACAAACAACCCGATGCATTGAACCATATGGAAATAGTATTGTGGGATGTTTTAAAAAATATATGGAGTGTTTAGAAAGAATTAGCCATAGGTGTATAGGAAACAAAGTCATTTAAAAAGCAAGGCAATTTTTTAGTGCACAAAAAGCAAAACATTATATAAAAGGAAACATAATGAGGGTACATTACCTAGTTAGGCAGTAAATAGTATTTATATCATCATATTATAAAAATTAAATATTAATTTACCTCCCCAAATTAGGTAACAGTTGAGAGGATGGAGTGGAGAGGGAAAGAAGAATGCAAGTATATAAAAGATAAATCCTCATCTATAAAGACAAGATAGCAATAATGTTTAAGAATGATAAAATAATAAGTAGCAATCTATGCATATAATTGTGAAATACATAAAATGGAGTAGAATGAAAATAGTTAAAAGAAATGGACATGGTTGCCTCTGAGGAGCAGTATCTAGAGATGGAGAGGGAGGAGTGGGCAAGGAATTGCTAAATTTTAGATCTTATATTTAACTTTTTAAGCTATTTGCTTATATTACTCTGACAAAAATAAAATTAAATTGAAAAACAAAACCTATAAGATTCTGAACTTCCTTGTATAGTCAGTGGGTGGAGGGGGGTTGGTCATCGAGAGGATGTGCCCACCAATTGACCTATACGCTGGAACTGAGCAATCCGAGGCTCCTCACCCTCTCCTGTATCCTTAGAATGTGGATTCTGCTTGCCTTTCCTGCAACCAGAAGCTGCTCCAAGGACATAGCCTTGAGAAAGGAACATAGTGTTGAGACCATCTGGACAGCATGCATGACTGAACCCAAGTCAGGCCTCTATGATAAACTTCTAAGATTCTGGCAGCTGGGTGCAGATACCTACTGGTTTTGTGGCTGCCCAAGACAAGCCTCCTAGGTAAATTCTCTTGCTTATGAAATCTGCCACCTACCAATCTGGAGTGGACTGCCTCTTTCTTTATAGTCTCTTCCTGCCCTTAGTGTAAGGGACTGGCTTCAGATTACACCTGGTGAAACTCCAGAACTTGCCACCTAACATAAACACTTGTTATTCAAATTATGAAAAGGAGAAAAAGTACAAACTGCAGATTCAGACGTATGTATGACTGATATAACTTAATAGCTGCATGACTTTGGTCAACATTTTTCACCATTTCATTGTATCATGTAAAACAGATTCGTAACTTTCTCATAGGATTTTTGTGAAACTAAAATAAGATAGTGATTTTGATACTTAACAGAACCCAGGATATAACTGAAGCTTGATAAATTGTTATCATTAGTCTGGTTTTAGGAACTTCCATTATTCCCTGCTTTTCCAATCTCTGATTTCTTTTTCTCTGCAACCCAACATGGCTTTTCTTTTGCTTTAGCTACACCTCCTTTCTCTATATTTGCTACTGGCTTTGTACAAACTTCTATCTCCAACTGGAAACATTTTCTCCAAATCTTTTTTCTAAAGTTCTATGTGCATTATTCCTTTGAAACTCACCTCTTCTCGGTGCATCTGCAGAACTTCTTTTTTTTTTTTTTTTTTTAGATTTTTATTTATTTATGATAGTCACAGAGAGAGAAAGAGAGAGAGGCAGAGACACAGGCAGAGGGAGAAGCAGGCTCCATGCACCGGGAGCCCGATGTGGGACTCGATCCCGGGTCCCCAGGATCGCGCCCTGGGCCAAAGGCAGGCGCCAAACCGCTGCGCCACCCAGGGATCCCCCTGCAGAACTTCTAAGTATGAGCAACTTGGTTTATGTGGCAATCTGATCTGAGGGGAGTGGCTAATAGTCTTATCCTAAGCTGAGGTGGATGGAAAATTCATTTTTAATAAAAAGTTGGATTGTATGTTTATTTAGGGTTTTGGGAAATGAGTACTGATAGAGTTAATTGGGTCTGGGCCCAACTAAATCATCACTTGACACCATTTTCTCTTCTTTCTAAAAGCTACCCCTGTGCAACCCAACCTGATTCCTTTATTCAGAATTGCCTTGATCATCCTATATGTACCATCACATATAATATTAGGTGACTATTTAAAGATTGCTTTTCTTAGGTGATTGCATCCTTTACTTTCCAAACCAGTGGCGTTGGTACTTGAGAGCTGGTACAGCTTTCTATTTGTTTTGTGTATTTCCATGATAACTGACACCTACCCTACTCAAGAAATCCTTCATGATTGTGTTATTTGCTTCTTACTGATACAAGGAGTGAGGTAGCCCATTACATGGAGGAGAGGAAAAAGAATTTAGGCATCTTCTTGGAAGAAATCAATTGTCAAGAATCCATGGGAACATACAGTGGACCTTTCAAAAGAGAAAGCATGTCTGGGAGAATAGGAAGAAAAGAACCAAGGCAGGTATAAGAACAAGAGGGGTTTGATTAGAGATACTGCATGAATGGGTAAGGGAATGTGTAATCAGCAAAACGACCACATCTCTCCTCCAAGCGAAGCTCAGGTACTGCAATAGGAATAGGGCTGGCAGCAACACCATCACTATTATTATTTAGATCTTTAAAATGTGCCCATCACTGAACCCTAAGGCACATGTACAAAAACAAACACATGTTTCAATATTTACTCTCTAGGGCCTGAATCCATGGTGGTACAGTTGTCGATCCTCCCACAGCCATCAGGCACATGCTTGACTAAACAGATGGCCTTGCCAGAATTTTTACGTGGGTAGGAGGGTGGAGGCTTGTACAGCCAGAATTCTTAATTCAATATGTCTTCCTGTGTATATTCTCGGTAGAGTCTACCTTAGAAGCACCGTGTGGGATGGGGAAGGCACTGGATATTGGTGGGCCAGCAAGGGAGAGGTCAGCCGCCATCACACAGCATTTAAAAAAAAAGGAACTTTATAGGCCAAAATTCTAGTTTTAAGTCATTTCTTACCACTAAATTGCTATATGACTGTGCAAAGATGTCTTCACTTCTTTTACTTTCAGTTTTCTCCTCTGTGAAATGGGAATAATGTTGTATCTTCTGCTTCTCATACTTCATAAGGATCAAACAAGTTTAATTTGTGTTAAAATACTTTGTAAACTGCAAAAGATGATATCCTCATGTCATGATACCCTAGTCTCTAAGACAACTCTTTTAAACCTTGTTTTTTCCAAAGGAGAAAAATTAATGCTTTCTTATTTTAAAAACTTTGTAAAAAATTTACTTATATAACATAATATTTATTTACTACCAAATATTCCTTAAATTTCCACAATTGTTCAAGATTAAGGAGAAAATACTTTATTTTTTAAAATTTGGGATGATGATCTGAATATTTTTCAAAAGGAAATAGAATTTGGGTAAAATTGTATATAAGATAATTGTATTCCTACTTCAATATTCTTATAACTAGGTCCTTTAAACTAGTGAAAGGTCTAGAAGTAAATATTTTCAGTAGTGTAATTATTTTTAAATCATCTTTCAGTTGAACCTCAAAATGAGAAGAATGGATGAATAAAAATAGGTAATGAAAGACTAAGTGATATCGGGAAATAGCAGGGAAAATATTATGGAAGAAAAGATTAAAGAGAAAATATCCTTGTAGGAACACATTTTTTAAAAGAGGTACCTTTTAGGGACCATTTATTCTACATTCTGTACTCGTAGTTCTATGATAATTATATCTACCATTTCAAAACTGAAAATAATTAATCCTTTTCTGTGCCCTGAAACTAAGCTGAAATTAGATACTTAAAAATAATGTATGATAACATGCATCACATATTGCCCAGGAATGCCCCGCTGGATTGGCCTGGGCTCCAGTTACCAACTCCCTGTGTAACCTTGAATGAGCTATTTCCATCTCCCTCCTCATCTATAAAAATGAGGAATTGGCAGCTGGTGATTATTGGAGTATTTTCTACCTAGAACTACGGCCATAGTGTTTCTTTTGATTTTTGAGAGTTTGTTTATCAGCTAATTGGAAAATAGTAACAGTGTTTATGTTAATGCTTCATTTCTGGATGAAAAATGGATCATCCAGATGTTTCTGAAGGTTTGGTATTCTGTAGGCAAAGAGCCAGTTGGGCTTCTTCATTTATTTATTTTTTTTAATTTTTTTAAATTTTATTTATTCATGACACAGAGAGAGAGGCAGAGACACAGGCAGAGGAAGAAGCAGGCTCCATGCAGGGAACCCAATGCAGGACTCGATCCTGGGACTCCAGGATCATGCCCTGGGCCGAAGGCGGCGCTAAACCACTGGGCCACCAGGGGTGCCCGGCTTCTTCATTTAGACGTTATATGTAGACACCTCAGGAACAGGTAAGAACCATTAAAAATCAACTTATACATCTCTTCCTATACATCAGTGATATTTGGGATCAAACTCTCTGACTCTGATTTTTACTCTGTGGTTTATTTAACTCACCAGCCCCAGCCAGGTCAGTTTTCAGCTACTCTAAAGAGTCTTTATCAGAATGTAATTTTTAGTTTTATCTCCTGTAGGGCATTGAAATGAATGAAATGAATGAGAATGAAAGCAATTCACTTACATAAATACTATTTGAAAGACAGAAAAGATAAAATTTGGTCATGGTATTGAAACAACAAGTAAGTTTAGTGTTATTGCTTAGGTTAAGGAATAAATGGATAACTTAAATCTAGTTTAAATGTATTTAATTTGAAAACTACAATCTAATGTTTTTAATTGAGTATATTCTGCAGGGTGGCTATTGAACAGTTAAATGACAAGAAAATAAGTAAAATTTTCAGAGCAGTATGTAGGTAATGAGCTTCACTGAAGATGGTGATTACCTTTCTTTCTTTCTATCCTTTCCTACCCTTCTTTTCTTTTTCCTTTCTCCATTCAGCCATGGCTTCCTGACAAAGCCCCCAGACTATGTGGAATTTGGCTCCTCTGTGTTACTGTCTGGATAAGCTGGAGGAAAAAGGCAGGCTGTCTGAGAGAAAAGGTTTAGTAGCTCAGGCACCAGAAGGGGGTGATAAGAGATGACACTAGGTGATGGGATTTCCTTTTCCTTTTCTTGCTTTTCTTTATCTTTCTTGCTTTTTATCCTTAAACACACACACACACACACACACACACACACACGTATTTGACTCTCACTCTTCATTTGCATTTAGCCGTTTAAATTCTTGTTTCTTGTTCCTCTTTTAAACTTTCAAGATAACAACCAAAAAGTATGAAAGTAGAAGGAAAAGAGAGTAACTATTTGATAGTTGGGAGAATGGAGTATCCTTAGTCCCAAAGAGAACTTTTTAAAAATTAACATATAATATATAGAAAAGTACATGTATCATAAGCACATACCTTGATGAATTTTCACAAATTGAATACAGCTATTTAACCAATACTCAGATCAAGAAACAGAATATTAGCATTCTAGAAACCCTAAGCCCCAATGCTTCCTTCTAGTCCCTACTTTTCTCTTCAAACATGACTGCTATCCTGATTTCTAACAGCATAGATTTGCCTATATTAATATTTTATATCATTTGAATCATATCATATACTCTTGGTACCTCATGGGGGCGTTTGTTTTTTGTTTTGGGGTTTGTTTTTTTTGTGTGTTTTTTTTTTTTTTTTTTGCTTATTATTACATTTGTGAAGTCTTAAATAGTGTACAGTTTTAGATCTTAATTCTCTATCACAGGATAGTATTTGTTTATTTTTCCTTTCTATTTTTTTATTGGATATTTGGGTAGTTTTTAGTTTGAAGCTACTATAAATAGTGCTCCTATTTACATTCCAGTACATGCTTTTTGGTGAGTATATGTACACCTTTCTTTTGGGTATATTCTGGAAATGGAATTGCTGAGTCATATGGTATGCACATACTTGGCTTTAGTTCAAGAGGAACTGTTGGAATTGTAATGGTTTCACACTCCAGGAAAAGAATTTTTTTCCTGTGCACACACAAATAAATGACATTCCTCTTCCTCCCCTCTTATAGTCACACTGTATTCACATATACCCACCTTCATATATGTGTTATTCTTTTACTTAGAGCTTATTTGCCTTTCCTGGGTTTAATAAAGTTGAGTAGTCTAATCCTAATGGAGCTGTCTTCTGAGAACAGAGACTGAGAATGTTGCCTATAAACCTTCACCATGTTCCTGTTTTCCCTTCTCACAACTATGACTGAAAAATAGCTTAATTTTGTTCAGTGCTGTTTTCAGGGTGCTGTAACCATATACTTAACTTTTCTAAAATTATGCAGAGTTCCATTCCTTAATCATGCCATGCTGTACTTCTCTCCATTCACTTCTTGATTCACCTACAGACCTCACATCTGTTTCTTTAAATGTACTGAAAAAAATCTAAAAATCAATAGGGGGTAACCTTTTCAGTCATATACAGGAGCTACAGCAAATAATTTAAAGGCAGAGAAAAAGAATAATCTTTCAAGGGACATACTAAGAGAATATGAATGGCTTATATGAACTTTTCAAACATTTGAGCCAAGAGGCATCATTAATCCTCTGTCTGTTAATCAGCAATTGATCATGCTTGATGGTCTCAGGAGGGACTCAGTAAAAACTGGGTTAAGAGACCAACTGTGCTTGATTGCTTAGTCTTGAAATCTATTTGGGGTTTTTGGAATTATAGAACTCCACATGACTCTGCAGCCTTCCCATTCAGCCTATTTCAACTCAGAGTTTTGGACCTCTATCCTCACTGAGAGGCTCTTAAAGCACTCTTTTGGTTGAATTAATTCAGGCATATTTATCTTCTACCAAGGTTAAATTCAATTTAAGCATCTATTCACACATATTTATTGAATACCTACAATATACCATGCTGGTTTATATATTTATTTGAATCAGTATGCTGGTGATTTAATATTTGGCTAACCAGACTTGGTTCCTGTGTCCTATAGAATTTATAGCTTAGTGAATAGATTAAAAAATAAATAAATAAGAGATGAATAAATATATATGCTCAATTTGTGATTAGGTTATGAAGAATACAAACAGAATAAAGTAAGCTTGATGAAACAAAAACATGAAAACTTCTTATATAGGACTGCAGGGTCCCTGAAAGGTGATACTTAAGCTAAGACATAAATGATAAGAAGGAATGAACCATGTAAAGAGCAGTGGGGGGAAGTGTTCAAAGGAAACAGCATATGCAAAGGGCCAGTGCAGTTGAGGATTAGTGGGTCATCTTTTAAAGAAATGCATATTCCCCTTCACTTTATTTTGAATCTAATATGAAATTTGGAGTTTTCCAACATTTTTTAAAGGTAGCCAAGACAGTTTTTTAATAGTCATGTACAAATGTGAGGGTTGTCCCTAATTACTCTATGCCAAATCTTTGTGGTTTAACAGCAGGTCTGTGAACTAGAAACAGAAAATGGGGACAGAAATAAGGATTCCAAATTAAGTGGCAGAAAATAATCTGTTCAATGGCACACCTAGGCAGTTGACAAAGACATAGTGCTAACAGAGCTGAGGTCCAAAGTACTTGTCAGGAGCCTGAGTGGCAGTCAAGGGAAACAAAGTCAAGTAAGACTCGAAAGGTTAGCATTTTAAAACTCTAAAATATTGCTATCAGACCAACAGGGTTTTCTTAGTTCTTTGCAAAGGAAGCAAAATGGTGAGTTGGAGAGGTAAGGGACTAGAAGTATATCATGAGAAAGTGAGTCAGATATTGGAGAGCAACCAAGGAGGGAGGTCACAAAACTAAACAGGGAGAAAACCAAATATAATTGGTATGAAGCATCAAGAAGACAGTAGAATTTTGGTAACAGAGGAAAGAGATTTTAGGCATTCATTTTATCACCTCAGAGGAAGAGAGCTACAGTTCCAAAACAGGGACCAGAATTTTAAGTAGCTTAAATCTCTGTAACTTCCTTATGTTTATAATATTTGCTATAAACATAGTAAAAAAATTGTTTTGCCAAAACAGAAAGAACGCCCTTAAAAGCAATAGTGCCTGTGGACCTCAAGAGACTTTGAGACTAAGGAGCTAAGAAGCCTGTGTCCCACTCTGTGACCAAGCTAGGAGTAAACAGATATCCAAGGATGGCAATAGCTATAGAAAGAAAAACAGAACACAGAGAACTGCTTTGGAAACTTTGAAGCTGAGTGATTGGGGTGGGAAGGGGTGCTGTGTGAAGTTCCCTGACATTTGATGAGGAAATATGAGGTTAATTCTACTTGGACTCATGTTGAATCCCTAAAGAGGTATAGCTGGAAGCTCAGGGATCAGGAATGTAAGTGAAAGGAAGCATAACTGGGCCAGGCAGATACAGTGGTTGACCACCACCTCATCTTCAAATGAAGTAGCTTACTTAGAACTGAGCTAAGATAGGCCCCCAAGAAGAAAATCTTCAGAACCTTGCTTCTTAGAGTGTGATTCATGGACTATCAGCAGTGGCTTCACCTAGGATACTATTACCAATTCAGAATCTCAGCTCCCAGACCTACTAAATTAAAATCTATGTTTTAACATGACCCCCAAGTGATTCCTATGTAATTTAAAGTAGGAAAAGCACTGGTCTAGGATATCCTTGGAGAATCCAAAAGAGGATTACAGACTACGTAAAAAGAAGATGGGAGAAAGGGGTTAATCTGAGGAACTGGAGGTAGATGAGTTGCAGTTTGAAACAAAGCTAAACTTGGGAAAACCTGAAAATAGAGAGGGAGGAATGGGGTAGGATGGCACCTTTTGGTGAGAGAACAGATCCTTCCTTTGGCCAGCAAGTCAGGCAAGAGTTTAAAAATATCAGAAAGCTCTCAAGACCCTCTCAGGACAAAGTTCCAAAGGCAGTGTTCAGGCTAAAGATAGAGGACTCTGAGAATGGCCATGGAGAACCAGAGATAAACTGGTGACAGACTCTGAGAATGGCCATGGAGAACCAGAGATAAACTGGTGACAGACTCTGTTACAGGACCAAAAAAAAAAAAAAAAAAAAAAGGAACAGAAAGATGGAGAGTCCAAAAAAGGCAAATGGCAGCATCTCATCAAAAAAAGCCAGCCCAACTCACACCAAAAGATTTCCAAGTATGCAGAACAAAGAGATCTGTTTGCTTTTCTTTGTTCCCCTGAACAAAGAGCAGTTCTGTGGAATATTCCTATGAAGACTAGGTTCCATTTCATAAAACCATATTATGAAGAAATCTTACAGAGATCAAAGAGATCCAGTATGAATATTTGACTTCTCCTTGCTTGTTCATCTTTATATGCTACTAGGCTTTCACTCCATACTTTATATTCTAGCAATATTGAAGTAGGTTTAGATCCAGACTTTTCCATGCACCTTAGTATGTAAAAGAGATGCCATGTGGTAGCTGAGAGAAAACATGTGACACTTCTAAGGGATCCTAAACTATTTTGGAGGCTTTTGAAAAAGCTAGATTTTCTGCTAAGCAGGTTGAGGACAGAATTAGAGACATAATTTTATGATGAATTTTGTATCCTGAATTTTACCCTCAAAGAAGGATAAAAGTAAGGTTTCACTGGTAATTATATTTTGTATAACTGTTTGGATAACTACTAAGAAGCCATCTTTTCATCTTTGTGTTTATAGCATTCAGCATTATTCCTAACACAGGAAAGTTACACAGTTCATATCCCTTGGATGAATGAATAAATCAAAGAATTGCCTTGGCTCAGAGGCTCATACAGTCTTCCTATGAAGGTAAGGATCAGTCTAAAATTTGGCGAAAGCCAGAACATAAAACAAACAAACGAACAGAAAACCATTCCTAGAGTAGATAAGCAATCAGACTGAGAGGAAGGAAGATACAGCAATCAGCCTTGATTTCTCCTTGTTAATTCTAAATTTCCAGCTACTTCCAGAGGTAGCTATTTTAATGACACTAAAACTTAATAGGTCCCTTTCAAAACAGTATACCTTCCTAAATTCTCCTATTCACTAATAACACATGTATTGGGCAGCCTGGGTGGTTCAGCGGTTTAGTGCTGCCTTGGGCCCAGGGCGTGATCCTGGAGACTCAGGATCGAGTCCCGGGTCGAGCTCCCTGCATGGAGCCTGCTTCTCCCTCCACCTGTGTCTCTGCCTCTCTCTCTCTCTCTCTCTCTGGGACTCTCATGAATAAATAAATAAATAAAATCTTAAAAAAAAAATAACGCATGTATCCTCAATCTCCCCTTACTCACAACCTCAAATTTACTTTTACTTTTCTTTGGTCCTGGTACAAAGTTCTATGGTTTGTTTTACTAAATTGTCTTTCATTTCTCTTTTCCTATCTGAGCCGACAGTCATGCTTGTATAGGCCCTAATCACTTCACTTTTATATGATCACAATATCCTCTTGGCTGGACTTTTTTCTCTTGTCTTCAATTCTTCCTGGCACACTGTTAAACAAAAATAAAAACAAAAAAACCCAACTATTTCATCTTGTAATTCTCTTGCTTAAGAACCAATTTCTTCTGATTGCCTATTGACTCAAATATAAATGGATAAGTAGAGTTTATGTATTAATATTTCCTCATTTCTTAGTATTCTCTGCTTGGTATAAGTCAAATGGATAGTTTTACCATTTTCCTTCCCACTCTTGGTAATTCTTTTTATTCACTTTTTAATGATTTTCCCTTTGCTTGGGTGGCTCTCAGTATCTCTCCATCAATTCATGGCCATCATTAAGTTAAAATCAGACTCAAGGTATACTTGCTGCAGTTAAACATAAGTCACACTAATAATAACCTTGATTTTCATTTTCATGTACTATCATATATACATCCATATCTAAATGGATATACATAATGTATTATATATAGTTCTTTTTACATATTAGTATTATTTACCTTTCAAACTAATTTATGTAAAATTAAGAGACTTTACTACTTTAATATTTCATCATTTTAACCTGGAATTATACATGAAGTATGTCGTTTTTGGAAGAACTAAATAATTTTGCCTTGAAACTTGCCACTCATTTTTCTTTGTGAATAGATAGATTACCTGATTCATTTGTTTGTGGATTCATTCATTCACTCATCAGTTACTTATTACATACCTTCTGTCCTGAACTCTGAAGTGAAATTAGGAGATCCCAAAATGAAGGAGACACAGTTACTACCATCAATGAGCTTATACACTTGTGATGAAGACAAAAAAAATCTAGATAATTGCAAGTGTATCAGACACCTGTAATTATCATCTACTTTGCAGCAATTCTCCCCTTACTCACCCACACAGTCAAAAAAGACAGTATTACCTACCCTCTTCTCCCAAGATAATTGATCCATCAGTAAGCAATTGACTCAAGAGCATTTTACATTTTTATTGAAGCAATGATTCTTCACATTAATGGAAAAAGGTTATGTTTCTCTCAGTTAGAATTGCTTTATTATTGTAATTATTTTTATTCTTGGGGCAGGCAGAGGGAGAGGGAGAAAGAGAATCTTAAGGAGGCTCCACACTCAGTATCGAGACCCATGTAGGGCTCAATCTCACAACTATGAGATCATGACCTGAGCCAAAATCAAGAGTCAGATGCTCTACTGACTGAGCCACCCAGTGCCCCTCAGTTAGAGTTTTATTTGGTACCCAACAAAACAATAGCAGTTAGAATGAGTAAGCAACCACTGGTGATGTTGGTCTAAAAAGAATGATTAGGGCAGCCCAGGTGTCTCAGCGATTTAGTGCCGCCTTCCGCCCAGGACGTAATCCTGGAGACCCGGGATCAAATCCCATGTCAGGCTCCCTGCATGGAGCCTGCTTCTCCCTCTGCCTGTGTCTCTGCCTCTGTGTGTGTGTGTGTGTGTGTGTGTGTGTGTGTGTGTGTGTCTCATGAATAAATAAATAAAATCTTTTTTTAAAATAAATAAATAAAAAGAATGATTAGAAGAGCCTTTAGAACCTGAACAATATTTATTCTTCAGTGATCACAAAGAATAGTGCTCTGAATAGCATCACTTAAACTGAATTGTTTTAAATTGGATGAGCAGGGGACTTCTAAATAGCCTATTAATTGAGATAATCCACATTATATAATTTATCTCTGGATACTTAGGAATCATTTTATTTTCTATAAATTCTCTTTTCCTCTTTCCTGGTACTCTTTGGTGAGTGGTTCCTATATGATTTTCAGTTACTGAATTTCTCATAATATTGTCTTTTTTGTTCCTTCTCATCTATGTTCTTCAGTGGAACCTAGTTTTTCTTGATTCTCTTTTGGAACATATACGTTAGTAGTGCCATGGTTTATGACCTTCTGATACTACAGGTCCAAGTACACATCTATTTGGTAATATGAGGTGAAGAAAAAGCATTCATAGTGACCTTGATAAATGAGAAAGTAGAATAACAGGATGAAATTGAAAAAAGAAAATTCAAGTTGATTTATAAGACAGAAGCAGAAAAATATAAATGTCAGGTAGGGAACAATACTGTGCAACTGTGTAGAACTTTGCAGCTAATATAATAATTTCTAAAGGGAAGAAGAAAAGAAGAATTAACTGTATTAAAACTTTTTATATACTTGAAAAATTTTAAGAGACTAGTGCTCACCAGTTGTTCTCCACTGACAGGAAGAAAAGAAAGAAAAAGAAAGAAAGAAAGACAAAAAGAAATTGGCTTAAGGAATATAATTTTTGGTTGTATACCAATGAAGCTCTTTACTATCAGAAAGATTAAATACTAAGATGGGCTCCTGAGGGAGATTGGGAAATCTCTAACCATTCAGTAACTATTGCTATCCCTGGGGAATCATCATAAAGAGAACAGGAAATTCCTTGAGCTGGAAGATTTAGTTCTTCACCTCCTTAAAGAAAGATAGCTGGACAATCTTTCAGCATTCTCACCCGGTCTAGAATTCTTCCAAAAACATGATTAAAGGAAACCCAGCATTTTAGAAAATGAAATGTTTAGAGCTGTATATGGAATTGATTCCCAGCTATAAACTGACCTTCTAAACAAACAACCAAACACACAAAACAAGAGGCACCTACATAAGCCTTTCTTCTAATTTTAAGTTTGACTCTCAAAGGTTTGAGATTAGCTGTGATTTGGAAAAATGGTTTCTATTTTATACAGCATTTTCTTATGACAGCCAGCATTTTCTATCATTAAGCTTGGAATGAAGATTAAAGATAGAAATAATTTTCTCTAATTAGCATAACAACCAAATCAAAATGGCCTGTCTTATAGTTGCTAAGATATGCCTTTGTAAATCTATGTTCTATCCCAGGAATCTAAATTCCTTTTCTTCTCCTGCTGCTACCACATTGTATCTTAATTATAGCCCTAAAGAATCCTGAATTCTAGAAATGTGAACCCTATGATTGCAACCCTTGGCCCAGAAGCCACAAGGGGAAAACTTTTGAGGAATACCAGAGGAAGGACATTCAGCAAAATGAGAGATGACTTACCGAGCACAGCAAGACTGACATTTACTCTAACAGCAAAACTTCCTGTTCTACATAGGAGTTGCCCAATAGAAATATAATGTGAACTACATGTATTATTTTAAAATTGCTGATAACTATACTAAAATAAGTAAAAGGTATTTTTAATATATTTTATTTAACCCAACAGACACAATATTACCATTTCAACATTTAACCAATACAAAAACATAAATGAGATATTTTACATTCTTTGAAATCTGGTTTATATTTTACCCTAACAGAATATCTCAGTTGGGACTAACTACTACATTCAAGAGCTCAACAGCCACATGTGGCTAGTGGCTACTCTAACATACTAGAGAGAGAAGTTCTAGGTCACATATTTAACTTTGGCTGTAAGGAAAGGAAGCAAAGCAAAGAAAGTTTGAACCATCTCTGTGGTGTTTGCTAGCACATCTCTAATTCTTTCCCTTCTTACCACATAGGAAGAAAATACTTTGAGAGGACATTGGACAGGGCTTTATCAAATCTTTGCTTAAATGGCATTTTCTCAGTCCCACCTGATCACTATATGTAGAATTGCAACTTATCCCTTGCCTACATTCTAGATTTCCCCTTACACTGTGCTGTTTATTTCACAGCATTACAACCTTCTAATATATTATTTATTTATTGTGTTCATTGTCTGTCTTCCTCCCATAGAGGATGTCAGAGAAGAGGAAGGCAGAAACATATATCTGTTTAGGTCTAAAGTAACCTAAGTAACTGAACCAGTACCTCACATATAGTAGGTCCCTTACGAATAGCTGATGAATATTGGAGGAATGAGTAGAACTCTAAAGCTTGGAATGTTATAAATGAGAACACTGGAGCCTAGAGAAGCAAAATGACTTATCAAGGTACAACAAACTGGTCAATGGCAGAGCCAGTCCTAAGACCCAAGCTTTTGGACCACCTGTCTAAAGCTTTTTATACTATTCTATGTATAACAAGAAAGAAAGGCAAAAAATAATTCAGTTATTAGATATGAAATTTTTGTTGGATTATGAGTTCCTAGAGGACAGAGACTGTCTTATTCTGTTTTGAACCTTCCTTCCCACCCCCATAATTACGAAGAATATTTGACACTATTTAGGTGGTAAATTAACAAAAGAATGACTGGTCAGTGGTATCTGGCTTGTGATATAATGTGTGGTTTTCTTGCACTAGGAAGACATTGGAAAGACGTTATTGTGTTCACCACAGAAGATTATTAGCTTTTGATCATGGCTTAAAGAGTTTGTAATGAGGTCGACATCTGCTACTATTAGCAACTAGCCTCTGGAACTCAAACACTAAAATCCAAGAAAGGAGAAGAATATTCTAGAGATAGATTTTAACAATTGTCTAGTTTCTAATTCTCCTCAAAATTCTGTCAGGGCGATTAGTATTGTTAGTTTGAATCAACTCTCATACATATGTTTCTGAGAATTTGACTCAACTTTGATATTTATGTTTCTGAGAATCTGACTTTTCAAACTGACAACAATGTGATGATGACAAAATGCAGCTAACTAAATGAACAACAAAAACTGCCCATTGTATGTACCTGGAATAAAATTCAGCTATTGCCGTAACGTTATTATATTCATGAGATTATATGTAATAAAATATAACCTCTCTTTTAATAATGTTCACAACATCTTTAATCCTTTGATACCCCTGGGAGAATGAAAAGAGACAAGTGTTACTTTCCTTCATTAGAAAAGGAAATGAAGATGGGGAAAGACATCTGTTAGTTATTCAGCAAGTTTGCAGCCAGATCACAAATACAGATCTCTGCACTTTAAGGACACCTAAGAAAGACTTTGGATGAGTCTAGTAATCTTTGATATCTATTTAAACTAAAAGGTCATGTCTTTATTTAAAAAAAAAAAAACAACACTAACCAGAACTCTGAGAAGTCCTATTTGCATAGGAAATCTACAATCAAAAGTTTACAGAAACATACTATTGGCATCCTAGTAGCTTGCTCAGCTTGAACATATGCTATCTGATCCTTTTTTAGACTCATGAAAAAAAAAAAAACAGTGCTGGAACTTTGGGTGCAGCTTAAAGTACAAACCTAGGACAACTAGGAGCAATGCCCCTACAATTTAATTTAAATTTGGATAATTCAGGACTTTGAAAACCATGGTGGGCACCCCATGATCATTTTTTTTTTTAAGTTTAGGTTTTCTTTAAGGAACTACAGATGAAAAGCTATTAAAATTAATTTTTCAGAATAATTTGGCTGGGTATGTCAAAATGTCTCCATTTGCCATGGCTAGGGTCCATGTATAAGGGAGACAGTCTTCAGAGGCTAATGTTGTCCTGAGCTGGTAGTATTTTATTATCAGGCAGACACCACAAATGCATTTTGAGTTTCCATCTATGGATTCTATCCTATATTAATCTGATTCTGAAACCAGCAGTTGGGGTTAAAGAAAGAAAAAACTGTCCGGAGGATCAAAAGAATAGGCTTAAATCCACTGAATCACTTGTAGTACAGTCTCAGGAAGATCATTCAACTTCTCTGAGCCTTGGATTTTTCATCCAAAAAAAAAAAAAAAGGGAGAAAATACTAGAACTTTATGAACCGAGAACTGGAGGTAAAGGTGACAGAAGATCTTGGGCTTCACTAGGGCAGAGACAACAAGGGGTGTGGGGGAGGTGGCTTGGTAAAGTTAGATAAGTAGAGCCAGAATAAAGATATGGGCTTAATCCAATGGGCCATTGGCAGTCAGAAGAACCTGAGTAGAAGGTGTGTAAAAGATTGGCCAAGGATGGTAGCAGAATGTATCAGAGAGCAAAATGCCTGGAATTGCGATACTTCCCCAGAAGTGAAGTGCAATAATTTATATATGAGGTGAGGAGATCTGAAGTGGCATTACAGCAGAGGGAATACAAGAAAGAAAATCCGTAGGACTTGATGAGTCTTCCTCATGTTTATCTATGAAAGGAAGAGAAGGATGAGTCAAGGATGACTGCAAGTTTTAAGTCGAGGTAGTGGCAAAGACAATGATGTAATGCACACAGAAAGAAGAATGGGAGAGGAGAAAAGAAAGGATTTCCAAGATATTGAATTAGAAAATGGTGATGGCAAATCATCCATTGGGAAATATTAATTGAGCTTTTGGCATGTGAACCTGGTGGTGTGGACATATGCAGATTAAGTAAGATGGTGACAGTTGAAGCCATTGAAACAAACAGATGAGCTCCCCTGATGAATGGAGAAAAGAGATTTAAGATGGAAAGTTGGAGAATTAGGGATCCCTCAGTGGCTCAGCGGTTTAGCGCCTGCCTTCAGCCCGGGGCATGATCCTGAGGTTCCGATATTGAGTCCCACATTGGGCTCCCTACGTGGAGCCTGCTTCTCCCTCTGCCTGTGTCTCTGCCTCTGTGTGCGTGTCTCTCATGAATAAATAAATAAAAATATTTTTAAAAAAGGAAAGTTGGATAATTAAATGTGAAAAAATATGTAAAGTACTTAGCACAGTGGATGGCATATAGTAAAAGATCAGTAAATGACAACTTTTACTATACTTAAGAACCCACATATTTATTTATTTTTAAGATTTTATTTATTTATTCATGAGAGAGGCAGAGACACAGGCAGAGGGAAAGCAAGCTCCATGCAGCAGGGAGCCTGATGCAGGACTCAATCCTGGGACTCCAGGATCACGCCCTGGGCTGAAGGCAGGCACTATACCGCTGCGCCATCCAGGGAGGGATCCCCAAGAACCCACATATTTAAAAGATAAGGCAAGCAAGGAGCTTTCAAAGGAGAGAAGCATGCGTGGTGAACCATACTAGCCAGGCTTTCTGATAGAAAGTGTAGCTTTCATGGTAAGGGAGTCAGACCTTAGTGCATGTACTCCAAGACTCCCAAAGATCACTTCCACAAAACTCCTTACAAACCATAAAGAGAATTGAATATTAACAGCTTTGTTAGTGTGTTGAATTACTGAGAATTTTTTAATTGATGATTCAGGCATTAGCTGGAAATGATATAAAATATGACCCTCAGATCTATCCTCTCTCTTTTTAAAAGATTTTATTATTTACCTGACAGAGAGAGAGCAGGGGGGAGCGGCAGGCAGAGAGAGAGAGAGGGAGAAGCAGACTTCCCATTGAGCAGGGAGCCCAATGTGGGGCTTGATCCCAGGACCTTAAGCCAAAGGCAGATGCTGAACTGCTTAATCCAGGCACCCCCTTTTTTAAAGCAAGAATCTGTAAGAGTCTTCCATTATTCTCCTCCTAGTCATCTAAGTGTGAATCAAATTATTTTTGCTTGGTCTGAATCCATGGGGAGTTAGCATCAACTGGAATAGGGACTTCGTATTTGTAGTATCTCTCCAACTTCATAGCCATTTGACTTCAGCTCTATACACCTGGACAGCTCTCTAATCAAGCAGCTCTAACCTGAGGCCTCCTAAATACTATAGTACCCATGGCAGATACTTCTAGAAAGTCATCTATTTATTAACTCTGATCCATGCACAATGTCACTCATACCCGAAAAAAAAGGTTCTAAAAAAAGTAAGTCAAAAAAACAGATAGGAGAGTAGAAGGAAAACGAAAGGTGAGAGCTAAAGAGATATGGGCTGTTAATAAAATGCCACAAAGCATTTAACTTTGCATCAGTCTTCATAAATTCTCTCCACTTTATAGCATAGAAGACAATTAGATGTGTAGGCTACTCAATCCTAATTTCTGAATTCAAGAAGAAATTAATGGTTCCAAAAAAAGAAGTTTTTCTACTTTTCCTATATCAATCCAGCATGAGCACAAATGTATCTCTGTTAAGGCTGGGGGGATAATGGGAGGAGAATATGATTACTGCCAGAACAAGCTCAACAGACAGGAACAGAAAAGAATTTTACTGGCAGAAATTAGAAATTGTTCTTTCTCACTCCACCAACACATAAGTAATAAACGCAGAACTACCTTCTGCTGCCTTTATAAGCTGTGTTACAAAAATGATGCCTCAAGAGATACAAGTAGAATCTGCCATGTGATAGAACTACAGCACCCCACCTAGCACACCTGAAACTATTCTAAAGATGTTTAATTTTTGCTCATAATATTTTAATATAGACCCAGCAGTCTAAATAAGTTTGCTAATGAGGCTAAAACTTTTTGACCACAGGCCTTTGCAACCTCTCCAGAATAGACTGAAAGTGTAAGATGCGATCTTTAGAATAAAAACTGTCACACACACACACACACACACACACACTCATACACACACAAGTTAAGTGAGTGTTTCATGCATGAGACATGTAATGTTTCAGAGGGTACCAGACATGTGGCATGAAATGTTAAAATGAGACTCTGTCTGCCTTCGGCTGAAGCCTATTGGGTAATAAATGCCAACCATTTCTACATTCCAGGATGAAGTGCTAGATCCCCTAACTAGGACCTGATGCTTTATAAACATTCGTTGATCACCCATTTTCTGCCTAGAAAAAAGAAGTTTGAAGATGCTGAGACAGTTTTTGAGAGACTGAGAAAAGGATTTCTTCTAGAGTGAGTTGTAGAAATGTGGTAGCATTTTCCTTCCTCATCATGCCTACCTTGCACCAACATAGAGCTCTGTTTTGTGCTTCAAGCCCAATGAGGGTGTGTCAAGAACACCAGAGTTCACTTTGTGTCTCCAGGTTAACTTAGAGAAATCTAAATGGTTACAGACTGCTTGATATAACCTGAGACAGCAGGATAGAGCACTGCACCTAATAGGTAACCGTATCCCCACTGACAACAGAGCCAAGGAGCTTGTTTGCAAACACAGGAGGGAGGCTGCTGACCTAAAACTGGTTAGAATAGTGCCCAGGAGGGTTTTCTGTGAGGGACAACTTTCAGCAGAAGGAGAAATATCAGTGGGTATAGAAGTTCTGGGGAGGTACAGAGAGGAATCAGCAGCAGCCAGGGGAAAGAGCCACAGTTGACTACCCACTAGGGGGATCTTTAAAGAGGCCACAAAACACCAGTAGAGAGTGTGCTTTCATCTCTGCCACAGCTAGGGGAAATTAAGACCACTATAGTGGTGCTAGTTACACTTCTCTACTCCACATCTCTCCTGCCTCCCCAGACTTCAATAGTAAAGGAACCAGAGCAAGCCTAGTGAGTGGGGCAGAAGAAAAGGAAGTAATCCACACCCACCTGCATAGCAAGCTTCCAGTTGAAGCAGATCCAACTTAGGGGAAAGAAGATGTAACTGAATGAAGTTCAGAATTTTTACTATTACACTGGCCTATATATATTAATTACTAAACTAAGACTGTTTTAGGAATTCAGATAACCAAAGGAAACAAAATTTTATTATCTAATTGTAAGCATAAAGGGATCCCTGGGTGGCGCAGCGGTTTAGCGCCTGCCTTTGGCCCAGGGTGCGATCCTGGAGACCCGGGATTGAATCCCACGTCGGGCTCCCAGGGCATGGAGCCTGCCTCTCTCTCTCTGTGTGTGTGACTATCATAAATAAATAAAAATTTTTAAAAAATAATTGTAAGCATATAAATTATGAGGTCTGCCCAAGATTATATTTGCAAGCAGAGGAAGATATAACTGCACAGAGTGTAGGCAGTGGAGGAAGAGTACAAAGTTGTTTTCTTATATCATCCTAGTTTTTTCTGTATGTCCACAGCTCCTGCTGATAAAATAGTCCCTAGAGAGACACATTTAGCCCCCGGTGACTTCAATTCACTCCCAATTCCTGGCCATAGTTAATTACACCGGGAAGGGTATCTGATCAAATTCAGCCAAGCAATAGCTCAGCCAGAGACCTGTAGCATGCCTTTGAACAAAAAGATAAGTCAGGACAAATAATTTCCTTGCATGGAAATATAAGAAAAAGAAGAATATGAATATACTTAATCATAGGAGTTGAAGCTAAAACAGTATTCATTCATTCAGCATATATTTAATGAAGGCCCTAAATACCATGTTATAATAAAGAATAAGAAACAAAAAGTCCCTGTTCTGAAGGGAGCTAACATTCTAGTGGGGAAGCAGCGAAAAAGCAGTTTAAAAAGTTAGATAATTACAGATTACTTTGCTATAGGAAATAAGAAGAAAGCAAATAGGATATTTGAATAAGGAACAGCAAGGAGGAGGGATCTACAGTAGTTCCCAAGATAAGGTGGTCTGAAGAGGCCCTGCTGGGTGTGATATCTAAACCAAGACCTGAAAAGTGATATAGATCCATATTTGTGAAGATTCAGAGAAAGAGTGTTCCAAATATAGAGAAAAGCAAATGCAAAGACCCTGAGGAAGAAAATTGCTTGGCACATTCCCAGAATGGACAGGCAGCTAAGGCAACTAGGTTAGAGTAAGCAAGAGAGAAAGATGAGCTCAGGGAGGAAGACAGGGGCCAGACTATGCTGAGATTGGGAGGCCATGTTGAGTCATTATGACCTAATGAGATACAATGGAGACTAGTGTGAACTGATAAAGGAAACAAAGGCAAAAGAAAAAAAATTAAATTTCCTTACTGTCTAGAAACCATTGACAAGTCCTTCACACAAGCAGAGTAACCTCCCTCTCAGAACTCAGCTGCCTTGATGTTAATACTTTGCTAAGGCAAAAGGCAATCTTAACATTATCCTGATGCCCCAGGATCCTATCAGTCTACTTTAACATATAAAAATTCCTTTGGAGACTTTCTTTATCTCTACTGCCCCAAGACATATGTTGGCAATCATCCCCCAAGCATATGACCCACCATTATACATCTGAAGGGTCTCATGACAAGTATTTTATTAGACAGTAATAAATGACCTTTTCCTTACAATAGCTAGCCCCCTCCAGGTCCTGGAAACCTTGCTTCCAAAATTCCTTAGAGACTTATGCTATCCCTAACCCCTTCCCAACTTGGAAGTATGTAATGGGCCACTCCTCATGACCCTAGTGCAGCTCTTTTGCCCAAAGGTCCTGTTTCCATGCTTTAATAAAACCACCTGTTTGTACTGAAATCATCTCAAGAATTCTTTCTTGGCCATTGGCTCCGAACCCAACCAGAGACTGAACAGTAACTATGAGCTATCTAGTAAAACTTATAGCTAATGATTATTGAGTACTTTCATGCCTGTCAATATACTGTATTAGAAATCTACAAACTTCCTGAAAATAGTTAGAAAGTAAGGATTTGAAACTTTCTAGGTCTTACAGACTTGATCACACGACTCAACTCTGTTGAGTTGTTTTAGTGCAAAAGCAGCCATAGATAATATGTAAATAAATTAGCATATTTATGGACACTGAAATTTGAATTTCATACACTTTTTATGTGTCAGGAAATATTCTTTTGATTTTGAAACCATTTAAAAATGTAAAGATCATTTATGGGCTCTTAAAAAAGAAAATGTGAACAGGATTGGCCTACAACCCATAGTTTGCAACCAGTGTTCTACATGATTTACTTATGATTAACTCATATAATACTCTCAACAACCCAATGAGATAGGTTAATATACTCACTTAATAGAAGAGGAAACTGAGGCAAAAATTCCTCACAGAACTTAGAAATTAGCAAAAACAAGAGAATCTGGTTCCAGGTTATATGCTATTAATTTTGCTAATAAATAGTAAATTTAACTTATTCAAAAGAAGCACTTCTGGAATGATGGAGCAAAAATCCATTCCTCCATAAAATCAAAGAGAACATTAGGGAAAAAATAGTCAAAATCAGCTTTTTTTAGAACTTTGGAGATTCACTAAAGACCTGAAGCAATCTGAGAAGCATCTATTCAAGAAAAATGGTCAAATCTTAGTAAGTGAGTTTTGTGGTGTTCTAACTTGCCTTATTTCTACCCCCTCTTCTCAGTTCCTCAGTACCCTTGAAAATTAATAGCTTTGCAAATACATTAGCTGTTAAAATCAGCAGCCTAACAGCCACTGGAGGGAGATATAATTGTTTTGAAGCACCCCCATATCAAAATTATCATTATTTGATTTGTTTCACAGCTCCTTGGGAGCCTCAACTCATGGGCTCTTATTTAATCTGTCTCAGATCTCATTCAGTGGATACAGCCTTTCCCCAGGAGCACTTGTCAAAAACAATTACTGGTAATTGCTTAATGTCACAACTGCCTGAAAGGAAGATAACTGTTGGGACAAATAAAAGGCTGACCAAAAGACTTAAGAAAAAAAAAAAAAAGAGCTGGAGAATGAAATACCCATGGGGTGCTGTGAGAAAGCTACAACATATTCCTAGAAATTTAGACCAGCTACATACATGTGCAACTCTGTATGTATGCCCATGAAACACTTGAGAAGGCCCTAATCTCTTGAGTTTGACTGACATTAAGACTGTACATCAGCAGGAAGTGAAGGATAAGGCAGGACTGCAAACTACCAGAGCATTGAAGGTGCACCACAATATGTATGCAGAGCCTATCAGCGAAGGCTAGGGGACCTATTGGCTCAAAGCATTTAAGAAAAATCACTGTGCAATCATTAGCTGACCACTATGATAAACAAGGAGAGACTTCAGTAATTGGAACATGACAAAGAATGCAGAATTTACAGAATTAGTTTACAAACAGCAACAATAGCAATAGGGCAAAACCATCAAACCCTAAGAAAGGGGAGGGCAATCTGATGTCCAGAGTTATCACATTATATTATTTAAAATGCCTAATTATCAACAAAAAAGTAAGAGACATGCAAAGAGTCCAGAAAAAATAGTCAGTAGAAACTTCCTGAGGAAGCCTCGACTTTCTAAACAAGAATCTGTATCAGCTATTATAAATATGTTCAAAGATCTAAAGGCAATTTTGTCTAAATAATTAAACGAAAATATGAGAACAATCTTTGCAAATGGAAAAAATCAAGAGATAGAAATTATAATTTTTTAAAGCAAATATAGCTTTATAGAGTTGAAAAGTACAATAAGTAAAATGGAAAATTTACTACTGTGGCTCAACAGCATATTTGAGATGGCAGAAGAAACAAATCAATAAACTTGAAGGTAGGTCGATTGATATCATCCAGTTTACAGAACAGGAAGAAAACAGCATGAAATAAATGAACAGGGTGTCAGAAACCTGTGGGATATCATCAAACATATGAACATATGCATAACTGGAGTCCCATAAGGAGGAGGATAGGGAAAGGGGCAGAAAGAATATTTGAAGAAATAATGGATGAAAACTTCCCATATTTGTTGAAAAACATTGATCAACTCATCCAGAAACTTAAAAACCCAAGTAGGAAAAACTCAAAGAAGTCCACACTAGAACATATCATAATCAAACTGGTGGAAGCCAAAGACAAATAATCTCAAAATTAGTAAAACAAGCAACTCATTATGTACATGAAGGCCACAATAAGATTCACAGCTGATTTCTTATCAGAAAACATGGAGAGCAGAAAACAGTGAGATGATGTATTCAAACTGCTAGAAGAAAACCAGTCAAAAGAATTCTATGTCCAGCTTTTCTTTTAAAAACAGAAATTAAGGCATTCCCAGATAAACAAAAATGGAGAGAATGTATCACTAACACATCTGCCTTATAAGAAATACTAAAGAGAGATCTTTGGGCTAAAATAAAAGAATACTAGACAATAATGCAAATCCACACTGAAAAATAAAGAGAATCAGTAAAGTTAATTATTTAAGTATGAAAAGCAATGCAAATGTATTTTTAAACTATAACTCTTCTTGTCCTATCTTACTTGAAAGACAACTGCATAAAGCAATAATTATAAAACTGCATTGACAAGTCTATAATGAATAAATATAGAAGTTGTATGACAATTAGAGAAAAAAACAGAATAGGGAACAAGTTTTTTATATATTATTGAAATTAAATTAGTATTAATCTGAGCTGGATTGTTATAAATTAAGATTTTAATAGTAATGCCTAGGGTAACCACTAAGAAAATTTAAAATACAGTAAAAGAAATAAGAAAAGAATTTAAATTGTATACTTTAACACAAAAAAGTCATGAAGGAAAAGAGGCATAAAAAATACGTGAGTCATAGAAAACAAATTATAAAATGGCTGATATAAATCCTACATTATCAGTAATACATTTCAGTCAAAAGGTAGAAATAGGCAGATTGGATTTTAAAAAACATAATACAACTCTATGCTGTCCAAAAGAGATATACTTCAGATTGGAAACAAAAATTTATTTTAAATATAAGGTATAAAATAGTATACTGTGCAAACTATAACCAAAAGAGAGGTGAAGTGTTTATAACATTACCAGACTATTTTGATTTTAAGACAAAAATTTATACTAGAGACAGACACAAATACTTTTATTTCTTTATTTTAATTTCAGTGTGGTTCACATATAGTGTTATATTAGTTTCAGGTATACAATATATAATTCAACAGTTTAGTATATTACTTAGTGTTCATCAAGATAAGTGTAATCTTGACTGGAGCCCAAGGTAGTGGAGGAGTAGGAGACCTTAGTTTCATCTGGTCCCAGGAATTCAACTAGATAGCTATCAAATCAGTCTGAACAACAGCAAACTCAACCAGAGAGCTCAGAAAATAGCTGCAACTCTACAAATAGAAAAATAACCACATTTGCAAAAATGACTGGACAGAAAAACTCATCTTGAAAAAGAGAATGAGGCAGTACTGACTGCCAGAGATCTAATCAGTATGGATATATATAATATGTCAGAACTAGAGTTCAGAATAATGATTATAAAGTACTCACAGGGCTTGAAAAAAAAAGCATAGAAGATTCTAGAGAATCCATTTCTAGAGAAATAAAAGAACTAAAATCTAATTAAGTTGAAATTAAAAGAGGCTAGTTATGAGATGGAATAAAAAATGGAGACTGTAACTCCTGGGATAAAAGAGGAAAAGAATCAGTGACATAGAAGACAAATTATGGAAAATAAAGAAACTGAGAAAAGGAGAAATAACTACTGGGTCATGAGGGGAGAATCTGAGAAATAAGTGATACCATAACGTGAAACAATATTAGGATAATTGAGATCACAGAAGAGAAAAGAGAATGAGAGAGGGTGGCAGGAGGTATATTGGAGGAAATTATAGCAGAGAACTTCCCTAATCTGGGGAAGGAAACAAGCATTCGAGTCCAGGAGACACAGAGAATTCCCTTCAAAATCAATACAAATAGGTCAAAACCCCAACATAGTAGTGAAATTTGCAAATCTCAGAGACAAAGAGAAAATCCTGAAAGGAGCGCCAGACAAGAGGTCCATAACCTACAAGGGTAGAAATATTAAACTGTCATAGCTCTATCTACAAAGACCTGCCAGGCCAGAAAGGGCTGGCATGACATATTTTGGGTACTAAATGAGAAAAATATGCTCCCAAGAATACTTTATCCAGGTAAGCTGTCATTCAAAATAGGAGAGATAAAAAACTTCCACAATAAATAGGAACTACTAGAATTTGTGATCACTAAACCAGCTCTGCAAGAAATATTATAAGGGGTCCTTTAATAGAAGAGGGAGTCCAAAAATAACATAGACCAGAAAGGAACAGACAACATACAGAAACAATGACTTTACAGGTAATACAATGGCACTAAATTCACACCTTTCAATAGTTGTTCTGAATGTAAATGGGCAAAGTGCCCCAATCAAAAGACACAGGGTATCAGATTGGATAAAAAAGTAAGACCCATTGATATGCTGTCTATAAGAGACTTATTTTAGATCCAAAGACACCTCCGGATTGAAAGTGAGGGTGTGGAAAACCATTTATCATGTTAATTGACATCAAAAGAAAGGTGAAGTGGCAATCCTTATATCAGACAAATTAGATTTTCAACCAAACACTATAATAAGAGATGAGGAAGAATGCTATACCATAATTAAAGGGTTTATCCAACAAGAAGATCTAACAACTGTAAATTTTTATGCCCCTAAGATGAGAGCAGCCAATTATATAAACCAATTTATAATAAAATTAAAGACACACATTGATAATGATACAAAGTAGTAGGGGACTTTAACACCCCATTCACAACAATGGACAGATCATCTAAACTGAGAATCAACAAGGAAACAAGGGTTTTGAATGATACACTGGGCCAAATGGACTTCACAGATATATTCAGAGCATTCCATCCTAAAGCAACAGAATACACATTCTTCTTGAGTGCTTACGGAACATTCGCGAGAATAGATCACATACTGGGTCACAAATCAGGTCTTAACTGGTACCAAAAGATTGGGATCATTCCCTGCATATTTTCAGATCACAATGCTTTGAAACTGGAACTCAGTCACAAGAGGAAATTTGTAAAGAGCTCGAATATGTGGAGGCTAAGTAGCATCCTAATAAAGAATGAATGAGTCGACCAGGAAATTAAAGAAGAATTTTTAAAATGCATGGAAACAAATAAAAATGAAAACACAACTGTTCAAAACTTTTGGGATGCAACAAAGGCTGTCCTATGAGGGAAGTATATAGCACTACAAACTTTTCTCAAGAAACAAGAAAGGTCTCAAATACACAAGCTAACCTTACACCTAAAGGAGCTGGATAAAGAACAGCAAATAAAGCCTAAACCCAGAGGGAGAAGAGAATTAATACAGGTTAGAGCAGAAATCAATGAAATAGAAACCAAAAGAACAGTAGAACAGATCGACGAAACTAGGAGTTGTTTCTTTGAAAGAATTAATAAAAATCGATAAACCCCTGGCTAGACTTATCAAAAAGAAAAGAAAAGGACCCAAATAAATAAAATTATGAATGAAAGAGGAAAGATCACAAACAACACTGAATAAATGCAAACAATTATAAGAATATATTATGAGCAACTCTACACTATATTTTAACAACCTTTGTTCATCCGATCCATAAGCATGGAATGTTTTTCCATTTCTTTGTGTCTTCCTCAATTTCTTTCATGAGTGTTCTACAGTCTTCTGAGTACAGATCCTTTCTCTCTTTGGCTAGATTTATTCCTGGGTATCTTACGGTTTTAGGTACAATTGTAAATGGAATTGACTCCTTAATCAATGGAACAGAATGGAGAACCCAGAATTGGACCCTCAACTCTATGGTCAACTAATCTTTGACAAAGCAAGAAAGAATACCCAATGGAAAAAAAGACAGTCTCTTCAACAAATAGTGTTGGGAAAATTGAACAGCCACATGCAGAAGAATGAAACTGGACCATTTCCTTACACCATACACAAAAATAGACTCAAAATGGATGAAAGGCCTAAATGTGAGACAGGACTCCATTAAAATTCTAGCAGAGAACACAGGCAGCAACCTCTGTGACCTCAGCTACAGCAACTTCTTGACAGACACATCTCCAAAGGCAAGGAAACAAAGGCAAAAATGAACTACTGGGACTTCATCAAGATAAAATGCTTTTGCGTAGCAATGAAAATAATTGACAAAACCAAAAGACAACTGACAGAATGGAAGAACATATTTGAAAATCAATCATTTATCAGCTAAAGGGATCATTTGGCATCAGGGAAATACAAATCAAAACAACAATGAAATGCCACTTCACACCAGTCAGAAAGACCAAAGTTAACAAGTCAGGAAATGACAGATGTTGTCAAGGATGCAAAGAAAGGGAAACTCTCTTATACTGTTGGTGGGAATGCGAACTGATGCAGCCACTCTGGAAAACAGTATGGAGGTTCCTCAAAAAGTTGAAAATAAAGATCCCTGGGTGGCTCAGCAATTGAGCATCAGCCTTTGGCCCAGGGTGTGATCCTGGAGCCCCAGAATCGAGTCCCGCATCAGGCTCCCTTCATGGAGCCTGCTTCTCCCTCCGCCTGTGTCTCTGCCTCTCTCTCTCTGTGTGTCTCTCATGAGTAAATAAATAAAATCTTTAAAAAAAGAAAAAGAAGACATGGTGTATATGTGTGTGTGTATATATATATATATATATGCACACACACACACAGTGGAATACTACTCAGCCATCAAAAAATGAAATCTTGCCATTTGCCAACAATGTGGATGGAACTAGAGGATATGCTAAGCACAATAAGTCAATCAGAGAAAGACAATTATCATAACAGAGGATTATGGGGAAGAGTGGAAAAAATAAAACAAGACAAAATTAGAGAGGGAGACAAACCATAAGAGACTCTTAATCATAGGAAACAAACTGAGGGTTGCTAGAAGGGAGGGAGGGGGAGGGGGGTAACTGGGTGATTAACATTAAGGAGGGCAGTTGATGTAATGAGCACTGGGTATTATGTAAGACTGGTGAATCTCTGACCTCTACTTCTGAAACTAATAATACATTTCATGTTAATTAAGTGAATTTAAATTTTAAAAATTTCAAAAAAATAAACATTAAAAAAGATAAATGTACTCTTAATCCTCTTTACCTATTTTACCCATTCCTGCATCCACTTCCCCTCTGGTAACCTGTTTATTCTCTATAGTTAAGAGTCTGTTTTATGGCTTGTCTCCTTTTTCCCTTTGTTCATTTGTTTTGTTTCAAACAAAAATATTTTATTTTTTTTCAAACAAAAATATTTTAAAATGACAAAAGGCCAATCCATTATAAAGATATAATAATTATAAATATAAATGCATCTAACAATAGAGCCTCGAAATATATGAAATAAAAACAGAATGGAAGAGAAAAATAGACAATTCAGCAAAAATAGTTGGAGACTTCAATATCCCACTTTCAAAACTAGATAGAACACCTAGGCTGAAGTTCAACAAGGCAATAAAGATTTGAACAACACTATAAGCCAACTCAAACAGACATTCATATAATACTCCACTCAACAACAGTAGAATCCTCATTTATTGCAAATGCACATAAAACATTCTCTGGGATAGACCATATGTTTTACCACAAAAAAGCCTCAATATGTATTTACAAATTCTTAACATACAACTTATGCTCTTTAATCACAGTGAAATGAAATTAGAAATCAATAATTTAAAAAATTGAGAAATTCATAAATGTGCATAAATTTTTTTCAAAATTTTATTTAAATTCTAGTTAGTTAATATATAGTGTAATATTAGTTTCATAAATAGAATTTAGTGATTCATCACTAACATATAACACCCAGTTCTCAGGATAACAAATGCCCTCCTTACTACCCAATACCCATTTAGCCCATCCCCCACCCACCTCCTTCCATCAACCCTCAGTTTGTTCTGTGTCATTAAGAGTCTCTCATGGTTTATTTCCATGTCTCTTTTTCTCCCCTTCCCATATGTTCATCTGCTTTGTTTCTTAAATTCCACATATGAGTGAAATCATATGGTCTTTGTCTTTCTCTGACTGACTTTCTTCACTTAGCATAATATACTCTAGCTCCATCCATGTCATTGCAAATGGCAAGATTTCATTCTTTTTTTACAGCTGAGTAATATGCCAATGTATATCTATACCACATCTTATTTACCCATTCATCAGTCAACAAACATTTGGGCTCTTTCCATAATTTGGCTACTGTTGGCAATGCTGCTATAAACATCAGGGTGCATGTATCCCTCTGAACCTGTGTTTTTGTATCCTTTGGGTAAATGCCTAGTGCAATTACTAGAGCATATGTAGTTGTATTTTTAACTTTTTTAAAAGATTTTTTTTATTTGGGAGAGAGAAAAGAGAGAGTGGAGGGAAGGGCAGAGGAAGAGAATCTCAAGCTGACTCCTCATTGAGCATGAAGACAATGTGAGACTTGATCCCATGACCCGTGAGATCATGACCTGAGCCAAAACTGCGAGTCAGGTGCTTAACTGACTGAGCCACCCAGGTAACTAACCCTATTTTTAACTTTTTTAAGAACTCCATACTGTTTTCCAGCGTGGCTGCACCAGTTTGCATTCTCACTAACAATATAAGAGGGTTCCCCTTTCTCCACATCCTCACCAACATCTGTTATTTTCTGTGTTGTTAATTTTAGCTATTCTGACAAGTGTGAGGTGATATCTCATCCTGGTTTTGATTTGTATTTCCCTGATGATGAATGATGTTAAGCATCTTTTCATGTGCCTGTTAGCCATCTGTATGTATTCTTTGGAAAAATGTCTATTCATGTCTTCTGCCCATTTCTTAACTGGATTATTTATTTTGGGGTGTTGACTTTGCTAAGTTCTTTGCAGATTTTTGGATAGTAACCCCGTATCAAATATGTAATTTGCAAATATCTTCTCCCATTTCATAGGCTGCCTTTTAGTTTTGTTGTTTATTCCCTTTGCTGTGTAGAATTTGATATCTTTTTTTTTAAAAAAAAGATTTTATTTATCCATTAGAGATAGATATTGAGTGCACAAGTGGAAGGGGCAGAGGTAGAAGGAGAAGCAGGCTCCCCATGAAGTGGAAGGCCAATGTGGAGCTCAACCCCAGGAGCCTGAGATCATGGCCTGAGCTGAAGGCACACAGTTAACCAGCTGAGCCACCCAGGTGCCCCTAGAAATTTTTATCTTGATGAATTTCCAATAGTTCATTTTTGCTTTTGTTTATCTTGCCTCTAAAGAGGCAAGAAAAGACTCCAACATGTCTAGTAAGAAGTTGCTACAGCTGAGGTCACAGAGGTAGTTGCTTGTGCTCTCCTCTAGAATTTTGATGGCTTCCTGTCTCACATTTAGGTCTTTCATCCATTTTGAGTTTATTTTTGTGTATAATATAAGAAAGTGGTCCAGTTTCATTCTTCTGCATGTTCCTGTCCAATTTTCCCAACACTATTTGTTGAAGAGACTGTCTTTTTTCCTACTGGATAGTCTTTCCTGCTTTGTCAAAGATTTGTTGACCATGTAGTTGTGGGTTCTTTTTTTCAGTTTTCTATTCTGTTGCATTGATAAATGTGCAGAAATTAAACAACATGGTCATAAATAACCAGTGAATCAAAGGAGAAATCACAAAGGATATTATAGGTACTTTGAGATAAATGAAAATGAAACCAAAATGTACCAATACTTATGGGATGCAGCTAAAGTAGTATTTAGAGCAAAATTTATAGCTGTGTGTATGTTAAAAAAAACATAGGAGTGACATCTCCCAGATGGTAACACAGGAGACTCTTGTATTTTCCACCTCCCATGGATGCACCAAATAGATATATAAGGATCAAATCTCTCTAAGAAAAAATTGAGGAACTAGACGAATGATGCCTACACATTATGTGACTGAGAAACTACATACATCAAAATAGGTAGGAAATGCTGAGACGCACTCTTGTCGTAAATCAACATAATGCTTTATAATCATGAGGGAATCCCCAACTCTCAGTGTCTCCCTGAGGAGTGAAGAGCTAGGACCACACATATCATGCCCTAACTTTTAAGTCTGCCACTCAAGAGGTGGACCTCAAGTTACTTATCTCTGGGAGCCAATGGGATTTGCATTCACAAGTCTGCCAGGACAATAGCAAACAAAGAAGCAGTTATTAACTAGGTACATGAGTTATCCTCTCAGGCTCAGCACAGAAGGAATAGATAAAAATGTCCATTTCCCAGTTTTCCCCTGGAAGTAATTTGCATAATTTACCAGCTGCTACCTGAGAGTCTAGACTCTAATAAGCCCACGTCTAGAGGCTGACTGGAATCCTCCCCAGAGCCTGAAAGAGCCAGGAGGCACTTCCCTCACCTCTCTCTGGCTCATTCCAACAGTGAAAAACAGCATCAACTGGGAAGGAACTAGTTCATGCATCTAGGACCCCAACTTCTATGTTCTATGGCTGCCAACTGAGGGACAGATCTCCAAATCACCTAGCTCTGATAACCAATGGGGTTTGTATTCAGAGTCCCACAGGCTAAGTAATTGCAAATAAAGAAGCAGTTCTTAAATAGGCATATATACTCAGGTTCAGTGTAGAAAGAACAGGCAAAAATGCCATCTTTGTTTCTCCTTAGAAGAAGTTTACTGCGTAGTTAACCAGCTGCTGCCTGAGGGTCTGGCTTCCAATCAGCCTAGATAGGTAATGATGTGGATTGTCCTGGGAGCCCAAAAGAGCTGGTGATTACCCTACATTCTACTTTTGGCTCACTCCAACAATGGAACAAGTCTCCAGCTTCTCCTGGAAGGAATTTGTCCGCATACCTAGCATCCCAACTTTTGCATCTGCCTCCCAAAGGGTGGACCTTCAAATCACTTAGCTCTCTCTGATAGCCAGTGGAGTGTAGTATTCACAATTCCCCCAGGACCAAATTAAACCAAACAAACAAAAAAAAACAAAAAACAAAAAAGGAGTAGTTTTCAAATGGAGTTACAGGCACTACACCCTCACACACTCCCAGGCTCAGCAAAGAGGGAGCAAGCAAAAATGCCTACCTCCCAGTTAATCCCTAGAAGGCTTTTGCCTGCATATTTTACCAGATGCTGCCTGAAATTCTGGCATCTAATCAACCTGCATGTGGAAGCTAATTGGAATCCTTCCAGAAGTCTAAGTAGGCATATTCCCCACTGCATCCCCTTGTCTCACTCCAACAGTGAAACCAAGTCCCTAGCTTCTCCTTGGAAGAAGCTTGTTCACACATCTAGAAACCCAAATTTTATGGCTGCCACCCAGAGACTACCTTCTAAATCACCTATCTCTAGGAGCTAACAGGGTTCAGCATTCAGGAGTCCCCCAGAATCACACAAAACAAGGAAGTGGTTCTACTTGAGCTCATAGACACTCCAAGTAACCTATTCCCTCTGGTTCAGTAAAGAGTAAGTATCAAAAAACAAAACAAAACAAAAATCCCTGCTCCTGGTTTCTCCCTAATAGGGCTAGATTACATATTGAATGTCCTAATTTTCCAAGCCACTGCCTGAAAGTCAGGCTTCCAATTAGCCTGCACCATGTAAGTGGAAGGGCAAGCAAAATAAGGTCCTCTGGGAGCCTGAGCAGGCATGCATATGGGCATTTCCCATGTCTTTGGGACACTGACAGGTCTCCATGCAACCTCAACTTCTGGTTATAGGCAATCAGGAATTAGGGCTGGGTCGATTGATGAGGCTCATCTCTTACATGAGAGCAATCTGTCAAGGCTAAGAAAGGTGGCTTTTAATTTAATGGGCAAAAATTCAAGGAAAATGAAGAAACAGAGGAATATGTCCAAATGAAAGAACAATATAAATCTCTAAAAACCAACCTTAGTAAAATGGAGATAAGTGATTTACATGATCAAGAGCTCAAAATATTGGTCACGAAGATGCTTCCTGAGGTCAGGAAAGGAAATGAGAATTTCAATAAACAGAAAATGTTTTTAAAGTACCAAACAGAAATCATAGAACTGAGGAATGTAATAATTGAACTGAAAATTAAGTAGAGGGATTCAACAAAAGACTAGTTAAGTGCAAGAAAGAATTAGTGAATTCAAAGATAGGACAGTGTACGTTTTTCAATCAGAAGACCAAAACAAAAAAGTATGGGACTTCAAGAAGACCAATATATGCATTTTAGGTGTCCCAGAGGGCATAATACTATAGAGACAAAACTCTAAAGATGCCACCAAGAAACTACTAGAACTGATAAATGAATTTATAAGGTTATGGAATACAAAATCAATACAGAAATCAGTCATCTTTCTATATGCTAATAATGAAGTAGGAGGTGGAGAAATTAAAACACAATCCCATTTAAACCAAAAATCCCATTTGCACCAAAAATAAGAAAATACCTTGGAATAAATTTAACCAAAGAACTGAAAGACCTGTACTTCAAAAACTATAAAACACTGATGTTTTGAAAATTATGCAAACAAATGGAAAGATATCCTGTGTTCATGGATTGGAAGAATAAATATTGTTCAATATCCATTCTATATGAAGTGAGCACCGGATTCAATATAATCCTTATCAAAATATCAATGACATTTTTTATAGTACTAGTACAAATAATCCTGAAATTTGTATGGAACCACAAAAGACCCCCCAAATAGCTAAGGAAAACTTTAAAAAGAGGAGCAAAACTAGAGATATCACAATGCACAGTTTCAAGATATACTACAAAGATGTAGTAATCAAAGCAGTATAGTACTGGCACAAAAACAGATAAAATGACCAATGGAACAGAATAGAGAGAGTCCAGAAATAAACCCATGCTTATATGGTCAATTAATCTATGATGAAGGAGGCAATAATCCACAATGGGAAAAAGATTAGTCTCTTCAGCAAATGGTGTTGGGAAAACGGGACAGCTACGTGCAAAAAAATGAAACTGGACTACTTTCTTATACCATACACAAAAATAAACTCAAAATGGATTAAAGACTTAAATGTGAGACTTGAAACTAGAAAATCCCTAGAAAAAAACAAAGTAATTTCTTTGACATCAGTCATATAAACATTTTTTCTAGATATGTCTTCTCTGGTAAGGAAAACAAAATCAAATTGAACTATTAGGACTAACCCCAAATAAAAAGCTTTTGCATAGTGAAGAAAACCATCAAAAAACAAAACAAAACAAAAAGGCAACCTATTGAATGGGAGAAGACATTTGTAATTGATATATCCAATAAAGAGTTAATTTTCAAAACATGTAAAGAATTTATACAATTCAACACCAAAAATCTCCAAATAATCAAATTTAAAAATGAGGAGAGGACCTAAATGACATTTTTCCAAAAAAGACATAAAGATGGACAACAGACATATGAAAAGATGCTCAACATCACTAATCATTAGGTTTTCCTAATGATTTGCATTTCTGCAAATCAAAACCACAATGAGGTATCACCTTACACTTATCAGAATGGCTGACATCAAAAACACAAGAAACAACAAGTATTGGCAAGGATGAGAAGAAAAATGAACCCTTGTACACTGGTTCACTGGGAATGCAAATTGGTGCAGCTACTGTAGAAAACAGTATGGAGGTTCCTCAAAAAATTTAAAATAGATAGATGATAGATGATAGATTAGATAGATAGATAGATAGATGATAGATAGATACTATCCAAATTGGAAAGGGAAGTAAAATTATTGCTATCTGCAGACAACATGATATTATATATAAAAAACTATAGACTCAATCAGAAAACTGCTAGAACTAATAAAGGTATTCAGTAAAACTGCAGGATACAATACATAAAAATCTGTTGTATTTATATATACTAATAATGAACTATTAGAAAGAGAAATTAAGAAAACAATCTCATTCACAATTGCATCAAAAAGAGTAAAAACACCTAGAAATAAATTTAACCAAAGAGGTGAAAGACCTGTGTATTGAAAACTACAAGATATTAATGAAAGAAATTGAAGAAGACACAATTAAATGGAAAGATATTCAGCTTCATAGATTAAAAGAATTAATACTGTTAATGTCCATACTACCCAAATCAATATACAAATTCAATGCAATCCTCATCAAAATTCTAATAGTAGGGGGCCTGTGTGGCTCAGTCAATTAAGCATCCAACTCTTTTTTTTTTTTTTTGCCTTGTAATCAGTATATTAAGGAGATATTCATACATTTCAATTGCTTAATTCTGATTCCAGATTTAAGCTTGTGAACATGACTTTTAAACATACAATTAAAGCTATTCATCATAATTTGCTATACTACCAACATTAAATTACAGTTACTTCGGAGCATAAATTAAATGGTTTAAAGTAAGCCTGTCACATACCTAGAAGACACCTTCCTGTCTCATACATGAAAATTAACTTCTCCACATAAATGTCTCTTCACTCTAAATTACCCTGCTCCTGAAGTCATTACTCTGAAGCTTATCATGGTTCAAAGAGATATTGTTTTTGTTTTAATATTCAGCTATAGTAGTGTTTTAAAAGTTAAATGAAGAATAAACTCAAATATAAAAGCTCTGATTTTGCCCTGTATGTATGAGGACTTAAGCATCCAACTTTTGGTTTTGGCTCAGGTCATGATCTCAGGGTTGTGAGATCAAGCCCTGCCAGGAGCTCTGAACTCAGTGTGAAGTCCACTTGAGATTCTTTCTCTCTCTCTTTCCTTCCCTCTGTGCCCCTCTCCTTGCTTGCTCTCTCTCTCTCTCTCAAAGAAAGAAAGAAAGAAAGAAAGAAAGAAAGAAAGAAAGAAAGAAAGAAAGAAAGAAATGCTCTAAAAAAAGAAAATTTTCTGATTTAAAAAATTCTAATGAGGGCAGCCCAGGTGGCTCAGCGGTCTAGCGCCACCTTCAGCCCAGGGAGTCATCCTGGAGACCAGGGATCCGGTCTGATGCCAGGCTCTCTGCAGGGAGCCTGCTTCTCCCTCTGCCTGTGTCTCTGCCTCTCCTCTGTGCCTCTCATGAATAAATAAACAAAAAAAAATTTTTTTTAATTCTAATGATTTTTCCACAGAACTAGAACAAATGGTCCTTCCATATATATGGAACCATAAGAGACTCCAATTATGAAAGTAATCCTGAGAAAGAAGAGCATAGTTGGAGGCATCATGCTTTCTGATTTCAAACTATATTTTAAAGCTACAGTAATCAAGCAGTGTGGTATTGGCATAAAAACAGACACATAGATCAGTGGAGCAGAATAGAGAGTCTAGAAATAAACCCACATATAAATGGTCAATTAATCTTCACCACCAACAAAAAAAAGCCAAGAATATACAATGGAGAAAGGAGTCTCTTCAATAAATGGTGCTGAGAAAATCAGATAGCAAAAGAATGAAGCTGAGCAACTATCTTACACCATACACAAAAATTAATCCAAAATGGATTAAGAGCTTGAAATAAGACCTGACCATAAAACTCCTAGAAGAAAATATAGGCAATAAGCATCCCAACTGTGTCTTAGCAATGAGTTTTAAAATCTGTCACCAAAAGCAAAAACAAACAAGTGGGGCTACCTCAAACTAAAAAGCTTCTCCACAGCAAAGGAAACATCAACAGAATGAAAAGACACCCTATTGAATGGGAGAAAATATTTGCAAGTCATATACCTGGTAAAAGACTAATAGCCAAAATACATAAAGAATTTCTACAGCTCGATAGCAAAACAGCAACAACAAAATCCAATTAAAAATGAAAAGAATTTCTGAATAGACACTTTTCCAAAGAAGACATACAGATGGCTAACAGGTACATAAAAAGATGGTCTACATCATTAATCATCAGAGAAATGGAAATTAAAACCACAATGAGATATCATCTCATCCTGGTTAGAATGACTATTACCTAAAAGACTAGAAATAAGAAGTATTAGTGAGGATGTGGAGAAGAGGGAGCGCTTGTGCACTGTTGTTGAGAATGTAGATTGATACAGCCATTAAGGAAAACAAAATAGAAGTTCCTCAAGAAGTTAAAAAAAAAAAAACCAAAACTATCATATGTTCCAGAAATTCCATTTCTGGATATTTATTTAAAGAAAACAAAACCACTAATTTGAAAAGATATATGGGTCCTCATGTTTGTTGTAGCATTACAATAGCCAAGATTTGGAAACAACCTGTGTCTATTGATGGATGAATGAATAAAGAAATTGCAGATACACACACACAGGAATATTATGCAAAAAGAATGAAATCTTGTTATTTGTGACAAAACAGAAGGTCCTGGAAGGCATTATGCTTAGTGAATAGGTCAGACAGAGAAAAATACCGTATGACCTGTATTATAGGTGGAATCTAAATATAGGTGTGTGTGTATCTCCTAGCTCATAGATACAGAGAATAGATCGGTGGTTGCCAGAGGCAGGGGGTAGAGGTAGGAGAAATGGGTGAATTGTTTTGTTTTTCTTAACAAAAACAAAAGTTTAAATAAATTTTTTAAAAAGGAATAGTATTGAGAATTAATAAATGATTTCAGAAATTAAAATAAACTCAATATGAGAAAAAATTACTATAATCAAAATCTTGATATCCCCTACTTAAGCCTACTCTTCCTCAAATGTTTTCTTTCTGAGAAAATGACACCATATGGTTTTTCAGGCCAAAAAGAACTTTAAGTTCTCTTTTATTTCTTTTTATTTCCCCTCATATTCAATATTCAATGCACAAATTCTTCAAAAATCATCCCTATCTATCCACTTCCTACCTACCTCAGTCCAAGCTCTCCTCATCTTTCTTCTGAATTATCATGCTACCTCCTGACTGGTTTCTCTGCTTTCACTCTTGCTCCCATACATGTTAGACTCCACACAACAGCCAGAATCACATGTTTATTAAAAAAAAATTATTTACTTGAGAGAGGGAGTAAAAAAGAAAGCATGAGCACAGGGAGGAACAGAGGGAGAGAGAGAAGCAGACTCCTCGTTGAGAAGGGAGCCCAACGTGGGGCTCAGTTCGGGACTCCAGGATCATGACCTGAGCTGAAGGCAGATACTTAACTGACTGATCCACCCAAGCACCCCAGAATCACACTTTTAAATTGTAAATCGGATCATGATTGTTTTTCCATGCCTTACCTGCATAATCCAGTCCCTGGATACTTTTCTGACTTCTGTTATCTAGGAACTTTTCCCCTGGTTTCAGCGCTTCCACCACAATTGATTTCGGACTGTGTTGATCCTCTAACATGACAGCATATTCTTGTCTTAGGGTCTTTGCACTTGCTGTTTCCTCTGCAGGAACACCTTCCCTCATAGCTCCCTCTCTCAACTCACTCAGATCTGTATGCAAATGTTACCTCCTCAAAGAGGCTTTCTCTGACCATTCTATCTAAAATAGGTCTCTTCTACTCTATCTTTTTATCCTGGTTTATTTTTCTTCATAGCATTTACTGTTACTTGACATTGCACATTTATCATTTTTTGTTGTCTAATTCTTCCCATTCAAGTTTAAACTCCGTGATCTTGTCTGTTTTGTTCATTGCTGCATTCTTGGTGCCGAGAACATTAATCAGCACGTGGTAAGTAATCAACAAATATTTGGCAAATGAGGGAAGAAAACTCTAATCAGGAGAGCAAAAAGAAAGTAGCAAAGACAATATTATTTAGAGAATCCATATGTTTCTTAGAGAATTGGAAAAAGCAGCCAGTATCCAGGACCGCTTTGGCTCCCACCAGATTTCCAGGCTCAGTTATAGTCCAAGTATGTCCTCAGAATAGCCAGCCAGCCCTCCTCCTCATTTGTCTCTGTTCCTTACAATTAAAAAAAAAAAAAAAAAAAAAAAGCTTCCAGAAATTGTTAGGAGAATTAGGATGTCAAATAATAGGCCTGAAGAAAGTGTGGCTCTGGCCTATTACCAGGGTAAAGAGCAGTAGCATCTCCTCACCTTAGTATGAGAAGGTGGAAGTGTGGAGTTTGCACTTAAGGCTGGAAAGATAAGCCATGGGCTGGGATATCTTGGGCCCCTGATATTTGTCCTGAAAAGACAAATTTTTCAGGAACTTTGTGGTCACTGCCTTAGAGCATTTCTGAGGAATGAAAGTAAAGAACAGTAGTTTATTACTTTTCACTTTCTTAAGTGCAACAGGAAAGGAGCAATCTTTGTTTCTAGGTTGCCCAGCTGGCTGCAGATGGAGAAAAACAGGAGCGGTGTGTACTCTTTTTTGCCTCTGTCCTATTTCTTACAAATCAACATGGTAGGGATCCCCCACACCAAATGCAATGAAGAGACAAATTATTCTGCCCAGTATTGGAATATCAGGAAGAAAAGGTCTTCTGCAGGGTTTTCCTTCACAAATAACTCCTACAATAGTGTGAGAATTTCCCTCACAGGTAACTCCTACAATAGCATGAGAATTCAGGCAGCATGACTGGCATCCAAAGTACAAACTCCTCTACAGAAAATGGGGAGTGTAAACTGATACCTATAGGGATCCCCTGGTCTTTATCTTGTATCCTACTGTCCAAACAAAGCTGGCCTTGGTGTGCAAGCTTGTCATGAGGAATCAGGCATTGCTGTGGATTGCAAGCCTGGAGTGCAAGTAGGCAATGGATGAACTGTGTATACACCCATTGGGTCCTTCCTAGAGGTAACTGTTCTATTCAAGCATCCTGATGGTGTCAATTTAATCTGGTTATATCGCATAACCTTTGCCCTGTTGTTTTAACAATTGTTGCTGAGAGAATCAGGCAGGCTCCAGAACCCCGGATCGCTCGATGTGTTAGTAAATGTTTCCCAGTTGCCTCTATTTGTTATTTGAATTCATAAGAAGCAATGAAAGTTTATAAGCTATAGTACAGACTTCAATAAATTCAAATAGACACCTGTGCTCTCTTCTGCCGCATTTAACAATCATGAATATTCAATGCTTTAAATCTTAAAATGATCATTGTTTTTTCTTAAAATAGTCATTTTAAAAACTATAATGAAGCTCATCTCAGTCTTTGTTTCCTTTTTTTTTTCATATTGAAAATTTGAACATCTAAATATATTCATTCGGATTAGGTATGGTTGTAAGTAACAATGACTTAAACCAAGTAGAGCTTTATTTCTCTATCTGGTAAAAATAAGGTGGCCCAGGCTAGTATGAGAGTCCACAATCCTCAGGTATTAATTTTCCTTCCAGCTCACTGTCTTGACATCATTGTAACAAAGTCTTTTTTTTTAATATTTTTTTAATTTTTTTAAAATTTATTTATGATAGTCATACAGAGAGAGAGAGAGGCAGAGACACAGGCAGAGGGAGAAGCAGGCTCCATGCACTGGGAGCCCGACGTGGAATTCAATCCTGGATCTCCAGGATCGCACCCTGGGCCAAAGGCAGGCGCCAAACCGCTGCGCCACCCAGGGATCCCTATAACAAAGTCCTTGTCTTCAAGGTCCAAGAGGGTAGCTGTGAGTTCATCACATCATTTTTTCAGATAGAATGATGGAGAAAGGGATGAAGAAAAAGGGGGAGAAGACACTTACCGGGTGGCTTTTCAGATGGTTTCCTGGAAGATGCTGCACAATATTTCTTTTTATTTCACATTAGCTAGAATTTATCACCTGGTCATCCCAGCTACAAAGAGACAAAGTGACTGGGAAATATCTATACTCAGAGTGGCTATATATCTTGATAAACATTGGGAGTTATATTATTAACAAGAGAAAAGAATAAATATTGAGGTTAATAACTAGCAGTCTGTGCCACTCCTCAGGATAGAACTCTGGAAATCCTGTTTCCTGAGCAGATTAGCCACAATTGTTGCTAAAGATGAGAAGATTAATTCATGTAATCATTAAGATATGCCTGGTTAGAAGTAGAATAAAAGTGGAGGGTGAACATTTAGGTTAGAAAGCAGGGGTAGAATGTTTTGAGTTTAAAATAAAAAGGAAATTATTGATTAAAAAATACAAATGGGAGTTGAAAAGAAGGCAATGCTCAATGAATACCTCAACTACCCTTCATGTTATAGAAGTGAGAGGGTAGCAGATTGAGGGAGGGTCATGTTAAAATGACGATTGAAAGCAGGGGTTGACAAACTATGGCCCCTGGACCAAATTCAGATCACTGTTTTTGTGAATAGTTATTAGAACATAGCCACACTCATCATTTACATCTTTTTAAAAATTATTTTTATTATTTTATTTAAGAATAATTAACACACAGTGTTACATTAGTTTCAGATATACAATATAATGATTCAACAATTCTATACATTATTCAGTTCATCACTTAATCACTGAATCCTCTTTACTTGTTTTACCCATCCCTCCATCAACCCCCACCTCTGGCAACCACCAGTTTGTTATCTGTACTTAAGAGTCTGGTTTTCTGTTTGTCTCCTTTATTTTTGTTCATTTGTTTTATTTCTTAAATTCCACATATGGGTAAAATTATATGGTATTTGTCTTTTTCTGTCCTCACTTAGCATTATATCCTCTAGATCCATCCATATTGTCATAAATGGCAAGATTTTCTATGACTAAATAATATTCCTCTGTGTGTGTGTGTGTGTGTGTGTATGTGTGTGTGTGTGTGTGTGTATTACATCTTCTTTTTCCATTCATCTGTGGGTGGACACTTTGGTTGCTTCTATAGGTTGGCTATTGTAAATAATGCTACAATAAATATAGGGTGCATATATCTTTTTAATTAGTGTTTTTATTTTCTTTGCATAAATAAGCAGTAGAGGAATTACTGGATCATATGATAATTCTATTTTTAATTTTTTGAGGAACCTCCATACTGTACCAATTTACATTTCCACCAATGTGTGTGAGGGTTCCTTTTTCTCACATAGCTGCCAAAACTTGTTATTTCTCATCTTTTTGAATTTAACTATTCTGACAAGTATAAGGTGACATCATATTGTGGTTTTGACTTGCATTTCCCTCATGGTAAGTAATGTTGAGCATCTTTTCATGTGTCTGTTGTCCATCTGTATGTCTTTTTTGGAAAAATATCCATTCAGTACTCTTCCCATTTTTTGTTGTTGTTTTTTGAGTTGTATGCGTTCTTTATATATTTTAGATATTAACTCCTTATCAGTTATATCATTTGCAACTATCTTCTCCCACTCAGTAGGTTGCCTCTTTATTTTCTTGATGGTTTCTTTGACTATACAAAAGCTTTTTTTAGTGTCTAGTACCAATAGTTTATTGTTTTTGTTTCCCTTGTCTGAGAATATATACCTAGAAAAAATGTGCCTATGGATAATGTCAAAGAAATTATTACCTATGTTTGCTTCCAGAAGTGTTACAGTTTCAGGTCTCATCTTGAGGTCTTTAATCCATTTCAAGTTTATTTCTGTGGATGATATAAGAAAGTGGTCCAGTTTTGCCAGCACCATTCATTGAGACTGTCTTTTCCCCATTGTATATTATTGCCTCCTTTTGCCATAGATTAATTAGCCATATATAAGCATGAATTTATTTCTGGGCTCTTGATTCTGTTGCATTCACTGATGTGTCTATTTTTATGCCAGTAACATACTCTTTTGATCTACAGCTTTGTAGTATATCCTGAAGTCTGGAATTGTGATCATTCAAGCTTTGTTCTTTCTCAAGATTACTTTGGCTATTCATGGTTTTTTATGGTTACATACAAATTTTAGTATTATTTGTTCTACTTCTGTGAAAAATACTGCTGGTATTTTGATAAGGGTTGCATTAAATCTGTAGATTGTTTGACATTTTATTTCAAGTATGGATATTTTACTAATATCTGTTCTTCCAATCCATAGCATGGAATATCCTTCTATTTGTTTGTGTCATCTTCAATTTCTTTCATCAGTGTTTTATAGTTTTCAGAATACAGGTCTTTCACCTTCTTGGTTAAGTTTATTCCAAAGTATTTTATTCTTTTTGGTGTAATTGTAAGAGGATTGTTTTTTAAATTTCTCTTCCTGCTACTTCATTATTACTGTATAGAAAGGAAATTGATTTCTATATATTAATTTTGTGTCTGCAACTTTACTGAATTCATTTATCAGTTCTAGTAGTTTTTAATGGAATCTTTGGGGTTTTCTATGTAATCTTTTCATGTCATATGCAAATACAGAAAGTTTTATTTCTTTTTTTACCAATTTAGATGTCTTTTATTTCTTTTTCTTGTCTGATTGCTACAGTTAGTATTTCCACTACTATGTTGAATAACAATGGTGAGTGGATAGCTTTTTCTTGTTCTTGACCTTAGAGGAAAAGCTCTCAGTTTTTCACTACTAAGTATGTTAGCTGTGGGTTTTTCATATATAGCCTTTATTATGTTGAGGTATATTCCCTCTAAGCCCACTTTGTTGAGAGTTTTTATCATTAATTGATGTTGTACTTTGTCGAATGTTTTTTCTGTATATATTGAGATGATCATATGGTTTTTATACTTTTTCTTATAATATAATGTATCACAATGATTGATTTGCAAAGGCTGAACCACACTTTATCCCTAGAATAAATCCCACTGGATTGTGGTGAATAATTTTTTAATGTATCATTGGATTTGGTTTGCTAATATTTTGTTAAGGAATTTTGCATATATATTCACCAGAGATATTGGCCTGAAGTTTTTTGCTTTTTTGTTCTGTTTTGTTTTCTTTTGTTTTTTATTTTTATTTTTATTTTTATTTTTATTTTTATTTTTTTGTAGTGTCTTTATTGGTTTTGGTATCAGGGTAATGTTAGCCTCAAAGAATGAATTTGGAAGCTTTTCTTCATCTTTTATTTTTTGGAATAGTTTGAGAAGAATAGGTTTTAACTCTAAATATTTGGTAGAATTCGCCTGTGAAGCCATCTGGTCCTGGACTTTTGTTTGTTGGGAGGGGTTTTTGTTTGTTTGTTTTTTATGATTGAATTTCATTGCTATAATCAGTCTTTTCAAATTTTCCTGATTCAGTTTTGGAAGATTATATGTTTCTAGGAATTTATCCACTTCTTCTAGGTTGTCCAGTTTGTTGGTATATAATTTTTCATAATAGTTTCTTATATTGCCTTATTACTTCTGTCATGTTGGTTATTTTTTCTCCTTGCCTCTGGTTGCTGTAATGGTAGAGTTGAGTGATTGCAGCAGAGACCATGTGGCCTGCAAAGCTGAAATGAAAATGTTTGTTATCTGGGTCCTTACAGAACACGTTTGCTGACCTCTGGTTAAAATACCTGAATGAGACAGCTCAAGCTCTAACTTTAATACTTGCTATGTTTTTAAAGCAATTTCAGTGGACTATAAATAAGATCCAAGCTGTGATCACAAGGAGGCAATAGTATTATTAGAGAACGGGCAATATTTCTTTTCTTAAATAATGTGTTGTCATTTGCCCTGGAGAAGTTCCTGTTTCTTATTATAGTTTGCTGTGTTCTCTCTAGTTTGTGCATTTTCTAGTTTCCATTAGATGCTCTGCATGGCTGAGCAACCATGGCTGGAGCAACCGAATGTGGACCTTAGCTCTTTTATTTTTTTTAAAGATTTTATTTATTTATTCATGAAAGATACAGAGAGAGGCAGAGACACAGGCAGAGGGAGAAGTAGGCTCCATGCAGGGAGCCTGATGTGGGACTCAATCCCGGGACTTCAGGATCATGCCCTAGGCTGAAGGCAGACACTCAACCGCTGAGCCACCCAGGCATCCCGAACCTTAGCTCTTATGGATAATGATAATATCCCCAAGGAGTCATCACATATACTGTTGCTGCTGTTGATTTAATATAAAAATAGAGATATTTAATTTTCTTAAGCTAATAAATTTACCTATTCAAATAAGCAAAAAAATCAATGCAAAGAGCAATGTTACAGAAAATCATCTTTCAAATTCCAGATTAAATGTCACCTCCTCTGTGAAGGTTTCATGATCTGCTAGATGAAATTAATATTATCCTCCTCCAACTTCTCTAGCATGCAGCTTGTACTTATATTGAATTACACTTTGAGATTGTCAAAATATCTACCTCCTCCTCTAGATGTGAACTCCTTAGTGGTTTAACCTTCATCTTAAATGCCCGATGCCTGGTACAATGCCTAGCACCTAATACGTGTTCAATAAATGTTGGTTGAGTTGAAATGTGAAAAAAAGCCAACTATTAACCTCCACCACATCTCTTCTCTTTCTTCTGCATCATAGAGGCCGTCAGATCTGACTCCAGTCCACATTGTTTGAGCCATTATATTTTTTTCCCTTCTCATTTTGTTGGCTCATTTATGGATCTACATAAACTATGTGTGTGTGAAAATGTGGTTTTCACAGAGAAATTTTGAAAATATGGCTTTTCTTCTATCCCTAGAAATTCTCACTCTGTGATACTTTTCTTCTCTGGACAATATTTTACCTCGCCCCTTCCCCCGTCCCTAAATTATATTTATCTTTATGCATTCTGCCAAGCAGTGAAACAGAAGAGAGAAAAGGGGCTTTATTTTCCAATATTCCCCATTTCCCTTCCTCTCTATCGATTCAAAACACTTGGACTTGTCTTGGCAAAAACTGACTGAGGCAAGTGCTGCAGCTTCCCTGCCCTGAATTTTAAGCTTCATAATACAGGAAGCATCTCTTCTTACTCCACTTCATTTAAAAATGGCTTTTGCTACAAAAGCATATGATTCCTAAGTTTTAAAAACAAACTTATGAAAAACTAATCATGATGAAAATGGGACCCCACAAGAATAGCTCCTGCCATGATGCCCTCCATAGGCCATGGAGTAGCACTCTTTATTAGCAAGGAGCCCATGAGAAAGGCCAAAGAATGGGCTCCTTTCTGGCTCTCATCTAGCATCTGTGGGTTCTTTTACCCTTTACTGGTGCTGCTGCCAGGGCTGTCTCTTAGTGTCTCAGCTTCCTAGGCACCCACCAGATGCAACTGCCAGGCTGAAAGGAAAGAAGAATTGATTTTAGTTTCCAACTTGAGAATGTCCTTACTGCTCTGACCTTGAACAGGGCTATTTCACTTTCTTGCCAATCCTCGGTGCATAGCCAGAGTTTTGCTCTCAGCACTGTTTGGATCCATTTCCCCAGGACTTTTTTTTCTTCACTTCTTCTTTGTGGCCTCTCATCTTGGCTGGCCCTGTGCCTTGACCCTCTCCAAACCCAGCAGGGCCTCCTCGCCAACCAGGATAATAATGGGCACTAAGAGAGCTGCAGCACTGGCTTTTGGCAGGCTGACAGGCACTGGGGAGGACCAGTGGCTGGGAGAGAACCAGGGCTACCTGGTCTATCTCTCCTAGTCTGAGAATCTCCTTGACCCTTATAAACAAAGAGAGACTGGTCCTAATATCGAGGTGATGTGACCTTTGGCAGGACCTATTTTTGCCTCCTTTTTTTCATTTATGTATAAGATGAAAATAAAACCAGGAAAGCAATCACACAGACACAATCAATGTCAGAGCAGTAGCAAGAGCTCCTTGGAAAAAAAGCAGGGATTGCTTTGGGCTAGAACCATTAAAGATTTGAGAAAGTAGTGCAGGAACACTCAAATCTGGTCAGACTTTCCACAATAAGATCCAAACTAGATTAGGTAACTTTGTAGTCAAGCAATTGTTCTTCTCTTTTCAGGGAGGGTATCTTATTTTCAGAAGTCAGGCTCATCTAGGAAATACTGCTTCTTGCAAGTACTGCTATTCTAGAACCTTCTAAGTATCCCCATGGCACATTCCTCTGCCCCTGGACCAAGCCCATCAAAAGGTGGCAGCATGACTCTCTCTGAAGCAAACTTAGCTTTACTGCTAGGAAACAAAATGGAGATTCATAGTTTCCTCTGCAGGCTGGAAGTCAGGAATAGAGAGACATATGATCTGGTACCAGTTATACCTCAGCTATGTGGGCAAGTTGCTTTACCTCTCTTGGTCTCGATTTCTTGTCGCTACAAAATAAATAGGCTAAATCTTTCTCTTAGTTTCCTTTTAGGCTCTGCTGTAATAATTCATTCTTAGGTGCATCAAGTGGATCACAACTCTGAAGGCCAGAGGAAAATGGCTCTCAGATGCACTGATTTCTCTTCACAAGACAAACAGAAGCTTTACAGAGGACATTGCTAAGTAGCTTTAGACATGGTGGGGGGGAGGGGAGAATTATGATTAAAGAAAGTTATGCTCCAGAGTCACTGGACACTGATTCCTCTTGAGAATCTGTAGCCTTGATTCACCTTCCTCAACTGGCATCTACAGAGACAGCAAGAATCATCTTTAAGCATCATCCCTACCCTCTACTGCCCCTCCAGTTACTACACATGGAGTGAGCACTTCATGTGCCAAGCACTGTGAGAAATGCAAAAATTAGTAAGATTCCTTTTCAAATCGAGCTCATGATATACAGTAGGAGCAAGGGCCTAGCAAGGTAAAAACCCAAGAGTCCTGCTTGAAGAGTCATTCTGCTCCTCTTTTTCACTGCTCAGGAGGGGAATTAAGTAGAGGTACAGAAGATCTTTGACATCAGACACACCTGCATTCAAATCTAAGCAAATTAATCTCTGTCAGTTTCCTCATTCTTCAAAATGACACAATAACAAAACCTCTCTCAAAGTATTAGTGAGATAATGCATGTAAAAGTTTTTCACTGTCTTGCCACAAATAATTTTTGAGGGGTTCTATGTACTTTGGAAGATAACTAAGTATATAATTTGGAGTGGACAAGTGGCCCTTCCCCTCATGAATTTTTTTAGTGTGGTGCAAATGCTAATTAGATACTATACAAATATATATGTTTAAAGAGTGATAAGTACTATGTATCATTTGAGTCCTTCAGGAAGCAGATGAGAAGACCGAATTAGAAGCATAAGAGATTTACTGGGGTTAATGCCTGAGAACCATTAAGAGCAGAGGAAGCAGAATTGGGCAGGAAGAGCTTCAGACTGCAATGCAGATCTGTCAAAGGCTCAGATAGTTTGAGAGGACTTAGAAGCATAGGTTGCCCATTTAAGGAATCCGACATCAGACAGAAATGACGAGGCACTAGGACCACCCACTATGTCCAGGCATTAGCTTGGAGCTGCCCGGGAAGAATGTGGCTTTGGCTAGAAAGCTGAGCCTGAAGGCACTAGAAGAAGGGGATGTGGTAACTGAGTGATGGGCACTGACAAGGGCACTTGATGGGATGAGCACTGGGTGTTATAGTATATGTTGGCAAATCAAACTTCAATGAAAAAAAGAAGGCAGTCAGTCAAATGCACTCTTTGCAGCTGAATAGCAAATTCTTGAAGGGAGATCCACTTGGCATACCTCCATGGGTACCCATGCTATGAAGGAAAGCTATAAGAGAGATTAATGTGGAATCTAACCTAGGCTTCCCTGACAGGATTATTCAAATGAAGATGTTCAGGACAGGTAGTATGAGCTAGACCAAGAGGGACAAGCAGGAGCTGTCCAGGGTAAGAAAGAGCACCTGTGAATCACCAAGCCAGGAGAGGGCAGGACTTGTGTTAAGAGACCAAAAGAGGGGCAGCTGGGTGGCTCAGGTGGTTAAGCCATGGACTCTTGATTTTGGCTCAGGTCATGATCTTAGGGTCCTAGGATTGAGCCCCACTTTGAGCCCTGCATTGGGCTCCACGCTCAGCAGGGAGTCTGCTTGAGGAGTATCTCTCTCCCTCTCCTTCTGCCCCTCTCCCCACTCATGCACTCTCTCTTTCTCTCTCCCTCTAAAATAAATAATTATTTTTTTTACCAGAGAGATCAAAAGAGAACAAGACTTGAAGCTCAAGAGGTTGGAGCCAGATCTGGCAGGACCTAGAAGGTCATGTTAAGAATTTGGTCTTTATCATAAGAGCAAAGGAAAGCTGGTGAAGGATTTTAAGAAGGATAGGGGAGGAGTCAATAACATGTCAGATTTGCATTTTAAAAAATTACTGTGGCTGCTATGTTGAGGAAAGAATTAGCTGAAAAACAAGAGGAAATGCAGGGAGACCACTTAGGAGGTTCTTGCAAAATAGCTTGTACATAGTAAGCCCTCAAAAAATAAGACTGATCATCATTGTTAACAATAATAAGCTTGAATGGCTTAATCTTACTTTTGCTCCCTGCATTAAATCTAGACACTTCTGCATTTGCTGTAAGCTCTCTACCAATTGGCCTAGCCTTCATCACAAATTACACTGTTTAATAACCTCATTTTATTGCTTTGTTTTAAACATTCTGTTTCATTATAAGGATCTTACTACTGCCCTAATACAACTTGTACATTTTTACTACAAACCAGAGCTCATGTCTATCTGAATACCCTACCCCATTCTCTGCCAAAAATTATTTTCTTCTCTTCTCAAACTCTGATAAAGTCTTCCAGTGCACTCTACCTAGCCTTATAGTCCTTCCATTGCATTATCTTTCTGGCACTAATAGATCTCTCTGTGAGGCTATGGTATTATAATGTGTTCCTTTCATATTATTTTCACTTCTTTTGAACTCCTAGAAATCAAGGACTTTAGGAAATTTTAGGCACTTAGAATAAGGAAATGTAGAATATCTTATCTTTCCAAGAAGTTTATCATTTAAAATTTTTCTTTTAAAAAAAGGAAAGAAGAGTTACAAATGGTCAGTATAGATTGTTTAAGATAGAGAACAGGAGCAAATGGGAAATAAAAACTGACAGAAAAGGAAAAATAAATGTGACATGTCAGGAAAAAATAGCTAATAATAATAATAGAAACAAAATTGTATGTAGCACTGACCTTGTACCAGTCACAGTTCTAAGAACTTTATATTATCTCATTTAATTCTCACAACAACTATATAAAGTATGATTCTTGTTCCTATTTATAAGGTCAAATGATGAAGATCACCCAGTACCCTGAGCTCTGAAGAGAAAGAAAATCTTCTTTAGCAAATAGTTATTGAGTCTTAGCTGTACCATGTGGGATGGAGGGGAGAGGGTCACTGGAAAAGCTAATGGAAGCCACATGACTTCAGAGGTGAAGTTGAATCCCAGAGGTAAAGGGGCTGTGGGAAGTGCAGGGAGGAGAAGCAGATATGAAGGAAGTAGGATTTGGAAAGGAGAAGAGTTCACAAGCTATTTTCAGGAAGGTTTGCCTATCCCTTCTCCAGCTCCTTAAGAAACTTTAGTGAAGATCTATATTGCCCTTTAGAATTTTCGGCCTCAGGTTTTCTTTAGTCTCTACCAAAGTGCTGAATCTGGCCTTGTTGAGAGCTAGATAGTCCAGCTCCTTCAGATTTATCAGGAGGTAAGGTCTCTAAGAACATCAAGAAGGTGTGAATTATGGAAATTAACTTTAGACAGGAAGACACCTCTTTTCCTGGATCTGTAGAGTTAGATGAAGAAATAAGGATGGGAAGGTTTTCTCTATGTCAGTGAAGGAAGATTTTGAAAGAGCAGCTTCATGGAATGACGTCAGTGCCATGTGCTAAAAATAAAAGCAGAGACTTGGAGCAGAAACATTAGCATCTCCAAGTTTATGAAAGCAGACTGAAGGCTTAGGGAGACCAAGGAATAGAGGCTACTTTGAGGCCACAATGTAAGTGGGGAGCCTAAATATCCACTGAAATGGGACTAAATCTGCCCTGTTCTGCTTTCTCTTCCCTAACATTCTACTCATTGACTTTCCCCCAAACCGAAGAAGCAGACTTCACCTCTTCATCCTCAAGTTGCTGGTGGCAGGAAGAATGAGTGAAGCTTTGCTCAAAGAAGAGCTATTATAACTAAATAATTGTAATTAGTGTGATACTGCAGGGAGAGAAACTCCATTTCTTCTGCAAAATTCAGGGCCTTATTTGCATTTGAAAAAATCTCATTAGAGCAGTATATTAGATTATAAGATATTTTCCAGGAAAGTATTTCAGAACAGCCACAGCAGTCTCTTGAATGTGCATGCACACACACAGATGCACACTCTGAATTTTCCAATTAAAAGTACATACATACTTTTTTGAATTAAAAAGCATTCAGAAAGTAAGATAAATTGATTACTGATATTTCTAAATTTAAAGAGAAGAAGACTTGTGGGGGTTTAAAGAGAAAAGAACAGCGGGTTTAGAGGAAAAAACATTAGGGAAAGCTATATGACAAGGTTAAGAAACTTATAGAATTAATGTTATTTAAAAATAATTATGTTAAAAATCTTTCTAAAGGAATTAGTACATTTCATCAAGTAGATGATTATAAAACTAATTCCTTGTTTCATGAATTTTAATTGGGTGGCCACAATCAGATGTATATGGAGATCCTCTCCTGGTGCTAGTATTGCAATCAGCATGTTCAATTCTTTACTGGGGTATGGTAAATCCCCTAATCCAAAGGGGTTCCATATAGCTACCATGCACCAAAAACCACCCCCAAAGGGTTTTCTTGTTTTCATGTGCTTCTTCCAAGTCTTTTTACTTTTGGCTAAGCCTTTTCATATGTTAGGCTACTTAACCTTCCTTTCACTCTCTCTTATCCCTATCTTGAAACACACTTCATAGTTTTCTCTTTGTTCAACAATCACAGAAAATAAAACTAGGATTGCAAAGAATGGTAACAGTCATCTTGTCGTATTCTCTCATTTTATAGGTAAGAAAACCAGGACAAAATAGGTTAATTTTCCCAGGATTGTGCAGCTAGTTGAAGGCAAGAGTGGTGAAAGTCCTAGAACCAGGGCCCCCTCCCACAGGCTTCCTGCTGTGCTACCTGTTTTCAGTAGCTTTCCAGGGGCAGTTCTCTCATCTTCTAATTTTCCCTCCTGGGGGCCTTTGCCAGCTCATTATGGCTCCCTATGACATGGAACTCACTATGACTCACACACACAATATGTTTATGCAAGGGCAATCTCAAATGCCCTGATTTGTTTCCTAAACACATTTTGTGGCCTTTTGGCCTACTTTGCACATTGGGCATATGTCTCACTGTAAGTAGGCTGGCCCAAATGCCTTCCTTCTACAAGGAGTCTTAAAATAGGAAAAAGGAACTCAAGAGAAAATCCTCTATCTTTTAAAAGAAAATTTAAAATAAAACAAATGCACAACAGAACACTAGAAAAGTCATGCTATCATTACTTTACCTTTCACTGTAAATAATCACTATGATATACTTTCTCCAGGCTGTCCTCCTAGGCATCACTTTTTAATATCCTTGTATCTGATCTTCAACTTGATTTAGCTCACCCCAGTGTTGAAATAAACAGTCTACAAACTGTCTTGCTCTTCCTCAGAATAGTGAAAGGACATCCAGAGAACACCTACATCTAGAGCCTTACCCAACACATAATTGGGAGTTGAAATAATTTTTTTCTGCAATTTCATGGTGTGGGATTGTGGCAGTGACCGCTACTTCTTAATATCCATAATTCCCTTTTAACTTACACCAATTTTATTTAAGGCAACCAAGTGCCAAACTTAAAAACTATACTCCTGCAGACACTCTTTCAGCTAGTATAGGTCATAAGAAACGGATTTGGTGAAAAGATGTCAGTAGAAATCACAGGGTATAATATTGCAGGGAGTGGTTAACTTGTTGATAAGTGTGTGTGCCCTTCCCTCTTCCTCCTGCCTGCATTGTAGATATGATGGCTGGAGCTGCAGAAATCAACTGTGACCACAAGGCAATCTTGAAGATGGAAACTACAGGCTAGGGATGTTGGCCTCTGAAAGAATAAGACTGGGACATCAGTCACATCTTGGTGCTACTGCACTAGCTCTGGACTACCAACTTCCCAACTTGATGTTATTTGAGAGAAAGTATGTGTCCATCTGGTTTAAGTCACATTTTCATCTGCCTTCTTTTCTTTTTCTTTCTTTCTCTCTCTTCCTTCCTTCTTTCCTTCCTTCCTTCTTTCTTCCTTGTAAACGTTACAAATTGATACCAGGGCCAAACAACCCTGAAATGTTTCCAGCAAGAGTTTCTCTTTGAATGCTTTTTTGGTTGCTCTAATGGTTCTTCTAAGTCTGGATCTTTTGGTTACTTGGGATCTCCCAATCCTCCCTTTGCATCCCTACCACCCAAACTGGTGCCTTGGCAAAGCCAGACCCTCACACCTTGGACAATTTGGACTTGACTCTCTGGACTCACATGGCTGGACTCTTCCCTCTTACCTTTGCTATTTCAAGTTGCATTTCTGAAAAAGGCCTGGCTTTACCTACTCCTTCTAAACCTCACCCCCCTGTCACTCCTACCCTCTTCTCAATTTAGTTTGTGTACCAGCTACAGGTCATTCTGACCAACTTACCACTAAATGCTTAGCAGAAGGTTTACATGTAGTCTTTCTTTGTAGGATATCCTCTAAGGTCTTCTTAAATTTTACCTAGAATTTCCAGTTTTATTTTTTCCCTTCCTAACAGTCTCTAGCAAACTGACTAGTTCCCAAATACTTCCAGGAAGGGGTAATCATGACTGATTAGACCCAGCTTAAAATCTATCCATAAGTGGCTAATGAAGAAGCTTCTGGTTCTATGAAATTTTTTCTCCTAAAGGTTAGCCATAGAAATAGGGAGATCCTGGGCAGCTCCAGTGGTTCAGCGGTTTAGTGCTGCCTTCAGCCCAGGGTGTGATCCTGGAGACCTGGGATCGAGTCCCGCATTGGGCTCCCGGCATGGCACCTGCATCTCCCTCTGCCTGTGTCTCTGCCTCTCTCTCTCTCTGTGTCATGAATAAGTAAATAAAATCTTAAAAGAAAAAAAAAAGAAATAGGGAGGTCCTTATTTCATTTTATTATTTTATCCCTTAATCTTTTTCATTGAGTTATAGTTCTGATACCACAGGATCTGCAATCCTTGGGGTCCAGGTTTACTTAACAGATAGTAAGAACTTTCTTTAAATGCTATGGCTAGAAATAAACATGTAAAGCAGAAAAGTAAACAGTAACATAGGTGCCTGGATTTCAGTGGTAAGTAAAATTCTTCCCTAGGCTATCACTCCACAACATCAGCCTGTGATTATAAATTAGTTTGGTCAAGTGTTTTCTCCTTAGATTCTGGTGGCCATTCATAACCCAAGCCCTCAGGGAAGTGATCTTCTGGTCCAGGTTTCCAAATAATAAAGCACACACAGGACTATTAACTAATGTGATTTAAGTTGGCTCATGTCTGTTCCACACTTCTATGTGGCTTGAGATAAGGAAATGAACACAAGACCTTATTGGCTGCCCCTGGGGGGAGTGGGTCAGAGAAGTCTGAACTGGAGGAGATGGAGGGCTAGAAAAGTGGCTCTCAGCACAATTGTCTCAGGCTTGGCTCTCAAAAACTTATTGCTCTCAATGAATTGAGAACTGGTGTAAAATACATCACAAAGGTAGTCCATTCCCATGAGGACAGTTCTAAAACTTGGAGCCTTCAAAAAAAAACAAAAAAAAAAACCAAAAACTTGGAGCCTTCAGTGGCTTCCTTCTCGGTCTTTAACAGGCACTGCTCGGAAGATCTAATCTAGAAATTAAATCATTTCTTCTCTGGGGAATGTCATTTACCTCCCTGTATAATGCAGAGCAATCCTGCACGCGCGCACGCACACACACACCCCAACTCTTAACCCTGTCACCCATCATGACTTGACAAGCAGAGAGCATTCTAGCTACCAGGACCTTCTCAGAATTTTAAATACCAAAACGTTACTTTCTCTTACACATAGATATAAGAAATGAAGAAAATGGCTCCAAATCTGTTCAGGCGGGGTAGAACTATGGGTGGTTACTTTTTTCTTTTATCTTTCTACTTTCAGTTTCCCCGTATTTTCTTTGATTATATTACATATTAATGAGCCCTAACATTTCCTAAATACTGACTACTGGGCTAGGCACTCTGCTAAGCACATTATATATTTTCTTTCACTTACTCCTCTTTACAAATCTATGGGTTTACATGTAAAGAAACTAAAGAAATTAAGTAACTTATCAGTGGATAGCCTACATATGAAGCCAGATTTATCTGATATTAAAGTCAACTCTCTTAGTTCCTACACTATACTTTTATAATGGAAAAAGTACACATTTATATATATATATTTTAAAGATTTTATCTATCTATTTATTTATTTATTTTTCTATTTATTTATTTGAAAGAGAGCAAGAGTGAGAGAGTACAAGCAAGGGGAACAGCAGAAGAAGAGGGAGAAGCAGACTCCCTACTGAGCAGCGAGCCCAATGTGGGGCTTAATCCCAGCCAAAAGCAGACACTGACTGAGCCAAAAGCAGACACTGACTGAGCCACCCAGGCGCCCCAAAACCATACATTCTTAGAAAACATTATAAGATGTTGAACATAGGAACTTTATTCATGGATTTATCTTAAGGTTTGGTAGTATATATAGTATTGTGGTTAAGAGTGTGGATTCTGGAACCAGAACTGGTGAACTCCGAGCCTCCCATCTTGCTGGCTCTGTGACTCTGAGCAAGTTACATAACTTCTCCATGCCATATTTTATCCATCAATTAAATGGAGATAAAATAGCACCTACCACAGGGTTACTGTGAAACTTAAATGAATTATATTTGTAAAATGCTTAAATAGTGCCTGGCACATAAGTGCTATTGTTGTTATTCTTGTTGTTCATTATTATTGGTATTTTATTCCAAAAGATTTTGAAGCCAGGCTTGTTTTCTCCTGAAAAGAAATTTGGGCTATAATTCTCTGAAGCTCCTGAATCAAGGCTTTCAAGAAGGAGACTGCCTGCCTTTCCCTATGGGATAACTATAAGATAAGGAATGATGGGGGCATGATCAATCTTTTTGAGGGTTGAATGGAAGCAATTTGTGGGGAGAAATCTCCTGCCATCATTTAACTGCAAGCCTTAGAGCAGAAACTTCCCGTTCATCTTTTTTTTCCCCCCTTTCATGTGATACATTTAATTAGTGTGAGAACTATATTATCAAAAGTCTGTTCATCCTTTTTAAAAGCAAGGAAGAAAGTTTCTAGGAATTATCAAATAAAACTCAAAGAAATTAAGGCCCAATATATGAAATAATAAAAATATTTCTGCAGCAAAAACAATAATTGCCTAATATATGCTCAAAAAGCAAAGCAGGTCTTTCTGTTATAAAGAAATGTCTGAGTACAAAAGCTTGAGTTTCTCTACTGAGAGAATGCCTAAGGGCCACATCCTTAGCGGTGGCCTCTGCTCAGAAAGTCACAGGCCTTGAATCCTTAGGCCTGGTCCTCCGGCTGATGTCAGTGGCTTCCATGTTGAGGCCCAAGAAAAAATATGAAATATCAGGTGAAATCAGAGAAATGAATCCAACTGTGGAAAAACAAAGACAGTTGTGGCTCCTTTTGTCTAGGGAATATAAATTAAACAAACAATGCTTCCTCACCTCTCACCTCGCCTCTGCCTCGTGTAAGTAAGGTGTAAGGTCCCCCCAGGTGGCCTTTCCCACAGTACTTCTAGGATCTAGGAGCTCCTTCTCTTTGGGACAACGGCTCAACTGTTAAAGAGCTCCTATGTTAAACTGATACTGCCGCCTTAAGTTTTACTCTTCAGTTTAGCTCTACATCTTGACAGAGGAGAACAAATTTATTCCACCTGTCACAGAAAAGCCTTTGAAATATTTGCAGACAATGACACGGTGTTTTTTTGGTTAACTTTTTTTTTTTTCCTCCACACTAACAGTGACCATTTCTATCAACTATCTCTGATTTCCTGACTGTCATCATTATTTGCCTTGCTCTAGTTGGTTAATATCCCCCAAGAATTGTGGTACCTACCACGGAACCCAGTAGTTCAGTGTGGTCTGACCACAGCCCACTGCAATAGGACCAGCGCTGCCTGTTATCACCACTTCAATTCCCTTCATGCAGTAAAAGATGGGGTTGTTTTTTTCCCAGCAGACACATCATGGTGTTGGCAAATATTCCACTTGCGGTTAAAATTCCCAGTTCTTTCATATGAACACTGTCCAGGTAATCTCCTCCATTCTTTTTTTATCCTAGATATAAAATCCTGCAATATTTCTGATACACTTCATCTTATTGAGATAGACAAGACACTCTAGACTGTCTAGACAATTTTGAATTCTGATTTAGCTCTGTGACTATACTTTCCAGCTTTGTGTCATTTGTAGGTTTCGTAAAAATGCCATAACCTATTGATGCATTGCAAAATAAAGCAAACTTTTCTGACATTATTGAAAGTGTAGGCTTGGGTACACTGTGCAGAATGACTTCTAAATTAGGTTGAGCAATTTATAGACAGCGTTTTTCAATTCTCTCCAGCCCACCTGCATGACATATAATACAAGGCTCACAAAGAAGGAAAAGAGGCCTCATTAGTGTGCATAGTGAGCAAGGAAGAAAACAGAAAGTAGTGACACTACCTGCATCTTACTCCCTATTCTTCTACTTTTGGTCTCAGGATTGGACCTTCTTGTGGTCTGATCCAGGTATCCTCCCCTGAGGGTAGATGAGACTCATGATGTGCTTATAGTTCCTTGTAGACCATAGTTCATGACCACTCCACTTCCCTGTACAGGAAGATCAGAGGCAACAGGTTGGTATCAGGGAATCATTTGAACAGAATGATCATAAATGCAGCAGCTCCTGTCTGTGCAAGATTCAAGCCTCTGATTGTTCTCATCTCCCTGACAGAACCATCACTTCCTCCCTCTTCCCTTCACCTCCACAAGATCAGTACCAGACAGAAAAGGAATTTTTCCCTCATTGATTTATTTCCTCTTAATTCGACCCAATCAGAGGAACTGGAGCCTCACTTTTATTAGCTTAGGGCTAGGAAAACAAAGCATACTAATAAAGTTAACAAACAGAAGCCATTTTATGGCCAGGGTCTGCTGACCAGTATAATAATTTCTCTGATACCATTGAACTGAAAATATACTCTGAATCTCAATATATTCAGCCTGACTTTTATTCCCCTCCCAAAGAGACATAATCATAACAATCATCTCTAGAAAGTTTCCTTACCTGAGCTGATATGGGCTCCTTTTTCCTCATATTCCAAGGTCAGATAATAGCTGTTCTACACAGTCATCAGAGCGGGAGCCATAAAACAAAAGCATACAGGGGACAGGAGAATATTTGGGAGCTGGCCCCAGAATCAGGCCTGGATTTCAGTACTGGCTTCTCTATCGACCAGTCATGGGATCCTGGGCAGATAGAAGTAGAATTGATATGACAAGACTTATTCAAGTTTGTAAATTAGTACAGTCCTTGGCATCTATAAAGTACTTAGTAAATATTAATTATTTTCAAACAGTTTTCTAATATATATGTTCAGCTTGCTTTTATTTTTAAGATTTATTTACTTATTTGGGAGAGAGAGAGAGAGAGAGAGAGACCATGAGCAAGAGGGGCAGAGAGAGAGTGATAATCTCAAGCAGATTCTGTGGTGAGTGTGGAGCCTGATGTGGGGCCCAGTGTCTTAATCCAGAGATCACGACCTGATCTGAAAACAAGAATTGGAGGCTTAACCAACTGTACCACCCAGGCTCCCCCAGCTTGTTTTTCTCTAGTATTTGGTTGCTATGCTTTGACTAAAACAGTTAAGAGACATAGTAATAGTAATAGTAATTAATAGTAATAGTAATAGTAATAATTCTAAGAGACTCTTAGAATCCTAGCATATTAGAGATCTAGTATGAACCATCTTTTTGCAGATGAAGAAATTGATGCCCAGGTAGGAAAAAGGAGTTTTTCAAGGCACACATTGAGTAAATGGCAGAGCCAGTACTCTAAACCAGGTATCCTGATCCCTAACCCCCAATCCTTCCTCAGTTATAGCCTTTTTTTTTTTTCCAGGAAGGAATCAGAATTATCTGTATAGCCAAGTGCAGATTTAGATACTGGCATATATGATATATTTATTTATATATAATTTTGTATAGAGAAATTTAAAGTATTATCTACAATGCTTGTGCATATGCCTAGCACAATGAATCTTATGCTGAAGACTCTCACTTCAAAACCCTGTTTACTAAGCACTATGGAATCATGGAAAGAACATAGAACTTGGAATTGAGTAGGTTTAGATTCAAATCCCAATTCTACTTCTTACTGCTTCCATGACCTTTAGCAATTTATTCAACCACTTTGAACTTTAATTTCTTCATCTGGAAAATGGGGGTATTAGCCCCTATTAGTATTTTTGTGATGCATATGGCATATCCAGTATGGGAGCACAATGGCCATCATACATTGGCACCGCTCCTTAGATGCTTCTCTCTTGATTCCCCTGATTTTGGTGCTCTGCTGGAAGTAAGACACTGTCAGGTGCTTGTGAGATGGGAACCATGCTTGAAAGGAAAGACAGTTATCTGTTTTCTTTGTCATGAGTGGAATGGGAACACAGTAGTTGGATTTTTCCCACAAGTCTGCTTGTGAGCTTTTGATTGTTTTGTAGAGAACATCAACTCGGGAAGTATGACAAGACCCAGAGTTGCTTACCATGGGGATATTGTCTCTAGATTGTTCAGTGCTGGGCCTTGGTTTTATTGGCTAGACATAGAGCCATCTATGCATCAGGATAATATATCCTAATCCTCACAACCTTCCCTTGGTAAACCTTATGCATTAGGTATTTATAAATATTTGTGGAAGGAAGAAAGAAAGGAAAGAAGGGAGGAAATAGGGTTGTTTCAAGTATTCAACAGTGACTGGCCTTTGAGAACTAGGAAATAATGTTTTGTTCTGAGAATTAACCTATATAATCCATCCATAATGGATCAGATCAGTATACGCAAAGTCATCTGAAAGCAATAGTGTAGATTCTTAGAAAAATAAAACTTTTATATCAGTTGCTCTCCAGCCTGGCTAATGATCCCTTAAACATTCAGATTCCTAAACCCTTCCACAGACCCAATAAATTAGACTTTCTAGAGCCAAAAAGGTCTTTATTTATTTAAAGTCTTCCAGGTGCTTTGGGGGCAATCAGCTGCACGCTAGCCAGTAGATTGGCTTTGGGAACCATAGTTCCACTGTAAGAGGTATGAAAAGGATTAACACATATGAAGAGCAATGTGTAGGTAAGAAGAGGGTTGTTCAGCAAAGGAAATGAGGGGAAAGGACATACTTGGCACACTCTAGCTAAGGCAAGCCGGATTCTGGAATTGGGTCCCCTAACAGAAACATCTAGACCATCTGGAGGGCAGATTCCTGTTGAGGGGATACCGAGCCAGATGAGCCTGACATATTGAAAATTTGAGTCACCTAACTCCCCTAGTCAAAGTTCCTTGCTCACTGAGCAACCTTCTGATGATCTCTCTTCCCTTGCAACTGGTAATAGGGAGAAAAGGAGCAGATCAGGTCAAGTGTTTCCAACTGTAAATTAATAAACTGGCATTCTGGTTATATATCAGTCTCTTGTGAGTTAGTATGAGTCAGCATCCCTGAGTCTAATCAACACAGAGTCTCTGCCACGATCAAATTTCTGATGCTGTAAAACTGAGGGCATGACCTAGGACCCCAATGAATTCTTAAGAGTGAAAGTATCCCATTCAGTCCCCAGGAAGCGAGCCAGTTACCCTCTCCTGGGGAAAGGGGTGAAAAGGAGCCCATTTCCTGGGGAAACACACTCTGGACAACTTTCTTAATACTGTATATGCCTTACCAGGTACGTGAATTTGAAAAAAGGGATTAGATTCTTATAATAGGAAAGTTATTTAGAATGCTTTTTCTGTTGTCAAAAGCCTTTCATATGTATCGCTTACTTGACATTGGCACTAGCTTAGGAGGTAAGTCAGGCATATATTATTATTACTCTTATTTCGGACATGAGAAATCCGGCATAGTCACTTACCTCAGACCTAAAGTAAATGGCACAGCTAGGACCAGAATCCGGATCTTTTGACTCTTTTCTTTTTCTCACTTCCTCTCTAATAAAGAGAATACCCTAGACAGAACCCTAATAGAGTACTACAAACACCTAAACAAGAGTGGGACTGTGTTTACATGTGTGCATAGGGACTGGGTTAAGGACACAGATATGGAGAGACAAGTTGACAGAAGAGCAGAAGAGAAATCAGTAGTGATAAGAAAGAACATCAAAGTTTTTTTTTTAGCCAAGAGAACTGAGAAATGATTCAATGTAATTGAACACATTATTTATTGAGCACCTATTGTGTGCAAAGCCTTTTGTGCTGGGTACTACCAAGAGGAGCAAAGCTTATGAAAGAACATTTTTTAACATGTATTTTGGTGTGATGAAGAGGAACCCACCCCCAATTTTTTTTCTTCTTTATGGTAGCATCAAAAGACTGCAATCCATACCCAGACTGTTTATAGGGAGGTGGAAGAGGGGAGATTGGGGTCCTTAAGAGGCTGACTATGATTAGAACTCTGGCAGACAAGATCATTTGGAAACACAGGCTTGATAACATCTCATCAGGGATAGATGCTTGTGCAAAATCCTTGGGGAAATAAAAAAAAAGATGCAGCTTCCTTAACACTTTTCCATCATTGTATTTTATCTTAGATCTTTAAGTCCTTGGTAACTTCACCAGTGACAGTTCCCAAAATAAGTCCTGTTTTTTAAAATGCTTTTTATAACTGCATGAAAACAAAATCCAGATTTCAGAGGCATAAGAATTATGAAAGGGGCAAGTCCTGGGGCAGCTCTTTCTCCTACATTGACCCATGTTCCATCATGACCCACAGTTGGGACAAGGGGCTGCAGCCAGACCTCTTTTAATTAGCTCACAAACGCTGCCCTGTGGCTTGCGTCAGTCCTCATATTTTGCTAACTGGTTGATTCCATTTTCTCTGTATAAATCTGTACATTCTGATGTGAGCACTCTGGGGTGGCAAAGGGAGAAAGAGCTGCTTGTTCCCCACCCGATCGGTTCATGTCTGGCTGGATCAGCCTCCCACCTCTCAGGCTGATTCATCAGGCTCAGTCTATTCAAACAGATGGGACTTCTATTTAGGTATTTTAATAGCATGTATTTAAGATGCCCTATTGAGAATCTGATCTGACAGAGGTTTGATGAAGTGTTGATGGGCTAAGAAACAAGGCTTACTAGGCAAATAGCTTCTTCTCAAACCAGATAGTTTATATCAATTCAATCAAGTACTTAACTAAGGGCCTACTGTGTGCCAGTGTGCCCAGTGTTGAGTTAATAGAGCCAGAAAAGAAGTAGAATGCTTGGCAGACAGGCCCTTGGAAGCTTCTTTTTCTGGGGAAAAATGGTACATGCATGAATGTCTTTGTAATTTTACAGACATCTTTGACTGCCTACTAGGTGCAAGAGGTTTGCACAAGTAAGCAGCTAAATAGGATAGTGGCCATACCATGTTTATATCAAGCCTACATCAAACATTTCAAGGAAAATGGCTCTTTTGTGTCATGATGAGAAATGTGAAAAAAAAACCCGCATATTTATTGAGCACCTAAATTGAATGTACTGAATGTTCTTCAATGCATCATGTTCCTTCTTGATACCATGCTGTTACTTTTACTGCCCTGACTTTAAGTGACATTCACTCTTCCTTTTATGCTTATTCAAATGTCATCTTTTTTTTTCTTTAGATCAAATATGACCTTCTCCAAAAACCTTTTACACCTAACTTTCCAGCAATAATGGTATCTCTTCTTCATAGCTTTTTTTTTTATTAGTAACATGCTCTTTAGAACTTCAACTTAGTACCTAACAGCTTATACTGTCTTGCATTGGTCTCTAATCTTTCAGGTTTGTGAGACCTGTATAATCAATACTGCAAGCTCTTTGAGGTAAAACTCAATTCATACTTGTATAATCAATATTTGTTGAGCAACTACTTTGCCCCAAGTCACCACTGTAGGAAAACCAAATATAAATAAGATTCCTGCTCTCAAAGAGCTCATATACATTTGCTACTCTGAAATGGAATCAGAATCTCCCAGAAAGTACTTATCATTGTGTCAGATACATAGTAAGTTTTCTAAAAATTGACACCATTATTAGTTATTATTTTGCTGAAACTGAATGGGAGGGTGGAAAGTAGAGAGAAGAATGGATGGGGATCCCTGGGTGGCTCAGCGGTTTAGCACCTGCCTTTGGCCTAGGGCTTGATCCTGGAGTCCTGGGATCAAGTTCTGCATTGGGCTCCCTGCATGGAGCCTGCTTCTCCCTCTGCCTGTGTCTCTGCCTCTCTCTCTCTGGCTCTCTCATGAATAAATAAATAAAATCTTTAAAAAAAAAAAAAAAAGAATGGAGACAGGAAGCTACAACTGTTAGGTTTGGAGGTGTGTAACAGAAAACCCAAATCAAATGGCTTAAGCAGCAAAGGGAATTTATTGGCTTTTCTAACTGAGAAAGACCAGAGATACAATGATGATTGGTTATGATTCAATCAGGGCTTTGGCTTCATCTCTTTATGACTCTTTTCGGTACTACCTTTTTGTGTGTTGGCTTTATCCTCAGGATGGTTGCAAGATGACTCTAGTAATTCCAGGCTTCAAATTTACACATAACATCCAGAGGAAGGGAGACTTCATCTCTTCTGGTGGCTCTGTTAAAAATAAGGAAATTTCCTTCCTCAAGACTCCAGCAAATCTCCTTTCTTACCTCAGTGTACCAAGTGAGTCAAAAGCCTTTTTCTTAACCAATTCCTTGGCCAAGGACTGTCATAGATTGCTAGGGTTAGGCTAGGTTCCTAGTGCAGACTAGATGAGATTACTGTCAATTAGGATAGCCTGCTTATACTGCAGTTACAGCCAACTCCCAAATCTCAGTAGCTTAATACAGCAAAAATTTGTTTCTTGATCTCTGCATGCCAGTGTAGGTCGGCAGGGGGAGCTCTACCATTATGGTCACTCGGACCCAGTCTGATGGAGGCTTTACCTTGGCAAATGGTTTAGCAATCACTGCAGCAGGGGGAAAGGGACCTGCTGAATCCTACACTGGTTCTTAAAGTCTTCTGCCTACAAGTGATATAGATCACTTCTAGTCACATTTTATTGGCCAAAGCAAGTCACATGGCCACATCTAACTGAAACAAGCTACGAAATGCAGTCTTACTAGGTGTCTAGGAGAACTAGAATATTTACAAATAGCCCCAATCATGACTACATTACTCTTGGCTCAATCAGGACCAACTGTATGGAGGACTCTGCCTGGAGCACATGTACTTCTTTGGAAAGGAGATCCCTTAGCAAAAATCAGGTATTACTAAGAAGGGAGCAATGGATATTGAATAGGCAACCAATAATGTTTATTACAGAGGTTATATGAAGGCAAACTGATCTCAGACATCAAATAAATGGAGAAAGCAAGACCACAAACAGTTTGGCAAAGGTCAAGAAGAGAGGAGCAACCACTGTAGGAATGTAGCCACCTAGAGATCTGAACAGCAGGAAGGGCCCAGATAAAAATAAGCTGGAGTGCATGTGTTAGTATCTTTGCTGCTGCACTTCCTAGCCCAGGCATAGAAGCACAGAAAGCAGATTAGGAACATATGATTTGAGGGGCTTTGGGGGAGATCTTCAGTTGTTAAAGAAGGTGGAGAGCTGAAGAAGTCAAGGGGTTCTCAAATGGGCAGTGGGGCCAAAGTCATAATATAACCCAGAACCAGTCACATTCTCAAACTAGTTTTAAGTCTTTGAGAAGTAACCTCTAACAGTAACAAAGACTTGTGGAAAGTGGTACAGACAGATGGAATGGAATCCAAATCAGGGAAAATGGAGGGCAGCCAATCTGAAAGAGATACTGAAATAAAGATGAGGCCTTTTGTCCCATTGGGCCTACAGATATTGGAAAAAGAAGGTCTCCATGGGAGAAGGGAGTGTGAATTTAGAGTAGAGCCATGTTTGTACCCAGGGGAGGCAACACAAAATAAAATAAAGAATTCTTCTAGATCAGCAGTCAAAAAACTTGGGGTTGAGGCCCAAATACAATATGGGCAAGTCATTATAAATTCTTTCAACTCGTTTCCTCAGCTGAAGAAAGAAGGTAATAATCCTTTCTCTTCCTTCCTCAGAGCTTTATGTGAAGATTGAATGAGATAGAAAAATGTCTTGGTAGACTACAAAGCCCTAGAGAAATGTATGTATGGGACTATAACACTGATGTGGATCAGTGGGAAGAGTTGAAGAAGTTTAGATTTAGGTGAAATGCTGTCTCAAGTGAACAGGGCCCAAAGGGAAGTACAGAGTGAAGGTGGAGCTATCAGTGGGCTCATAGGCATCATCTAAGCTAAGACTTTTTTTTCCTTTCAAGATTTTATTTAAATTCAGGTTAGTTCACATATAGTGTAGTACTAGTTTCAGGTGTAGAATTTAGTGACTGACCAGTTGCACATAACACCCAGTGCTCATTACATCATGCCCATCACCCAATTACCCCATCCCCCCACCCATCTCCTTTCTAGCAACCTTGTTTGTTCCCTATATTTGAGTCTCTTATGGTTTGCCTCCCTCTGTCTTATTTTCCCTTCCCTTCTCCTATGTTCATCTGTTTTGTTTCTTAAATTCACATGAGTAAATTCATATGGTATTTGTCTTTCTCTGACTTATTTTGATTAGCATAATACCCTCTACGTCCATCCACATCATTGCAAATGGCAAGATTTCATTCTTTCTGATGGCTGAGTAATATTCCATTATATATGTGTGTGTGTGCATGTGTGTGTGTGTGTGTGTGTGTGTGTGTGTATACACCCCACATCTTCTTTATCCTCTCATCAGTTGATGGACATTTGGGCTTTTTCCATATTTTGGCTATTGTGGGTAGTGCTGCTATAAACATTGGGGTGCTTGTGTCACTTCGAATCAGTATTTATGTATCCTTTGGATAAACAGTAATGCAATTGCAAGATCATAGGGTAGCTCTATTTTTAACTTTTTGAAGAACCTTCATACTGTTTGAGTAGCTACACCAGTTTGCATTCCCACCAACAGTGTAAGAGGGTTTCCCTTTCTCTGCATCCTCACCAACGTCTATTGTTTCCTGAGTTGTTAACTTAGCCATTCTGACTGACGTGAGGTGGTATCTCACTGTGGTTTTGGTTTGTATTTCCCTGATGATAAGTGATGTTGAGCCAACAAATTAGGGAATCTGGAAGAAATGGATAAATTCCTAGAAATATACAACCCACCAAAACTGAAGCAGACAGAAATAGAAAACTTGAACAGACCCATAACCAGGAAAGAAATTGAACCAGTAATCAAAAATCTCTCAACAAACAAGAGTCCAGGGCCAAATGGCTTCCCAGGGAAATTCTACCAAACATTTAAAGAATTAATACCTATTCTTCTCAAACTGTTCCAAAAAACAGAAATAGAAGGAAACTTCCAAACTCATTCTAAGAGGCCAGCATTACCTTGATTCCAAAACCACAGACCAATATCCCTGATGAATATAGATGCAAAAATTCTCAATAAGATACTAGCTAATTGGGTCCAACAGTACATTAAAAAGGATTATTCACTACGACCAAGTTGAATTTATTCCTGGGCTGCAGGGGTGGTTCAATATCCGCAAGTCAATCAACCTGATACACCACATTAATAAAAGAACCATGTGATCCTCTTAATAGATGTACAAAAAACATTTGACAAAATATAGCATCCATTCTTGATAAAAAGAAAAGAAAAACTTCAAGAAAGTAGGGATAGAGGGAATATACACCTTAACATCATAAGGCCATATACTAAAGACCCACAACTAATATTGTCCTCAATGGGGAGAAACAGAGCTTTTCCCTTATGTTCAGGAACAAGACAGGGATGGCCACTCTCACCAGCGTTGCTCAACATAATACTGGAAGTCCTCGCCTTAGCAATCAGACAACAAAAAGACATAAAAGAATTCTGAGTAGGTAAGGAAGAAGTCAAACTTTCACTCTTCACAGACAGAATGATACTCTGTGTGGAAAACCTAAAAGACAGCATTCAAAAATTGCTAGAACTGATACGGAACTCAGCAAAGTTCGTAGGATACAAAATCAACACACAAAAGTCTGTTGTACACACCTATAATGAAGCAGCAAAAAGAGACATCAGGTAATCAATCCTATTTACAATTACACCAAAAACCAAAGATACCTAGGAATACGCCTAACCAAAGAGATAAAAGATCTTACTCTGAAAACTATAGAACACTCATGAAAGAAACTGAGGAAGACACAAGAAATGGAAAAACATGCCAAGTTCATGGATTGGAAGAACAATTATTGTTAAAGGTCTATACTTCCCAAAGCAATCTACACATTCAATGCAATCCCTATAAAAATGCCACCAGCATTTTCACAGAGCTAGAAGAGACAATTCTAAAATTTGTGTGGAACCGAAAAAGACCTTGAATAGTGAAAGCAATATTAAATAAGCTAAGACTTAATTGCAAGAAAGAGAAACCCAACTCAAATTGGCCTAAGAATAAAATATATCAACTCACATAATGGAAATAATTGCAAGGGTAAAATGACTTTTAGTGTGGCAGGACTCGAGTGTTATGGTTAGAAATTTGTCTCTCACTATTTCTAGTATCTGCCTTCTTCTATGCTGGCTTCATTTTCAGACAGGCTGTCCTCAATTGGTGACAAAGATTGTCCACTAGCAGCTACCAGTTAAGTAACTCTAGTAGAAAAAAGAGAGTGCCTTTTTCTCATTTCAACAAAAATCTTGAGGTAGCTCTGTCTGGCCTGAATCACATGCTCCTCTCGAATCGATCACTATGACTGGCATCAATCCCAGCTGAATCACATGGATGGAACATGGGGGAGTAAATGAAAACCACCCACTCCTACCATAAGGAAGTAGGCTAAAAGGCTTGTTCCAGAGTGATGACTGTGGATACACAGGACAGAGGAGGGAAGAAAATCAAGGGAGAATTCAAGGCAGAGGGAAAGTTGCACTTACGGAAAAAAGGCAAGTTTAATAATGAACTCACCAAGTGCACTCGGGATGCGGAGGTGGTGTGTAATGAGACAGCTGCTGAAACAGAGATCTGTCAGTCAAAAGGACATAGTTAAGAATTCCCAGAGTGGCCAATGCACTCTTTGAGAAAAAGTAGTTTAGGAGGCAAGAGTAGCCACTGTTACAGACTTTCAGTTAGTTCTTTGCTTGGTACGTGTTTTTGTTCCTGTTAGGGGTGAGGGAGAGAGGGCATAGACAGTGTCTGTCTTGAAGGAGTAGACTAATGCAGGAGGCATGGACATAGATGCCCATAACACTGCCATAATTTTATTGCTCAGCAGGAAAAGCAGCAAAGAAATTATCACTAAATTTACTAGAAGTTATAGCCTGTCAAAGAGATGTGAAATGTGACTGATACACAGCATGGTGAGTCCTCCTCACCCTTCCCCCCCAAACATAAAGGCCCACCCTGTTTTGCCTTTTTTCCATCCTCTTACATACACATTACACCTACACACAGGCACATAACAGCAGGGAAGCATTCTCTTGGAACACTATCAGAATCATTCTTTAGACCTCCCGGGTAGGTCACTACCCTGAAATGAAAAGCTGCCAGCCTCCTGTTTTTTTGAAGCCAGTGGAATAAGGGCAGCTTAAAGCTAACTGCATACTGAGCCAATACTTGTGAAAGGCAATTTAGTTCTGGATCCCACCTCTGGATCTTAACAGTTGCCCTCACCACCAGCCCAGACTGGTATGCTTTCAAGCATGTTCAAAAGAAGGGCCTCACCTCCTGCTTAACCAAACGAAGAGGTTAGTCCACTTCTGACCCTGGACTTGAAGGTGTGACTATGTGACAGAGCATAGGAGCAAAGAGATCACAGTTCCAAGTGAGGGCACTGGGAGGCCAGGATTAGTCCCTGTTATGACTTAGAGTCCGAATCCCAGAAACAGATGTAAAGAGGAATTCAGAAGTTCCTCCAGGAAAGAAAATCCAGAACTCTTGAATTCTTACCTCATATGCTGGCCTATTACTGTGTTCTCTGTAGCTGTTGCCAGAAAGGCTCTCAGGTCAGATACTCTAGAGTTCTGGTATTCTCTGATGACCCTCACATCCAAAACAGACATCTGGGATTATAAGCCCCACTTCTATTCCCCAATAAATGACAGTAACTATCACACACAGTTCTGGCAGATGTGTATTACTTTAAAAACAAATAGCACAGAAACATGGAATTACTGTATGACCCAGCAATTTCACCCCCCCAGATTGAAAATAGGTACTCAAGTGCCTGTACACAAATGTTCATAGCGGGATTATTCACAATAACCAAAATGTGGAAACAATCTAAATGTCCATCAACAGCTGAATGGATGAACAAATTGTGGTATATATACACAATGGAATACTATTTAGCCAGAGAAAGGAATACAGTACTGATATATGCCACATGGATAAGTCTTGAAAACAATATGCTAAAGAAGGGAAAGAAGCCAGACACAAAAAGTCACATACTGTACAATTCCATCTATACAATAGATGTATAGATGGAATAGTACCCAGAATAGGTAAATCCATAGAGAAGACTGGTCGTTGCCAAGGGCTGGGAGGAGGGGAGAATGGGAACCAACTGCTTAATGGGTACTGGGTTTTCTTTTGGGATGATGAAAATGCTTGGGAACTAGGTAGAGATGGTGGTTCCAATATCTTGCGAAGGCACTAAATGCCAATGAATTGTATACTTTAAAATGGTTAGTTTTCTGTCATGTGAAATTTTACTACAATAAAGACATCTGATAAAAAGGGGGAAGGGATACTGATTCAGTTGGCATATACCTTTATCCCCTTACTCCCTCCCTTCTTCCTACCTGAAGGTGTAAGTGGATCAGTCAAGAATGGCAAAGCAGAAAGATAAAAGAAATCTGGGTCTTTGATATCATGAAGGAAACTATGGTAACATCAATTTTAATATGAGCCAAATAAAACCCCCAGTTGAAACAGCACAGTCTTTGTTCTTACAAACTTCCTCTTTAAAAAATGACCATAAAAAAAAAATGACCATAACACAGACTAAGTGAACAAATTCACATGTCAGCCTTGGGTTAGATTTATTTGTTATATGTACTTTTGGTTAGATGGTTTCACCAGTTGCTTGGAAAATGCCCTTTGCTACGCAGATCCACACTCCCCATCTGTAAGCATTCTAAAAGGGAAGATCATTAATACAAAACAGCATCACAAACATTAGATCTACAAGCAACAACAGAAACTGAAAATAACTGTCTTTTATGTAAAGGCCATAGTTTTTACTCCTGGCCTGAATAAAAATAATCGTGTGGTCATTCAGTATGTATTGATGACTACTTACTATGTGCCAACCCCTGAGTCAGAGATATAAGCCAGAAAACTACAGTGACCAAGGAAGATAAAGTCTCTGCCCTCATGGAGCTTACATTCTAGCAAGAGGGAGATGCAAACAATAAGCACATAAAAAATTTCCCATACACTATATATTAATACAATGCATAGGGCTTCCAACCATCCTGATTTCAGTACTGGCTCTTAGCTCTCCCATCTCTGGCGTGGTTCTGCAGGGTCCTCGGGCCCCTCTGTCCCCCACAAGTCAGCAGCACTTTCAACACTGCAGCCTTGATCTCAGTAGTCAAAACGTCTCAGTTCCTCACCCAGGAAAAAAAAAAAACAGATAAAAAACCCTCCACCTGACGTTATCCCCAGGAAAAAAAAAAAAACAGATAAAAAACCCTCCGCCTCACTCTAACCAATCCCACCCCAAAAAGGCGAAAAATTAAACCAGAAGCAAAATCCATCATTGTTCTCAAGAACAAAGAGCCTAAAAGCAGAATGAAGCCTACCTTTATGGTAGAGAGCCAAGGAGGGAAGGAGGGCACACACGGCATTCAGGTAAAAAACTTGTATATAGGGAAAAATGCAAATACTAAGTACAATACATGTAACTCTAGTGCATGAAGAAAATGCCCTGACCAGTGCTGTCCAACAGAAATATAATGCAAGCTACACATGTGAGTCATTTTACAATTTTTAAATCTTCTAACAGCTACATAAAAAGTAAAAACAAGTGGAATTAGTTTTAATAGTACATTTCCTCTAACCCAACATATCTACAGTATGATTTTTTAGACACATAATCAATAGAAACATTATTAATATGGTATTTTACATTCTATTCTGTATTTCCATATTGAGCCTCCAAAATTTGGTATGTATTTTATATTTACAGCACATCTCAATGTGGACTAGATACATTTCAAGTACTCAGTAGCCACATGCAGCTAGGCGCTACCCTAATGGACAATGCAGCCCTAGAAAAAATACTCACTAAACTGCCTTTTCCATGAACATGAAAGCTAATTGTTTCACCAGAATTGAAGCTTCTAGATGTCTCACTGGCTGTGCCCAAGAAGCTATATACCAGCACCCTCCACTGTTAGTCCTGGGTTCACAGGCCTAGGTACTGTGAACCACAAGTAAACATAATTAACTGATTAAAAGACTATACATATATTCATAATTCAAGCAGGGAAAAATGATCAGGCTTGGTGAGAAGGTTGTTCGCCTTGCCAATACATCAGTCCATCCATCCATTCAACATTGATTAGGCCTGCAACATGCCAGAATTAATTCTATGTGCTAGTATCCTGCCTGCAGAGTTTACAGTCTTTTAGGGGAAACGGTGAGAGGCATAAATAATTACGTAAGAAATAAACAAGTTCATTTCAAATAGCAATTTTGCTATGAAGAAAATAAAACAGGAAAATACCGTCATGAATGGAAGAGATTAGTTAATAGCGCAGAGGCTTCTCTGAGAAGGTGGCATTTAACCTGAAAATAAAGTAAGAGGGACAAGGATGGATTAGAGTGTTTCATGCAAAGAAAACAAGGCAAAGACCTAAGGCAGAAAGCAGCTTGGCATATTTGCAAAACAGAGAGAATGTCAATATGGTTAGAGAGTAGTTAACTAGGGGAGAGTAGGGGATGTGGTCATAAAAGTAGTCAGAGGCCAGACCACTTAAGGTCTAAGGAAAAGAGTTAGTAAGGAGTTTGGAAGTTATTCTAAGAGAAAAATCAATGAAGGATTCTAAGGGGGGGAGAGAGTCATCTGATTTACATTTTAAAAAGTCTGTGTGTGGGAATGATCAAATCCCCCCCGCACATTTGGGTGGTAGTTTAAGAGTAGAAGTTGGGGGACCAACTGGCAGGCTGCTGCAGTAGCCAAGGAGAGAGGTGCTGTGGCATGCATGGAGTAGGCTGGTAGTGGCAGTAGTGAGAAGTCAGATTTACAATATACTTTCAATTTACCAGCAATTCCTATCAGCTCTACATTCAAAATTAGATTATATAGATTATATTTTGAATCTACAAGGACGTGCTGGTGAACTGCATGTGAGATGAAAAAAGGGAAGGATGGCTATTAGAATTTCGCCTTGAGTACAGAGTTGAAATGATGGTGCCACTTACGGAGATGTGGAGCTGAAATAGGAGCAAAACCTGCCCCTTCTTCTGTATTTCTGATCTTGATAACTAGAACCACCATCCAGTCAGAAGCCTGATCTTCATCCAAGGTACTGCTCTATCCAGTTACCAAATCCATTAATTCTATCACCCCAGTTTTTCAAATCTGTCTCCTCCTTTCGATCTCCACTGACTTGGACAGTTCATTAGACCAAAATACTCACCAAGACTACTGAAACGGCCCTTAATAATCTCTAGTTTTAAACTCCAACTTAACATCAATGCTACAAATTGTTCCCTTGCCTGCAATTCTCCAACAATCTATTTGAAGAGTAATTTGGCATTACCTATCAAAGTTTAAAATGGACATGCCCTTTGGTTGACCCTCCTTTATGATTCCATCGTTTAGAAATACTCAAAGAATGAAAATATGAGGGCACATTAACAGTGAAAAAATAGATACTACTTAAGTGCCATTCAATAAGGAAACTATTACATAAACCAACCTATAATACAACTACATTATAACATTCTATCCAGTCCTTATTTATTTGGCCCCACACCCAGTGTGAGCCCATTGCGGAACTTGAACTCATGACCTCAAGATCAAGACCTGAGCCAAGATCAAGTGTCAGATGCCTGACAGAGCCACCCAGGCACCCCTAGTACTTATTTTTTTAAATGAAGTAGATCTAAATATATTGATATGAAAAGATACTTCAAAAGCAAATGGCAATGTGGATGTGGTTGCAATTATTGAAAAAGCACTGCAGTACATCTGGGGGCATGGTGTCTATGTTGTTCCTAAAGGCCTTAAGGTCCAGGATGATACACATTAAACTATCAATAATTGTTTGCCTCAGGGTAGTGAGATGGGGATGGGGATGGGCTGGGAGGGGTTCTACTTTTTAAAACTATATATATTTATTATTGGATGAATTTTTAAATAATTACTAATACATTTATATAACAACAAAACTGTACAACCATCCTGTGTGTCTTAACATGATTCAAGTCAGTTTAGGACCTGGCACTAGCCTTTTTTCAGACTAGTTCCTCAGATTTATTTACATTAGGTGGGCGATAATGTACTTTTGTGTGATGGGAAATGTGGGTTGATTGTTGGAACTGGGTTGTGTACTAGGCCTATCTGCTTTGCAACTGGAAGAAAGGCATCATCTAGTACTCAGAGGATGTGAAGCTTTTTCTAAAGAGAAGTTAAGGTACTCATTTCTTTCCTTGAGGGCACAGCAGAATCAGTTCATTCCTTTAACTCTTCAAAGAAAGAAAGAAAATTTCATGACTCTTTTCTCAACCTGTTTGGCTTTACATGGTTTAAGAGGACCTGTACTGATCTTGTTCAGTTTGTTTCTTTCACAATATAGAAAGCCAACAGAATAGACAGTAAATTTGCCATAACACCAGTTCCTTTCTGAAAATCTTCCTCATTTCCCCAAGCAATTTTTAGGTAAAGAAAAACAAAATGATAGCAGCCCAGCTAGAGATCTCCTAGAGATAACACATGTGAAATAGCTTTGGTAGAAACAAAATGTTAAACAAATAAAACAATTTATAAATTCTAAAGATTTTCATGTTTTTTGATTTCCACTTTTTTTTTTTTTTAAATTTTATTTACTAATTCATGAGAGAGACACAGAGAGAGGGAGACATAGGCAGAGGGAGAAGCAGGATGCCTGTGGGAAGCCAGATGCAGGACTGGATCCCAGAACCCCAGGATCACGCCCTTGAGACAAAGGCAGACGCTCAACCACTGAGCCACCCAGGTGCCCCTGATTTCCACTTCTTAATCATTTTTTTTTTAACTCAGGAAAAAAGAGAACAAGAAGGTACATATTTAAGTCTTTCTATTGTTGTCCTGGCTGGGAATCTAGCCTTAGAGCCAACTGGTAGAAAAGAAAATGAACTGCTCTTCCCAATCTTGTTTCCATTCAGTATCCAATTCTCTCAAAATGATACCAAAAAGAGTTATGAAATATTCAATTATTTCTTCCTCAGTCATTCAGATGATTAGAAATGAAGTATCTTGGCAAGATAGGAAAAGAGAAACCTAATTAGCAATTGTTTAGGATGAGGTTTGCTACCTTTTAAATCCTAAACCTACCACCTACACTAGTCCCTTAATTGAAATATCCTTCACCTGGCTGGAATTGCTTTTTGCACATCAGAAAACTTCCTGGCTTGTGTTGTTGTTAGGCCGCATTTAAAAATCTTTGACCTATCACTTACCTCCATAAGACAGCAGAGCAGAAAAGAATCACTGTGATCCTAGCATAATCCTCTCCTTATTAACAGCTGAGAAACTGGCCTAGAAAGACTGCATCAGGTAACAGTGTTGACGTGCAAGTGTCTATTTAACTGCAGCTGGGACCAGAACCTAGTCTTCTGAGTTCCAGGCATGCCAAATTGGATACATTTTTTTAATAATCTAAGCTTATACTCCTTAAGTAGTGGAAATACTCCCTAAGCATTGTTTTGGGGAAAAGGGGCAACTAAGAAAAAGGCTTCCACTTCAAGCACAGATAGAATGAAAGTAGTTTTCCACAAGATATAAGGTTATGATTACCTAAAGTCCCAGGCTGTTATGAATAATGTTTTTTAGTGTGGTAGGAAGAGAAAAAAGTTCCTTTGAAAGCATTAACCTCTCATGCTGACTCTTAGCAGTGGGAAGATGGCACCCCCCTGGTTAGGGAAACATCTTGGAAAGGCCACTTTGGATATAAGAGCTTTCAAGGCCTTACTTGAACTAGGAATAAAATAAAGACATTATTTTCTCTATTACATTTATAACTTTCTAAGGCCTTTGGGGGGAAAAAAGGCTGATAAAGAGAAGAAAACAGGAAGTTGAAATTTTAGCAAGATTTGAAGGCAGGACTCTACTTGGGATGAAACAAAGGAGGATGGTAGAAACTCTTTAAGAACGGGATGTATATGATCTACTCTTACATTCCTTGACTCTGCAATGCTGAGATAAAACACTCATTGCCCACCTCCTGCCCACTACTGTAAAAACTTCAGTGAATATCTGCTACATGGACTTGTGCTGATGGCACTGTGGGAGTTGGTATAGGTGGTGTGGAGGAGAGAAACCAGGAAAGCAAGAAGGCAAAGCAGGATATAAACCACCAGCCCCTTCCACAACTCTCCCCATCAAAAAGAGAAATGAAAGTGGAAGAAGTATCCCATGATATTAAGATAAAAGTGTTCTATTTAAATCTTACAGGAGAGGGAAAGGTTGGGACACCTGGGCAGCTGATACTGGAGTTATAATAATATGGTCAGCTCCATTCAGAGACGAGTTCCTGGCCATACCTTATCATGGGCGGTGGGTAGTAACAATTCTAGCCATCCTGAGATCTACAGACACCATGACTACATCTATCAATCAACCTCGTGTGTGAACTTGCCCTCACTAGAGCTTCAGAGGCTAAGTGGCAGGGTTACCATTTTTGGTCATTTCTGTCACTAACTGGCTCTTCTCAACAGATTATTGTGCCATTCAACAGACAAAAATTTGTCTGATTAAATAATATCAAACTCAATTATTGAGTCCTTAGTATGCTGTTGAAATATGGTAGTAATGTCCAAAATTTTGCATACTGAATTATATTTCCCTACTAATTCTGAGCATAAAATCAGAGATATTTCTCTGAGGAGAAAGATGAACCCAGAATTTTTAAAAAGTAAGTCACACCTGAAAGTCCTAGTATTAATATAAAAGTTTGCTTTTGTTACCCTATTTAATTCTATTGCATATTTTCTACATGAACTTCTGTAAACATCCATTTGATTTTTTTTCAAAATGGAAGTATCTTTTCCATTATAGCACACTAAGACCAGTTAATTGTCATCTCTAATTTTATATATATATCTTTAAATACAAATATCTACCACACAAGTTTGTTATAAAGGATTAAATGAGTCAACATATGTAAAGACATACAGTAAATACTGTGTTAGATACTTTATACATACATATGTAGAAAAACAGAATTCTTAAAACATAATGGATATCTTTTCCTATCAATACATTCTTTTTAACAGCTACAGGACTTCATGGGAGCATAATTCCTGATCAATGCATATTTAGTATATCTATATATCTATATTCTATTTCTAATACTGCTGCAATAAATACTTGTGTCTTCACTTATATTTTTCTGTAGCATAAATTCCATACACACACACACACACACACACACACAAGGAACAAGGCCTTGAGGTATGCTCATACATACAGCAGAGGAGGAAATAAAATCTGAAGACTGAGAAGGAATAGCCAGTGAAGCAAGGAGAACCATGACAGCATAATGGCTAGGATACCAAATGAAAATGTTTCAAGAAGAAAGAATGAATTGACAGCATCAAAGACTGAAGAGCAGTCAAAAAGACTGAAGAATAAAGGGCTGTTACATTGGACAGTTATGACTGGAAAAAGTCATTTCAGCATAATAATAGGGCAAGACACAAACTGCAAGAGGGAAAGAAATATGCAACCAGTTTATATGATTCTCTAAGAAGCTGGTGGATGACAGGAAGGAAAAACTAAAACAGTAGCTCTAAGAAGCAGAACATGCAAGTTAGGCTCAAGAAAAAAATAGCAACATTTATTCACTGAAATGAAGAGCTGACAGTTCATGTACAACTGTTTTTTGTTTTTTTTTTTTTAAGATTTATTATTTATTTGAGAGAGAGAAAGAGAGTGCAAGCGAGTGAGAGAGCAGGGCAGAGGGAGAGAGAGGGAATCCTGAGCAGATTCCCCACTGAGTGCAGAGCCCAACACAGCACTCAATCCCACCACCCTGAGGTCATGACCCAAGCAGAAATCAAGAATCAGTGGCTTAAACAACCTAGCCACTCAGGCGCCCCCAAAACTACGTGTTTTTTTTGTTTGTTTGTTTTGAAACACTTGATTAATATTCTATTTAAATGAACTTTTCTAGAACCATGTAAGTTTAAAAATAATGTTTAAAAGTTGAGTAGACCCATATGTACAAGATACATAAAAGTCGTTCTTAAGGCAGCTTATTGCCAGAAAAAATTTAGACCACATACCATTCCATCTGTTATTTGAAATACGACTATTAAGAGAAAGAAGTCTGAAACACTGTTTTAATGGGAAGAGTATTCATTTTAATTATGCTCCAAGATGTTACAGAGCCAGAAATTAATGAATTTCAGTCAGTACAAAATAGATTTATTGTCAATATTCAGCCATTACTACAACCCAGGTAAATGAAACATCACTTCATACAAGGCTCAGATACTCTAAAATCTATCTTCACGCATGTACTGTAAAATGATAAATACTTAAAAATTACAGTGCGAGGCAAAATATTACAAAAAATACAATTGCTATAGACCCTTGCATGAAAGTTCTTTATTTTTAAAATTCTGCTTTATAGCAAATAATACCATGCTACATATCAGAACCAAAAATAAACTATGTTCCTTGAGGTTACAAGGTTCAACAAAGTACTGGATGCACTCTAAAACACCATGTCTGACAAGAATCAAGAGAGACAAAGAAAACTTCAATGATGTTGAGAGAAAAGAAAGAGAGGAGTAATCAATTATTATATGCTGATTTTTGCTGGAATGGCCTCATTAAACAATTTATAGCACTGTAGAAGACAGGAAAAGGAAAGGGACCAGTCTCAGCTTTCCATAAGGGATTTCTAAATCAGCACAAACTCAGGCAATTCTAAAAGGCACTGTTCCCAATGCTCTCCACTCTTCAACCCTGTACAGGAACTCCTTGTCCTGTATCCATGTTTTCTCCTAATTTCTTTGTAAGGGTTTACCAAGTATACTTGGTAACATCCAAAATCCAAACCAAAAGGCATTAAGCAAAACAACAGACTATTAATCAAGTCAGTTCAAAAGTATTAATCAAGTCAGTTCAAAAGACACAAATTTTGGTTTAGATATTAATCATGAGATTTAGGCATATTCCTCCCCTTACAAAATGGCAATATGAAGTTTTAAGATTTTTTTGTCTCTCACCAATGATCTGCCTGTTGCCAAGCTGCTTACAGCAATATCAGGAATTGTTTGGAATGCTCAGTCAGAACACATTTTTTAAAAGATGTGATCAGTTAATTACTGTAACTTGTCCTAGTGGGCACACAGGAAGAGTTTACCTCACAGGTCTCCTGCACTCATTTCAGAAGGGAGAAAAATGGGTCTTAAAAGTAAAAAGATTAGGTAAATATGAAATACAGTAAGATATTAATACTGTATAGATAGCAGGGAAGGAAATGCTTAAACCTACCTATGGGGAAGCTTCTGGCATAAGAAAATCAAACTTTCTCTCCCACTATGTTCTTTGAGAAGGGCAGAATGCCACTAAACACTTTGTTTCAAAGGTAGGGAATTTCTTTTTGAAATGAGCATTAGAGAAAGGAAGAAAAGGTAGAGAAAGCTCACTCAAAAAGGTCCTCAAACATGCGCTGTCCCATTGCTATGTATGCTTCTTTCTCCTCTGGTGTCATCTGGGCCACCAGCTCTGGCCGTTGGCTCACTTCACTGTAGGAGAATGGACGGCCAGCCACCATAACAATGGGGTCATCTGCTACTTCCTCAAACTCATCCTCCTCCTCCTCGTCATCATCTCGATGATGCGCTGCCACAGCTGCCGGTCGAGGTGGGGAGTCATCATCTGACTCACTGGTCTCACTCTCTGAGTCACTGCCATTGGCAGTGGTCACGGGAGCGGCTGTCCCCACTGAGCCTGCTGTGGCAGAGGGGGTCTTCTTCTCGTGAATGAGCAGTGCTCGCATGACCTCCTCATTATCATCTGGCCCTGCACGGCCCTCTTCACGTTCCTGAAATGCGTCTATATCTATGCCACCTGGAAGGAAAAGCCCAGAAAGTCAGTGTCCTTCAATATAAAAGGCATTCCTTTATAACTAATGGACTTCACTGGTTCCAGTTTTGGGGCAACTGTCTATAAGATATTCAAAATATTTCTCACAAACTGGAACTTAAGTAGCCTGGTTTAAGTACACATGAGTTTTAAGAATGACATAGTCTGGATCTGAATCTTGGATCTTTTATACACAAGCTGTATTATTTCGGGCAAGTTTTGATCTATGCACCTCAGCATCTTTTCCTGTAAAGCAGAGTGATAAAAACATCTACCTTATAGAACTCTGGGTAAAAACATATGTAATTATGTCTACGAAGGATCAAGTACAGTAGTTAGGAAATTAGGAAATCAAAACATGGCTCCTCGTCTTGCTTAGAATAAAAGCCAAAAGCTTTACAATGGCCTATAGAGTCCTACATTACCTGGAACCCCTCAAGCTCACTTGCTCGCATACTTCCCGCTTCTCCTTCCCTTTGCTCATTCTGCTATAGCCATGCTAACCCCATGGGATTCCCTGTATGTATCACATTCACTCCGACCTTAGGGTCTTTGTACTGCCTGTTTCCTCTACCCAGGATATTCTTCCTCAATGTTATATAACTCTCTCACATCCTTTATGTTTTTATTCCAATGTTACCTTCTTTTAATTCACCCCATCCCACACTCCCAATGCTCTATTTTTCCCTGATAGCACTTACTTTCTAACAAAATAACTCATGTCTATAGTCTTTGTCACCTCTTTTCCCAGGATGTAGGTTCTCCACAAACATATTTATCTTTTTTATTTAATGATATATCCCATGCACCCGAAATAGTACCTATCACTTATTAGCCTCCAAATAAATATGTGAGTGAATAAATGCAGTCTTATTTTCCTGAAACAAACTAAGTGCACTTTGAACTCTTTATAAAAAGGAATCTGGTATCAGGAATGAAGATTCTCTTACCACACACCTCCTATCATTTTGTGTACATATCAGGCCTGAAAAATTTAAGGAAAACCATTTGTATTCTGTATCCTAAATACCAAATATACTGCCATTTAAAACATATAAAAGGGTTAAAAATGTTGTTTGGAACCTAACTCCCTGATTCAAATCCTGACTCTAACACTTATTAACTATGATTTTAGCCAAGTTACATCATCTCACTTCGCTTCAATTTTCACAAGTACAAAAAGGGTGGGTAAATAAGGGTATATACCTCACTGGATAATTGTGGTGATTAAGTGAATATCTGTGAAGTGTTTAGACTAAGCCTGGCACTTAGCTCAGTGTTATCTATCATCATCACCAAGAAAAGGCCCAGAAATGACCAATTTGGCCATGAATGAAGTGAGAGCATCTTCTCATTAACACATTAGAATGGATTAGTGTATGTAACCTTAGACACTTATGAGATTGGGCAGCTAAGAGACAGAAAGGGAAACAGGAGTTGAGAAGTTAAAAGTTCAAGTCAGAGAAAACAGGCTTTTGATAACCTGGATGTAAAAATGAGAATTAAAATCAAACTTCACTACTTTAAAACACTACCAAAGGTTAAGGCTCACCCCTAGAGTCCTCACTGCCATCCAGTATTTCAATTGGGAAAAAAAAGACAAAAAAATTGTCTAAGTTTATCATTGCTTCTATAAGAATTTTCCAATAAGCTTAATATTACCAACACAGTATTTTGATTAATGTAAATATAAAATGAGGGGAAAAGCAATTTAGTTTTGTAAACTAAATCATCATATCTGAAAGATTTATGACAAAGGTCTTGAGAAGTTTGGGGGGAAAAGGAACTGCTCTGTTACAGATGAAGACAGACAACAAAAAAGAAGGATAAATGAGCAAATTTCTGGATAGTAACGTGGAAACCCTAGTTCTAGGAAGTCTTACAACAGAGTTATAAGTCACAAAAAAGACATGTATAACAAGAAATTGTTAAGTTCACTGATGATGCTAAGCAATTCTGGATGCTGAAAGGCCAGGCTGATGGTAAAAAATACATAGGAAGAGCTGAAGGCTGTATAAGTGGGCAGAAAACTGGCAGATTTATTTCCATACTGGAAAGTGTAAGAAAATCTGCCTATAGAAAAACAATCTAAAGTATATTGAGGGCAGCCCCGGTGGCTCAGCGGTTTAGTGCAACCTTCAGTCCGGGCATGATCCTGGAGACCCAGGATCGAGTCCCACGTCAGGCTCCCTGCATGGAGCCTGCTCCTCCCTCAGCCTGTGTCTCTGCCTCTCTCTCTCTCTCTGTCTCTCATGAATAAATAAATAAATTCTTTAAAACTAAAAATAAATAAATAAATAAAGTATATTAAAAGACCTGGTCTAAGCTATCTGATACAGGGCAGGTGAGGGTCTTTAAAAATCCCTGCACATGTTTCTGAAGTTGTTGGTCTTAATATGCTTTCAGACCCAAAGCAACAAAGCATCAGAAGGATATTGGAAGTAAAACTCAAATCATTAATGAGGAATCCATACATATACATGTATTACTCTGGCTAATAGATCTCAAGTACAGTATATTATGGTTGGAGATGGTCCAAAAAAAAAAAAAAAAGACAATTAAAATAAAATAAAAGGTAGACTGAAGTGGCTTGGGGGGAAGAGGACTATTTGTAAGGAAAATAGAGGCAATTGGAATTAGAATAGATTACTATGCTTTCAGTATAGTAATGAGCACATAATTAAGTCTAAAAAATATTAAAATAACGAAGTCTGAGGAAAATTAAGTGTAGGACAATCAAGACTCACTTCTCACATTCACTAGAGCCTATTCTATCATAAAACTTAATAAGAAGGCAAATTCAGACATGAGAGTATACTATCCTGTTTTATACAGAAAGAAAATATTCACAAATCTGAATTGGGTGACTAGGTAACTTTTTAAAAGCCCCTTATGATTCAAATTCTATCATTCTAGGAATTGTAAACATCCAATTTGTTAAGCTTATGAGCCTAACTGTATATAATGCCAGCTAACAATAGTTTTATTTTACTCAATTCTGTTTCTAAGTTCGAAACAAAGAAGGTTTGGTAGCTTTAAGAACAGGCAAGAAACCACGTTGGAGAAAACAAGCCTACTAAATAGTGACACCTGGACTCCTATAGGATCTAAAACAATTGTTTTAAAAAGTAAAATGCTAGAGTTCTCAAATTACTGGTTACTATGTAATTCTTAAGTCTTTAGGGATCAGTGAGATTTCTAAAATCCTCCAGGATGGAGTTCTGTCAACCTTGGATGGTAAGAATACTTAATCCTTTACTCAGGTGGCTTCTTTTCATTCATATATTTTAGGTAGCACAATCACCTTGGTATTTATGAGAAGACAACATAAAAAAGCTTGGAGCAGTATTATAGTTTTGGGTCCCAATTCAGAGAAAGAAAAAGGATATACGTTAGGGCAACAGAAGAATAAAGAGCAAGTGAACTTAGCCACTCTGAATGTAACAGCACTTTTCCATGAAATTAAGACAAAGAAATGCTAATTTCTTCATTCTAAAAATGGAGATTTAAAAAGTGTCTACTTGTTATTTCAACTAAGTTGAAGGATAATACAAGGATATATTGGTTGGTTTTAATGCTTATTGCTTAATTTCTTCCTTCCTGCTATAATGCAATTATTTTGTAAAACAGATATGAATTACCAATAAAACTAAGAATTGCCCACTAAGTCCAGTTCATTTTCCACTGAATCCAAGACATACTTCATTTTACTGACTTCTACTCTTACCTTCCTTCATCTCTTCAGAACTATATGCTCCTTGGACAGTGCTCTCTCTCAACCAAATGGGTCTCTCTTTGGCAGATTTCCCCTCCAGTGAGGCTCGATGATCTTCTTGGTCATCCATGTTAATGACAACATTCTGAGTGTATAAGTCCTCATAGGAGGGACCTTTGGTGGCCCATGCTTCCCGGTGGTGCCCACCTGCCAGGCCAGCAGCTCCAGCAGTAGTTGCTGCACGGTCCTTGCTATAAAAAAGATGAGGGCAGGAAGAAGAAAAATTAAAGTCTTGGTGTTGGAAAAGAAGCACAGCTGGGGAGGTGGTTACTGAAGAATCACAAATAAATGCTATCTGGAAATCATGCATACATGCTTCAGCAATTCTGAGAAACCCCTCTTATAACTCAGGGTATCATATTTGTATTTAACAATCCTCAAACACTGGGTCCTCTGGTGTATATACAAATGAATGAGGTATCATAACTTAAGATGTTTCAATAAATCTACGTAAGGAGAGGGGAGAATAATAGAGGTGACACAATCCACTTAAAGACACCAGTCACAAGAATCTCTCACAGTCACACCTTTCATGAGCATTCTGTTTAAAAACAAAAAGCCCCCAAACAAAACACATTACATTTCTAAAAACCTCTTGCATCTCAACCAAGATTGATTGAGGGTGGTTCTGTGTGCTTTTCTTTGTGTGCTGAAAAGCTAAAAAAGCATTCTATAAAACCAGGCCTCAACTCAGAATTAATGTTCCGCTCCTCCTATCCACCAAATAAGGTATATCGTTATGCATGATTAACTTCTTTTTTATTGAGCTGTATTTTCCATTTCTGTACCTACGCCGACGCTCATATCTATCCCCACCCATTATTTCTACCCTGTAGTAACTGTGATTACTCAGTATGATTTGTTCTGTATTTTACCAGTACCACCCATGATCTTCTTAGCCTCTCCCAGGCCTGATCATTCCTTATCTTTCTCTAGTCACTTACGTTTCCTCATCTCTATTAGTTTTCAGACTTTCTGCTGAAAGTCTATTTTATCTGCTTGTTTCACTTTCAATCCATTTCCCATTGTCTAGATGTACCTGATTCTCTGTGTCTAGGCTCATGCCTTGTCTTTTTCTGCCTGCTACTGATGTGTTCTCTGCATCAACTCCTATGTATAACTCTCCCTCGATCTCTGTTTAGACAACTCTGTTTTATCCCATAAACTATCTTCATGTTTCATGAACTGCTCTCTGCGTGTTCTTGATACGTTTTGCTGTATTCCTGTAGGTACCTACTGACTGACTCTCTTGGCCTGCTTCTCCTTTACTTCTCTTCCATGGGTCCTAGAGTCTCCTGTGTGGAGCCTTGTCTCATTTGAGCCTAATGAGTATTTCTTCATTTGGTTTTATGTTCTGTATAACTTCTCTCTCTCTGAAACCATTCACTATTTTCCCTTTCCTTTGGTCCTACTCCATCTCTGCTTACTCCATGGCTCTTCATTTCCTCCTGGACCCACTCATATCTACTTGAGTTTTTTGTCTCATGCTTGGTTGAGGTTTCTCTGATGTGTATCTCTGTCCATGTATCTGACTGGCCCATTACATCTCTGAGAACACTATGTCTGATCATCTCCTGGAGGTAATTGTGGGCTTATCCTATTCCTCCCACTCTTCCTCTGGATATTTATAAGCCCACTGTCACTTTTGCTATATATATATATATATATAAAATGTGTTCTTTCCAGTCATCCAAACCATGCTGATCCATGCCTGTAGCTATACCCAGGGCTGCTTTGTAAACCATTCTTTCCTATAGCCTTTGGACCAGTTATGTGCTCTCCCATTCTATGTCTAGGCCTACTAGGCATCTCTCCGTACCCAATCCAGCTTTTTGCACATTATATTTTAAAAGTCGTATGTTACAGATGCAAATAACTGGTCTCTCTCTACCTGTTTCTTTCTACATTCATCTAATGTTACTTTTTGCACTACTTACTATGTCTGTCTCAATTTTATCCTTATCTGTTCCCAGTCACTCTCTATCTCTATCCTGCTTCACGTTGTCTTCTAAAAGGCTGCGCCACTGCCTTCACTAGAATCAGACTCTGCTTACTCTGGTAAGACTTGGCTTTTTGAATTTTGGTCTCCCTTGAGCATTCACTTTTCTTTCTCTTCTTTTCTCTCTTGGCCTGATCTGTGTTTGTATGTTTCTGTGCTCGCTCTATATTTTGACCCTTTCCTTTCTCATCCAGTTTCCTTGACTGTTTTTCATGTCTCTTCCAACCTTAGCCAGCATCCTATCTTGCTGCACTGGGCCTCAAATATGTCTCCATGAGCTAGCCATATGCCTTTTCTGTCTCTCTCCACCCACTCAATGTTTCTCTAGCTTTGACCTGACCAACTACACCCCTGTCCTTATTGGTCTGTCCTTCATTCAGACTCTTAAATGATTTCCTTTCTGAAGCTACGGTTTCTCCTCTATATAGCCTAGAACATATAGTTTTCACCTATGCTCTATCTTTAGCAGTAAGTCTGAAGACTATCTTCTGAAGGTCAGCAAGTATTCAGTACTTGAGTAGAGAACTAGAAGAGTAAAGAAAAAGAACAGGAAATTTAACATAAATGTTAGCATAAGGTTACTTTTAAAAAGTCTTTTGTTTTCACTACTCCATTACAGAAACTCAAGGTTGGTTTTACTCCAGTTAGAAGCAGGAGAGATCTGACCCCAAGTCAAACAATATATATTTTTTAAAGATTTTATTTATTTATTCATGAGAGACACAGAGAGAGAGAGTCAGAGACATAGGCAGAGGGAGAAGCAGGCTCCTCGAGGGGAGCCTGATGGGACTTGATCCTGGGACTCCGAGACCACACTTGGAGCTGAAGGCAGACTCTCAACCACTGAGCCACCCAGGCATTCCCTAACAATATTTTTTAAAAGACTTATTTATTTATTTTATTGTGGAGAGGGCAAAGGGAAAAGGAGAGAGAATCCCAAGCAGACTCCCCACTGAGCACGGAGCCTGATGTGGGGCTCGGTTCCACAACCCTGAGATCACAACCCAAGCTGAAATCAAGAGTCAGATGCTCTACTGACGGAGCCACCCAGATGCCCCTAAACAAAATTTTAAATTTGGAAGAATTTTTTTAAAAGAGAATTTTATTTATTTTTTTAAAGACTTTATTTATTCATAAGAGACACAGAGAGAGAGAGAGAGAGAGAGAGAGAGAGAGAGAGAGAGAGGCAGAGACACAGGCAGAAGGAGAAGCAGGCTCGATGCAGGGAGCCCAACGTGGGACTCAATCCCGGGTCTCCGGTATCACACCCCGGGCTGAAGGCGGCGCTAAACCGCTGAGCCACCTGGGCTGCCCTAAAAGAGAATTTTAACCATGGAGACTTGATTGCACAGATTTTATTTCTACCTTTACCACAGTTACAGACAAATCTAAATTATCAGCAAATGTGACACTAAGGAAAATCCACATGATAGGTAGGTTCAGTCCTACATATATAAATTTCTTCTATGAAAAGAATGTACACATTCTACTTAAAGATGACAAAAGTGACGATTCAGTTGTGAATTTTTTTACATTATTTTTTTAATTTTTAAATTTTTTTAAAAAATTTTTTATTTATTTATGATAGTCACACACACAGAGAGAGAGAGAGAGGCAGAGATATAGGCAGAGAGAAAAGCAGGCTCCATGCACTGGGAGCCCGACATGGGATTCGATCCCGGGTCTCCAGGATCGCGCCCTGGGCCAAAGGCAGGCGCCAAACTGCTGCGCCACCCAGGGATCCCTTTTTTACATTATTTAAGAAATTTTAGAACTTTCAAGACATATAACTCACCCAGGATGAGGGTGGAATATTATTTCAAAACTAAAATTTTAAAGATCTTTAAGGTGAGTGTTAGGTAAGAGATGACAAAAAAGGAGACATTACTGACAAATAATTCCATTTAAGAAAGAAAGAAAGACTTTGATTATCACCAGTGAGTTGACTTGCTGAAAGGCTGGAACTGTCCATCAAGCTCTTAGGTAAGTCTACTGACAGTTCTACAGAGGCAGCCTCTGGTTTCTAATCTAGGGATAAGCTACAATTTAATTGGTTACAGATCAGTAACCAAAGTAACAATGAAGCCACTTAAAAAAAAAAAAAAAAGTCAATGAATTACTATCATCTCTGAGCTCTCATGCCACTCTACTGATATTTCTTTTCTTATACATAGGGCAAGACAGCTATTATAGAACCGTTATGCTCTGAAACAGATCCTATAGTGCAGAAAGGCTAACTAAGTCAATACCACTTTCAAGATGTCATATCCGGGCAGTGGAGCTTGGCAAATGCTTGGTGAGGCCATCTCAGCCAGGGTAACACCTTCTAATGTAGTTCCAATGGTCCTTCTTCTGACCACATAGAAGCAATTGGATTTAGTTCTGGTTGTCAGCTCCAGGTACCCCATTCTGTCTCTCTTGCTTGCCTCCATTTCTGCCTTTCTTCCCTAGTGACCAACTTGTCAGCCTTTTCTGATCAGTTTACTTCCTCTATTTCCTAATTCTTCTTCATCCCTGGAGTAACCATCATTCCTAATGAGAAACCAGGTGACTAGATACAGAACTACCATCAGGTCTCTAGCATTGCTGTACCACTAGGACTTGTTTCTGGCATGGAGTGAGAGATAGCCTTATAAAGAAAGATCCTGGAATGGGAGGTGAACTGTGGTAGGAGGAGAATATTAGAGATGGGATGTCAATGGTGGTGTTAAATGAATACTATTGTAATGGGAAACCATCTTTATAAATAGGAAAATATCTATAGTTAGAGGAGGAAACAAGAATAATTCACTGATAGGATTACATTGTGTAGAAAACAATCAGAAAATGATGAAGCATGTCGAAGCAATACTTCGACATGAAATAACCCACAGGCTTAAAAATTGTTTTTATAAAATCAATTTTAACTCATAGGCTTCTATGCCAGAGTTATGGTGTTACTTAAGTCAACAGAAAAAGATACGAAAATAAATTCTTGATAAGATACCAAATGAACAGTAAAAAAAATTTAAGGCTGTGATGTGGATGACATTAGTTGCCTATCAAATGTGGTTTCTTTCTTTCTTTGCTTATTGATCTTATTCAAATACTGATGGTTGGAATGCCTGGGTGGCTCAGCGGTTTGAGTGTCTGCCTTCAACTCAGGGCATAGTCCCCGGTCCAGGGATCGAGTCCCACATCAGGCTCCCTGTGAGGAGCCTGCTTCTCCCTCTGCCTATGTGCCTGCCTCTCTCTCTCTCTCTCTCTCTCTCTCATGAATAAATAAATAAAATCTTAAAAAAAAAAAAAAATACTGATGGTTGTTTGCTCCAAAGGACTCAGGGGCCTTCCCCAGCCGTAGGAGATAAACCTTAACTAGTCTAAGCAGCAATCAAATGATCCCACTTCCTTTGCCGATGCTGGTTTAGAAATAAACATATACAGACATTCTAGCTAGTGTGGCATTGGAGGACAGAGTAGGATGAAAGTTTTCTTCTGGGAAAGCCGTCTTCAATCTTAAAATTGGACACTAGGAAAAGAGTCCTTTTTTCTACATTTGGATATTTTCTTCTACATGTGATACCTAGAAAGACACATCCATCTTAGGCTAGTTCCTCTTGTGGTCCCAAGAGGAAAACCAAAAGGCTAACTTCTTCAGAGTATAAACATGGAACAACCTAGATCCTTGAGTATGTAATTGAGTTGTGAAATTGATTCTGAACTATACTGTACTGTACACCTTAGCATTTCTAGTCAGACAGGTTTTTCTTACTGTCCAAGCCACTTATAGTTTGGTTTTCTGTTATCACAGGTAAAGGCATCCTAAATGATCCATGATGCTAGACCAGAAAATTCCTAACAACTTATATAGATACAAAACTTTCTTTACAATTGGATTGTTTTTAACCATCCAAAAGAAACTCAATTTGCTAAGGTCTGCCCAGAACTGGCTTTCCTATAACATCAGTACCATAGCATTTAAAATACTGACAGTGCCCCTGAAAACCACACAATTACACAACACTGGGTTCTATGGAAGGATATAAACTGTGAGCCCTCAGCTTGACACTAGAAAGAAAAAAGAAAAGGGGTAGAGTAGGAGACACTTCTTGACCCCAATTCACATTTGTTTTTCAAAACAAAGAACATAGACCACTGTCTATGGCATGCCAAAACAAAGGTTGCCTCTGTAATTCAAACATTAGAGTACACTGTAAGTTGGGAGCCATAGTAAAAACTATTAACCCATATTTAGACAAGAAATGTACAGTTAAATGCTTCAAAGGAAAAAAAAAAAAAAAAAAAAAGCAAATGCTGTATTCCTTAAAGAACTTCATCCTTCCAAAGTTGGCTAAGAAAATTCAAAAACTCCCAAGAGGCACTTCTAATTTAGGATTAGCTAACAATTGGCTGATTTGCAGCAGGTCCAAGCAGAGTATATACTTGAAGTCAAACTTGACTATTTAAAGATTTTTGCCCAAGGCCCACACTGTTCTGCATTCAGTACAAACAAATTTCATCACAGGCACAAGCTAATAAGACAAATGTGGTAAAACTGAGAATCTATTTAACATCTGTCCTTAGTCTCCTGGGTATATAACTTACACATTCCTGCTCTCCAAAGTACAGGTAGTTTAAAAAAGGGCAAGCTTAAAAGTGTTCTTGGTAAGAACACAGGGTCTACACTCACCTTTGTTTCAAGGCTGGTATTTCTGTGGGTTCTGGCTCAAGTATTTCATAGGCCAAGTTCACATCCTCTGTTTCCCGAAGCAAAGCATAAATGGGCTCAATTTGTTCATTAAATCTTGCCAAAAGTGTGCGTGCATCTTTTTTGGGCATTGCTGATTCATCTTCTTCTACCTCTGTATGGCAAAAAGTACAGCGGAAAGTTCCTACAGAGAAAACAAAAGTCTCAGGTCAAGCAAGAGAAATTATCAAGACTAGCAAACAATTTCTAGCTCTATCCTTCTCTAACATGTTATTATTAAAACTTTCAAATACAGAAAAGTTGAAAGAATTTTATAGTGAACATCAACGTTCTCACCAATGAGATTCTACAATCAGCATTTATCACATATCTATCCATCATTTTTTATGCATTTCAAAGTAATTTCACCTCTACGTGCAGTATAGCAAAGTTGTTTTTAATCCTATTTCTAACATATTTACACATATTCTAACTTAAAACCAAAATCTTTACAACTTACCACTGAAACCTGTACCCTTCTCCAACAGCCTTCCTTTTTTGCACATTACAAATTGGGGCCTGCATTACGAGGAAAGCCAAATACCTAAAGCCAAGTCTCGAGGCATCCTGTACCTTGTCACAAAGCCATTTTTTCAAACTTATTAACCATTTATATCTAAACAAAATTTAATCAATCCATTTCCAAAGTTAAAGTGCAAGAAGTCTTTATTGATTTTACTTCTATATCCCTCACACTCAACTTATAACTAAATTGTAGTAATTCCTTAGAAACATCTCAGATTTTTCACTTCTCCTGTCACTTCACTCATCTAGGCTACTATCACTTAGCCTGAAACAGCTGCCTCAATCTGGTCTTTGAATCCCTAGGTTCTCCCTCTCCAATCCCATATCCTATTACCACCACTTTTGTCCTCTCATTCCCCTGCCCTTAGTTCTTAAGGCTATCTGGTAGCTGAAATTCTAAAATCCAAGCATCAAATCTAAATTTCTTTTATTTATTCATTTTTTTACATTTTTAAAATTTAAATTCAATTTGCCAACATTTTTTTAAAATTCAAATTCAATTTGCCAACCCAGTGCTCATCCCATCAAGTGTGCACCTCAGAGCCCATCACCCAGTTACCCCATCCCCACACCCACCTCCCCTTCCACAACCCTTTCTTTGTTTCCCAGAGTTAGGAGTCTCTCAAGTCCCTGTAAAATTTGGCCCAAAACCATGATAACCCAACCACAGTTCTTTACATGTCAGGCAAATTCAAACACCTGAAAGTTAATATCCTAGACATTAATATTTATTTTATTTGTTTAGTGCTTTCCATTTATAGAATGCATCCATATACACTTGTTGATCCTTATACAAACCTGTAAAGAAAAATCAGAACTGAGGCTCTGCATTTTGTGACTGATCCAAAGTCACAAAGCCAATTAAAGCAGTTATGAAAGCTATTATATACCTTGTATTTATTAAGTTACTGCCAACCCTCTGAGGTTGGTATAAATACAGAGTTTCTAAGGGGTTAGGTAACCTGCTTAAGATCATACAACTACTAATTGTGTGTAGCGGGTAGGATTCAAATCCAAATTTTTTTTTTTAATTTTTATTTATTTATTTTATGATAGTCACAGAGAGAGAGAGAGAGAGGCAGAGACACAGGCAGAGGGAGAAGCAGGCTCCATGCACCGGGAGCCCGATGTGGGATTCGATCCCGGGTCTCCAGGATCCCGCCCTGGGCCAAAGGCAGGCGCCAAACCGCTGCGCCACCCAGGGATCCCCAAATCCAAATTATTATGTTGAAACTCACACTCTTGAACATTACTTAATAGTCTACACCAGTAGCCCCACTTGGATCTTTAATTTGGTTCTTATCCCCAGTGCCGGAGATATGCATCCTTCATTTCTAACCCAATTTACCTGAGGGATTAAAAAAGATCATCTACATACTTCGTGCCTGCCACACAATAAGCATGCACATCTAGCTTTAAAAAGCTCTATTATGTGATTGATACACCTTCTAACCCCTCTTTTCTGGTCAAGGAATAAACAGACCAGGCATCTCTGTCTCAACATAAAACTAGATCCTCCTGATACATTTCCAGTAGAGTAAGTTTCTCTGCTGCTTTTCACACATAAACAGCCAATATCATGCAAATTCTTTGTTCTTATACCATCTAAGATACTCTTCATCCATCTTCCAACTGCCAAAATGGTTCCTGGTCTTTTACATCTACTCCAAATAAGTGAGAGAGAAAAGCAGCCCCTTACAGCAAGGAGGTGGCTTGGCATTCAGAGCAAGGCTGTGATGTTCTTCTGTCAGACAAAATCTCATAGGTTACCAACATCAGATGGCTTCTGTGTGCCCATCATAGAAGTGAGGCAAAAACAAGCCTGTCTGAGTCCGAGTACAAACAAAAGCAAGGTTTCTGTAAAATTACAAAAAAATCCCAGCTACCACGAGTGACTGCGGCTTTTTTTTTTTTTTTTTTTTTTACCAATTATGGTTCTAGCCTCACACTGTCCTCAACTCCTAGATAAGGTTTATTAAGACATTCATATCATAAAATTATCCCCACTCCGGACGGTACCAATGCAAAGCAAACCACCATCACTTCCCTGAATTCTCCCCAAATTATCTAACAAAAGCCTAAATTCTAAGTCTGTCCAGCATGGTCTTACTGAGACACTCCATGGTTCCCCATGTGGTTTCCCTTGCTACAGAAAGCAACAATAAACCCAACTTTGTTTACCTGTGAGTGTGCACCTGATGGTCTTTAACTAAATGGACATCAGCATAAAGACTTTAGCTTAACCAATTAGATAAGGATATTATTTACCAAAATAAGGAGAGAAAGAACAAGTTCTTTTTGCTCTATAGGGAAAAGATAAAAAGCTGTTTTAGATATCTGAATTCCTATTGTCCACTAGCCATCAAAATGGGTATGCTAGCTACGTAGAGCTCAAGAATGGGTTTTTTTTTTTAAGATTTTATTTATTTATTCATTTATTCATGAGAAACAGAGAGAGAGAGGCACATGCGGGGAGCCTGACTTCGGACTCGATCCTGGGTCTCCAGGATCATACCCTGGGCTGAAGTCGGCGCTAAACCATTGAGCCACCACAGGCTGCCCAAGACAGAAAATTTGACAGGAGATTCAACAACGTAGAGGTAACTAATGCTGTAAAGTAGGTCAGAGTATCCAAAGAGGTAAGAAGAGTACTATAGGTGGTCAATAAATAAACCCAAGGAAAGAAGTCTTGAGATAAATGGTATAACCAGAAGGATAGGATGGTGTTTCAAGGAGGAAATGATATGGTATTAATTTTCAAAGTCATTAAGAATTTAAAAACAGCTGTTACATTTAGTAACAAAGGATAATTAGCAACCGTGGCTAGAGAGGTTTTAGTTGGTATGCGTTCTTATTCTCTAACTATTCCAGGTTGCCTCAGCCTCTTCTCTTCAACAGAAACATAAAGAACATAAACCATGTGAAAGTGAAAAAATAAATCATATAAAGGTCCAAGTCAGCATTCAAATACCTGCTGAATTAAAAAAAAAAAAAAAAAAAAAAAACCACTGTTCATTGTTGAAAGATGGGCAGTTATAGAGACCAGTAATGAAAAACTAGAGAAAAATGCAGAAGTTATCTAATTCAGTAGTCTTCAAAATTATTTTTAAAGGAAAAAACCCCCTTCCTCAAGTGAAGAAGTACCTAACAGATAAAAAAGCAAGTGCTCTGGTGAGGTACAAAAAGGCAGCTAAGACAAATTGTAACACTATAATCCTCTCAATATATGTCTTCAAAGCATTACAGCCCAACCTTCTCAATGTCTTGCACCAGACACACTTGGCTGCAGAGCCTTTGTACTTACTGTTCAGGCCCACAGAATGTTTTCCCTCTAGATAGTCAAATGGCTAGTCTCCTAACTTACTTCAGTTCTTTATTCAAATGTCACCTCAATGAGGCCTTCCTTAGACAACAAATCTAAAATTTCAGCACTGTTCTGTCCTCCCTTTTTTTCCCCCTTATTTGTCACCATCCAACACATTATGTTATTTATCTAGTTTATTAGGTTATTTATCATTAAAACTGTCATGTTACAACCAATTAAAAAAAATCTTCTCAGATATCCCAATTCTCTTTTGAAGACAGCATACATTCCAAACTTCAGCTTTAAGTAAATGAATCAAAATGCCTGTCAATGTAACTCCTCCATATAAAATAGCAAAACGCTTTTAGACTGGAAAAAGAAGAAAAGAGATTACTGTTAACACCATCATTTGACAGAAGGAAATCTCAGAAATCAGTCCTTTAACTTGATTGGTGGAAAGCAAAATAGGGGGAAAAGAAAAGACAGTATGTAGTCATAAGAAATTCTAGCCTCATCCAGGTAAGTTTCCAGAGACCAGGCTTAATTTAGACTAAGACTTAACAAGTTATTTTCAGCAGGGCCTATTCTGCAGCTCTGAAAAGAGTGGCTTTTATATTACTGTCAAAAACAGTGGAAGATCCGAGATGTTTACCCTACTTGTAAGTTAAGTTATCCTGGCAGTTTCATGGATGTTGGAGGAAGACGTAATACTCCTAGGTCAGAGGTAAAGAATTGTATTACTCATGGCAATAGAAGTATGCAATGGAGTTGCATATCCCCCAGAAATGCAGGACTTCCATGTCTGAGAGGATCAAGCAGCTCTTGGAATATATGTTAGCTGCTAACCCACAGGACCGGCCTAATGCCTCTGAACTTGAAACCAGAATGGACCAGGTCACATGTGCTGATTAAAATTCAGGGCAAAGCATCTTGAGTGTTTTTAAACTAGGTGAGTGTACTCTTTTTGTTCTGCATGCCCACTTCCTGGACTGGATTCTTCATCTCGGGGCCCCACGGTTGGTCCTGTGGAGCTGAGGGGAGATGCAGGGTTGAAGACCACGAAGTCCTTGTTATGAGAGACCCACACAAGTCTTGAGATCTGTGGGGTAGAATAAGAGCTGGAAAGTCTAGAGAAGTTTTCTGAGTGGACATGGCATTTGAGTGGAGTCTCAAGTGTTGCAGAAATACTTCTTATCAATTAATAAATGTTGGGCAGCCCAGGTGGCTCAGCGGTTTAGCACCGCCTTTGGTCCAGGGCATGATCCTGGAGACCCAGGATCGAGTCCCATGTGGCTCCCTGCATGGAGCCTGCTTCCCCCTCTGCCTGTGTCTCTGCTGCTGTTTCTCATGAATAAATAAATATAATATTTTTAAAAAATTAATAAATGTTTACTGGAGAAAATGTGGAAAAAAAAAAAAGCCAGTGTCAGCTTCTGTGCTAGTTCCCTGAGCCCAAATTCCTGCTGAGTGACAGAAAGAGGGCCAGGTGACAGCTATACATGCAGTGGGTTATGTTACAGGAGACTCTGAAGTTAAGGAACCCAACTCTTTTATAATGGGCATAAACATGCCTGTCCTTTGCTCTAGAAGGTGATGTTATCTTTATTATACAGGACACTAAGAAAATATGCTCTGGAGGGAGACTATTTTTATTATACTGAACAGTAAGCAAATTTGCCCGTTGCTGTAAAAGAAACAACATTATCTTCCCAGGCTGCTCACTAAATAAACATCCATGAAAAAGATATTCCAGAAAAAAAGGCAGTCACTACTTCTGCTTGCAAGACATGCATAACATGTGACAAAATCATGTACTGTCTCCCAACAATTATCATGTCTGGATAACATTATAAGAGGAAAAGATAGCCTGACATCTTGAGTCCTATGTTTATCACAAAAACAGGAGTTGTAAACAAGAACCATCCTGTCAAAAGCCAGGTCTGGCATTCAAGAAGAAAAATAATAAAAGATTGTACATTTTATGGAGAAAGATTTAAGATTACCTTAATAAACCAGTTGCAAAAAAAAAAAAATAAAAGCGTTTTTAAGAATTTCAATGAACATTAAAAAATGGAAATCAGCTTGAGGCACCTGAGTGGCTCAGTCAGTTAAGCATCTGACTCTTGATTTCAGCTCAGGTCACAATGTGAGTTGTGAGATGAAGCCCAGCATTGGGCTCCATGCTGGGCAATGCTTAGGATTCTCTCTCTCTTTACCTGACTCCTTTCCCACCCTCTCTTATTTACTTAAATTCACTTAGCCAACATATAGAGAAAAAAGTTGAAAAAGTGCCAATCAGCTTTCCCAAAATAAGAGGTCGTGGTGGAGGGGGTGGGATGAGGGACTTAGCACAAACTATGTACTAAGTACACTTCTACTGAGTGGGTGGTGGTAGAACACAGATAGACACAAAATCTATCATCAAGAAGCTTAAAGTTTAGTAGAGATGAAAGATATCTGGAGATAAACATCTGGGATCAGTGCAAAAATAAGGTATATAAGTGTTCCAGAGTTCAAAGAAGGAAGAGGACTTCTAGCTGGGAGCATGATGGAAAGTGTGCCTTTTGAAGTAGAATTTAGAAGAAAAGCAACTGTTACAGAGTTCAAGGAAAGGGAGAAGAGAATAGGACATTCTAGATCATCAAAAATAGGTAGTTGAAAATAATGCTCAGCTGTGGTTTCGGTGTAGTAGGAATAGAGTTATCAAAAAAGAATGGTAAAAGACAGAATTAACAGGATAAACTAATGTGGTCATAGTCTTGAATGCCACCCTTTACCTTGACTTTATTCTTGAGTAAAAGGAAAGAGACTTAAAGATTTTGGGAAAGAATACAAGGTGATCAAAACTAACATTTATAAATACTGATGGGCTTTAGAGGCTTGTGATAGTCTTCCAACAAGCTATTTCTTAACTGTTAACACAAAATCACTAGTAGAATTTTAAAATAATACTCAAGTTCCACCCAAACATGCTGATTCAATAGGTCTGGAGTGGGACTCAGGAATGTAAATTTTGAAAGTTCCACAAGGAAGTTTAACACATACTCCTGGTGGCAGCTGCTGTTAAATAATCAATATGATAAATATCCTAACTCTTCTTGTAATTGGACCACTCTTCACTAAGAAGGGTGCACGGAATGTACTACTTAAGCATAAGAAAAGAAACAAGTTGAAACTCAGAGCTCTGTATCATCTTTCAAGACCAAAAGGGCAAAAATCAGAAATAGCAAATCCAAACCACATAAAGGAGAATATGCAAGCTAGATCTAAGAATGTAGCAGCAAGGAGAAAATGAGTCTACAAAGACTCTTAGGCAAAGCGTGATAAATGATGGGATTAGGAGAAAAACAGTTCAACAATCACACATTTGTTTGATCATCTACACTCAGAAACTACAAAAGAACTAAGAAAGCTTTCACAAATACTCCCGTGTGTTCATCACAAGCCAAGCCTTTGCCAACAGTATTATCCAAATCTAGCATATGAGGAAATAAAGACTCAAGAGTTTTAGGTTTACTAGGTCATAACTTAAAAACAAAAAGCACTAAGCTTGGACGCAAATATAAATCCTTCTGACTCAAAAGACGAAATGCACTTCACAATCCTGAACTGCACATCCCTTTCCCACTTTGTCCTTGAGCCCATCATCTTCTGAGTTGTTTTTGTAGAGCTCTCATACTAGTGGAATAAGTCAAGACAAAAAAATAACATCAGGTGTTGATAAGTGTAATAACAATTTAGCAAACTCTCCCCATGTATATACATAGGTTCTAATTTCAAAATATAAAATAGGAGAGAGGATTTGTAAAGTGCCTATCACATGCCCCACATGCCCAGCATTTACTCAGCTGAGTCTTAGTGCATCAGGTTCACCAGAGGATCAAAATGTATCAGGTTGTAGATAATTAATAGGTATTGAAAGTAGGGAGAAAAAAGATCTTTTACAAATACAGATTTCAAAACTATAGTCTAGGGTTATCTAAATATTAACATATGAATACCCCTATTCTGACTCAAGATTCTTCGAAGGAAGGTTAGTTACCACTCCAAAATGAGAAAAGAAATGGAGACCTAATTGTGGGCATGAGACGGAGGAGGAGAAAGAAAGGGGGAGGAAAGAGGTGTATACAATTTTAACTTTCTCCCCAAATAAAAAAATGTCAAAACAAAAATGAATTGAGGGCAGGTGGATGATGAGATGGAAAGGGGAAAGAAGGGCTGGAACAAAAGAAAAAAAAAAAAAGCAAAGTTAAACAAAATTCAAACAATGTTTTTCTTTTGCTTCATGGGAAGGACTGGCCAAGGTCTTCCACTTCACTGTTTCAAACATGTTATTCATTTTAGCAAACATCACACTGATTTCAATTATGGAATAGTAAGTATAAAAAAAATACTGAAAAAATTGTTTATATTCCTTAGTTTGAAAAAGAGAAATTGTTTTGGAAGTTTATCATAATTGAAGAAAAGGGCAGAAGATATGAGTGAACTCCCTAAACAATTAGACATTATTTAAGATTATATTTTTTCCCCTCTTCACTCTGGTACATACAATGAGGTCATCAGATAATGCCCAGAATTCACTGTCAAAGATTTACCAAGAGTATTAATAACAAATGGAATATTTTTCAGCCATTTTCCTACAAAAAAAATCAAAATATGCCCAATGGCTTTGATATGGCACAGGTGCTACAGTACTAAAGCTGGAGTCATGCTGCAGCCCAAATTTTCAAGGCTAGCCAAGGAAACAGGGAAGAGCAAATGTCTGCTGCTAAACAGCTCTCACCCCAGCACAGTGGGACTGATGTCTTAAGATTCCCACCTTCCTTTATTTTTTTTTAAATATTTATTTATTTATGATAGTCACAGAGAGAGAGAGAGAGAGGCAGAGACACAGGCAGAGGGAGAAGCAGGCTCCATGCACCGGGAGCCCGATGTGGGATTCGATCCCGGATCTCCAGGATCGCGCCCTGGGCCAAAGGCAGACGCCAAACCGCTGCGCCACCCAGGGATCCCCCCACCTTCCTTTTTAAAATAAGATTTTATTTATGTATGTGAGAGAGCACATGAGTGGGGGGAGGGGCAGAGGGAGAGAGAGAAGCAGACTCCCCACTGAGCAGGGAGCCTGATGTGGTGCTCCATCCCAGGACCCTAGGATCATGACCTGAGCTGAAAGCAGATGCTTAACTGACTGAGCCACCCAGGCACCCCGATTTCCCACCTTCCTAAGTCTAGCCCATCATCTTCTGAGTTGTTTTTGTAGAGCTCTCATACTAGTAGAATAAGTCAAGACAAAAAAATAACATCAGGTGTTGATAAGTGTAATAAAGAAAAAGCAGAAAAAGAGGATAAAGAAAAATGAGTGCAAAGGAAAGGGGTATGCTCTATTGCGCAGGAAACTTGGGGAAGTCCCCTCTGATACAGCAAGTGAGAAGAGATTTGAAAGATGTAATAGAACCAGCCAGTCAGGGCAGCCCCGGTGGCTCAGCGGTTTAGCTCCACCTTCAGCCCAGGGCCTGAGCCTGGAGACCTGGGATCGAGTCCCACATCAGGCTCCCTGCATGGAGCCTGCTTCTGTCTCTGCCCTGCCCCCTCTCTCTCTCTGTGTCTCTCATGAATAAATAAATAAAATCTTTAAAAAAAAAAAAAAGAACCAGCTAGTCAAGCAGATATTTGAGCAAGAGGAAACGGCATGTAAAAAGGCAAGAAAAGTGAAGGTATGCAGACAAGGCACAAATAAGATGACCAGTACAACACAAGAGAGAGTGGTAGAAATAGTGTCCAAAATTGGGGGGTGGGTTAGGGGGCAGATAAAAGACCTTATAGGTATTATTAAGGACTTTGACTTTTCAAAATGATGGGAGAAGTCTTTAAAGGGTTTTACAGAAGAGTAACAGAGTCTGATGTGCTTTTCAACAAGGGTCACTGGCTACTGTAACAAACAGTCCATATGGGCAGCAAGAGTGAAAGCAAGGAAACTAGCTAAGAGAATAGTGCAAAATCTAAGCAAGAGAGAATGGCTAAGATAACTTTTCTGGACAATCCTGTGAAAAACTGAAAAAACTCCCCCTCACTCAAAAACTTCCAGAAAAAAGAAACAAAAGACAATTGGGATGCCTGGGTGGCTGAGCGGTTGAGCGTCTGCCTTCAGCTCAGGGCATGATCCTGGAGTTCCGGAATCAGTCCCACATCAGGATCCCCACAAGGAGCCTGCTTCTCCCTCTGTCCATGTCTCTGCCCCTCTCTCTGTGTCTCTCATGAATAAATAAAATCTTAAAAATAAAAAAGATAATTAACAGTTCCATTTAAAACCAAGTAACAAGGACGAGAACTCCTAGGATTTTAATGAGATAAGAGGAAACTATAAAATTTCAAGACAAATCACTAACATATGGGATTAATTTTACCACACTGTAAAAATCCAGTCACCATACATATATACCTTAGGAAGCATATTTGGACATTGTTTCCCTTCCCACTGAATATTTTATTGTTTATGTAAACATGGGGAAAGGGAGTGAACTGGAAACTTGGGAAAATAAAACTGACAAAAAATTGTAAATATTATTTTCCATCATGCCACAAAGTGTTTCTGAAGATGGCATTATTAAACAGAGCATATTTTCTACATGAACACTACTATAACCAAGAGTTTCAATTCCTAACCAAGGCTTTCAAATGAATTCAAAATGACTAACATCATCTTCTAAAAGCAGTGATAAAACCCTAGCCTCTATATACTTTTAAAATATCAACTCTTCCCCAAAACAAAGGGTGTTCTGAAATTAGAGTTGAGAGAAACCATATATGGTATAGAACAGACTGAACTTATGATTTCACACATGCTAAAAAAAAAGGGGGGGGCCTAGAATGATGACAGGAATCACCCAAGGTGATGATTACGAACACAACCCAAGACTAGAAGTCAAGACTCTGGAATCCTAATACACTGTCACTTTACTGTGTTGGAGTCATTGCTTAAAGAAACAAAACAAAACAAAACTTCTAAAAATGACATTCCGCTGAACACACTGATTATGCAAAAGGACTCCATTGTAAGAAGTACCTTAAAAAAATCCTGACAGTACTATCAGAATTGACCAAGATTTAATATCCATAAGCTGTTATAGCAACAACATATTTAATTAAGAATTACTCTGCTTTCTTAGACATCAAAAGGCTTGGGGGCAATGAGGTGGGGTTGGGATGTAAGGTAGAAGAATTGGAAGGATAACCACAAAACAATAGTTGTTTTTTTTAAAGATTTATTTATTTATTCATGAGAGAGACAGAGAGAGGCAGAGACACAGGCAGAGGAAGAAGCAGGCTCCATGCAGGGAGCCTGCAGGGAGCCTGATGCAGGACTTGATCTGAGAACTCCAGGATCACACCCTGGGCCAAAGGCAGACGCTCAACCACTGAGCCGCACAGGCACAGGTGTCCCACAATAGTTGTTAACACAATGAAAGGTGGTGAGAATGGGGATTAGGTACGTTAGTGGGAGAGCAAAGTGTGGAAAAACTAGGTTTGCCATTTCATTTTACATATTTTTCTACTACTGGAGTCCTTAATACATTTACATTAATATATTAGTTACGTATTTTTAGCAGAAAGAAAACAAATGTTATTCTGAATTCTCCAAAAGCACTCAACTCCCTCTTAACTAATATGAGGAAGTCACACATTCTTGGATTATTCTTTGAAAGCATCATTAAGTCCTTTGTTATAACTTTTATAACTCAAAATACTCAAGTGGCATATATATTAAAATGCTAGTCTCAAAAGTCACCTCTCATTCTAATTTCCAAACTATATTTCATAAAGCAAATTTCAGTTTAATTGGCCAAGGGGAAATGTATGGAAAAAGGAATTGTTATTACAGAATAGGTACAGACATGACAGGAACATAGATATTTCCTCTAATTATTTCACCTATAATAAAAAGGTACTTGAAAAACTATCCCTTAACAATTCACTGTAGAACACATAATACTGTAAAATACTCATTTGTTTCAATTCAGAACATCTCAAATGTATTTGTGATGTACATAGTAAAACCCCACACTCTAAAAGGTCAATTTATCAATGAAATTGGCCTTTGTCCTCCCTTAAATGGACACATCTGGATTTGGTATAATCATACAACATTCCCAGGTTCTGGAACTCACTATAAAAGGGAAAAAAATGTACTATGCCTGAGGTGGGGGGGTGGGGGGAGCAATAAATTGAAGTATAGTACTTATGTAAATACTAATGCCTACAATAACTTCTCTATGTTAGGCCTAAATTGAATCTATCTCAACATGCAGTGAGAAGGCAAAAAACCTGTGGCTTTGATATGACTATTTGAAAGACAATAATCAACAGAATATTATATGACAACGTCAAACTAAAAAGCAACTCTTTACATATTGGCTTCTATGTAATTAGCATCAAAATACAAAAATGATAAAACACAAAAAACTTTTAGTTAAAAAGAAGCCCTCAAATCCTCAAGATCAAAGCAACAAAATTTTTTTAAAAATCAGACTTAAAGGTTTGAGAGAGGTAGGAAGGATAGTAGTCCCTTACTATCTTTCCATAACTTGTTTTTATTTTTATTTGTTAATTTATTCTGATAATCATCTATCCCCCATCCGAAACAAATCCACACCTCTGAACTTTCCAGTATGATTTTCTGATGAATCCACCCTGGGCAAGATTCCAAATCAGCAAATGAGCAAAATAATTCTAGAAAGATTTGTGTGTGTGTGGTTGTTAGCATTTCAGAAACTGAATATACTATTTTTGAGACATCTCATGTCCTAAGCAAAAAGAGATGAAGACAGGAAAAAGTGGTTTGATGTATGAAATGTAAATATTATTAACAAGTCTTTAAGAGTCTCACAAACACAGGACCCTAACAGTTTAAAGATATCCACTTAGGAAACTGAGGAATTTTAATGATATGGGGATCAAGAAACTGATCTGCTTATAAATCAAAAACCTTTACCTGCAGTCACAAGGCAATAAAGGACTCATATGATTTAATCCCAAATTTATATATGAATATCCCAAATAGATATAAAGTTTACTTGACTATTCCAAGTGACTCAGATATAACCAGTAGAAGAGTTACAACATTGTGACTATTTTTAAGAGTTATATATTAGACACTTATTTTCTTTTACAGTTAGTTATCAAAGACTTCTTTTATACTAATCCTAAAATCTGTCTCTAAGTCTTTCCCATGGAGCCACACAAAACAAGCTCAACATTTTTTTCTTAATATTTAATTGTAAACATCCTATGTAGCCTTAGATTTATTACTTTGTAAGATCCTCCAAACTCTAGAGTAAAACACAGGCATATGAAAGTGTACCCGGCCCACACATCATTTAATGAGTCTAACTAGATAAAATACTCTCAAAATCCTATTTCTAAGATCTTATTAAATAGTTATACATTCTTCTTTTTAAAATTTAACTTATTTAAAAGTTTATTCAAAATGGGATTCTTGGGTCTCTAAGTAAATTCAGTAATAGGAACTCCCAAACTATTTCTAATTCAAACCCCTAATGATTTATCTCCTCCTCAGCCCCAGTTAAAACTAGTGTCATAAATGCCTTTAAAGAAGTATAAAACTCTATTCTTTCACCCACTATTCCTACTGCTGAGAACTCTTCTTAGGGAAAAACTTCAATAGGAATAAAATGCTATATCCAAAAGTGTTCAAAGCATCATATCTTACCAACAAAATACAGATAAAATCAAAGTGCCCAAAGGGGATTGAAAGGAAAACTAGGGGGGAAGAAATCATAACTATTAAAACATAGTTTGAGGGCAACCCCAGTGGCGCAGGGGTTTGGCGCCGCCTGCAGCCTGGGGTGTGATCCTGGAGACCTGGGATCGAGTCCCACATCGGGCTCCCAGCATGGAGCCTGCTTCTCCCTCTCCCTCTGCCTGTGTCTCTGCCTCTCTCTCTGTGTCTATGAATAAATAAATAAAATCTTTAAAAAAATAAAAATAAAAATAAATAAAACATAGTTTGAACGATAGAAAAAAACAAGAGGGTTTGGTATACTAAAGAACCAAGAAATCACACTATTTTTAGCTATGATAATTACAAGTAATATGCAAAAGGACAGTGGTTCTGTGGGTAATTTTTTTTTCTCTTCAAAATTTTCTCTGGCATTATGGTTGCATAATTTTTAAATTAAAAATGAAAAATATAGCCTGGGTGGCTCAGTGATTGAATGTCTGCCCTTGGCTCAGGGCGGGATCCGGGGTTCCCGGATTGAGTCCCACACTGCGCTCCTTGCAGGGAGCCTGCTTCTCCCTCTACCTATGTCTCTGCCTCTCTCTCTGTGTGTCTCTCATGAAAAAAATAAAATCTTTAAAAAAAAAGGAAAAATATAAAGCTTTTTCCATATCCTCTAACCTTAACATCTAAAAAGAGAATACGATCTCCCCCTTTCTTTTGGTGAAGCATGTTGCTGAATTAACTTAGAAGTGCCATTAACTAAATTACCTATAGTTAAGACTATCAAAGTAGAAACAGAGATACTAAATCTACCTCCATGGTCACAAAGCTTGCTAAATCTAAAGCACACATTTATGAACCACAGATACTATTTTGCTGATTTGAGAAATTTCATGTCATGTGGTCTTTGTTTTGATTACATGAAACTCGTATATTTCACTACAACAGCTGGTTTTGCCTGATGAAGTTTCTGAAACCAGGTACTAGTGGGCAAAGGCTAGGCCATTCCATTTTAATGAAATAAAGTATCTATACATACATACTATAATGGAAAAACCTCAGTCTTTTTTCTATGTAGGGAAAAGTCCAGCTTTTCCTACTGTGTGTTTCTTTATTGTATGTCTCCTTTACTAGTCACACACAACATGATACTTCTGACCACCAAGTGTGTCGAGGTTTTACCCTAAGCAATTCCCTATGACACCAGCTGGGTTTCCTAACATTCAACTCGATTATGACTACCTGGAGATAGCATCAGACCCCGCAGGTTGATGGCTTAGTCCCAAAAGACTGCGCAGGAGTCCCCTCCTGCAAATTCAGATGCCAGACATAAGCCTAGGTTATCATGGGTGTTTCTGACTCACAAGCTATATAAATGGGAGGTTCCAATGACCTTCTGCTCAGATTCAGCTAATTTGCTAGAGCAGCTTACAAAACTCAGAGATATACTTACTTATGTTTACCAGTTTATTAAAGGATATGATAAAGGATATAGATGAATATCCAGATAGAAGAGATGTGCAGGGCCAACTATTTAGGAAGGGGTGCAGGGCTTCCATGTCCTCTCCAAGTGTACCAATTTCCTTTATACCTCCACATATTCACCAACCTAGAAACTCCCTGAATTCCATAATATTGGGATTTTTATGGAAGCTTCCTCGAATAGGCATGATCACTCATTAAGTCCATTTTCAGCCCTTCTTAAGAGAAGAGGAGCTGGGGTTAAAAATCCCAAGCTTGGTCTTGGCTTGGTCTTTCTGATGACCAGCTCTCATCCAGGAGCCATGCAGGAATCCACCCAAAGTGACCTCATTGGAACGAAAGACACTCATCACCCAGGAAATTACAAGAGTTTCAGGAGCCCTGTGTCAGGAACCAAGGCTAAAGACCAAATATTAGAATAAAAGATGCTGAGTGCTCTTATCATTTACGAAATTACAAGAGTTTTAGAACTCTGTGCAAGGAACCGGGAGCAGAGACCAGTATGTATTTTCTATTATCTCACACATACCAAGCACCAAATATTTGTAGAGAGTTCAACCCAAGAATAGCAATGGCAAAATCCAAACACAAAGTATGAAAAGAACCTATGATCCCTAGGGAAAAAAAAAAGGAGATGGATAGGGAAAAGCTACAGACTGAAGTAGAAAGATCACTGGTTTCTGTCAATTAACACTAGTAAAATAATTCTTGCTAAACTCAGAATTTCCTGAGCCCAGATTTCTGGACACTCATCCAAGAGTCATGACTCTTTGTCTAGTGGCAGAAAGCTGCCCATACACTTGAATGAAAAACTTTTTAACAGGGAAACAGTAAAGTCTAGAAAGCCTCAAATCTCCTTCCTGAAGGCCCCTTGATTGCTAATATAAACCACAGTTCAACTTAATAATTGTTGAAATGGAAATGGAGATAGATGTCCATCAGTTATCCCCTTCCCCAACATTTTGTCAGAAATATCATCAATCTCCAATAACAACCAGGAAGTAAAACAGTTCTGTACAAGACTGGGCTGAGAATGAAAACTATTATCCTATCAATTTAAAGAGAGCATAAATAGTACAGCAGAAAAAGTTCCCTCCTCCTCTGATACATACACCAAATGTTTATTTCCCATCTTCTTTAAAAACTCACTTATGAAAAAAAACTTACTTCTCCCTTACTTCTGAAAAAATCAGCATAAGGGAGCAGAGAGAAAAAGACCAAGATTTCTAATGGGAATGTACAATCAAGGAATGGTCCCAAGGCATCAAGGCAAATGAAAACACAAAACACACCACCAGAACTGACAGACTGGAGCCTAATATCACCCAATTGGCACATGCTCTCCTTAAGGGAAAAGTCCAAATGAAAAGCTAAAGTATAATCAAAAGGCAGGTATAGTCACAGAACAAAGTTTCCCAATGACTAAGAATTTTCAATCATGGTACCTTAGGCTTCACTGTAGGGACATAAATGACAATTAAGTTGACTATTAGTGTTGGCTGATCGGTGAGTGATTCAAAAACCTTGATTCAAATAATCTTGACTACATTTCGGCGTTAGGCCACCTCCTACACAAGTCAACTGACAGCTAGTTTCATTCAGACACTAACCCTAGGTGAAATACAAAGAGCTTCATGGATCAACTTCCTAAATACTGATATATAAGTAGTGGGAATTCTTCCCTTTAGAAAGTCTCAGGAAATTAAATAAGAATCAAATGAATAAATGTAGTAGCAGCACATTACTTTAGACTACTTTCTCTGAGGGACTGGATCATACCTTCAACTGTAGTCAAGAGTGATGAAAACAACCACTGTTAACACCAGCATCTGCAGAGAATCACAAAACCCAGACCCAGAGCTCCTTTAAGAAATCTGTTAGAGTGAATGGCAAAAATGGCGAGACTTTTCTAGTCTATTCTGAAAGAGCTCCAGATATATTCCGCAACATCCCTCTATAGCACACACTCAAGCAATTCTTCTACTAAGGATGGTTAAAATTTTCTTACAACCAAGATCTCTTCCTAGTTAAGCCCTTTTAAGGTAAACAGTGAGGTTCTGACAAATTAAACATTTAATACCAATGTGCTTTAAATCACCTTTCATCCAAAATGACTGCTTCACAATAAATAAGCTATTTCTAGCTCTTTAGGTCAATAATTTTAATTGGTATTGGGATTATTTCCCATTAAAAAATAATTGTAAAATTCTTTAAGATATACAATACATAACATGTACAAAAATTAGAAAATTACAGGTACATAAATCTTTAACTTTTTGGCACTAAAACATTTCATGTGTGAAAGTTCAAATTATATTTTTCAAATAGCTTTTTAAAGATTTTTATTTACTTATTCATGAGAGTCACAGAGAGGCAGTCACTCAGGCCGAGGGAGAAGCAGGCTCCCCGCAAGAAGCTTGATTCAGGACTCGATACCAGGACCCTGGGATCACGACCTGAGCCTAAGGCAGACACTTAACCACTGAGCCACCCAGGTGCTCCTCAAATAATTTTTTAAAAGGCAGATCTATGAACTAGTAGCCTATATTCCTGAATTCTGCATAACAAGGGACAATCTAACTTTACAACATTTGCTCTCTCCATAGATTTTTGCCTCTAGAAAATAATACACAATTATTATCATAATACCACTGAGTAATTAGCAAAAAACTGTAGTCTCTTTTCCAGTTTACAAATGGACAACACTGTATGACATATGTAGTTACGTCTCGTTATGACAATAAGACAACACTACTATACAACCTGGCACTTTAGTTTCTCATGTTAATACTAGATAGATTGCAATTTTAGAAAATGCATGTTTTACAATTTTATGTTGGTAAGAAAAAATCCTTAACTAAAGCATTTAATTAAATGAAGCAAATTACAGATCATGTTGATAGTTCTCTTCCACTAATGAATGGCTAAGAGAATAAATATCTATCTACTTATTAATTTGGAAGATGTGTCCATCTAATTTCATCATGCTAACTCTTATCTTTTTGGTCTCAGCTGTTACTGAACTTCTTCCAGAGGCTTTCTCCAAAATGCCCTAGTTACACATACTACCGATTAACACTTTGTACTTCCACTAACAAAGCATTTAAATACACTGTATTATAACTTTCTGATAGCAAATGGCACAAGAAGGCATTCAAATAACTGTTGAATGAAGAGGTTAAAAGTAAACCTGTCAGGATGGCTTCAGAGTGGTAGAGAAGTCAACCTTTCATATTAGGCTTCAAGGGTATATAAGGGGTGATGGTGGGACAGAGGTAAGAGAGCCATAGGTAGGACTCTGCAAAAGCTTCTAAAAGTAACATGATGATCAAACCATGACCGAAAGACTAAGAATGACATATGTGGACTTACACTAATTCAATCACCTTTATAATGATTATGCACGATTGGTTTAAAAATTAATCAATTTAAGACAAATAATACATATCTTAAATTACTTAAAACACTCATTAAGTTGGGCAAAATCTTACCTGTCATGGGATCAAAGAGTTGATTAGCTTCTAAGTCAGTAAAAGTACTACTACAGACAGGACATTTGAAGGAAGCCCGGTTGGTGGAATCCCTCTCATCAGTTTCAATCCTCCTTCTCATGTGGTCCAATTTATATTTTACCACATTAACAAGAGTACGATAATTAATGAAGTAGTAGTTATGGCGAGTGGTCTTCCCGTCTGCAGCAGTCTCTACCCTCATTCTGCATTTGATGAACTTATCTCCCTTTAAATTATTCAAAACTGATCGAAGTTGCTTCCGATCAAACTTGAGCAGCTCCAGCATATCCTCCTCTTTCACACAGGGGTTCCGGATCAAGATGTCCAAGGCCAAAGCATGCTCAATGCCATAAAACCCCCGGATCACATACTTGGCTAACCTCTTCAATGCTGCGGGAACCTCGGTGAGGACATCAGGATCTGCCATCTTTAGCAGCAAACTTCAACTCTAAATAAACCAAATCCAGGGGAAAAAAAAAAAGATTAGCTAGGCATAAGGACATAGTAATCATTTTAAGTTCAGAATAACCAACCCATTTGTTAGCTGGCAGCTACCACCCTTGAAGAGCCACAAAGGTATCAAGACATTGTTTAAAAGACTCATAAGGCCTAAGCATTTAAACAAAGAATAAGATTTTCCTCTAGAATACAAAGATTATACTTAAAAAGCTTGACATATTTCTTAAATGTTAATCTTCATGATCTACAATGCTTGATTCTACAAAGTAACTTACTACTTATAGGAATGATATATTATATCAAGCCCACTTTATTTTGGAAAGAGAAACAAGATAAATGAAAAAAGATAAATGATACCTCACTACCCTTAATGCTACAGATCATTGGGAACACTGGTAAACCCCCAAGAAACCCATCAGTCAGCATATTCTTAAAGTGTCTTTATTTCCTTTCTCGAGTAAAATTTTTCTACCAAAATCTATTCTAGGATGTTTTATATAGTCATGCTCTCACAATAAGATCACAACACAGGGATCACATAAGTAATCCCCAGATGGGTGTTAGCAAAATTCCTGTTATAAATCTGAAAGAAATTAACACTTAGATCCAGATAACTTAACCAACCTCGCAAAGTTACATCTGATGACCAATTAAGTAAAGAGTTCTTCAAAAAAAAAAAAACCCCAAGATATATTTAAATACAGGATCTCTTCTTGTAGAACAAAGCAAGCAACGGCTAACTGTACCCAATTCTCATGTCATGACCCAGAAGACTGTCTTCCACAAGCCCAAACAGTCATGGGCTAGACTCATGTGGCTGCTAAAAAGTCTAGGCTTTGGAATTCAGTTAGCGTGAGTTTTAGTAGCTGTGGGATCCTGAGCAAACCCCTTAACAACTTCACATTTTAGTCAAGGAGAAATAAATATAACAACTACCTCACTGAGGTTGTTATGGTACATAAATGAGAATATTAAGCAATATCCTTATGAGGAAGTACTTGTTGATAAGGATAGCTTTCATATTGATTTAATATATGTCTTATACTAAATATGGCCAGGCTATATAAACACACTACATCTAATGGAATTCCCCTACATTATAGGGAAATTCTTAACAGTGACATTCCACTGAACTACTTCAATACAAAACTGTATTCTATTATTAACACTAGTTTATATTGAATCCTTTATTTATAATCAGTGGTTATCAATACAATCAGATTTAATAATCTTTTTCAGAAGAAGTATTTTTATACCCACAGCACTATAGTATCAAGGTATTCCTAAACAACTAACCTATTTACATATTTTTTGGTAAAAATATAACACCCTATGTGTAATGAAAGAAAAGTCAGTTATAATATTTCAGATTGTAAGTAATCAAGCATTACTATATACAAGAGATAAAGCAGCACTTAGATCCAAATCTGTCGTCCTAGAACCTTCCTGTCATCCCTGCACTTAAGGATGCTGAGCAAGTGCCTGGGTTCAACACCATAGTAGTATCATAGCATAGTACTGGATACTTTTTGTTCTCCTTTCCAATTTAATCTATACATTATACTTTATACCATTTTTCTGTTTGCTTTGTTTCACACGTTCAACAGTTGGCACAACACAACATAAAACCTCTGAAACATCCAAGCATGAAAAATGGCAGACAAATGTCAAAATAAATTACTTTTTCAGTATTATTTCCTACTGTTATACTGCCCTCCCTGACCTGTCACCCCATACATTCCATTTTCTAGACCAATGGTTCTCAATCCAGGCTATAAAACAGAATCATCTGGAGAGCATTTAAAAATACCCATCCTGGGCCCCATTCCCAGAGATTCTGTTTCAGCTGATCTCGGAGAGCCAGAGTAGGCTTCATGTCATAGTACACGCTGTTTAGGCGACTCCAGTACAGAGAAAAGTCTCTGGCCACTGTTGCAGACAAATTTGGTGGGTGGCTATTACACATCCCGCCAATGCACATTATCATTTTTCCTGTTTCCCTTGCCTGAAATGCCTTAGAGGGCCCTAAAGATCTGAGCAGGGAGTGTGTCACGAGGGACTCTGCAGAACAAAAGTTTGGGGTTTTGAATTCCAATTTCACCATTTCCTAGCCTGTGGCCCCAGAAAATTCTCAGTTTTCTCATATACAAAAGAGATTGACAGCACCTTCCTCATAGATCTGAAGTAAAGATTAAATGAAATAATTCACATAAAGTGTTCTGCTTTCAGGGCTGGAATCATAAGAGTACCATTAAACACTGGCATTAATATGACCCTCTATTTAGAAAAGTGACTCTTAGAACAGTATGAGGAATGGCTTGAAGTACTGAAGATGGCGGCACTGCAGAAGTTATTAGGAGTCATAGTAACCAAACCTAAACTAAGGAAGAGGGCAGGATGAATGAAATTTATTTTAGAAACAAAACTAAAAGAATCTGATAATATATGGGAAATGGAGTAACAGAGTGGGAAAATTTTAAGTAGCCATTTGGGTTTTTTTCTTTGACAATATTTTTTACTGTGGTAAAATACATATAACACAAAATCTATCAATTAACCATTTTTAAGTATACAGTTCAGTGATATTAAATACAATCATAATGTACAATTATCATTACCAGCCATCTCCATAACTCTCTTCATCTTGCAAAACTGAAATGCTACACCCGTTAAGCAATGATATACTTACTGCTATTAAACAATTAACATAAACCTATCTGCTTTGAGCCAGTGCAGCTACGAAGAGATTAGTACTATGAAAAATGGGTTAACCCCTTTAAAAGGAACAGGTTTTGTAAGAAATGAGGCATTCACTTTTTTAAATGCCTGTCTCTGAGGAACTACCACAGAATATTCCGTGAAGACGTCCAGCAGGTAGCTGAACGAACGAAAAGTGGATTCAGGAAAAGAAGGCATGCTGTTCCAGCTCACGTAAAATGTCTACGTTCTAAAATCATCCTTCATGACCATTCTGTTCTCTCCTCTACCACCTCTTCCCCACTTACTATGAATCTCCTACTCAGTCTTTGGATTTGTTACGTTACCGAAGTCAGAGGTCTTCAGTAACTGGCAGCCTCTGTCACACAGGTTGACCCAAAAAACATTCTGAAAACTTCCTGAATTGATTGTCAACGTTTAAAAGTCGTTGAGATTTCACATAAATTTCAACTTTAAGCTTGAAAAGTGGAAATAGCTAAAGGAAAAAAAAAAAGTGAGACTTGTGTTCCCACATGGAAACCACCTGCAGCTCAAGGGCAGCTGACAGTTTTAAACAGGGAAGCAGATGGGCTGGGTCTCTGGAGACTTTCGAAAAGTGTGACCTTTTAGTACCAACCTCCGCCCATCAGTGACCTCCCAGCCTCAGCTTCCTCACTATCCATCCAGACCCTCAAAGACACGTTGGTTTTATTTCTGAACCCTACGTATTTTCATCATACAAAAATTTAGCCAGGCACCAGGCACAGGTTTGGAGAAACAAAGCTGAAATGCACGCTTTCTCCGCACCACCCTACACATCCTTCTAAGCCTCATCTCCAGCCACGCTGGCCTTCCCTCAATTCCAGGAGCCACACATGCTTTCTCCACTTCCAGGCCTGTTGTACTTGCTGTTCTTTCTGCCCACAAAGCTAAGCTCAAACTCTCTTCCCATCAACCTTCACGTCTAAAATTTCTCAGCGAGACCTTCCCAGATCCCCCCGCTTAGTAGCTTAAAAATGTTCCCCTTTCATACAGTGCTTTCCCTTTCTACCTTGCAGTGAGCGAGCAGACTGGTAGCTCCTTCGTGGCTTTTTTCTTGTTCGCCACTTCCCAGCTCCAGCCGGGCTAACCAAGTACTTACATAAAACTTCCCCTGAGTCCGTCCGAAGCACGTGTTCACCCAGTATGCCCCCCCTGCCAGCCTCCCCCACACACACCCCCACCCCCACCCCACACCCACCCAGTTCACTTCCTCCCTTGCTGCTTCCAGGGTATAAGAAAGGCAGGCTACTGAAAACCCTCTCCTGAAACTTCAAGTGGTTTTTAAGCAGGAGGGAGGGGACAGAATCGAATTCGCTGTTTTAACAGACTATGCGGACGGCAGGATGGGAGATACAGGAGAAAAGCAGCGGCTGCGAGAGTCCGGTTACATTATTTCAGGATACCCGTATTCCAGTTCTAGAACGTGGATCGTACACGTCTAACTGTGGGGTTTTTTGTTTGGTTGGTTGGTTGTTTTGGGGTTTTTTGTTTTTGTTTTTTGTTTTTTGTCACCACGGTTCATGGTACTTTCCATACCTTCATACAGAACGCGGCGTTAACCCCGCAAAACCTGCGGACCAGCTGCCTTCCGCGAACTCGGTTCAGTAATGTTCTCTCCTCCCCAATGACAGACCCGCCCCCCAACCCCCAAGCCTCTAAGTTCCCTCGGACTGTGCCAGGGGAGTCCTGGGGTCACACTCGGCGCCGCCGAGCCCGTCCTACCCGAGGTCGCACACAGGGCCGCTCCGGGGTCAATGGCTCTTTGGAGGACCAGGTCAAGAGAGTAACTAAGGGGAGGCGGGTCGCTAGGGAGAAAGGGGAAAAAAAAGGGGGGGGGGGGAGAAGCCCTGAAATGCGACGCCGGACCAGGGAATCCAGAACAAGAAAACAGGGGAACAAGGTTTACCAAAACGAATCCTCGAACACTCCCACTACAGCTCCCCTCAGCGCCTCAACTACCGGCTTAAATGAGCCACGCCACTCGCGCGACGAAGAAAACGCCTTATTCCTGCGACCGGCTTTGGAAGCCCCACCCCACCCCACGCCCCCCGCTGTGAACCGTGCGGGCCAATCAGCACAGCGAAGCCTTCAATCAAAACAGTCGCGTCCGCGATTAGCCAATGAAATTGAAGCTGGTCCCTTCCTTACCGAGCTCTGGTTGGCCTGGCATCCCGGAAGAGGCGTTAACCCCCGGCGGTAGCAAGATGGCGTCCCTGGATCGGGTGAAGGTACTGGTGTTGGGAGACTCAGGTGAGCGGTTTCATCCACCTCTCGGGCTCCCGACACTTTCGAGTTGCCTGATAATGACCTTCTTCCTTCACAACTCTCCCCCCCGCTCCTCTAATGATCTGGCCCCGGCCAAGGCTGAAAGCCCTCTCAAGGTCTAAAAAAAAACTACACTTCCCAGAGGACTTTGCTCGGTTGGACGCAGGTGGCGTTGCGCAGGCGCAGAGCCCCGGCCTTTCTCCGCCTTCACACTTTTGCGGGTCGGTCTCCCCGGCGACCGCAGGCCTGCCTAGTATTGTCCTTTTGTTTTAAAAGATACGCAGTGTTGAGTATTGTATTGGGCGCTCTGCTAAGGATACGTAAGTTGGGGTCGTGCCTTCAAGAGCTTTTTGTTCATTGCGGAACTCAAAACATGCGCTGAGGAGGAGGACACTGTGCCAAGTGCTTTCCATATATTGACTCATGTAACCCGAGAGCAGCCCTCTTAACCCCATTTAACAGATGAGAAAAGTGAAGAGGGGAGAGAGGTAAATGACAACCCGTTTGACCCAGAGTCCGCACCCTTAAGCACTGAACCATATGATGAAATGAAATCGTGGGTGGTAGTCCTGTTTTACTCTCATCGGAGCTTCTTGGTTTCTCTGCTCTCTGTAGCCTTAACTGCAAACCTATTATGTGCTAGGTTGTAAGAAGTAGAGCAATTAAGATTTAAAAAACCGTATCACGAGACAGCTGGGATTTAGTGCTGAGCGCAATTTAATAATCCTAGCTGTCAAAATTCTTCTTTTGACACCTTGGACTTTTGAGAACTAAAATGGAAGTCTGCATTGCCTCCTCCCACCCCACCACCCTTCTCTTACTTCACGATAACTTCCACATCTATTGCTCTTTAAGAACTCGGAATAAATGCTAACCTTGCATTTCGCAGATGCGCTTTTCTGGAGTCAACCTATGAATGTGTGTGCTGTGAGCAAAGGCATTGTACCAGATGCTCGGAGGTGGAGAGGGCACATACCCCAAACAGCTTGAAAACTTAGCCTCACAGACCGTGCACCATTGTGGTAGAGGGCAGGAGGTTAAGAACGTTTCCACGTTGCCTGAAGATCATTTGCATTGCAAAATATTTTATAGATAGCATTATTTAATATTCCCTTAAGAAAGCTGCATTATGAGATTCTATGAATATAATCCAGTTTGTCAACTCCAGTCCTTGAGCTTGAAGTGGTGCTGAAGTTAATTTAATGAAGCCACTCGGTTTTATACAGATGAACAAAGCAATGATGGTCCAAAGGGACTTGGCAAGAGTATCATCACCAAGTAGAATCTGAGACTGGAATCCAGAGGTAATATGGTTCATGATACCTGGAAGTGGGTGTTCTCTCTCATTTTTAACTCAGTTCTCTGTTGGCATCTAACAAACCTTTGATGTTACATATTGTTGGAACTAGTTGATTTTTTTTTTCTTTTTCACAAGAAATGCATAAGTACCTGCTACACAGCAGGCACTATAGTAAGTGCTGAGGCTGTAACTGTGGAATCAGTGCATTACACAACAGGGTTGAATTGGCTGCTGCATTAAATGTGGGAAGGTGATTAGGCAATTAATAAGCTTCTCTTTTTCCTTATAGTTTAGTTGTAAAACAGAAGACATAATCATGCCCACTCGGTTGGATCTTATCACACATTTACAATGTTAGGCCATGTGTGCAGTTACTGCCTTTTTATCAGTTCCCTTTTAACATTGATCTACTGACTTTTTACATTCATCTCCCTTTGTATTCAAACGTCAAAGTTTACTTATGAATAAAGGCTGTTTCCCCTGTGAAATTTTGAGGATTTCATAAATACATGAAAGAATGACTTGAAATTTAGAGATGTGTTTTGTATCCCCTAGGGATATTTGATAATTTAGTAAGGAATCCCGAAAGTCTCATTGATATGCACATATCTTTTTCTTCTTTGTTCTTTCCAAGATAAGGAATGAGCTTTACATATTACTGACAACTAAATTTGGAACCGGTACTTATTTAATTATATTGGATCTTTTTTTCTCCACGCGAATCAAGTGTCTTTTGATCTAATTTGGTTGTAATGGTGGAAATATAGAATTAGCACCTCCCAAAATTCTTCTCTTTTTTTTAAAGATTTTTATTTATTTATTTATGAGAAAGAGAGAGAGGCAGAGACATAGGCAGAAGGAGAAGCACGCTTCACATGGGGAGCCCAATGCGGGACTTGATCCCAAGACCCCAGGGATCACGACCTGAGCTGAAGGCAGGCACTCAACCACTGAGCCACCCAGGAGTCCCACCTCCCAAAATTCTTAAAGAATAGTTAGGGGCGCCTGAGTGGCTCAGTCAGTTAAGCGTCTGCCTTTGGCTCAAGTCATGATCCCAGGGTTCTGGGATTGAGCTCTACATCAGGCTTCCTGCTTGGCAGGGAGCCTGCTTCTCCTCCTCCCTCTTGTCTGCCACTCCCCCTGCTTGCTCTCTCTCTCTCTCTCTGTCAAATAAATAAATCAAATCTTAAAAAAAAAAAAAAGAAAGAAATGAATTTGTGTCAATTTTCCTGGTACTTCAATTGTTCTGTTGACAGTCTATCCAGTGTTAGTCAATTCTTATCACCGAAAGCAGTGAATTCATGGAGAACTATACAGTATTGCTGCATAGATATGTTTACTGACACAAGTTATGCTTAATTGGACGCCGAAGCCTTGCATCAGGCTCATAACTAAGTTCCAAGATACATGCTCGGATATAAACAGCCTACATGTGAACACAGAAATCAACAATGTGCCCTGAAGATCACATATCCGATGCAGTGCAGTAGATACAAAGACAGTGCCAAATTTGTGTACTCAAAAATCTTAAATGTCTGTATTGAAAAAAATAAAAAGTAAAGAGAGAGCTGGGAAAATATTTGATTCAATTACAGGAGACAGCTAATATATAGAGAAGTTAAGCACATCGATAACACTAAAAGCCGTGAAATAAATGGGCAGAGATCATCAACAGATAATTCATAAGAGAGGAAAGAACTGATTAACACAGATAATTGTAATATAGATCTTTACCAGAGATAAAGAAGTGCAGAGTAAAGCAAGATGTCCCTTTTTTTCTTTTATCAAATTAGCTTAGGTGGCTCGGTTGGTGAAACATCTGCCGTGGCTCAGGTCATGGTTCTGGGATGTAACCCTGAGGCGGGCTCCCTGCTCAGAGGAGAGTCTGCTTCTCCTGCCTCCAGCTTGTGCTCTTGCTTTCTCTCTTTCAAATAAATAAATAAAATCTTTTTTAAAAGTTAACATAGATGTAAAAGCAACTACAGAATACTGTTGAGGTGCAACAAGACCTGCAGGCTCATATGTATGGCTGGTGACAGATTAACCAGGTGAAAGTTGTCAACATATATCAAGAACTTTAAATGTTCATTTCCTTTTACATATTAATTTTGCTTCTGGGAAGGTATACTAAGGAAATAATTTTAATTTGAACAAGTCTTTTCTTAGCGTAGAGAAAAAGTTAAATACCTAATAGCGAGAAGGAATGGTTGAGTAAATTGTTATGTCTACTCTCTGAACTACTGTGGAGGCATTAAAAATGTTTATGAAGATTCTGTAATAACATGGAAAATTTTACCACTAAATAAAGGCCCTGTTCTGAATACTGGAGATAAAAACGATAGGTAAAACCCAGTCCCAACCCTCAAAAAATTTAAACAGAGTGAATAAAACCTATTAACTAAGAAATGTAATAATGTGTTTTCAGTGCTTTGTAGAAAAATGTAAAGGGTACAGTGGAGACCCAGAGGATGGTAGATAGTGTCCGTAGTTCTATCTGTGGGATTCAAAAAGACTTTATAACTAAACAGATGCTGAGTCTTGAAGGATTGGGTCACCAGGCCAATGGGGAAGGGGAAATGAAATGAGGATGGGGAGGATATTCCAGATAGGACCAGCTGTGCAAGCAAAGGCATATATTTTATTGTTTTTAAGTACACCATGTACATATTCACAGTAACAACCTGCTTTTAGAAAAACCCTGCTTATGATATTAAATAAACTTACATATTGCCTATAGGGCTCTTCAATTTTTCCCTTTTTAAAAATTCTTTCTAGATTGTAAATACAGCTTTTTATAATAAATAAACGTAACTGATAGGTTCATACACAGTAATGCACACAAAGAGATGGTCTAAGTTTTTGATACAACTAGTGTTGCATAAAGATTCACCAACTCTGCTTGTTATAATGGCATCCCCAAATGCTGTTAATCTAATGAGTGATTCGACACACAGGCATCAGAACTTCCCTTTCCTCTTCATTTGGATGTCCTAAATGCTAGTTCTAGCATTAATAACTACATTACCGAGACGCCTGGGTGGCTCAGTGGTTGAGCACCTGGCTTTGGCTCAGGCGTGATCCTGTGGTCCTGGGATTGAGTCCCACATCAGGCTCCCCGCATGGAGCCTGCTTCTCTGCCTCTCTCTCTGTTTCTCATGAATAAATAAAATCTTAAAAAAATACATTACCTTGAACCCAAGAGATTTACAAGAAAATAAAGTGCTATCTTAGAAGAGGGAACAGAGTATTTCTCTTTTTCCAAAGGGCTAAGTCTGAGCCAAGTTGTTGACTCCCTTTTAAAAATCACTATATACAGGACACCTGGGTGGCTCAGTGGTTGAGTGCCTGCCTACTTCTCCCGCTGCCTGTGTCTCTGCCTCTCGGTCTCTCATGAATAAATAGATAAAAATCTTTAAAAAAAAAAAAAAAAAAGAAAGAAAGAAAGAAAGAAAGATATCACTATATGGGGAGAACTAGAGTGTCTAAATAAGGTATTGTAAAATGGTGAATCCTGGTCACTGACAGTATTCAAGAATAATTTGAGAGAAAGCTGGCTTTAACCATCTTTTTATCATTAAAACTAATTAAATGGTTGGTATAGTGTGACCACCCTTTAAACAACCATACTTTACATATCATTATTACTGCATATGCTCAGACTTACTTTTGTCATAATAAATATTTCAGCATATCTCTTATATGACTAGAATTCTTATATCTTTTGCAGGTGTCGGGAAATCTTCACTGGTTCATCTTCTGTGCCAAAATCAAGTACTAGGAAATCCATCATGGACTGTGGGCTGTTCAGTAGATGTCAGAGTATGTGTTTCTGATATTTCAGTTTTTCTATAATCATATTAAAGATAAGCCCTTTAAACTACAATGATCAAATTATACTACTGTAGTCAAAACTAATAATAATAGCTGGGGTTTTATTAACCACCTACTCTGTGCTAGATACTATGCCAATGCCATACATGTCTTTTCTAATTAAATCTTTTTAAACTGTGAGGTATAACTATAGAAACTAAGGCATAGAGAAGTAAAGTACCTTGATGAAATTGACTCAGTACAGAAAGAAAGCCAAATCAAGATGTAATCCTATATAGTCTTAATCCAATCTACGGCCTACTACCCTGAAGACCCGATCTTGTCTAAGTAGTCTTAATCCAGAGACTTCAATTTTAATTATGTATGTAATTATGTGCTATGTATCTAAAGTTCACTTAAGATACTCCATAAATAATTCTGTTTACTTTGGCACTAAGACAGACAACGTTTCGCTACAAATCTATGAAAAGGCAGAAGCTTCTGGAGCCTAAGATCTAGGTCTTCTGTTACAGCTCAAATTTAGGAAATTCAGGCGCAGTTTTTACCAAATTAAATGTCTTCCCAGATACTGTTGGTTTTGCTAATCCCAGCTAGGCCTGTTCAAATGTCTCTTCTACTAGTATAGATCTCTCCATTGAGTTAAGAAATAAATAGGAGGGACGCCTGGGTGGCTCAGAGGTTGGGCGCTGGCCTTTGGCTCAGGTCGTGATCCCCGAGTTCCAGGATCCAGTCCCGCATCAGGCTCCCTTCGAGGAGCCTGCTTCTCCCTCTGCCTATGTCTCTGCCTCTCTTTCTCAGTCTTTCTCTCATGAATGAATAAATAAATCTTTAAAAAAAAAAAAATAGGAAAGGAATGGTAGTTAGCTCAGTGGGCAGTTCTTTTCCTTTAGTTCTTTGAAGCTGTTGTTCCACAGACTGACTTATATTTCTGCTGATTGGAACTCTTTTGTCAGCCTAATTATTATTTCCTCTGAAGGTAATTTTTTTCTATTTGCTTTTAAAAGATTTTGGGGGGGGATCCCTGGGTGGCTTAGCGGCTTAGCGCCTGCCTTCGGCCCAGGGCATGATGGTGGAGTCCCGGGATCGAGTCCCACATCGGGCTCTGTGCAGGGAGACTGCTTCTCCCTCTGCCTGTGTCTCTGCCTCTCTCTCTCTCTCTCTCTCTCTCTCTGTGTGTGTGTGTGTGTCTCTGTGTCTCTCATGAATAAACTAATAAAATCTTTAAAAAATAAAAGATTTTTTTTATGTTCTTTTTTTTTTTCAATTTTATTTATTTATTCATGAGAGACACAGAAAAACGCAGAGAGGCAGACGGAGAAGCAGGCTCCATGCAGGGAGCCCGATGTGGGACTTGATCCCGGGTCTCTGGGATCATGCCCTGGGCTGAAGGCTACACTAAACCGCTGAGCCACCAGGGCTGCCCTTTTTTAATGTTCTGTAGTTTTACTAATTTAATTTATATCTATATATGGATTCATTTTTAATCATTCTATCAGAAAGTTTTGGCTCTCATGTCTGTCTTCATTTTCCAGAATTTTTAGCCATTATCTGTTGTTTTCCATCAACCCTCTATCATCTTCTTTTGCACTTCTGTTAGATTTTTGTCCTATCTTTTCATTCTACTTCCATGTTTTTTGTTCTTTATTTCTCCTTTATTTCTGTATTCTGGATCATGTACTCTTATCTGCCTTCCAGTTAATTAAGAATCTCTTCAACCATGTCTAATCTGTTTTTTAAAATATCCATTAAGCTTTTCACCTTTGTAACTGTAATTTTTTATTTCTAAATATTCCTTTTGGTTCTTTTTCAAATGTCAAAATTTTTCACAATATCTTGATTTTTCATTATGGTTTTACTCTTTATTTTAATCATTTTTAACATACTATTTTATGGTTTCTTTTGGATTGTTTTATTTATTTATTTATTTTTTATTTATTTATTGAGTAAATGGTAGATATTCTACTTGCTGTGTGTGCTGACTGTACCTCATGGAAATGTATCTCTTTGTATGGTTTATAATTCTTTGAAGATGATTACATCTTCAGCAGGATTTTATTCCTCTTCCCTATGGAAGATCTGTATGCTGTGTTGTGAAAGTGCAATACCCTTTCATTTCTGTTGCTTCCAGAGCCCTAGGGATTTCAGTGATACTTGAAATTTCAAAGCTAGGAATTTCCATGCTATCTAGATAATGTATACTCTCCAAATATCTAATTACAGTACGGGCCTGTGGTTTCCATTTTTTGTAAACTCTTTATCTATTCTGTACCAATCTTACCTGAGGTTCCAGTGGATAGTTTTTTACTACTATCTGTCACTGACTGGGCAACTCACCAAGGGTCCAGGTTTCATGAAGAGAGCTATAGTCTAGTCTTTGTCACCCCCCCATATATATTCTTGCCTTTAAAGCCAGAAAACAGATCTCCATTCCTGAATGGATACTAAAACTGGAGGGTCTGGCCCCTGAAGCTATCTCTGCCTCTGGATCAGTTCTTACTTCTTACTCTGTTTTTAAGTTCTTCGTTTCAGTTATTATTTCTTCTGAAGGTAATTTCTTCTATTTGATTTTTAAAGATTTTAGCATCTGAGGATTTCCCTTTGATTTTCTTGAGTCTACCCTCTTTATTTTTAAAAAATATTTTTGTAGCATTTCAGTGAATTTGAAGTCAGAATGTCTGAATGTCTACGTCATTTCCATCTGCCACATTCCCAAATTCTTAGATGTAGAAGAAAAACAAATACTAGAGAATGAGTTCAGTTGGCAACTTGCCAATAGCAAGTTCTGGAAAAAATTTCCTTTTGGACTTTTCTAAATCCCTTTCTGTGAGAGGGCATAACATTGAAAAGAAGAGAGACAAGAACAGATATTTCTCCAAAGAAGACATACAAATGGCCAACAGATACATGAAAAATGCTCAACATCACTCAGCATCAGGGAAATCCAAATCAAAACCACAATGAGATACCACCTCATACCAATCAGAAGCGCTAAAATTAACAGGTTGGGAAACAACAGATGTTGGCGAGAATGTGGAGAAAGAGGAACCCTCTTACACTGTTGGTGAGAATGCAAACTGGAGCAGCCACTCTGGAAAACAGTATGGAGGTTCCTCAGAGAGTTAAAAATAGAGCTATCCTACAACCCAGCAATTGTACTACTGGGTTTTTATCCAAAGGATACAAACACAGTGATTGAAGGGGCACATACACTCCAATGTTTATAGCAGCAATAGCCACCAAAGCCAAACTATGGAAAGAGCCCAGATATCTATCGATACATGAATGGATAAAGAAGATGTGGTATATATATATATAGATATATATATATGTATATACACATATATATGGTTATATATGTGTATGCACACACACACACACACAATAGAATATTACTTGACCATCAAAAAGAATGAAATCTTGTCATTTGCAATGACGCGGATGGACCTAAAGGGTATTATGCTAAGCAAAATAAGTTGGTCAGAGAAAGAGAGATCCCATATGACTTTACTCATATGTGAAATTTAAGAAACAAAAAAGATGGGACACCTGTGTGGCTCAGCGGTTAAGCAAGCACCTGCCTTCAGCCCAGGGTGTGATCCTGGCGTCCTGGGATCAAGTCCCACATCAGGCTCCCTGCATGGAGCCTGCTTCCCTCTCTGCCTATGTCTCTGCCTCTCTCTGTGTGTGTGTCTCTCATGAATAAATAAATAAAAATCTTTAAAAAAAATGAAAAATGAACATAGAGGAAGCAAAGGAAAATAAAGCATGAAAAAGAGGAAGGCAAACAATAAGAGGCACTGAACTCTAGGAAACAGGTTGCTGGAGGGGAAATGGGTAGGGGGAAGAGATAATTGGGTGATGGGCATTAAGGAGAGTACTTGATGTAATGAGCAATGAGGGTTATATTCAACTGACGGATCACTAAATTCTACCCTGGCAACTAATAATATAGTATATGTTAAGTAAATTGAGTTTAAATAAAGAATTTTTAAAAAATTAAACTTCTACTTTCTGGGTCAGTGACCACTCAAGAGTGACCTTAGACTAATCAGTCTCTGAACTTTAGTATATCTTCTACAGAATAGAGGTAAATAGTACCTGCTTTAGCTAGCCTACAGGTTTGTGGGTGGTGTTTACTGTGACTAATTTTACCAGAATGAGTGTGGTACTAATTAACTCCTATAAAGCCAGGCTGCCTGAATTGCATTGTCAATGAATGAGGCATGGAGGTGAAAGTTACTTTGCTTTTATTACTCTTCACTGTATCTTGGGCTGGTTGGTCTGTCTTCCATCTTTGAGAAGAATGCATTTCTTGAATGACAACATAAGTAAAAGGCATTTTAAAATGATAATCTTAAGTAAAGTTGTCATAGACGTAAATTGACTATTGTCATAATAAAGGGAACAGTTCTTTCCTCTAGCAAAAATGATTAAATATGATAAAACCATTACCTAAATAGCTTGGAAGAACACTTTCTCCTGTAGCAGCTTTACATTGCAGTTCCAGCTTCTGTGTTATTGAAAGCTGAGGGAGGGTATCTCCAGAATCCTTGTAGATCCATGAATACACCCTCTTCAAAAACTGTTTGAAACAATTTTCCCTTTTAGCTCATTTCACATCTAACAGCCAACTAAGAATAGAGATGATAAAAGTGATAATGTAATTGTTTAATTTCAAGTACTGGGGGAAACTAATGAGCTTAATGTATGCACTCAGTAATTACTAACATTTTGGATTTAGTATGCAGTAGAGAGGTGTTCATACTGAATTGAAGGAAAAAGAAAAGTTTTGTTTTGCAGTATTTTTCATTCATTACTGTCTTCTAATTTTGTTGCCCCAAGTCTAATGTGACTAATATAAATGCATGGCTACTCCTACTTATGAAAACAAGACTTACAGAATTTAATCTTTTCACAAATTATAAAAAAGGAAATTGACTTGTCATTTCTAGTTCACTTTAATGGGATTTTTAACTCTAATTTACACATTGCACACAATCAATATTTATTGACTTCCTCTTTGGGCAGCATAATAATGTGCAAGCACTGGGGAGAAATTTAAAAAGCAAAGACAATCTCTATCCTTGCTAAAAATGTGAAGTAGGATCTAGTAGGTGAGATAAGGTTTATATATGTGAATGATTTTAGAAATAATAATAATAATGGAAGATGGCTAATATTTTCTAGTGCTTACTTTGCCTAGGCACCCATTTACATACTAATTCTTGTAATTCCCATAACAAGCCTTCGAGGGAGGTACTATTAGTGCCCCTATTTGATACCTGAAGCAGTGGAGGCACAGAGGTGTTAAATGTCTTGTTTAAGGTCACATTGTTGGTAAATGATGGGATTGGGATTCAAATCCAGGCAACCTGGTTCAAGAGCCTATGCTCTTGAGTACTACTCTGTCCTGCTTCTTGTTCCAGAAGAGTATTAAGAAAAAACTATTCTACTGCTATTAAATACAGTAACCACTAGACTAATGTGGCAATTTACATTTAAAATAACTGAAATGAAAAATTTAGTTCCTAAGTTGAACTAACCACATTTAAACTGCCCAACAATCACAGTTTGCCATACTGGACACTTCTATCATTATGGAATGTTCTGTGACAGCACTGATAGAGAATATAAGTGTTACAGCAGTTCAAGAGAAAAGGTGAGGTGTTTATAAAGAATGGAAAATTATATTGGGTGTTAACGACTCAATGGACTATTTCTTCAAGAACAGGAATATACAGTATCAGCAAAGGGGAAATAAAGGATAATAAATTCAGTTCTGGACATGATGAAGCTATCGAACTGACACTGTCCAGAAGGCATTCAGAGATGAGGTAGAGAAGCTCAAGAGAGAATTCTTTTTTTTTTTTTTAAAGATTTTATTTTTTTTTTTAATTATGATAGTCACAGAGAGAGAGAGAGAGAGAGAGAGAGAGGTAGAGACACAGGCAGATGGAGAAGCAGGCTCCATGCACCGGGAGCCCGACGTGGGATTCGATCCCGGGTCTCCAGGATCGCGCCCTGGGCCAAAGACAGGCGCCAAACCGCTGCGCCACCCAGGTATCCCTCAAGAGAGAATTCTGAGTTGGAATCATCTGCATGGAAATAATCCCAGACCATGAGAGTTGATGAATTTTTCCAAAAAGCAAATTTAGAAAGAGGAGAGCTGAGGGAAAACCTTGGGGTAGATTTGGAGAGTTGCAGATGAGAAGAGGGGTCAGAGAAAGATTGATCAATGAGGTAAGAGGATAACCAAGATGATGAACTACCACAAGAGCAAAGGGAGATGAGAATTTCATGAAGGAGAGATTGAGTTTTGATATGAAATACTGTAGATGCATAAGGATTGAGAGAGAGAAAAAAATGATGGTGATGAAGTCATTGCTGACCTTTGAAAGTGCAATGGAATGTTAGTGGCAGACACCAAATGATGCAGGTAGGCGGAGAGGAAATAGAGACAAGTTTTAATCAATCTTGCACAGTTTAGAGGTTAGATAAAGGAGTGAATGGGTACAGAATACAAGGGAAAAGTTGCTTTTTTGGTAATAGGCGACATGAGCTTGGCTAGAGCAGCATAAGATTACTGGAAAGGAAGAGACCGTTAGCAGTAACCCTTCTATTCATTCATTTGTTCATTTAGTACATATATTGCATACCTCCTGGGTATCAGACACTGCAAGGAATTGGAAGTATAGCAGCAAAATAGAAAAGTGCGATTCCCACTCCCCTAGTATATTCTCCTAGTTGCTCTTTTTATCCTTCGCCCTTTTCTCCCAACTCTCTCCTAAAACCTCTTGCCTTCTGTCTCTCTTTAGTAACTTTGCAGGCATACATAGTAAACCACATTATTAGAGAGCATTTACAGCATCCAGTGTTTTTAATGTGCATCATTTTCTTTACTAAATTTCTTTCTGCTTTTTTTGGGGGGGAGGGGTACAGTATATTGATGGTATGTGACAACGTAGGGCTTCCCAGGCCTCTCCTCTTCTTTAGAGGGTCTGGAATGGAAACTGTGTAGAAGTCAGGAGATTCTCAGTGTGTTGGTGGATGAGTTGGGGCAAAGACTCTCCAGCAGCTGAGGGCCTCTCTCTTCATGCTGGGGCTAGTGGTCCAGGGAGCTCTTACTCATTGCAGGACATGTGGACCATAAGGTCTACTACCCCATTGGCATGGTGGCCAAATTCATTTTCATACCAGGAAGTAAGCTTGCCAAAGTGGTCACTGAGGGCAGTGCCAGCCTCAGCATCGATGATGGAAGAGTGGATGTCACTGTTAAAGTCACAGGAGACAGCAATCCTCAGTGCAGCCCAAGATGCTCCTTGCTTCACCACCTACTTGATGTTATTGTATTTGACAGCTTTTTCCAGGTGGCAGGTCAGATCCATGACTGACACGTTGAGGGTGGGGACATGGGAGGCCATGCCACTGAGCTTCTCATCTCAGGGAAAACCTTGCCTATTAGACTGGCGGTGCCAGTAGAAGTAGGGATGATGGCCCTTGGCCGTCATGTCACAGCTTCTTAGAAGAGCTGTCCATCATCTTCTAGGTAGCAATGATGGCATGGACTGTGGTCATGAGTCCCTCCATGATGCCAGAGTTGTCATGGATGATCTTGGCCAGAGGAGCCAAGCAGTTGGTGGTTCAGAGGCATTGCTGACAAACTTGAGGGAGTTGTCATATGTCTCTTGGTTCATGACCATTACAAAGTTGGGGGCATCAGCAGAAAGGGCAGAGATGATGACCCTCTTGGCCCTACCCTTCAAGTGAGCCACAGACTTCTCCATGGTGGTGAAGACCCAGTGGATGCCACGACATACTCAGCACCAGTATCATCCCATTTAATGTTGGTGGGATCTCACCCCTTGAAGATGAAAATAGGCTTCCTATTGATACAAATTTCCCTTTCTCAGCCTTGACTGTGCTGTTGAATTTGCCATGAGTGGAATCATACTGAAACCTGTAGACCAAAATGTAGTTGAAGTCAATGAAGGGGTCACTGATGATGACAGTTACCCACTTTGCCAAAGTTAGAAGCAGCCCTGGTGACCAGGTGCCCAATATGGCCAAATCTGCTTACTCCAGTTTTCACCATTGTATCTCAGGGTCCTGGTTGTCACTGCACCAGAAGGGGTAGCTGTCTGTCAATTGGGTAAGAGCAGAGAGCCTCTTTCTGCTTTTTAAAAGTTACAAATAATAAGTAAACTCTTCAAATGAGGCAAAACCTTTTGTACTCAGTCTTGATTTAGTTTCCAATAAAAAATCACAAGGTGAGTAAATGAGAAGTACCAAAGTAACAGCAGCATTGAGAAGTATGGTTCCTTTTCCTACTTAATGATCAGCACATACTTTTGCTACCTATTGAGAAAATCCTTCCTTGTATAGCTGTCAATCTGTAATGACTCTAAGTATATCAGATCCTTGATGACCTGATTTAAATATAAAACATATTTCTTATAATTTGCCGTAATTGTCCCATCATGTTGGGCTGTTAGCATAGCATCAGCTTACCACTTACTATGTCCAAAGCAATACTTGTTGTAATGTCAAGCTTTCCCTTCGATCATTCACCCATATAAAAGATATAATATCATAGCTACAAGCTATAAGCTACTGGTTGAAAGTTCTTAGACTCATTCCATTTGAAATAAGTAAAGCTAAATATTGATTGAGCAAATTGGAAAGGAAGAAGGGCACCTTCTCTTGTAACTCTGCAAGGAGACATGAAAAGAATTGATTAGGGAAGATATTTTGTGGTAGAGAAGAATATAGTTGAGGAGGTCAGTGTGGCTTGGGAGTATACGTAGCCTAAGGGAGCTGCTAACAGACTTAGTACATTGCAAGACTAAGAGAGCATGCTACCTGGTGTATTACATGGTGGCTATTCTTAAAAGAGTCACTAAAATATTTTAGGGGAGGCAAAATTAGACATTTGAAATAATTTTAGAGAAAAAAGGTGATGTACTGCATTGGTTGCCAAACTTAATTATGTTACAGAATCACCTAGGGAGCTTTCTTTAAAAATACAGATTTTTGAGTTTCACCCCAGAAGCTTCAGGAGTGGTCTAAGAATCTGTAATTTTTTATTTATTAAATCAAAAATGCAACTTGAGTCTGTATTTTTTAACAACTTTCTATTGGTTCTGTTTTCATTTGTTCTCAGAACTGTACTTGAGAAGCACTGGAATTCAGTAAAAGAATAAGCTTAATGTAATAAAACCTTGGAAGATGAAATATCCTGAATTTACTCACTGATTTAAACAAACATATATAAGCATCTAATATGTGCTAGGTATTATGCTCTTTTCTAGGTCTACCAATACGAATAATGCGCAGCCCCTTGCCTTATGCTTACAATCTAGTAGAATATACATCAGCAGATAAATAAAACAATATGGTTAGCGAAATAATAGATGGATCTTAACGTCTTATCAGGGTGCGATGGGAGCAAATAGTAGTACCTAACTGGCTCTGGTTGGTTTGGGGCAGGGAAGGGAGGCAGAATCAAGAAGGCTTCACTAAAGTGACTAAGGTTTTCAATAGCAGATAACTGACTCCTTATTAATCGTCTCAGTGGCTTTGCTTAGAAATCATTATAAGATATAAATTTCCCTCCTTTCTCAAACAAAACTCCTATAGTTTAACTTTTTTATTGATGACTTGGCATGATCACATCTTATCTTAATCAGTTATTTTGCCATATAACAAAATAGTGATACCTTTATCATAGTATACAGGAGAAACTTTCATTGTCCACAAGGGTCCCAACTGCTATGACTTTGCTATTCTCATTTTTCTGTCCTATCCTCTTTGTCGTCAGTCTAATAATTGTCTTCTCTTGTCAGTATGGCTGTCTGTAGAGTATCTTACTTAAATTTTTCCTTAGACAAAAGTATTTGGACAAAAAAAACTGTGAGTAAGTAAAAAGTGTGAAGTATTCTGTTAAGTATAATATGTGAATTTTAGTACATTTTCTGATATCTATTTTAACTTATCTGCTATCTTTTTGTTAATTCAAAGACACTAAATACATGATGCAACTTCATTGTATAGATAGGTAAAGAAACTGAGGGTCAAAGATAATGATGATCAAGAATTTAGTTTAGGTCTCCTGATAACCAAAGTAGTTCTATTTTATAAAATTCAGCAGTTCTTAACTAGGGGTTATAGCAGAATCATTTGGAGAATGGTTCAAGTTACACATGCCCAGAACTAAACCCAAAGGTCCTAATTTAGTAAGTCTGGCTTATGTATTTCTTTTTGTTCTCTAAGGATTTTTTTCTCTCTCTCTTTTTCATCTTTACTGAGGTATAATAAATAAAATTGTAAGATATTTAAAGCGTATATCATGACTATTTATTTATTTATTTTAAAAGATTTTATTTATTCATGAGAGACACAGAGAGAGAAAGAGGCAGAGACACAGGCAGAGGGAGAAGCAGGCTCCATGCAGGGAGCCCAATGTAGGACTCCATCCCGGGTCTCCAGGATCACGCCCTGGGCTGAAGGCAGGCGCTAAACCACTGAGCCACCCAGGCTGCCCTATCATGACAATTTAATATAAATTGTGAAAAGATTCCTCTTATCCAAATAATTAACAAATCCATCACTTCACATTTATTTATTTATTCAGTGGGAACATTTAAGTTCTACTTTCTTAGTATATTTCAAATACACAATACAAAGTTATCAATTATGGTTAGAATGTTATCAATTAGATCCTAAGATTATTCATCTTATAACTGAGACCTTTTTACCAACCTTTACCATCCCCAACTTCTGGCACTTTTCTACTCTGCTTCCATGAGTTTGACTTTTTATTTAGATTCCACATGTAAGTGGTACTATGCACTATTTGTCTTTGTCTGGCTTTTTTCACTTCGCATAATTCGCTCAGGGTTCATCCATGTGTTTGCAAACAGCAGGATCCTTTTCACATAGCTGAACAACATTCCTGTGTGTGTGTGTGTGTGTGTGTGTGTTTACAGCACATCTTTATCATTCATTCATAGACTGACTGGCACTTAAGTTGTTTCCATATCTTGGCTATTGTGCAATGAACAGGAGAGTGTAGATAGCTCTTCAGTATCCTGTTTTCATTTCTTTTGGATAAATCCCCAGAAGTGCAATTGCTGGATTGTGTGGTAGTTTTATTTTTAATTTTTTGAGGAACCTCCATATTGTTTTCCATAGTGGCTGTACCAATTCATATTCCTGCCAGCAGTGTGCAGAGTTTTTTTTTTCCTCCACATCCTTGCCAACACTTATCTCTTGTCTTTTTTTTATGAGAGCCATTCTAACAAGTGTGGGGTGATACCTCATAGTAGTTTTGATTTGCATTTCCCTGATTAGTGATGTTGAGCACTTTTTCATGTACTTGTTGGCCATTTGTATGTCTTTTTTTCAAAAAAAAAAAAATGTCTATTCGGTTCCTATGCTTATTTTCAAGTCAAATTGTTTTGGTTTTTGCTATTTAGTCATGTGAGTTCTTACATACTGGGATATTAACCCCCATCAGATATATAATTTACAAATATTTTCTCCCATTCCATAGATTGTCTTTTCATTTTGTTGATAATTTCCTTTGCTGTGTAGAAGCTCTTTCATTTGATGTAGTCCCACTTGCTTATCTTTGCTTTTGTTGGCATGTATATATAAAAAAAAAAAAATTCTTGGGATATCTAGGTTGCTCAGTTGGTTAAGCATCTCCCTTTGGCCTGGGTCCTGATCGGGGGTCCTGGGATTAAGTCCCACATTGGGCTCCCTGCTCTGCAAGGAAGTCTGTTTCTCCCTCTCCCTCTACCCCTGCTCATATGTTCTCTGTCACTCACTCACTCTCTCAAATAAATAAATAAAATCTTAAAAATTCTTGAAAGATTCTGATTTATACCTCTCAACCACCATGCTGTAATCTGGCTCTTGGATATATTCTAATAGATATGATTGCCATATATCAGAATCTGTTTCTGAATAGTTACGTAGTACAGTCAATAAATGTCTATAGAATCTAGACTACAAGAAAAAGAGAGATTTGAGTTTGAATTAAAAACTGTTGCTGAAGCGTTTTGAGCAGAAGAGGATATGATCTAACTTGCATTTTAAAAGGATCACTCTAGTTACTGTATGGAAAATAAATGGAGTGGGGGGGGTGTGAAAGGGGGAGAAGTAAGCAGGCAAGGCTGTAGTAGGGATCATTCAGGATATGATTACGTTAATTCAGGCAAAGAGATGAATAGAGGCTTTGATCTGGATGTTAATAATGGAAATGGTGAGAAATGAACCAATTTTGGATATATTCGTAAGGCAAAAACAGCAAGATTTGCTGACAAATCGGATATGTCATATGAAAGGAGTTGAGGATCACTCGTAAGTGTTTGGCCCTTTAAGTAACTAGGATAGAATTGCCTTTTACTGGGAGAATAGGCTAAAAGAGAAGATCAGGAAATTATTTTTAAATTGTAGTCTGGTGGATATGGTAGCCTAAAGTTCAAGGGACTAGTTGATGGATTATAAATTATAAATTCGAAATTCATCCTAATAATGAATGACATTTAAAATCATAAGATTAGATGAAGTTGTCAAGAGAGCCAGTATTAATAGAGAAGAAAAGAGATCCAAGAACTAAATGTTGGGACACTCCAACAATTAGAGGTCAAGAGAGGCAAAGACCACTGAAATGGAGACTGAAAAGGATTAGCCAGTGAAATGGAAAGAAAACCAGAAGAGTGTGATAACCTGGAAGCTAAGTGAAAAAAGTGCTATAAGTTGTATCAGATGGGAGAGTAAGATGAAAACTACTCATTGATCATTGGATTTAACAATGTGGAAGCCATTAGTGATCTTGATAAGGAATATTTCAGTGGATGATTGGGGCACAAGTATAATAGGAATGAGATCAAAAGAGAATGTAAGGAAAAGAATTACAGGCTGTCGAGAATAAACAACTCTCTGGGAGGCTTTTGCTGTAAAAAGGAATAGAGAAGTGGTGTGGTAGCTGAAAGAGGACATGAGTTCAAGAGAAGGTTATTTTAAGATGGGAAAAATTATGGTATGTTTGTATGCTGATGGGAATTGGGGGCGGGGAGGGTTGATGTAAAAACGAAGAATTGATAGAGCTTCACCTTTGATAAGAAAGGGGAGATAGGATCTCATGCATAAGAAGGGACTTTGGCCATGGGGATACAGAGAGCTTATCTGTAATGACTGGAGGGAAAGCAGATTATATGGACACAGATGCAGGGTGGTGGATAGACATATGAAAAGCAGGATGTAGAAATTCTTTTCTGATTGCTTCTGTCTCCAAATGCAAGGTTCTTAGCTGTTATCTAAGTTTTTATCCTTCTTAAGGGTAGGGAAGAAATTAGAAATTTGAAAAAAGAAGAGAAAATATGAAGTGGTTATCTAGGAGAGGAAAAGAGGAAATGGCCTACGAAAGTGATTAAAGTTCAGCTCCAAAGGTAGACTTGAATTTAAAATTAATCCAGGCAGGGGCACCTGGATGGCTCAGTGCTTTGAGTGTCTGCCTTTGGCTCAGGTCATGATCTTTGGGTCCTGGGATCAAGTCCTTCTACTTCGGCCTATGTCTCTGCCTTTTTCTCTGTGTCTCCAATGAATAAATAAATAAAATCTTTAAGAAAATAAAATTAATCTAGTCAGCTTGAATGTGTTTTTTTTTGTGAGCTTCTCATCCAGTTAGCTGGCTTACAGACATGGAATTGGGGAAAAAGGTAGATATAGTCAAGATTGGAATTTTGTCTGATGAATACAATGTGAAAGAGGGGCAAAGGAGTGACTAAATTGATGAATCACGGAATTCATACTTAGGAAGGAAGTGAGAATTTGGAAGTGGAAGGGGAGCTGTAAATAGTGGTAGGATTATTATGAGAGCTAGAGTATTGAAGGAAGGAAGCTTCAAAGACAGGAGGCGATCAGAGTCAAGTGGTATGGGAATGATGAAAAAGTCATGCAGATATGGAATGTCCAGTGTTCTAAACTAGCATGAGGGTGCTACCAGTGCTCTTAGTGGCTATAATAATTATTTTGATGGATTAATTTGTCAGGTTCATGACTACAAAGAAGGAACCCCAGAAGAGAAGACCTACTATATAGAATTATGGGATGTTGGAGGCTCTGTGGGCAGTGCCAGCAGTGTGAAGAGCACAAGAGCAGTGTTCTACAACTCTGTAAATGGTAAAACATTTTCATTTCTAACATATATTAATGACCTAGGAGTATAAATAATCTGACATAGAATGCTGTGGGTTCCTAGATAGGTCTTATTTTAAGAAAGATCTGATACACTCCCAACTCTTAATTTATATCTGCATATCACATTTGAATTCCTGTTTGTAGATTCTAACCATGTAACTCAGAACATTATTTCCTTTGTTTGTATTGATATCATTGTCGTAAACTAAATAAATAATATTTTATTTTGGGTACTTGACCTAAAATTTAGAACTTTCTTGGGGTGCCTGGTGGTTCAGTGGTTGAACTTTGGCTGAGGACGTGATCCTGGGGTCCTGGGATTGAGTCCTGCATCAGGCTTCCCGCAGGGAGCCTGCTTCTCTCTCTGCCTTTCTCTCTGTGTCTCTGCCTTTCTCTCTGTGTCTCCCATGAATAAATAAATAAAATCTTAAAAAAAAAAAAAAAAAAGCAGAACTTTCTAAACACTGTCCCCTGGGAGTGCCATGTTTCCAGTCAATGGAGTAGGTCCAGTAGAACCATTAGGAGTCCCATAGTCTAAGCCAATGTCGCAGAAATATAGGGATTTCTTTCATCTAGTCCTTGGAAGGAATCCTATGTAATTATAAAGAGCTGCCTAAGAGTGTGTTTAAGGATGCAGATAGTCAAATACGTGGAACACTCTTCGAGATGGAGGTATATAATGGAGGACATAATTGGAATTCATAAGGTACCTATTGTGTCAAGGGACTAAACCATTGGCTATGGTTTACCTATGGAGGGTTTTTTTTGTCTTCTGCCCCCTTTTTAATTCATTTTTTAAAATTAATTTATTTATTTATTTATCCATTCATTCATTCATTCATCTATTCATTTTTAAAAGCTTTTTTTACTGTGAAATATGATTTCAACTTGTCCCTGATTGATGTCCAAGATTTTACACATCACCCTTTTCCTTCTGGTAGATGCTTAGCTCTTAGTTGCACCTCATTTATACTGCTTAGATCATACTATCAGGTAAACATTGTAATTGGTATCTTCTTTATTCCTTATATTCCTCTTTCCATATCTTATCTTCCCATATCATATTGTGTTGTGGATACAAAAAGAAGTAGAGAAGGTACTTGCCATTGGATACATACTATAAAATACAGGATGAGTTATATTAGTTCAGACCTGTCTCCCACTTAGCTCAGAACTCTATCTGAAAGTGTCACAATCTATTTGAAGAAACAAGACATTCATAAATGAAACAAAACACGGTTATAAGATGTTGACACAAATATATGACATTGTCATGCAAGAAAGTACATGATGAACGGCATATATTAATAGAATGTATATAAGTGAGAAAAATAGGTAAGACTGGTATAGTGTTAGGTGACTTCTTAGAGAATAGGAGAGAAAGAAATAAAGCCTGGCTTTGATCTAAAATCAAGTGATAAACTTGGATTATATCAGCCAAATGACTTCTCAAAGTTGATATCAATCTGGTCTGACAAAGAGAAGTTTGGATATATAACACTTTTGCCATTTAGATCTTTTTGAGAAAGAGTTAAGATTAAAAATTAAAAAGTTAAATTTAAAAACTATAAATTATTATAAAGTTAAAGACCATTTAAATCCTAGAAACTTTATGGAGTTCTGAGTTGCATATTCATTAAGTACTGAAGAAGAAAGCCATATAAATCCATATTTATCTTTTTTTATCCCTACTATTCATTAGTGATTTGTCTCTTCCTTGAATATTATTGAAATAATTGCATTTACCCTATGTTAATTTTACAGATAAGACTGAGAGGTATTCCTATTTAAAGTTTAAATAGAAATTCCTGTTAAGAAAGACCCAGTTTTTATGTTTTTTTATCCTAACTCTGGAACATTTCCCTTGGTAGAAGCACTAAAGGTTCCTTACTCTATCTCTCATCCTTAGTTTCCTAAGAAACAGAGCATAAGGATCAGTCCATTTAAATGTGCAGTCTTTATTCTTAGCATTAACATTCTTCTCTCAATATCCTACCTTCCTCCCACTGTGATAAGACTACTCTGGCAATCCCTATAGGAGGAAACCTGTCAAGTATCTCTACCTCTTTCTAAGGTCGGAACATATTCTGATCAACTATCACACTGACTTCTTTCCTTTGAGCCCCACTATGGCCCCCCAAGCCCACAGTCTACAGACCAAGAACTCTCAGCCCAAATGAAAGTGGGACAATAAGCGAAAAGGGAGATCCTTAAGAGAGATCCCTCAAGAGACAGAACATAAAGACTCCTAACTCTGGGAAACGAACTAGGGGTGGTGGAAGGGGAGGAGGGCGGGGGTGGGGGTGAGTGGGTGACGGGCACTGAGGGGGACACTTGACGGGATGAGCACTGGGTGTTATTCTGTATGTTGGTAAATTGAACACCAATAAAAATTATGTTATTAAAAAATAAAAGAAAAAGAAAAAAAATAAGAAAAAAAAAAAAAGAGATCCCTCAAAGAATAGACTCCTCCCTAATAGCTCATCTAGGCCTTTGTAATCCTTTCACCTCTTAACCAAAAGTTTCACCCATAGTTTTTTGATATTTTTATCTGGGAAGTAAGGGAGAGGAGAAAATATCTACCACAACTTTGCCTTAAAATGACTTAATTCTGCTTTCCCCCAATCTTTTACTGTCTGTTACCTGAGTTCAAATTTTGGCTCCCTCACTTACCATGTGACTTCAGGCAAGTTACTCAACCTCTGAGCCTTAGTTTCTACATCTGTAAAAAAGATGATTCTCATAAGACTATCAAATTAGATAACACATGTAAGGCACCACATGTAGCACATAAGTGCTGAATAGATGTTAACTATATTCTTTAATGGCAGTTCTTTATTCCTTTTTTAAATCTGTCTTGTGTCTTGTGTCCTTAATGCCTGATAGAAGCCCTTATTAGGGAGTGCAGTAGATATGGGGCAAGTGTCAGATCTCTATTTCTCTGTTTCTCCCAGATGCCAGGGGGAACAGATTTACCTGAGCTAGCTAGACCAAGACAACTGTAACTTGCACAAATATCTGTAAAAGCCAGAGGAGCCAAATAATTTTAATTCTTCTGCCCTTCTTTTTCAAATTGACATATCTCCCATCTTGAAGAAAGAAGAATCATCAGTTTCACGTCCTCTCTTCACGGTAGAATCTAGGTAACATAGGAAAGGGCTAGAGGTTTGAAAATCTAAAGTCTTTTGACCACAAGAGCATACTCTAAATTCCACTAGGGCATTCAAACTTTTCTTCTTTTGTCTATGATATTGTAATCATTACCTGCTTTGCCGTTCTGTCTGCTATCATATCTGATTCAATTTAATTGTATTTCTGAACATCATTTTGTTATTTTGCTCAGTCTCTGAAAAATCTATTTTCTACTACTCACACTTCTTGAATATCTTTTCCTACCCTCTTCTAGTGACATATATCTTTTGCTCTATTAACTAAGGTATCGAGCTTTTATAGATAGCCATTAATTCAAAGAACTAAAAAAAACTAGACTTTTGAGTTGATTAGGCTCAGGTGATTTATAGGAAAATATTTTGTCAGCTGAAAAATAGCAATTAAATCAAGATCTTTTTAGATTTAATAGTTTATTGAGTATAAATAATAGAGTGTGTGTAATACCTATGACAGTACTATGCACAGTGGAGAAACTGAACTTTTGTGGAAATATAATTTCTTATATACTTGAAGTACTTTCAATTCCTTTTATTGATGAGGTAGTTCTACAATTAGGACCAGACAGAGCAGGCACTCTTTAAGTGGTGAATGAGGGGAAAAAAGAAAAGACATTCTAAAAGCTTAATGACATTTTGTCAGCCCTTGTAGAATTAAAAAGTGTTATATAACTGACGGAAAAATTTGTCATTAATTATTCGTTGGAATTTGTATATGACATTTTAAATTAATTGTGTCTGAGTTTGTTAATCATACTGAAATGCTAGGTGTATTCAGCAGCCTAACTCATATACACTAAGCCTCCCTTTGCCAGTTGTGAAATGAAGAGGAATTGCTGCAGTACTGACATCATTTGCTTTGATTATTTTAGGTATTATTTTAGTACATGACTTAACAAATAAGAAGTCATCGCAAAACTTGTATCGTTGGTCATTGGAAGCTCTCAACAGGGATTTGGTGCCAACTGGAGTGTTGGTGACAAATGGGTAAGCCCAGATGACTTCACTTTTAGTGTGAAATGGTACAGCAACCATCGGAATATACCCTCCAGATTAACACTTCGTAAGATGTTTGATTTGCAAACTTTTTCTCCCAGTGTGCAGATCATCTTTTCATTCTCTTTAACAGTTGTCTCTCAAGCATTAGTTTTTTGTCACAATGCAGTCTGATTTCTCAGTTTTTTCCTTTATGTATTATTGTACTTTTGATATAACATCTGACAACTCTTTGCCTAATCTCAGATCATGTAGGTTTTCTCCTGTGTTTCTTTTAGAAATTTTGTTGTTGAAGGTTTATTTGTAGATCTGTGATCCATTTCAAGTTAGTTAAATGCATGAAGTTTTGATTGGGGTTGACTTTTGTATATGAATGTCCAATTCTTCCAATACTGTTTGTTAAAAATATGATCCTTTCTCCATTGAATTGCTTTTACTCCTTTGCCAAAAAATTAGTTGACCATGTTTATATCGTTCTGTTTCAAGAGACTAAATTCTGTACAATTGATTATTGTAGCAGTATAGTAAGTATAGGCAGTATGGTTGCTTCGTTTTCAAATTTGTTTAGCTATTCTAGTTCATTTGCTTTTCCATATAAATTTGAAATCAACTTGTCTGTATTGACAAAAATTTGGCTTGGATTTTTATTGAATTGCATTAAGTCTGTAGATAAAATTGGGGAGAATTTTTGTTGCATCTTCCAATCCATGAACACAGTTTGACTCTCCATTTATTTTTGAAAGCAAATCCTAGATGTTGTATCATTTCATTTACATATATACTTCTGTGTTTAACTTTAAATGATAAGGACTTTTTAATATAACCAAAATATAGTTGTCACACTTAAAATTTAACAATAATTCTTTAATATTAAATATTATTTTAATTCCCTAAATGTCTCATAAATGTTGTTTATATACTATATAATACTATTACTATACTATAGTAATACTATATAGATAGTATTATATATATAAATATATACTATGCTGTATTATATATATACTATATATACTATACTATATAGATACTATATTGATAAGGTCTACTCATTGTATTTAGTTAATTAAGTTTTTTTTAATCTTACATTCCCCTTTCTTTTTTTCTTTTCCCTTTTACTCTCTGACAGTTTATTTGTGAAAGATGGCTTGCTTGTCCTGCAAGTTTCCTTCCCTGTAGTGAGTGTCTGCTTAATTTGTTTCTCTGAATCCTAAATCTTCCCTCAGAGGATAATTAAATTAAAAAAGAAGGTCTAAAACATGCAGGGCTTTTGGTTTTTTGTTCTTGCCAAAGTATTGTGTATATAATTACAACACCTGGTTGTCTGTCTCTTTGTGATGTTGTCATGTTACCAGCCTTATCCATCCATGATAAAATTCCCTATTAGTTTTTCATCTATTGAATTTTTAAAAAAAAGGATTTTGAGATCAAATTTCAAATTGGATATAAGATTAGTGAAAAAGTGAATAAAAAGGAAAGCTAAAAAGACAAGAGAATCAATTAAATATATATGGCAACATATATATGTTACATGTGTAATACGTATATATGTTAATATGCAACATATATATTACATGCCATGTCTATACGTTATGTTACATATACAGTACATATAGTTGTTAATGTATGAGAGATTATGCAATACCAGTGACAGAGATATATGTCTATTAAAGATCATGGTTGATAAATATATACACAAATTTGTATGTAAGCCGGAGTTAGTGAGTGTAGGAAAAGGAAATATTCTTAAAGGGGACACTCTCAAAATTTTATTCTCTAATAAAGCAAATTTCAACTTTGGACCATGTCTCCTAATTGATATTGTCTCCTGTTGATATTGGTAAACAGAATCAGAGGCCTTGAACTCAAGCTATTATTGGCTTTGATGCAATAAGTATAATGATAATATTTTTAAGAAATGGAAGGTTTAAAAAAAATGGGGATGTTACATAGTTCAAAACACTTATGTTCCAAGGCCAAACAGTAGCTGAGGCTCTGTAAGATTATTATGAAGGGCAAAAAGATTTGGTAATTTTGCACATACTCTCTTACACACCCCTAGTTTAGATTATTAAAAGAGAAAGAAAAATAATGTCAAAGGAAGAAGAAAAGCTATGCTTAACTGGGTTATATTGATTGTATCATGCAATATTGATTTACTGTCATAAGGTGTTTGCAGCCAGATTTTACTGACTGTTGTAAATTGAGCTTATAACATGTCAGAAATCCAAATCTGTTTTATTTCTCATACATGAATAGAATTTAAGTTAAATGGTCAACATTGGGCTCTAAATTCCTTTCAGTAGTAGAAGGAATACTACTCTGTTCTTTTGGTAAAACTAGGGAGGGGGAGGAGGATTGTAATAGCCACTGACCCAAGGCCCCTAACCCTAAGTGATTCATATCGCCGCTCTCTTCCATGGCTCTAAAAAAATTATTTGGTGCTTAATTCTTTTCTTTTACTCTTCATTTTGCATTTCAGCTGCTTCTTTTCCTTTCCATGTTTTGAATCTACCTTTCCCTGGGCTATAGCATCATCTGTGGTCGATTTTTCTGGCCATCAGCATCCTTATTTCTCAATTTCATAAAATGATATATTTCTCTTTACTGTTTGTAGACAGAAATGTGTATGGTGGTAGGTATAGAATTTATGCATACCCCTGACGTTTGCCATTTTTCCCTCTGACCAAAGGTTTGAATATCATCCTAGATTCCTGTTTTCACTCCACTGAAGTTTGAATCCACTCTCTGTATCTACCTAGAAAAATTCTTGAGTTGTTAGCCTTAGAAGACAGAGCTTTGGGAGAAGTCAAGTCAGCCTGCTTTCATATACCTGGTGGGCATTCAGTTAGTCTATAGAGAGTCAAGAAAATAAAATTTGAGTAGTTAGATGAATAGCTGCAAACTCTGTAGATGGTGAGGATGGGTTGATAAATAAACAAGTAGATGGAAGAAATTGGGACAAAATAGGTTTATAGGTGGGGGCCGAGCAAGAGTCAGTAAAATATCAGTAAAATAGTATAAGCTACTTGCATTTAAACATTAGACATCTATATCAGAAAGGTAAATTCTATTCACCTCTTCATTATTACTTATCACAGGGATTATGACCGGGAACAGTTTGCTGATAACCAAATCCCACTGTTGGTAATAGGGACTAAACTGGATCAGATTCATGAAACCAAGCGCCATGAAGTTTTAACTAGAACTGCTTTCCTGGCTGAGGATTTCAATGCAGAAGAAATTAATTTGGTATGTATTTTCACTAATGCATATTTCTGTTATCATTAGTTAAAGACTTAACAAGTCATAAATTCTCACAAAAGCAGCTTTATACTAAAATCAGGCATTTGGGTTCGGGTCCAAAATGTAGTGAAGATTGGAACCAACATAGACTGTCAGAGGAGGACAGGCAGTTCAACTTCCTAATATGCTGATCTGTTAGAATGTTCAAACTTTGTTCTATGAATAATATAAACATGGGCTTTTTCTTGAAGATATTTTAAGATCACACCAAAATCAAAATAATTAAAGTAACAAAGAAGGGTCACTGACACCTTGATTATTCTTGCTTTAGAAAAGCTTCTTAAACTACAGAATTTAACTTAAAGAGCAAATAAATAGATAAATGAGAAAACTACAGAGTGTAAACTAGGAGTGCTTCACGAGCAGTAGACAAACTTGTATGTATATAGAGCATTGAGTTTCTTCCTGAGATACATAGCTCAATTAGAACTGGATGCTAAAAAGGATAAGAAAAGTTCTCACGTAAGCTAGATAGATTTGCCTAGAGAAAGATCTTGGCCAGTGCTTCAGTCACGGTTTATGTGTCATTATTCACAGGTAGGATTTCTGTAACATATTCAGTGCCCTGGCAATTCCAGGTGGAATTGGTAGTGGTGGTGGTAGTGGTGGTTTAATAATACTAATGACTATAATTTACTGACCACTTACTATGTGCCACACCCTGTTCTACTGCTTTATGTACATTATCTCACATGTTTGTCGTCATATCAACACTATAAGGTAGGTACTGTAAGTATTTCCATTTTAAAGATGATTAGAACCAAAGAGAGGTAACTAGACCTAGTCAGGCACTCTGACTCCAGGGCCAATGCTCTACAATTAAGTCTATTTTCCACTTAATTATTCTCCAGCTAACATTTAGAACCTTAGAGCTGAAAGAACTCTTAGAAATCATCTAGATCACCAATTAATACCCAAAATTGCCTGTAAACTCATGTTATCAATGTAGCTGTGAAAAAATTTGAATAAGTGTTCCACAGCTGGAACTTTTTTTTTTTTTTTTTTTTTTTTTTTATTTATGATAGTCACAGAGAGAGAGAGAGAGAGAGGCAGAGACACAGGCAGAGGGAGAAGCAGGCTCCATGCACCGGGAGCCTGATGTGGGATTTGATCCCGGGTCTCCAGGATCGCGCCCTGGGCCAAAGGCAGGCGCCAAACCGCTGCGCCACCCAGGGATCCCCACAGCTGGAACTTTTTATTCATAAGATCTGACAGGAGGACCAAGACTCCGTAATTTTAATTAATGACTCAGGTAATTCTGATGCCCTTACTCTGTGAATAAACATTTGTGAACACTGGTTGGTTCAAACCAACCTCTATCCCATAACTGAATCAACTTCTGCCTGCCATTCCATTGTTTTTTACATTCTGCTTTGCAGTGGGTGGGTGCCTTATTTTTCTCACCTGCCACCATGGAATCTTTGGTGTAAATGTCCCAGCTAGTTACACTGGACCATGGTATTCCAGAGGACTCCTGTTACATAGAATATATAATAATATCCTTGTTGAAGAAGTGCTGAAGTTCCTTTGTTTGAACATTATTTCCCATGGAAATTACCATTGAATATACTTAATTTGTTCCAGTAATTACTTTCAGTGTATTTTGGAATGTATCTCTTTGTAGTGCCTGTGGGTTTCTGTGACACTACCCTGATATGTATTTTTCCTATTTTTCTTGCAAAGGCAGAGCCGTCTCTTAATTGTTAATAAGATATAAAGGTACTCAAGTAATGGTACTTTGACACACATGGTTTCCATAGAGTTCACACACAACATACTTTTGGCCTTTATCAGTGTACAGCTTCAAGAACACAACAGAAATAAGAGGGTTTTGAGGATGCAGAAGAAGGAAAAATGAGGAGGAAAATTTGATACAAGCTTCAAAAAGAGACAGCAGTCAGAAAGACTTAGCAAGTAAATATAAAGCCTCAGGTAAAAATGTAAGGTGACATATTAGCACTAGCATCTTCAGTTACTGTATGAATTTACTTAAAACTATATATTAGAAAAAGGGAAGACTTGAATGTATATATCAGAGATGAACTCAAAGTTACTTACCATCTCGTGCCTGAAAAACAAATTGGTTTAAATTATAAATAGGGAGACAATTGCTTTTTTTTTTTTTTTTTTTTTTTAAGTCCTATTAGGCTTATTGTGTCTAGGACAAATTTTTCTTTTTACTTCAAAATGATTATATTGAAGCATCTTCCCTACTTAATATTCCTTTCTCAAGCTTAGCTAAGCTATTTAAAGCTATTAATCTTCAATCTTTGCCCTCAGCCATGATCAGTGGCAGATGGCTCTTTAAACTCTAAAATTCTCATCCTAAAATCATAGGGTTTCTATAGCCTACTCAACCTATAACTGGGAGCCCTTAGAATTAAGTTTCAGGAGGTTCTGCTTGTTTGCTGTTTGATTTAGTTTTCATATTTAGCACTATAGCTCGATTTGGAATCATCTCTGAAGTCTTTTGACACCATGGTGACTATGTAATCAATATCCATTTTGTAAAACACGTCCAGCACGAGTCTACCTCAGGTTTCTCTTATGTGCCCCAGCTGCCATATGAATGTGTTCAGACATTATTTCAAGTACAGCAGTTTATACTGTGATGTTTCAGTTTTTTTGATCCATACATGGAATTAACTTTTATTGTGTTAGGTGCTTTTGTACCTGAAAATTCAATCTGGTAGCATTTTCTTAGAATGAAAAGAAAAGGGAACTAATATTTCAGTACCTGCTATGTATGTGCATTATCTTCTTTATCTTCTTTAATTTTCACAAAAATCCTGTGGAAAAAGTATTATGTTATCCTTATTTCACAAATGAGCAAGCTCAAATTTAAAGGCAGAGTAACCTAACCAATGTCACACAATCTAGAGATGTTGGGACTGATAGTCAGATTCAAAACTTGGTGGCTTCAAAGACCTAATTTTTCTAGTACTCTGTGATTTTTGAAAAATTTCTCATAGTCTTCTTTTTGGGTGATTTTGGAAAATTTATTCTAGTTTCCAGCCAAAATTAAAAATGTGAGCCTCGAAATGTTATATGTAGATAAAATAGGTAATTATTACAAAATTTACCGGAAAGGACTCGTGTCTTAGAGATTACAAAACAGAATAAATGCAACAACAGTGATTTCAGTAATTGCCCAAGGGACACAGACCATCTACAACTGGAAGACAAATACTATCTTTGTAATGGAGCCTACACAATATCCTCATAGTTTGGTCTTAGGTGGCATTTGTGGTAAAATTCAAAGTGCTCTGTCTCTGGAAATAGATAATTATTACAAGCAAAAGCTACTTAACATTAGAATTCCAGGAAAAGGATAATAAACCTTATAAGATCTTTACTGATCATTGTAATTTACTAGTTATCTCGTAATGTTCATCTCTTCTGGGCCCCATTTTTTTTCCTATTTTTCAAAATCCTATTTAATAGTAATGCATCTATTATTTATTATTAATACTTAATGATATTTAATAATAATAAACTTACTCTTTATTGTTTATTATTATCAAAAATGTATCTATTATTACCTTTATGGCCTACCAGGTGGTATAGTACTTTGCAATTCGATGAGTGAGAAATACCTGGCAGCAGTTGTGTGTGTTCTTTGCTCTAACTCCTTATTTCCATGATTCCTGCTGTTCATATGAACTGCACAGTACTTAGATGGTGCTGGTTAATAACTAGTACTAAAAAGGGAAGTATTAACAGTTTTTAATGGCTGTTTCTGTTTTTAGGGTAGGTCACTTGATTAGTGTCTTAGTTTTGTTATTAGTAAAATTAGCAATCCTGTCTTCCTTTATGAATTATTTGATGATGAATACATTGGTTCAATGTCCTCTAATATTCAATAAATAGCCAAAAGTGGCCCTATCTTCCTTTAGCACTTTCCTCTTTGCTTTGTGCATCCTAATTTGAAAATTACTTAAATATTTTAGAAGAGTATTATGCCTAACATTTGATTATAGAAATGTGCAACAGGAAAAGTAATGACTAACAAAGAGCTTATGTTTCTTAACTTTTAATCATGCATCTTATGCTTTATCTTCTAGGATTGCACAAATCCACGGTACTTAGCTGCAGGTTCTTCCAATGCTGTCAAGCTCAGTAGGTTTTTTGATAAGGTAATAGCTTCAATTAAGTTATTTTTAAACTTAATTTATATAGTATGAGAGTTAAATTCTTTGTAGAATGCTTTGTCCTTTTATTCCTTCGTCCTGAACTTGATAGCCTGAATACTTGTTTTGATCTCTCTTATCTGTTGGTATAATTGCTCAAGGCTTGCTGATGTATTTATTTTATCACCAGTGTTCTCTAAGCAAAGGATGAAAGCTACTGGATTTAAGTGAGTTATTTTAAAAGATACCTAATTTCCCTCCTTAAAACAAATTATGTTTTTCTCTTTTCCAGCTCTTTCTCTACTTATTCACATCTTCTCCACCCCCACAAAAGGCACTGAACCCAGGAGATTCTGCTTAAAGCTCTGAGTTCTTTTTGCTCTCCCAGCTATCATAGTTGTTCTCCACATAAATGTCACCTGTACTTTTAAGGTTATGTCATCTCCTTGATTCCCTCATTTTCCCTCTCAGAACACTTGCATTCCAAATATTGACTCTTGCTAGCATCATCTTATGTCCTGAACTGGAATGGAAGTATAGAATGACTCAGCATACTGGTAATTTAGGGCACTGTTTGTCTTTCCTTCACAAGGCCATGTGGCTGCATCATACACAGTATTGACCAAGTCTAAAGTGTTTGCCTAATGTTGGATTTACGTAGTAAAGTAAAAGAGAGTATATTTCTGTCTGTATTACTGAAAAAGACCAATTTCTGTATTACGTTTCCTTTAAGGGTACAAGAAAAACAGTGCCCTCCTCATAGCTCTTTATGATAATCATTTTTCTTTTACCCACTTAGGGATCTAATATTTGGCCCTTTTGCCCATAATGTCATAAGATAAGCCCCACAGCCCTCCCTGTTTAATAGTAGACCCCTGGGAAATGTTTGCTTCAACTCAGAACTTCCCAACCAGAGTGTGGCAGATAGAGTACAGGTGTGCCAAGATAGCAAGTCCCTCATTTCGAGTAGCAAGGGTTCCCCAGGCTGAGTGATCAGTAACCCCCTTCATTTGGCCCAACATGCTGTGCAAATATTAGCATTTCCTAAATGCACCATGACATGAAGAATGTTGCAAAGCAGTGCAAGGGACTGGATCTTCTTTCCATGCTATTTTCAAACTTCAAACATAAGAACTTCCATTTAGTTTAGATCCAGGGCCCCCATCTGATACTCTCTTCTGTTGCCTGAGAGCAACAGCTTATAAATCTTTGTCTAACACAGGAAGATCCTACAATATATTGCTTAAACTTGTTAATAATTTATTAATTTGGAAATTGTTGAAAGGAATAAAAAGGTACAGACTTTGAGTTATAAAATGTGTAAGTCACAGGGATGAAAAGTACAGCACAGAGAAGATGGTAATACCGTAATAGCTTTATATGGTACAGATGGTAACTACACTTACTGTAGTGAGGTTTTGTCATGTAAATAATTGTCGAATTATTATGTTGTAATAACTGGAAACTAATAGAATACTGTATGTCAACTATACTTCAACAAAAAATAATTTTTAAAAAATGTAGTAAGTTAGATCCTAGAGAAACAATGGGTTATGGACTAGTGTGACCTGAGTTGTCAGGGAAGACTTGATTCAAAAGAAATCAGAGCGAGCTTGGTTAGTTCCAAGAAGAGAGCAAGATTTGGTAAGAGAAAGATACTGCAAGTTGAGAGTAAGGACTTAAGAGCAAAAGCGAAAAGGTAGCTTCTCTCTTCATTACCTGAATCACAGTGAAACGTATGTGGATTAGGAGGGTGGCCAGACTTCCAGACTAATGTGGTTGCCTGAAACCACAGTAGCCAGCAACTAAATTTTGCCCATTTTCTATCAGATCTTCCAGAATTTGGTATAAAGATTTCTTTTCCAAGAGGGAATCTAGCTCCTCCTCCAGACTCCCTTAAGTAGTAATTCCTCCCCACTTTAGAATGATAGAATTTTCCTGACCTGCTATGGAGGGAAAGAAGGTCACCCTCTTTTTTGTGTGTGGGATTGAGTATTTTGAGATATATACTGATCACAAATCAGCTTTTCCACCTTTGGGCCCAGTGAATGCAACCTTACCCTGGGTCACCTGTGGCTAAAAGTAACCCAGCCATAGTCTGAAAGATAGAAAGAATCTAGATAATTTGGCCATCAAGCCAGTGAAAGCAGGGTGGCACAACCCTGGAAGAAGATACCATGCTCTTATTCAGGGAAATTCTTAGCTTCATAATTCTGGATTCCAGCATCTTAAAGTTAATCTGCAGCTAATATGTATTCTTATCTGATTGGCTTTTCTTAATCACAACAGCTCTGTGTAAAGAAAATCATACTGCCTCTGTAAGCATTACAGTTTCTCAAGTGTTAGAACAAAATTCATTATTTTTTAAACATTTATTTATTTATTTGAGAGAGAGAGAGCACAGCTATCATCTGAAAACATAGTGCTCTTAAACTCATTATATTAGGGCCTATATTTTAAGAGGTTTTCTTCAGCAATAGTGATGGATTTGTGCAGATACATCCACTGCTTTACCTCGTTTCTCCTGTTGACCAAATACAGACAGTTCTAAAACTACTGAATTAAGGATACAGATTCACTCCATGGAAGGAAGTTCATTGAATGCTTTTGACCTACCAAATTTATCACTGTGTTTACTCCAGGGGACATGGCAGTTGACTATATTACACATTCCCCTGTAAGGAATAGCTGTACTATTGTAGTAACGGTAAAAGTGCTCTGCTTTTCTTATGGATTCTATTTTGTATCTTTGGACTGACTAGTAGGAAATTTTGAGCAAGATTTGCTTCTGTACACTGGAAACTGCATGGATTATTATGTCATTCTCTGGTTATTTAGTCATTTTTGTGCATTCATTTATTTTTTTGATCTATTATTAATGGTTTGGGGAATAAGGCAAGCTTTTATGGAAATACGCCCACACTCCTGATCTTAGCACTAGATTTAACTCATTGTACTGGATGTCCATAACTATTGAAAAAACTCTTACCTTAGATATGCCTTTTAGTCCCGTTAGTGGCAACTGCAGTGTACCACTTTTCCAGGGATGTTTGCTAAGCCCTTAAAATCTTTATTTGTTTCTCACAGGTCATAGAGAAGAGATACTTTCTAAGAGAAGGCAATCAGGTCTGTATTCTTGATAAAGTGGGTTCTAAATTTGGATAAGTGATTTCAAAATTTACTTTCAGAAGTGGTTAAAAAAAAAGTAAAATCTTTTGTAGGCACAAGCATTTTCTTCTGTCCTGCTAAACACAAAAGAAAAAAAAAAATCAGATCAAGGGAAAATAGGGTTCAAAGAAACAAAAAGAATGCTGGGACAAGGTTATATTATAAACTAATAGAAGAAAATCATTTGCTTAAGACTCTATAGGTATCTATCCAGAACCTGTCACAATGCAGGCAATTCATATAAAAGTGCAATTGATATATGTTATGAGAGTCACCTTCATCTTCCCTGATTTAGATGACACTATCACCAATTTGTTGGCAAATATTTTCCATTTTGATAGAATTTATTTTATTATTTAATCTAAGTAAAACCTCAGAGAGATGGTTCTTTGAGGAACAACAGGCCGACATACAGAAACAGAAAAGAAGGGAACAAATCGAAAAGGCTATTAGTATTTGAACTCTGCATGCTAAGACGTAACATGATTATCTTTCTTGCCTACAGATTCCAGGCTTTCCAGATCGGAAAAGGTTTGGGGGAGGAACATTAAAGAGCCTTCATTATGACTGAATTACACTCATCCTCTGGAAGAGTGAGCAAGCAGTGGCAGGTTTGCACAGCTTCCTTCTTGCTGTGTTGATTATTAATGTTTCAGCCTTTTCACAGAACCATCTTAAAATGCCGCCCTTCAGCCTCACCCTTTAATGGAAAGCTGAAAGGAAGTGACCGTGTGGGAGGTCCAAACTCTGTCCCCATCATCTCTGTTCCTCACCTTTCTGTCCCCATTTATAGATTATGTCAAAGCCTCATGGAAATATGAGATGTTGTCAAAATGATGCAGGAAATGAGCAGTGACAGAGTGCTGCAGAGAAAATTTACTCTTTCCAGAACTGGAAGGTTTTTATGGGTCTGTAATTTTCCCACACTCCTTGCTGAAGGCCTAATTAAGTACTTCAGAAATGTAGCTCTGTTGTTTTACCTTTTGAGGGGAAAGGTTATGTTACCCTGGATCGTGCACCCCAAACAGCCTCTCTCATTTTCAAAGAAGCAAAATTGTGTTATTTAATTGCGTCCACTTTCATCACACACAAGGATGCCTAATAATAGCAGCCCTCATCTCCCTCTCTCTTCTCCTTTGCAAGTCGTTCAGTGGCTAGAAGAGGCGGACTCAGAGCTGGAGTTAAATATAAATAGATTAATAATACATAGAGAACAGCAGTACCGGAAAAGAAGAGTTCTCCGAGAAATGGACACCTCCCTAAATCCTTCACTCTATGTTCCAGTTGTCTGCACTGTCTTACAGATTTCTATTTGGAAAGAGGTAGGGTGAGATCTCAGACCTGCATGAGGGCAGCAAGAGAGATTTACAGCCTCTTCAGTTTCCATGCTTTTAAAGGAAAAGTCAACTCCTAAAATGTCTCTTAAGTGCAGTTGGTAAACTAAGAATATTATTCTCTGTGTCAACAATGTATTTATGGGGAGAAGTAAAAATAAGTTCCACAGCAACACATTTACATGAATTATGGACTAGGATTCTTAGATTTCATAATCCAACGTCTTTTGGGTGGTGTATGTGTGTATGTATGCATAATTATTCATCGTTTCTTTTTTTACCCATCTTTTCTGCTTGTTTAATTCTCTATGCCCTGGTTCTTCTTTAATATATAGACCTGGTTTCCAAAAACTGCAATTTGCTGCTTTATTTAACACCCATTTTTGCTCTCTGGCTCTGCAGCAGGTCTTTGCACTCCTGATTTTGTTCCATATTAAAAAAATAATAATAATCACACAATTTCAGCTTCTCATTTTAAAACTAGGCAAAAAACCCACTAAATTCATTTCTATTCCATTTTAATTACATTTCAGAAATACTTTGGAAATCAAGGTATGCTAAAAGAGGATCTTAAAATAAAAATGTTAGCCAGTGCTTTTAGAAAGGCAGTTGTAGGAATTTGGCAAAGGATTTTTAAGGCACTTTTCATCAACCAGAATATTCTTTCTCTGCATCCTTGCCACTAGACTTAACCCTGATTTCTTTTTTGATACAAAGGAGAGCTATGCAAATCAGGCTCTGTATGTGTAGTTTGGCACAACCTGTTGTGACAGAGGCCATGCAGGTAGGCAGCAGAAACCAAATTCATACACAAAGACTTGACCCAACTAAAGTTCTTTGTGTTCTGTTTTAAAAAAATTAATTAAAAGAAAATTATACTTACAAAAAAAAATACAACACCAAAGCAAAAATCAATATATAGCCCTTTCCTTCCTCCCCCCTTTCTTCCTCTTTCTTGCCCTTAATTTAAAAATCTATCTCAATTTATTTTCTCCCTTATTAAAAAAAAAAAGTAACCCATCACTGATTGCTTCAGGGTCAGCCTTGAAATCTTAACAGTACTCCACAACTCCCATTTCTTCTTGCTGTCAGACTTGACTCCCCGGATTATAGTTTTCTGAGAAAAAAAAAGTTTTTAATCTATGGTGAATTTATTGCAAGTATTAGTATCAGCAAGACCAGGCTCTTTGCCAAAATGAATGTTATTAGCCAAAGTTCTTCAAAAAGAATGTTTTGAAGCATAATTTTTGCTAAGATTTCCTGAGATGTGCTCATCAAAATTGCTTTTGATAATCAACAAATGTAAATACCAAAATACTTCCTGAGAAGTATTAATTAAATCTTTAATTTTCTTGATGGAACAAGTGGCTAGCAATAGAGAAAGATTTTTTTTTTCCTGTTGTGATTTAGATGTCTAACCAATGTTATTTTTTGTGGAGGCAACCAGACGTGAAGGCATATATGGTCATTCATCTGTCCCTCAGGTGACAGGGCCTCTCATTGGAAACCAACTAAAGATTTGGGTTGTCCTCTCCACTCTGTGCTCTGAAAAGAATTGCTGCTCCCAAAGGGATTGATCCATATCAGCGTTATCTCGGGTTCTCAGAAGTCCCTAAACTTGAGGCATCCATGGCGGATTCCAAGTGCCTTAACACTGCTGTTTTTCTGTCCATTCTGAAAATGGACTATGTGGAACGGATGTACTGGACCATCAGACTGAGATGAAGAACCCCTAATTGCTGCCATGACCAAGCTTGAGTGTCTGTTTTCAATAGTGTATGCTGTAGCACCCAGCCCAGAGAGGACCTTGTATGGGTTTTTAATAAATGTTGGTTTAATTGAAATTTTTAAAGCATGTGTACCATCTATTTTAAGAAGTTTGAAGGTCTAGCAGGATATCTGCATTGATTTAATATTTGTTAAAATTCAAAGGAGGATACTGTTTGGGGGAAGGAGGAGAAGGAAATAAAAAATTCATTCCTCTGTAGTCCCCAGACTGAGGTAAATCGCTGTGGTAGGAAAGGAAAGAAAGGTTCCAGATGATCCAGCCCTGAAAGAATCCTGAGCCTCCAAAATAGTCCCTGGTATGTTTGTCTGAAGCAAACTTGGAGCCTACCAGAGCTGCTCCATAGAGTATGACAGGGGTCTGACTTTCATTATTATTAGCACCTCCATTGAAGGACTCAGTGGCTTTTAAGTTCAAATGTGCATAAAAATCCTCTGAAGTGTTTAAAATGTAAATCTTGGAATTTCATCTGCCCCCTCTTGCCCAATTCTGTATATATGGTATAGGGGAGGATTTTGTATTTTTTAAAAGGCAAACCAGATGATTCTGATGCAAATAGTCCAGGATCTATGCTTTGGTAAAAATAATACATATCACAAAGCAGAGAATACAAAGAATGTAGACTCTGCTTAATGGCACCTTTACATCAGAATTCACCCTCACCTTAATGAATAAGCCATTCATTCCTCTCAAGGTTATACGTGCCACAGCAATCATGAAATGGTTGTCACATCCTCTATTGGCAAAACAGGAAATGGTTGTTTGTGACGTACTACTACCTTTTTTATTACTATGTTCCAGGTGTATCTATTTCTATTAAGATGTCTTGCCATCTTACAGTCCTCTCTTGTACCACATTTGTTTTCTCAGCTGGCTAATCATTAAGCTTTACCAAGGTAATCAGTAAGAACTGGTGAAAAACAAAATCCCTGAACTCCCAACAAAGTTGTAAAACCTGGCTCAGTCTCGGCAAGTACATCTTTGAGTTCCATCTGTTTCTTGGAGACCCTCTAAAACTCCTCGAAGTCCATCCTGGAGTGATTGCTCTGCGTCACATTGCTTCACCATTACCCTGTAACAATCCCTACTTCCCAGGACGTAATGTTTTCCAGTTTGCTGGTGTGGATCAGTGGTCATCCAACGGGGATGGGTACAAGTATCCCCTCCAAGAGGTACATGGGCACAAAGAGTTTTAGGGAAATCATTTTACAGGTCATCAATCTGCATACGTATGTTAAAATCGATCAGCTTATGAATGCAACTCAATGCCAATTACTTCCCACCTGTGCATGCTTTCACACTCTTTTTCTGGGGCAGCCCCGGTGGCACAGTGGTTTGGCGCCGCCTGCAGCCTGGGGTGTGATCCTGGAGACCCCGGATCCAGTCCCACATTGGGCTCCCTGCATGGAGCCTGCTTCTCTCTCTGCCTGTGTCTCTGCCTCTCTCTCTCTCTCTCTCTCTCTCTCTCTCTCTGTGTCTATGAATAAATAAATAAAATATTTTTTTAAAAAATCTTTTTCCCACAACAGAAATGGAACCTCTTAACATAGGAATATGTTATATTGCCCCAGGGTGTAAATGTCTTAGGATGCCAACAAAAAGACAATTCTCAATATTAGCTTTATTTAAGGACTCTGTTCTACTCACATAATTATTTTTTTAAAAAAATCAGACTTCTCAAGGAAGAATTCCTGAGAACAAAGCAAAGAGAGTTTTGGTAGGAAATATCCAAGGCTGTGGCACATTCTTTCACAGCAAGGCTTCTTGCTTGGTCTATTCAAATATCAAAATAACATTTTTTAAAAGATTTATTTATTTATTTATTCATGAGAGAGAGAGAGAAAGAGAGGCAGAGACACAGGAGGAGGGAGAAGCAGGCTCCATTCCAGGAGCCCAACGCGGGACTCCATCCCGGGACTCCAGGATTGCGCCCTGGGCCAAAGGCAGGCGCTAAACCACTGAGCCACCCAGGGATCCCCTCAAAATAACATTTTTGTGAAAAATAATTATACAGGCAAAGGGGAATAAAATTTACATCTATTATTTCAGCTCTTTCTGAGTAAATGAATTAGAAAAAGCACATCTAAGTGAAAGTAACATTTAATTAAAGTCAATGATTCCAGGCATCCCTGGGTGGCTCAGCGGTTTAGTGCCTGCCTTTGGCCCAGGGCATGATCCTGGGGTCCCGGGATCCAGTCCCACATCAGGCTCCCTGCATGGAGCCTACTTCTCCCTCTGCCTGTGTCTCTGCCTCCCTCTCTCTGTGTGTCTCTCATGAATAAATGAATAAAATCTTTAAAAAAAAAAAAAAAAAGTCAATGATTCCAGTAGCTGAATAACCAAGCCTTTTCCAATCAGGTTTCCTATTATTTCCTTGCAACCAAATTAAATAAGAACCTAACTGAGTTGTTGATAGGTCATTAAAAATGATGTTTAATGATAGATCCCTGATTTTTGATATTTAATTCAGAAAGAGAAGTGATATTGTAACAATTCCTTCCATTCTTACCTACTTATTTATGACAAATCTTCTTAACACATCTGTGAAACCAAAAAAATAAGATTAAATGATGCTGACTCCTATCTTCTTCCAGAAATAAGAATTATAAATAAAAATTATTAATTCATGGGTATATGAATGAATGAGGGGAGGCATCCACCTTATTAAAAGAAGCATTTCCAAAAAAATTTACCTTTTATATTTATTATTTATCAAAATATGTAATATGTATGGGTTACTGTCCTAGAGAAGAATCTTCCAGTCTCCTGGCTGGAGAGTAAAATACTTTCTGATAGCATTCTCTGGCAGTTTAGTGGAAAGAGGCTGGAGGCTTCATAATCACTTATTACACTGGGTTTTGGACTTAGGCTCCACTTCCTGGTGTTTGTGAGTCTGGAACTTCGCTGAATTTTCTTCTGGAGCTTCTGTTAAGAGTAAACCTAATTTGTACTAGAATCTTAGAGAAGCAGACACCTAATGTCTGCAGTTCCTGGTCCTTTTCAAGTTCCCTACCTCATGTGTTCCCTTTATCAATTCACTGAATCTGTTCTCTCTGCCTGGTTTTTAGCATCTTTGTTCTTGTTGCTCACAACTTGGATACTGTTGACTCTGGTTCAGTTGGTTCAGTATATGTTCACCTTGTCCCTACACAACCTGCTCTCTCCGCTGGATGTCCTTTTGAATGCTAAAAAACCACCCTGGCCAAAAGGCACACCTCCCCCTGTTTCAGATGTCTACCAAAACTCTCCCTTTCCCAGTCTTCCCTCATAGACCCCTCCGTCCTGCCCTAAACACATTTCTTTAAATACACTGCCCTTCCTCTTCTCTGCACACACTCTTTCCTCTGCTCAATGCCCTATCCAACTCATTCTATGCAACTTGGCTCAGGTATCAATCTCCTTTGGGAAGGCTTCCCCGCCGTCCTATTCAGGAGGAGGTGCCCCTCAATACCTCCCATAGCACCCGGGCCCTTCCCTGTCACAGCAAGTATGGTTCTCTGTTGTAATGGCCTGTTTGTTTCAGTCTTCTTAGGTATGCTTCTCTAGTAGAGAACAGAACTGAGTCATCTTTGTGCCCCCTGCATCTCACAGGATCTGGCACATAGCAGGTCCTCGAAAATTGTAAAATAAAGCAATGAGCATGTGATTACATTAATCGAAATGGGAAACCATAGACATAGAATGAGATAGTTCCTGAGTTTTGTTTATTCTTATAACCCTCAATAGTATGTGGCACATAGTAGTTACACAAAGCAAATACTTGTTTTATTGCATCACAATTATAAACAAAAAGGAAATACAGTTAGGCCAGCAAATATTTTCAAGCCCCTCAAAGTAATTTTCATCCAGTCAGGGATCTGTGACCACTTTCTTACTCTTTTGGAAATCTCCCACACCTCAGGAAAGAGCTTAAACCTGCTTTCCCAACTTCTTAAATCTGCCTTTCCAACTGATTCAGTGGAAAGAGCATAGGAAGTTTACAGAAAAATAAAGAAGTAAAGCTTTTCTCTTATCTTTTATTGATTCCCATTCATGTTTTTCCCCTAACCACCAAAACTAATCTCCAGGATTAATAGATTTAAGATCCAAAGTACTCAAAATCAAATGTAAGAAATATTTTTTCTTGAATTCATTTTTTGATTTTGAGTCTGCATACTACAGTAATAGCAAAAACTTAGCTTCAGTAAAATTGGGGCCACCCCCAACACATACCACTTCCTTCCAGGTGTGTATATAAATTCCAGGGAAGCTTGCATAATACCACAAAGTCATCTGTCTATGCTGACATATGCTGAGATGTCCTAAATTGCCTGGAACCCAGGCATCAAGCCGCACAGTTTGTTACCAACCTGTCATTTGTTGCTTCAGTCTGGCCCTCTGCCTGCTAACACCTCATACACAGGCAAATCATTCTGCTGCTACTGCACTATGCTGGAGCCTGGGGACCTCTGAAAGTAACCTTAGACCCATGTATATGGAGCAGAGGGTCTAAACTGGCAGCCCATAATCTTTTCAAACCTGCATGCATGTCTTTGACATCACTGTATCCATTATCTCTCACCACTTAACAAACCACCCCAAAACTTAATAGCATAAAATACACCATTGTGTTTGCTTACAATTCTATGAGACAGCAATTTGGACTAGGCCTTGCGGTGGTTCTGCTGTTTTCACCTGAGATCATTCACATGTCTGCCGTTATCTTGCAGCCAGATTGCCTCATTCACATGTCTGGCAGTTAGTGCTGGACTATCTTGCCTTAACCTCTCCTTTCAAGGGGTTTCTCATTCTCAAGAAGACTAGCTCAGCTTCTCTGTGTGGTAATCTCAAGTGGAGAGAAATGGACAAATCCTAAGGCACAAGCACTTTTCAAGCCCCTACATGTGTTGTGTTTGCTCTTAACCAAAACAAGATTCAAGGAGGGTATGAGAAAGACTACATCTCTTACTGGGAAGAGCAGCAAAATCAACATTACAAAAGAGCATGCATACAAAGATGGGAGATAATTTTTGCAACCTACCACAATGGATTTATCCATTCATTTATTCGTTTGTTTTAGTTGCCAATGTTTAAAAATTAGAGCTTCATATAGAAGTCTTATCTTGAAATATGACCTAGCCTATCTACATTTCCTGCCTGGTCTATTGCACTTGTGTCTGTGATAATAAAGCCTAGATTACAAGATTGTTTTTGTGAAATTAAATGAGATAATGTCTGTGGAAAAATCTCGAACAAACAGGTACTTGATAATATGGTTTCTTTCTTTCTGAATACAATTAGCTAAGAAGTGGATATCTGACTATGGCTAAGGAGAATAGCCAAGATGAAGGGCAAGGGAGTCATAGAAAAGGTGGCCAGGGGCAGCCCTGGTGGCGCAGTGGTTTGGAGCCTCCTGCAGCCTGGGGTGTGATCCTGGAGACCTGGGATCGAGTTCCGTGTCAGGCTCCCTGCATGGAGCCTGCTTCTCCCTCTGCCTGTGTCTCTGCCTCTCTTTGTGTCTATGAATGAATAAATAAATAAAATCTTTAAAAAAAAAAAAAAAAAGGTGGCCAGGTAGTAATCTCTTTGTTTTTAGAAGGATACAGATATTAAAAAACAAGATTCTTAAAGAATTTATTAAAACACTACATATATTTAAGAAATGAAGAGGAACAGTAGTAAAAATCACAGTTTGCTTTAAGTGAAGCACTCCAGGGTCTGGGCAGTTCCCCCAGCTTATCCCTTGGAGACATCTCTGGACATCTGTCTCGCCCCTATCACCATTTCAAGCAGTTGTGTGTAAACACCTATGTCAGAGCACAATTTGTCGTCACATTCTGCAGAGAGTGAACATCCTGCCCTCTTCCTTCTGGGCCTGAGTCAGGACTGTGTCACACACAGCAGGTTCTAACTACCACAGTTCCTTTCCTGGAGAGCTTTACGTTCTCTGTCTTTAGTAATAAGCCTCCTTCTTTTCACTGGAACACGTAATTGGCTAATCTTTACCTCAGGTGAAGAGAAGACAGGCTTCTGCAAACTCTTCCAAAAACAGCTGGGTTTAGTTTAAAAAAAAAAGATATTGTGTAAGCATTTGGAAATAAGCATTCTGGACTTTCTCCCTAGTTATCAGTGAACTAATTCTTGTGGCTGATTTGAGCTGCCTGCTAACCAGTGAGCCCAGTGAAGTGGTGGGAATAACATCCAGAAAGTGGGTTGAAGGAGAAACCGAAGTATTTTGGCTCCATACCTTCTCTGAGCCCACATTTCCTGAAGTCATCACGCCTGCAGCAGAGGGAAAATGGCCGAGTTAAAGGTAAGAGACTCTCTGCTAAGTTTGCTGTGGATTCTTCAGCCAAAACTTATGGAAGCTTCTGAGAATTCCAGAGTGTCACAATCAGAGAGGACTTAGCAAGGCCCTGTTCCAAACCCCTGTGTTCTAGAGGCTTCGCCATGTCTGCAGGCATAGCTGGGGCTGGGGCTGGGGCTGGGGGGTTGCAGGAGAGGTGATAAAGAAAAGAAATGAAGCCTTCATTGTCTATCTCTTGCCTTTGTTCATTTGAAATATTGTCTTGGTAATGCATAGACATCGTAAGAGCTCCCCTCCACCATGGGCAGACACATTTCTCACTGCTTCCCAGCCCCAATGCCCTGCCATCTTCCTGTTGCTGCAGCTTCCTGGACTGCCTCCAGCCAACCAATTAGATTTGCTTAAAATATTCAGTTATTTTGAGGATCCACAATCAGTCCTTGGCCAGTAGAAGCCCTAGCACTTCCTCTAGGAAATAATTCCTTTTAATGATTTAATGTGCAATTGAAAAGTATGTGTGGGTTATGTGCTATTAATGAATTAACTCATATTGTAATCCTCAAAATAAATCTGGACTGTAGGCAGTCTTGTTTCTACTTAACCAATAAGGGAAGGAAAGTTTGGAGAGATTGACTTTCCCAAGGTCACTGCTTATAGATGATAGAGACTGGATCAGAACCTGGTTTGTCTGAATCTAGATCCCAGGCTCCAAAAGGAGCCTTATCAGCATCTAATGAACTTGTGTCTTAAAGGGATTATTTTCCCAGTGTCTCAAACCACACCTAGTGTCCAGCCTGGGCTTGGAACAGTGCCCAACACATGCATGTGGAATTGATTAGAACTGCCCAGAACTTAGACTCAAGCCAGGAGGGCCACACTGTAGGCTTCTTTCAGGATACATAGTTTGAACACTTCCCTAATGCCTTTCAACTGATACGAATTTGAAGAATCAAACATCTCCCTAGCTGATAGGGATCCTGAAAACACTCAACACTGAGGTAAATGAATTTATCCTACTGCCTGACTAAGAGAAAGGCTGCAAAAGAACTGTCATTCATTGATTCAGCAAATATTGTGTGTTAGTACTGATGCCACAGATTAATATTGGAAAGGAACTGAGTCTGGGCTAGGTAGAGTCAAGAGAAACTTCTTGAAGAAGGCTGTTCCTGAGTAAGTCATAAGAGATTAGTAGAAACTGGCTAAGTTGAAAGAATTGGGAGGCAGAGAAAACAGTGAGTACAAAGTCACAGCACATGCAGATAGCCCAGAATGTTCTGGGAGCCAAGAGAGTTTGAGCTAAATTTGAGATGCTGTAGGGACAGCTAAGTTGAGATACTCAGGATGCAGTGTGATGTACGGATCTGGATCTCAGGGGAGTGGGTAGGGCCAAGAGAATGGATACTAGATCATGGCATCATATCAATGGTTGTAGCTGAAGTCTTGGAAGAAGGAGAGTCCATAAAAACTGTTTCCTGATGAAAATCCTATGAGGGAGTTCAGCAGAGGTTGGAAACATCCGTACCATTTATAAATAAATTATATCCAAAATCCTATCCTGCTGAAATTTTTAGCAACTTATTATGCATAGCACCAGCAGACCAATGTAAGTTGCATGCTGGTCTTTGTTCTCAATTTCAAAGGCTTTCTTCCCTGCCTGCTGTCTAATCTCCACAAGCAAAGGTTAGCTCTAGAGATCAGGAATCCAAACACAGAGAGCCAGATTGCATCATTCTAATCAATAAACATTATATAAGTCAAAAAATACACTTCTCAGCTTTTATTTCTTCATTTTAATGGATATAGCAACACAAAGCCTCAAATGAAATCACATTTACATAAAAGCAGCCCAACTGGGGGAAGAAAATTCAAAAGATAAAATAATAAAATTAATTTTCAAATCCACGACCCCCTGTTCTTAAGTTGCTTCACTTCTACAAATCTTGATTTCCTCATTTCAAAAATGAGGATCTGTTTAATATCCAGACTTTGCCCCCACTCAAAATATTTTGATTCACTAGGTCCAAGTAAGTCTGTGTTTAACAAATTTCTGGGAGTGATTCTATTAGCTAAAGATGGGACCCACTAATTTTGTCATTTTGTTTCCTGTTTCTGCTGTAACAAATGACCACAAATTTAGTGACTCAAAACCACACATATTTATTCTGTCACAGTTCTAGGAGTCAGAACTGTGAAATCAGTTTCATAGGCCTAAAATCAAGCATCCCCAGGCTGCCTGCATTCTGTGACTGAGGCTCCTTCTCCAACTGCGCGGTGCACCACTCTAGCCTCTGCTCCGGTCATGACACTGCCTCTTCCTCTTCTGTAGTCAGATCTCCTTCTACTTCCCTCAACTAAGGACACTTGTGATTACATTTAGGGTGTACCCACATGATCCAGGGTAACTCCTCATCTCAAGATTCTTACATCACTCACATCTGCAAGGTCTCTCTGAGTATATGAAGTAATACAAGTCCCAGGGCTTCCGACAGAGATATCTTTGAGGGTCATTTATTCAGCCTCCCACAATGACCTGCAAGCTCCCAACAATCTCTATTGTCTGTTCCCAACACAGTTCATTGGAAATGCTGGACTCTTTCCACAGGAACAAGGTAGCTCTAGTTGCATCTCTACCCTGACTTCTCTCTCTTTCCTTTAAGCTCAGTAAAAGGCAGTGAGGTGCACCATCTGCTCATCCCATCAGGGTGTTACCCACAATCAGAGTCGGGAGAAAGCATGTCATAAACCTACTCTGACACACAGAGCACATGCCGGGATCCAGGGGAGGATTAAAAAGCTGTGTACTAGGCAGTTGCCAGACCCCCGATGGCACTGAAGTTGAATGGAGCCCCATGATTTGTCCTTTCATTTAGAAAAGATTCATACTATTCTCTTGGGGAAAAAGTGAAATCATATTTTTATGCTGGGTCCAGCTATTCAGAAACCTGGACTGAAGAAAACATACAAATTCATTTGTTTAATATTAGATTTTCTTTCCTTCTTGCATAAGGTGTATTTGTACATAGCCACTGAACCAGGTGCCGTTGAACACTTGGATTTTCACAGCTGATATAAGCAGAGTCCAGATCCTGCCCTTGAGCTCAGCACCTTGGGAAAGCAGCTGCAGAGTACTGCTTCCTCAAGTCAGATGCCTTCGGCAGTAGGGGACATGGCATTTGAAAGCTCTAATAAACTCATCTGTAATTCTTCCCTCCGAGGATTAGGAAAACCGACTGACTGGAGAGTGAGTCAGCATTTTCCGCCTCCTCTTCAGCCAATGCACCACAGCTAAGATGCAGAAACCGGCTCAGAACTCACACCTCTCTCAGAGCTGGGTGGCTCCCTTCCAAGTCACCAGCTGTTCTTTCTACTTTCTTTTCTATTTTTTAAAGCAGTCAGAAACAAATGCTTCAGAACTACCTATACTAAGTCTCCTTTCCCTTGTCCCAAAAAATACATACAACCCTGCGTTCTTGTTCTGAGACCAGCAGCAGTGAAGAATGGGGAAGGTTAGTAAGTAAACCCACCCATGCCTAGAGAAGGTTCTGCTGTCTAGTTGGAGCCCTCCAACTTCCCTGCCTCCCTTGCAGAGAGAAACAATGAGGCAGTTGAACAGAGTGAAGGCTCTGTAACGCTCAGTGACTTCAGTCACAGATTGATCCGAAGGTCCATTCCACAGAATTGAAGATAATTTGAGGTCGTTACCATTTCTCAGCATTTCAAATTCAATCCTTGGATTGAATCCCTGACAGTGAGCGTGAGATCCATTCTGAGAGAAGAAAGAAAGAAGAAAACTTTATCTAGTGGAGAGCCAGAGTGCTGGTTCCCAAAGAAATCAGTCCAAACTGCCTGCTGCTGCTGCTGCTGTTAACCTATCTGTGTTTAATAGGATTCATTTTCTTTTAGTGCTCATAGATCTTCAAAAATATATTTTAAAAAATTGTGTCTGGAGGCAAAAAGAATAATTTCACTTCCATTGCTAAGTCATAACATTTCACATTTTATATTTCTTCCAAATATAGCAGTTACCGGCCTGATCATTGCTTACACATCCGGGCATATCGCATTTAGCTCATCCTTATCCATGCTGCTGAGAACTCTGGAGGGCTTACCCTCCACCCACTTACATCCTTCTTATATCTCTTAAAGACAAGTGCTCAGATGGTGGTGTTTCACTCACTGAGCAAGGCTGCACTTGCACTATCCTAGGCTAAAATTAAGTGCATTCATTAGGAACAATAATGGGAAGAAAGGACATTTTTTTATATTTAAATTAGAGAAAAGTGGGTTATGATCCCACTTCTAGCAGCATACATACACTCAGGATAGGCTCTAAATGAAAGGCTAAATCAATCTATTGAGTATCTTCTGGCAAACCAGACACAGAGCAATAGAGGTAAACAAGACTGCCATAGTCACAGATTCCATGGGGCTTATCCGCTAGCAGAGAAATCAGATAGATGCCATTGTACCATTGTGGACAGACTGGTTTGGCACTTCTCTTGAAAGCCTCTCATATCTGCAAACTTCATTTTCATGTATCCACAAAAATACAGATACATACACAAGTGTTCCATAGGTGAACCAGATAACGTAGGTTTCTGACTGGAGCAATATTAGTTTGGAGAACTTTTGCTTATGATTGAATCCACATGCCTCTTTATGGTTGCTTGTTTCAGAGTATGGAGGGGAATGGAGCTCCATGTTCAGGAAGGTTGCCATCCAGGCCCAGCAAGTTCCTATGAATTTGGAGTTGAGGTGATGCCTGAGTTATCTCTTTTCTCCAGAACTCCCTGGTGGAAGAAGAATTAAAGAACCTGTCCTTGGAGTAGAATCATTAAGAATGAGCCCATAAATCAACAAGTACAGATAAGGGTGGAAAGTCTATACTATATCTAGCAGTCTTCTCCCAATTAATTGGTGGTCTTTAAAATTCACACAGAGCATATTTCCTTTCCTGAATGGCCTACATGCTACAACACAGCAAACATATTACATATGGAACATCATACACAAGCACATGTCCATATAGAAATTCTTACCTTCATTAGATTATCAATGTTGTGAAATGCTCTTTAAATCCTGTTAATGATACCCTTTGTGTCTTTGTCATATGCAGTACATCCCCGGATTTGGGAATGAGTGTGCCTCAGAGGACCCTCGCTGCCCAGGTGCCCTGCCAGAAGGACAGGTATGAATGACTAGAATATTAGCTCAGAACACTCTGAATTGTAGGATCAAATAACCAGCCCTCAGGCCAAATCACTTCCACCCACCATTGTTCCTGGGAATTGTCTAGAAGTTTTACAAATCTTGAAGATAATTAGGATATAGAACAATGGCAATACAAAGATTAAAGTGGGACAGTGGTCACCTATGGCAAAGCACCCTATCTGAAATAGTAAGACTAACTATAGGAACTTTCAGGAGGATCCCTGGGCTCAAGGTTAAGAGGACTTCCTTGTAGTTCCCTTGAACAGCATAAGATATGAGAGTGATCAGAAAATAGCCAGTCCTAAAAATGTATTCACAAAGATGTTTACACTAGTGTTGGTTACAATAGCAAAAATATGGCAACAAAAATTTTTTTTTTCAAAAAATTTAAAGAATATTTAGTGGCATGGCAAAATGCTCACAATATGATATTTCCCCTTTCAAGAAAAAGTCATGATCATTATAGGACTACACACATCATCCTTCACTGGATCCCCATTTTGGAGAATAAGATTGAAAGGAAATACCCAGTATATCCACATTGGGTTATTTCTGGATGGTGAGATACTGGGTTGTATTTTATAAATGCTCTACATTCTGCATGTATTGCTTTTCTAATCGGTGGGGGGGGGGGAGGGGAATCACCTAAACAGGTGCTACAAAAAGTATGTGTGGGTTGGGGATGGTCATGTGCAGTGCCCCAGAGCATCCCCATCCAGGACAGAATTCCCCACACTAAATTGCTTGGTGGGAAGGTGGGATGCTTTTCTGATTGAAGTGATGTTGTTTATTGCCTCCCCCCCTTTTTTCAGAACAATCCTCAAGTCTGCCCTTACAATCTGTATGCTGAACAGCTCTCAGGATCTGCTTTCACTTGTCCACGGAGCACAAATAAGAGAAGGTACAGGATTAGGTTAATTCTGACCTGCAGACTGTGGGATTTATGACTGGTACTTAGTGCTGGCTCCTACAGCCTTCCATGGCTGCCCAAGATTCTGCTTTTCTCAGGCTGTGCTCTGTGTAATAGTCAGGGGATGGGCCTCATCTCCAGCTGAGATGTGGAAGTGACTAATGGAAGAAAGGAAGAAATATCTGCACAGGGTCTGGAAAGCACACATGTCCAACTCCATTTACAAATTCTCACTTTTATTCAGAAGAAAATGTCCCCAATAAACTGGCTTTCCCCTAATGGTCATCCAGTTGGGTTTTCAATTTTGGTTTACTTGGGTTTTTTTGGTTTTGTTTTTTTTTTTTAATAACAGTTAACTCAAAATTACAGAGGATTCATTATACCTTCTTCAGAAGATAGAAGTATTACGAAGTATTAGGTTCTTTGCATGAAAATATTGGATAACTAAGCTTGGGCAGTTGACAGTCATGAATTATGGCCCCTTGTGGTTTGAATTAATAAGATTTTACTCTTTGGAATTTGCCTTTGCTGGAAACCAGCACATTCATTAGCACCATGTGTCATGTTCCATGTTTGCTATAATCTCACAACCCAGGTCAATGAACTTACTCCTTTGATTGACTCCCATGGGATAGGTTGAACACAAGAGATGTGTGATTTGGGGAGGCAGTAAGTGCCGTGACTTAAACAAGTAGTGTGGAACTATAGGAATATCAGACTAGGGTCTCTGCAAAGAGGGCTGCTCCTAATATTGGAGACCTGAGAGAGAGAGCAGTTGATCTGGTACTGCTTAGTGGGACAGACGGGGTTTACCGCCACAGACTCCTCCTGAGAAGCAAGTAAGATAACAAGTACAACACCACAATGGACCACACAAATGATTAGCTGTTTTCTTTAGCAGCTAATTATGCCCACTCTAGAAGAAGGTCCCCTGAGTTTAAATCCTCTCTCCTTCTCTCTTCAGCTGTGTGACCTTGGGCAAGTCTTCTACCTTCTCAGAGTTTCTGGTTCCTCGTTTGTAAAAGAGATAATGATAGTATCTATTTCATAGTTGTAGTGAGGATTAAAGGAAAGAATGCCTATAAAGTACTTAGCACATTGCCTGACACATGGTAACAACTTTTCCAATCATCATTATTGTTACCATAGCAGAGTTTCTCTCTCCAGTACAGGGTACCCCTTAGGAGGCTGTCAGAGAACTGAATGTGAGCTATGGCAAGTATTATGCTTCCACGCCCATATCAATATTGCTTTTCTCTTGATAACTATGTGCATGGAGGGAAGAAAAGATAGTTTCTCATACTTGCCAAAATCTAGGGTTAATTCTATTGCTCTTTAATCATCTCTTGCTCTCTCTTTTTCTGCAATCCCAAACAGTCCAGGTAAGGTAAGCACACTGACAATTCCTGTCCATTCTAATTTATGACAACCTAGCCTCCATGACTATATTCTTGACTTTATGGCCCATTCACTAATGGGACACCTGGGCTCCAGATTCTGCTGCCTACCCCCATTATTCAGTGATATCTTCAGCCAGCAGGAGCTTAACTCTGTTCCAGGAGGCTGAAAAGGAGCTGTTGGCATTTCATTAAGAAGCTGGCACAATTCCTTGAATCAGAATTAAATCTCTGTCCAGGGCAATGTAGTGCTGCCTGGGGAGGTTTATAAACAGCTAAAAAATAAGGGACACTAGGCATGGCTCACCCATCTGTTTAGAACTCTCCAAAAGTATCCACAGTAATTTTGTGAAAATGCTCAAAATTCCAAGGAAAGAAAGAACCAGTTCCATCCATAGGTGAGCAAGCCTGGAGTTCTTAAAGTGAGTCACCACTCATTTAAACCACAGAATAGAGGGCTCTCACAAAACTATCAGAGATTATACCTACCAAGGGTTAATTTTTATCAGACTAGTTAGCTGATCCCTTTGTACTGAGAGGGGAGAGTCAAGATAGGGAATTTGGAAAATTTGGACCATCATAAAAACCCAGATGATTATCTGGGATTATCAACTCATATCTAGTAAGTGAGCACCTACTGTGTGGGGGGCATTCTAGATACATAAACTGAATCCTTGCAACAATCCTAGGAGATAAGGATGAGAAACAAGGATCAGGAAATTTTTGTAACTTGCCCAGGATCACACAGTTACTTCTAAGGTACACATACATGTCCTTAACTCCATATACTACTGGAAGCTGCAGAGGCTTAGTTTATTCATAGCCTGAAGTCCAAGGTCTGAGGTCACATCATTTAGAACTGGAAGAATCAATTGGAAACTGGACAATCTATCTCTTTTATCTCCCAAAGGGTTCAGTGCGGGGCCAGACAGACTCTGCCCCTTGGAGTACAGTATCCTGGGGCTTAAGTGGCCAGAGCCTATTCAAACAGGTCTGGTCTTCCATTGTCAGAGGTAGTACTCCTTGTCATTCTATATGCTGCCAGAGTAATGGCCTCTAAAAGGACTTGAGTCCCTCTTAGCAAATTTCAGTGTTCCTCTCAACTTCTGGATAGTTCTCTTGATGTCCTTCAGGACTCCTGCATCAGAGTCTTCTTCTCTTCCTGAAGCCTGAGGTCTGGGTCCTGGCAGGGAAATCTCTGGCTTAGGCCTTGCCATATACAGATAATAAAACTTGAAGGAAGAAAGGAAGGAAGGAAGGAGAAAAAAAAAACAAGTTACAAATATACTTAACTATAAGACTATATGGACAGATCGTCTTACAATTTTGGAGTACAGAGTGTTAATTTCCTAAACCTCTTATAAATTAATATCAAAAAAGATAAATAACCCAATAGAAAAATAGTAAAGGACCTGTACAAGTAATTCACAGAAAAATTACAAAGGACCAATAAACATACGGCTCCTCGACCTTACTCATAATGAAGGAAATACAGAATAAAAATGAGATATTACTTTTTACCTCTAAAGCCAAAATTATTTTTAATAATACCCCATATATGTGAAGATGTGAGCCATTAGGCACTCTCACACAATATTGTTGTGAGAATAAACTGGTACTGTGATTTGGCAATTCTGTTTATACATGCACTGGTGACATCTGAGAGAATATACAAGAATATGGTTAAGCTCTGATGTTTCTAATAATTGGCCCTGAAGAAACTGGAAGAGAAATTGGAGAAGCCATTTACCCTTAGGGACTTTTGAATTACTTAAATTATTTCTACCACCAGCGTGTATTACTTTTATATTTTTTTTAAATTACATTTCAAAAAACTACCCATATTCTTTCAATCTACGTAAGGAGTCGTTGTCCTCACCTTCCAAAGCAAAAATTAGTATCCAATGACGTATATACACTAATGTTTTTCTATGGATTTTCCTGTACAGATATCCTTCAAGGTACTTCCCCTTCCTTTATAATTGTCTTTGGGAAAAACAATTCTTCATTTTTTTGTCAGAATGGGAACCACCAAGAGCCAGAGCCTCAATTTGAAGAGTGATGGGTAGAGTGGAAAGGTGGGAAGAGGCCAGAGCTATGGGCAGCAGTGGCTATTAGGAAGTGATGCTGTGTCATTGTTGCTCACATTAAAGCCCACAGATCGTTGTTGACTTGAGCATCTTCCTGATGGTACTTCCTGAGCCAGTCTCTGTATCTCTCATAATATCACCCAAAACAAAGCTTACTTGTCCTTGTTTTCCCCCAGTTGGCTGTATAGAATTCTACCTTCAGTTTGTCACAAGCCCTTTGAATCCATTGACCAAGGCCATGTCACTCACAACTGGGATGAAGTTGATCCTGACCCTAACCAGGTAAACTGATCCTGTGAATTGGAACATACCATGCACCCAAAGCCTTGAATATAAATATTTAAGGCAAACCTGGGTCTTTGAGAAATTAGATAGTTTAAAAAAAATAAATGCTAATATATGTCTGGTTTTTTGCTCATACTTGGGTGGGAATTTTGGAATTGATTGTGCGTATGTGTGAGTGTGTGTGTGTGTTTATATACTCTGCTTTCAGTAATGAGACCCAATACTATAGTGGACTGAGCTCTGTTTTTGTGTTTACCTTCGAAAAATTCCAGTATATTCCTTTTGTCTCTAAACTTAGGTACATGCCACTGATAACAGGTATATAATGCAGGAAGTTAAGCAGACCTGAGTTTGTATCCCTGCTCCTTTACTTAGCCTCTGGGTCTTTGAGCCCCAGTGTAAACTGGGGTGATCACAACATCTGCCATGCAGTGATGTTGTGAAGATTACATGAGAGAACAGGTGTGACCATGCTTCACACAGTGCCTGGCACACAGGAGGCAAAATTCATGACTCTGATACAACCATTTTGATATATTCACTTAAAGGCAGCATCATAAAATCAAGTATAAAATCTCAAATCTCATATTCAGGTAAGTTTGTGTTTTCATTTTATGTTTTTTAAAGATGTTATTTATTTATTTATTTGAAAGACAGAGAGAAGGCACAAGCAGGGAGAGGGACACAGACACAGGGAGAGAGAGAGAGAAGCAGACTCCCCGCTAAGCAGGAAGCCAGAGGCAGGGCTGGATCCCAGGACTCTGGAATCATGACCTGAGTCCAAGGCAGATGCTCAACTGACTGAGCTACCCATTTGCCCTTGTTCTGTCACTTTATATATATATATATATTTTTTTTTTTTTTGAGGTCCCTATCTGTCAAATATACAACTTCATTTCAGCCTTCCCTGGGAATCACTGGTTTTAAACAATGCCAAAGTAGAAGTAGAGGTTGGGCCTTTCTGGTTGGTCCTCCCTCACTGGATAATGTTGAGATGTCCACTGTTCTGCTGCTATCATGCAGAGGCTTGGGCATGGAATCATCTACAAGTCCACTTCTGGTTCTCTTGTCCTGGATATGCCACACAACTATTCCCTCCTTCTAAGAGTTGCCAAGTACAGGTTCAAGAGTCTCCTTTGTAGGGATGCCTGGGTTGCTCAGTGGTTGAGTATCTGCCTTTGGCCCAGGGCATGATCCTGAAGTCCCGGGATCGAGTCCCTCATCGGCTTCCCTGCATGGAGCCTGCTTCTCCCTCTGCCTGTGTCTCTGCCCCTCTCTCTGTGTGTCTCTCATGAATAAATAAATAAAATCTTTTTAAAAAAAGTCTCCTTTGTATTCAAAGTCCACACAGATCCATCAGCCAGATCATTTCTCCCCTCCCCACCCCCTCTTATTCTCTCCTTCCCACAGCTCAAGGAAATCTGATGCCTCCCTTTGGTTTACCAAGACATTATGTCTATACCTACAAATCCCCTTCCCCTAAATACTTAGACTTTTTTGTAGAACAAAAGCCAGAATAATCATAGTCACTTTTGGTTTCCTGATCTGCTCCATCTCTTCCTAATTATGGAAATCTCAGGGAACTGAGTACCTGTTTAAATGCAACTTATTCCTCTCCAACAAGGACAGATAGGAGACATTCAGAGTGAAAAACAAAAATGTGAGTTAACAACTTAAAATGTAGCCATCTCACAGCCATTTCAAAACCAAGATATGTTGTCTAATCCTCCCTGTTCACCACTGCTCTATTTTTACCTCTCAGCATAAAGGAAAAGGTTAGTCTCTGCTCCAGCCCCCAACCCTGCAGGGACCATCTTCTACCAAGACCCAAAGCCAGGCTTTCCACTCCTGCCTGTTTCCCCTTCCTCCAGTCAAGACTTTTGTGCAGAACACAGTTTGCACAACCAACCTGGGGACCTTATCTTCATCTGGTCCTTGGGTCTCACCCGGCCTCCTAATCCAGTCCCATCTGACCACTTTCTCTCCCACCTTCAGGTTAAGAATGCATCTGGCAGACCATCCTCATTTAACCATCTAGTTGCCCATTCAGCTCATAAAGGGCCATAAATCATTCTAGCCAAAGTCACTGCTCATTCTCCGGGAATCCGCTGGATTTCTCAATGGGTTACATCTCAAATTCACTAATTTCTCTCTTAGAGTTACCATGGTTGTGCTTGTTTGTTTTTGACCAATAAATAGACCAGACTGCTTAATAATAGGACTCTATCTTCTGTTAGGTAGGTCTCTATCATCTACCTGTACTTTGATAGGATTCCTAGTCAGGCTAAATAAATTAAGCATTTAATATACACTAGTTTTGGAAGGTTGAGAGGGTATTTGAGCCACAAGAAGTTTCTCTATTCTTTTCTTAAGGCAGCATAAGGGAATACATCCTATTAAGTTTCTGATAGTTCTCTCAAGTGGAGCCAAATCTCAAATTATACAAAGGAATAGGGTGGTTCTACAATCCAATCAGCAAGTAAGACAAAAATTAAGTACAAACAAAATTATCTCTGAAAAATCCCTTGAATCACCTGCAAATTATAGGATACATGGTTTTGCATATACCATCCTATATAGTAATTCTTATGTACACTGAATTTGAGAACTGACTATGCTAAATTGAACTAGACCAAATGAAGGATTATAGGGAAGGGTCATAAGCAAATGTTCAGGAATTCAAATCATGGAGCCTTTACAACAACTATTAAATAACTAGTGGTAAATAAGGCAGAGTGGGAAGTTTCAGTACCCCTGCCTGCTCATATCATCCACACCAGACCTCGAAGCTTCTATAACCTTAATATATCTTCATAGATATGTTTATGGATGTGTGGTCAACATGCTTATTTTATAGAATTTATTTGGTCTGGGGGTTAGGTTTTAAGTCTAACCTTTAAGGAAAATATGGTGTGATGTGAGTCTACTGTGAGTAGGATATGTAACATGCTCAGTAATATCCTTTTATTACATTATTATTATTATTATTATTATTATATATTATTATTATTTCTAGGACTATTGATACATTTATTTAACAAGAATATAGCCCCTTTATAGTGTTTATTTTGTAGTACAGGTGGCTTATCCATGGAAGCTAACCTCACTCCAACAGAATTTTTCTGGTTTTGTCTTATTTAAAGTAATACATAATTATAAAAACTCAAATGATGTAGAAATTAACAGGAGAAAATGGAAATCTCTCATCATAGGTGAGAGTCAAGTGTACCATTTTTGCATACCATTTTGCGTATTGCTTCATAACTAGTTAACATACATTTTGAGAGGCAAGTCTGAGGCAACTGCATTAAAAAGCCTGTGTTAATGTAGAGGCATCAAAAGAGCTGCATCAAGTTTCTGCCTGCTTTCTAGTAGATACTCAATACACATTTTTTTCTCTGCTTCCCTGTGTTTTCCCATTCTAGCCTTCCTTTGCACTCCTCCTTGAACTTGTTACCTTTCTTCTGTTTTGAATTCCTTCAAACACATTCAATATGATGGCCACCAAATGAATTTCTTCTCTAGTGTCTCCCTTTTTTCCATTTATGACCTTGGTTCACACGCATTGGAACAGCTGTGCTCCAGAACAGTGCCTCTGTGAGCAACAGCTCTGATAAGGTAGTGGTTTCTCATCCTCTTGTTCTGTGACTTACATCCCCTGCCATCCTGCCTCCTTTGCCCCAAGACACACATCCTGGCTGTTCGTGTTACCTCTATCCTTTTGTCTTTTCATTTACACCTTCTTGACAAGTTAATATCTCTTTCCAATTTTATGCTTCATTAATAACCACAGCAATCTGCATTCATCACTTCTCCCTTCTCACAACCTCTTCCAAATATGGACACTAGACTGTCATCAAGAAAGTCTCAGAAAATTATATTTAGGTACCCATCTGACAGTCCTTCTCTGTTGAAGCCTGTACTGTAGGTATGTCTTCACCTGTCACAGACCAAAATAAATAATTCATCAGCTTCACCAGCTCCCCACATTAGTCATCTCTGGGAATTTTAAGACTTGAGAATTATCTAATGTTTCCTCCAAGATAGTATCATGGGATATGCTATCATCACTGTCATCTTTGATACTTTCCCGGGAAGATTGAGAACAATGTTCCCAAAACCTTTATTTCCTCCTAGTGTATATTTAATCAATTGTCTAAGAATTAATGCTCTTTTTGAGCATATTTAGATTCAGCCTGTGGACATAACAAGTTCATTCCAATAGTATTTCACATAAGAAAGATACTTATTTTTGTTCATCATATACCTTTCCTCTAACTTCTGGAATCACAGAATTTAACAAATAAATCTGCATCCAATTTACCTGTGATTTTGCAGATTTCAATTAGCATTCCTGAATCAGCATTCGTCTTTAAAGAACAGAATCCTTTTTTTTATTTTTTAAAGATTTTTATTTATTCATGAGATATATATATATATATAGAGAGAGAGAGAGAGAAGCAGAGACACAGGCAGAAGGAGAAGCAGGCTCCATGCAGGGAGCCTGATGTGGGACTCGATCCCGGGACTCCAGGATCACGCCCTGGGCCAGAGGCAGGCACTAAACCGCTGAGCCACCCAGGGATCCCAAGAACAGAATCCTTTAAAGTGTATCTTTCTTATTACTACATCTCTAACCTTTCAACTTTTGGAAAGTCAGACTCTGAGCCAGTAAGCCTCAGCTGAGGGAATTACCTCTTAGTTCTCACCCAGTGTTATTTGGACGAAGTGATAAACACCTTACTTCTAATTAAAGACCAAACCATAAAATTCCCTTTACTTCCAGGACATGCAAACTACCAAAAATGCTTCCAAAAAATACCCCCTCCTAGGGGATTTGCTGTCTAATTTGTCAAACTATTCAGTTCCAAAATCCCTAAAAGCCCCTCTCTCCAAAAATATCCTGAGTTTCCCACTTCCTTAAGCTTTTGATCATGTCTCTCCTATTCACACCAGATTTCTTGAGAAAGAAATCTAGACCCATTTTATCACCCCTACTCATCCCTTAACCCTTTAACAGTTCAGCCTGCCCAGGACACCCTATTGAAACTTGTCTTCTTTAAGCAATAATGCACTCCCCATCATTAATACATGTTTTTATTCAAAACTTACATAAAAGTGCCAATGCCCAATAATCCCACTGCAAAGCTAACCACTTCTAATGTTTTAGTTTCTTTCTTTCCAGTCTTAAATTATTTGTACATATATGTAAATAAATAAGATCTGGAGTCCCATGCAGCCAGAAACCAAAAGTAATTGAAACTAATTCCAATCTTCATTTGCTTCTCTAGAGAACATTAAAGAATACTCAGTTCTTAATTGACCACTTGGTAAACTCCTCAGTTCCCCTAGATTTCAGTCCTCTCACACCCACACAGCTCATCTTCCCCAAGCTCCTCAGCCCTGCCTCTGGATCACAGTATGCCCCCTCCTCCTCTTTTCTGCCCCTAGAGAATGAGTGTACAGTGTAGGTCACCATCCCCTTTCCTAGGAGACTTACACATGAAACATGGATCTACATGGTGAGGCTGGAGTTCACAAGCTTGAGAGGAGTATGGATAGGCAAATCAGAATTTTCCAAAGGAGCAGGGAAATTTGAAGAAGGGCTGTGAATAATCATATATTAATGTTGTTTTAGACATTAGTTATACAAACAAACAAAAAAGCAGAAACAGATCCACAAATACAGGGAACTAACTGATGGTTGGCAGAGGGGAAGGGAGTGGGGACATGGGCAAAATGGGAAAAGAAGGGGAGGTACAGGCTCCCAGTTATGGAATGGGTAAGTCATGGGGAAAAAAGGCACAGCATGGGGAATATAGTTAATGATAGCATTTTATGATGACAGATGGTAGCTATACTTGTGGTGGGCATAGAATAATGTACAGGCTTGTCAAATCACTAAGTTGTACACCTGAAACTAGTGTAACATTGTGTGTCAACTATGCTTCAATTAAAAACAAAATCAGTTACATTTATACTTATTGAAAATCATGCTGTAATAGCTTTACATTGTGGGTTTTTTTTTTTATTTAAACATATTTTGTGCCTTTTCCCATGTATAGGAAATTCCTTGAGTATAGGTAACTTTTAATGCAGCATTATAATCCAATATATGTTTATAAGATAATTCCTCTATTGTCAGATATTTAGAGTGTTTTCATTTTTACAATCCTAAGTCCATTGCTTCTCGGCCTTTTGGCTAAGATCAAGTGTACAATCATAAATCTTCTTCCTGTGCAGGCTCCCAAGATAGGCAATCAAGAGCCCTAATTTATTATCATGTCTTCCAAACCCTCTCCTCACTTCCATGTGCCCTACTCATCGCCATACTGGAATTTTTATCATTTCAGGGCAATACCCTAAGTATTCCTGCCTTAGCACTTTATGCTCTTTCATCTACCTGGAATTTTCTCTTTTTCCCTCACAAGTGGTCACCCATCCAAATCCCACCCATAATTTAAGACTCATCTTAAATACCACTTTCTTCCTTGAGCCCTATCTATATTTCTCAGGGTATTTGAGAATTGAATCCATGTCTCCATTATCTTCATATGACCTGCTGTGTTCAGCACATGTGTTCTTCCAAATAGTAGAACCACAAGTATTTGTTGAATTAACTCCCTGATAGCTCAGATCCAGTCATCCTATAAACAGATTGCATTATCCTAATCTGTTGTTTGCCAAAAATATTAGAGTGCGTGTTGAGCCCTTTTGGATAGCTTGCTGGCTCTTTTTACAGTAAATCTTTATCAACTTCATTTCACTCCTTGGAAAGATGTTGGACTTTCTGAAAACCAGAATATTTCATTGTGTGTATTTCTTATTTTCCATGTATACGAATGTTAAATATCCCCCTATGCCAGGACTTATTCCTGCAAGAACATTTCTCTTCCAAAGTCATTTCTACTTACCTATTTCCTTGTTTTCCTATCGGAAAGTGCCCACACTTCCAGGGTCTTCTGAAATAGATTCCCTGAGGTCAGAGACTGTCATATTTACCTCCAGCACCTAGCATAAAACCGGAGTTTTGAATTCATTCATTTGAATGGATTAATATAAGAGGCTTGAACAAAAATGCTGATAGCAAATGACTTTAGCAAGGGTTGGATCCCAGGAGTCAGACTGGGCCAGGGCAACTTAGCACTGAGTAGTAGTAGTATATAGTAGAAGTAGTAGTAGTAGTAATAGTAGTAGTAGTAGTAGTAGTAGTAGTAGTAGTAGTAAATAAATGTGTAGTAGATAAGGGTGAGACCAAGTATAAGACCATTAACAGGAGGGAAAACCTGGGTTTAGAAGCCATACGGATCATGAATAATTTGGGAAGGAGATCAGGATAGGCTGAGATATAAGGGCTCAGGCTGTAGGTTACTAAGAGAGACTGGGAGAATCTTGGTATCTGTTCTTAGTAGAGAAAACTTCTCTAAACCATCATCAGTTCTTTCACTTCTAAAATAGAGATGATAATCATAGGCATCGCAGAAGGTTGTCATGAGAATTCAATGTCATCCAACAAATATTTATGGAGTGATTGAGTTCCATGCTGTATGCTAGATGCTGAGTCATGGTTGTAGTGCTCTTAGTTTTACACTTAACGGCAAGGTCAAATGGGAATCCAGGTTTCTATTAATGAAAAAATGTCATTTAAATCCCATGAAGGGTTATCTTTTTTATAGCTTCATGAAAGACTTTTTTAAAGTTAAAATTTAGTTAGTTAATATACAATGCAATATTTGCTTTTGAAGTAGAGTGCAGTGATTCATCACTTACATACAACACCCAGTGCTCATCATAAGTGTCCTCATTAATACCCATCACCCATCTAGCCCATTCCCCATCCACCTCCCTCCACCAACCCTCAGTTTGTTCTCTATCATTAAGAGTCTCTTATGCTTTGTTTTCCTCTCTCCAGTCCCTCTTCCCATATGTTCATCTGTTTTCTTTTCATGAAAGACTTTTGAAAGCTTGAAGTATAGTGACTTGCATCCTCCTTACCTGTGCTCTTGCTTATTACCTCGAAGAACTCCAGTGAGAGAGAAATGAAGAGAATCACTCAAAGCCTGATTTATCTCCATATAACTCATGTTGACTTTTCTCTTAAATTACTAGATTTGCTGAAGAATTCAACGAACCACTGTTTTATTTTATTCACACACACACGTATACACATACCTTCCCAAGTCTGTACTAAAACTCACTGTAGTGGGTTTACCCTAGGCCTCTCCTAGCCATAGCTACTGCTTATAGTTGCTTACAAATTGTGATTATTCTGTATCTATAAGTTACTTCCAAATTCTTAGATAGATGGTATCAGCCTCTAATGGTATGTATACCTCTAGACAGTCATTGTTGTTGAGAGTATCTAACTCAGCCAACTCATTCTAGTTGAATCCAGGGCAATTTTGGAGGGAATTTCAGTAAATCAAAGAATAATAGTGTTGAAATGGATACTCAGATCATCCAGCCCAACTCCCAGTCTTCTGACTCTGGAAATACTGAGGCCAATTTTCTAATTTCCTCTTCATTCCTGAACATGCATTTTCAATCTTGACCATTAAATGTTGCCACTGATTCTCTGTTTTTCTCCTTTGGTAACCTTAAAAAAACTTTAATTCTAACTTTGGATTCCCTTGAAGATGCTTTTCAAATTATTTCTAACTACTTCATTTCTAGTAAGTAAAAGTTTATTTTCCAGTAGAATTTGTAGGATACAGCTGCAAAAGTATGTGAAGCAATGTTAGAACTGGAAGGAGAAATATATAAATCCACAATTACAGTTAGAAACTTCAACATCTGTCTCTCAACAGTTGATAAAACAACTAGGCAGAAAAATCAGGATATAGAAGAACTGAGAGTTCTGCACATACATAAAGAATTGACTTACATCCTAGAAAAAAATCTTTGGACTTTTAGAAACACTGTGGGCACCTGGGTGGCTTAGTCACTTAAACATTTGCCTTCGGCTCAGATCATGATCCCTAGGTCCTGGGATTGAGGCCTGGGTAGAGTTATTTGCTGAGTGGGGAGTCTGCTTCTGACTCTCCCTCTCCCTCTCCCCCTACTTGTTCTGTCTCTCTCTCAAATAAATAAATAAAATATTTTTTAAATAAACATTTCCCAATTTACTATTGCCTGAATGTCACTAGATCACAAATAATCTCACACATTTATGTTAGTCTTATTCTTTGAGATATTAGCAATGTTCTTAGTGCCTTGTATTTATTCTTCATTCAATCATTCCACAGAAATTTATTAATATCCTCTAAAGTCAAGACATTGCATTGAGCACTACAATTGATTTCATTGATTTTGAAATGTTTAATAATTAAATTGTTTGGAGGGTTATTTAGCAATAATATAGAGTATGAATTTTAAAAACTTAAAAAAGTTATATGACTAAATCAACTAACAAGCATCATTTATCACTTTCAGAAGCTCTTCTCCAAAGAGAATTCTGAAATTATAGTTTCCTTCAGTATCCCATTGTTACATGTAAGAGAAAAATACAATCCAAAGAGAGAAAATTACTTGATTTGCCTGAGGTCATAGAATAAATGGAAACAGAGACAGTAGCAAGACCCAGATCTCCTTCCTGGCTCAGCCCAATGCACAGCCCCCTTAGGCTGGCCTTGGATCAGAGGGTTACTGCTCCACAGCATGCAATTAAGCTGAACATCTGGCTTTAGCAGAAGATGTTTCTACCCTCCACTTCATGGGTTCTTCCTGTTTCATCTCCCCAAATCTCCCTCCTCACATTCAATAACATATCACACCGAAGCTCCTGACACAAATCTCTTGCCTGAAGAGCAAAAGTTGGCTTCTTCTTGTGGGTACTGGATTTATCAGAACCAGCTTCGGTTTTTATTATCCTTCATAATACACTGAATATAGATTCTGTACAATCTGCTGCTATCAGACCCAGCAGATAAATTACTTCTCTATACTATCTCCATCATCTGAAGGCTATTATTTTTGCATTAGAAAAAGGTTCTTCAGGACTACTGCCTCATCTAGTGTGTGGGCCCTATTGAAAGCATGCTCCCTACATCATCATGTAGGTGCCTGTCCACTTGACACCCCTGATATGCTATAGAAGATTGAAAAACTGACCAGCAAAAACAATCAAACCAACCTCTTAGCCTCTCTTATTTAGTTTTTCCCACTCACAGAGACAAACCTCTTCTTTGAGGGTCAGGACTTTATTTCTACCGACGACAGGTATTTCAATTTCAGAAAGATCTACAAACATATTGTCTCAATGCAACAAATAGGTAGTGCTCCTCCTATTACTGGAATTTCTTCCTTCCTTCCTTCCTTCCTTCCTTCCTTCCTTCCTTCCTTCCTTCCTTCCTTCCTTCCTTCTTTTCTTTTTTCTTTCCTTCTTTTTCTTAATAAAAGAGATTTGAGAGAGAGAGAGAGAGAGTATGTGTGTGTGTGTGTGCATGGGGAGGGGCAGAGGGAGAGGGAGAGGGGAAGCAGACTCCCTGCTGAGTGCAGAGGCCCAGCAGGAGTTGATCTTATGATCCTGAGATCATGACCTGAGTGGAAACCAAGAGATATTTAACCAACTGAGCCACTCATATGCTCCTTCTCCTTTCTTGCTCTCCTTTTTCTTGGGTTTGTAAATCTTTACACTTGTATTATTTAAATATCCTTGCTATTTGGTAGCTAGCAAGTCACTGCCACATTTGGCCAAAGATACCACAATTTAGTTGACTAATTAATTTGTTGATAGGTTGATTGAGAGGACTTTTCTAAACATGATGCTTGGTTCAGCAAATAAGAATCACAGAATCTGGCTGGGTGTGGTGATTCTTAAACTGTAGCTGCTCCATTAGTAGAACTTTTATAAAATAAAGTTTTTATAAAATACTGAACAGATTCTGAGTTAATTTAGTCTTGGGTCTTAAAGTTCTTCTGGGCAACTGTCATGGGTAATCAGTTCAGAACCTCTGGATAGGTCTAAAAGGTTGCCCAGGCAACAATTGACCTGATGCTTAAATTCCTACCATTGGGAAATCTGGAATGATGACTCTTCTTGGGACCAAGACGCCAGGTAGCCTAGTCTTCCAGTCTTCCTAGGTATACAAACTCTGTGTGCTGCTACTGTAGAGAGAAGCAACATGTAGTGATTAATAGTAGACTAGAACTTGCTCTCATAAAGCTAGCAGTACTTAGCCATGGCCCTTCCTGATGTCAGGGAACTATCCTCCTAGATCAGTGGTTTTCAACCAGGGGAAGTTTGTCCTCCAGAAGACATATGACAATGTCTGGAGACATTTTTGGTTGTTACAACTTGGGGGAGTGCTACTGGCATCTAATGACTAGTGGTCAGGGATGCTGCTAAACATCCTACAGTGCACAGAACAGCCTCCCACAATGAGGAATTATCCAATGCAAAATGTCAATAGTGCCAAGGTTGAGAAACCTTTCCTAGATCCTTGCTCTCAGGTTCCTCTTCCTCCCAGGAAATATCATCTTTAATGAAATTAGTTCTAAACCTTTTCCTTCTTCTTTTTTTTTTCCCTTCTTTCTTTTTTTTTCCAGGGCTTGAACTCGTGACTCTGAGATCAAGACTCAGATGCTTAACCAACTGAGTCACCCAGGCAACCCTAAACACTTTCTTTTTTTCTGAGGCAAGATTTCAGCAACATTTTTCAAATCAACATTTTACAACCTTTTTATGTAGTACCAGGATGAGATAATCCAACTTCGCTTTTAAAAAATAAATACTGCCACCTGACTGTGTATGTCAAGGAAGCAGAATAATAACCCCAGTGCCATCTTTCCCACTTACTGCTTCCACTCTCTCTTGGCTGCCTTTCTGAAATACAAAATGAGCCCCATGACCTATCAGAGGCCCTGCCTTGCCTGCATTGAGCAGGCGCCGCAGCCAGTGGAGCCAGCTGTTGGGGCACAGGCCACTCTGTGAGATGTCCTCAGGCTGCTCAGTTTATCTGCTGCCAGCCTGGCTGGGTCAGGCCTGCTGCCAAGTTGATTAATAAGTGCTGGGACCTTACTTCTAGTAGGTCCCAGACCTGCTGTTTTTTCTTCCCACTTCCTTAGATCATTTCTTATTAAATTAAAGATTGTTGTGATTTAAACTGAATTGTCAGGCAGCCTGGGGACAAACGTGGGGTTTGGTTAAAAAATTGAACCTGGTACTGCATTTACTAAATCCAACCTCAGTTGGGTGCTTTTTTTTTTCCTCTTAAAGAAATAATTCAAAACTCCCAAGGCTGGAAGTAGAAGTAGAACCTTCCCCTGCAGTGTCAGGAGCCCACACAGAGAGGCTGGCATGCCAGGAAAGGGAGCCGATTATAAATAGCATAAAAAGCAGCATCAGTCAAAACTCACTGATGTGCCTGAGCGAAATGTTAAAAGAAACAAACAGCTTCTGAAATAAGAAGCAATGATCTTTTTTTCACTTTTTTAATTTAAAAGTGCTAAGGAATGAAAACAATATAGATAGATGATAGATAGATAGATAGATAGATAGATAGATAGATAGATAGATAGATAAGATGATAGATTAAACACACACACACGCAAATACACACACAGAACCCAACTGAGATCCTTTAGGAAATAATGGGTAGTTATTAATTTTAAAATAACAAAATTACAAGGAGTTGGAGCCACACAGAAGAACAGCTATCCTTTTTCTGTGTAATCAGTGCTATTTATTTAGAAAGCCGATGGTTTCTCCTTCTAAAAAAATTTTCCTGTTATATGTAATTTTTTTTCTAGCTTCGATGGAAACCATTTGAAATTCCAAAAGCATCTCAGAAGAAAGTGGACTTTGTGAGTGTAAGTCAATACCATCCACACCTTCCTTCTGCTCTCCTTTCTCCCCCAGTGAGTGAGTGATTCAGCCATTTGCTGGCTGAATGCCAAGCAGAAGCAGACTTAGAGGCCGGCAGCAGAGACAGCACCACCTGCCTCTGCTTCCAGGGCTGGCCAAGGGATGTCTTACTTCCAGGCAACAAATGGCCCCTGACACCAAAGGGCACTGGTGAGCTATTTACAACATCTCTGACTGGCCAATGGAAATTGAGCATTTGCCTACCTCAGGTATCTTTGTTTTTGGCTAGAACAGGGGTCCTTATCCTTTTTTCCCCTGGACTCCTTTTTTTTTTTTAATTTTGTTAGTCACCATACAATACAATATTGGTTTCTGGAGTAGAGTTCGGTGACTCATTACTTGCATACAGCCCAGTGTTCAACACAAATGCCCTCTTTAACACCCATCACTCGTCCAGCCCATCCCTTGCCCGCCTCCCTCCATCAGCCCTCAATTTGTTCTCTATAGCTAAGAGTCACTTTTAATTTGTTTCCCTCTCCATGGACTCCTTTAATTGTCTAGTAAAGCTTGTGGTTTTAAATAAATTACATAAAATTACAAAGAAGTTGTCATATTGAAATACAATGATAAACATATTAAACTAATAAATTTGGTTTTATAGTAACATATGCTTCTAAATCACAAGATCTATGAAAAGATCTAATAACTTTAGTTGATAGAAGTATAAGCATAAACAATATTCTGGAAAAGCGTAACAACTATAATGTGATCTAAAAATATGTGTGATCTCTATCAGTGAGCAGGTCACAGGTACTTCTAATACTTCTGTACTTTGTCGCTTACATTCATATGAATTGAAGGAAATTATACATTTCAGAGGTTAGTGAAAATAAATATATAATTTTCTCTCTGTCCAACTTCACGAACTTCATGAAATAGACCCTTGGGCTAGAATAGCATTAACTCAGGGTGACAGCTCAAGTTAATGCAATGATGATTAAAAGTTCTGCTCGGTAGTTATAGGTGTTGGGAGTATTGGAATACTTGAGCTCAGAGCAAACTGTATGTAGGGGAGAAAGAAAAGAGCTACAATGCAGAGAGCCTCAAAGAAACTAGTTTGGCAGACCAACCTCAGCCCATGGCTTATTTAGGGAGAGTCCAGGTGCCCAGCCACAGGCCAAATTGTTTGGATTATGCGGAATTCCTTATCTATATTTTAAGTGCCCCAAGCTCTGTGTAGAACCATCTAAATTGATCCCAAACTGGCAAACTGTGTTAAAATACAAAAAGAAATCCTCCACTCTGGGCGAATTATGGATATCTGAAGGAGAGAGCTCTGTCCTTTCCATCTGCAGGTTTGGGGCTGAGGGTTTTGAGAAGACCCATGTGTTAAGGTTTCTTCAACTGCAGATTATCAGCAGACAGGATTATCATTGGTCAGAATGCTCCCACTTCCCTGTTGTGGAAAAATTAGGGCTGATCCCATATATAAGCACACGGCTGCCTACCTGATAAGGTGCATGTAGCTGAGGGGCATTAACTGGTCCCTCATGTGGCAACCTTCCTCCCTAGGCTTCCTAGGTGCCCGGTTTTACTTTTGAAAGAAACTCTCCTCTAGGCTCATCTTAAGCACCAAACTGATAAAATGCCAAGTAAGGTCATTTTAGCCATTGAGATAATCCAGATCTAGGGCCATGACTAGCGACTAGAGAGAGCCACCACTTACCAAACAAAATCCACAAATCTCAGGCTGTCCAGAGCAGACTGGACCCCAAATGTCCACTTGTCCTGTGGAATAGAACCTTGCCTCATGGCTCTCCAGACCAGGAAGAGGGCCAGGCTCTTGGACGAGACTTACATACACCCTTCCTTCTCCTGCGGTCTCTCCCAGGGCCTGCATACCTTGTGTGGAGCTGGAGACATAAGGTCTAACAATGGACTTGCCATCCATATTTTTCTCTGCAACACCTCCATGGGGAACAGGTAAGCGGCTTGATGCTTGCACAGAACATCCTGATTTCCCAAGAGCTGTTGGCCAGAGAATGGAAGCTGGGTAGTTGTTTTATGTTACTGTTTATTTTTTCTCCCAGAGCAACATTGATACACATTTATTAATAAGTGAGCATTTCAATCGTGACTGACTCCTAGAACATAAACAAGAATTTCACATAACAATGCAAATAGAAAAGAGATGGTGGGCATTGGGAAGCAGAAGTAGTCCAAGAGGCATTTTCACTTCAACCAGATTTGGGTCAGAATATCTCTAATTTTTTCAACTGAGTCCAAAGTCATACTGCATGAGCAGCCATTAAGGGCCACCAGTTGGTAGCGGGTCAAGCTGAGACTTCGGCTTCAGCTAATAACTGTGTAAGTTTGACATTCCTCAATAGAGGAGCTTACATATTGGATTTTTTTTAATCGGAAAAAATATGAAAACGGCATTCCGCCTTTCTTGGGGAAGCAAAATATCACAGTAGATTTGCAGATTATCACTGGAACCTGACTGTTCTATCCAAAACCCTATGCCACTCCTCCTGGCTGAGTAATCTTGGGCATTTAACTTCTCTGAGCCATGACAAGGCCCTGCAGATGTCTCTTTGGATCCAACCTCATATCATAGCACCTTCTTCTTTTTACTCGAGCTGCACTAGCCTTCCTTCAGTTCTTTCAACCTGCCTCAGACCATTTGCATGTGCTGTTCTTTCTGCCTGAAATGTTTTCCCCACTCCCCAAACTCTTGCCTAGATAATTCCTTCAGTTTTCAGCCAAATGTCCCTTCTTCAGGGAAGCCTCTGCTGACTCATCACATTAGATCAAGTTCATTATTCCTTCATTCCCCTGAACTTGACTTTCATAGTGCCATTACAGTTTACGATGACAGAGTTCTGTAATTATTTGATTGCTATCTGACCTCCTACTAGACTCTAAGATGTCTGGGGACAGAGAAGGGGTCATTTTGCTCACCAGTTCATATCCGGCACTGAGCCTGGCACATGGTGGGTAGTAATCAATAATACATGAAGTGAATTCATTTTTCTGGACAGTGTTAAAATTGAAAATCACAGGAATTATTCTTTGTTTTAGATGCTTTTACAATTCAGATGGGGACTTCTTGATTGGTAAGTTCTGAAGATTTCAGTATGAATTGATCTCCAGTCACAAGCTGCTTTTCAATTTTATATATATTATTTTCTTTTGTCCTTCAGTCTGTCTTATATAATACAATCTACAGACTGAGATCTAGAGGCCATGAGTGGTCTGGAAAAGATTCCTGGTGTACCTCAAAGCCCCTCATCTATTTCCTGGTCTCTCTGTCTCGGCCCATCCTTGGCAGACATTTCTAATACGGGAGATCTGGAAAGCTGAAAAGAAATAGAATAATACCAACATGTGATTAACTTATTAAGATAACTCTATTTGCCTTCAAATCCGCCCAAGACCATCTGTCATTGATATCTGCCATTTAGATAGAAATTTTCATGATGCTTTCTGAAACAGAATGTCTATTAGAGAGTCCTCTTGTCTACCTGTTCTATTTGATGGTTTCAGTATTGATATTTTGTAATCACTATTTTGGTGTAGATATTAGATATGCAAATACTGGACTTGCTGGAACTATCAGAAATGAGTGGTTTTCCATCCTATTTCTGCTGTCCTTTCTGGTCAATCCACAGAACTGTGCATATAAAAACTCCTAGCCTGGCAACCAAATATAAGCAGAGTCGATTTTTTTCATTCGCTTTCTTCTAGGTAATAAAATTGCTAACCTAAGTTCTCAGAATATACATTTCCCCACATGAGACTCAATAAAGCTCTTTTCTTTTGGAATGAAAAATCAAATGCAGCCCTTGAGCCTTTTACTCTTCATGAAGTGGCCTTCATGAGAAAAGAGTTGTTCACTGGGCCCTGTCTTTTTTGTTAGTTCCCCAGAAAGGAAAACTTCTCATTTACACTGAGTTTGGCAAGATGCTTGTGCAGCCCAACGAGATCTGCGTCATTCAGGTTGGTGATGTGTCCCCTTCTCCCCTGCCTATCCCTAATTTGGGAGCAATCAGATGCTGTAACTACTGTCATTTCCAACCCTAAAATTTCTTGGTGGATCGTGTCTGAGCAAAGGGAGGGAATTTAGTCATGCAGGAGGCTCCCTGTGCAGAAGGGTAAGCAGGCTTGGGTGCATGATTTGTTTTAAAATAGGACACAATCACAAAGCAAAAAGCATTGTCAATATGCTTTCCTAAATACTTATATACACTTTGGATAAGGCTCTGTTCCCACGGATTGATGCGGGTGGGGGGAGGGGGTTCAGTGAAGATTAATTTCTTAAAAATTTGGCTATATTAGAGCACTGGTATCTCTGAACCTAATGAGCGATTAGACTAGAATTGATTTGGGTCACAGATATGATTAGGAGTTAAAATTTTCATTTTAACTTATCTTTGAGTTGGTCACCTCTCAAACATAGCTTAGCAGATTATAGCCTTATTTTTGCATTTGGGGATAGCTGTGGCTCTGGGGAAGATTTTTTTTTTCTAAGATTTTATTTATTTATTCATGAGAGACAGAGAGAGAGAGAGAGAGGCAGAGACACAGGCAGAGAAAGAAGCAGGGTCCCCGCAAGAAGCCTCATGCGGGACTCGATCCCAGACCCAAGGCAGATGTTCACCCACTGAGCCATCCAGGTGTCCCTGGGGCAGCTTCTTTATAGCTACATGTATGATTTGGGAGTGCACACCACCATCTACTTCCTGTTCCAGAGAGGAATGCGGTTCAGCATAGATGTCTTCGAGGAGACCAGGGGCTATATCCTGGAGGTCTACGGTGTCCACTTTGAGTTGCCTGACCTGGGACCAATTGGTAAATCTTCACTACAAGCTTTTAGGCTCCCTTGAGATATAGGACAGATAATCGCCTGAGAGTTAAACATCCTTCTTCCTTCATTATCTTTCTCCCCTCATTATCTCACTCAAATTTCAACTTTCCTGTCTAGACAACTTCTCTAGACCAAGTGTAGCTGGGAATTTCAGAAACCTATTAAAACTCTCTAAGCAATCCCAGACACTTTTTTTCAACCCTCCAAGGTCAGGGATTCTTTACAATGGCTGACCCAGCTGATGAAATGAAATCATTAATTAGCTCATCAGTGTATATCTATCCATCAGCTAGTCTTGTCTCTATGTTGTTCTAAGGGTACTGATGGGAATCGCACCAAGGGTAACAAAAGCCTCATAAAATACATACATAAAAGTAAACAACCAAAGTCAACCCATTATAAATCTCTTTCTAGAGTAGCATATAGACGGTTGGAGAACAGAAGGTATATAATAGATTTTTAATTATACAGTATATATACCCTAAAGGATGTAGAAGTTTGGGTTACTAGGGGCCAAAGTCACTAGGAATAGCTTTATAGAAAAGGTAAGATTGACTAAATCTTGATGAAAATTTGAGGACAAATAAAAAGGAAAGAGAACTGCTTAGGCAGAGACAAACATGTGGGAACGAACTTTGTGAATAGGAGGGAGGTTATTTTCTTAAGTCAATAAGTTGTATGTAGACAACAACATAGCGCAAGCCGTTAAACAAGGGCTATATTCCTATGGAAAGGGATATAGACCAAAAGATGTATCATCTACATACCTAACATTCCCACTCGGCACATTCCACAAAATCTACACATTAATTCAGAGCCATGAAGGAGCTGGAAATCTCCTCCATGAGGCAGCCTCCATGAGGTAAGATTAAAACTTTCAAAAGTGAATCAAGGTCCCCCCACCCCCGATTCTTCTGGCAAACTGGAGGCAGGAGATGCAGGAAAGAAGTGAAGGTGGTAGGAGGAGTTGTTCTCAAAACATCTCTTAGAGTGAAAAGAGTGGCTGCGAAAATTGGCCCTTGGTTTCATCTTTGACATGTTTGCTAAAGGTGGTGGCCACACCTCCCAGTTCTTCCTTTCCTTGTCAACAGCTTTTTAGAGTAAAGCAGGACAGGCCAGCATGTGCCTTCTGGTCACTCCCCTGGGGAGATCCAAATAGTCAGAGGAAGGTGGGAGGCAGCAGAGAGGCAGCTGGAGCCATGGTGGGCCGTCTGTCATTCTGCTCACCACCCGCTCTTCCCACTTCAGTCTGGCTTCCTGCTGCTCTACAGTCAGCATAGACTGCAGGTTCCATGGAACATGTACCCTCAAAAATATATATAATTTACTAACCAGTTGGGGGCTTATATTTTTTAACCCCAGGAGATGGAAATGATAAAACACTCCCCAGGTCTCTCTCAGAGTTAAATTATGTTTTTGCACTTACACTTTTTATTTTTGGTCTTTTGATTTATTTTCTTTCTCTGGAGGCAACACTCACTCCTAAGCAAAGGTAAGCAAGCAAGTCCTGAATGCTTTTTCTCCTGAGTGGCAGACAGATATGTCAGGCTGGAGAGCAGTTTTGCAGACTTGTATTGATTCTGAGTTCTGAGAAGCAGAGGCATGCCGAGGCAACAGTATGTAACCCTTCTTTTCTGAGATCAAGGACTGGAGATGAGTTCTAGAATCATCATGGTTTTCTTGGAGGAAAGTTCTAGTATTCTATCAGAACTTCCCTTTAAAAAAAAAAAAAAAAAAAGAACTTCTCTTTACCTCTTTTCTAGTTTCATCCTCTCCCCTCAGCTGCCGTGATGCAATAATGCATGTAACACGGTTGATAAACCATATTTACTCTACAACTTTAGGAGGTGATGCTGGTGATCATGATGATGATTTTCATGATTCTTTTTCCTGATCAAATTCCTTGGCTCCTCCTAGAAGGGTACCAGCTTGGGATTCCAATGAGCCTTTGAACAATGAAAACAAATTGTGGAACGGCTCTTGACGTGGAAGAGAGCCCTTTCTCTTTGTGCAACTGCAGGCATCTTTCCTATTGTCTAAAAAACTTTTGGGTCTCTGTGTTCTAGGAGCCAATGGCTTGGCCAATCCTCGTGATTTTTTGATACCCGTTGCCTGGTATGAAGATCGCCAAGTACCAGGTGGCTACACTGTGATTAATAAATACCAGGGGAAGCTATTTGCTGCCAAACAGGTAAAGTAAGAGAGGTCAGCAGACAGAAAGGGAATAGTTATTAAGCACCTACTGTTTGCTAAGGCCAGTGTTAAATATTTTACATATATTATATCCTCTCGTCTTTACCATACTACTAAGATATTACAAATAAGGTACTATTTGCCTCATTTGTAGGCATGAAAAGGTAGTGACATATAATTTACCAAATGTCATAGTAAATGGCAGAACTAGTATTAGAACCTATATCTGTTTGACTCCAAAGGTTGTGCTCTTTCTCCTCACCAAGCAATAAAAATCCTGGAAAAATGTAGGTCTCTAAAATGGTATGTAAAATATAATATACAGGCAGGGTAATATGTTATGAAAAGGAAAATGAGTAAATAAGCAGATCATCCAAGATTTATATTACCAGAGGCCACCACATTTCAAATACAAGCTATGACTAATATAAAACAAGTAGAACTCAGTTAATTAACTTGACTTAGTTTATACCAGTAGCCTTGTAAACTCAGGAGATAGATAAAAGAATGGATAATAATAACATAATATGTAATTGTTGATATATTAGCATATATTATATTATTAATGTACTGAATATATATTTGCAGAATGTAATTATATAAGCAAAATAATCCGAAGATTTCTTCTTTTTACCATTATTTATTACCACTATTTTGGGCCCTTTGACCTATAGCTTCTATTTCCAAGGCATATTATTTTCCTTGTACAGCATTTACAAGGTATGCTAATCAGCAGAGGCCAACTAGTTTGGCACTTAAAATTAACCCCTGAGAGTTAATTGCCAGCCTCATTGACACATTGTCACCTTCATATCGTCTGGGTCAGGATTTCTCAAAATGTGGTTTAGAGGCCATTTGCATCAGAAATTCTAAGGGAAGTTATTTAAAATGTGGATCCTTCGATACTATTCCAGCTTGACAAAAACGATAGCTTCTGGGCATGAGGTGTTGAAAACCTACACTCATCAGAGGCATGCTCCCCATATTATTTTTGAATTTAATTGATAGAGAACCACCATTCCAGAGGTGGCCAGCAGTTCCATGGGTTTCTGCTTCCTAAGTGGACTCTGCTGATTGTTTTCTTTTTTTTTTTTTTTAATATTTTTTTCTTTATTTATTTATGATAGTCACACACAGAGAGAGAGAGAGGCAGAGACACAGGCGGAGGGAGATGCAGGCTCCATGCACCGGGAGCCCGACGTGGGATTCGATCCCTGGTCTCCAGGATCACGCCCTGGGCCAAAGGCAGGCGCTAAACCGCTGCGCCACCCAGGGATCCCTGCTGATTGTTTTCTATCTGAGTGCCCACACTGATCCATTATCCCTTCTCTGCCATGACCTGTACCCTAAGAGCTTGACCTGCATGGGCTCCCCAGCCAGCTGGTTTTTGGTTGGGTTCAACCAGTGCGAGGTACTCACAGGAAATTGGAAGGCAGGAGGAAAGACAAAAAAGTTGGGAGTTTTTCTTCTCCTTTTCTTCCCTATGTGTGACTGCAACCCTCCATGATCTCAGCTCTTGTTGGATAGCCCCAGTGGCATGCTGGAGCCAGTTCATACTGGCACGCAAGAACTGATATACACATTCTTCCCAGCTTTGTGTTCAGCAACATTATAATAGTAGCTCAAAACTGATCGTGGTAAGAATATTTATACCCCAGAAATTAGCAAATGCTATAAAAACAGTGCATTTTTCTTTTGAGAGCTAGTTGCTAGTTGTTAAATAATTTACCAACACACCACCAGGCAGCCCCTTCATGGTTCTAGCTCTTGCTGGAATCCTGTAACAACTTGTTCTTCCCATATCCCACAGGCCCTGGAACAGCCAGGTCTTCCCACTGTTACTAGGCTCAGAAACCTCAGTGTATCTAGCCAGTTCACTGAACCCTAATCTCTCCTCTGTAAGTAGGCTCTTCAGTAAAATTTTTAGAATATTCTGAGTTAGATTCTGTTTCCAGAACAGAAGCATAGTTGCCGTGGGGACCACCTTTGTGTAACAGAGCACTGATCCTCTCCTATTCCAGAGCAGGCCCAAGAAGGATCACATTGGGATTGCTCTGAAAACTTAAGTTCTTGAGGCTGGAACTCTTAGATACCATCTCACCTTCCTGAACTCACCAACCCAGACAGTGTACCAGAAGCTCCTCTAGGCAGCAATTACCTGGAGAGCAGTCCCAGCAAGTGCACCAGGAAACCCAGACGGTGGCCCAGATTGTCGGAGAATTGCTGACATCCACAGTTTCTCACAACTGTGTTAAAAATTGTTGAAAAGGCACTACTTGGAGAATGTGCTATGCTTCTGCTGCACATGGAATCAGAGGCAGCTGCAGCTTATGAACTGGAAAAATAGGGTTAGTGGCTTAGCAGGGAGGGGATGGTTTGAAGGCATGTGAAGCAACCACAAAATGATTCGGGGTTATACTTCTCCCAAAGGATGGTGTTATTAAATTCTGAGCAAAATCAAATCAAAAAGCTGGGATCCCTGGGTGGCGCAGCGGTTTGGCGCCTGCCTTTGGCCCAGGGCGCGATCCTGGAGACCCCGGATCGAATCCCACATCAGGCTCCCGGTGCATGTGTCTCTGCCTCTCTCTCTCTCTCTGTGACTATCATAAATAAATAAAAATTAAAAAAAAAAAAATTTAAAAAAAAAAAAAGCGAGACCGTGATGCCAAGTACAAACTGTGGAAGCACAGCTACAAAAGCATTAAACGCTAAAATTACCCTTTCCTGTTTTTTGTTTTGTTTTGTTTTTTTGATCAGAATGTCTCCCCATTCAATGTCGTGGCGTGGCATGGGAACTACACCCCCTACAAGTACAACTTGGAGAACTTCATGGTCATTAACTCGGTGGCCTTTGACCATGCAGTAAGTCTGGACCATGGAGGGGCCCTGAGAATAGGGCAGCCAGTGGGTGGGAGGCATCCATATTAGGTTCCCGATACTCACAGATTTAGCATTTCCAGTGTCACCCTTGGAAGCCCAAGATATAGTCATTGTGTTGACAGGAATTTGAATCATCTGCAGCAAAGCTTTGATGAAAGACGAAATAATAACAAGCTAGAAATAATAACAGCCTGACAGGCAACACTCACCCTTGAACACAGCTTAGTTCTTATAGAGTATCACAGCAACTCCTATAGATGGCTAAAAACTTAGTATCTTCTTGGCCAATGTATCCCCAAAAGAAACTAACTGCTAATGTTAGTGATAAAGTGATAAGAAAGAAACAGCTCTGGATTTGGAAAGTTCTTTCTTGTCCTGCTCACAAATGCTGAGTCTGCTGGGTCCGGCTGCCTACTCAGGTACCTCCACTCCTGGCTGTTTTTAGCAATGATGGAGCAGATAGTCCTCTTCTGAAGTTCCTCAGAATGTTCAGTGCTTGAATTTAAAACAAAGGATGTTCTAAAATGTGAACTCAGTCATATTTTTCACTCAATTAGAGGGCCACAAATAGGTCCCTAAGCCCCCAAGGCCCCACATTCGTGATAAAGTGCTAGCTCTGAGACCCTGCAGGAAAGTTCATTTTGCAGCCTAGTTCATGATAGATTAACTTAACCCAAAAGCTGGAGGGATAATTAGAGCAGGAGCCAGAGAACCAAAGACAGAAAGATTACTCTGAGCCAGTTCAGCTTATCTCTAGGGGAACAAAACTACCTTTTGAAGAGAGACAACTTGTAACAAAACCAAAAGGGAATAGAAAATGAGGCATCAAGCCCAAAACAGCATGAAAAGGGATCCAGAGACACTGATAGAGCTTTATTTGAGACTCACTACGTTTTCTTTAACAGTTTCAGATCATTTCTCAAGACAGATGAAGAAGTATAAAGTCTCACGGTGATAGGGGTGGGTTCGGGGCTTGCCTTTGCACAGGTTCAGTCTCTGTTGTGCTGCTACAGTTATTCTTCCAAAATCCAGCTCCGACCATTCTACTGCTGCATGAGAAAACCTTGCAGCCTCCCCATGGTTTAGGATTGTCTGAGCTCTGAAGCATGGTGTTGGATGCTCTCCACCATCTGGCCCTAGACTCATTTTTCCAGTACCAGCTCTTACCCTCTCTCCCTTCTGTAAATGAATTCTGGGCTTTAGCCTTCTTGCCTTTTAGCAAAATTTCTGTGCTTTTTGATGCCTTTTCTATTTTCTGTGCTTAAAATGCCTTTTCCTTTCTTTCCTTCTTTCCTTCCTCTTGCCCTCCTTTTTCTTTCTTTCTCCTTTCATTTTTCAAGACCTTCCTCAAATACCAACTCTTCTTTGAAGCCTTCCCTGATCTTCTCAGGTAGGCAGGCATTCTGTACTCCCTTGGATTTTTATTTATAAGGCTAGATTGACCTTGCCACCTTAGTGTGATTAGTTGTTTACTTACCTGTTTTATGACTCCTCCAGCCCCCAGACCCCTGCCACCAACAATGCTAAAGGGGCAAGAAATAGATCTCAACCATCTTTGAATCCCAGACCCCAGCATGTGAAAGCAAACATAATTGATTTCAATTAAGTTGAATCTCAATCTTTCCATTGAAAAATCCAAAATTCTTTTGAAATCGTAATATTGTCCCCCAGCCTATGCCTTCTACATTACCACTCCCCAAACTAATGATGTAATTGGTATAATTTAGACCTGAGAGTCAAACAAGGGAAAGAAAGTAATGAGGGTACCACCTGGAATCTCCGTGATGCCCCCAAAGAGAACTATATCCTACAACTATACCAAAAGTTGGGTACTATTTTATTTCTATTTCCACCTCACTCCAAGCATCCTTTCTGTGGAGAACTCCCTGTGGCACATACCAGCTCTGGTCACCCTGACCTGAGATTGGGAGGCAGGCACGACTGATTCTCAGACCCACAGGGTAATACTCACATGAAATGGGGGCTCAGCAGGGTGAAAAAGCAGCTCCAAATCCTCTCAGCTGGTGTTAATTCACTTTTCTTCAAGCACAGCAAGAAGGCAAAGTCAGATGAGTGATTTCTGCACCTCAACGACAAGCCCAGACTTAGCCTGGCCTGTGTGGCTTGATCAGAAATTACAGTGTTGGGGCATGTGGGTGGCACAGCCTTGGCCTCTTGACCTCAGTTCAGATCTTGATCTCAGGATTGTGTTTTCAAACCCCAGGTTGGGCCCCAGGTTGGGCACAATGCGGGCTCTAGTCTGTAGGTGTGGAGCCTACATTAAAAAAAAAAATTAAAAAAATTAGAGCCAACTCAGAAAGCCTTTCCCATGTGGGTGACATGTGTACCATTGTCCAGTCACCACCCTTTTACTGTGGGCTCAGTGTCTCTTTGTGCTTTCACAGGACCCATCCATCTTCACAGTGTTGACCGCCAAATCTGTCCGTCCTGGAGTAGCTGTTGCTGATTTTGTCATCTTCCCGCCTCGATGGGGGGTTGCTGACAAGACTTTCAGGCCTCCTTATTACCACAGTAAGTCTCTATTTCACCATCTAATAAACATTTCTTTAATCACTAAATGCATCACCAAGAATGAATAAGATATTTCATAGCCACACTTAATGAAGTTGGCATTTTTAATTGTACACTAGTCAGCTGTAAATCCAACCTAAAGGTCAATGTACAATTCCACTTCCTGGAGATTGCATTTTTGTACACAGAGCTCTGGAAAGACTCTGAGGTGCATTTCATTTGGAACAGTCTTAAAAACAATTCCCTTTCCTTAGTCAACCTCAGGCCTTCTGACTTATATATATACTAGCTCCCAGGTCCCCCAGATCCCCAAGATATAGCAGTGCACTGAATAGGCAATTTAGGCATTTATAGAAGGTATGGAAGTATGGAAGAAAGGCACTTAATGGTCAAATTCCAGCACCACCTTTTTCAGGTGACACCATTATGGTGGAGAAAAGGATACAATCAATTACCACTACAAAGACACCAGATACTTCATTAATACAGTCAAAGCAAACTACTATCTTTTCTGAAGAGTGTCAGGCTCCTCACAGGCCCTGACTGTTCTCCTGGAAGTTAGTCCCCTAGAGGATCTGCTGTCCAGGAGAGAGAATTACTTTAGTTTAGCCTGTACCTTACATGCTAGTCCTTGATAATTCACTATTTCACAGAGTTATTGTGTTGAGGTTACTTTATATAGCGGTTTTCAAATTTTCATATGTGTCAGTGTCACTGGAGGGCTTGTTAAAACACAGATTCTTGGGCCCCACCCTCAGAATTTCTGCTTCAGTAGGTCCAGGGTGGGGCGTGAGAATTTGCCTTTGTAACAAGTCCCTATATGCTGCTGATGCTGCTGTTTCAGGAACCACACTTTGAGAACATCGAGAATATAAAAATCACTTAGAATGCCTACTAAAAAAAATTCATCCCAGCACCCACTCTCAGAGAGTATAATTAGTTGGTTCTGAGATAGAACCTCAGAATCTGCATTTTGAGTTAACAAGTCAGAGGATTCCGACATAGAAGGTCTATAGGCCACATGTTGAGAAGCACTGGCCTGTGGCTCATCGCCCACCCAAGGAGAAGGCCAATAGAGCCGTCTAAGTTAGACACGTTTGCTATTATGTTACAGCTTTCAAGCTACTTTGGTTTGTAGTTCAGTCATCTGAAACAAATGACCTTGTGAAATGCCTCTTATAATTTTTTAAAAGACTCTCAAGTACATTTGACCCAGGATAGATAAATATCTGAAAGGTATGGTTGCCTGTGTTAGTTGGAAAAGCCACAGAACCCCAAGTTAGAGATTATTTTTTCCAGAGATATTAAAACTATTGCTTTAGCAATAATCAAAATCTTTGCTACTTTGATGTGACTTTATAGGAAAAGTGGAGAATTATTTCTGTAGAAATATTGCCTCCAGTCATCTTAATGTATTTGAGTCAACTGGATTCAACATTAATCAGAGAGGCAAGGTCTACCCTCCCTCTGTCCTTTGAAATATAGAAAACGATATAGAAATGTCATCACCAAAGTCATTGCTACCTAAATTCATATTCAGATCAAAGCTGAATTCTGTACTGCTCTCTTCTTAAAATTAAACCATGAAGGTGACCCTGAGGACACCTAGATTGAGGAGTGTGACAGCATATTTCAGTCATGAGCAGAACTGCTTTTAAAATATAGGCACATTATGCTTATAGTTACTTCTTTTCCTCTATGTCTGCTTCATGGAGAAATGAGTAGAGCTATGATCTGGGTCTTACCTTTTCTATAGGGGCCTGCAGCAGCATTTTGTTTCCTAGGCAGGATGAACATGGTTGCCTAGGCAATGACAGAAATATTTTGGCACTCAGTTATACTTCACATGTAAGGAAGAGGGCTGGGGCATTTATCATGCCAAATGTCCAGCTTTGCAAGGGTTGCCAATGCCATAGCTCTCTGCTTTGTTCATAGTCTGCACTCTCAGCCCTCTCACAGGAAAGACTATTAGAGTAACTTTGGATGGGCTGTGACTTACTCCTTTCTATCATAGCACTTAGCACAGTGTCCAATTACGTATGTGAATGGATGGATGGATAGACAGATAAATGGGGTAGGGAATGGACAAGTGTGGGTAGATGGGTGAATGAATGAAAAGGAATTTAAATTTTCTCAGGTATTGTATTTAATTCTTGCTCTAAGTGTGCTGTTGTTCTAATAAAGAGCTTTATTTCTTTTTCTTTAAAGAGCTTTATTTCAATAGAAACATATGATTGAAAGAGTGGGAATGTGGTGATTTTTGTAAAATTTTGTTGACTCCAGAAAGCACAACTAAGACCAATGTGCTTAACTTAGATTAAAGCAAGTTCCCATTTAATATGAGAGAAATTACTAACACCCAGAGCTTTTAATAATATACTAGGTTGCTTTGTTGAGTAGAGAGCTTCCATTCACAGGAAGCATGCAGGCAGACCCCAGGAAGTAATCAGTCAGGAATGATATAGAATATTCTTCTGTATTGAGTAGAAATAGTGATCCTTTCCAATTTTAAAATTTTAGAATTCTATAAAGAGAATATCAATGGAAATAGAAAAAAAAAAAAGAATGAACCTAAGAGGCATTTTGGAGAATAGAAAATAAGATGAAATGTTCAGATACAGAAGATAATGTTTGTTAGACTATATAGCATTTATGGACAATTTTTACAGCTGCTAAGATACTTTCACAGAGATTATCATTTGGTAATAGATTCCAAGTCCAGGGTTCTTTCCATTATATGAATCTTCCATCAACACATTCCCACACATACACACTTCATCTCAGTTTTCTGAATTGGAAACCAGAAATATGGTGATACCATGTACTACTGTGAGGCTATTTGGAGGAGGATCAGATCAGATCTAGAAAAGAAGATGAGGGAATTCCCAGGTGGCTCAGCATTTTAGCACCTGCCTTCAGCCCAGGGCATGATCCTGGAGTCCTGGGATCAAGTCCCATGTCAGGCTCCCTGCATGGAGCCTGCTTCTCCCTCTGCCTCTCTCTCTGTCTCTGTCTTTCATGAGTAAATAAATAAAATCTTTAAAAAAAAGGAAAAGAAAAGAAGATGATTTTAATATAGGGCTTATCAGCCTATCAGCCCATCCACTCTTTATTATAACTTTCATTTTAATTATTATTAAAATTCTTCTCTGGGCTATGGTTTTCTTTAGATCCAACATCATTTCTTTCAGGCAGTGGAGCTTAAGACCTCTGATAATCCGCACGTCCATCAAGTAGAGTTTTGCCCACCAGGAGTTCCACACTAATGAATGTTTTGCAGGTTCCCCTCCCTCCCATCTATCTTTATTCTTTAGTAATCCTAAAAAAATTATAAAATTCTCCTATCTTCTTGGCATTCCATAGACATAATGCTTGAGAGGTCTTGGTACTTTACCAGTCTTGATTGGATACTAAAAATAATACTATTTCAACCTTCCCAGGGAACTGCATGAGTGAATTCATGGGACTTATCAAAGGTCATTATGAGGCAAAGCAGGGTGAGTTCCTGCCAGGAGGAGGCAGCCTGCACAGCTCAATGACCCCCCACGGGCCTGATGCTGACTGCTTTGAGAAGGCCAGCAAAGCCAAGTTGGCACCCGAGAGGATTGCTGATGGCACCATGGTAAGCAAATTGAATGCCAGGCTCTGGCAGCCTCTGGGTTCTCCAAATTTCTTGAGAGTACTGGCTAGTTGTTTTTTTGTTTGTTTGTTTGTTTGTTTGTTTGTTTCATTTTTCCAAAGTCACAGAGAAGTCAAGAGAGGAGAGTGTGTGTCTGTGTGTTTATTTATTCCCATGTGTGTATGCACACACCCCTGTGTGTATACTAGATTCCTGATGTGGAAGGGTGAAAAGAGCTTTGGACTTGAGTCAGATCTGAGATCAAATCCTAGCTCTTAGTTCTTGCATGACCTTGAACAAGTCACTTTAACTTCTCTGTGCTTCATTTTCCCCATTTGTAGAATGGGTGTGGTGCCCACCTCAGCAGGTGGCTATATTTAACCTTATAGACTGTCTAGCACTGTTCAGATATAAGGGAATATTGTGAATATTACCTGTATGCAGCCCAGAGTATATACGCTGTGTCCCAGAATCATCTCTGCTTTTTGAGGTGACCCTCTAGGGCTACACTACAGTACCCAGGGATGCAGGATGTCACCTTCAGTGGAGTTCTCAAGCCAAGGAGAATCAGGAAGCCTTTCTTCACTATAGTCAGGGCTTGTGAGCAGCAGTTCTCAACGGCTTTCTCATTTTCTTTTGCTCTCCTTTGGCATGGGACGAAATTGATGGGATTGAAAACCTGTTTTGTATTCTTCCTGTATCAGGCTATAAACATTGAAGCTGAACAAAATTGCAGTTGGCTGCGGTACTTGATTTTTATTTTATTTTTGAATTCTTGGAGGTGGAGTTTATGGACCACAAGGAGTAATTTTATGCTAAATCACATGCAAATTTGCTTTACCTTTTCAAACAAATGCCTTCAGTGTAATCTGACTTTAATAAAATCAATAGCACAGGCCTGCCTGACTCCATACCTAGTTTGCAAACAGAGAGCATTATCTGTCTCTCTATCCAATGCAGTTTGATTTCAGTCCCAATTCCAGGACCAGAGTTGATGGAGCTGATCTGCAAGGGAAAAGGTGCAGAGTCCCACCTACTTGACCTTGGCTCTTTCCCTATCCAAGAGCCTTTGCAGAATTTCTGTGCAACCCTACTTCTCTGTGAGATGTGGTTTGACAATTTCCATTAAGCTATTGCCTCCAAAGTCTCTTTGGGGTACATAGGCTACCCTAGAACTGCCACTTAGTAACCTTTGGTGCCCAACTTGGCTCTGGATAGTTAGTGTTATCAGGGAGCAGTGTTCTGCATCAGAGAAGCAATGACAGGGCTGTTTTTATGAGGAGCAAGACCTTGGGAATTGCCTAAGGCTTGGGGAACTAGCCAGAAAGAGCTATCCTTATAAGGGATTAAGGGCAGGACAGAAGCTGGGTAGGGAGTTCAGGATACCTGGCAGGGTTAGGGTCCGGCACTTTGCCTAGACCTAACTTTAGGTCTCCATCCTCATTTCCCATTATATAATTGGGACCCAGGCCCATCTATACACCTTATCCTTATTCCGGTTTGGAATAAATAAACTTTGTTCAATACTGCCTCCACAGCTCAACTGGAATGGGGTTTTGTCGCTCTAGTCAGACAACAAGGCTCTTAAGCAGTCCTCAGAAATACAAGAACAGCCATAATAATAACCCTTATCTCCAAATAGTGTTCATAACATGCATAGCACCTCCGTGTGATCTCATCTGGTCCTCACGTTAAGCTTGTCATGGGAAGGCAGGCAGGGGCAATCATCTCCCTTGTTTATAAGTATAGGGAGGCTCATGTACATTAGACACCAGTACTAACACGGGTACTCTGGGATGTGACACAAGAGAACTTTAACTTCCTTTTGTGCATTTATATTTTCTAAATTTCCAGTAATGTGAACACATAAGAATTGTAGGGTTTTATTCCGTTTTTGTTTTTATTTTATATTTAAAAGCTTCAGTGGATAGGAAAATCAGCAATTGGTGAAGCCAGAATGTCTAAGCTGCACAGAACATTTGCATATTCTTTCTGTTGAGGACAAAAACCTGAACACAGCAGGGCATCCACCATTCAGAATCTTCTAGAATAGGGTTCTTGAAAGTGCTACAGTCCTGCCTGCCTCCTCCTTCTCTTCTCCTCCTCCTCCTCACGCTCCCTTTTCCTTCTTCCTCTTTTCCCAGCCCATCTCTTGGTTGGAGTCCTGAAAAAGAGAACTCAAATCCCATTCTGCCACTTCTTACTACCATCACCTGACAAGCCATTTCCCGGCTTTGAGCCATAGTTTCCTCCTCTGCAAAATGGGGAGCAGGGCCTCCCCACAAGGACATAGCCTCAGTATGATGGTTTCTAAGAAGATGAACAGTCCTCGAACTCTCCCTTTCTGCCCTTGGATCTAGCAAATTTAGCTCCATAATGCCGTAAGGACAATGTGAGGCTTATGGGCCCAATTCTGTTTTATAGAATGAAACGTGGAGCTCAGAGAAGTTAAAGTCTCACTCACATAAGTGGCCGAGCCAGAGTCGGAACCCAAGGCCTGTGGTCCTCCCCATGTCAGCACCCGCAATTTATTATTCAGATTCTGCCTACCTACATCTTTTTCTTTGACGTGTAATCAAATATGTTTTATTATCCATCTCACTTCTTCTTTCTTGTCCCCCTCCTCATTTCCTACAGGCATTTATGTTTGAATCTTCTCTAAGTATGGCCGTCACCAAGTGGGGGCTCAAGTCCTCTAGTTGTTTGGATGAGAACTACTATAAGTGCTGGGAACCTCTCAAGAGCCACTTCACCCCTGATTCCAGGAAACCAGCAGGACCTAACTGAGACTGGAGCATTTGCTGCCAAAATTGAAAATGGATCTGTGTGGTTTTGTTTAGAATTTCATGCCCTCTGGTAGTATGGGGTGGGGGGGGGTGGTTAAAATGAGAACTCATTTTTTCACAGTCAAGTAATTCAGACATTTGTCGAAATGTATTTGGAAAGTTCTGTGTCAGCTTAATTACTCAATAAATACTTGGCTGATGCTCTGTGTAAGTAGTTAGTGGTCATAATCAGGTCTTGATGATACCTGTCATGGCCACATTAGGGGCCCATGAGATCATCTCAAAATTAAGAGCCCTTCACATGAGTTCAACCTGAATGCCTTTATCCCAGGAGTGCAAATCCAGAGTGTCTACCACAGGCCACAAGACCAAGTCACAAGGAAGGACCATGAACTGAGGCTGAAGCCAAGGTCATGGTCCCAGGCATAGAGAAGCACAAGGGTTCAGCAGAGCTCCAAACATCCAGTGTCATCCTAAAACACATGGGCAGCCAGGCCAGCAGGCTATCTAATCATGATAGTCATGTAGCAGCTAATATAAATGATTATGGACAAAAAGCCCAGCCACGAAGAAGGAGCTTCATTCACTGAGGGGACCAAATGCCCTGATTTTCCTGCTGAAAGCCCCATGTCTCAGGAAACTTTCAAGTCTGGTCAAACCAGAGTGGTTAGCTCCTTTAGCTCCCCTACTATGCACTCATTTATCAGTCCATTTGGCAACCATTCATTGAGTCCTTGCTACGTGCTGTCTACAGAGTGAGATGCTGGGGGTGAATGACTGAGAAGGAAGGAGTCATCTCTCCCCTCCCTTAGCGAGCTCCCAGTCAGGGGAGATCAGGGCCAAAGAAGATCAAGGTCCCAGTGCAGCACAGAGCCACAGAAAATTGAGGCAGTGCAGTGCACTAACACTGTTCCTAACAGCCCCCGCCTGTGGCCAGCACCCCTGCTAGAGCACTAGGCTGTCCAAGACTTTGAGGGTGAGCTGATTAGGTTCTCTGAGGGAGAGAAGACTATCAAATCAGAATCAAAAGAATGGCAAGTGTGTTTTTCACTACTCTAGTTCGGTAGTTTTAGTACATTCCTCCCACTTTGTTACCCTTATAGCAATTTTGATATGCTGCTCTCAAGTTTTGATTTAAAAACATGTAGTGAGAGTCAGCCATGTATTAGGGCCTAGGAATAGGGTTGCCAAATGAAACACAAGATGCCCAGGTAAATTTGAATTTCAGATAAAACCTGAATTAAGTTTTAGTACAAGTATGGACATAGAAGCCTGTATTTTTATTTGCTAAATCTGGCAACCCCATGTGGGATCTGGTGCAGGAGATAGATATGATCGTTGCCCTTATGGAGGGTACATCCTGAAGAGGGAGATTGATGAAATAAGCAAACAAAATAATTAAGAATTGTGAAACATGCCAAAATAAGCCAAACAGGAACTGACTTGGGAAGGGGAAATCATTCTTTAGAGAGGCAGATCTTTAGTGAAGAAGTGACAGCCAGACCTAAAAGATAAGAACAAGCAAATCATCGTTAGATTTGGACTGGGATGCAGTAGAGAAGAGGAGCATTCCCCCTCCCCCCGCCCCCCAAAAAAGCCTGTAGGTTCAAGAAACTGAAAGAAAAGCGAGTGCACAGAGCCCAGGAGCAGGCTGTTACAACAGTCCCAGCAAAAGACAGCACTGCCCTGGACTAATGTCCACAGGGACAGATATGAGTCAGTTCCTGAGCATTCTGGAGTAGACCTGAAGGACCTGGTCAGCGATCCGCAGGCAAGGGGTGAGGGGAGGACTTGAGGCAGAGCCAAGATGACTGCTAGCTTCTGGTAGTGATATTTCATGGTTTTAAGCAGTAAGGTGGTATCTTTGATGATACCGGGGGCTGGAGTGCCTTCCTAATGTTCCTTAATATAAAGAGGTCTTGATGAAAAATTAAACTTTGTTAACTAGTAAAGCAGTTAATACTTTTAAACCAATTTTTGAAATTAACCAGTATGGCAGTTGCTAGTGGCCCACCTACATCCCACCAGTGAGCACCATACGGTGCTGACCAGCCACTTCCAGTTGCCTGCACCACACCTGCGACTCTGCCCAAGGCCCCAACCAGAACCCAGCAGAGGTGCTGGGATCCAATGGCCCCAGACCCAGCCCTCAACCAATGACAGACGGGCATCGGTGGACAAACACACCAGCTCTGTTGCCCTCCCCTCTGAGGCCTGTGTTTGGCCCTGGCCCTCTGCAACTTCCAGAAGGATTAAGCTCTACCGCTCATGGTGGCGCTGTCCAATAATGCCCTTTTTAAAAAATTTTTTATTTATTCATGAGAGACACAGAGAGAGGGGGGCAGAGGGAGAAGCAGGTTCCATGCAGGGAGCCTGACGCGGGACTTGATCCCGGGGCTCCAGGATCACACCTGGGCTGAAGGCAGATGCTAAACTGCTGGGCCACCTGGGCTGCCCCAGTAATGCCCTTCTTATTAGCTTCCTTAGCTTCCTTACTTTCCTCTCCCTTCCCCTCTCTGCGGTGCTTCCTGGGCTTTCCCCCCAGATGACCCAAACTAAGACAACCGCTCACATAACTTCTTCCCAAACTCCAACCTTTCCAGAACAAACTCCTCTAACTCTGCTCTTACCCACATACCCAGACTCTCATCCATCATCAGTCCGCTGGCCAAGACTTCCCAGAGCTGAAGAAACATCCAGTATTTGCGTCCATTCAGCCTAAGCCATTGTGCTTTATCTTCTCCACCTTATCTTGTTGGCAGCAACTCCTCAGCAAGAGACCTTATTTCACCAGGCCGGGCTGTTCACGCTAATTAAAAAAAGATTTAGTTCCCTCCTGTTGTGCTTAAGATCAGCAAGAAAGATCTGTATCCTTTCCCTAATTCCTTGTTCTCGAAAATACCTTCCTCTACCATGCTCCTGAAGAACTATCCCAGCTCTTTACCGAGAAATAAAAATTCTTGAAAAGGCAGGGGACACTCTGATTACCTTTCCTCCAATGACAAGAGGGTTATCTGACAGATTCCCTTGGCATCATTATATATTTTCCTGTCTGCGGGGTGCACTAGAAGCCACCCTTCTCTTTTTTCTCTTTGAGAGACTTTTCTCTCAGGGCAGGCAGCAGCAATGGCCCTAGAGCAATGGTTTTCAAGAGCAGCGATTTTGTACCTTCCCCCAAGACATCTGACAAAGCTAAGAGACATTTTTGGTTGTCACAACTGGGGAAGCTGCTACTGGCACCTAGCAGAGAAACGTTAGGGACCCTGATAAACATTCTGTAGTGCACAAGACAGACTTCCACAGTGGAGAATTAGCCAGGGCTGAAGGTCAATAGTGCTGAGGCTGAGACACCCTGCTGTGGGCCACAGTGGTTCTCAACTTCAGCTGTACATTGGATATCTCTTAGCAGCTTCAGAAACTCCAAGAGCCTGAGGTATACCTCAGATCAACTAAATTAGAAATGCTGAGGATGGAGCCCAGATGAATTTTGTGAAGTTCTTTTTTTAACTTTTTTTTTTTTTTAAGATTTTATTTATTCATTCATGAGAGACACACAGAGAGGCAGAGACACAGGCAGAGGGAGAAGCAGGCTCCATGCAGGGCGCCTGACATGGGACTCGATCCCAGGCCTCCAGGACCACACCCTGGGCCAAAGGCAGGCGCTAAACCGCCGAGCCACCTAGGGATCCCATTTTTTTAGCTTTTTATTTTAATTCCAATATAGTTAATATACAGTGTGGTAACATACAGATATACAATAAAATGATTCAACAATTCTATGCATTACTCAATGCTCATCATGGTAAGTGTGCTCTTCGGTCCCCTTCATCTATGTCACCCATCCCCCTACCCAATTACCCTCTGGTAACCTTCTGTTTGTTCTCTATAGTTAAGAGTCTGTTTTTTGTTTCATGCCTTTTTTTTTTTCATTTGTTCACTTGCTTTGTTTCTTAAATTCCACAAGGTGTGAAATCATATGGTATTTGTCTTTCTCTGACTTATTTCACTTAGCATTATATATATATTTTAAAGATTTTATTTATTCATTCATGAGAGACACACAAAGAAGAGAGAGGCAGAGACACAGGCAGAGGGAGAAGCAGGCCCCATGCAGGGAGCTCGACGTGGGACTTGATCCCGGGTCTCCAGGATTACGCCCTGGGCCAAAGGCGGCGCTAAACCGCTGAGCCACCAGGGCTGCCCTCACTTAGCATTATTTTTTTTTTAATTTTTTATTTATTTATGATAGTCACAGAGAGAGAGAGAGCGCGGCAGAGACACAGGCAGAGGGAGGAACAGGCTCCATGCACCGGGAGCCCGATGTGGGACTCGATCCCGGGTCTCCAGGATCGCGCCCTGGGCCAAAGGCAGGCGCCAAACCGCTGCGCCACCCAGGGATCCCTCACTTAGCATTATACTCTCTAGCTCCAACCATGTTGTCGCAAATGGCAAGACTGTTCTTTTTAATGGCTGAATAATATTTCATTTTGTATATATACTGCATCTTCTTTATCCATTCATCTATCAAGAGGCCCTTGAGCTGCTTCCATATCTTGGCTATTGTAAATAATGCTGCTGTAAAAATAGGGGTGCATGCATCCTTTCAAATTAGTGTTTTCATATTTTTTGGGTAAATACACAGTAGTGCGATTACTAGATCATTTTTTCAGATTTTATTTATTTCTTTGACACACAGAGAGAAAGAGCTCAAGCAGGGGGAGCAGCAGGTAGAGGGAGAGGGAGAAGCAGGCTCCCCACTGAGCAAGGAGCCAATATGGGGCTCAATCCCAGGACCCTGCAGTCATGACCTGATCTGAAGGCAGATGCTTAAGCAATTTAGCCATCCAGGCACCCCCTATATTTAACCTTTTGAAAAACTTCCGTACTGCTTTCCACAGTTGTTGTACCAGTTTGCATTCCTACCAACAGTGCCTGAGGGTTCCTTTTTCTCCACAACCTTACCAACACTTGTTTCTTGTGTTTTTTATTTTGTCCATTCTGACAGGTGCGAGGTGATACCTCATTCTACTTTTGATTTGTATTTTCCTGATGATGAGTGATGTTGAGCACTTTTCATGTTGAGTTTGTTAGAGTGTTTTGGGGTGTGGAGTGTGTAAGTTCTTTATAGATTTTGAATACTAAGATTTTGGGGTTTTTTGTGGCATTTTTCTAAGATTTTATTTATTTATTCATGAGAATACACAGAGAGGAGAAGGAGAGAGAGGCAGAGACAGGCAGAGGGAGAAGCAGGCTCCATGCAGGCAGCCTAAAGCAGGACTCGATCCCTGGTCTCCAGGAGCACGCCCTGGGCTGAAGGCATTGCTAAACCGCTGAGCCACCAGAGCTCAGTATTCAGGGCTGCCCTGAATACTAAGATTTTGAATACTTTATCAGATATATCATTTGCATATCCCATTCCATAGGTTGCCTTTTAGTTTTACTGATTATTTCCTTTGCTGTGCAGAGGCTTTTTTTCTTGATGACATCCCAATAATTCATTTTTGCTTTTGTTTCCCTTGCCTCTGGAGACATGTCAAGTAAGAAGTTGCTATGGCTGAGGTCAAAGAGGTTGCTGCCTATGTTCTTCCTTAGGATTTTGATGAATTCCTGTCTCACATTTAGGTATTTCATCCCTTTGAATTTATTTTTGTGAATGGTGTAAGAGAGGGGCTCAGTGGCATTCTGCTGCATGTAGCCGTCCAGTTTTTCCAACAGCACGTGTTGAAGAGACTCTTTTCCTAATTGCATATTTTTGCCCTGAATGAGAGGGTTTGTTTTTTTTTTTTAAACTCCTCAAGTTATTCCAATGCACAGGCAAGACTGAGGACCAGTTTTGGAAACTACTTTAAACACAGTAGAGGGAGTTTTGGTGCCCAGGTGGGGCACAGGGAGAGTGTGGGAAAGAGGAGAGGAGTTAAGAAACCTAAGGCCTAGATGTAAATTCTTTATAAGTTAGAAGTTAGTGTGCAGTTTCTGTTTTATGATTTTCCAGAGTGATGAAAGAGTTACCACTATGGACTTGAAAGAAGTTATATCTTGGAAAGATATCTTACTACCGAAAAAAAGGAAAAAGACTTGAAAGCTGACATTTATACTTCTGCATTACATTTAGTGATCAACTAGCCCTCAGTTTCATATAATCAACTTTATATAATTGCATCACAAATCTGAGGTATGCCCAAAGTTTATCCTTCTGTGAGTCAGCATAGTGCATAGTTAAGAGAACAGATGCTAGAGCCAGACTGTCTGGATTCAAATCCAGGTTCTACCAACTATTACTATGTGACCCTGAGCTAGTTAACTTCTCTGAGCCTCTGTTTTCTCAGCTGTAAAACGTAGGTAATTCATAAGAAGTCCAAGACTCTAGAATTGAGACTGTGCTTTCATAGCTGAATAAGTTTGAGCAAGTGACATAACCTTCCTAGGCCTCACCTTCCTCATTTGAAAGAAGGAAATTATTTATTTCACAGGGATTTGGTGGGGACGAAATAAAACCATGCACTGAAGACACCCATGCTGATTTTGTCACATAGGGAAATATTAGCTCTTACTATTGTTATTGTTTATTGCTGCTATTGCAACTCAGTGAATACTTCTTTATCCCTGCCTCAGTGAGGCTATTGTGCCATTTACCTTAAATGGCACTGGAATGAATAAGCCAAGGTCCTTGTTGCTAAATAAACAACCATTTAGCTGATGATTCTAAGGCAATAAGTAACAGAAGCCCAAAGTGTAGAAAATTTGTAAGTACTTCTTTTCACCATCTTTTAGGTCTTAAAACAAGAAAATGATGTTAAAGCTCAATTTAAGATCTCAACAGTGCATATTAATAGCTCAATTAATGTGAAAATTAAGACAGACTCTACACTTTGATGTAAGTAGTTTGCATATGACTAGCTACAGAGCTTTTCCTGGAGGAATCTTGCCTAATCATGTGGGCCGTTGGGACTCTAATTAGCCTACTCTTGGTTTTTTAAATCTAAAATTATGGGGCGCCTGGCTGGGTCAGTTGGAAAAGCATTGCAACTCTTGATCTCTTGGGAGATGAAGTTCTGGAGCCCCACAGCCCTGCGTAAGGCTCCATGCTTAGTGGGGAATCTGCTTCTTTTTTTTTTTTTTTTTTAAGATTTTATTTATTTATTCATGAAAGACACAAAGAGAAGCAGAGACATAGGCAGAGGGAGAAGCAGGCTTCCCGCAAGGAGCCGGATGTGGGACTTGATCCTGAGACCCCAGGATCATGCCTTAAATCAAAGGCAGACTCTCAACAGCTTGGCCACCCAGGTGCTCAGGGAATCTGCTTCCCTCCCTCTTCCTCTGCCTCTGCCCCTCCCCTTGTTCACATTCTCTCTCTAAAATAAATAAGTACATCTTTTTAAAAAACAAATAAATGTAATAAATAAATATAATATTATGTCAGAAGCTTTGACATAACTTACCACAGTGCTATTAGCAGCAATACTTTGTAAAAACCAAATGCATGCAATTCCATATATTCCCTGGAAGAGAAATTTAACAAATAGAGCAGTTTTGCTCATTCACGAGCATTTATTGCCTTTATTTTGGATCCTATGAATAAAATTAAAATCTGAAGGACAGGTATGTTGTATGATATGGCTTCTCTAATAAAAAGACATGGTATCAGTTAAAAGAGCACTCATCTGTAAAACCAAAAATCTAACATTAGTTTAACAACTAGGACTTTGTCTCATAAAAGAAATCTGAGGTTGGCAGGTCAGGACACAAAGTGATCCTGGATGCAAGTTCATTCTGGTTTTTTGCTCCACAATTTTTGGCAAATTGTTTTATCTTCATTTCATTGCTAGGCCTTATATCCACGTTCTTAGAATAAGAGAAGAAAGCAAAAGCAGGAAGGGACAGAAAGGGTTTCTTCTTGGGAAATGTCTTTTTATTCAGGAAAGGAAGCCCTCCCTCCCAGATTCTCCGGATGTCTTATGCTTAGAACTGGGTCCCATGTCCACCCTTAAACCAATCCCAGATTCATTCTTTGGGGCTGGGGTCATGCCTATCCTACCTGAGGTAAAGGGACTTCCACTAACCTCCTGAACAAGTCAGGGTTCTATCAGAAGGAAAGGAGAGGTAGTGGGTGCTGGTGGGCAAGCTGGTGCCTGCCAGGGATACCTTCCTGAGGGAATCCATCAAGATTGAGTTTGAATCTAACATCTTCACTCTTGCAACCTCAAGAGACAAATCTGTGAATACTTGCTTTAGAAAGGAAATGCTCCAAACATCTGCCTGATTTCTTCAAATACATCCTATTAAAATGGTTTTTTGAGTCATCTGTATGTATGAGGTAAAGAGGTTGGTGAGCAATTGTCTCTCAATCATTCCAAGTCTCATTTTTAATCACAAACAAGTGACATGAACAATCAGAACCATTGTTGTTAATCAAAACCTAGACTCCTAATCCTCAAATTAGCAGGGTTCTCTGAAGAATAGGACAATTTATTTCTCCTCCTCAAATATTTCCTATAGAATTAGGCTGAAACTAACAGATCTTTAAAGATTTTTCTGGCTCTAACATCTTATACCCCCATGAATGTACCAGAAAATCTAAAAATGCAAGGGGCAGTCCCTATTCTAGAAAGCGCCACTTCTTGGGGATCCCTGGGTGGCTCAGCGGTTTGGCGCCTGCCTTCGGTCCAGGGCGTGGTCCTGGAGTCCCGGGATCGAGTCCCACATCAGGCTTCTGCATGGAGCCTGTTTCTCCCTCTGCCTGTGTCTCTGCCTCACTCTCTCTCTCTGTGTCTCTCATGAATAAATAAATAAAATCTTTAAAAAAAAAAAAAAAAAGAAAGCGCCACTTCTTAAACTCTCCAGACCCTCCAATTCTTTCTCACTACTGGACTCCGAACAGCATCAGTCTTTATCACATTGAAAGAATGATTAAAGATATGCTTTCTGGAGTCAGCCTGCCCAAATTTAAGTTCTAACTTAACATAGTCAGAACTTTGTTCTGCAAATTATTTAACCTCTCCAAATCTGTTTTGCATAATGAGGATTTTTAAGGTATGTTGTGTGGTGTGTAAAGCCTTTACTTCAGTTTACTGTCTAGAATATACAAGTAAAAGTTTAATTAAGTGCTGGCTGCTGAAATTGTTTTTCTCCAGTGTGTGTTCCTCTAAGAAGGAGCTATATGGTTTTCATACAAGCATCCTCAATGTTTAGTAGTGTTTGGTCAATTCAGGAGACCTGACAGTCAGTGTCCTACTAGAATTCAGTAGGACACAGGCTCCTTCACCCCAGTGGTTCCAGGAAACCCAGTACCCCAGTACCTGCAGACCAATAGCAGCTCATTCCCCCTTGTAGCCTACATTGGTGTTTCCTCCCAAATACCATGACGGGACCAAATACTTCTGTACCACTCCTTCTGTAAAGCATGATTTTGGAGAAGAAGCTGTCTATCCAGCTTCTAATAGATGGCTTCAGGGTAATTGACCACCCTTATCTCCATCTACCCTCACTCAAGCCACTTCATATAAAAAATGATAACTCTTTGATTCTGTCTCCATCCTATATAAAGTATAAATAAACCTTCCCTAACAAACTTAGTGTTTTTAATGATGAAACATAATGTAAGTGGGAAAAAAATGTGCCTAACTGTGCAAATGTAGATTCAAGAGTCTACACTTTCTCCTCCTACCCACAACAATTTCATATTAGATTGCAACCCCCGAGTCCCTCCTATATTGATTTCTGGAACAGCCTCATTCCAGCCTTGATTTTCTGGAACACCAGTTGTCTCCTTCCCCTACCCCATCCCCAACTTTTTTAGAGCCAAATTATTAAATTTGGAAGGATTTAAATGCAATTGGTGATAGAAGTAAAGAATTGACTCAAAACTGATAAGGTGTGGTATGCCTGGGTGACTCAGGGGTTGGGCGTCTGTCTTTGGCTCAGGGTGTGATCCTGGGGTTCCAGGATTGAATCCCACATCAGGCTTCCTGTGAGGAGTCTGCTTCTCCCTCTGCCTATGTCTCTGTTTCTCTCTCTGTCTCTCATGAATAAATAAATAAAATCTTTTTTAAAAATTTAAAAAATAATAAATTAATTTTAAAAACCTGATAAGGTGATATGCGTGATTATGGAGGAAAAGATTTTGAATTCTTTTTTTTTTTTTTTTTAGATTTTATTTATTTATTCATGACAGACACAGAGAGAGGCAGAGACACAGGCAGAGGGAGAAGCAGGCTCCATGCAGGGAGCCCGACGTGGGACTTGATCCCAGGTCTTCAGGATCACACCCCGGGCTGAAGGCGGCCCTAAACTGCTGGGCCACCAGCGCTGCCCAAGAATTTGAATTCTAATGGTAAGTTTGCTCCGGAAATCTTAGATGTTTCACTGGGGACATTCAGAAAGTGGATGTAAAACTTTCAGCTTGACTTTAATCTTTTAAATCCTGAAGCTTGGCTAATATATCAGTGCACACTGTACTTTCTTGGGCTGTTGAAGGGTGTCCAGGTAGATGACATGGCTTAGCACCCCTCCAGGTTACAGTATCAGCAGAACGGGTCTCTATCTCAACTAGGGAAATAGCAGTAAACAAGGCAGCTGGAGGGGAAACAAATAGAAGTATTAACAAGCATAGGTACAAATGGATCCTCTAACAGAAACACGATAAAATTCAATGCATTCACAGGGCACCTGGGTGGCTCAGTTAAATGTCTGCCTTCAACTTAGGCATGATCCCAGTGTACTAGAATCAATCCTCACATCAGGCTCCCTGCTCAGCGGAGAGCCTGCTTCTCCCTCTCCCTCTGCCACTCTCCCTGCTTGTGCTCTCTTTCTCTCATAAATAAATAAATAAATAAATAAATAAATAAATAAATAAATAAATAAATAAAATCTTTAAAAAAATGTGTTCACAAAAAGGTAGAAAGTAGCAGCAGAAACTTTGAAAATTCGGAGTCTTTTAATATATTTATAGCATTATATAATTACTAATTTTAAAGTGCTGTCCATACTTTAAAATCATGCATATTTGATCAAGATAGTTTCTCCTACAGTCCTCTCATCTTTTCAAATATTCCATTAATGATCCTAAAGAATGGAGAAATAACCAATATTCTGTATCTTCCCCAAAGCTGTGAGAAGGCTGTGTCAAGCATCACCAAGAATAAGAAAAAAATAAAATGGAAAATAAATCAGGGAATGAACCCAATGGGATTTTGATTAGAGCATGAACATAAGCTTTTTCTCTGGGCAGGATCCATAATAAAGGGTAAAAAGATATAGTACTTAAATGAACCAGCCTGTTACAGAAGCAATATTGTCCCAGAGAGGGGAAGGGATGTCATACACGGTTAAGAGATTATTAAGAAGACTGGCTCCTCCTGCATGTGCAAAAAGGAGAACTAATAGAGATAATATATTTAGACTTTCATAAAGCTTTCAACAAGTTCACATCCAAATGAGTCATCCTGGGATCAGCAGGGACTGCTTTGTTCTGCATAAAGATCTGTCTCAAAACTGAAAATCATTTCTAGCCTAAAGTCTTACAACAGCCTGATTACTGGTCATCCTGTAGGCTTTGTTGCCCTGAGATCCTCCTCCAGGATCCAGAATGATCTTCCGGGGGACGCAAATCCCGTCAGGTTATTCCTGCTTAATACTTTCGGTGGCTCCCATTGCCATAAGGATGAAGTCTAAACTCCTTAATTGTGATAGGGGCCTTATGATCTGGTTCTGGTTCCTTGTCATTTTTGGATGTTCAGCATTTGAATCACTTTCTTATGTTTGGGAATTCCTTATCTGCATCACATTTTAGAGCTGAACATGCCACATGTTTGCTTTTTCAGCCTTCCCTGTAGCTAGAAGCCAGGTATAGCCAATCATATGCTCCTAAACTCAGGAGCAAATGATGGGAAGATATAGGGACCTTAAGGAACTCTTTCTGGTGGTTGTGATTGTAACAAGCTTGAGCTTTTGGGCCAACAGAGGCAGCAATACCATGTAGGCTCCTGTGCCCAGTGATCAGGACCAGCAGTATCAGTCAGACACATGGTAACATTAAGCACTCAGACGAGGTGGCAATTGGTATTCTCACCAGACCACTTCTGGGTGTGGTTTGGGGCATTGTTTGTGGTAATAAAAAATCTTCAGAAATTGATTAAACTCTTAAGAATACATTGTTCAATAATTCTGAATGTTAACAAAAATGTTTTGCAATCCACAAAACTAAAAGGCAACCTATGGAACAGGAGAAGATATTTGCAAATGACATACCCGATAGGCGGTTAGTACCCAAAGTACATAAGGAACTTTTACAACTCAACACCCAAAAAACAAATAATTGAGTTAAAAAATGGACAGACATGAACAGAAATTTTTCCAAAAACGTACAGATGGCCAACAGACACATGAAAAGATGCTCAACATTATTCATCATCAGGGAACTGCAAATCCAAACTACATTGAGATGTCATCTCACACCTGTCAGAATGGAGAAAATCAAAAACATAAGAAACAACAGGTGTTGCCAAGGATGTGAAGAAAAAGGAACTCTTGTACACTGCTGGTAGGAAGGCAAACTGGTGTAACCACTTGTGAAAAACAGAATGGAGTTTCCTTAAAAAGTTGAAAATAGAACTATTCTATATACTAAATACTTTGTAAGTAGTAACTCATGAAATGATGAATTTAATAACAATGTATCATTAGTAGACCTATTTTGAATTTAATAACAATATATCACTAGTAGATCTATTTTAAAGATAAGAAAACTGAGTCACAAAGAACTTAAATGCTTCCCAGGTTACTTCACCAGTAAGTGACAGAGCAGGGATACAAAGGCAAGGTGATGGTGGTGGGGGGGGGTGTTAAAAGTTTCAACCCTTGGGATGCCTGGGTGGCTCATCGGCTGAGCATCTGCCTTTGGCTCAGGGAGTGATCCCAGAGTCCCAGGATCGAGTCCCACGCCAGGCTCCCTGCATGGAGCCTGCTTCTCCCTCTGCCTTTGTATCTGCCTCTCTCTGTGTCTCTCATGAATAAATAGTCTTAAAAAAAAAAAAGTTCCAACCCTCTAATCACACAGTTGGTTCTCTTAGCAACCAGTCCCAGCCTTAGGTGTGGCCCCAAACTTGCCTCATTAACATAACAAAAGAATCTCTATCTCATTACTTAGGAAATCCTGAGGATTTTAGTAGCTCTGTGCCAGAAACCAGTACAAAGACTAAATATATATTACTTGTTATAAATTACAATATCCTAGGATTTCACTTTAGTCTGAGGCTGTGATTACCTCCTGGTCATTTGGGGCTTCTTGGAAACAGTAGACAAAAAGAAAAACAAAAAGTTTTCATTTTGGCAGCACTAAATGACCTTCATTAACGAGGACTAGGGTTGCTACTACACAACAGGGCCCAAAGGGATATGTTGGGAAACCCAGAGGAGTCACTGGTGCTTCTGGTGCTTCCATGTCCGGTGATGTAAACGGGCAATTGCTGTGACTGAAGACCGATAATCCAAGAGTAACTGAGGTCCTGGCATTTGCAGATAAAGGTCCTGGTGAATGTTATAGCTTCAGACCAGTTTCAACAGTGGGGGACTGAACTTATCCCGCTAACTCTCCACTGTAAATGACACGTTCCAAATTAATGTGTGCACAGATCCAAGCAGTACATGGAGTGGACGAGGAAACCATATACCTCGTCTCTTTTCTCTTGGCCAATCTTTTTACTCCAATTGCTGCAGCTCTGAGCTCCTGTAGGCGTGACCTGACATTATGCCACCTGAGCTGTACAGCACATCACTTCCTTTCTGCCCTAAGCTTCCTTCCCCCTCCATGTGAGAAGCCTGTAAGAACCCTCAACCATTCTGAGGCACACACCTACCTGGAAGTGAAAGGAAATTAACTGCAGGAGACAACTCTTGACCACCTGGAGGAAGAACTAGTGGGTAATAGTTTTTTCCTTGTCTGCAGGGAACGTTCTGTGTACATTCCACATGGCTCCTCAGGTCCCTAGTGGAATGGAGCCCACTACTCTGAGGCAACAGGCCAAACAGCACACTTGAAGGGCTGTCCCTCTAGCCCTGTTTCACTCGTACCAGCCTCCCATTTGTTCTTTCAGCTCACTCCCTCCTATAAACTACTTGCACACAAGCGGTCTCTCATGCTGTGTTAAAGCCACAGTACTAACAGAATCAGCCCTGAAGAGCAGGTTCTCCCTACGGCATCTTACTTCACCTTCATAGGTCAAATAGTCATCCTGGTGTTTCAAGACTGAACTGTGGAGCATGTAGCTTTGTTTTACTGAGCAATACGGTTACCTCATTTTCATCTTCATGACCTTATGAGGAAGTACGCATTACCATCTCCATGCCAGAGATGAGGCAACAGGAGGCCTCATATTCCAACTGTTAAGCTTGGGCTAGGATTCTGACCCCAACTTAACCTCCAAAGCCCATGTATTTCTGTTCAGCTTGGCCTCCTCTGTCTTCTCACCCCACAGTGGCATATATCTCACCATACCCAACATACCTTGCCTTTTCATGCTTCCATTTTGTCCTGTTAGCCCTGTGATCCTCAGAGCCTAGATCAATGCCATCTCCCTACAGAGAATTGCTGTTCCATCACTTCCTGAATCCCTAACCTATTTCTTACCACACTGTTGCTACTGTTCTCTTGCATTTTCCCACTGGGGCTGGAGCCAGACAAGAGTTTAGGTATTAAGTAGTACTAGCTATGGGCACTTAAGTAACAATCACTGAATAAACAGCTGTCAGAGTATGTACTCCTTAAGTACAGGGCCTACGCCTGTCTTACTGACTGCTGTATGGTGGGTACAGAGCACAGTGCCTGGCTCATAGTAGACATTCATTTGTTGAATGACTGAATGAATGAACATGGATCCGTTTCTTCATGAAGCTGACTCTTACATTGTATTATCCAGCAAATGTTTGTTGAATAAAGGTAATATTAAGAAAGAAAAAGTATTTAATGATTAATAGATTTATTTAAACAATAATACATAGAGTTATCATCATTGCCAGACTTAATATGAAATGTTCAATGTTCGATCCAATTTTCCTTCCTGGATAAGTTTTTCTTTCCTATCCTGTAGAGACAGAAAGAAAAAAAGAAAAGCTTTGTTAGAAACAATACATTCTGACCTGTGTTCACTGCAACATTATTCACAATAGCCAAGATAAGCCAAGATACAGAAACAATCTAAGTGTTCACCAATGGATGAGTGAATTTGCCATTTCACAGGTACAAGCTTATAGATAGAGAACAGACTGGTAGCTGACAGAGCCAGGGGGTGGGTGGTGGGCAAAATGGGTGAAGTAGGCCAAAAGGTACTAACTTCTGATTATAAAAAATAAATAAGTCACGGGGATGCAATATACAGTATGGTGACTATAAGCTAGTAATACAATATGGAATATTTGAAAGTTGCTAAAAGAATTCATCTTAAATCCTCATTATAAGAAAAGAAGATGGTCTTTTTTAACTATGTATGGTGACCGTTTTTCTTTTTAATTTATTTATTTATTCATGAGAGACAGACAGAGAGAGAGAGAGAAGCAGAGACACAGGCAGAGAGAGAAGCAGGCTCCATGGAGGGAGCCCGATGTGGAACTCGATCCTGGGACTCCAGGATCACGCCCTGGGCTGAAGGTGGCCCTAAACCGCTGAGCCACCTGAGCTAAGATTTACTGTGGTGACAATTTTGCAAAATATACAAACAAACAAAAAAGGTATGGGAAAACACAAAAATAAAAAACCAATGTATTCTGGCATAACCCACAGTATGAAAAACAGGACTAAAATACTCCAAACTGAATTCCAATCTCCCCGTTGGTCCAAAGCCTAGGGACTATGAGTAAGGAAGTAGCAATCTGAAGAAATAAAGGGATGATGAGACAACCATCCTATTAGAAAACATTTTACGCATATGTTGGAAGAATTCTATTACCCCACTAAAAAGCCTATGTCAAAAGCACATTTCAAACATCTTCTGGTTAAGTGTGGCCTCCTTTTAGTTAAGCAGATAATTTATCAGAATCAAAATATATAAGCTCTAACAGGAGAGTAGATTGACCAGTTTAAGGCAGAGCTAGACAGTGGGCTCCAGTCTAGATGGCAACTCAAGGCCTGCTGGGGGTCTACTACCAGAGTGGCCTAGTGCCAAAGATAAGCTTGGCTTTCTCTGTGATCACATGGCCTCTGATGGCAGATTCCCACCACAGGCTGCTTTTGCCTTCCTGTTGTTAGGGTGTTTAACAGTAATCCACAAAACATGACCAACATAACTAGAATTCATACAAACAGGGAACATACTAAATGATTTATGCATTCTGCTAATACTTAACCCCCCTAAAAAAAGCTTTTTAAAATAAATGAACTAAGAAAACTAAATATAAAGGTTTGCAAAGATAATATTTAAAGGTAAATCAAAATAGTAAAGTTTAACTTCTGTATTAACCATTTTTAAGTTTTTTGAGAGAGAGTGCATGTGTGTGCACGCGGGAGAGGGGCAGAGAGAATCTTAAGCAGGCTCCATGCTCAGTACAGAGCCAGATGTGGGGTTCGATCTCACAACCCTGAGTTCATGACCTGGGCTGAAATCAAGAGTCCAATGCCTAACTGACTAAGCCACCCAGGTGCCCCTCTATATTAACTTTTTAAATTCTAGAGCAGCTATTAAATTAAATTTGAAAGACTCAGAGACTATCATCATTTTTAGCAAAGTATACTTCAATAGGAGTTAAACAATAAAATCAAACATGTAATTGAAACTTTAACTCCTGCTAGAAAGGAACAAATAAAAAAGAGAGGAAAACTGAAGGAAGAGTAAAGGACCGAGATGGAAGGAGCACTAGTGGCAAATGCCAAGAGAAAGAGCTGCAGCCAGCACAAAGGGAACCTATCACATAGAAACTAAACATCAGGTCCAAATACTTACTCTGTCAGTTTTGAAAACATAAAACCAGAAGAAGAGGGGCCCAATTCCAAACAGAGCTCCTAAAAGCGAAGTCTTGGGAGTGGGCCTAAAATTGGGATAGATGTTTGATCTTGCATAGGTCCAACGAATCAAGGCAGGGTCCTCCTAAAATTCAAAAAAACAAAGTTACAAGATGTTAAGCAAGGTCTGAAACTCCATACTGAAACAATCTCAACAAAACTTTTATGGGGGAGCACAGGAGATGCCTTTTGTGTTCCATCATCGTTAAGAGTGTACCCTGAATATTCCTAAATAGCTTCAGGGAAGATCTTTCATTTCTAGTATTGTTGAATACTCTGATAATCCTGTTCAAATCCTTCAGAATTTAAAAGATTCTTATATCACCCCTCAGCTTTCTATTTACTTAAGAAACCTAATCTTTTTAAGCCGGCAGAGGCCATTTTTTTCTCTTTGATCATTTTTTTTTCTGGATTGTTTTGCAGCTTCATTGTCTTTGTTGAATTGTGATCAACTGAACCCTAGTATTCCTAACGAGGACAGGTTTCATATGCTCTATCATGCTTCGTTTCCAGGATCCTTTCTAATGCTATCCCGCACCCTGTTCTGTCTTTCCAGGCTTCAAATAAATTGCAGGACGGTGAAGGCTGAGGTAGGCTAACTCTGAACTTTAAGTTTTTAAAGCTGACTTGGGGGCAGCCTGGGTGGCTCAGCGGTTTAGTGCCACCTTCGGTCCAGGGGGTGATCCTGGAGACCCGGGATCAAGTCCCACATCAGGCTCCCTGTGTGGAGCCTGCTTCTCCCTTTGCCTGTGTCTCTGCCTCTCTCTCTGTCTCTCTCATGAGTAAATAAATAATTTAAAAAGAAAAAAAGAAATATAAAGCTGACTTGGCTGATATTTTACATGACATAAAATTATTACATTTCACACTTAAAATAATTTGTAGTGAGGACAAGGTTGTTATCAAAGAAAAATAATCAGACTGTCTTGGTTAAGAAAAAAAATTGTCCATTGTAATATATTTAAACTAGAACAATTATGTAAGACAGCAAATCTGCCCCAAACACATAATTAAATTTAATTAGCTAAATCCCCAAATGACTTTATAAAATTATTTACTCCAATTAACGGATAGGCAGATTAAAAATAAGCAAATGAAGTCAGCTTTAAAACTTTAATACCAAAGGAGAACATTCAAAGTCCTATACTCCACCAAGAAGTTATGATTGGTAGGATTAAAATAATTAAACTGGATCTTCCACAGATACATTTTAAACCAAAGTGTTTGCAGAAACGGTGAAGATACAAGATATAGACAGGTTCAAGGGGGTGTTTGAGTTTAATTCCTGAAATGATAAAAACATCTATTCTTGTATCCATCCCTTCTGCTATTAACGTATTTGAATGATGCTCCTACGACAGATTTCTCAATCTGCCAGTCATCTCTCTACATATTTCTCTCTCAGATCTGTCTTCCAGAAACAGACATTTCATTTCATAAAAATATCAACAGCCCCATGACCATAGTTCACTGAACCTGGTACTGTGGTTAAGAGAGGCTCCAAGACACACTCCATGGGAGACAGTTCTTCTTTGACACCACTCCATGTCCGCAGGATTATCGGCAGCATCTGACACGAACGCTCCTTGGAACTGTTTCTTCTTTTGGTTTCCAGGGCACACACCTGTCTGGCTTTCCTCCTAACTCAACGGCCATTCCCTCTTGGTCTCTTTTGCACTCTTCTTCCTTATTTCATCAATCTCTCAATATTGGACCTTAGACCTTGCTGGTCTTTTCTGACTACATTATTCATTCTCTTGATGATCTCCTCTAGTCACACAGTTTTAAATATCCATCTATAGGCCAATGATTCCCAAAACTGTACCTTCCCAGACCTCTACCCTGAACTTCAGACATGATATTCAATTACCTGCTCAACACTGTCATGCTGTTTAACAGGCATGTCAAAGGTGACACATCTCAGACTGATTTCCCAATATTTTACTCCATCTCCATCCCTGCTCCTCTCACATTCTTTTCCATCTTGGTAAAAACCAACTTAATCACTTGTGTCAAAAAACTTTGAAGTCATCCCTGACCGTTCTCTCTCTTACACCTCACATCCAATCTGCTAGCAAATCTGATTGGCTTGACTTTCAATACATACTCAGAACTCACCACTTCCTACCAACTTCCACCGCCAAAACCCTGATGGATTGCCTCAAAAGCCTCCTAAACAGTCTCCTTGCTCTTGCTCGTCCATAATGTATTTTCAACCAATGAACCAGAGAGGTGTTCAAATGTAAGGGCAGATTACCTACTCGGTAAACGACCTACAATGACCTACGAAGCTTGGTGTGATCTAGTTCCAGGACCTGTCTGACCTCATCTCTTCCCACTTGGCTCTCACCTTTCTCCACTTTACTCACAATCGTCTCTTCAGTTATTTCTGGAACCGGGCACACTTCTGTCTAAGGACCCCTACACCTGCTGTGCCCTGTACCTCAGATGCTACTTTCCAGACAGCTGTGTGGCTAGCTCCGTCTCCTCACTTCCTTCATGTTGCCTTCCCTAGGGGTATCTACAATTTCAGCTGCTATCCCTTCTAACTACACAACACACATTCCTAATCCCTTCCTTGCTTTATTTTTATCACTTGCCACCGACATGCTAAACGATGTAGTTTTTTTTTTTTTTTTAACCTGTTTATTACTTGTCTGCCCCACTGGAAAGAAATCTCTTCATAGACAGGAATCGACACGGTCACCTCAGCAACCAAAACGGGGCCTGTCCCTGTAACAGCAATTACTCATTCATGGAGTTGATCATTTGTAAAGATTATGCAAAGAATTTCTATATACCGGTTATTAAATGATTAAGTGCCAGGCACTCATTTAATTAACAGAACAACCAACGAGGCAAGTTATTACAGGCTTTTTTTTTTTTTATTCACGAGAGACAGAGAGAGAGAGAGAGAGAGAGAGAGAGAGAGGCAGAGACACAGGCAGAGGGAGAAGCAGGCTCCACGCAGGGAGCCCGACGCGGGACTCGATCCCGGGTCTCCAGGATCGCACCCTGGGCCAAAGGCAGGCGCTAAACCGCTGAGCCACCCAGGGATCCCCTATTGGCTCTTTTATATGACAAAATTGAAACTATTTTAGGGCACAGAACCAGAAAAGAGAAAATCTGGGGTTTAGATTTCAGCTTTTTGGTACATCAAACCCTGTGTGAGTACGTAAATAACAAATGTCTCCCTCCGCACCTTCTTCTCAAGTAAACAAGGTTCTGACTGGAGGTGGTGCAGCCAACTAGTTAAGGAGATGTTTTGGGTTACGTAGTTCAGGGTTTAAACTCACTTGCTAAAGGGGTATTACTCTGTGACCTCCGTGTCCTTCCCCATGTTTGTCTTCTCACCTGTAAAATGGGGATCATAACAGGGCCTAATGATTTGAATACTTGTGACGTTTGGATAATATTCAGAAAGGGTTTATTATTTTTTAAAGATTTTATTTATTTATTCATGAGAGACACAGAAAGAGAGAGAGAGGCAGAGACACAGGCAGAGGGAGAAGCAGGCTCCATGCAGGGAGCCCGACGTGAGAGTCGATCCCAGGTCTCCAGGGTCAGGCCCTGGGCCAAAGGCAGGCGCTAAACCTCTGAGCCACCCGGGAGGCCCTCAGAAAGGGTTTAGACAGTGTTGGCACGATGTAAATTTCCTTCCATTCTCACAACTTCCAAAAAAGTCCTACACACCACCAGTGCAACCGCTGGGGAAAGTTTTGTTTTTAAGATCACGGTCGACATGCTATTTACATAGCGCTTATGCAGAAAATTACCGAAAAGCCACTCACTAAGTAACAGCTGTCGGCCCAGTGGTTTTAAGCGCCTGCGATGTCCTACAAACTATCTCCTTCAACCTTACAATGATCCTGTAAAGAATGTAACTACTTTTCCCCTGTAAATAAGACCAGAAGACCAACGTAAACTAAGCTCGTCGAGCTTGCCCTTGTGTTCTTTCTGCCTTGGTGTCTGACTTTAAAGTTTCAACTAGCTGCGGAGTTTCTGTTGTTGTTGTTTTTTAAACGTTTATTTATTCATCAGAGACAAAGAGAGAGAGAGGGAGGCAGAGACACAGGCAGAGGGAGAAGCAGGCTCCACGCAGGGAGCCCCAGGTGGGACTCGATCTTGTGACTCCAGGATCACGCCCCGAGCCAAAGGCAGATGCTCAACCGCTGAGCCACCCGGGAGGCCCTTTTTTTTTTTTTTTTTTTGAGGTGGGGGGAGGTGTCTTCAAAAGATATAAACTGAAAAAATAAAAAAATAAAGAAAAAAATCACTATGATTCCCATCAGGAGAGAGTAGCATTGCTATGACCTGTGAACTGAGAGGTGGAAAATTGCTCTCAAAAAAAAAATTAAAGAAAGGTCACACACAGGAAACATTTTCCTGAGCACTCACTACACAGCCCAGCTCCGTGTCGGCCAGCCCGGGGGCCCCATCTCACGGGATCCTAACAGCCGCGTTGGGGCAGGAAGGACCGTGTTGGCCCCATTTTTCCGGGCGGGAGCTGGGCCACTTCCGGAGCGATCCCGCCGGGGCTCGAACCCAGCGCGCCGCGGATCCCGGAGCGTCGTCTCCGTCTCCGAGCTCTCCGCCCAAGGTCGAAGGCCTCGTGGGAGGGCCCGCTCCCTCAGACTGAAGAAAACCGAAACCTAAGCTACCCACCCGGGCCGCGCGGCGTCCCCCGGCCGGAGACTCCTGTCTTCCGCCCCCGCCCGGCCGGCGCGCCCCCCTCCCCCCACCCCGCGACTCACGATGAGCCCCCGGCGGCTGGGGTCGTTGTACTGAAGCAGGTACTCCCGTTTAAGTCGGGATCTTATGGCCAACCGCTCGGCTTGCGCCCTCCGGGCTTCCGGAGAGATGTCGTACTCGGCTGGGTCGAGGGTAGCGGGCAGGGTAGCCAGAGACGACGGCTGGTACTTGGGGGCCGACATCTTGGCAACCCGCGCACAACCGCGCCTGCGCGACTCCGAGGCCCGCCCCCTTCACGCCGACCTTCCGCCCGAGGAAGTGCGCTTGCGCAGTAGCCGACGGGAGGCGAGAAGAGTTGAAGACCCGGAGCTCCGCCTCTGTCCTCCCCGCGGTCTCAAGGTCCTGGGCCTCGAGGGGCGGTCTGCGCATGCGCAGTGTGCTTCCCTTGCCCCTTCGGTTCCACCCCTGCGGCCGCCTAGCTACCCCCGATCTATTATTGCTATTATTGCTGGTTGCTTCTTCCTAGCACCGTGGCTCATCTCTACGGACAAAACAGAGCTTATTTTGCGAGGTTGAGCTGTGGGAGAATGGCACGCACAGGATGTGGGGACTGGCTGTAGCTAGGATGCTGTTTTCAGTGTGGGTCACTGGGGTGGGGGGGGGAGTGTGACTTTGGACAAGTCATTTATTTTTTTTTTTCTTTTCTTTTTTCTTTCTTTCTTTTTTTTTTTGGACAAGTCATTTAACCCGCTCTGAGTTTCCTCCTGGATCCTTCCATCCTGGATAATGACCCCCATCCTATCCACCTAGCAAACCTGTTGTGAGGATTAAATAAGATAAGGAATGCATGCCAACGTGTTTGCAAAACACAGTGCCCTACCCAAGAAAAAGAACGCTTTTCTGTACGTTGCCACCTGAGATTGGTACAGCTTTAGGTAGAGGCGTGTTTTTCATGGGCACAAAATAATGTTTAATAGGAGATTGATGCCAAAAGAGAAATGATGCTTGCCTACTGTAGTAAGTCATTAACAAATGAAGTACTGGCTAGAGCTCATGAAGAAACTGTATCTTAGTTAAAATACTAAAACCTCTTACCTAAAATCCTTAGCACTCTTTAGGTGCTCAGAATAAAGATCTCCTTAGATGATGCCCTTATGCATGGGGGCATGGTATCTTAATGTGAAAGATGGTTTGGGGAGAAAAAAAAAGGGTACGGGAAAGAAAACCTTCATCCCTACTGTCCTTCTTCCCCCACTATCACCAAGGGAAAAAAGCAATTTCAAGTTGCATAGCAGGGTCTTTGGGTATCAATCAGAAACTCCTTAGGGGAAAACATGTAAACGATATTTCCATAGCTCAGGCAAGGAAAACTGGACCCAAAGAGAGCTTCAGGTTGAATGAAATGTCTAGGGACATATAGGTATGTTGGGAAATGGTTGCCAGGCAGAGAAGGGACTAGAAAGTGTTGGCATCTTTCCTCATGCAGATGAGGAGCAGCAGTGCTGTCAGACTTATTCAACAATTTAATACAGTTTTTAAATATTTATTAAGCACCCACTGGGTGAAGCATACTGCACACTAGTCAATCTTAGTCAATCTTCTAAGCTCAGTGGGGAAAATGCAGAAGAAATGAAGGACGTGATGTTTGTCTTCAAGGAACTGACAGTACAGACAGTACGGAAAGAACAGACAGGATATGATAATATTTGCAAAGCAGTTTAATGTCCAAATGAATATAGAGCAAAATGGGCTCATGAGAATGGAGGCTGAGAAAATGTAGAAAAAAGAAGTTTGAAACAAATCACTTATACTCAACTTTAAAGGGATGATGCCACAAAACAAAATGAAAAGCAGGAGCAGGTTATAAATTCTAGTGACAATCTTGATAAAGTTTCAAAAGCCTTTTGGTCATAGATTAGACACTGATCAGGGAAGAAGGGCATGCAAAAGAATAAAAGAAAGAAGAAAAGAATACAATGACTACGCATGACAAAGTGTTAAAAGACTTTTTAAAGTTAAGAGAGGGAGAGAGAGAGAATGACAAAGAGAGAATAAATTTCATTATTTCCCTTTGGATTAGTTAAGGTATTTATTCCCACATTTGCTTATCATAAGGTTCCCTTAAGATGTTTGTCAAAAAGAGTCCTAAGTTCAGTTCTGCTCTTGAAGATTCCAAACTGATCTGGCAGGGGAACTCAAGAGTGTAATTTTTACAGTTTCCTGAGGGGATTCTTATACTATTGTGTGTTTGGGAGACATAGAGATGAGCACAAGAGGTCTTCTCTTCCCTCTTCCTTTTTCCAGGAAAGGTCCTCCCAGAGTGAATCTATTTGAGATGGGGATGTAGATTCCATAATGAAAGAAAAAGACTTGATTGGGGTTTTATCTTGAAATAATGCAATCAAAAATTATGAAAACTAATTTATTTTATATGTGCTAATTTTGATAGATTAAGTGTTAATTTCTGGGCACAGTTATTTTTATATAGCTTATTATCCTTCACTTTGCATTTGATTTTTGCAACAGGGTCACATTTGCAGAAATGTTGGAGGACTTTATCCAGTTTTCCCAAAATCCTCTCTTCATCCTTTGAAACTTAATTATTTCCTTTTGAAGCATTGATATCATCATCATTCTTATTGCTTTTCTTTTCTTCCTTTATTATCTGGTTCAACTTTGAGATCCTCCTTTATTAGTGACTTTGTGTGTGGATCCAGCAGTTTACCCACATCACTTTCACCAATTTTATGAAAGTCCATAAGATGTGCAATAGACATCTATTGTTTTTGAGGACTAGATATTTCCAAACAGATGACTAAGATTTTGATAGGAGTGGATGTAGTGGAAGATGGAAGAGTTAAGGTGGGGAACAATTTCACAAGTGGTCATTTCACCAAAGAACATTTCATGTTTTAAAGACTTTTGCTTCTCCTACTAGAATTTATCAGAATTTTTGGGGAGATGGATTACAGGGACTAAGTATATGTACCTGTATTTGGCTAGAAGAGGGAGGATGAAATGGTAAAGTAGTGGAGAGAAATGCAACTTTACAGGGGTCAAGTTATAAGAATGGGACAGGATTTCAGGGAACAGAAGACGAACAGGTGAATACAGAAACTGTAAGAAGCAGATAAATTCCTGCTTGCAGCAATATGAAGAGCATTCCTTCTCTTAGTTGGGTTGAATCATAAGTAAACTTGTGAATAAACCCAATACCCAGAGATTTTTTTAAATAATAAATTTATTAAAAAATAAATAAATAAATAATAAATTTATTTTTTATTGGTGTTCAATTTGCCAACATACAGAATAACACCCAGTGCTCATCCCGTCAAGTGTCCTCCTCAGTGCCCATCACCCACTCACCCCCATCCCCCACCCTCCACCCCTTCCACCACCCCTAGTTCGTTTCCCAGAGTTAGGAGTCTTTATGTTCTGTCTCCCTTTCTGATATTTCCCACACATTTCTTCTCTCTTCCCTTATATTCCCTTTCACTATTATTTATATTCCCCAAATTAATGAGAACATATAATGTTTGTCCTTCTCCGATTGACTTACTTCACTCAGCATAATACCCTCCAGTTCCATCCACGTTGAAGCAAATGGTGGGTATTTGTCATTTCTAATGGCTGAGTAATATTCCATTGTATACATAGACCACATCTTCTTTATCCATTCATCTTTCAATGGACACCGAGACTCCTTCCACAGTTTGGCTATTGTGGACATTGCTGCTATAAACATCGGTGTGCAGGTGTCCCAGCGTTTCATTGCATCTGTATCTTTGGGGTAAATCCCCAAAAGTGCAATTGCTGGGTTGTAGGGCAGGTCTATTTTTAACTCTTTGAGGAACCTCCACACAGTGTTCCAGAGTGGCTGCACCAGTTCCCATTCCCACCAACAGTGTGGGGGGCTCCCTTTTCTCCGCATCCTCTCCAACATTTGTGGTTTCCTGCCTTGTTAATTTTCCCCATTGTCACTGGTGTGAGGTGGTATCTCATTGTGGTTTTGATTTGTATTTCCCTGATGGCAAGTGATGCAGAGCATTTTCTCATGTGCGTGTTGGCCACGTCTATGTCTTCCTCTGTGAGATTTCTGTTCATGTCTTTTGCCCATTTCATGATTGGATTGTTTGTTTCTTTGGTGTTGAGTTTAGTAAGTTCTTTATAGATCTTGGAAACTAGCCCTTGATCTGATATGTCATTTGCAAATATCTTCTCCCATTCTGTAGGTTGTCTTTGAGTTTTGTTGACTGTATCCTTTGCTGTGCAAAAGCTTCTTATCTTGATGAAGTCCCAATAGTTCATTTTTGCTTTTGTTTCTTTTGCCTTCGTGGATGTATCTTGCAAGAAGTTACTGTGGCTGAGTTCAAAAAGGGTGTTGCCTGTGTTCTCCTCTAGGGTTTTGATGGAATCTTGTCTCCAGAGATTTAACTAATCAGTGATTAACAGCAACTGACACTTAGTGAACATTTTCCTTTATTATTGTTTTTAAAAATCTTGTCTTAACATTGAATATCAGCAAAGGATGTACCGTCAAACTAATGCAGGGTCCCCTCCTCACATGAGCCCTCTCCAGAACGCTGGGAAGAGCCCTCAGAATGTGTTCACGTGGCCATTCTGCTTTTGTAAAATTAGAAGAAGTAAGATATTTAAATTACAACTGCCTAATACTGCTGTGTCTCTCCTCTCTGACTTCCCTCCTATGACATTTTCCCTCCTGTTGGGTAGATCACAGTGGCCTGAGGTATTTGGGGGATCCAGCAAATGAAACTTTGAACTTAGTGGAATATATTTATTTGATTCACGAAAATTTCAAGTGGAATTAAATTATTACTAGTCGTCCAGATGCAGGAATGGCTTCCAGAGATACCATTAACACCCAATGTGCCATGAAGGTGGAGGACTAGAGTCTGTGTTGTGATAAAAACTTCTCCTTGTGAATCCTGGCGCTGGAAATACATGGGTAGAGAAGGAGAAATAAAGTCTAAAAAATACAGAATCAGAAGCCAATCTGTGGGGAATTCTTCTAGTCATCACTGGCATGTTTTTCTTAAAGAGGCAAGCCCCTCCCCCACCCCAAATTATATAAACTTCAAGTCCCATCAAACCCTGATCTTCCTGCTTATCAGTCTTGTTAAAGCTGCAGGGGAGAGACACCAAGTGCTACGTGCATTATTGCAAGGAGATCTAAGAACATGGGGTAGATAGTGAAGTCACCTCTCATTTGGTTATGTAGCCACCCTGCGGATTTGTCTTTCAAAATTGAAATGAACAGCAGTTCCAAGGGAGAGTAAGAACAATATTTTAGAGCTTCAGTGTCCTACCTAAAATCAAGTAAACCACTTTTTCTTTGTTTACCTAGCATTTACTCTTCCTCCAAAAGAGGATATTATTGAGTCAGTTTGACACTCTTCAATCTAGAGTGCCTCCAAGCACCACATGGGAGATTGGCTTTCACTGTGTCCAACTTATCTGCAGCTTTGTTGATTTGGGCACTGTCCAAGATTACAAGATTACAAGACTGTTTTTACCCAATAGATACACTAAGTCACAGAAATTTATCATATTTAGAGAGGACTCACATAGAAGTGATATGTCCAGCAGGCACATTAAGACTACACAGCCTGTTCATTACAAACATACATCACTTTCTGTCTGTTTCTACTATAACTTTATAATGGGTCTTCGTATTTCAAGGAGGCAAATCTTTCCATTTTATTATAGTTAGAAATTGTCTTAGCCACTTTTATTCTTCTTTTTCAGATGAATTTAGTATTAAGCTATTAAGTTCCATGAAAAAAAAATCCAGTAGGATTTTGATGGAACTGCACTAAATGTATAGGTTGATGTGAGAACAGACATTTTTATAGTATTGCATCTTCCCATCTGTTAGATCCTTTATGCCCTTTTATGATGTTCTGTAACTTTCTCCATAAGGAATTCTCGCCTCCTCTATTAGATTAATTCTGCTACATGATAAATTCCATTGCTGTTGTTTCATTTCTCATTACATTTCCTAAATGGTTATTGATGGTGTATAGTAATATTACTGATATTTGTATACTGATCTTGGAACCAATATCCTTGTTGAATCTTTTATTCTATTGGCTTTTCCATTCATTCCTTTGGATTGTTCTATGTAGTTGGTCAGACCTTAGGAAAATACCAATCTTGCCTTTTCTTCTCCAAATCTCATCTTGTTTTTTTCTCTCTCTTATTGCATTAGCTAGGACCTATAGTGCAATGTTTTATAATAGTAGAAATAGGGACACTGTAGGTGGCTCAGCGGCTGAGTGTCTGCCTTCAGCTCAGGGCGTGATCCTGGAGTTCTGGGATTGAGTCCCACATCAGGCTTCCTGCATGGAGCCTGCTTCTCCCTCTGCCTATGTCTCTGCCTCTCTATCTCTCTGTGTCTCTCATGAATAAATAAATAAAATCTTTAAAAAAATAGTAGAAATAGAGAATCTCCTATCTTGTTCCTATCTTTAACAGGAAATCTGGTCTTACCATTGAATGTTTGCTGCAGAATTTGGTAGAAACCCTTTATCAGGTTAAGAAAATCCTCTTATGTTCCTTGCCAAAAGTTGTTTTTTAGTCATGAATGAGTGATAACTGATCAAATACCAATTCTACATTTTTGTTATATAGTCATATGGTTTTTCTGTTACTCTGTTAAAAATGCAAAGAACCTTAGTAGGTTGTTCTGATGTGGAATATTTTGCACTCTGAAATTAACTCTATTTCATGGTATGATTTTTTTAAATACGCTGATTAAATAATTAAACTAAATTAAATTTCTTAGCATTTTACTTAGAATTTTACCATTTAAGTTCATAGATGAATTGGCTCTATAATTGTCTTTTTCTTACTTTGTTCTTGTGTAGTTTTGGTAATATATTTGCATGAAATGAATTGGATAGATTTCCCTTTTTTTTCTTTTTAATTCTCCAAAATGATTTAAGACAGGAACTATATTCCCTGAAGACTCTGTAAATTATCTTTTAAAACTATATGGGTCTTCCTTTTTATTTTCAGGGGAGATTTTTGGCTATCAATTCAATTTCTGTAATGGTTTAGGTTTTTTTCAGGTTTCCTATCTCCCCTAGAATGAATTCTGGTCATTTAAATTTTCTTAAATATCTTGTTTGGAACTTATTGCTATAGAGTTTCTAATCTCATGTTATGTTTTGGGGGGGATTCTCCACTGTCTTTATAATTGTGATCCTCTTTTTGTTTCTAATATTGTTTGTTTTCCCTGCACTCCCTAATCCTCATCCCCTATTTCCCCTATCTCCTCACCTACCTCCCCTCTGGTGACCATCAGTTTGTTCTCTATAGTTAAGAATCTGCTTCTTGGTTTGTCTGTCTCTCTCTCTTATTTTTTTCCTTTGCACGTATTGTTTCTTCAAGTCCACATATGAGTGAGATGGTATTTTTCTTCCTCTGACTGACTTATTTCACTCAGCATTATACTCTCTAGCTCCATCCATGTTGTTGCAAATGGCAAGATTTTCATTCTTTCTTATAGCTGAATAATTTCCATATTTATCCACTCATCTATCAATACACACTTGTACTGCTTCCATAGGTTGGCTGTTGTAGATAATGCAGATAATGTTGCTATAAACATAGGGGTGCATAGGGGTGTATTGCTTTGAATTAGTATTCTTGTATTTGGGGAGGTAAATATTCAGTAGTGCAATTCCTGGATTGTAAGTGGTTCCATTTTTAATTTTTTCAGGAAACCCCATACAGTTTTCCACAATGGCTACACCAATTGTTTGTTTATTGCTTCTCTTTTTCTTCATCCATCCTGCTAGAGGTTTGTCTACTTTGTCTTTTCAGAGAGCTCACTTTTTATTTTGTTTATTATCTCTAATCAGTTTCTCCTCTTATACTTATTTCTTTTATTTTTCTTGAGATTACACTAATGTTCTTTTTCTAGTTTCTTAAGCAGCATGCCTACCTCATTCATTTTCATTTTTATGTACTATAGCTTTTATGCATGTAATTTTGTCTGTTTCATTTTAGCATATATCCCTAAGTTTTTGTTTTTGTTTTGTCCATTGAGGCATTTTATTTGCACGTATGAATTACATCCCTAGAAAAAGGATCCCAGGATTTTCCCTCCTGTGTGTTATCGTCTTGCTTCTTCGTGGTCCATGATGCCAGCTGAGGTTGTCAGTACAATGAAACCAAACTGGAGGGATGGGAGCAGGTTATTCTGCCATTTTTCTAGATCTTTCAGTTGTACATCAAATCTGGGGCTGATCACTCCACACTTATTTAACCTGCCTGTGAGGTTCACAATTTTCCCAGCTCTGTGATCATCGATGATTTCAAATTCGCCATGCTTCATCATCACAGTGAGAAATTGGACGATGACTTTGGAGCATGGCCGGATAAGAACCTGGCGCTTGCCTCTCTTTTCAGCATTGTTGATGCTCTTGAGAGCATCTTCCAGGACGTTCATGCGCACCATTGTGGCGGCTCAGAGAGATGGCAGAAAAAGCCCTAAGTTTTTATTAGTATTTTCATTGTCATGTAGTTCTTAGTATTTCTTAATTTCTATTATGTTTTTTCCTTAACTCATAAGTTATTTAAAAGTGCATTTTCCACTTTCCAAAGATTGTTTGTTCTGTCTATTTTTTATTGTTAATTTCTAATTTAGGGCGCCTGGGTGACTCACCAGTTGAGCTTCCGCCTTCCGCCCAGGGCGTGATCCTGGGGACCTGGAATCGAATCCCAAGTCGGGCTTCCTACAGGGAGCCTGCTTCTCCCTCTGCCTGTGTCTCTGGCTGTCTCTCTTTGTGTCTCTCATGAATAAATAAATAGAATCTTTAAAAAAAAATCTAATTTAATCACAGCGTTGTGTAATATTAGTCCTTTGAATTTGCTGAGGCTTTCTTTGGGACTTCATATATGGTCAATTTTTGTTTTTTAACAAACTTTTTTGAAATTTAACATACTTATAAAAAGAAAAATGCACAAATCATACATATGTTGTTCAATGAATTATTACAGGGTGAACAAAACCTTGTAATCATACATAGTCATTTTTATAACAGTTCTATGTGAGCTTAAAAAGAATGTATACTCTGTAGTCATTAAGTACAAGGTTAGATCAAGTTTGTTAATTATGTGGGTTAGATCACTTATATCTTTCTTCACCTCACCTATGTGTCCTTGATCTATTTTCAATATAGAAGTGCATATAATTTCCCAATGCAGTTGTGGTTTGTTCACTTCTCCTTGGGTAAGATTGGAATACGCAGGGTGAATTGAAGGTGATATGGAAACATCTTAATGTGCACGCATCTGTGAATTGTTTTTACCAAAAGACAAAGCAACTCATACATAATGGTTTGCTCATTCCATCCATTTAGTGTGCTGTATACAAACCAACCAGGAAAAAAAAAAAAAGATTTCTGCTTAAAATATACAGTACACTTAGAAACACATCTGTCATGTAGACATATCCAAAAGCTTATGAATATTACATTTTGCATTTCTCTCCTTCAGAGACAGTCTTTTCCTCCTAGTCTTAGCATATATCTGTTCTTATTACTAAAGTCACTTACATAAGGATATATTTGTACTTGAAAGGAACAATAAGTTTCCTACAGAGTGTAAGGTGACATTTTCTTGCAGGTTGTCGATTTAACATAAAAGAGGGTTGATCCTCTTAGCTGAGGCTGTGTCATGCTTTTTCTGTAGTATAAAATGCTGCCTTATCATCATCTTTTGCTTGGGGGGGACCAATAGCCTCCTGGTTGGTTTTCTTACCTACATCCACCCTTACCGTACTCATTTCTTTTCCCTACAGCAGCTAGAATGAACTTTATTTTTTTTAAAGACGTATGTATTTATTTGAGAGAAAGAGTGCATAGGCATGCACACAGGGTAGGGGGAGAAGCAGAGGAAAAGAATCTTCAAACAGACTCCCTACTGAGCACGGAAGGGAGGGACCTGAGGCAGGACTCCATCTCAAGACCCATGAGATCAGGACGTGAGTCAAAAACCAAGAGTTGGATGCTTAGCCAACTGAGCCATCCAGGTGCCCCTAGAGTGACCTTTCAAAATATACATTATCCTAGCACCCCCATTTAAACTCTTACATGACTTCAAGACCCACTAAGATTTGCTTCCTGCCTTTTCAGCTGCACTTGGCTCCATGCTCCCCATCACTGTCTGTGCTCTAGCCACATTGGCCTCTCCTCATTTCCTTTCTTCCATAGGCCTTTGCACTTACTCTTCACTCTGCCTTAAGTATTACACACTATACTTCTATTTATCTTTCAGCACTCACTCAATTCTATAGCCCCTTAACTAACCAACAAGATCCATTCCCTCTACAAGCTTTGTAGCATTGTAGACCTCTCCTTTATAACACTTACTATAATTCTAATTTTACATTTTTTGTTATTAGTTAATTCCTGCCCCACCCCTCACTAGAATGTAGCCTTTTTGAAGGCCAGGCTGCAGCCAGCTGGACTCACCCTGCATCGCAACACTGGCACAGTGCTTGGCACATCACAACAGTGGTGCCAGGCTGAATGATGAGTTGCCTTTCTTTACTTCAAAGTGAGTATATTAACCAAATATACCTTCACTCCTCTTGCTGCCTCTGCTTTCATCCCCTGCTTACTTCCAGCCATACTCCATACTCACCACTCCTCCACTTTTCACTCCCCTCCACCCATGAATTAAAAAGTCAAGTCCAAAAGCATTGTCAGTAATGTAGCCTTTTACTGAAGATTTTGTGTGGTTGCAGAGGAGGGAGTACATTATAAAGTAAAATGCCCTAACAATGCCCTTTTAATATCTCTGCTTTCCCCCAGCCTACAGCAGCTGGAACAGTCTTATACCCCTTCTTTTGCTCCCCTGGCAACTGTGTTCTGGGAATCCTTCCAGCCAAGCTGCCTCCTCTTCCACCTGCTTCCAAGTCTACTCAGCAAAACAAAGCATAGCCATAGGCCGAGCCATGACTCCTGGGTGCTTAGTTCATAGGGTCACCTGCATTTATAAAAATTTGGAATGGAAAGTGTTGACCTTTTATTCATCTTTTCTCTTGTTTGCTGATATTCCATCCATCAATGCCATCCATGCCCTCCCTCCCTGCTATCTATTTCTGACTGAAATCTTATATCCATCGAGGCCCATTTCAAATGCCCTAACTTCTGGAAACCTTTCCATAAGACCCCTTAAATTGAGGTGATTTTTCTCTTCCCTAAATATGCCCACTACTTCTTTTATTTTTCTTTGTATTATAGGAAATCTTAGGATTTTTTTTCTCCCTCTCCTTTAAGAGCAAGTTATGTTTCTTACTCTACATGTCTCCTGAAGAGTGTGGCTCAAGACTCTGTATTGCAGGCTCCAGTGCTGGTTGAATTATAACAAAATATTTTATATTTCTTTTCTTAGGTTTTGGTAAAAGCCTCTTTGAGAAAGCTACTGATATCCAGTATTACCATTTCAGAGTCAACTACCAGAAACTACTCCCCCCACCCCACTGAGAAGAAACGCTGTACAAACTGTAGGAGGGAGTAGTATAGCTTTTGGTTTAATGGGTTTGGAGAGAAGGCCTCAGGTAAAAGATACTACTTACCTTCAGGTAAAAGATACTACTTACCTTCAGGTAAAAGATACTACTGACATTTTGCCTGTGTTGACTCTGGCTTTCCAAAATGCAGCAACATTCTGGCCCCTGAAAGACTGTCAGGACCCCTGAGACAGTCTAACTCGGATGACTTTTTAAAAATGCCAAGCAGATGGCTAAATAAAAATGTTGACATATGAATTTAAGCTCCTGAGGTCTAGAGAGAGAGACCTGTGGCCAGCAATCTGTGTTCTGTTATCATTGGTGTGATCTCTCAGTGATCCACGGTCACCTTGGTCAAACAGAGGGTGGAGGCCCTGTCAGGAGGTTTGCTGCACGTGCATATGGCTGTCTGAGGGCAGCTAAGATGGAACTTACCATCACTTGCTCAGATTTTCTACCAAACAATGTTTCTCTTCTCAACATGAAGCCATAAATATGTCTCAATTCTTTCATTCCTATAAGCATCTTCATTACCCTGGATTAAACAAGATAAAAAGTAAAATGTAGGGCAGCCCGGGTGGCCCAGCAGTTTAGCGCCACCTTCAGCCCAGGGCGTGATCCTGGAGACCTGGGATAGAGTCCCATGTGGGGCTCCCTGCATGGAGCCTGGTTCTACCTCTGCCTGTGTCTCTGCCTCTCTCTCTCTCTCTTTGTCTCTCATGAATAAATAAATAAAATCTTAAGGAAAAAAAAGTAAAATGTATTTCTTTGGTTTACTTCTTAACCGTTTTTTACATTCTAAAAGTAATACATTTCGTTATATGAAAACAAGACATATAAATTATAGAATGAAAAATTAAGATACAAAAAAATCCATATTTCTACAACCAAATCCACAAGCCTTTTGACTTTTTTCTTCCAATGTTTTCCTTCCATGTCAAAGATGTTTTTAGAAAATTGTAATAATTCTATAGATATACCTATATTCTACTTTTTCACTTAAGTTTTTAAATAAGCATTTTTCTGTAGCCTTTATTATGGATAGTAATACTCCAACTAGAAAACAGTATTATAATTTTTTGACATTATTATAACTTAATTATCTCTTTTACTTGACCTTAACGTTGGTTACAGAAAAAGAAGTATAAAAAGTGCTTAAACACTGATTTTCTAAACGTTTTACATTTATTCATGGAATTATTTGCTTTTTAACAGTTTAATCTTTGCTTCTTGCCCCTATTGGTTCTCTGGCTGCCGTGCCCACCTCTGGCTTTTCTGGGAACCCTCCCTCCCAGTCATCCCCACGAGGCTCTGAGTTAAACAGACTCCGTGCTTCCTTGACATTCCTCACTTCACCTATGAGCTTTTATCACCCTGTCCTCTCTGCCCAGGTGGACATTCTCTTACTTTCTCTTGGTTTAGGCTCCACCTAAACAGAAGCAGGCCAATCCCAGAAAGTCAATTCAGTGGGAGCACGTTTGTGAGTGACCACATTGTGAGCTGACCTACAACCAACCACATTGAGTGAGTCTGAAGACTGTGGAACATAGCAAACTTTGAAGCCAGACATATGGAGCTTCAGACTCCTGACTCTCTCCCAATGCCCCTGCAATTTATCATCCTATTGTCTTTAAGCAAAAGAGTTGATCTCTTTAGCCTCAGTTTCTTAAAATGAAGTAATTCGTTCAAAGCACCTGATGTAGAACCACTGTGCCAAGGCATGAGAAAAAATTATTAGATGCCTTCTTCTCAGGAAAGTGGTCGCAAAGACCAAACACTTGGCAAATCCAGCTCCTAACAAGTCTAATTCTTAAAAGGACCAGCCCTCTTTCTCTTCTAAATATTCCAAAAACATAAAATCCAACCAAAGTTTAATACACATTTTTGTGATTTTCACGAGTGATAAAAACAGTTGAATATCTTCCCATTTTTAAAATATTGGGGTAACTTTTATTTCTTTTACTATGGAAATTTTCAGATGTACACCAAGGTAGAGGAAATGATATAAGGAACCCCTTATACTCATCCTAAGCTTTTACAATTTTAAATATTTTGCCAATGTCATTTTATCTATCCTCCTATATATACATTTCACTTTTCTTTTTGCTGGATTATTTTAAAGCAATTCCTGACTGTTTCATTCTACCCATAAATACTTTAGCATATATTTCTAACAGTTAAGGAGTTTTTTTTTTCCCTACATAACCACAATGCTATTATCACACATAACAAAATTATCAATAATCTCAGGAGCATTTTAAAAATAGGATTCTGGAAAAAGCAAGCCAAAGGAATGAGTAATACAGAATTTCAGGCACTATGGTAAGCAGTTTGGGAAGATGCTTTTAGCAAAAGGGGTACTTTCACTCCTGCAAATGACATCACAGAGCCAGATGCCACTTTCTCCTACATATCCGTAATTGGATTTGCTTTCTTACCCCCCAAATATATTCCCTAGTTCAATTCAAGGCATCATCAACCACCCAGAAGCTCAAGCCTTAGACCCAGAGTCCTTGGAGAGTCTCCTCTCTTCCCCCTTCTTTGGCACTCCATTTAACCAGGTTTGAGGTCCTAAATCTCAGGGTAGCTATTGTTCATATCCATCCCCTTCTCTGCATTCCCACTCTGCTCCTTTTGTCTTGGCCCCTGTTTTCTATCTCTACACTGAATTTACTGAAAGATTTTCATTTGGATTTCCCCCAGAAACAGAGCCTGAGACAAGGATTTGAGTATAAATAATTTATTCAAGAGGTGATCCCAGGAGACCTGGAAGCCGAGCTGAGAAAGGAGACAGGGGAAGTGAAAGAAGCCCATACAGGGTGCGGAATGAAGCACTGAAGGACACTGGAGCTCCATCCCACTGGAAAAGTCTGGAAAAAAATACAGAATATGCATCAGCATTATCCCAACCAAGAGGCAAGGGAACTGGGGTACTATTTATCTATCAGCTCCTCACCCATCATTGCTTTATGGCTGCTCCAGGGACAAGAAGTCCCTAGCACTTCTGGCCTGCACTGTGCATGGGCTGAGCATGCGGCCAACCAGAACTCAGAGGGTCATGGCCTGCAGTGTATAACAGTGAATACCAAGGAAACATGAGCAGGCCACCAACAGCACTGCATTACCTCCCATCTCACTCTCTCCCGCATGTAAGCCAGGGACAGCTTTCTAAAGTGCCAATCTGGTTCTGGAACTTCTCTAATCAATAAAAAGGAAATGTGGATAATGCTAAAGACCTGAACGAGGTGGCTGTCTTGAGTGGTACTGAACCATATGATCTTGAGCACCTTCGGTATACCTATCACAGGTGGCCAAAGTTTGCATTGGACTTTGAGTACCTACTTGCGAGTTCAATGGATAGATAGCTTTACTCATTTGTTTATAATTAAAACCTTGTTTATTTACAGAACGGGTTAGGAGAGGAAGGGACGAATGATTGCCTCTGGTTTGGCTTCCACTGGTGCAGACCTGTACCTCTCAACAGTTTTGTATAACCCTTCCCAGATTGTGGAGTGTCTCTCCCTCCACTGGGGCACCGAAGCTATTGTGGCAATACTTTGTTCTTCTTTATGCAGTCACATTATCTGGGAATCTCAATGTGATTTACAAGCTTACATAACTTCCCAAATGAGTCAGCATGCTCATCAAGAAGGCAGCATGGTGCAGTGGAAAGAACATGGCATTTGGTGCCAGAGAGAAAGTTCAGTACCTGCATCTGTCACTTCCTAACTGTGTGCTAGACAAGTCATTCTACCTCTCCAAGCCTCAGTTTCTTCCTATAACAAGTGGGGATTGGAATACCTACCCAGGAGGGTTATTATAAGAATTAAATGAGGTAAGGAACATTCGGTGTGATACATAACAGTCCCTGAGTCACTGTTCACCTTCCCCAGTCCTATATCCTGATTTTACTCATCTGGCAGTAAGTTCTTGAACCTTACTGACCTGCAGTGAGCAGAGAATGCTGATTTATCTTTATCTCCTTATAGCACTAGCAGACTTTAGATGAAAATCCAAATCAGTTCTTTGTAAAGGAAAAGTGCTCTTGCTCCACTCTGGGCAAAGCAGCCACCTCGTGTGTGAAATAAATCCGTACCAGGAAGGGCTGGGGTGGCACAGCCTGGCTCAGCACCTTCTGCAGTGCTGCAGCCAAAGATCGCTGGCATGCAGGGGTGACTCAGTGAGCGCATGGCCCCCGGAAAACAGCAAGGTGGGGAGAGGCTGTGAGATCCCTTCTGCAAGGCTGCTTAGCGCTGTGGGGAGCGGTGAGAATGGCGTTGCAGAACGTCCTTCGAGAGACAAAGCCCAAAGCCACTGCATACAAATGAGGGCGCTGCTGTGCCGGCCAGGGCTGGGGGACAATTCTGGAACTGTTTTTCCAAGGTGGTTGGAACAAATGCCCGCAAGCTAAAATAATAATAATAATAAATAAAATCCCTGGTCAACAAATGAACACTGCTGCAAAGGTTCTTCCCTGCTGGTGGCAATGCTATTAGGGCAGGATTACCAGACAAGCTGGTTTCCAGGATCTTTATAGCCAGCATAATACATAGTTAGCAGTCAGCTAGGGTCAGCAGAGAAACGGTTTATAATTAAGGGGTGATTGGTGAGTGTGTCCACAGCAGCAAAGAAACCTCTAAAAAGAAAAATCAGGAGCCAATCTTTGAACTTAGAAACTAGAGAATGTGAGACCAAAAAAAGATTCTTTCAGATAATTGAGTTGTGCTGGTGATTTTTAAATGCTAAAGAAATAGCAGAACCTTTCTCTCAAATAAAGCCTCATGCAGACTCTCCCTCTGGGAAGCAAACAAAAGGGATGCTGCTCTGAGTAGTGGAGGGTAGAGGCCTGTGAGGCCCCAGCCTCCTCTTCTCCCAGCCTCCACTTTAGATCTGCCTGGCCCAGAACACATATCCTGGAAATCCCACTGACCTGAGCAGGGGGGAAAACCTCCAGGCCAGTCCACCCCATGGAGTGAGGATGAGGAGTTTAGGCTCAAGAAGGGCAAGTGATTAGTCTAAGGTCACCCAGCAGAACTGGGAGTAGAGTCCAAATCTCCTGAGTGTAAGTTCCTTGCTCTCTCCTATAAACCATCTCTGCTTAAAAAAAGAAAAGAAAAAAATATCTTTAAAAATAAAGTTGCCTCACAAAATAGCTTGGTAAAGTAAATGCGAAAACAAGAGGCATCCAAACAAAATAACTGACTTTGGGAAGAATCCAATTCCATCTTCTTGACTGCTGGACCCAAGTGCAGCTTCTTATTACATTTATTTTTTAGGACTTTTAGCATGGCAGTCACAAAATCTGAGTAGATTTGCTTAATTAATGGCCTCTCAAACCAGGATAAGTCTAACCAGTTTGTGCCTTCTAGAAAACAAAACACTGACCTAAAACAATGACAACAACTTAGTATTTGAAAAAAAATTTTTTTTAATATATTGGCACAGTAAGAAAGGAATCTGAAATTCAGGGCACATGGAGATGGCCAGACCCTGGCTCCCAGAGCAGAGCACAAGGTGCTTCCGATTTCTGGCTCCACGTCCACGGTGAGACCTTGAGCAAGTCAGAACCTCTGTAAACCTCATGCTTCTTTCAAAAATCTACAAAATGATTAAATCATTAAGGTCATGAAAAGTCAATATTCAACGGAACGCTGACACAGAACTTCCCAGTGCGCTGGGTCAGCCAGCCCTGGCTGTGCCTGTGTCCTGCACAACAGAGGTCTCTGTCTCCCAGGCCAGGCGCCCTAGCAGCACAATTATTGTGGAGGATCGCCAAGCAGCAGCTCAGAGGGAGACAGCTGCGGGATGAAAGGAAAGAGGGAGGAGGGAAGCGAAGGCAGAGAAAAGGAAAGGCTCTCCTTTCATCCATCAGGGGACCCCATTTTGGTCAGCATCCATCCTGTACGTTTATGTGACACCTGTTACCTTGAAGTCCCCTGAATGTTGCTCATGGACTTGCCTTGGAGTTTTTATTCAAGGCCTTGACCCACTTGGTCTCACTTTAAACTAGGAATGTTCACTTAAAGACAGTCGGGTGTGGTAGCAAATGATAAAGTGATACCAGGTGTTTTATAAGGGGAAGCACAGCAACATTTTTTAAAATGCAAATCCTGTGCATTTTGTTGGTGTTATTCAGCTTAATCCTAACTATAACTTTCAAAATAAGGATCATTTCCCCACACCACCCCATTTTACAGATCTGGATGTGGAGAGGTTTAACAACTCCTTTAAGATAACAGGTATTTTAGGGTGCCTGGGTGACTCAGTGGTTAAGCATCGGCCTTCAGTTCAGGTCATGATCTCAGGGTCCTGGGATGGAGCCCCCTGCATTGTTAACAGGGAGGCTGTTTCTCCTTCTCCCTCTGTCCTTCCCCCTGCTCGTGTTCTCTTTCTCTCTCTCTCCCTCCCTCCCTCTCTCATAAATAAATAGAATCTTAAAAAAAAAAAAAAGATAATAGGTATTTTGTGTAGCTATTGCTGTTGGGATCGTAAGCTCCCGCAGGACAGAGACTTTCTCGCTCGTGCTGCATCATCGATGCTAAACACAGTGTCTGGTACGTAGTAGGTGATAGATGCACATTTACTAAAGGAATAACTGAAGGAAAAGACCAAGCTTTAAATCCAGATCTGCTCAACTCCCAAATCTAACTCTTACCCACTGAACATATATAATTTCTGAAAAACAATTGGTAGTTGGCCAGTTGTTCTTATCCCCTTTTTCACCACGTAATTGGAAATGTTGTGACCTCTGGTTTCAATGTCTGTTTGAAGCTCTAGCTACATAATTAGTTACTGAGTTCCCATCCCCTGGCTGAATCTATAATTAGGCAAGTTTTTTAAGACATAGTCCCAGGTTCCCTAAAATGCGTAGCAATCACCCAGAGGACCAGACTTGAAGAATAACACAGGGCTGGAAAATATCTTATCATACTCCAGTATCATCGTGTCCCTGTTCACCTTAAGCAATTATAGAACAAAAGGGAGCTTCTTTTTTTTAAATCAGTAAACACAAATTTTAAAAGGCACACTTTCATAGTTTTTTCACAGCGCATCTTAGAAATGAAGCAAATTCTGACTCACTAGTACACAATGCTGTTAATGAATTCCACTTTCTGTCCAGGACCTGGGTGAAGGTAAGAGAGGAAAGATGTTTCAAGCTTGTTGCACTAGAAGGGCACGCTTCCGTGTGCCTGGGATCTTGCTCTACTTAATGCTTCAGGACTTAACAAGGCGGGCCCAGTGATGTGTGAATGGGTGGTTCTGATAGAGACAGTGAGCAAAGTCATGTCTCCTTGTCCTTCTCACTCAGGGACACTTCCTTTCTGGGATGTTGACCGAACCAGGGTACTTCCCTAGGCCTCGTCAGCTGTACACTCATCTATTTCTTCCTTCCTCCACTTTTTCCACATATTTACCAAGAGCTCTTGTGGGCTTAGCCTCTTTGAGGTGCTGTGGGAGCTACAGTAAGAACAGGGTATGAGCCTCTAGATTTTTGTGACCGTTACTGATTGCATATCTGGAACTCGGGTGTGACCACGAGGCCCCCTGGCAGCTGAGCTGGTGACTTCATTACTATCCCCTTCCCTCCTCATCAGCTCCTGAGATCTTGGAAAGTCTGTCTGGTTATTATAGCCTGAGGAGTGTGGTTCTCTCTTATATCCCTCTGTCCAGGGGGACACCAGGACATCAATGCAGATGTGACCCTCTTGCCTTAAATGAAATAGCACCCATGTTACCATGCCTGCACCATCAGAGAGGTGTCAACCCTCTACGAGTTAGCCACTTGAAGAAGATGCAGAATCGGTTCAGCTTGGTGGATAATTCTCCTTGCTTTCCATACTGGCTTTGGCCACCTCTACTTCCAGCCTACACTGAACTACTAAATATACATATATATTTGCTTGGTGGTAGGATGGGTCTCTCAGAGGTCAAATATTTTCTTTGTAGTCTCCTTATTTCCTGCTCTGAGTTTCCCTCTAGAACATCTGCCCTGGTCAAAATCTTTTTTTTTTTTTTTTTAAGTAACAGTTTTATAGCATGCAGTTCAGTGCTTTTTATTATATTTGCTGAGTTGCATATCAGCACTAATTTCAGAACGTTTTCATCACCCCCAAAAGAAATCCCAAACTCATTAACAGTCACTTCCCATCTTCCCCTCCTCCTGGTCAATGACTAATCTATTTTGTTTCTCTGAATTTGCCTATTCTGGACATTTCATATAAATGGAATCATACAATATGTAGTCCTCTGCGACTGGCTTCTCTCAATTAGCATGCAAGTTTCAAGGTTAATCCATGTCGTAACATGTATTAGTATGTCATCCCTTTTTTGACTAAATAATATTCAATTGTATGGATATACTGCATTTTGATGGATAGACTCCATTTATCAGTCAGTGGATACTTGGGTTGTTTCCTTTTTGGGGCTGTGATGAGTAAGGCTGTTAAGAACATTCGTGTACTGGTTTTTGTGCAGACGTATGTTTTCACTTCTCTTGGGACTATATCTAGAAGTGGAATTGCTAGGCTGGCTGAAATCTTAAGGAAACATTTCTAATAGTCTTCATTCCTCTGTGTTTCCCAGGGAATACGGTTTCTCTATATTCATCAAACAAAAAGGAATGACCAACAGCAAGAACTCCTTCACCAAGTCCTGGACACAGCACCTGCTTTCCCAAGTCAGTTACGCCTCCACTCTACACAATATGTGGCTTTGAGTGACTGTGGCAGGTCTGGGGATGGGGGCGAGTCACTGCAGTGATTCACATTGAAGAGCAGCTTGCAGCGCCCAGAGAGGGTGTGCAGAACCAGCCTTTTCTGCCCAGGCTTGCATCTTATAAACAGAGGAACATGTATAGTCGTCATTCCCTGCTTAGAACTGATTCCTTGAAACCTGGTCTCTCGTATGGTGTCCAAAATCTTGGACTCTGATCTCCAGGGTTGTGCATTGCATGAAATAAGCAATTTGCAACCTTGGAATCCTAAATGCCACCCCTCCACCTCCCCATCAACTCTGCAGGCTTCTGTTTCTAACTGAAGTCTGCCCTCTGCTGGTCACAGGCAGCCCAGACCCGCAACATGGAGCGCTGAGCAGGTTTCTTCTAAAATCATTTCTTCTTCTCCAGGAGCATTTAGGAAATTGCTACAATTGATCCAGCTGATAGCAATACAGAGAAAGGACATCTTCCGCAGAGTGTTCCTCTTTTATTTTTTACTTTTTGATGTTTGTGAATTTTTTCCCCCTTTTATTCAACAGAAGCTGAACTGGGCCAGTTTCAGTTACCTATGAGCCGCTTTCACTTGTGATAAATAACCAATATTTGTATTTATGCAGTGCCTGCCAAGGCCCTTCTGCTCCCATTGACTCGTGAGTCACTACGATATTCTTTTACAGTAGAAGTGGCCAAGGGCTAGTCGAGAAGGGGGCTAATATGAAGTGTGGGCTGTCAACTGTCTATCTAGTAGTTTTTCAGAGGTGGTTGGTAGACTGCCTTGAGACACAGAGACCGATTCTCTTCAAGTTCTGTGGGATATCTGCTTGCCCTATTGGAAAGCTGCAAGGCATCAGACATTGGGGGATCCCAAGCAGACAGGGCAATCCCTTCTTTCCCTTCCTTCCAAATGGGCACTCTGGCCGGGGAAACAGATTCAGGAGGGACGTGAAAGGTGAGTTGGAGAGGAAGCCAGAGCCAGGGGAGACCAGGAGACAGTGTGAGCAAAAGGCTGCCCCAGTGACAGGAGGAAAAGAGGGAGCCAGAGGATGGAAGGTACGCACGCAGGGAGAGCGCAGGGGACTAGCGACTGCTTCCCTGAGGGCCATCCCTGCTTTCTACAAAACATTTAACTGTAAAAAAAAAAAACCTTTTCTGTTTTCAGCTAATAAAGGAAATGGAGTGCTTTCTGATGTTCTTATCCAGAGTCCTTGAGAATAACCCTATAACTCTGACCTAATCTTTTAGAAACATGCACACTTTCTGCCCTGAAAGAAATGCAGCACTTTTATGAAAGAAAATGCAATTTGGGGGAAGATTGTTTGGGCTTTTAACCTCCGAGTAGGTGGGAGGCAGGGCACTCACAAGGATTTGGTATGGTGAGCATACATCCTAGCCAGAGGTCTAGAAATCTGTCCCCCTTCGCCGAAGTACAGCCATGGAGGGGACTCCGCTGCCTAGAGCCCCGGCTGGTCCCGCTGCTCAGCCCAGGGCCACCCCCCAAAGTCCCACCATCCCTGTCAGCCTCCTTTGGACTGCAGAACCCGAGACTTAGGGGGTGACAGCGATCCTGCGTCCTGATCTCTCTCTTCCTCTCCACTTCCCTCTTGCCTCCTCCTTCACCTCCTTCCTGGTTCTCTGGATTCTAGCTCTCGGTGACTCCAAACTCATCATCTGGGGGGAAAGACAGAGGGCCTACTGTGTTCCCCTGGCTGAGCGCTGCCCCTTTAAAATCAACCTTCAGGGCAGCCCGGGTGGCCCAGCGGTTTAGTGCCTGCCTTCAGCCCAGGGCCTGATCCTGGGGACCCGGGATTGAGTCCCGCGTGAGGCTCCTGCATGGAGCCTGCTTCTCCCTCTGCCTGTGTCTCTGCCTCTCTCTCTCTGTGTCTCTCATGAATAAATAAATAAAACCTTTAAATAAAATAGAGTAAAATCAACCTTCAGTTGTTGGGGGGAGTTGAATGGGAGAGGAGAGAACCAGGTCTTCTGCTTTTCCTCCCAGAGATAAAAGCTATTCTTAGCAAGTAAAATCGGCTTGGCATTTGGGGAGCCTCGCTTTTCTCTCCTTTCCGCCCCGGGGGTTTTGCCATTGCCCTGCCTCTGCCTCCTGCAGAGAAGATGAAGGGGAGGAAGGGAAGGGGGAGGAGGGAGGCTCTCCTCGGGACTTCTGGAAGCCTGGTCCAGGTGCAGTGCCCTCAGCCCAGCCCCAGAAGGCCGGTGTCATTCTAGCGGAGGGTGCGCTCGACCTGCCCCCGCCTGCGCCCCCACTGGGGCGGGGCCCTCCCTGGGCCTGGAGCCCGGGGAACCCACCCGGGCATTGATGACCCTGCCTCGGGGCAGCCCGGGTGCCTTCAACCCTGCTCGTGATCCCGGGGTCCTGGGATCGAGTCCCGCTCCCCTGCAGGGACCTGCTCCTCCCTCTGCCTGTGTCTCTGCCTCTCTCTCTATGTGTGTCTCTCATGAATAAGTAAATAAAATCTTTATTTTTTAAAGACCCAGCCTCAGACACCAGGCTTCCGAGACACTAGGATCTCGGGGAATTACAAGGAAGCAGGCACGGGTGGGCAAAGCCCGGGACGGGTCGCCCGCTCCCGCGGCGCAAGGCCGCAGTTCCGCGGCGCGGCCGGCAGGGGGAGCTCGGGCCGTGTCGGGCCCAGCCGCGGCCCTTCTGCTCTCTCTGGGGTTCTCGCCCCCGGGGTAGGGGGGCGGGGGGGGGGCTCGGTGCACGGGCTCGGTGCACGGGCTCGGTGCAGGGCGGCCTGCTCCTCACTCTCGGGGCCCCGCTGGCACCTCGCAGGGCACCGACTTCACAGGCCTCCCTCTGCCCCCCACCCCCTCCCCCACACTGTCTTCTCGGCCTTGGCCTCCCCTTCTCAAGCTCTCTCAGGAGCCCCGGCTGTGACTCCGGTTCCCTCGGAGTCTGTGTTTCTGTCTGTGCTGCTTCCGAGCTCTGGGGATCGTCCTGTGCGCGAGAACGCGGGGAAGCGAGCGAGCCCGTCTGCAAGCCGAGCTCCGCAGGACGGTGATGCTCAGACCACGATGGATGCTGCAGGCTGCGCATCCCGGCCCTGCGTCTGCTCCCGGGTCTCTGACCTCCAGGCCTGCGCCCCCCCCCCCCCCCCCCCCCCCCGCCAACCCGTGCCCCCCAGTAGCTGTCTCCTTCCCTGGCCAACTGCACAAGGTCTTCTTCCAGGCAAGATGCCCGCAGCAGAACAGCTGTAGCTCTTGTGGCTCCGTACTTTGTTTCTTAGGTAAGACCCAGGCCCCTCATTTCCAGAACACCCTGGAACTCTGGTGGGATGAGGGGTTGAGAGGCATCCAGGCAGAAAGGGGAGAGACTCAGCTTTGCACTTTGGCTAGAGCCTCTCATTACCCAACATTCAGGTGCTTGGCTGTATCTGGTCCACTCTGCCAGAGTATCTTCATCCACGGAGACTTTCTTTCATGTCTTTCTTTCCAGACTGACCCTCAGGGCCCCGCCAATCTATCATGCAATCTGGGCCCATCTGACCCTGTGCGGGAACAGAGATTCATTTCTTTATATCTGGGCTTTTGAGCCCTGGATAATTAAGAAATGCAATCGAGCGTGTGTTTTAAGGTTCTAAAACATCCCATGAGCGTCAAGAAGCTCCCCCAGCTTTTGAAGGAAGGCAGCTTTGCCTGAGCCCCGAGCATGTATGGATGGCTCCTGGGGCAGTGATGCTCAACAGAAGCTGTTTCAGTTTCAGTTTCCCCATATTTGGGGACTATGGTGGTGGTGGCCAGGCATCCTCCTCATCCGACATATTGTGGTCCCTACCTCCAAACCTATTTTGTTCTATCCAGGTTCTCATTATTTTTCAAGATCCGAATCATATGTGTCCCTGAGAGGCGGGTTCTAATATTAGATCTGGTAGGATGACATACTCTTCAGTCTGAGCATTTTAACTTCCTTTAAGCTCCTGGATTCAAGGAAAGTGGTGGTGTTAGGATCTGATCACACTTGTCTCTGCCCTGCTCAGTTTTGGTAACCATCATCATTTCCTAGTTCCAGAACCTATTTGGACCAAGTTTAAGACCAAAGTAGGGACTAAGGGGGAAGATAGGCAATGCAGTGCAATCCGGCATTTAAAGATATTTACCCCTTGTTTGCCCTTGCTAGGCCCTGGCCATCCAGAGAGCCTGAACAAGACATAGGCCCTGTCCTCAGGGAGCAAATGCTTCTACTGGAAGGACCTTCTGTGTCTCTGAACCGGAATGAAAATGGAACTGCTGCAGAAAAAACCCCGTGCTGCAAAATGCTAACATCATCAGGCAGGTTGCTTCTGCAGTGCAATCTATAATCTCTGTGACTTTCAGAACCAAAAGAATTGCTATATGACTTTCTAAATTAAGCTTTAGCATTACTTTGGAAATTAACAAAGCATTCCTTCCCACAGACACTGTTCCCAAATTAAACATTTTGTGCTTGTACAGCTGTTCAAATGTTGGGGAATTGAAGATGAAAAGGTTCTTAGGAAGGGAAGAGAGGTGGGTGCCTGGAAAGGAGAGAGGAACACTGCAGGGGAGTTCTTGGAGGGGGAGCTGGAGGTCAGGTAGCAGAGATTATAGAATGGTTAGAGAAGTTTATAACCCAGTTAGTGAGTACATAAAATGTTTTTAAATTATTAGGTCTAGATAAATGTAGGTTAAGGGGGCCCATTATGATCAAGTATTTAAAGGCATACATTTAAGTGGAAAACTTGGGGAGTGGCTATCCCCCACCTCTAATCAGTAGGAGCCGGAGGAAACAGAGGAAATAAACAGAAACAGTCAAGATGGTATTTTAACTGTGGGTCACTGTGAGGCCCACTTTTCAAGATTTGACAACAGTTCAACACTAGAATGGGCCAGAGGATGGCTGGGCACTCTCCCCTGGGGGTATTTATGGAAAGAACAGAGCCTTTGGGTTCTGCAACATTGCAGGTTTCATCCAGTGTAGAGACAGAGGCATGTCGTGGATGAGCTAGCTCCCCAGGTTCTCTTCTAGACAGGGAAAGACAAGAACTCATCTAGGATCAGAGGCCTTTCACAGCAGCTGGAGTGAAATGGACAGCTGGAAGGCCCACAGTCCCCACTGGCCCACCTCCCACCACCACACCAGAGCCTCTTGCTTTAAGCCACCTCTGTGTCATTTGTTTCTTGAACTTGTCCCTAGATCTTCCCTTGCAAAGATGTGAGCCATTTTGGCAAATGGTGTTTTAGAAAGCCCTTGCTCACAAAAATTCTGTCCGCAATATTTGGATTGGCCTGCATTGTTTGGATTGGCTACCAGGCCTCTCATTTTCCATACAAGTCGTTTCCAACTTATCTCTGGGTCTCTTCCAGAGGGGCATGAATTATTTGCTGGTGATGTAACTTGAAACCCAGATTCCCCCTGGAAACCATTTTCATCGAGGTTGGCTGGGTGGTAAGGAATGGAAACGGGGACTGGAGCACGAGAGAGTAAAGAGGTAAAAAAGAAAAAAAAAAATTCCAGGTTTAGCCGCAGAGGATTTTCCAGGCAGCCAAGGGAGCAAGAGGCCCTGCCTTCAGCAAACAAAGGCCGAAGGCCCCAGAGGCACAGAGCTATGCTGGACACTGGCTGCGCCTGGCTCCCCTGTGGCTCCAGGGCACAGCCCTGGCGAGACTGTCCTCTGGTCGTGGCTGTGCCCTAGACAAGCTGTTTATCCCTGGGCCACTTACCCTGTCTGGGTCCCAATCTATTATCTGCAGGAGGAGGATATTCATTAAACATCTCCAAGTTTCCAATAAACTCTATGTTCTGTCATTTTGTATGGCCTTGCCAATTGGTTTTAAAGATTAAAGACACCTTTCACCAGTATGGTGCTTTATATCTTCTACACACTTGTCCTGTTTGATCTTCACAATTATGCTCTAAGACAGGTATGACAGAAATTATTTTCCTATTTTAGAGATTAAGAAACTGAGGATCTGGATGGTTAGACAGTGTACCGTCCATGGACAAGTGGAAATCCAGGACTGCAGCTCAGGTCTTCCAACTGGAGCTCGGTTATTCATCTTTGTGAGGGGTCCAGTGTGCCTTTAAAATCAGATAGCTATGGATCATCTCTCCAGAAAGATAAACTTGAGATTTTTTAGATGCTTAAGCTCAACATAGACACCGGGTAAAATTCCCCTACCTTTGGCCACCCTGATGAATTTTTGCAAATGCATGTATACCTTGCCTCTCTGACCAGATTGCGAGGTCCTTGGAGGTTCAGGCCATGTGTTTTCTCTTCCCTCCCACTCCCTCAGTGACTGCCGCAGAGCCAAACACCTAGCCAAGGTTGTTGCATTGCCAGGAAGAGGCCAGGCCAAGTAAAGAATGCAAACTAAGTAAGTGGGACAGATGTCTACTTCCACATTTGACCACTTGTCCTACAAGAACTGGTATCCTTGTACATGTTCTGCCCTAGGCAGTCCTCTGTCTGCCACCCTAGTCCCCGAGTCCTAGAACACAGCACAGTTTCCCATGGTGGCAGCAGCAATATCCTACTCCTCAACATGATTACCCAGGCACAAGATGGGCACATAGGCACGGAGAGACATGACCTCAGTGATCTCATACCCCAGGAATCTGATGTAAGTAAAAAAGGGAGACTGACTTCCTCAGCTGGGGAGGTAGAGGTGACTCTGTGGGAGCTTGAGAGGGAGGGTGGTACTAAAGCAGGAACAGCCCGGAGCATCTGAGGAAAGCCGCTGGGGACATCTGGGAGGCTAGAAGGAGAAAGTGGGAGGGGATGGTGGGCCTGGGGAATGCATCGATAAGGCTGAGCCCAAGGCCAGTGTAGCTTCTCTGACCACTTGTGCACACTTGGCACCAAGTCTCAGTGCAATCTTGCTTCATCTCCCTACAACTTTACCCAGTCCCTTCACCAGGACTACAAAGAGGAAACACTCAGTGCTAATCCAAAGGCCAGGAAAATTGACTAGATAAACAGAGATGGCCCCAATTTAAGACCTTTGTCCCATGATTACCCTGCCATCTCTTGTTATCCTGTATCTCAAGTCCTTATTTTCCCAGATGTGGTGGAGAAGGAAAAGGGTTCCAAGACTGTTGTAAGTGGGCCACTCCCAATAAATGAGACCATCCCATGCCCTGGGGACTGACTCAGTTGAACTTCACTGGTCATGAGAATCTGATTTTCTGACAAAGGAGGTCTCTGTCTCCCACCTTATAGATAACAATAACTCTACTATGAGAGGAATTCCAGGATGATAGAATATAAGAGAGAACTGGGACTCTGCAGATTACCTATTGATCCAATGACTTCATTTACAGATGAGGCGACTTAAGTTATGGTGATGACATCAGTGTCCAGGCCACTAGGAAGTTAGTGAAAGGCTAAATAAAGAACCCAGAAGTCTTGACCTAATATCACACTAGCCCTTATCTTACCTACACCGGCCCTTTTAAATGCCAAAGGTTTTCACCCAAGGGCAACTCTGAGCAACCTAAAGGAAGGAAGGTCTGAATTTGTGAAACTTCTCTGTGGGAACTACTGTTCTTCAGGAGAACTTTTTATGTCGCAGCCAGCACTGGAGACTCTGTCCCTACCTGCAACCTGCAGGGAGACAACAGAAATTTCTGTCCTAAAAGCCCTTCTGGCTGCCAAGCCTGCCCCCTCTGGCCAAACACAGTACCTGATCTCACCCAGGTGGATCTCCACCCACCCCACAGTCCTGGTACCTCCTCCTGGAACAAATGGGGTGATGCCCTGTCAGGTACAGCATCTTGCACAGACACTTCATAAATGTTCTACAAGTAAATAACTAAGGTTCCTACTCTTCTATACTGCCTTCAGTTCACCATTTCCAAAAGCATCCAACAAACTTACCTTCAACCTATGGATCAAATCAAGTCAAATAAGCAGACATTAATTGAGGTATTATAATGTCCAGATGCTAAGCTCTATGCAAAGACATGTCTGTGTCCCAGGAGAACTGGGGAAAACCAGGTGATATTGCATTTTAAGTTAATACCACAAGGTAACAATACAAGAAGTGCCGTAAAGAAAAAAAAAAAAAAGACCATTTGCAAAATTACTGGAGTAGATGATCTGTGCATTGGTACACAGAAAAAAAAAAGAACACTGGGAATTGAACAGTTCAGGGAAGTTTCTGGAGAAGGAAAAAAAAAAATCTCATCAGGACTTTGAAGAATGGGTATAATTCAGAGGAGTGGAGAGAAGGAAAGAGCATTCCAGAAATGAGGAACTGAGAAAAGACACACAAAAATAGAAAAATGCAAGTGCGTTGAGGGTAGTAAGTAATGCTAATTGCAGTAGCAGATGATGCTTATCATGTATCAGACACTGTTCTCAGCAGCTAACATTTTTTATTCTCTTGATTCTCATGCAATTCAAATTATTACTACTATCATCACATTTTTACAGTAGAGGAGACTGAGCCATAGAGAGGTTTTAAATAACTTCCCTGAGGGCACCGCTGGTGAGAGGCTGAGCTGTAATTGGAGCACAGAGCCCGCAGTCAGCCTCTGCTTCTCTCACTGGGGCTAGAAGATTTCTTGGAAAGGTATGTGGGGAGCAGATCACAGAGGATCTGGAATACCATGTTACAAACTTGGCTTGGTTTTGTGGGTAGTAGGAAATCCTTAAAAGTTCCTGAGCAGAGAAGTGCATCCACATTTAGGGTCTTAAGCGGAGACACACACAGGGAGGAATTCCTAAGGACGCTTTGATATTTTTAAAAACCATAGAGAAATAAATTAGCCCATACATAAAGATGTCCTTCCTTTTTATAAAGAGCCTTGTCCGGAGTTACTTCCAGTGGCCTCTTAGATCTTAAACTACTAGGGGATCGAATCCTTGATTGGTGGTACTGAGGGTACAACTAAAATGCCAAAGAGCCCTGAAATCTACCCAGGCATGTACTCAAAAGCTAAGGGCCGAGACAGGCTTAGAGGATAGTGTTTATTGATTTTTTAATTTTTTAATTTTTTTTTTTTTTTTTTTTGAGGATAGTGTTTATAGGGAGCTAGGAGACATCAGGTCGGGAGAGTGGGGAAGAATGGGGGAAGATGTCAGACAACAAGTGAGAGGTCAGCAAATGAGTTGGGACCTTGGGTGTGCAATTCAGCAATATCTTAGGCATGACTGAATCAAAGCTTCTGGAAGAGGAAAAAAATACTGTCAGTTATGTCCTTGATTATTTTGTAATAGCAGACGATCTCTTTAGTCACTTCCATCCTTTTATATGTTAAAAATGGAAAATCTTTTCTCACACACAGAATGCTTTTATTTCTTTTTCTTTTAGGACTTAATTTTGCTAATACATTCTATCAAGCACCATAAAGCTGAATTTGTTCTCATGACCATCCACTCTAATGAACGTGGGACAGATCAAGTAATAAGAATTTTGAAAGGCTGGTGATTGAAATAAGAGCATCTTTTTTATATTTTCCAGGAACTGTATGTACAAAGAAGCCTGCTCAAACCAATAGAGTAAAAACATTAGATAATTTGATTTCTGAGCAGAGATTAGATAATTGTCTTGGACGGGACTTTGGGAATGGTCACAGGAGATGAGGCATCATCCTGTTGGGAGGGTCTTTAGGGAATATTGGTTTTGTGTGAGTGTTGTTTGGCTCCTGAGTCACAAAACATGGGTTGTAGGACTGGCCTTCATCCAGGTTCCAGGAGAAAGTATGTATTTATCTTTGTGGTATTCAGTGTAACCATTGCCTTGATTTATGGCCACGCCTTCATGACCCCACTTTGGGAAATAGACTCCAAACCTGAGTTCCAAGCAGCTGTTTTATGTCCACGCACAGGAAGCTGACAGGTAAGCGATGTGGGGGTGGGTGAAATGGTTTGTGAATGCCCACATTTTGTTCCCTAAACATGTATTTTTGTTTGAAGAATGAGTTGATTAGTTTGTGTTTAAGTGAGGGCAAAAAGCACTCTAATGTAAGGAAATCAAATGCTGTGTAGACATCATCCCTCCAATCACATGTGTGGTGTTGATAAACTGTGACTGCTGGTCTTTCCTTCCTTTGCTATCTTCTCAGCGGCTACAATTTGAGAAGGCTTAAGCCGGTGCCTGACGCTGAGTCACTGCTGGCTGGCGCCGTGTGTAAGGGGTTTGGATATAATTTACATTCCCAGACCCAAGTCCTAGGAACCAAGTTACTACTTCCAAGCTCCTGTGTTCACCCAAATCCTTCCCTTTCAGCCATGTCTGGGGTAACTGCTCCCTAGAACTAACCTGGATACTACCTGTGTGGCTCCAGAGCCAAAGTTCTTTCTCTGTTGGCCCTTCCAATTCCCAGAGATTTGGTAAACTGTTACCCTGGTTTCCTCTCCTAAATTCTTACTTCTTGCCCTACCTGGAAGTCTGCTAGTCCTTCTAGAACTAGATACCCTACGCACCTTTCCAATGTGTTTGTCCCTTCTCCCCACTAGCTGGGGTTTTCTGTGATGTCAGGTCATGGAATGATTGTGCCTTGAGACAGGGCACATTTGTCTTATTGGACCCTCATGACTGATTCCTGTTGACTTAATTCAATGTCTCTCAACACGAGTGGAAACTCAAAGGGGTATTTTTGATTGTCACAGTTTTTGGGAGGGGCGCTAGTGGCATTTAGCAAGAGGGAAGCCAGGATGCCATTCTCCAATCATTTGTGTACCACAGGCACCTTAACCAAGAAATGTCATGTGTCCTGGGTAAGCTTCACAACTCACTCTAAATGTTTGTGTAGGGAAACCTGTTTATAATTATCTGGATGTGGAACTCAATCCCATTTTACTTGGAAATACAATTACTTTTGCATAGTTTTAATAGACATAGAGTTTTCCATAAATGCCCTCTAAGCATTTTTAAAGGAAGAGATTGTACTGTGTTTGGTTCAGAACTTTACCAGCAGAGTCACAATCTCAGAAAAGCACCTCACTGGCAGTGACATTGTTCTAGGGGTTTGAGTTGCCAGCACACCTGTCTCTGTCTACATTTGTCTCTGTCACACTCACTCTGATCTTGAAGCAATGGACTCCTTCATTCTGTCTTCTAGTCATCCCCAAGCATTCATATACTCCAATACATTTTGTTTTATTAAAAATTATTCCTCTCCCACCAGTATTTTTTCTTTATTTTGATACTTAGGACATTATATTGAAAATATGTGTTTAGGTAGTTTATTATCTATGAATTTCTTTTCAGGATAATAAATGGAGCTTAACAAAATGTTCATTTAAAATTAGGTCATTGGCTTTCCATGCTACCCAGGGAGGGGTCCATACAGCATTGTTCTATGTTCCTGTGATAACTTAAAGGGAAACTTCCACAATGTCTGCAGACCTTGGTGTCCTGCAAATGAAAGAGGAAGATATCATCAACTTCCCTGCAGCAGGAACCCACTTAAGTGGCACCAACTTTGACATCCAAATGGAACAGTACATCCAACAAAAGGAAAAGTAATGGCATCCACATCATAAATCTGAAGAGAATCTGGGAGAAGCTTCTGCTGGCAGTTCATGCCATTATTGCCATGAAAACCCAGTGGACGTCAATGTCATATCTTCTGGGAATACTGACCAGAGAGCTGTGCCGAAGTTTGCTGCTATTACTGGAGCCACTCCTATTGCTGGCTGCTTCACTCCTGGAAACTTTGCTAACCAGATCCAGGCAGCCTTCTGGGAGCCGAGACTTCTAGTGTTTACTGATCCCAGGGCTGACCACCAGCCTCTCACAAAGGTTCTTATGTTAACCTGCCTTTCATCACTCTATGTAACACAGACTCTCTGCTGGGCTATATGCACATTGCCATCCCTTACAACAACAAGGGAGCTCACTCAGTGGGTCTGATGTGGATGCTGGCCCAGGAATTTCTGTGCATGTGTGGCACCACTTTCCCTGTGATCACCCATGGGAGGTCATGCTGAGCTCTACTTCTACAAAAATCCTGAATACATTGAAAAGGAAGAGCAGGCTATTGCTGAAAAGGCTGTGACCAAGGAGGAATTTCAGGGTGAATGGACTGCTCCAGCTCCTGAGTCACCGTTGAAATTGCAGACTGGTCTGAAGGCATGCAGGTGTCCTCTGTGCCTACTCAGCAGTTCCCTACTGAAGACTGGAGCACTCAGCAGGCCACCAAAAACTGGTCTGCAACAACCACTGCTCAGACCACTGAATGGGTAGGAACAACCACTGAGTGGTCTTAAGCTGCTCTTCCACAAAGGCAAACAAAATGGAAATAAGGTTGAAGGAAAATAAACAGTTTCTTAAAAAAATAAAAAATCAGGTCATTGGGTTTAATCAGATTAAGAATCCTTGACCTAAGTGGATATTGTAGCAAGAATGTACTGAAGATGAGGTCAGTGCCTTCCCAGCAGAAAGCTGTGGCTGCCTATCAAGAGGTCTCATGGGTAGTGTCCCTTTGAAAAACTGATCATCTTCTAAATTTTATTGTTTGTCTTCATCAGGAACTCAGCAGTTTCCAGTATTAAAGATCGCTTGAATCAGGCAAATCCACGTGGTCACCTGTAGTCAACTTACAAATTTACATTGGAAGACATTTCTTCCCAGGGACTAAAAAGCTTATGTCTGCTGTCCAGGGCAGCCAAGTCCTAGGAACAAAATGAGCATGAATGCTGAGCAAAGAGCACACAGGATACTGAAGAGAGATCAGAAGAGGCACTCCAATCCCACAGCAGAGCATACTTCTCCAGCAGCCTCAAAGGGCAGGGTCTCTCTTCTGCATGGTGCTTGGGTTTTAACTTTCTGTAGCCCCATTGATTACTTCACCTTCTGTCCACACCTCCACTCACCTTCACACAGTCTTCCTCCAGGCAATGCACAATTCAATTGATGAAATACCTTCTATTACACGACATTCATTCTGGACCTACCTTCCTCTGATTACACCAAATCACCTACCTTGATTGGAATTTTGTGAGGTCCATGCATTTCAAAGTCTCTTGTTTTACTCCCACGTATGACTAATCATATCCATTGTCTGTGAATTTCACTAATTCAACTCAGAAGGTGACCTTATATCCATGATCTCCAAATTCATGGAAAGGCTGACTTTCTACTGTTGCCTCATGTCAGAAATGAGGGCTAACTCCCTCTCAGACTCTTTTCCTGCTCTGCACTAGTCCCTATAGCTGGGACACTTTTTCTGATTCTTATCTCAACTTGAAGAAGAATAGCCGTACCTCCCTTCAGCTTCCCACTGACCCCTTTCTGTGAAACTTCTAGCATAAATCAAGCTGGAGACCACCTGAATTATGACAGTAACTGATTAAGAGTCAGAAGAAATAATACAAGCTTCAGGGTATTTGTTTTGTGGGTTGAGGGGTTGATTTTTGGTTTGTTGCTTTTGAATAACGAACATTTCCTCAAGCTTTTCATGTCAATCACCCAAACCCTCTCGGTCCTTATTAGTGTTTTCTGTGCTCTTTGACTTCACAGAGCTAAAACTTCCATTATTACATTTGCATCAGTAAGAACCTCACTTTGCCTTTAAAAAGTTGCAGCCCATTCTTTCATTAAGCTTGTTGACTGAGTATGAAGAAGCCTCCCTCACCAAATCAAGTTTTTATGCTAGTGTTTTTCTGTAAGGCTTTAATTTAATGCCTTCCATTCTTCTCCATTAGAAGAAGATGGCAGTAAATATAGCACAAGTTCATAATTTTCTCTAGGTGTTTTTAAATATTGAATGAACATTAAACTGAAATTTAACTGTAAGAAATATCTGAAATTGTACCACATTTATTCATTCATTCAATTATTCATTACATGAACATTACATTAACCATCCATCATGTGGCAGACACTGTATTAGGCATTGGAGATTATAAGATAGTAAGTCATGGTTCCAATTCTCAAGGAATTCCCAGTTTAAATTTTTTTTTTTTAATTTTTATTTATTTATGATGGTCACAGAGAGAGAGAGAGGCAGAGACATAGGCAGAGGGAGAAGCAGGCTCCATGCACCGGGAGCCTGATGTGGGATTCGATCCTGGGTCTCCAGGATCGCGCCCTGGGCCAAAGGCAGGCGCCAAACCGCTGCGCCACCCAGGGATCCCGGAATTCCCAGTTTAAACAAGGAGAGACAGATATGTAAAAATAAAATTTCAATTCAATATAATGGATACTACTAAGGAAGTCTGATGAAAGTTCAGTGGTAGCACAAAAAAACTAAATGATCAACTCCAAAGGAGAAAGGCTAGAGAAGGTTCACAGAGGAAGGTACTTATACTGAGTTTTGAAGGAATGGTAGAAATTTTCCCACTAGACATAGGAAAGAGGAATATTTCAGAAAGATGGAAGAGCATGTGCTAATGTGCACAGGCAAGTAGCAACAATGCAGCTTCTGGGAACTGGAAGCAGTTTGATGGGGCTGGTGCCTAAGATAAGACCTCATAAAGATGAGGTTAGAAGGGCTAGATCCTAAATGGCCTTGAATCCCCTGACAAAGGGCTTGGATGTCATTCACTTGTCAGTGGACAGTAATTAATGAGTGCTAAATGGGGGAGTGACACAATCATAACTGTGTTAGATAAGATCACATTGGATTCCATGTGGATTGAAATGTGGGAAGACTAGAGGTAGGGAGTATACTGAAATAGCTGGCTGCCTAACTGAAGATACACGTTCCTCTTCTACAGTACAGACTGGATGCTAGGAAACATTTGCTTCACAAGGGTTGACATTTCCCATCTCTCTCCAATTGGAATCATGTCATTAGTTCTGCTAAAGGGATGTGAGTTAACGTGTGTAGGTCATTCTGAGCCAAGGGGGTTAAGTGAATCTACTCTATGCAGTTTTCATTTCCACAGCAAACCTGAGGGCCTTGTGTTGAAAACAGTTGTATCACAAGATGGAAGGAACCTGGATCCCTGAGTTAGAAAAGAGGTGCCCCAGAGAGCCACTGAGCCAATTATACTTAAGTTGAACTGCATGAATAAACAAATAAGCTTTTTTTGTGCTAAGCCACAGAGATCTAAATATTATTTTTTTTAAACTGTTGGATTACTCTAATGCAGGAGGAGCATTAGGAGATGTTTGCAATACTTGAGATAAAAATAAAAATTTCCCATGTTATATGCTGAAGTATAGGAGCCTTGAAGAAGATAAATGGAAGATAGAAGAAAGAGGGATAATAATTTTTTTTTAATTTTTATTTATTTATGATAGCCACACAGAGAGAGAGAGAGAGAGAGAGGCAAAGACATAGGCAGAGGGAGAAGCAGGCTCCATGCACCGGAAGCCCCATGTGGGACTCGATCCCAGGTCTCCAGGATCGCGCCCTGGGCCAAAGGCAGGCGCTAAACCTGCTGCGCCACCCAGGGATCCCAAGAGGGATAATAATTTATAGATAATATTAAGAAGACAGAAGATGATAGGATCTGGAGCATTGGGAGCAATATCTCCTTTGACAGGAGAAGGGAAGGAGTGAGGTCTCTATTTAAAACAGGAGAAAAAAATACAGCTATAGGTAAGCAATAAGAAGCTGCCTAGTGGCTACATTTTCTCTAAGAAGTAGGAGGTGAAGACATCTGCTGAGAAAGTGAGAGTAAAGGTTTGAGGAGCAAATAAATATTAATAGTAATTTCTGTGAAGAACAGGAGAGAGCTATATGTACAGAGATACTTGACAAGTGAAGGACTACCAGCCCAGATGATTGAATGAGTTTTCTCCAGCCCAGCTCATCATTCTGGGTGATGAGGAGTCAGAAAGGGGACAGAAAGGTGGATTTTAGTATTAATCCAAGATTAAAGAACTGCAGAATAGGTACATGTGCAAAACAAAGAAATGGTGGAAATTACCCAAAGTTAGGATAGGTTTCAGTGCTGTAACCAAGGACTCAACAATAATTTATCATTTAAACATGATAGAATCTTCACATTCTGGGTTCAATGGTGTAAACATATTCCACACTAGATGCAGGTGAAAAAAAAAAAAAAACAACACCTGGACAGAAGGCATACAGCAGCTTTTCAAGGACTCTGAAAATCAAGTAGTAGCTGCTATTAGGGAAGAAGACTTGAATTTGAAGTACCATCAAACTGGTGGTGAGCTTATTATCTTTTTCCTCCAATATATCAGATTGAACTGTAAGCAACACAAAACCTGAATGTGAACATCTGCACAGACAGAAGGAGCTCCAGGAGAAGCTGTCTAGTTCTGGCTCAAAGAGCAAGGAAGAGCCTCCTAATGCTCAGAATGAAGGAAAACTCCCTCTCTCCCACCCTTTTATCTTTTCTTCATTCTTTCATACTTCAGCCTCTAAGAAATTCCAGGATGGCAGTGGCAGTGGCAGCAACTGTGGTGACAACTGATCTACAGGATTCTAAAATGCTGAGGGAGGGGAGCCTTTCTCCCGGATCAGAGGAGCTATGATTCTCAGAGGGTGAGACAAACACCCATTACTTTTTTTTTTTTTTTTCACCCATTACTTTTTGTCTTCTCTGTGTCCTCCTACTGGTTAGCCATGGGTATCATTGTAGTTGCAAAAAGTGTGCAACAGGGCAGCCCCTGTGGCAAAGCGGTTTAGCGCCGCCTGCAGCTTGAGGTGTGATCCTGGAGACTCGGGATCGAGTCCCACATCGGGCTCCCTGCGTGGAGCCTGCTTCTTCCTCTGCCTGTGTCTCTGTCTGTCATGAATAAATAAATAAAATCTTTTTAAAAAAGGGGGGGGTGTAACAGAGTGGATAAATATAGTCCCAATTCTGGTTGGAGAACTCCAGGTAACCAGAAAATACTGAAGAGATTATCATAGGGAGGAGATTGGGAAAGTAGCCCCACAAAGTTGCTTCTGAACTCCTGAGCTCATTTCCAAGTGTACATTCATGGATCTGGCCCTAAACAGCATGCTATAGATCATAAGAACTGGTCTATGACCATTGCCAGGGTCCCAAACTAGCCACTGGAGGGTTCACATGCAAGACAGATCTAAATAGCATTGAGAAAGCTTTACAATTAGACATTACATTGAAACCACAGAAAGCTGGTTGGAACTTGTACCTGAACCAAACTGGGTTGGCTGTGTGTTAAAACAAAATAAATACTCAAAATCCCATAAAATAATATTCAGAATGTCCAAGATACAATCCAAAGTAACCAACATATAAAGAACCAGGGAAATCTCAACCCTGTGTGGCAAAAGATAATCAATATAAGCCAATGCTAAGATGACACACATGTAGGAATTATCTGATAAAAACTTTCAAGCAACTATTATAAAAAATACTCCAAAAAATAAAAGTCAAAGTTAAATATAAAAAGCTAAAAAGTCTTAGCAAAGAAATTAAAGCTATAAAGAAAAAACAAAGAGCAATTTTAGAATTAAAAAATATAAAATGGAGGGATCCCTGGGTGGTGCAGAGGTTTGGCACCTGCCTTTGGCCCAGGGCGCGATCCTGGAGACCCGGGATCGAATCCCATGTCGGGCTCCCAGTGCATGGAGCCTGCTTCTCCCTCTGCCTGTGTCTCTGCCTCTCTCTCTCTCTCTCTCTCTGTGTGTGTGTGTGTGACTATCATAAATAAATAAAAATTTATTTAAAAAAGAATAAAATATATAAAATGGAAAAAAGAAACCTTACTAAATGGACTCAACAGTAGAATAGAGATGGCAGAGGAAAGTATAAGTGAACTTAAAGATCAATAGCATTTGCCCAAAGTGAACAAGAGGAGTTGTTTTTTTTTTTTTTTTTTTTTTTTGGTTTTTTGTTTGATTTGTTTTGTTTAAGAATAGAGCTTCAGACCTCTGTGAAATGATACCATGAGATCTAGCATTGATGTCATTAGAGTTCCACAGGAAAGGATAAAAGTAGTGTAGAAAATGTATCTGAAGAAATGATAACTAGAAATTTCCCAAATTTTGTCAAAGGCATAAATCTACAGACTCAAAAGAGCTCAGCAGACTGCAACAGGATAAGTCTAAAGAAATCTGTGCCCAGATACATTATAGGCAAACCTATAAACTAACCACAAAGACAAACACTTGAAGGTGGCCAGAGGAAATGGACATATTACTTATAGGCAAAAAACAATTCAAATGACTGTGGAATTCTTATCAGAAACTATGGAGGACAGAAGGAAGTAGAACAATATTCATAAAGTACTAAAAGAGAAACCACTGTCAAACCAGAATTCTATATACAGTAAAATATCCTTAGGAAGGAAGGTAAGATAAAGAATTCCTTCTTCAATGAAGGAAAACTAAAAGCCAGTAGACCTGCTCAAAAATAACTGCTAAAGAAAGTCCTTCAGACAAAAGGAAAATGTTACCAAAAGGAAACTTGGGACATCAGAAATGAAGAGAGAGTACCACAAATAGCAAATATATGGGTAAATATAAGAGAGCATTCTCCTCTTGAGTTCTTTCAAATGCTTTTCTAAAGCAAACATTAGAGAATACCTAAAACTGAATAAAAATGAAAACATAACATACAAAATGTGGATGCAATTAAAGCATTGCTCAGAGAGATATTTATAGTATAAATGCTTATATTGGCAACAATGAAGGTTCTCAAATCAATATTCTAAACTCTACCTTGAGAAACTTAAAAAAAGATGAGTAAAACAAAACTCAAATAAGCAGGATGGAAAAAATAAATATAAGAGCAAAAAACCCAATTAAATTGAAAACAAAACCAATAGAAAAAAAATCAATGAGATCAAAAGCTCAACAAAACTGATAAATCTTTAGCAAGAGAACGAAATTGCCACTAACAGGAGTGAAAGAGGGGATATGACTATAGACCTTGCAGACACTAAAAAGAATAATGAGGGAATACAGTGAAGAACAACTTTACACACAAAATTTCAACAACTTAGATGAGATAGACTAACTTCTTTAACCTGCTTAGTAGTATAGCTATTAAAGAATTTGAATTCATAGTTTAAAATCTTCAAAAAAAGAAAGCTCCACACCCAGATGGTTTCACTGGTGAATTTGCAAAATGTTGAAAGCAGAAATAACATAATTTCTGCACAATTTCTTCTAGAAAATAGAAGAGGAAGGAACATTTCCCAACTTACTTTATGAGACCAGCATTATCTTGATACCAAAAAAAAAAAAAGACTAGAGATGAACATACTCCATAATCAGAAACACAAAATCCCAAAAGATATTAGTAAATTGAATCCAGTAATATACAGAAAGAATAATATAGCACAATCAAGGTCATTTATTCTGGTAATGTGATATTGGTTCAATATCTCAAAATTACACAATGTAATCCATCATATTAATACCAAAAACGATGAAAAGGCAAACTCCAGACAGAAAATATTTGCAAAACAGAACATTTATCTGACAAAGGACTTATATTCAAAATATATATAAATATATAAATATAAATATACCTCTCAAGATATGACAGAGACAAATTGGACAAAAGATTTGAGCAAATATTTTACCAAAAAAGGTATATTGATAGCCACAAGCTCATGAAAAGATGTCTCAAATCCTTAGCCATTGGGAAAATACAAATTAAAACTACAGTTTACTCAGAAGGGTGGCTGAAATTAACAATATTGGCAATATTAAGCCTTGGTGAATGTAGAGCAATCGGGGTCCTCATACATTCTAAGCAGGAGTGCAAAATGGTAGAGCCACTTTGAAATCAGTTTAGCAGTTTTTTAGAAAATTAAACACATACCTACCATATGGTTCAACCATTTCACTCCTAGATATCTACTCAAGAAAAATGAAGACACGTCCTCACAAAACTTGTATATGAATATTTATAGCTTAAGCATTCATTATAGCCACAAATGTAGTAATACAAATGTCCAACATCTAGTGAATGGAAAATCAAATTATAGTATATCCATGCAAAGGGCTATTACCCAGTACTTAAGAGTAAGAATAAGCTATTGATACACATAACAGCATGGATGAAACTCAAAAACACCATGCTTGATGGAAGAAACTAACCACAAAAAGCAACATACTATATGATTCCATTTATATGAAATTCTAGATAAAGGCAAAACTATGACCTGAGGCAGATGATTGGTTCCCTGGGGTCAAGGATAGGCTGCAAAAGGGCAGATGAGCACTTTTTGTGGGTAATAGAAGTGTTCTAAAACTGGATTGGAGAGGGAGGCTGGATGCATGTCTATATACACATATACATGCAATTTACCAAAGTTCATCAAACTATACACCTAAAACGGGTGCATTTTATTATATATAAATCATGCCATAATGCAAATGCAAATAAAAATGAAGTTTAAGTAAAGAAGTTTTCGTGTGAAGCCTGAGAGAATTCAATGCCAGCAGCTGTGAACCGAAAGAAACACTAGGAAGTCCTTCTGGCTGAAAAAGATGACCCCAGCTGGTAGCATGGAAGGGCACTAGAAAGGGTAAATGCATGGTTAAATATAAAGTAGTGACTGTTTACATCAAAACAATAATGAAAGTAGAAGTAAGATGACAACAATAGCACGAATGGTGGAGGGCTCTAAATACAGTTAATCTGTTGCAAGTGTCCTTGCCTTATTTAGGAAGTGATAAAATGAAAAGTACTCATCTAAAGTAGACTGTAATACATCAAGGATGCCTGTTGTAGTCTCTAGCATAACAACTGAAGGAACTATGTCAGATGTATAACTAGAAAATGAAAAAAGAGATATAGAATGATAAAAGATGTTTTCATAATGCAGAAGAAGGCAGGAAATGAGAAATAAAGGAACAAAGTACAAGAGGATATATAACAAGATGTTAGACTCAAACCATAGCATTAATTATTAATTATTTTAAATGTCAGTGGTAATCCAATTAAAAGACAGTTTGTCGGACCAAATTTTTAAAAAGGCAAAACCCAGCTATATGTTCTTTATTTACTGGAGTCACACCTTAAGTAAAAAGATAAGAGAAAATGTGAAAATAAAAGGATGAGAAAGGTATCCTACCCAAACACTAGTCAAAGTAAATCTGATGTAGCTAAAGTAATATCAGCAAAGCAGACTTTGAGGTAAGAAGGATTGCTAAAGACTAAAAGGGATTTTTCATAATTATAGGAAGATATTTTAAAATACTGTTTCTGTCTTCCTTTCTTGTGTTAAGTGCCATAATTATCTAATAATAGAATAACTACCTACAGGTAAGATGATGATTTTAAAATGCCTTGTCATTTCAAGTACAAAAGTATGATAAAACTGATTTTTAAAAAATATTGCCCATGTATTCATGACATTAGACTTTCAAAAGTGACACCTTGATCACCAAGGGTTTTATTTGTGCCTATACCACTAACATGTGTAAAAATATTCACTGTATCTGTCCTGTTTTATAGTCTATTTCTATTTCCTCTTTATTCTTCTGAAATCATGGGAAATGAATTCACTCAGAAAACAAGAGTTAGTTAGCACCACCAAAACAAACCAATTTCATTAGCTTTGTGAAAATAGTTTGGGGCAAGACCTTCAACAGCTATTCGGTGTCTTGATCAGAGTTCAGTTATTATTTGTCTTTAAAAAAACTTTACTGTAACCTCATATTCAGCTATTTTTTCCTAGGTCCACACCTAGCTACTAATATATCCTTAAATAGAAAGTAATGAATGCAAAGCTATAGAATTTTATATAAATGTCAGGGTCTGTTACTGTTTTTCACCAAACTCTGAATGTCATCATTCAGAAACCACATATGGCTCAGTGAGGTGCTTTTGTTCATAAAAAACCATTCAGTTTTTCTCAGGGAGTTGTAGCCAGCCGTAGAGATACTCTCTAAACGTTGAACAGGGCGCTATTCAGATAGATCTCTGTGTCGGATAAGCAGAATGAGTCCATCATTCAACAACTTCATTTGAATAAGGACGAACAACAAACAACAACAAAATGGAAGGGCAGTCATTGCTAAGCCTTGATGTGTTATAAGCTGGTCAAACTAAAATTAACTGCACAGCACACTGAGACTGGGGGATTTGGGAAAGATGTGGCCAGACTGTAGGGTCCCCAGAACAGGGAGGAGCTCAGATTTCTGGGCCACGGAGCAAGAGGGAGCTGGGGAAGGGAGCATAAAAACCTTTACCTTACTCTCCTCCCTCTTTTCACCTCTGGCCAATACTCCCAATTGGTCAAAAACAACTGGAAACCAGAAAGCAGGTTGGGATAGCCTTTCCAAGACAGAGTAAGATGGAGAAGAACAGAGAGGGCTTCTGGATGGGCATAGGGAAGCTATCAGGCACTGGAGTCTGCTGCAACTGTCTAGGTTAAGATCATCTGCTGAATTTGAATCTCAGTTCTGCCATAAACTGTGTGCTATGTTACTTTGTGGAAGCCACTTAGCTGCTCTGAACCACAGTGTCCTATTCTGTTAAAATAAGGGGAAAATACCTACCCCTCAGACTTATTGTGAGGATAGGGTTAATACTGGTAACATTTAGAACAGTGCCTGGCACACAATAAAGCTAGACAAATGATGTCACCTTCCCTTCTCCATTAAATATATTCTCTGCTTGCCTAGAGAGGGACTTTCCTTTCAATGTTAGCATGCTTTAGAAAAATCCTCTTATTCCTAAAGGCCCTAGGGAAGTGTCAGGATCATTCCTATGTCAGATACATTACAATAATAATTGCCTTAGTCGGGGTATTATTTAAGCAGAAAAACATTTTTTATTCTTGAGAAATGTTGCATATACTACAAGGGACTAATTTGGCCCTTAGCAAATAACTCAATATGAATTCCCACTTATTTACCAGAAGCGGCAGTTTATTTCCTTGGACTGCTAGACACTGACATCAGCTGTACCCTATTTGTTTGTGTCAGGTAATGAGATGCTCTGCACGCAGAACGCTTTTATTTAAGGAGGCTCAGAAGGCTTGCTATAAGCCAATTGTTCATTCCAAGGATTAGAAGAACACTTTTTTTATTGTAAATTGCACACCAATTTGCAATGCCATTTCCAAGTTCTGATGGAAAGTCTATACTGTATTCCTATAATCATCTAATGTTTTTATCTATGATCCCTCAAGCTGGCATATTTTCTGCTATTCCATTCACCCAGATTAATTCCAAAACAATGATGGTTGCCCAGCTTGGCAAGACCTCCAGAGGAGTCTGGACCATGCCCAGGCTGCAGGCTTCTCCTGTGGGGTGCTCTGATGACAAGGGCAAAAATGGAAAGTATTGAGTGCAGTATTGAGAAAGGCTCACAGGGTGATAATGCTTACTTACATGTATATCCACTTTCTACTTTACTAAGCAATTTCACAGCCCCTCTATTGATTAATGTTTACCTCCTTGCTTTATATAGATGGGAAAACTGACATTCTGAGATGTTAAATAGCTTGCTCAAGGCCTTCCACAATTTGGGGGATTAGAATATAGGGCTTCTGGTTCTAACGTACTTGTCTGGGGATGAAAAAGTATGCTTACATTCTAGAGTAATCTGCTGACTGCCCAACATCTTTAAAGGAATAAGACCAGATCATCAGAGCTTCACCCTTAAAAAAGAAAGCAGACTTTAGAGTTTACTTATTTGCCTGACAAGAAGACACTCATTGGAAAAACAACAACAACAACAACAACAACAACACACTGACTAGCTTGCTGAGGTGGAAAAGTCATAATTTTGCTTTAGAAAAGCATAAGAGATTCAAGGTATTTATGCTAATTAAGCACTGAAAATTAATGTTCTAGATAGAATGGAGCCAGTCCAAAGGCCTTACCTGATTGGTTAAAACAAGCCCCATTGTTTATAGGTGTGGAGAGCCTTTGGGTGGGCCCAGTAAGGCTCTAGATGGGGGGGGGGGGGGGGTGTCACTAGAAGTTGATATTTTTTCTTTCTTTTTAAAGATTTTATTTATTTATTCATTAGAGACACACACAGAGAGAGGCAGAGACATAGAGGAGGAGGCAGGCCCCTCTCAGGGAAACCGAGGTGGGACTCGATCTCAGGACTGTGGCACCACGCCCTGAGCCAAAGGCAGGCGCTCAACTGCTGAGCCACCCAGGCATCCCTGGTATTTCTTTTTCACCTCCAGCTAGTTACAATAGTTAAGCACAGAGACCAGGTTGACATCTCAAACCCTCAAACTTCTCAGACGTTCATCAGAATCACACCAATGGATTGCAGAAACAGATTGCTGGGCCCAACCTGAGTTTCTGACTCAGTAGCTTTGGCATACAGTCTTGGAATCTGTATTTTTAACAAGTTCCCAAATGAAGCTTTGCAGTTGATCCAGGGTCCATGCTTTGAGAACGACTATCTTAGTTACATAATTCTGAAAAGGTGGAGTTTTAATTTTAAGCCTCCTTGACAGCAACCTCCTCTTTAAGATCTAACTACCAGATGACTCCCTCACAGCCAAGACAGACAAAGGTCTCTCCTGATAATAACCTTTACATTCTTCCTATGGAAGACCTGCCTCTTTTTCCAACAGTAGTTCTCAAAGAAGGGAACCATTTTTATGGAGCAGGAGGGAATGAAGAAATTGCTCATGGAATCCAAAGTCAACACAACTCATACCAAAACCTCATATCCATAGCTCTTTATTTCCCTTCTTTGGGAGGAATCAATACTGAATTATTTGACTTGCTGTTTTAAAAAACAGCATTACATGCATTGATTGAGTTTCATGACATTTAGAGTTCGCTTTTTATTACTTTACCCTTCCTGATCAATAATCATTTTTTCCATGCTCATAACTTTATTCTATCTAATTTTTGTGTGCAATTTGATGTTTTTCTACTATGACTCAGCCAGATAGTTTTCCAAACTTAGAGCTTTCCTTGTAAGAATCCAACGTTCTCTAGCTGTACCTTCTTTGTTCCTTTGTTGGCCACATATCCCCCACTGCCCCATGCAGTGGATTAGTGTCTATAGAGAGAAGGAGATTATTATAAAGCTTTGTTTTCCTCATACCACCAGTCCAGGTCCTGCTCATAATAGGTGCTCAATAGATACTGGTTTGGACTCACTGGAGTTTAAAATCAGGTAAGTCTTAGCTGATTCTTTTTTATTCACATAAGTAAAATTCATACTTTTTGGCATATTTCTGAATCATAGAGGCATGTAACCACCACCACAATTAAAATACAAAAGTATTCCATTACACTAAATAAACTTCTTTATACACGCTACCCCTTTGTAGTCAAAAACTCCCCTTTCCCTTAGTCCCTGGCAACCACTAGTCAGTTCTTGGTCACTATAGATTTGCTCTTTCCTGAATGCCATATAAAAGTGATCATGTGGTAAGTAGCTTTGGATCTGTCTTGTTCCAATTAGAAAAATGCATATGAAAGTCATCCATTTTGGTGCATGTATCAGTAGTTGACTCTTCATTGCTGAGTAGCCATTGTAGGCTGTCCAATTGTTTGTTTATTCATTCACGAGTTGAAAGATAGTTAGGTTGTTTCCAATTTTTGGCAATTATGAATAAAGCTGTTGTATATATTTGCACATGGGGTTTTATGTGAACATAAATTTTCATTTCTTTTCAATGAACACCTAAGATGGGATTTTTGCATGTTATGACAAATGTATATATAATTTTATAAGAAACTTTTAAGTTTTCTTATAAAGGAGCTGTACCATTTCATAGTATTCTTATTGGCAATGTATAAGATTTGCAGTTACTCTGCATCCTCATTAGCTCTTGGAATTGTCAGTTTGTGTTAGACGTTCTGAAAGGAATTTAATGTTATTTCATTACAGTATTAATTGGCATTTCCCTAATAAATAATGATACTGAGTATCTTTCCATGTGTTTATTTGTCATCTATGTATTATCTTTTATGACACAATGTATTCAAATCTTTTACCTAATTTTTTATTTTTAAAATATTTTATTTATTTATTTATTTATTTATTTATTTATTTGAGAGAGAGAGAGAGAGAGAGCAAGTTGGGGGAGGAGCAGAGGGAGAAGGACAAGCAGATTCTATGCTGAGCAGAGACCCTGTCTCAGGTCTCGATCTCATGACCCCCTATGGAGCTACCCAGGTGCCCCTACGTATTTTTTTTAGTTGAGTTGTTTGCTTACTGTTGAGTTTTGAGAATTTTATGTGTTTTGGATATTAGTCCTTTGATGTGTTGTGTACAAATATTTTCCCCCAGTCTGCAACTTATCTTTCATTCTCTTAATGTCTGTGCAAAGCAAAATTTTAAATTTTGATCAAGTCCCATTTATTAATTTTTTCTTTTAGGGATCATGCTTGTCTTGTTCTAAGAACCCTGCCTAACTCAAGTTCATCATGATTTCCACCTATTGTTTCTTCTAAAAGTTTTATAGTTTTACATTTTATATTTAGCTCTGAGCTAATTTTTGTGTAAGGTTTAGAGTATAGCCTGAAGTTCACTTTTATGTTTACTGGCATCCAACCTTTTGTTGAGTTGGACAAGCACTTTTGGGTTCTCTATTCTGTTCTACCGTACATTCTTCTATGTATCTTTCTTTTCACCAATACCACACAGTTTTAATACTTTACCTTTTTAGTAAGTCTTGAAGCCAAGTAGTATGATTCTTCCAACCTTGTTCTTTTCCAGAACCGTTTTGACCATTTTAATTCTTTTGCCTTTCCAGATAAATTTTAGAGCCAGATTGTGAATATCCAAAAAGTTCTACTCTCTCTTGGTTTTTAACCTAAACTGTTTACTTTGGCTGACCTGTGGTTCTCAAATTTTAATGTGCTTAAGAATTATAAAAATGCATGTACTTGGGCCTGACTCAGAATATTCCCATTCAATAGTTTTGCCAGGAGCCTGGGCACTTGCATTTTTAACATTATCCATAAAACTATCTGATATACATGGTCACAGACCATGATTTGAGAAACATGGTCCTGACTGCCTGGAACCTAGGAAACTCTCCACAGGCTTTGAAGAATCTATAAATATTACATCCACAAACTTGGTGAAAGGATATAGCTTTGCGTTCACAGTTAAATCTAACAGCTAAGAATATACCTCATACAATATTATGGCCAATCAGCATTGTAGAACCTGTGCTGAAACACAAACCAGAACCTCAAAGATGTCTAACTGTCCTTCTTCAGATGATGAGAATAATAATGTGGCTTTCCATGTCCCATGAGTAGCTCTTCTGCAATATTTATCCCATGGACCAATTCCATGAACATTTTCTTATACTCAGGACAAAAATTTTTTCCAAAGATTTTATTTATTTATTCATGAGAGACACACAGAGAGAGGCAGAGATACAGGCAGAGGGAGAAGCAGGCTTCCTGCAGAGAACTTGATGCAGGGCTGTATCCCAGGACTTCGGGACCACTCCCTGAGCCAAAGGCAGACACTCAACCACTGAGCCACCCAGGCATCCCTCTCAGGACAAAATTCTCAAACCATTTTCAAACAAGGAGAAACTAGATTGGAAAGATGTATAAGCCAAGTAAGAGAGTTGCAAGGAAAAACATTAATCAAATGAATAGACTCTCTAGAGAAAAATTAGATTAATGACCATAAATACTAACTTTGTTTTACATTGAAATATGGATTGACCAGCTTGCTCCGGGAATTGGACATTCTTGCTAATTTGATTTTCTGGGTAATAAGAGATGGAAGGTTAACTGGAAAAACCTTCCAGTAGAAAACCTTTCTAAAATGAATTAATGCACTTCCCATGTTAATTTATTATTAAGTGTTCATTGCCTTGCTTGTTTCCTAAAGGTAGGAAATAACAATATAGAAAAGACCAACGTGAATTTTAGAGGCTTCTCACAGGCCCCTAGACCAAGAGGCTCACTGAATGAATACTCCTGGCAAAGAGGTGGGAAGAAATTAATAAATTATTCTAGAATGCCACCAGGGAAATAAGCTCCTTTCCAGGTGTTAATTGCTTTGCTAATTGCTTAGTTAATTGCCATGGCCACATATAATGGGAAGTGGAGAGTAACCAGTTAGAGGGAGACAAACCTTCAAACTGAGAAGAACTATCTCAAAAGAACTGGAATTAGAAAGCTTCATGAAGATTCCTGGCATATTAGCTCCCATTGGGAGAAAATAGAGGGTGATTCCTCCCAGCAAAAGACCTTTCTTTGGTTAAAATTTTATCCAGTAAACTGGATGAAACTTCCAGTAGGATTTCTTGAGGCACCACAGGGAGGCTTGATGACTCTTTCTTTAATGGGCAGTGTAGTCTAGGAGTTCCTAGGAAGACGGAGAGTCAGGCTGCTTTGATCTACTGGGAGTCAGGCTGCTTTGATCTACACTGGCTTTACTGCCTACTCTCTCGATAGGACCTTGGAAAAGTCACTGCACTTCTCTATTCTTCGACTTCACCATCTGCAAAATGGGGCTAACAACAGTAAGTTGATTGAACTCATTAATCAAAAGGCACAAAGCAGCTGGATGTATAAAAAGCAATATCCACCTGTATACTGCCTGCAGGAGACTCATTTCAGCTCTCGAGACACACATAGGTTTAAAGTGAAAGGATGGGAGATGACACTCTAAGCAAATATAAATAAAAAGAAGGTGGCTGTATCCATACTTAATTAAACAAAATAGATTTCAAGCCAAAAAAGGGTAAAAGAAGACAAAGAAGGTCATACATAAAGATGTCTACACATCAAAAAGATGTAACAACTATAAATATATACATTCCTAACACCTGAGCACTAAAATATATTAAGCAATTAATAATAGATATCAAGGGAGCAGTAGACAACAGTGCAAAATCATAGAGGACTTTGATACTCCACTATTAACAATAGATAGGCCACCCAGAAAGAAAATCAACAAAGAATTTATATGGAACTGAACCATACTTTAGAATAACTGGACTTGATAGACATATACAGAATCTTGCATCCAACAGCAACAGAATACACATTCTTTTCAAGTGCACATAGAACATTCTCCAGGATAGATCATATAATAGGCCACAAAACAAATCTTAGCAAATTTAAGATTGAAATCATACCAATCGGGCAGCCCAGGTGGCTCAGTGATTTAGCGCCACCTTCACCTGGAGACCTAGGATCGAGTCCCACTTCGGGCTCCCTGCGTGGAGCTTGCTTCTCCCTCTGCCTCTCTCTCTCTCTCAATCTGTCTCTCATGAATAAATACGTAAAATCTCAAAACAAAAATCATCTTTTCTGACCACAATGGTATGAAACTAGAAATCAACAGGAGGAAAGTGAGATCTACAAATGCGTGGAAACTGAACAACATACTTCTAAACGCCCCTGGGTCAAAGCAGAAATCAAAAAGGAAATAAAAAATGACCTCAAAACAAATGAATATGAAAAGACAACATATTATATAAGCAGTTCTGAGAGGCAAGTTTATAGGGATAAATGTATATATTAAGAAATTAGAAAGATCTCAGATAGATACCTAACTTTGCACCTCAAGGGACTAGAAAAAAAGAACAAATCAAGCCCAAAGCTATCAGAAGGAAGGAAATAATAAGGATTAGGGTAGAAATTATTTATTTATTTTGAAATAATTTACTTATTTATTCATGAGACACGGAGAGATTGGCAGAGACACAGGCAGAAGGAAAAGCAGGCTCCCTTCAGGAAGCCTGATGTGGAACTTGATCCCAGGACCCCAGGATCACAACCTGAGCCAAAGGCAGATGCTCAACCACTGAGCCACCCAGGCAACCCAGGGTAGGAATAATTTTAATAGAGACCAGAAAATCAATAGAAAATTTCAACAAAACTAAGAGCTGGATCTTTGAAAAGATAAATAAAACTGACAAACTTTTAGATTTGACAAACTAAGAAAAAGGAGATAAGACTCAAGTAAATGAAATTGGAAATGCAAAAGGAGACTTTACAACTGATACTACAGAAATATGTACAATCATAGGCCAAGAAATTACAAAACCTAGATGAAATGGATACATTTCTAGAAACACACAACCTACCAAGACTGAATCAGGAATAGAAAATCTGAACAGATTGATAACAAGTAATCAAACTCCCAACCCAGAAAATTCCAGGACCAGATGGCTTCACTGGAGAATTCTACCAACATTTAAAGAATTAACATCACTCCTTCTCAAACTCTTTTAAAATATCAAGGAGAAGGGAACACTTCCAAACTCATTCTTTGAAACTAAAACCAGATAAGGACCACAAGAAAAAAATGTATAGACCAACATCCCTGATAAATACAGATACAGAAATTATGAACAAAGTATTAGTAGACTGAATTCAAGAACACATTAAAAGGATTACATACTATTATGACCAGGTAAGATTTATCCCTGGGATATAAAGATGATCTGACATATGCAAAACAATACATGTAGTACATCATGCCAGTAAAATGAAAGATAAAAATCACATGATTATCTCCATAGATGCAGAAGAAACATTTGACAAAACACTACATTTTTTAATGATAAAAGCCTTAACAGACAGGTATAGAAGGAACATACCTCAACATAACAAAGGCCATATAAGACAAACCCACCGCTAACATTATACTCAATGGAGAGTAATTGAAAGCATTTCCCCTAAGATCAGGAACAAGGCAATGATGCCCCACTCTCACCCCTTACCGCTCCCCTGGAAGTCCTAGCTAGGGCAATCAGGCAAGACAAAGAAGTAAAAGGCATCTAAATTGGAAAGGAACAAAGTAAAATTGTCATTATTTGCTGATATTATTCTGTATGTAGAGAATCCCAAAGAATCAGCCGAAAAACTATTACTCAGTAACTCCAGTAAGAAGAATACAAAATCAACATAGAGAAATCACTTGCATTCTTTTATATTAGTAATGAAGCATCAGAAAAAGGAATAAAACCATCCCATTTACAATAGCATCAAAACAATAAAATATTTAGGAATAAACTTAACTAAGGAAGTAAAAGATCTAGGTAGTTGAAAACTACAAAACTTTGTTGACAAAAGCTGAAGAGGACACAAATAAAAAGACATCCTGTGTTCCATGGATCAGTAGAATTAATATCATTAAAATGGCCCTACTACCCAAAGCCATCTATATATTTGACACAATCCCCATCAAAATACCAAAGGCATTCTTCACAGTAAATAAATTATAGAGATCTGATGCACAGTATTGTGTATATAGACAATACTATTGTACTGTAATTATGTAGTGTGATAAATATTGCTACATTAGTAGTCATATTACATCATATAAAGTACCGAAGTAACACACTGTACACCTTAAACTTACACAATAATAAATATCAAATTTATCAAATTTTAAAGATTTATTTATTTCTTTTAGGGAGAGAGAGGGTGCACATGATTGGGGAAAGGGCAGAGGGAGAGAGACCAACAGACTTCCTGCTGAGCACAGAGCCTAACTCGGGGCTCATCCCAGGACCCAGAGATCATGACTTGAGCCAAAGTCAGATGCTTAATCAACTGAGCCACCCAGATGCCCTTCAATTTTTTAAAAAAGCTAAAAAAAAAAAAATCCAAAAAAAAAAAAAAAAAGCAGCAGCAGCACAACCTACTCCACTGAATACTGAGGAGCACATGTTCTCTTCACATCCTAGAAAGATAGCTTCCCCATAAGATTAAATGCTTTATTTTACAGACAAGGGCTTCCTCCTTCCACTTCAAACTAGATTCTTAGGCCCCCCGTTGAGACATTACCCCATAAAGCTTGGTCAAGCAAGGATATGTGACCGTGCTATCAGGAAAGCAGAGCCTGAGCCCGCTGGAGCCTGTGGGGGGGCATAGAGACCTTCTGCTCAGATTCTTCCTTCAACATAGAACTTACCGCTGCCTGCAGCTGAGGGGCAAGGCCATGTTCTTGCCAGGCAGCCCCAGTCGAGGGCTGAGCATGACAGGGCCAGGGCCTGGCCACTTTTACCACATGCAGGACTCCTCTAACAGGCCATCTTTGATGCAGAGCTCCCACGGGGCTGGCCAAGACTGTCAGATCTGCATTGCAGCCTGATGCTCTTGATTCCTAATTCTGCTTCCTTCCCTCCCTCATTTCCCAGACATCAGACCTGCATCATGGTCTAAAGTCTTGCCCTACCTTGTCCCTCCTCCTTCCTTTTATCTTTCTCAGTCATTGTCCCCACCTCCCACCTCCCATAAGAGTCTTGCACTTTCTGTTGTGTCTCAGCATCTGCTTCCTGGTGGACCCAATTGTCCCAGGCAATGTAGACAATGGCTCAGGAAAGCAGATCATAAGATGAGATGCTGTGCTTGGATCCTCACTGTCTTGCTGGCAACGAGAACCCCATTCTGAATGGTATGGTGTGCCATGGGGGGCTGCAACTCTTCCACTAGCTTCCCCGTTCTTCATTTGCCCTCAGGAAGAGGGGCCCTGGAATCATGGAGGGACTGCTCCCTGAACATGTATAGAGAATGAGATCCTAAATGACACAGGGAGGACTGTGGCAGCCACGGAGGTGCACCACTTGGATCTCTCTTCAAGAAAGAAGGTGCCATGCAGCTGCAAGGAGTGTGGATCCCTGAGCACTTCCAGCTGTAGCACCTTCGGGATCTGCCTCAAGTTCCAAGCCCAGGCCGGGCTTCCCAGGCGGCCTCCAGTCGATGACTGAGCACCTGGAACACTTCTGCCCATTGCAAGCTAACCCTAATAAGCAGGCTTTGCTCCAAATCTCTCCCAGCAGACTCTCCGAGACTCTGCTAGAGCTCAGCACAGTCTGAGGCTCTGGCTGCCCAATTCTGCATTTGTGCTACTTCCCTCTCACAGGTGTCAGATGGTTTCAGCACCTGAAATCCCTGCCCCAGCCGCTTCCTCTCTCTTTATCTTGGCTCCTGACTCTGTCCCATCATGCTCCCCAGAGGACCCAGGCTGACACACAGGGCTCATGGCCCCCAAGGACTCCTCCAAGGATGTGAGCCCACTGGACCCTCCCTTGCGAGGCAGTGCCTCACGCCTCTCAGGGGAAGGCCCTCGGACAGAGGACCCTGGTTGGTGGGGAGGGTTGGTGACAGGCAGAGGGCTGACCACAGCAGCACAATCTTGGCTCTTCCAGCTGAAAGCTGTGCCTTTGGAGGATTAAGAAGTTTACTGGAAGTGAAAAGATATTTCAGAAGATGGTGTCAATATTTTTCTTACCAACTCTGATTTATAATACCAAAATAATAGCTTCTTGGCAAAGCAAGAAATGCATGTTAAGAAGATTACAAAAAATGTTTTAGGGGCAAAGGTTACTAGTCAAGGGATTTCATGTAAAGTTTGAAGGGAAGGGGAAAAAAAGGTTCAGAAGAAACTTCTAAATCACATAAATGGAAGTTAACATGAATGGCATAGAAAGAAGATCCACAGCAGGAGAAAAGAGAAGCCTAGTAATTCTAAGAAAATAACAGAGAACCAGACTAGGAATAATGTTTAAGGTTCAATTACTCACGTTTCAACATACAAGATAATATAGTGTAAGTGAAACTTTCAAACAGGCAGATTGTCCCAGGTTGGGTTTCTCAGGGAGCCGACCCTGAGATGGAGATTGGCTTGCAGGGAGTTATGAGCAAGTGCCCTTGGTACAAATGCCTGCGGATGGGAAGGAAGAAACCAAACTAAACAGAGCCAGAGGTGGGGCTCTGATGCCACCTCCATGGGATGCCTCAGCCTGTGGAGTAGTTCTGAGGGTGTGATAACCCTTCAGAGCCATCCTGAATTGGGGCGAGACGGCTTGACTTTCATCCCCACATCAATCGGTCACTGGACGCAGGCTACCCTGGAAGAGACAGACGAAGACCAGCCTCAGTGGCTCTCCCAGGAACTGAAGTAAAAATGCCTTTATTTTTTTTTTTAAGTAAACACCTTTCTTTTAGAAGAGTTGGAGATTTACAGAAAAGTTGCAAAGTTAATACAGAGTTCCTGTATATCCCACATTCAGTTGCCCCTGTGGTTAACATCTGTATCACTATAACACATTGATCACAACTGGCAAAGCGATATAATACATTATTGCTAAGCTCCACACCTTATTTGGATTTCATTAGCCTTCTTTTTTTCTGTTCCAGGATCCTGTCTAACATATCACATGAAGTCAAGTCCCAGTCACCTGTCTTAAGACCCTTCTGGCTGTGACAATTTCTCAGACTTTCCTTGTTTTTGATGACCTTGACATTTTTGAGAAAGACTTAGGCATATCATAGAATGTCTCCCAATTTGAGTTTGGCTAACTGAGGGATAATTCCTTTATTTCTGAAGGGAAATGGGTAACACATCATGTGTGAATGTACCACACATATAAATACAATTTCCTAGATGTCCCTGAAACTTGGGGGAAATAGAACTGGTTTAAGCAATAAAATGGTATATGTTTTTCAATATAAACAGATCTGATAAAAATGGATATATAGTACCACCATGTGTCAAAACTGCAAGTATATGGAATCCACAAGTACAGCATACAGCATATGGAGAAGATGAAACATGAGTGAGAGATTACTGCTATTTGTAGGAGCATGCTAAGAATGCCAGGCTAAATGGAAGAGCTGGAGGATGCTTTCCTAAATCAAATGATAAAAATGTCACAGAAGCAAGTTGTAATATTGATGTGTTACTTCAAGTACTCAGACATCTGTTCAAAATCTCTACAACAATCTTAAAATTTAATACATTCTTGACTTGCCTTCCTGATAATTTTATCTTTCAAAAAGTAAAAGAAAGAAGGAAGAGAAGTGCTACACTAGTCTCAGTTCTGAGCAGAAAGAAGGATTTGATGGTGATTTTCATATGATAAAAATATTTCAATGAACATATGAAATAAAATGCAGTCCTTGCCTTCCTGAAGATGAAAGAAAGGAGTCACACCATCCTAGAATCTGCAGGGGGGGTGGGAGGGGAAGAACCTTTGGTTATAGTAGACATGTAATTGAGACTTTAGGAAAATAAACTTCCAAAAGCTCATGGAAGTATAAATATAACCCCAAGGCCATAGGTGATAAAAAGGAATATTTAGTTTTTTTAAGTTGTGATACTCTGAAAAGTTAAACTTTGTGGTGTAATCATAACCTGCAGAAACCAACATGACCCAACGTGGAGTTTTTCTGATGAGTCTATATTTGAAATGACATGGACAAAAGATGAAAGAAAAGACAACAATCAAGGTGAATAAGAAAATTATACAAATCCTGTAAGGAGTTACAGAAGGTCATGAAGAGTGCTAGATGATAAAAATCACAGAGAGAGCTTTGAAAACACACACACAGTTTGAAGCAAGAAGATGAAGGCAAGTATAAGCTAACTGCTTAGAGAAGCTTCTGTTAAATGATAACAGAAAAAAGGCAGAGCTACTCAATTGCTTCTTTCTTCTCCAGCAAGGAACATGATCTTCCAACTTACAAGGGTATAACAGATACCACAGAGAATAAATTGGAGTCCAACCTAAATGAGGGGAACCCAGTATACAGGCTCTGCAAACTGAATCAAAGATTATAGGTCTCAGAAACACTGCCTCCCGTCTCAGGGAAATAGAAAATAGGACAGGTGCCAGAAATCTCAGCCAGGCATAAATACAGATTTTCTAAAAGGAGAAAAAAATGGATCATAGAATCTACAGAGTGAACAAGCTTACTGTTGCATTCTGCAATGCTCTAGAACACATATTACATAAACATTAGTGAGGTAATGATTAAGTCAGGTTAAAATAACTTCATATTATTTTCTGATAGAGCTAAAAGATAGAATATAAGAGTACCAGGCACAATCTTTTTCTCAACACAATATCTTGCAAAGAGGCTCATAATATTTACTTAAGCAAGACGAAGGGTGTTGCCCAGTTTATAAACTGGTTAGAGGGATCCACTGCCTGCCAGACAATTTCATTCAAATATCTGTTAGTGGATTGATGTCCAAACATAGAGAAAGGCCTCTAAAGCTCTTTATAGCTCTGTACATGTCCTTGTCTCATTCAACACATTTTTTGAGGTGTACAAAGACAATATAAGACATAATTGAGAGAATATTATGAAAAGAATAAGAAAAAACAACTCATAAAAGAAAAAATATAAGATGCTCAACTCAGTAATGAGAGCAATTCAGATTAGTAAAATCTAAAGCAATTAGCACTAATCAATATTACTGAAAATGTGTGGAAACACTATCCTCGTACACATTGGCAGGAACATACGTGGTAGGCCTTTTTGGAGGACAATTTTGGCATTTGCTATCAAGATTTTAAATGCACATACTTTCAAGCAGCAATACCATTTCTAGGTATCTAGCCTAAAGAAGTTCCCATACATATACCCAAAGAATCATGTACATGATATTTATTACAATGAAAGTTAGATAAATTGTACAAATCCCTACAAAGGAGCACTGTGCATCAGGTAAAGAGATGAGTAATATTTGTAAATGCTGACATGGAAAGGGCTCTAAAATGTGCTATGAAGTGGAAAGGACAAATTTCAGAAAAATAAGTACAATATGATACTCCACAAAATGAACTATATCCAAGAGTGAAGCAGTGCATGGGAAAAGTTCCTGAAGAATGCATCCCAAGCTGAGTTGGCTTACCTCTGGAGAGGCCCAAGGGGTTGCAGGAAGGACTAAGGGGCTGTTCACTTAATCCAGTGTTTGGTTTTATGCAATATTAATGTGGGAACATATTACCTGGAATATTAGAAACAAAAGAAAGACCTCTTCTTAAAACATACATTTTAGGGTGCCTCAGTGGCTCAGTCAATTAAGTGTCTGCCTTCCGCTCAGGTCATGATCCCAGGGCCCTGGGATCCAGCCCCACACTGAGCTCCCTACTCAGCGGGGAGTCTGTTCCTCCTTCTACCTTTGCTTCTCTTTCTCTCAAATGAATAAATAAAATTTTAAATAAAAACAAAAATATATTTTAAAGAAAGAAAGGACACCCAGGCACTAGTCTGAAGACATGTATCCTTGTCCTGGCTCTGCACTTGCTGTTCTGAGTTTCAGTGGCCACACTATAAGAAAGAGTAAGTACTGCCCGGAGACATTGATGATAAAATGAGATAATGTAAACAAGGTTTCCAAACTCCACAGCACACTATAATTCCTTACAATTAAGATATTTCCAAAATGGAACTTCAGCTGACCAAAGTTGGGAAAGGAATCTTTTTATAAACTGAATGATCAAAATAGGATCCAAATTAGTTTAATGAATTGGAACAACAGGCCTCAAAGAACCAGCATAATGGAATAGGGTTGAGTATGAAATCTTATCTATAGGTTAAGAAAATTAGTTGCATAAGTACAGGGTATAAGAAAACTACTGTTAGAATCATTATTGTAAAACTTTTTAGAAGCGGTAATCTGATGTGAATGTTAAAAATGGAACACAATTTCAAGCCATATAAAGAGAAGGCTTGGGTTGGGATCCCTGGGTGGCGCAGCGGTTTGGCGCCTGCCTTTGGCCCGGGGCGCGATCCTGGAGACCCGGGATCGAATCCCACGTCGGGCTCCCGGTGCATGGAGCCTGCTTCTCCCTCTGCCTGTGTCTGCCTCTCTCTCTCTCACTGTGTGCCTATCATAAAATAAAAAAAAAAAAAAAAAAAAAAAATTTAAAGAGAAGGCTTGGGAAGTGAGATGTGGTCACTGTTGCCAACTGGGTCACCCACCAATATTGACTGGTCTAAGCTGGTTGACCAATTAGGAATAATGAGATATATTATACAGGAACATACCAGAGTTCTCCGAACTTCCCTCCATTGAATGCCATACAATTAAGCATTTAATATTTCAATAATTTTCACTGTCATTCCCATTATGCTGTATGCTTTTTATAAGTGTCACATATCATATTTCTTCATTCTCCATAAAATTTGGAGAAGAGCTAGGCATATATAAGGCATTCAGTAAACATTAAATATAATCAAACAATTTTTCGAGACTAAAGATAATGGAGTTCCCTCATCCATCATTCTGAAGATCCATGATCACATAGGTAACTCTAAGAGTAGATGGGGGGGGGGGGATCCCTGGGTGGCGCAGCGGTTTGGTGCCTGCCTTTGGCCCAGGGCGCGATCCTGGAGACCCGGGATTGAATCCCACATCGGGCTCCCAGTGCATGGAGCCTGCTTCTCCCTCTGCCTGTGTCTCTGCCTCTCTCTGTGTGTGTGTGACTATCATAAATAAATTTTTAAAAAATTAAAAAAAAATAAGAGTAGATGGGGAAGAGGGACAGTTGAACCTATACTAACAGTTGATTTTTAAAAATTTTCTACCTTTATATCTACCTTTTCTTGAAAATTTTTTAAAGAAAGGTAGAGTAAATTTCAAATGATTCATTACTATTATCATATTAATAAAGGCTTGATGTGCAAAAGATTTCATGTTACAGGTGGCAGAAATGGCTAAGACATCTGTTAGAATGTGAGAGGAAATTATCCATCAATCAGAAGCAACTGGGGAAAACAGCTGTTTCAGCAAGGAAGTCTTTTGTAGAGTTTTATGAGAATTCAGACACATACAATTTTTTTCTCTGTAAAAGAAAATCCACACAGGGTATATTCATTTTTAGCCTCCTCATAGTTGTGGTACTTATGAAGGAGGCAATACATCCATTGGAATATGTGGAAAGATAGGAGCAGTATCATTTTGTATTGTCTCTGTGAATCCTTCTTCCTTAACATCTATCTGTTTGCCTCGGGACCAGCCAATACAATTTTTAAAAAAGATATATATGGCACAGTCTCCCTCATGATCCGAAATGGAGTCCCAAATTCATGATTTTGAGGGTGGAGGGGCACTTTTTATGGCGCATGGCCAAGCTATAGCCATAAAAATAAATTTTGAAACCCAAATGACAGATTTCTCCTACTATCATATTTAAAATATTGTTTTCATGGAACTCAATTAATCTGTGATTTGAGTTTGAGAAGGAAACAAAAGGAAATATATTCTAGTACTTTGATCAGCGAGATGAGAAAATGAGATCTCATCATATGTCACAGTGGGGTGGAGGTATTATTCAGGATCCTGGCAGGGAACTGATAGAACAAGCTAATGGGATAATTGAGGAGAGTTTAAATGAAGCTATTTATAAGGTGTGGAGACGGGTAAGAGAAGCCAGAAACCTTGGGTAAGTGCCTCAGGGCTAGCAATAGTGGGAACCTGATGGGGCAGGAAAAAGTGTAGCCAGAACCCCAACTGTAAAAGAAGGCCACTCAACAGAGACCTTTCAGGAGAGAATCCAGCCAGGAGGGAATTGGCGATCTGCTGCTACCTTCCCATATCCTGCCAGCCCCTCCCACTGGCCAAACTCAACAGGAAGCAGAGGACAAGGAAGCTGATTGGTTGATGCAGTGTATGTAGCTCAGTCTCCAAGGAGCACAGTGCAGGGTGAAGAAGGCTGGCTGGAAAGTGGATTCAGAGGAGTAAATGAAGAATATTTAGCACAATGGATGGTCTTGCCTCATATGCAACTCCATGGGCACTTCAACTGCTTCATTTTTTAGAAACTGTATTTTATTAAATGGAGTAAATGTTGGCAAACTTTCTAGCTACCTAGTACCTGAACATTGTTGCTAAATTTGGAGAAATGTCCATATTCAGAGCCCCAGCTCTCTGAGATAGCAGAGGAAACTTGCTTCCCCAACCCCTTATTTACAGCTAGCTTATTAGCATATGAACCAGAGTACATCAACTAGACATATCTAAGCACAGCAGATTTCTGTTTGAAGAAGAAAGCTCTGCATAGAATCTGTACTGCTGCTGAGCATGGTGAGAGAGGAGACTGGTTTTCAGGATCAGCAGGGTTACAGCCAAGCTCCCATGACTGGAGCAGTGCAAACACACTGCACAATTCCAGAAGGTATCATTCACAGCACAGTATGTTCTGCACACCAATGGCATTGATGCTGGTGACAACTGTAAAACCCAGTTTCTGTAAGCATCTAGCTCTCTACAGCACCTAGTACTCAGTACTTAAGCAGTAGTGGTTTTCTCAGCAGGCTGGCTCTGAAGTTTGGGGCCCTATTTCTGAAAGCATACCCTATGGCCTGACTCTTCAGCCTTCCCAACAGTTTTGTGAGCTACACCAAATCCTTGTAATAAATTACTTTCACCCAGAGTCAGTTTCTGATGCTTGTACCTGTGGACCCTGAAAGACACAATACTATTTTCATATCTCTTCTTATTTTTTATTCTCATATTTATCTAAATTAGATACTTCATTGGATATAGCCATGTGAAGGGACAGAATAAGGAGTATCCTGGCTAACTCTCTTTTCTATAGAGAGCAAGAAATGCTGGTATGCACATATATGCGTTTGAAAAACACAGGGTAGATTGAAATTGAGAACTTCAGGAATCTGAATGTGGTTTGTTCTGTGAAGTGCTCCACTTTGTAAATAATTAAGCATCATAGGAGTAATCATTTATCAAGTATCCTAATTCTCTCACTTCTGATATATGGTATAGACAACTTTGTTGAAGAAATACAAATCTAGGGGATCCCTGGGTGGCTCAGTGGTTTGGCACCTGCCTTCAGTGCAGAGCGTGATCCTGGAGTCCCAGGATCGAGTCCCACATCGGGCTCCCTGCATGGAGCCTGCTTCTCCCTCTGGCTGTGTCTCTGCTTCTCTCTCTCTCTCTGTATCTCTCATGAATAAATAAATAAAATCTTTAAAAAAAAAAGAAATATAAATCTAGGAGAACCCAATTATTCAAGCTCTAGCTTTGTTGCCTCGTAACCTTGAGCAAGACCTTTAATTTCTCTAAGTCTCCTTGCTCAGGTCCAGAAATGAGGGGCTAATGATATATGATCTTTGATGTTTCTTTGAGCTATAAAATTCTATGATTACATATCATTTTACAAATCTTAAGAGAATGTCCTTAGCTTTTTCTGGATTTTAGGTCTTAGGGGACCACTGAATTTGCAAATCAGTTCAGATATATAGCTTTTGATCCGGTAAGAACAGTTTGGCCTTGATAGGGAAAATTGTGCCCTATTATTTTTATAGCCAGCAAGTTGCTCTTTTAAAAAAAAAAAAGATTTCATTTATTCATGAAAGACACAGAGAGAGAGAGAGTCAGAGACACAAGCAGAGGGAGAAGCAGACTCCACGCAGCGAGTCTGATGTGGGCCTCCATCCCGGGGCCCCAGGATCATGCCCTGAGCCACCCAGGCCTCCTGCCAGCAAGTCGTTCTAATGCTAAATACAAAATTCCCACTTAGTCCTTAAACATTACAACCCACAGCCTGTGTACTAATTAAAGGTCACTCGTCTGCCACAGTAAAGTGAAAGCATGGCAAGGTAAATGCTTAAAACCAACTGCTGGATTTCTAATAAGATGGGGCAAGAAGTTCACATTTTGGCATTGCTGTTCTTCCCCTAAACATGGCAAAGATAAACTATAAAAAAGGAGGAAAAAATGACATTGCAGAGCTCAAGGGGGAAAAAGATTATTATCTCCATGGACAAGAAAAAGCAACAGAATGCCAAAGAGGGAGTTAGGCTAAAGCCATGGGCCTGCTGGTCTCCAGGCCCAGAAGCAGGTGGTGGTGGTTGCATGGCAGGGAGCCTACTCTACTTGCAACAAGGGACCTAAATTGGGGTGATCAACTTAGAGAGGCTGTCTGAGCTTGGAGAGTCTATGTACCTGGGGAGATAGAGATCCAGCCTTGAAACCAGAAAAAGAACCAAGTCATGTGTTGGCCCAGTGACTGGACCCAAGTTATCTCTGAAATCACTTTGTTCAAGAGCCCTGAACTGCCTTTACAGCATGTGGTCCTGAAATAGAATTCCAGGGGCCAAGTAAAGAGACAACCACAAAATCAATAGATTTAGAGAAATAGAAGAGAGAGAGAGAGAGAAAAAAAAACAGATTAAAAGCAAACAGCAATAAAAACATTCTAATTCAAAATAAGCTACCAAATAAAAATTCTAAAATCCATGAAATTCTATCCTTAAAAATACAGTCAATAAAGCATTAATTCAGAACATCAATTCACTGCAGAAAAAAATTAATTTTAATGAATAGTATAACAAATTGGTTAAAACAAGGAAGTCCAAAGAGATAAGAGAATTACAGTTATAAAAAGAACTAGCCATATGGAGCAAAAGCAGGCATAAATGAAGCAAAAATAGATGGGTGAGCAAAATAACCAATAAAAGTCTTGGAAATGAAAAGGTAGTCTTTGGAATTTTAAAAAATACTTAATAGTTGAAATGGCCTTTAGATTCACTAAAAGAAGTACTGGTGAGTGGCAAGATCAAACTAAGATGCTCACCCTAAATTCAACACAAAGAGAAAAGAGTTTAAATATACAAAAGAGTGATTACATGCATATAACATGAGACCCCAAAAAAGGGAATGAAAAGAACAACAGAGAAGCAATGTCAGGTTGCTTAGCATAAAAGTAATAACTAAGAACTCCCCAGAGCAAAAGAAAAACAGAAGTCATCAGATTGAAAGTTGTCTCTAGGTGACAAAAGGATAAATAAAAATAAATTCCTACCTTGGAGCATTGTAATGGGACTCAGAACATAAAGAATAAAAGGAAATCTTAAATGTGTCTGAAAGAAAATACAGATTATCACAGAATACTACTAGACTTCTCCACAGCCACGTTAAATAACACAAAATGCTGGAAAAAGCAGTCTTCAAGGCAAACAAAACTAAATGAGCAAAACTCTCAACTTAGACTGCTATATCCAGCTAGCACACAATTTAAGTGATGGAGAAAAATAAAGACATTTTCAAGCACACAAAACTAAAACTATAATCCACAGACTCCCATTGAAAGAACCCTGCTTTAGGAGCCCTGCCTCCTGCCTGTCCCCTCCAGCAGTTCTTCACTCCTGGGCCCCCCACCCACTCTCCTCCCTGCCCAAGCCATGCATGGTGCCCTGACCTGGCTCACGTTATTAACCCCTTATCTCCAGTCTCTCTCTCTCTCTCCCCACTCTTCCTCACTTTACTCTTCCCCTCCTCCAACCTCGATCTCCTTATCCCCATGGTACAGGCACCAGGCAACCGCATCCTCCTGTATCCCAGCACACCCAGCCAGCCTGCCCTGCCTCTGGGGCCTGGAGTTTCCCTCCTCCCCTAGAGCATGCAAGCTGGGCCACCCTAGGCTGGAAGCATAGAAAAATGCTGCCCCATCATCCTTCATGCAGTGGGTTTGTACACTGGGTAGAGTGGAGGTAAGAAACACGAGTGCCAGGGAAAAAAGGAGGAGCTCCAAGGTCATGGTTAGAGAGCTGTGATAGGAGGAACACTGAGAACTCCCACTATTGCGATAATGAGTCATGACCTTGAATGTCCCTTATTGCGCTGCTTTGGGGGAAGGGAGGAATTTTGTAGTTTTTTAACATATGTGTCTCAAATCAAGAGCAATTAATACAATGACACTATAGTTTCCTGACAATCTTGGACAATAGAGTTTAATAGAATTTTCCATCAGGCCAAGAATTATTCTCATTTGTGCTATGAATTTGTAGTGGAGAGAGATCCTCCCACACATTGTGTTTTGGCCTAAGGCCTGATCTTTCCCCAGGGTGGGGTCTTACTGGTTAAAGCTTCAATCCTCCATCTTCAGATAAGTAGCTTGATCTGTGCCCTGCATACAGGAGCATCCTGGCTTAGCATGTGTGTCTTCTTTTCAGGTTCTGGAGTTTGCATATTGCTCTGAGGGTGGAGTTTGTCAGTGGAGGTTTTTGCAGTGATAAAGAACCATTTTATTTCAGTGCTGGTGGCCTCTTGACCAATTTTTCAGCCTATTAACACCACCTAACAACTTTTAAAGAGGCTTCACAAAAACCAAATTAAGGCTTTTCTGATGACTTTGACACAATCAAATTTAATTTCCCCAAAGCATTGCATCAGTGGAGAGCAGAAAACTTCCGAATATGATAGGAAGTGACAGATATTTTTAAAAATTGATGAGAAATATAAAAAGTAGATGAATCTCTAAAAAAGCTAAGTAATTTGAGAGTTCTAGTTTAAAAATAAGAGATTAAAATATGCACCATCTCTCAGCAGATTTTGCAAACAAAATATCTTTTTATGGCATTTATTTTGCTTTTCTTTGATTACAAAAGACTTAATAGAAAAAGAGAAAAAAAATTCATTTTTTTTTTAAATTTCATCTTTTTTACCATTGCCCGAGAGATAGCCACAATTAACTTTTGAAGTCTATTATATTTTAGCCTGCTTTTTTTTTCTGGTAACATATGTAAAAATTAGCTTAACATATCACAAGTTTTCTTATGAATTTTAACATTAATACAACATAACATTATTTTATGATTCTGTTGTAATCCATTATGTAAATGTACTATAATTTGTTTAACCAACCCAATTTCTCACTATGATAAATAACATTGCAATAAACACCCTTCTACAAAAATTGCTTCTGCATATCTTGGATTATCTTTTAAGGTGACTTCTGAAACTTTTCTTCTTCCAGAAGACTGGAGTAACTGACTTGAGAGAGAACGTTTAGTATATGTGCTGCTAAAGCAAGCACAAGAGAAAGAACTTTTAAGTGCCATTTTTTTTTCCTAGCTCAGGCTCTCTCTGGAGTGTTGACCTTCGGGTTCACAGTGGTATCAAATACTAAAAGGCTCGATGTTACTGGCTGAGATGTTGCATCATTCTTAATAAATGGGCTCATGAATAGTAAACTCTTCATTTCCATCTTGAAACCCTAGAATTATTTTGCCAATCTATTCAAACCAATTAAAAAAAAAAAAAAACAAATCCTGGACTGACTTGCATGCCAACTTTTTGATCCAACTGAAATTAATTTTAATATGTTTAATATGCGCCTGAGAACTGTTTTCTGAGAACTTCTTATTTTTAGAGTTCTAGTAGCTGTCCCTGTGCCTTCCCAATGCCAATTTATTGTTAAGTTTATCTGATCTATAATGTACATTTTAATTACCTCCATGGTTGGGCCAAGTAGAATCCTGCCATACTTAATTGAAATTTTGGAGAAACTTGGTAGCATCTTAACACACAGTTCATCTTAACACACAGCTCATTTAACACGAGTCAGAAAAAGCAGACATCTTTGGCTCACAAATCTGCCGCCCTTACATTAGCAGTCTCTCTGAAATCCCAGCAGGCGGAAAATGAAGTCACGTTGGACCAAAGCCCAAGAACACAATGACTTCAGAACACAAATCTTCACCTAGGGAAGAGTTCATAATAGTCATCCTAACAAGAAAAATTTAAACTCCCCTGGACATTAATAACACTGCTTATGTTCAAATAGCCAACAAGGGGCATGGGAAAGGAGAGGGGGATAGAATTTTTTCTCTTATCTCTTTCATTTCATTGTTTTTCTTTTGTTGGTATCTTTCGATGGTACGATATCTAAATACATAATCATGGGCTATAATAGTGCTCATCATTTCATCACCACTAAAAAAGAGGGGGAAAATACAGGTTTATCCCAGCTAATTACTGATAAAGTAAATCTGATTGATTAAAATTTTTTTTTCTGAAAATAAGTAACAGTGTTGTGTCTTGGGTTTCCAAGGTGGAGCGGCTGAAAATTAAGTTTATGACCTGTGGCAAAAGCAAGCAACATATCTTAAGATATGTCAGATTTTCTGACTATAAACAAATAACTAGGGGAAATGGGCATAATGAAAGCATAGAATTTCCAAGTCAATTTTTAGCCGTCCTTACCCCAGAAGAATTATAACCAGTTTTTACGAAAGGCCAATTCTAAAGCAGCAGTATGAAAAATTGATGTTCATGGCAACTTTCACAACTACGGCTTGTTTTCTTACAAACCTCTATCGTGCAGTTTATAAAAATTGGATAACGCTGTCTGGCTCATTAATAGTTTACGTGAGTTCAAACTGAAAGGATGCCAGAGAAAGAAAGAGAAGCTTTTAGAAGGGGCTGGGAAGGGGACTCAGAAGAGACACAGAGGTTGTGTTGAGAGCTGGGGGGTACCTTGGGGCATGACTCCAACCACACCCTCCCCTCTGACACCTGAGCCAGAATGGCATGTGGCGAGCACAGAGGGGCTGCAAGAATAAATGCTCCTTCGTGTTCTCTCTTTATAACCAAACAGAAGAAAACTATGTGATCTCCCATAATCCGTGTGTAACTCAAGGTGAATCCAGGTTGGGAAATGAGGGAAAGTGCCGGGGGTCAACGTGTATGGGCTTCACTATGACTATGAGAAGAAAAAGCACAATCAGGACCTAATGAGCCTGGGCCTCCTGCCAAGGCTGGCCAGGCTCCAAGGACAGGATTGGGCTTCTCCTCAGGGAATATGAGCATATAAGTCACCAGCTGACAGGGCTCTGTTCCCTGACTCAGCACACAGAATATAGGAACCACTGCGGGAGGGCCATGGGGTTTTATACAGCAACAACAAAAGAATACACAAGGCACTTTCATCTTCTTTTGTTTTCATTTTTATTCCATGGACTCTTCACATTTCCAACCATGGGTAAACTCTTAAGACAAATGATGCCTGAAATACAGCTTAATTTCCAAGTCGCTAGGGAAAGATTCAGTAAGGGGTTCTATATACAATCATGTGAGACCCAGGTTCTGAGGAAGTAGTCAGCACACATTGTGGACTTGCTGCACTGGTGCGTTCAGTTTTGTTCTGCTGCTCCGAGGGGGTGTTCAGAGAGCTATAATGCTCCACCACTTATGGAGAAGAGTGTGTGTAGACTAGTCCTACCCAGATATGGCAAAGAGCCACCAGATGGAACTTGGAAAACCCTTCTGTCTCAACCCTTCATTCCTCTCCCAGGTGCACACATGACATTTCCATAATAAAACACTATTCATCCATTTTCCGTTCTAGTAAGGCTGACATTCCCAAATAGATGAGTGAGTGACCAAAACTAAACTCTCTCTAACACTTTAGATGCCTAGTGCATGATGTCTCTAGGAAAGAAGTTTCCACACTGGTATAGTCCTCCTCATAAAGTTTTACAAGCAGCCTACAACTTTCAATATCTAATCTTGCCTTCAATATGTGTTGCTAACGTAAATCTACACGAGGCATGAACTCCTGGAGAACCATTTCATCCAAAGCCAATAGCTCTTCAACATTACCACTTGCAGCAAGGCTCTGGCATTTGTTAGAGCCAGCTTTGGTCTTGCCCCCTTTATGAAAGCCTGCGACTCTAAATCATCCTGGACCATGGATGTAGCAGCACCAGCAATGGGCCCAGCAGCCTGAGCTATTTCAAGAATAAACTCATTTGTGGAGGCATAGAGAGGTCTTTAGCTTTAGGGGATGGGGAAAGCATTCAATGGAGGTGTCTCGTATCTCTGTCTCAGCTCAAGCTTAAGTAAGTGTACATTCAGTCTCACAGCCCTGACTGAAGGTAAGTAAGGAGGTTCCTGGGTCTGCTAGAGCTGGGTCAGGAGTTCCCCAGGCCTTGGGGTTAAGCCCCTGCTGTGATCCTCCGGGTCTGATACACACTATTTGCATCCCACCTTTTGACTAAACCTCTTAACCAAAATGTTTCCATTAACAGGTTGGTGTCCTTATTTGCATTTCATAGATAGAGACATGAAGGGTGGGGACTAAAGTGTCCTTGCCCAAGAACACAGTGAAATAGTCAGAGATCTTCTAGCCCTTCATTTGTCCTTTGGTCTTTGAAGAATAAAATGCCTAGTGATTAAGCCTTATCCATTTTATGCTCTTTGAAGTCCCTCCCTCAATGCACGTTCCATGGTTCAACCTGCCATTGCTGTTCTGCACCATTCCTAATCAGAACCTATCATACTATTGGTTTGTTTTTTTTTTTTTTTCAGAATTGTGCTGAAACGTCAGAACAATGAAAACATTTACAGAACCTGAAAAATGGAAGCAACTTTTATGATCCTTGAGCAAAATCTCCTCATTTTCTAGATTAGCAGCCTGAGATTTGCCAATGTCACAGGCTATGCAGGGAAAGTCGGGACTGCAATCTAGGTATCCTGATTCCTAGGAAGCTGTCTACCCTAATCTTAACAGACATAAGTTTGTTTCTTTTTTTATACCCAATCCAAAATATTTAGCATTCTTAGAGCATTCCAAATGGGTGAACAATAGCAGAAAACTCAGTGTGATCCAAAGCAAGGATCTTCAAGAGTGTTTTTGCCTTTTAATCTATTAACCATAAGGAATATTGAATTTAGCAAAGTACATTGAAGTTTTCTAGGCAACATGTTAAGAACAGCTGAAACCAATTAAATGCTAATCAGTTTTACCCTGTCTGATGCAGAGTGGAAAAAATGTTCCAGAGGTCTCTCCACCCTGAGATGTTCTTGGCAATGGGTCTCTATGCTGTGGGCCCCTCCCATCTCTCTTAGTCATATACACACAGGAAGAGAAGACCTGGCCAACTCCCTTCAAATCTGAGAGGAGAGCAGAACCAGCCCAGATTTTCCCCTTGAAATAAAAGTGCATCCTGGAAAACGAAGGCTGTGGACTCTGAGACAATGCACAGCTTAATTGTGAGAATATAAGAGACTAAAAAATGCAGTGAAGTCCAATTACATCAATCAATCCTCTGTGGCCACCTCATGAACTGATTGAGCATCTGTATTATCTTATCTCCTAACACTGCTTTCCCAAACCCCACCTTCTCCCATGAGAGATAGGTAGCAGAGCAGATTTTCAAATCCAACAGAGTGGGGTTTGAATTTGGGTTTTGCAATTATGAGATGTAGTCTTAGGCAAGTTATTTAACTTCTCTATGCCTCAGTTTACTTATTTGTTAAAAAGGAATGATAATACCAACCTTTAAGAATTAAATGAGTTAATACTTACAGAGTATCCAATACATAGTGTAAGATCAACAAATGCCGGTGTTGTTCCACACAATGCCTCCTAATGAATTGTTCACACACTCTTTTCTTATATTAAAAGCATTTTAGTCACTTTTCTATTAGTCTAGTTCAAGTGTTTCATAGTATGTGTGTCTATCTGCCTGTCTGACTATACTGCTATACCTGTCCTGGAAGACAGAAAGATAAGAATATATGCATTAGGAAATCAAAGGCTAAAGTGCCCTGATCTACTACTGTCTGCACAGAATAGAGAACATATTACTTTTGATTCTACCCAGGTTTTTTTTTCTTTTTTTTTTTGTCCAGTAAAACTATCAGCTTCTGTGTCCAAGGACTGAGAGCCTCTAGAAGATACCCACGGTTCACCAATTTGCAACATCAGTGTGTATACATTTTGTAATCTGTTAACTTTCATGTAAAAACGTGCATAAAAATATCTACATGGGTAGATAGACCTATGTCTTAAATTATGTCTTTATTTTACTTTTTTTAAAAAAGATCTTATTTATTTATTCATGAGAAACAGAGAGAGAGAGAGGTAGAGACACACAGGCAGAGGAAGAAGCAGGCTCCATGCAGGGACCCCGACATGGGACTTGATCCCAGGTCTCCAAGATCATGCCCTGGGCCAAAGGTGGTGCTAAACTGCTGAGCCATCCAGGCTGCCCATATTTTTTTTTTTCTTTAAATCACCTTAATTAAAATATTTATATTATTAATTAATTTAAATATAGTACTAATTTGGTGCTTTTATTCCTTTGTATTTGTGTCAAGGGTAGGAGTGAGGAGGGACGAAATGATATACTCAAGTGAAATCACCAAGTATTTATTAACATTGAAAAGATACCCTGTGACTTCTGTATCCAGGAAGACAGAGGAGATGTACTTTTCTCTATTGCCACTAGTCAGCATAACTGTAAACCTGAGCATAAAAATATAAAACAAACATAAGAAGACTCTGAAAGATGGAGGGATCCCTGGGTGGCTCAGTGGTTTAGCGCATGCCTTCAGCCCAGGGCATGATCCTGGAGTCCCGGGATCGAGTCCCACATCAGGCTCCTGCTTCTCCCTCAGCCTGTGTCTCTGCCTCTCTCTCTCTCTCTCTCTCATAAATAAATAAAGTCTTTAAAAAAAAGAAGAAGAAGACTCTGAAACATGGAAAGAAGAAAGGACTTTGAGATCTAAGGAATGGAATGGCAGTAAACTCCCTGGGTTTTCTTTTTGCCTCATACAACTGAGACATGGAGCTGAGGAAGCATCTAACTCAGAATGCCAAACAGTTGCAGAGAAAAACAAACAAACCAACCCTCAACAAAAGCCTGCTGTCTTAGCCAAAGGACCAGAAAATGGGCATTGTAGCAAGACAGTTTTTAGGCAAAACACCCCCTTCTCCAGGGAAACACCAAAGAAAAACCCATGTCTCAACATTTCCCATACCAGCAAAGTCTTGATGGAAAGCTTAGACTTGTATCCTTGGGAGGCGGTAATGAGGCACCCCAACCCTTCTGCTGCATGTGCACAGTCTGACTTCTGTTCCCAGCTGACAGTAATGACACATCCCTCAACCTCCTTGCTCTGGTGGTATCATAGAAGGCCTAGTGTAGAGTCAGAGTTGTCACCATCACTTTGCACTGTGGTAACCAAGACACCTCCACCACAGTGATGGTGGAAAACACATGGAGAATCGGAACTCCTGACTCTGTTCCACAGTAGCAAGAGGCTCAACTACCTTGGGTATCAGTAGAAACTGAGTGAGGAGCTTGGATGTCTACCTCCACTTGGCAGTAACAAGGTGGCAGTCCCTTTCTCCTACCAAAAAAGGCCAGACAAAACAGAAGGTTTGCATAAGATGAAGAGATTCAAAACATAATATGAAAATGTCTGGATATCAATTTAAAATTCACTCATCATACCAAGAACCTGGAATATCTCAATCTGAATGGAAATAAAACAATCAATAAATGCTAACACTGGGATAACAGAGATGTTGGAATTATCTGACAAAGATCTTTAAGTAGCCATGATAAAAATGCTTCAGTGAATAATTAGAAATATGTTTGAAACAAATGAAAACTAGAAAATCTCAGGCAAACAAGAGAAAGTCTCAGCAAAGGGGCACCTGGGTGGCTCAGTTGCTTGGGTTAGGCATCTGCCTTCGGCTCAGGTCATGATACTGGAATCTTGAGATGGAACCTCGAGTTGGGCTCCCTGTTCAACAGAGGCTGCTTCTCCCTCTCCCTCTGCCATACTCTCTATCTTTCTCTCTCAAATAAATAAATAAAATCAGAAAGAAAGAAAGAAAGAAAGAAAGAAAGAAAGAAAGAAGAAAGAAAGAAAGAAAGAATGAAAGAAGAATGAAAGAAAGACTTAGCAAAGAAACAGATGACATAAAGAACCAAATGGAAAGTTTAGAACTGAAAATACAAAAATAGAAATTTCAGTTGATGGGCTCAACAGCAGAATGCCGGGGCGGGGGCGGGGGGGTGGGACTTAGGAGAGAAACAATGACCTAAAAGATAGAAAAATGGAAATTAGCCAATCTTTACAACAGAGGAAAAAACAGACTGGAAAAATTAAGCAGATCTTTAGACTTGTGGAATCATATGAAAAGATCTAACATTTATGTCATCAGAGTCCCAGAAGGGAAGAAAAAGGATAGGACTGAAAAATTATTCAAAGAAATAATAATCAGAAACATCCCAAATTTGGCAAGAGACATATACCTCCAGATTTAAGAAGCTTAGGAAACTCCAAACAGGATAACCCAAAGAAAGCCATGCCAAGACATACCATAATTAACCTTTGCAAAACTAAAGACAGAAAAATTCTTGAAAGGAGCCAGAGAAAAATGATATCCTACCTATAGCAGTAAAACAAAATTTTAAAAAGATTTTATTTATTTATTGATACACACAGAGAGCAAGAGAGGCAAAGACACAGGCAGAGAGAGAAGCAGGCTCCATACAGGGGACCCGATGCAGGACTCGATCTGGGGACTCTGAGATCATGCCCTGGGCCGAAGGCAGGTGCCAAGCCATTGAGCCACCCAGGCATCCCAGCAGTAAAACAATTTTTATAGCAGCAGATTTCTCATCAGAAATCATAAAGGCCAAAAGAAAGTGGCACAGTATTTTTCAAGTGATGAAAGAAAAGAATTTTCAATTTCAGAGTCCTGTACCTAGCAAAAATATCCTTCAGGAATGAAGAGGAAATCAAGATGTTCTCAGGTGAAGAGAAACTAAGAGAATTTGTCACCAGAAGACCCAGTAAAATAATGGTCAAACAGAATTCTCTAACCAGAAAGGAAACAATAAAGAAACTTTGGAACATCAGCAAAGAGCAACACAGTAAGTGAAAAATGGGTAAACCCAATAAACTTTTCTTCTCTGGAGTTTTCAAAATGATGTTGGGCAAGTACCTTAAAAGTTATAACACTGATACAGTTCTAAGTTTAAAATATTTAAGGGGCACCTGGGTGGCTCAGTCGGTTAAGTGTCTGCCTTTGGCTTATCTCATGATGTGAGGGTCCTGGAACTGAGCCCCGAGTCAGGCTCCCTGCTCTGTGGGGAGCCTGCTTTTCCCCCTCTCTCTCTGCTGCTCCCCTGCTCGTGCTCTCTCTCTCTCTCAAATAAATAAATAAAATCTTCAAAAAATTGTAACATAATTATATCATAAATGGGGAATGATAATATATCATAAATTTAAGACAATTATATCATAAATGGGGAAGGGTAATGGGATATAAAGGGAAGTACGGCTTTTCTCTTATTTTCAAACTGGGAGACTGACACCAACAGACACCAACTAAAAAAGCTATGCAAAGAGTTATACTTGAAATCACGACAGATAAATCAAAATGGATTCTAAAAAATGTTCAAGTGGTCCATAGGAAGGCAAGAAAAAAACCCCAGAGAAATGAAAATCAGAGAGAGAAAATAGAAAATAAAATGGCAACAATAAAAAGTTCTCAGGGCTTGGTGGGTGCCCACATGAATATGCAAACCAGCACACAAACGCCAGGGCCACTAAACCACACCACTTCCATCTGCCGGCTGGTCCAGTCTCACTGCTATGCTACATGCACAGGTTGGCCCTCAGCCTCACCCAGGTGCTGTCTGCCCCTGGTGGGGGGAGGGCAGGCATGTCTCACAAACTAAAGTTGGCTATGCAAATGACCATGGCCTCCTTCAACAAGGCTAAAAGCACCCACTCACCTTTTACCTTCACAGCAGTGTTCTTGGAACATCAGTGTCCTTACAGTACTGGCAGCTATTGAATGACTATAGGCCACCATCCCTAGGCTACACCCAGGAAACTGGGAATAGCCAGGTGCCTCGAAGCAAATATGCAGGGCTGCACATCATTGAAGAGTTGGGGAAAGTGATTAGACCGCCCCTCCTCTGCTGAGGCATCTCTCACGCTAGAGGACTCCTCATCTGGCCATGTCATAGAGATTTCTATCACTCCCTGTTGCGGGACTTAACTGAGGCATTTTTGGTCTAAGTGGCCACTGACCACTCCTTTCATAGCCCCTAAGAAGCCAGCATTTCTCCTAGTTCTTCTTGCTGGAGTTCTTCCTGGACACTCAGTTGGAAATACCCAGGATGATCTGACTACACTCCAGCTGTCTTTCTCCCAAGTGGCCTATATCTGGTACACAGGAAATGTCATACTTCCCTTGTCTGCCAGACTCTGCTAGTATAGCCCAGCAAGTCCTAACTTTCCAACATAGCCACTTCCACCTTTCCTAGATAGAGTCAGTCGCCATTGCTCTATGTCCCTTGACTGCAGGGAACTCCTGCAGTTCTCTGTGTGGTCCCAATGAAGCTTGTCACGCTAGCTTGGAGGAGAGGGCAGTGGTCCTTCCCTTGGGTCTCTGACCTAAGAGATCCTTCTCAGATCATGCTCTCCCGTCATCCTCCAATTCATTTTTAAATATCACTGATCTGACTAAGGGATACAAAAACCATAGAACCAGTTCTCCATATTTTCCTGTGTAAACTTGCATGGGAGGAGTCTGTCTATACTTTGATAATATATCTATTGTATATTGTGTATTGCATTGGGGCCTCAGTTGCATTCTAACATCCTGCTACATTTATTGGTGTGATTACCTTCCTTTTAAGGAAAGTTTTTCATTTAAGATAGGGAGTTTATTTGTTAAATTAATGTATTTATAGAGTGAGTTGATTTTTTTCAAAATATTAAACAATAAATACAGGTGATACATAGATAAGGCTAAAAACAGAGATTGAATATGAATAATAGTCATTGTAGATTATAAATCAAAGGTATTTCATAGAGATTAATAGGCGGAAGTAAGAAGAATACATGGTAGGAAGGAGGAACTATAGTTTTACCATGAATCCTGAAAATACACACAAATACATAATCATGAAGACTTCATAGATGGTAAGAGGAGCATTTGAAAATAGAATGCCCTCTGAGAATTTAAGTACAACACAGATATCAGGGGATGATTATGTCCTTTGTTTGCCATATACTCCAACTTTTAACCTACCCCTCCCAAATGAGCATAAAATAAAGGCAGTACATTCAAAGGGGCCTCCTTCCCTAGCCACAGCTGATTGCCTGAGGCTGGGAAATTGACTTAAAAAAAATTATCGGGACGCCTGGGTGGTTCAACGGTTGGGCGCTTGCCTTTGGCTCAGGTTGTGATCCTGGGATCCAGGATCCAGTCCCTCATTGGGTTCCCTGCCAGGAGCCTGCTTCTCCCTCTGTCTATGTCTCTGCCTCTCTCTCTCAGTCTGTGTCTCTCATGAATAAATGAAATAAATCTTTAAAAAAAATCTCCTTAGGAATTGGAATTAGGACCAAGCTATTACAACTCAGGTTGACTGCCACTTCAGGGATGGATTTACTATCAGTATGCTGGCAAATTATATTTCCAAGCTTATAAACTAGACAGCCTGAATCTATGAGTCTAATATGTGCTACTCAAACTCATAGAAACTAATGAACAAAAAAAACAAAACAAAACAAACAATGGAATCCTGATTTTTACATTTATGATGAGAAATATGATCCCACAAACTAGTTACTTTGGTATACTTATCAGTCCATTCTTTCACTGTTGGTTAATCTACATGAGGAGCCAAATTTTTAGAAAGTTCCTTGAAATCCAAACAAGGGATGCTAGATGAGTGTTCATGATGGCTGGTACCTGGACCAGGATCTAATATGATACGTCCATCTCCTCCAGGGGCCTATGTTGACCTGGAGGGTCAGATCCTATATTCTCTGGCTCTGGGTGCCTTTATCTGACCTGGTTTTTTCTCTACCGTTCCACTGCCAGCTATCATCCTTTTAAATTGGCATTTTGTTTTTTAAATATTCCAAATATAATAGGCTGAATAGTGTCCCCCTGAAAGATATCCATATCCTCATCTGTAGAATCTGTGAATGAATGTTACCTTATACGTTGCAGATGGAATTACATTAAATATTTTGAGATGAAGGATTATCCTGGATTATCTGGCAAGAAGTTAAATGCGATTGCATGTGTCCTTATAAGAGTACGGAGATTCAATGCATAGAAAGAAGACAAAAGGTAGAGTAGGAAGTGACCACAAGTCAAAGAATGGTCACAACCACTAGAGGCTGGAAGAGGCAAGAAACAGACCATCTCCTAGAGCCTCTGGAAGTAGCAAGGTCCTGGCATGAGCATGGCCCTCTGACTCATTGATTTCAGCCCAGTGACATGGATTTTGAAATATGGCTTCAGAACTGTGAAAAAAATATATTTTTCTTGTTTTAAGCCACAAGGACTCTGGTCATTTCTTTTTTTACAGCAGCCACAAGAAACTAACACCAATACCTATAAGAGAAAAAGGTGACTTTACATACCTGAATCCTGATTCATTATGTATGTGAAATAACAGCCATACATGTAACAGAAACTGACTTTAGCTACCGTAAGGGAAATGGGAATTTGCCCTTTAGGCTTCAAGGGATCTCATGGAGCCTGAAGGCAGGCAAGCAGCTAGACATCAAGGAGAGGTGGAACCAAGCAACCTGGGCATCCTCTTTCACCATCTCTCAGCTCTGCTCCTTTCCGAGAATCTCTCTGCTTCATAGCCTCTCTTGCCGCAGGCAGGCTTTCTCTGTTCCTCTGCCTGCCTGGCAGGTCATGGCTTCTTCCAACAGCTCTCAGCTGTAAATTGTGTTTCTTCAGCTGTTAAATGAAGAAGTTGGATACCTTGTTCTGCAAACTCCCTCTGGCTCTGAATTCTTTTTATTGAAGCATAATTGACATACAGTATCCTATTAGTTCCAGGTGTATATCATAGTGATTTGATATTTTTCTACATTACAAAATGATCCCCTTGGTAAGTGTACTTACCATCTGTCACCATGCAAGGTTATTACAATATTATTGATTATATTCTCCATGCTCTGTACTACATCTCCATGACTTATTTTATAACTGAAAGTATTCCTCTTAAATTTAGTGGAATTCTATTAGGAGTCCCCTGTGGTGGGTGCCAGGAGGGATCCAGAGGAACAGAGAGCCAACCATGTAAGTGAGACGGAGCAGAAGTGCTATAGGCAAGGCAGCTGCAGGGTGAGGCTCTTAAGGGGTCTGAACTGGGATCTCTTAAGGGGTCTGGTGAGATCATGGACTTGACCGAATGGGAGAAGAGATTTTGACAGGTGGCGTGGAGGAGGGCTCACCCTGACATTCCACCTTTAAGCTGGCACTATCCACCTATCCTTGATGGCTGACAGAAACTTCAGCTAAGTTGTCACTTATCTTTAATTAGCATCAATTATTTATGAATTCCTTCCTCTTTTGAAATGAATGATATTGCTGCATTCTACATATGTATTCCCTCAGAGTACTTCCTACCAGCCCTGGAGCAAAGGTCAGTCTGGCCCTGGAACTACAGTGTGATTAGACACATCTGTGCCCATGCCGAGCTCAAGAAATCCAACTCCACCACCTGCCAAGACCAAACCCCCTCTGGTGGTCTGCTAGCTACTTAATGAGCCTGATCTCTGGGTTGGAGTCAGCAGGAAGCCCAAAGGGCTTTCTTGCTAATGCCATACTAGACTCTAATGCTGGAGATATCTGTATCTCTAGACCTGGCTTCCAGCTGACTCCTGCTCCTAACCAGAGAATTTCTTCTATGGATTCCACCAGTCAAACCTCTCTAACGTCTTCCGCTAGCATCCTGCACCCCCAACACTTGACACTGTCTACTCCAGCCAGACTAAATTGCTTCTAGTCTGTGGTCTCTCTCTCTGCCCAGAGAGAGACCCCTCTGAATTGCCCTTGGCTTGGAATCCCTGCCCATCCCACCATCCCATCATCACCTATCTAACTCCCATCTGCTTACATGATGCCTCCTCTGGGACCTTTCCCTGACTCCATCTCATCTAGAGTAGCCCATATGTGTACCCACAGGCCCCCTTATTTGTCATTAGGATTACTGTCCTGGCTGGCAGTCAGCTATTTACCTACGGTTTAGAATCTGTGGTTCCAAACTATCTTTTCCACCCATATCTCCTGTGCCTAGCACACAGCATGGAACATAGTAGAAGCCCTATAAATGTTGAATGATATGAGGGTCAAGTGCCCCATTTACCCACCCTCATTATACTGCTCTTTTGACAGAGATCACTGGCTCCTTCTCCATTTCTTACTTTCAAACTGTGATTTCTTTCATGTTATGATGAATATTTCATCAGGAAACATAGTGAAAAATGAGATGCTTAGTACCATAAACAGAAAAGCAGCAGTGTTTTCTTAGATAAGCTTGATTTTTTTTTGTCAAAAAATATCAAAATGAGGTTCTTCCAGACATGGCAAATGTTCTGGGAGATACAGGAATGGATATAGGGAGGAAAGCAAGCCCTCTTGTCCTGCTCCCAATGGACCCTAAAGGGAAGCCCTCCAAACACCCTGCCAATTTTGCTGTAAGGTGACATCCATCTACTCTCTCTGAGTTGCCCTGTGGCTTTATTTCTCATGTTTCTATAGTTTGTGAGACACAGTGAATTCATTTTGAGACTTCAACTTATGTGCAGTATTTCAGTGATTAAATCCATCTTGGGAAACATCACTCACTGGCCTGACTGGGGCTATTGTGTGGTTAGCTCAGCACATACTTCCAAGCATGAAAGGAAAGGGTTGTAATGTGTGGAGGCTCAGAAGAAATATCTTATTTGGCACCTGCTCCTAACTCCTTCCTCAGAACCACCCCAGCCCCAGGCAGACCTAGGTTCTCTCAGAAGTCTCTGCTCCTATCCAGGGACCCAAGAGTTCCAAGGAGCTGTGAAACATATCAGTAAGGGGATCCCACTCAGGAAGGAGGCATTTCTGTGAGAAATGAGGTTAAGGGAAAAAGAGCCCCAGTTTTATAGGATTGAGAACATAACTTTCTCTCTATTTATTTATTTATTTTTTTAACTTTCTCTCTTTTTTTTATTTATTTTTTTATTTTTTTATTTATGATAGGCACACAGTGAGAGAGAGAGAGAGGCAGAGACACAGGCAGAGGGAGAAGCAGGCTCCATGCACCGGGAGCCTGACGTGGGATTCGATCCCGGGTCTCCAGGATCGCGCCCTGGGCCAAAGGCAGGCGCTAAACCGCTGCGCCACCCAGGGATCCCTGCGCCACCCAGGGATCCCACTTTCTCTCTTTCTAAAATACTACACAGCATAGTCATAATTATTGCTTCTGTTAATGTCACATTGCTACTTCCAATATCAGAGAGAGCGTCTGGGTTGGAGTAAGGGGTTGGAAGCAGGGGTGAGATCATGAGGGAATGAGGAAGAGCCCCTCATTTGACTCTACACAGCCAAGTGTCTGGGGACGTGCACACAAATAATTGTGGCCCTTTGGATGCTTTTGTTCACCCAGGGCCAGGAGCAAATTTTCCCTCCAGGCAACATCTGACAAAATCTGGGGACATTTTTGGTTGTCACAATTTGGGAGGTGCAACTGGCATCTAGTAAGTAGAGTTTAGACATTCTCTCAGATATCCTACGATGCAGAGGACAGCCTCCCACAATGAGGAATCATCCTGCCCAAAATGTCAGAAATGCCCGCTCTGGACTTTTTGACTGAATTACAACATTCCCGTCCATGGCCTTAACCAACTTCTGTAACTCCAGCTCAGAACAACCTCCTGAACTTCTGCTTTATACAACCTGCTGCTTAGCAGGTATCTCTAACTCGAGGTCTGGTCTCAAGGGCTCCTCAAACTCAACATGCCAAAAACCCATCTTCATTCTCAATGCTTCCACAAACATAAAAAAGCACTTACTGCATGATAGTCACTATGCTCACGATGAAAATAAAAGAGTAAAGAAGATAGAGTTCTCTGTCACCTTAAAAACTCTAGTTTGGTAGAGGGCTTACGCAGTTAAACAGGCAAGTATAACATTGAGTAAAAAGTGGTCACTAATCCAACATAAAACTGGATTCTAGAATCAGTAAAAACTAATACTCAAATAGATAGATTATATGCAAATTTTACTTGGCTCTTATAGGCTTAAAGGCTACAGCTGTCAGAAAAGGATACACACTATCAACTGGAGATGCTCATAGGCACAAATTCTGGGATCTCCTCTAGGCACTCCTGACACATACTCTCTGGTGGTGGCAATGGGGTGGCCTGGGGTGGGGAGTTGGGAAGTGAATCCTATCAGGGTAAAGAAAGGCCCTTGGGCATATTACCCTGAAACTTTAGCCTAATTACCTACCCTGGTTGTAATTCTCATCTTCCTTTTCCTTAATATCAAGGTTCAAGATATGCTGTCTTACTCTGCCACAAATGGCATGGTTTAGCATTATCCAGAGGCTATAAAATAATAAATAGACTTTACTCACAGGCTGTAGCATTGCTTTTACATAAATCACATTTAGCCTGAGGGCATGGAGGATCATTTAACCATCATACCACAGGCCGAAGGATTAAACATGGCAGGCTAGTAAGTGCTTTAAAAGGGAGGCTCTAGCTCGGACCTGGAGGTTAGGGGAGGATTCTGGAGGTATCTCTCTAAGATATGCCTTGAAATGCCAGGGAAAGTTATACCTGTGAAGGCTCTGGTGGTTCATGGGTTCCTGGAGACTTTCCCTTGTTTTATGGATACTGACCTTAAACAAAGGTTCTCTCACAACAAAGGACTATTTACTTACCTGCTTATCATGTTCCCCTGTGTATTAGTTTATTGCTGCTGTAGCAATCTACCACAAACTTATTGGCCTAAAACTACACATATTTATCTTCTTATGATTCTGAAGTTTCAAAATCTGAAATGGGTTTCATTGGGCCATCAGCAAGGTGTAGACAAGGATGCATTCCTTCTAGGAGCTCTAGGAAAGAATCTGTTCCCTGTGACTTCTCACCTTCTAGAAGCTGTCTGCATTGTTGTCCCTTCTTCCATCTTCAAAGCCAAGAGCACCTCTCTCTCTCTCTCTGTCTCTGATCTTTCTTTCATCATTGCACCTACTCCCTAGTGATTACGTTGGATCAACTTGGATAATCCAGAATCATCTCCTTGTGTCAAGGTCTTTAACTTAATCATAACTGCACAACCTCTTTTGCCATGCAAAGTAACATATTCACAAGTTTCAGGAATAGGGCACAGACATCCTGGGGTGGGGCTATTGTTCTACCTATCATACTCCATTTGAGGCAACTGTCATCTTTGTGAGCTGCCAGCTTTCAAATATCTAGAGATACTGAGATTCTTAGAAGATGGGAACATTGTAACAGGACTTCAGTTTCCAATAAAACAAGGAGGTTGGTTTAGACCAACACAGTTGGGCATAGTGGTAGTAGTAGTGATTTTGCCCCTCGGGGAATACTTGACAATGTCCAGAGACATTTTTAGTTGTCACAACTGGTCCAGGATGAGGGAATGTACTACTGACATCTGGTAGAGACCAGGGATGCTACTAAACAGCTTACAATGCACCTAATTATCTGGTCCAAAATTTCAACAATGCCATGGTTGAGAAACACTGAATTACATCCTTACTCAAAATGTGGTTTGTGGACCAGCAACCCTGAAGTGACCTAGAAGCTATTTAGAAATGTAGAATCTGGGGCGCCTGGGTTGAATGTCTGCCTTTGGCTCAGGTCATGATCCCAGGGTTCTGGGATCGAGCCCCCTGCTCACTGGGGAGTCTGCTCCCCCTGCTGTGCTCTCCCCTCTCCCTGTCAAATAAATCAATAAAACTTTGAAAAAAGAAAGGCAGAATCTCAGGCTCCAGGCTCAGAACCATTTTAACAAGATTCCCAGGTGATTTTCATATATAAGAAAGTTTTGACGAACCCTGGACCAGAATACCAATTCTCAACCCTGACTGCACACTGGGATCACCTGGAATACTTTTTTTTTTTAAAGATTTTATTTATTTATTCATGATAGACACACACAGAGAGAGGCAGAGACACAGGCAGAGGGAGAAGCAGGCTCCATGCAGGGAGCCCGACAGGACTCGATCCCGGGTCTCCAGGATCACTCCCTGGGCTGAAGGCGGCACTAAACCACTGAGCCACCGGGGCTGCCTGGAATACTTTTTAAAAAGACACTGATACTTGAGTCCAACCACAGTCCAGGTTAAATCAGGTAAACCTCTTGCGGCTGGGAACCAGGCATGAATATTTGTGAAAAGCACTCCAGATAATTCTAATGTGCAGCCAAATTGAGAACCTCTGTTTTAGGATCCCTAAAGCATTGGTATTCAGTGTGGTCGGTGGACAAACAGTATCAGCATCACCTAGGAACTTTTTAGAAGTACAGAATCTTAGTCCCCACCCCAGACATCCTGAATCAGAATCTGCATTTTAACAAGATTCCATGTGATTTGTATTCACATTGGAGTTTGAAAAGCACTGCTAAAATTCTTTCCAGGCTGAAACAGTGTTCTCCAGAAAAACAAAACCAGGGGGATATATATATGTAGAAAGATTTAATATAAAGCATTGGTTGACATGGTTATGGAGATTGACGAGTCCCAAGATCTACAAGGCGAGTTGGCAAGCTAGATATCCAGGAGAACCAAAGGTTCAGACTCCAGTAAGAGTCTGAAATCCTGAGAACCAGGAGAGCCAATGGTGCAGTTCCAATCTGAAGATTGGCAGTCTCAAGACCCAGAAAGAGCCAATGTTTTAGTTTGAGTCCAAAGTCAGGAAAAAGCTGATATCCCAGTTCAAAGGACTACCTTCGAGGAATTGTTTTACTGGGAAAAGTCAGCCTTTTTTTTTTTTTTTTTTGAAAAGTCAGTCTTTTTATTTGATGCAGACCTTCAAATAATTGGGTGAGGCTCACCCACATTAGGAAGGGCTATATACCTTACCCAATCTACTGATTTAAATGTTAATCTCACCCAAAAACACCTTCACGGAAACAACCAGAATAATGCTTGACCATATATCTGTGCACCTCATGGCCTAGTCAAGTTGATACATAAAATTAATTGTCATGCCACTTTAAAAATTTCATTTTTTTCAAAATGTTATATAATACAAACTTCACAGAGACCTCTCACTGTACATAGTAGAAAACTATACAAAATCTTATCTAAACAATGTTCTTCTGTTTCAAAATATTGCATTTTGCATGATTATATTTAGCTGTACTGTTCATAGGTAATCATTACATTTTAAGAAACGCACAGCTTGTCAGCTTCCAGGAACGAGGATTTCTAAACAAAGTAGTGTGTGGAAAAGCACTCTCCCCTGAGAGATGGGTGTGGTTAGCAGCAAGATACTTGGCTAAGACTTATTTAGGAAAGTAGGGTCTCTAACAGGGACACACCCAGATCAAGTTAAAGGGATCAGAGAAATGAGTTACAGAGCAAAGGGGGGGCCAGGAGGAAGCCCCCACAGTACCACTTAAATTAGAATAAGGGTTGCAGAATAAGGGTTGTTAGTGGAGGTGTGGCTTTCCAGGGCTAAGAACAGCCCTCGCTCTATCTTTTCATCCCAACAGGATAAGAATAATAGAATGAATAGGGCAAGATGAAGGAGCAACATGTTTATCTTCTCTTAGAAAAATACAAAAAGAAAGAAAAAAGAAGAAACAAAGAAAAAAGAGAGAGAAAGGGGGAGGAGAATTTGAGATTTTCAAAAATATTATCTCATTTGAAATTTGATGTAGGAACTACTACATCCATTTCATAAAGGATAAAAATTGAGGTTTTGAGAGATTAAGCTACTTGCCCAAGAACATAGAGCTAGAAGTGGGCTAACCAAAAGTTAAACACAGTTTTCTCTGACTGCTATTACTTATGCTGAAGGCCACTGTTAGAGAGTGATTTGTGTCCTCCCACCACATCCTGCAGTTTCTGTATGGTGGAGTCCTAATACCCAGTACTTCAGAATGTAACTTTATTTGAATATAGGATCTTTACAGAGGTAATCAAATTAGAGTGAGGCCATTAGGGTAAGCTCTAATCTGATATGACTGCTGTCTATAGATAAGGGAAATTGGAGACAGAGACACATAGAGGGAATATAGCCATTGGGGTGCATGGGTGGCTCAGTCCGTTAAGCAGCTGCCTTCAGCTAAGGTCATGATCCCAGGGTCCTGGGATTAAGCCCCAGCCCCAGCCCCACATGGGACTCCCTGCTCAGCAGGGAGCCTGCTTCCCCCTCTCCCTCTGCTGCTCACCCTGATTGTGCTCTCTCAAATAAATAAATAAAATTTGGGGGATCCCTGGGTGGCTCAGCGGTTTAGCACCTGTCTTTGGCCCAGGGCGTGGTCCTGGGGCCCCAGGATCGAGTCCCACGTCGGGCTCCCGGCATGGAGCCTGTCTCTCCCTCTGCCTGTGTCTTTGCCTCTGTCTCTCTCTATGTCTATCGTAAATAAATAAAATATTTATAAATAAATAAATAAATAAATAAATAAATAATAAATAAATAAATAAATAACATTTTAGAAGAACAAGGAGAAGGAGGAGGAGGAGGAGGAGGAAGAGGGCATTTACAACCTTTCCTGCAAGCCCTCAGAAGGAGCCAACCCTGCCAACATCTTGATCTCAGACTTCTAGCCTCCAGAACTGTGAGACATATTTAAGTTGCTCAAGCCACCCAGTTTGGTAACTTGTTACAGCAACCTTAGCAAACTAATGCAGTGACTATGCTAAGGATTTAATCAAGAAAACAAGAACCAGTATGGATTTTTATAGAAAGTATTTATCTGAAACTGATTAAGCAGGTGTTGAGGACTGGAAGGTAAAGGGGGAACGCTGAGGGATCACAGAATTTCAGGAAACAGGGGCACCTGGGTGGCTCAGTGCTTGATCATCTGCCTTTGGCTCAGGTCATGATCTTGGGGTCCTGGGATCGAGTCCCGAACCAGGCTCCCCACAGGGAGCCTGCTTCTCCCTCTGCCTATGTCCCTGCCTCTTTCTGTGTCTCTCATGAGTAGATAAATAAAATCTTAAAAAAAAAAAAAGGAATTGCGGGTAACAGCTACTACTCCTAGGGCTAAGGGAGGGAGAAAGGGAGAAAGTCCGGGTTATCAGAATCTAGAAGCTTAAAGGACAGGCCTGCTGAGCTGAGGGCCCACACCTGGGGGTCGACTGTCAGCAGTTGGTGTCTCTCGAGCTCAAAGGAGCGATCTTTAAGCTGCCACTTACATCTCTGAGGAGAGGAAGTCAGCTGGCTAGGATGGTATCTCCAAGGCAATGCTGTGAGGTTAGCTTGGAAGTGTAAGAAAAAATGGAAACAAGAAGTGATTACCATCGACAGGGTGGAGATCCTTTCCTGGGGTAACACTGACAGGAACAGAAAGTAACACTGTCCCAAAAATCTCCTCCATGCTTCCAGTCTCCCTTTAACATTCCCTATCATCGGAGTGTCACAGGGAGCCAGCAGGCCAAAGAGAAATGACATCTCGTTTTTTATAAAGATCTAGATGGCCTTTCTTTAAAACAACTCTGCTTACCATTCCTTCTTTGGTTATATTACCAGCCACCCTAAAATTTGGTAAAGCTTACCTGCAACATCAGCATTTAAAAAGCGTCCTCTAATATATTTATTATCACATTCCCTCCTCAAAAACCTTTAGTGACTCACAGTTGTCTCTACAACCCTATTTTCTCTCAACCTTGGTCTCTGCCCTGACTAGCAATGGTTTCACTCATTCCTATCAGTTGTCCTTTCTCATTTCATGTTGATAACTCCACACATTCTCCATAAGCCCTTTTTCCAGCCCAGTGGCCTTAATCTTAGCAGTTGAGATAATTTGTCACAAAGAAAATGAGCTATCAGACAGGAGCCCCTCAACTTCTCCTCCCTCTGCCTCCAACCCTACTATTATGTCCCTAACGTTCCTCCTTCCTGCCCCTGAAGAAGAGCTTGCAGCCTTCCTGTGCCAGGTTAGCCTCCTCACCTAAGTGGGCCTCAAACCCAATTCCTTCTGCCTCTCCCAGTCTTTCCTCTTTTGTCTTTCTTTTTATCACCTTACCCTCTCCAGGAGCTACTTCTGTCCACCTATAAATACATTCCCAGTCTGCTCCCATATGAGAGAGGGCTTCCCTCAATTCAGCTTCCCCCACCCCCATCCATGCATGTCTGTCTTGCTTCTTTGTCACTCTTTCACCTGCACACTCTGGCATCAACTGCTGTCACTCATTTAAATACCCTCCATCAAGCCAGCAATGACCAAACTACAAAATTCATCATGGACTCTCTTACCTAAATCCTTGGTAGATTTTATGATGTAATTTTCTTGGCTTAAGCCATTCTTTATAGACATTTCGGAAAATGCCAGAAAGAATAAAATATAGCAAAAAGAAAGTTTTGAGGGATTCCGATAAGCTATGAAGCATATATGGGAGAACTGGGGCACTTGGAGTTGAGAATTAAACAAGGAGAATAGGAATTGGAAGCAGTTCAAAGGACACAAAATATTTATGCCAATATCTCAACTCTTGACCATCTTTGGAGAACACTTCTGGATAATCCAGCTTTCTGAACACCTAATGCTCATCCCTTTAACCATCCAGACATTTGAATCTTAATACATTAAGGCTAGAAATCTATGTTAAAAATAACACGCTTCCCTGCCCTTTTTCAACAGAGAATACCAAGATCATGATAAGGTGAGTAGAAATAGTAATAGAACCATATTTTGCTTTCTACCTAATATGTGCCAGACCTGTGCTGGGAATTTTACATATGCAGCCTGAATGTAACTTCATATGATTTCTACAGCTCATCTGCATTTTATAAATAAGCAAACTGAGACTCAGAAAAGTAGAGTTTAAACTGTAGCCCATCTTCTAAGTGGAAGGGCCTAGATTTGAACTTGAAGGCTTATGTTCCTTCTGCTATCCCAAGCCACATGCTCAGAGAGAAGAGCGCTGCGGTCAGTTCTGTGTCTTCCTGGAGACCTGGGAAAATCTGCTGGACTGCTCTTTGACTAAATTATAAAGCCTCAGGTGGGCTGTTTTTCAGTAGAATGCAGATAACAAAGAAGTTGATTCTTGGCATTTAGGTTTCAAAATAGTCTTTGTATGAGTTTGCTACATGCTGCCATAACAGAGCACCACAGACAGAGGAGGGGGTGAGGGAGGCTTAAACAACAAAGAGTTATTTCCTCGAGATTCTGGAGGCTAGAAGTCCAAGATCAAGGCATCAGCAGGTTTGGTTTCTTCTGAGGCCTCCCTCCTTGGCTCCCAGATGGCTCTCTTCTCACAGTGGCTCCACATGCCCTTTTCTTGATGTGTGCACATCCTTGGGTGTCCCCCTGTGTCCTAATCTCTTCTTATGAGAACACTGGTCAGATTGGATTCCAGCCCACCTTAATAGCCTCATTTTAACTTAATCACCTCTTCCTAGATCCTATCCTCAAATGCAATTACATTCTGAGGTACAGAATGTATTTCTGTACCTAATTGCATGAGGATTAGGGCTTTAACATGAGTTTTCAGGGGGTGCAATTCAGTTTATAACAGTCTTTACCCTGCCAAAAAAAAAAAAAAGGTTTTGGAGATCCAAAAGCTTGACTTTCAGTTTTGAAAAGCTAGTGCCCTCAAAGCCATAGCATCATGTCACACCATTATTATTAAGTCATATTATCAAATTATGAATCTCATATTTCATACTTGGATTAGATTCTTCCGAATTCCCACTGAGCACTATGACACTTATCAATCACAGTACTGGCTACAGGAAGAAATGAGAAATTTCTGACATGTCTTGACACTAAAGTCCCAAAATGGCATTGATTTTTTTTGTTGTACTTTGACTCCTCTGTTGCTTATCATACTATCAGCAGTTTTTCCTGCTGTTTGCAATATACAACTAGATCCTTCTGTCACTTGCTAACTCCAGCCCAGAAACTTGATAACGGAGTGTTTGAACATGTAAATTAAAACAAATAGTCTTTATTTGAGGGCTTAAGAGTTTTCCTATGAATGAACTCTTTGGTGTGTGGCTTCTGTGAAATCTGTTTTAGTAACTTAGAGGTTTTGCTTTCTGTCTCCTAACTTCAGTGGTGTTTAGATTGTGGAGGTCGCCCCATCCAACCTAAGCAGCAGATGAGATGTTACTATGTAGTAGAATCTCTCAAGGAAAACTCCTTTACCTTTCTATATAGGAAAAACTTGACATCAGCAAAGGAAACTCTACTTAAATCCCCCAATTCATGACTACCACATTGGCATATAGAGTAGATATTATAACCTGATATGTTCACCTCTTATCCACTCCTCATACTTCCTAATGTCCCTTGACCAGTCTCCATTTGACCTAGACCTGAAGTTGTCATTGCCTCAGGGTAGGATTGTTACAACAAAATGCACATAACAAAGTCAGTTTTTAGCTTTTGCTTTTCAAAATAGGCTTTGTGCAAAGAAAAACATTTTGAGATCTAAAAGCTCGGTCTTTAGATATCAAAAGCTAATACACAAAAAGATTCGGGACATTAAAATCATATTATAAATTATTAAATTGTAAACTTCATGTTTCTAAAAGACCAATATGGGAAGTCTTTGTTAGTTCTGGTTATTTTGTAATTAAAAAAATAAAATATGCTATTTCTGTGCAGGTACTCTAGGAAAAATAAAACACTAAGTTTTATTTATTTATTTTTAAAGATTTTATTTATTTATTCATAAAAGACACAGAGGGAGAGAAGCAGAAACATAGGCAGAGGGAGAAACAGGCTCCCTGTGGGGAGCCTGATGTGGGACTCGATCCCAGGATCATTACCTGAGCCAAAGGCAGACGCTCAACCACTGAGCCACCCAGGTGCCCCAAAACACTAAGTTTTAAAAGGAAATGTCCATAAGCAGTAGATTGAGAGGAATTCCAGAGGTCGGTGATCCAGTTCCCCATCCCAGGCTTGTAGGATCTAATACTCTACATGTAATCTTAGCCATTGTCCTATATATAAGAGCATAACCATGCCCTGAATGCTTAAGGAAGCTATTCATTTTCCCCTCCCCCTTTAGAGAAAGAAAACTGGAGCCCATTCTCAAAACAAAGGCTGGAAATAGCCCTAGTACTAAAATTGGATAGTCTCAGACAACGCTTATCTGAGACTTTTACTGTAGGAAGCTCACTAGGGTACAATCACTCCAGAGCAGGTATTCTTATGCCACTTAGCACTATCTCTGAACAGCCCCAAATACTTCAAGTACAACCGAAAGGTCATATGCCAGATAAAGAGAGGTTATCCTTTCCTTAAGAAGGTGGCAGTATTGGAACAAAACCATCCTTTCTAATCACAGGCCTGCCTCAGCCAAGGACATGTGAATGGAAGTCTCTGAAGTGTTTAGTCTGATGGCAGGTGGTATGTTCCCTTAACCTAACTGTGTGTTCTGAGGGCCTGCTACAAGAACATCCCAGACTAAGCAGTGTCCGTGGGGTACGCTTCTGATTATCCTCATCCTTGCAGAGTCCAAAAATGTTGACTCAAGATATATTTAATCTACAGACAAGTTGATAAATACACTAAACTCCTGTCCCTGAGCCTGATTTGGATGCAGGGGTTGAATATTGCCTCCCACTGAATCCATCAGATTGCTGCAGCTCACCTTTCAGTCTGGTTTGGGGCTTCTGGGCTTAAATCTCAGGGGCTATTCTCAACTTCACAGCCCTTGCCAGCAGCCCTGTCAAGAGGAATCTTTGCTCTAGACCATCCTGGTTTCATCCTGCCTGGCATTGGCTGTGCCAAGGACAGGAGAGTTATGCCATTGGAGATCATCACTCTTTCTTGATATCCATCTCATAGGAAAGGAAATAGTCCCAACATACTGAACCTTTCCCAATAACTCCTTGTGACTCAACCACACAGATAATTTTTAAAGTGTTTCTTAAGCCTACTTATGTTTTCTATTTTTGGGAGAGTGGAGTGTGTTCTGAAACTTCCTTTTTGCAGTGTAAGGTACTACTTCTTGTTATTGACCTATATACTCTTCCAAGTGTCCTTGGATGCCCTCTAATACAACTATGGTCATTTCAGTAGCCAAATTCCTTTGTAAAGGGAATATTTACTCTGGTGTTGGCTAATTCATTCAGGCTGCTTGGAAAAGACATACTCCTATTAGCAAAGGAAATGTATTCATTGCAAGGATATGGATAATGTGTACCTTCATCTATCTTGATGATAGACTTCCAAGACTGAGGAGCACACCACGCTTCACAGAAGACCTGGAACAGTAGCTCAATATTTGTTCTCACTCAGTCTGAGCATTGGTCACCCAATTTTCCTTTCTCCATCTAGCATTTATTATTCTAAAATCAGTGGTTTGGGTCATTTTGTCACACACATACACCCTCACTCTGGAGCTCCCTTCACTGGTCAGACTCTGTGATTTTGGTCCCCATTATGTCCGACTATACCTCTTAGCTTTTGACTCAAGGAGAAATCTCTTATTCCATTATTTATGGCCAGGATAGCAGGATAGACACATGGCATACAAGTACCATTTGAAAGAAGGCTGGGGGCATGAAAGACATTTGAGTTTGCATGATGTATCTCCTAATTTATATTAATAAGTCCTGCTCTATAACTTCATGTTTTCCTTAATGCAGAAAATGCTAAGGCCACTGACAAGTTGTGGAAATTAAAGAGTTAACATAGCAAGCCTGAGACTTCTATCCTTGGAAATCCCTAACTGCAAGGGTGGTCCATGACTGGCATCAGAACACTTGGATTTCAGGAGGGATTTCACCATCGCCAGAAATAATGAGAGTGGTTCATTGGTCCTAAACTGGGCAAAGAGTATGGCTTAGGCTAACACTTGCTTTCCTTCTAAGAGTCTGGACTCCTGGTATGCACTAGGCAGAGTGCCTACATGACTGCCCCAGTAAAAATCGTGGGCACCGAGTCTCTAATGAGCTCCCCTGGTAGACAACATTTCACACATATTGTCCCAAGTTGTAACTGGAGGAGTGAAGCGATTCCCATGTGACTCCACTGGATGACTGGAGTGGACTTTTGGAAGCTTGCACCTGGTTTCCTCTGATCTCTGCCCCATCTGCCCTTTCTTTTCACCGTTGCTGCATTGTATTCTCTCAGTGTAACAAATCACCGCCATGAACACATGTATGTGCCCAGTCCTAGGAGTCCTTCTGGTGAATCATGAAATCTGAGAGTGGTCTTGGGAGTCCTCAACATGCAATCAGGCTCAGAGATTTTCATTCATATTAGAGTAGCACCATTTCCTCACATAAAAGAAGAAAGAAAAGAAAAGAAAGAAAGAAACCAAAGGTCTCTTCCTTGCAGAGATATTACATCCTCCTCCCCCATATATCCATTACAGCTATTTAAGTCAGTAACTTGAAAGAGTCAGCTTTCTTTGGAAGTAGCCATAAGTGAATAAAAATTTAACAAGGGCAGAGAGGAGACATCAAGGGAGCAGATCCAGCTGGATGGGGTGTGCAAGCAATATCTCTGGTAGGCTCAATCTGAGTGGCATTCAGCAGGTTAATGGCAGCATTTCTATTTACTATGAAAAGACAGTAAAAAATGAGCATTTTCCGCCACAATAATGAGCCAAATTATTCTATTGCATGACCTTCATGTGCAGGTCAGTTCCTTTAAACAGCTGCATTTATTCATTTCCATTCTTAGCTTTTGCTGGTACATTAAAAATAATACCTAAGGGTCTGAAAGGAGCCCAGTCATTGCTCAAAAGTGCTTGATTTACTCCCAGGGAGTAGCCCAGACCCTGGGAGAATTTCAGTCAGTGAGGTTTTGTGATAAATGTCAGTGATTATGCTGATAATAGAGTGTTCCACTAAAATGAGGCAGGGGAAGGCATTTTCTTTTCAAAGCATAAAAAAATTAAAAGCATAAACTGCTTTCTGCAAAGCCCATGGCTGGTGCATAAGCATCCTGCTTCTTCTCCCAAGGGTGGGAGATGAGAAAGAAGAAAGAAGAGGGAGGGAGGGAGTTGGAGAGACGGGGACTAGAAGGGAGAAAGAGGGGGACATGAAGTGGCCAGAGAATGAGGAACAACTCTCTTCAGCTTTGGGCTCTGGCCATGAAAACCCCTCTCCACAGGGATATTCTCAGGAGAGCCCCAGCCACTCTATAACCTGATGCTGCCAATTAACTTCATGATGCCTCATGGTGCCACTGAGGCCACCCTCTTCTCTAGCCTAGACTAGTTACATTCTGACTGGAACCTATAAAGGGGTGGGGCCATCATTGTGATCAAACATGCAGCTATTCCAGTCTCCACATAAATTCCAAGGGCAGTTGTTTACTTCCATGTGTGGGTTAGAGGAGGGAATATCCAATGTCCCACATCTCAGGGACAAGTCTGCTGTTCTTTTGTGCACTACCCTACATGTCCTCCCATCCAAGTACTAGGTACTAAGCAGGCCCAACCCTGCTTAGCTTCTGAGATCAGATGAGATCGGGGTGGTATGGCCGTAGACCCCTACATGCCCTCATGGGGTCCCAGGCTGGGACAAAGCCCAGGAATCTGGCCAACTGCCTTGCCGTCGATATTTGTTGTTCTAGTCTGCCCAGGGTCCCTTCTTTGGAAAGACCTCCTCCCTCATGCCGTGTGGTTTGTGAAGCGATCAATCAGAGTGTGCTGCCTATTACAGCGATGGTATCATGATCCAAACACAGCCGACCAAAGCACTTCCCCCTTGTCAGTATGCTTTGTCTGAGGAGGGTAGGGGGGCACAGGACACAAATAGGACCAGTCAGAACCCTTCCTGGCTTAGATGTAAGGACTTTGGGAAGATAAATGCTCTCTTCTTGTCAAGGTTCCAAAGCTGGGAGGATACAATTTTGGGACTTACACTAGCCATCTCCTCAGCCATATGGAGAAACTGAAACTGCAGAATAAGCTGAGAGTCTAATGAGAGAGAGAGAGAGAGAGAGAGAGAGAGAGAGAGAGAACCTATAGCATTGAGTCCTGTATTCATTTCCTGGGACTGCCATAGAATACTACCACACCCTTGGTGGCTTACAACAGAAATGTCTTCCTCCCAGTTCTGGAGGCTGGAGGACTCAAATTAAGGTGTGGGCAGGGCAGTGGTCCCTCTGCAGATTCTGGGGGAGAATCTGTTTCTTGCCTTGTCCTGCTTCTGGTAGCTGCCAGCATTCTCAGGTGTTCCTTTGCTTGTGGCAGCACCACTCCAGTCTCTGTCTCCATCATCATGTTGCCTTCTCTCTTTGTGTCTCCTCGCCTCTTCTTATCCTTCTGCCTGTCTCCTATTAGGGATGCATGTGATTGCATTTAGGACCCACCTGGGTAAGCTTCTCCTGTCAAGTTCCTTACAAGATGTGCCATATAATATTCTCTTTTTTGCACACAAGGCAACATTTGTAGGTTCTGGACATTAGGAAGTCCAGACAAAGATGGAGGGAGCATTTTTTTAAGCCTACCATAAGTCTCATTTGAGTCCCTGAGACCTGAATTCCTGCAGCTCTTCCTTTAAGCCCATGTATCCTCATCAGCCAATAAGCTCCCTCTTGGCTTAGGCTAGTATGAATTGAGTTTAGCAACTTGCATTAATGATGTCTTACATAATACACATACCCATGTCTGCAGCAGCTGGAGAATGGAGGAGACAGCCCCATGCAGTGGACAGAATGTCTGCTATTCTACAAGTGTTTGAGCAAATCATTTCCTTTTTCCAGGTTTGATGTTTTATAACTCTTACAAATATTAGACTTAAAGGACTGTCATTCATGCTAACTATTTATTGTTTTAAACACTCTGTAATTATATTATTAGCCCCATGATCAGCTGGGATTTTTGTCAATTGTGAGCAAAAACAAACAAACAAAAATACCGGCTTAAGAGGCTTGAGCAAAAACAAGCAGACAACAAAGCTAAAAAGTCTGAGACTAATCAGATATAGCTCAGTTGGGGGCCCTAATGATATTATTGGGCCCCACCTCTGCCTCTGTAGAGTTAGCAGAATCTCTGGCCCCACGAGGTGGCCTCCTGCGGCTCTAGACTCACATGCCTTATACTTGGGACAGTGGAAGAGAGGGTTAATTTGCCTCTTGGATAGAACAAAAATCTTGGAATTGGACCTCACTGGCCCATGTCAATAAACACATAAATATTTAATAAATACTTTACTTCCTGTGCTAAGGAAAGCATCTTGTCACGGGTACTTTCATTGATTAAACAAAATGTCAAAATGAAGATTATTAATGTCACAATAAGTGTGATTAACAATAATAAATATTGTACTCAATTCTAGAAGTGTTCTTTTGGCGTGTGAAATCTGGCCTGACTACTGTCAAATACCTACTCCTGAACTGTGACCACGGGAATGAAATGCACTGATTGGCTTACTCTAGATCATTGCTTTTCTTCTAGCATCAAGTAGAACACAGAGAGAGAGAGTGGAAAAGGAATGGTATTTTAGAGGGGAACTTTATGGTTACCTGAAGTGAAAACATGCTGCTGCAAAAGGAATAGATGTGTGCTGAATATCATGAGGATTTCATTATATAAATTTCTTGTATTCATCCAAATAAGAGGCCTGCCAAGCTCGTGACAAGCTCTATGATGTATATTGATTATCATACATCATAGTTTTGTGAATAAAACATGCATGGAACTTTCACAAATTAACTTGAAGGAGAGTATGTGGATCTAGCACCTTTAGAGAGAGCAAAATAGGCATACATTTAAATTATATATTACTTTGTATATGTCAATAAACACATAAATATTTAATAAATATTTTATTTCCCCGAGGTTGCTGATGAAAGCATCTTGTCACAGGTGTTCTCAACGATTAAACAAAATGTCACAATGAATTTGATTACTGTCACAATGAATGTGATTAAAAGTAACAAATACTGTACTCAGTTCTAGAATTGTTCTTTGGCCTATGTGAGGTTTGGTTTTCTGTGGCAATGATATTCAAACGTTATGGTCACATACCTCCACCAATAACAATGAGCAAATATGGTATACATACTATAAAACATATATAAAATAACAAATGAGTTAAAGATAAAATAACATTTTAAAAGCACCTCATTTTGCTTATTAAGGGCCAAAAGCATATATAAAATAACAAATGAGTTAAAGATAAAATAACATTTAAAAGCACCTCATTTTGCTTATTAAGGGCCAAAAAAACTTTTTTCACTGGAAAAAATAATAGATTCAGTGAGAGTGATATTTTTATGTCATCCAGAAATATTTGCTTAACATTTTGTGACAGAGAGAATTGAACGTCTAAGTCTAGTTTATTTCAATATTTGGTTTTACAACCATCAAAGGTGAAAAAGTCAAATCACTGTAATAAATTGAATTGTATTTCCACAAAATTCATATATCAAAGCCCCAACCCCCAATTGTGGCTGTATTTGGAAATAGGGCCTTTAAGAAGATAATTAAGGTTAAATGAGATCAGAAAGGTGGAGTCCTAACCCCACAGGACTGGTGTCCCCATGAGAAGAAGAAGAGCTACCAGAGATGCACGCACATAGAGAAAAGGTCATGTGAGGACACAGCCGGGAGGCAGCCACCTACAAGCCAAGGAAAGGGCCCTCACCAGAAACCAACCCAGCCAGCATCTTATCTTGACCTTGGACTTCCAGCCTTCAGAACTGTCTGAAAATAAATTGCTGTTGTATAGCCAACTTGTCTGTTGGCAGTATGGCATAACTTAGAAACTCTCCAGAATATAAAGACAAATACCTACCTTTCTGTTTTCTTGGTGACATCCGAAGATATGCAATACTCAGTTCAAGCCTTTAGAAAATTTCTTTCAATTTTTCACAAGTAAATAAACCACTGGAACTTTTTGTTGGAAGATTTTTGAAGAGACTAAAAATTTTTGTTGAAGTTTTAAAAATGTGCACAAATGAGCATTTTTATGGATGCCACATCTTTATTGTTTTAGACAACAAAATCACCTAATGATGAAACATATTTGAATATGATGAAGTTATGGCAGTCCTAGCAGACCAATGCCTTCTAAATATACATAGAAATTTTGTCAAAATTTATATTAGATATCCAACACATCTTTTTAAGTTTCTGACTTAATGGCAAAAGACATGCCTTTAGGGGAAACAGTTGTCTTTCTGTTCTAATCAGAAATAGTAGAAATAGTACATGGAAACCAATATGGTAACAAGTTAAGTGCGCTCTTTGGTCACCATATACAAGTGAAATTAGAAAAAATTCAATGAAAGATATACATGTATATATATATATGATGTATATGATACCATATAGTGAATGAAAATTAAGATGTTTCAAATATTTCTCATGTTCTTCTATTGGATACATCCTGTTTCAATAATGAAATAAACCAAGAACTTATTTTTTTGTGAGCAACTAAAGAAAGGTCTACTAGGAAAGATACATTCTAATAATAAATGACTTCTTTAGTGAAAGCGGTAGTTTCTGCAAGAACCATGTAAGTGAAGCAACAGAGGAATGGCTTCTTGAATGCAGCCGAAGGATTCAGGGTTAAGTTCCACTGCTATGCTCAAACATGGAATGCTTTGCTGCACCATTCACAACTGAGCTACTGCATGCTACAGGAAGACACTGATGTGGTTAATTTTATAAATTAACATATAGCTAATATTTGTAATACTTAAAAAATGATTATGGGAAGTGAGGGGTGCCTGGGTGGCTCAGTCAGTTACATACCTGACTACTGATTTCAGCATAGGTCATGATTTCAGGATCATGGGATCAAGCCCCATGTGAGCTCCATGCTCAGCTGGGAGTCTGTTTAACGTTCTCTCCCTCTCTCTTTCTCTCTTAAATACATAAATTAAAAAAATAATATGGGCAATGAAATGATATGGGATACGAAAATATTTTATACCACACTGAGGCTCACAGATTACCTTGGGACAGTAGCTGTAAATGTTGTTGAACCTGAAGACAAATCTTTGTTTGACATAAGACAGTTCTTCCAAATTTGTTGTCTTTTTGTGTGATAAGTAGAATGCTGTCTACCAGAATTTTTAAAAAAATCCATGAGCAATCTACCACTTAAAGGAAAATTTGTGATGCTAATAATCAGTGAGAATATAATCGCTTTTAAAAATAAACTGCTGTGGAGAAAATATTCTGAAATTGGATATTCAAATATGTTTCATCATTAGGTGATTTTGTTGTCTAAAACAATAAAGATGTGGCATCCATAAAAATGCTCATTTGTGCACATTTTTAAAACTTCAACAAAAATTTTTAGTCTCTTCAAAAATCTTCCAACAAAAAGTTCCAGTGGTTTATTTACTTGTGAAAAATTGAAAGAAATTTTCTAAAGGCTTGAACTGAGTATTGCATATCTTCGGATGTCACCAAGAAAACAGAAAGGTAGGTATTTGTCTTTATATTCTGGAGAGTTTCTAAAGCTCTTGACAATCCTAAGTATTTTTAACTGATATCTCAAAGCCTACTTAGGATGAAGTTATTATTAGTGACAATGAACGTGAACCCATATTTCAAATAGCCTTATTGTTACTCCTGAGTTTTTTTACTGACTTCTTGTCAGACATGATCAAGTTATTGTTTTTGCCTTGTTTATGTGAAAGACAACTCTTTTTGGAAGTAGCAAACATGTCAGCTCTGCCCTTTTCTTATTAATAGAAAAAGCTGTATCCTCAATTTATGATTTCAGAGCCAAAATGTTTTTCATCTAGTTTAATTAAAACTAAATAGTATAATATGTAAATCCATTTAAGTGGGCACACTGCAGTCTATTACAATATGTTAAAAGGAACTAGCTGTTGTCGATCTCTTTGTGTGGGAGAACACCCACTCTCCTCATGGTACTTGGCAATGGAGCATAACTCATGACTGTCTGACATATGGATTAAATATGGGCGCCAGAGTCTATCTACTTATTTGCAAAGTCAATTTCTATTTTTGGATTGGAAATAAGTAAAAATAGAAGTTCTAATATTCTTTTCTCATGCCCTCTGGGGAACCTACACCCCCTTCTTAGGGGAGTACTGGGTTCGTAGTGTAGGTTCGTGATTTGTTGCTGCAGTAGACACTGTTTGGCTAGTCCCAGCATTCAGTTCCTTCTTTTCCTGACATTAGTATGATTTTCTTTTGGGTCGTCTGTATTGGCTTAAGCCTGTCAAGCCCAGCCCAGGCCCCTACTCACAGTGATCAGCATGAGGATGTCAAGAAACTGGATTTAGGCTTTAAAAAACACGAATCCAAGGCACTTGGATGGCTCACTGGTTTAGCATCTGCCTTTGGCTCAGGTCATGATCCCAGGGTCTTGGGATCCAGGCCCGCATCAGGCTCCCCACAGGGAACCTGCTTCTCCCTCTTCTTATGTGTCTGCCTCTCTCTTTCTCTGTGTCTCTCATAAATAAATAAATAAAATCTTAAAAAAAAAATCCTAGGACTTTTGTAGCAGCTCCCAAAAGAGGCTCTCTCCTTCATCCAGATGGTGTGGTCCAAGGGCATGAGGAGGCCAGCACTACAGCCAATTGCTCACCCTCAGAGCATAGACTGGAAACTTCCAGAAGCCATTATGTGAAACCCAGGGGTGAAATAAGATTGTTTCAGATAAAGGTAAGAGATAGCAAGAAACTGGGTCCTTGGTGACCTTAGTTGAGTTCCTGGATGAAGTCTTTCCTGAAGCCAAATGTACCTCCTGGATCTCCCAGCTATGTGGCCAATAAGTACCATTTACTTAAGTCAGCTTCTCTATTACCTGCAACCAAAAAACTTCCTCACTGTTAAAACTGTCAACTCCTTTATGCAGTTTGTTTTGTTACCGTTATCTGTTTTGCTTTTTTGTTTATTGCAGAGAGTCACATTAACCATTCTGTAGCACAGAATTATCATTAGTACCTGCAAGGACCTTCTATTGAATCACTCCCTTAGTATCATACAATAATTATAAGCTTAGGTACGAGGCACTATTAAAAGTAATTTACATATGCACATTTGATCTGTACAATAACCTTACCCTATGGAATCAGTACTATTATTATCCCCACTTCACAAGTGAAGAAACGGAGATGCAGAGAGGGTACGTAGCTTGCCCATGGTTACATAGTAAGTAGTTAAGCCAAGATTTACTACCAACAATCTGGCTTCTAAATCCATGCTCTTAATCACAGCAATACACAAAGACTGCACTACCCAAATACTAACACTTAGCATTGTCTGTCTAATTTTTGCCTCTGCGATGATTATAAAGCAATATTTACCATTTAGTATATAACCTTGGACAAACTACCTAAACTCTCTATGTCTCAATTTCCTTACTTGTAAAATGGAGGTAATAAAATAATACTGATTTCATAGGATTGTTGTGCAGTTTAAATAACAGTGATTTTGAACATCCTTTCTCCACTTGTTGGTCACTTGGGACTCCTTTATTGGGGGAACTGCCTGTTCATACCTTTGACCATTTTTCTATTGCATTTCCAGTCTTTTTCTTACTGATTTCCAGGAGTCACACTTCTATTGCACTTACTAAGAGTTCCATGTCAGTTTTAGATATTGAGTATCTCCCAGGGATCCCTGGGTGGCTCAGGGGTTGAGTGTTTGCCTTCGGCCCAGGGTGTGATCCTGGGGTCCTGGGATCGAGTTCCACATCAGGTTTCCTGCATGGAGCCAGCTTCTCCCTTTGCCTCTGTCTCTGCTTCTCTCTCTCTCTCTCTGTGTCTCTCATGAATAAATAAATAAAATCTTTTAAAAAAAGATATTGAGGGACCCCTGGGTGGCTCAGCAGTTGAGTGTCTGCCTTTGGCCTAGGGTGGGATCCTGGAGTCCCAGGATCGAGTCCCACATCGGGCTCCCTGCATAGAGCCTGCTTCTCTCTGCCTATGTCTCTGCCTCTCTCTGTCTTTGTGTGTGTGTGTGTGTGTGTGTGTGTGTGTGTCTTTCATGAAAAAATAAATAAATAATTAAAAAAAAAGATATTGAGTATCTCCTAATCTATCATTTTTTTCTATGGTGCCCTTGACTGAAGAGGAGTCTGTAATTTTGATAAAATCAAATTGATTGCTCATGCCCCAAACATAGAAAGAAGATACAAGGGGGGAAAAACTGTTTATGTCCTAAGCATCTTAAAATCTAGCCAGAGAATCAAGAACAAAAACTATGTGAACAAGTGTTAAACATCTTATAACAATATGCAATTAAAAGCCAAGTTGTAAGGCTGTATAGTCAACTGTTAACCTTGGACAGGTATCCAAATTATTCTGAGCTTCAGTTTCCTTATCTGGAAAATGGAAGCAATTAAAAAAATGCCTTTTGATTTGTTATGATAATTAAGTAAAATAGACATGTTGAATGGCTCTATAGTACCTAGTACAGAATATCAACTGCAACTCAGATGCAAAGCAGGTCAATGAAATTATGGCTACCATTTATAGATGTCTACTACTGGCCCAGCACTTTCTATAACCTACCACATCTACATTTCACAACCCTCTGTAGGGCATTATCATTGCTATCTGTCAGATGCAGAAACCTAGGTTCAGAGAACTTAAGTAATTTAATGAAGGTCACACAGCTAGTAAGTGGTAGTGAGCACACTGAAAGCCAGGTTTGTTAGACCTCAAACCTCATGAGCTTTCCACTATGCCAAGTTGCTGTCAGAAATGGTGCTAGAAAAGCAAAGAAACTTCATTTGTGTCCTGGAGAGAGAAAGACAGACTTTGAACAGACACAAGGAAGAAGAGAAGACAGGAGATCATGCCAGATTCTGAGGAAATGCAGCTCAAGTGTGAGGGATAAAAAGTATTGTGAGCTATAGAGGGCAGGAGCAAAGCCTTATATACATCACATTTCCCTTCAATCCTAGCACAGAGACTGGGACAGAGGGCAGGGAGGACATCTATTCCATACTTCTGTTTTTTCCGTATCAAGGAAGCAGGAATTAGTTGTTTGGTGAGCTTGAAAGAGGAACTAAATATGTGTCGCTCTTACTCCTCAAGTTTGGGGAGCTCGCCTGCCCTAGAAATCATGTGTTTTCTGCTTTTCCAGAAACTGTAAAACTGCAGTCAATTTTACAAAAGCAGATTTTTACCAAAGAGGTCCCTCTGCATCTCCAGCCCTCCATCAGTCTTAGGGGATAGAGGGGCAGTCCCGGCTTCCCAATGTTACACAGCAAATTGTCCAGTTCCGCTTGGGGCTGTTAGGTACCACAAGAGCCATTGAGCAGGTCTTCTTTTATTTATTCTGGGGTGGAGTACCTGCAGGTCCGCTGTCCTCGCAGATCTAAAGCCAAGGCCCCCCTTCCAGGGCCAGCCCGGAACAAAGCTGAGATTTTCCTTTCCATCAGCCGCACTCCAGCTGCTATCCCAATGGACTGTGAACCTGCGTGGGGAATATGGGTGCTCTCTGGAACCCCCTAAAATCCACAACAGTAGGCACTCGACAAACCAATGAATATGAAAAGTTCCGAGGACAATGACAACACTGGCCTGACTTGAGCAAAGGGAGTCTATTAAGTGCTTGAAGTACAGTTAGATAAAGAGGTTGGCCCCAGTAATGGAAGACTTTCAAGAAAGTTGGAGAGACTGGATGCACGTGGAAGAAGAGCGCTGCACCAGGGGAGGGGGAAGAGCCTGAGAAGACAGTGTCTAAATCAGGTAGAGAAACGACGGGTGCAGTGGAGACTTAGGGGAAGAGCGCCCGGGGCTGGAAAGCAACCAGAGGTGGTTTCCAGAATCCCCGAGTGAGGAAGGATGGAGCTCTGGCCTACTACCGAGGTGGAAATGGGAGTGGCGGTGAGTGACTTTTCCCTCACAGGGGAAAAGTGCCAGAAAAGTGACAGCAGGATCTGGGAAGTGGGGGGGACCGTTCTGATGGCGTCCCCCGACCCAGGTGGGCGGGCGGGGCTGTTAAATCTGAGCTGCCACGTGGACAGTTCTCAGCACCGGGGACCCCAGGCACGAGCCGCTGCGAGGGCTTCGGGGAGTTCACACCTTCAGAGGCAGCGTAGGTTTGAGGGCCCCTGGGGTGACACCGGTGCAGACGGGAAGCCGGGACGGGAGCGCACCTGGGATGACAAGGGTGGGAGCAAGGGCACAGGTGATGGGGAGGAGGGGGGAGCACGAAGGGAGGAGGGGGCCTCCGCTCCCGGACCTCGGGGAAGGACGGGGTGAGGGTGCAGGCGAACGCCGGGGTCCAGACCTTCTCGGCAGAGGGGTCCGGCTCCCACCTGTCCCCCAGGAGGCTCGCGGTGCAAGCGGCGCGCGGGCTGGCGTTCCGGGCCCTGCGCGCTCCTCCTCGCGCTCGCTGGGCGCGGACGCCCGGGTTCCGGCGCCGCGGGCTCTGCAGCCACCAGCCGCGGGGGGCGCCCTGCCCCCCCTCCCCTCCCCTCCCCTCCCCTCCCCCTCCCCCTCCGCCTGCACGTCCCGGGGGCCCGAGCACAAGGCGATGGGGCGGCGCCAGGACGCACGCGGGCTCCCCAGAGCGAGGGGCGGGGAGGCCGCTGCTGCAGAAGGGGGAGGAGACGGGGAGGAGCTGGGGGGCCGGCAGTCGGGAAGGAGGGGTCTTAAGGGGCGGCGAGCGCAGGTCGGCTTTCCTCGGAGGCTGCCGCGCCGCGGAGCTGCCAGCGTCCCCCGAGCTCGCCGCAGCCGCCCTGGCCCGCGCCCTCCGGAGACCCCGGGACGGGACCACGGTGAGCGCGGGCGCGCGGGGCGGGGGCGGCCTGCGGGACCCCGCGAAGTTTCCCGGGGGGCGGGGGGGCCGGCGCCTTCAGCCTGGCTGCTCTGTCTTCCGCAGATGTGGACACGTTGGCTCGCGCTGGCGCTGGTGGCGGTCGCCTGGGTCCACGCCGAGGTAGGGGAGCGGCCGCGGAGGTGGGAGGTCGGGCTGCGGCGCCCCGCGGGGGAGGGCGCCCCGGGGACCCCCCCATCCCGCCCCATCCCGCCCCATCCCGCCCCACACCCCGGGCTGGGACTGGGAGTTTCCCGGCGTGGGGCGAGGGGGCGCTGCGAGCAGAAATGCTACTTGCGAAACTCCGACCTCCGGGTCGGGAAAAGTAGTTGGGGCCCCAAGCGGGAGCCCCGCGGCGGCGGGGGTGGAGGGAGGGCGGGAGGGGGAGACGGGGCGGGCCGCAGCCGAGTCCAAAAAGGCGCCTTGCAGTTCTTTCCTTGACTTAAGAGGAAATCGAGAATAGTTGGGGGCTTTTTGCTTCCCAGGCTGACCCCTCTGGGGAAAGGAGGGGGGAAGAGGGTGGTGGTGGGGAGATTCTTCTTTAGGGCGGAATGCTTTTTTCTTTTCTTTTTTCTTTCTTTCTTTCTTTCTTTCTTTCTTTCTTTCTTTCTTTCTTCTTTCTTTCTTTCTTTCTTTTTTTTATAAAGTAAGATTATGAGTCCCAGAATTTTTTTTTCCCTTCCTTTGTAAAGTGCCCTCGGATCTTGTGTTCCTATCAGGGCCATATAACAGCCTTTTAAACATCTCAGTTTCCCCTTAATCCAGCGTTGCGCAAGTGTTAAGAGGTCCATTGCTCTGCTCTTTGGGGGGCTCTGCGTTTCCAAAGTATTTCAGCGCTTTTTTTTTTTTTTTTATGGGGGGGTAATGTTTTCCTTTCAACTTCAGTGACCTTCCTGAGACACTACAAACAAACCAACAAACCCTGCACTCACAAGCCCCTCCATTAACTCAAAGGTTTATGGACAGAAAATAAACAATTCCAAATTCCCTGGGCTCCAGTCTCCAGAAGAGTGAGGTCAGAAACCAAACATTTGATAATTATGGCAGGAAATGTGGAAGGAATTAAAAAGCATGAGGGAGAAGAAATGGAATGTACATTACAAAAGAAATAGCTCCCTGGTGGGTGGTTATTCTCCCTCTTTAGTTTTTTTTTCTTCATATTACAGTTTAGCCCCACCCTTTGCATCACAGCTTGACTCTGCCCAGAAAAAAAAAAAATCATAAAAGCCTGCAAGGTCTTCCTGAGTTAAAAAAAAAAAAAATACACTTCTCTTACTCACCTCATTGATACATAAACTCTCACTTAATTCACTACTATACTACTGGTTGCACTGGAAACACAGGCTCACTATGAAATTTTCAAAATAGCTAGTGTTTATGTACTTTATGTTGTGATAAACCTCATTTTAATGATGGGGAAACTGAGTCAGAGGTTACATAATTGATCCAGTGCCCTAAGCTGTTCAGTGGTAGGGATAGGGATCTGAACCCAAATAGTCTGGCATCATACCCCAGGTTCTTAACCGCTGTCCCACAGAAGGAGTTCACATTTGGTGCGCTTCTTACATAGAAGACATTGGATTGCGTGGATCATTTCTTTTAAATCTTCCCCAACCCTATAAGGTCAGTTTTGTTATCCCCGTTTTACAGAGAAGGAAACAGGTTTATGGGATTAGGTAACCTGCCCAAAGTCACACAGCTAGTGAAGAAGGACCTGAATCGAGCTCCCTCAATGTTTGGGGCCCATCTTGAACTGCAGATCTGCTTCTCCTGCGTTTTGTTTTCCAGGGTTTGAATTTGAGAGAGGATCTCTTCACTGGCTGATTTAGCCCTGGCTAAGGAACACCCTTCCATCCCTGCTGTGGCCCTCAAAAGGCAGCCACAGTCCAGTGATGGATGAGGTGAATCCCCGGTTGGTTTTATGGTAGGCTTAGGAATTGCCAGCTAGTGTGTGAAATCACTCAGCGGACTGGAATGCAGATGTGAGGTAGGAGGCTATTGGTTTCCACACCATGAGTTTGTAGGCCCAAGGCTGTGGGACCCAAGGCCCAGGATCTATTCTAGGCAGTCCGTACCACACCCCTCGCCCCTATCAGCATTGCAGGGAAAAGTTCTGCTCTCATAGGAAGCTCCCCCAGCAGCAATTTCCTGCTTCAGGTGGAAGAGCAGAGAGTACTCCCACCAAATTCTCAGACAAAATCAAGAGGTGCTGAGGCATGAAAACTGAGAGTTGGTGCAGAAAGTAGGCTTGGAACTCAGGGTACCTGAAGAGTGAGGAGGAATAGGTATGATCCAGGTTACATTTCATGGCTTCAGTTATTAAGGATTATCCTTTTTTTTTTTTTTTTAAGATTTTATTTATTTATTTGAGAGAGATGGGAAGAGTAAGTGGGAAGGAGAGGGAGAGAGAATCTGAAGCAGACCCTGTGCTGAGTGCAGAGCCAGACTCGGGGCTCAACCTCACCACCACAAGATCATGAACTGAGCTGAAACCAAGAATTGAACACTTAACCGACTGAGCTGCCCAGGTGCCCCCAGGATTATCTTTTAATAAACCCAGTCTCTTGATGTCTGGCCTGAGTAACACAGGGCAAGTTTTTAATTGGTGTTTAATAATAATATATCTTTAATTCTTAATGAAAAGGTAAATTAGCCCTAGCAAATTGAATATCATTTTAAGCCTTTTATCTTGTAATTGTGCTTGCAATAGAATTTTTTCTTCCTTGCTAACCGTAAGAACATACGGCAAAGCCAAATAATGATGTTTACAGCCTTTATCGATACGAATCCACATTAGTAGACTTTAGGGCTAATGTACAAATATTGTTGGATTTCTTTAAAAATTGAAATTTAGAACATAAACTTAGTTTTCCTGGTGCTTTTTGGTTTAATACAAGTATTCAACTCAACATGTTTTTTTAAAAAATGTGATTCCCTGACAAATCATGTTGATACTGGAAGGAGCCAAGCCTTTGCAATAGTAGACCTCCAGAATCAGAGGTGTCTCAAGCTTGGGAAAAGGTGGTTGTCATCGTTATTAATGCCAGTCTGTAAATCCTGTTCGGTTAGCTTCAAGAAACTATTAACAAATCTCATTAAGGAAAGTGTTATATTTTGAATGTTTTCCATGGTCTCTTAGTTACTTGGCACTACTTGCCTTTTTGATTGCTTCCTCTCTCTCTTACTTCCTCTTTGTCTTAATACTCTTACCACCAATGCTTGCCTTCTGGCAGCCTCCCACAGAATTCTGCTCCACCCACCTGAGCTCACTCCGAGGCCCCTCACAGTCTATGCTTGAGAGTGGGTGTCGGGGGAGTGTGGCACAAATCTGTTGAAGAACATGTGTTAGCATCTGTATGGGTGGCAGTAGCTTGAGGGAGTGCTTCAACTAACAACAGGGCTACCCCTTTTCTAGATTCAGTCAGGAGGGCGCTGTGTGGGCTTGTTCATTCTCCTTCACCCATGCCCCTCCCACTGAGAATTACTGCAGCCCAGTGAGGTGTTGACGGAGGCTAGGAAAGTGACAGTCAGGCCTTGGAGCATGTGCCCTTGAGTCTCAGTAGGAGAATCCAAGTCCATTCTAACATGGCAGGCTGAAGGGGACCCTATGGCCCATCTGCCTGCTTCTGAAAGAACCTTGGCAAGCACCCAAGCACACTTCCACTCTCCCTTGGTGGTTGTCTCTGCTATAGCACTCTGATTGCCGGCATTCCAGGTCTATAAATTCACCATGATAAGTTGCATATGCAGGGAACTGATTCACAGATCAGAGCACTCATTCCAGTAAGGAAAAACTTGACCCACGAACTGTGAGTGCATCACTTAAGACAACAGTAACAAGAGTAATAACAATTACACAGCTAGATGAGAAGATTATTAGGTCATTGTCCCTCTGAAGCCAGATTTCTCATTTACACCCTATTATCAACGTCCAAGTTAATCAACCAATAGGGATTTTATTGGCTGATGTGGGATCTCCTTTATGTCCTTTAGAATTATTCTAATGGTGGATTCGGGGAAACTTAGAGTCTGACCCACATCCTCTGACTTCTTGGAGCTGCAGCAGAAATAGGATTTTAATATCCATCTTGTACATTAACCACTAGGATAATATCTTGTTTATTTATCAATTGGCTGATAAACTACTAGATGTGATTCTAAAGACCATTGTTGGAAATTAGAATGTTAAAACATAGCAAGGACTCTGCAGAATAGCCAGAACAGATAGGTAGGCACCCTACAGACTAAGGCCCTGGCAGCTGGAGATGTAGAAAGAGGACCTATTAACAATTCCCATAGAAGTCTCTGGATTGGGTGACAGAAAGCAAGAGTCCGTTCTCAAGCTCAAAGGAGCTAGTTGGGGAGGAGATCGAGGGTCATGGGCTATGATGGATGTAATGTCCTGGAGAAGAAAATAAAGTCTTCAAAGTCAGTGAGTTGGAAAGATGTGTTTCTAGGAAACCAGAAAAAGTAAAGAATGAACTATAAATACCAGTGGTCACATAGCATGAATTGAAAATGTCAGTGTCGCTTTCGTACTCCTCTTCAAATACCTGGACATCAAGACAAAATTTCTAGCAGCCACCAATAGAATTAACATAATGATACCAGCTCTTAGAGGATTGGAAAAAACCTTACACTGAGATGGATTCATTTTGTAAGCCAGGTGATTAATGTCATGCAGGTCAAATGCATAATTTTTGCTAAGGTGTTGTCTTCTGCCTGTGACTTGGCGTGGGTGCTCTCCCTAGGAGTGAGTCATTAACAGCACAGGCCTTCTCTTCACAGGGCCCATCAGGTGGTGTCCCTGCCAGGGGCTGAGCATGCCCTACGCACAAGGCAGAGTCATGCATGAAGTGCAAGGCATGGTCTCTGCCCTCAGGTTGCTTACAATCTAATGATGGGCCAGATGCTTTAAACCATGGCAGCTGTAATATTATTATAATTACATGATGAACAAGTATCTGTACTATTATAATTATTGCTTTTTTCACATTAACATAGGTCTTCCCTTGATTTTTAATGTTTCTTTTACATTAGTACAGTGCACAAATCCTTAAGGTACAGCTCGGTGAACTTTCACATGTGGATACACCCGTGTAGTCACCACGCAATCAAGACTGAGGGAGTTTGGTGCAGAGAGTAGGCTGTGAACTCATGGTGTGTGTAAACAGTTCCAATGAGAAGAGTGAGGAGTAGATATGATGAGAGTTACATTTTATCACTCAAAGATTATGATTTAATTAGTCCAATCTCTTCGCGTCTGGCACTAGTAATATTCGGCAAGCTTTTAATTCATGTTTTAACAATAAATCTTTAGTAACTAATGAAAAGGCAAATTAACCCTCTCCATATGATAATTACAATTTTGATATTACTGTAAGCATTGCAGTTTGTAGTTAACTGTGCTTCTAGTAGAAAACATACAACAAACACAGTTAAATACAGTCTTTATTGACATGAATCCATTTTAGCAGACTTTGGATCAGCTTTGGGGGAGCCTGACTTGGCTATTTTGCAGATGGATATTCCAGGGCTCAATAAAATCTACAGTGAGAAACTAAATCAAGGAAAGAAACTCAAATAATGCTTTTTGACCGCTTTGCCCTGGCCATTATTACTTTCAGAGGGACTGTATAAGATGTCCATTATATTATTTATGATAGCTAAAAACTTAAAATCTGCGTATCCAACAACAGGAGAAGAGTTAAGAGTTAACAACAATACGTGCCACTAAAAGTCGTGTTTACAAAAATTTTTAAAGTTCTGACAAATGATTGATTTCATTTGAAAAGCAGAACACCCTCTACTCTGTGCATTATCTTCACAACTGTGTACAAACTTACAGAGAAGTATAACAAAATGTCTTAAAATCCATCTTGAGGATTCTTGTGACCCCCTTTCATTTTTTAGGAGGAATTTACCCTCCTAATATATGCTATTCTATTTAAATTTTTTAAATTGAGTTATTTTCTGATAAAATATTAAAAAAATATGCTCATGAAAAGCTTACAGAATATAGAAAAGACTAGAGGAAAGAGTAAAATTAACCATAATCCCACCACCACCTAAAGATAAATCAACCCCTTCATCCCTCCTTTCAGAGAAATTATCAATCGACAGATGTAGATGGGGTGAGCCTACTAGACACTGTAGGCAATAAAAATAAGTATCTCACAACCCTGGGACACAAATGGCTGCAGCAATGATACAAACATGGCATGCGTGTCACTACTGCCCTCTCTCTTACCCATGAGAGACATTGCTAATCAATCCTAGAATTCTGTCCTCCTGAGTCTGGAGAAGGGCTGAAAATCCTCAATCACTAGCAATTAGTTAGTCTGTATGTGAGATAAAAGATATTTGCCATTCCTTCTGGAAACATCAATCCAATCTGACAAACACTGGTGTATCTTTTAGCAAAAGTAAGGTGATTAGAAGGCAGAGTTCGGGACTATGTGAAACAAAGAAAACTTGGGGCGTTAAGTGGTATGACTAGGGTAGTGAATAGATGAAAATGTCAACCAAAAAAACACCCAGCACTTTATTCCTGGCCCAAGCTTTTAACTTCTCTAGGCAAATTCGAACATCTAAAAGTGAGCCAAACCCTCTAATGTTGGCCATCAACAAGAATATGATAATGAGAATTTTCTTGGCTGTTCTGATGGAGTAAACAGTTGTTCTTGCTAAGGCTCTACGCGCTGCTGCTGTCATAGATAACAGCCCCTGCATTAGCAGCCATCTGGCAATAACTTGCTAATAGAAAGCTCTTTGGGTAGTTGGAGTACAAAATATATCCTATAAATCTGCATTTTCTGCTGTGGTTGGAGGATTTCCATGAAATCTCTTCACAGACTTTTTATGTGCTCATTTGGAAGCCGTCACCAATAAGCTATTCCCAGGATTAAGTCTGAATTTATGACCCTTAAAATGTTCCCTGAATAATCCGGACACTATTTTTGACCAGCTTAACTGTTGCCCAAACAAGTCATGTGACACATGGCAAAAGCCATGACATGTTGCAGGCCCTGATTTATACGTTTGTGTGTCATGGGTTATTGGCTTGAATTGGTATAAGGAAACTGCCTCTCCGTCTTTTTATCTTGCTCAAGACTTAAAATTTTTGTGTCTGAGGTAAAATTAGTCTTTTCCCCACAGTCTTTCATTCTATCGTTCAAGGATAGTAAATGAGGGTAATTTATTGATCTACACAAGTGCCAGGCATTATGCCAGTCTCTTTACACATATGTTGCTATTGAGAACAGTGTGGAACTACAAGGCAATACCATGTTCTGAAGGAATTGCTGTTACCATAGCTGCTGTTCAGCTCAAATGGACCTGACCATATTTAGGGGCCAGACTTATGGCTTTCACAGAAATTACCACCCCTTCCTCACCTCTTGCCGCCAGCCCGGAAAACCGTGAAATGCAGCAGTGGGATGGACACCTTCTCAGAACTTGAGAGGCTCCACTGGAGTTGGGGCCATTTACAGCCTGACCCCCTGATTGGCCCATCCAGTAGGTGGCAGCTCTCTGCGTGGAAATTGTGTCCGTTGCTGGAGTGCTGATGGTTGTCTCTTGCTTCCCATGTTTACGTCACTCAAGCCTTTACGAAGTCCCTCTCTTCATTCTCTTCTCTTGTTTGCGTATCTGGGTATTTCCAAGTCTTATCTCTGATGCTGGCCCTGCTACAATACCTCCTCATTAAGAAGCACATTATAAAATAATGAGAGTCCTTGACTTCAGAGTCCTTCTCTGCCTCTAGCCACATCTCTGAGCAAGGGTTTTGGGTAATGGTCTGGGTGTGAATTTTGCCCTTGTTTAGATATGAGACCTTGTGCAAGTTCCTTAACCTCCATGAACTCACTTTCCTCATCTGTTAAATGGGAACAGTGGCCATCTCTCTGCCTGTCTATCCGATTAGATAATGGAAAAGTTTTCCGCTATTCATGGAACCAAACAAGACATAAAATGCCCCTTATCAGCCCCTATAAGGCACTAACAAAGAATGTTTTCGACTCTGTAATGATTTCAATAAGAGAATCCTCAATTTACATACTAACATCCACTAGGCATCATCTATATTTGTACACCTGTGTGCTGGTTCAGGTTGTCACTGTATTTCGTTTACTGATTTATTCTTGAGAGGAATTCTAACATAACGGTATAGGGCTGGACCTTGAAGCTAAATTACCTAAATTCAAATCCTACCACTGCCGATACTAGCCCTGTGAGTTGGGGGAAGTTACTTAACCTCTCTGGATCTGTATCCTCATCTATAAAATGGGCTTACTATGGAGTATTTACTCCATGAGGTAAGCTGTGAGAATTGAAAAAGCTCTACACGTAAAGCAGTTGGAAGAGTAGCTCAGCACATAGAATGCAGTGTTAGTTATGATCATCATTCTTGTGGCATCTATTTGTTGGAAGAGCTCCAAAACCCTGGGGGGCCGGTGGGGATGGAGATGGAGGGTGTGTACGCACACCCATGTCTTGCAGGAAACTCTCCTTGCCCTTTTATGCTCTCCAGAGATTAAGAATCGTCTTCTTTTTAAAAGACAACTAGGATATCTATTTCAGGATGCTTTGACACCCAGAATTTGTATCAGAACCCTTGCTTTTACTGAGCCAATCTTGCTTTCAAACTTCGAGATAGTGTTTCCCCTGTGAAGCCACAACCCTATCATTCCTGCAGGAAAAGAACTAGGTATTCTTTGAGCACCTTCTGTGCACAGGCAGTGGGCTGTGCCAACCAGCACAGGTTCTCCCTGAAGGTAGAAAGGGAAGAAGAGGAAAAGCAGAGAAAAGAGAGACTAAAGCTCCTGGAATTCTTTTTTCCACATTCAGTTTTTCTCTCCCCTATGTCTCTCCTTACATGTGAAGGTGGCCAAGAGATATCTTGGATTTTTTATGGGATGGTCATTTTCGTGTATTCTTACTATAGTCCCTGTAGCACACACCTGTTACTGGGCCACAAATTCTAAATTTGGGGCTTGGAAAATAGGATCAGGCAAAGGAATAGAACTCTTTGCTTTCGTTGCTTGAAAAATAAATACCTACTCTCAAAGACAGGGTAGGGAAGTATTCCTGGAGCAGGCTGGGATTTGTCCCTTTGGGAACCAAGGCAACGCTCTAGGTGTTTTGCATACAAACCTTGAGTCCTCTGCTGGCTCTGCTGTGTCTGGCAGCCAGCCCTGATGGCAGCCTATATGGTCACTGATCCCAAGCCCCAGAGCTGGATCATTATTGCTCCCCGTGTCACTCTTTACTCTCCCCAGCATCCTTCCCTTCTAGCTTCCTGTGTCTCCTTTTATGTCTCCTCTCCCTCCTCCACCATTACAGAGAAGTCATCTTGTAGTGTTCGAGCTGCATCAGCAGCTGTCAGAACATCCACAGACCACCAGGTTCACATCTTACTCAGAGAGAAAGCTGCACAAAGTTTGCATGCAGTATTTTGCTTCACCCATCTGGGACAAAGTAAAATTTCACAAAGGTACAAAGTTAACTCGAGGAACAAAAGTGAAAAGTATCACAAGCCTGTTCTCCGTCAGGCACTGAGTTAGTGCTGGTTAAGACATAGACCCTGTTCCCAAGAATCCTGCAGTCCAGTGGGGAAGACAGACAGAGACAGAGGCTCAGAGGGATCCAGTGGGGTAGGTGCCAGGGCGGGCCCGGGGCCTTAAGCCAGCACGAAGCGAGGGGTTCTGGGGAGGCCTCTTGGAGGCCTGCATCCTGGGAAATGAGTGGTGGTTAGCCAGACGACAGCAGGAGGAGAGAGAAAGCTTGGTCTTATTTAATTCTCACAACCTGATAGACGTTATTATAATCTTCATTCTTCATCAATGAAGAAACCGTAGCTCAGAGAATTCAGTTAGTTACTCAAAATTACACTGTTTTTGGTTTGTTTTCAACGTCACTTTCAAAAATAAGACACAGTGGGCCTAGGACGCAGAGCAATTGCTTTGAGAGTTGAAGTCTGGATTTGCATCCTGGTTTTGCTATTTAGTGAGGGGCTAATTTTGAGTAACTAACTGAATTCTCTGAGCTACGGTTTGAAAACAAACCAAAAACATTTTTTTCTGGGTAACGACACAAAACAAACAAACACCCCAAACCAAAAGCTGTACAAGGGCTCTTCGTGTCTTATCAGTATAAGTGCCTAGAGCAACACTGTAGGCCTGGCCAGGCCTGGCCGTGTGGACCCCATAGATGGGGGTATTACCTCAACTGGGTTCAGGTTCAGCTGCGTCTCTAACATTAGAGCACTAGCAGCATTGTGGTCAGTGATTCAGGAGAGATTTTAAGGCAGTTTCTTTGTCCTTCAGATGCATTCACAACTGTTCCACATTGATTAAGACCAAGTGCAAGACAGCTCTAAAACTCAGCACCAGTGCAGCTGGCCGAGGAGGAAATGGGGCTGACTCCCTCCTGTACCCCATGTGTCCTGGCATAGAGCTGTCTGTCCACCCAGAGGAGTGGATAATTCTTCCGAACTGATAGCAGAGCTCCCCAGACCCACATTTTCGCTCAGATGTGTGATGCTTATGGGACCGTGGTGGCCATTTCTGCATCTGTACATTTTCTAAATCAACGTCATTAATCTTACAAAATTTTTGTAGCAGGGCCTCCATCAAAAGCCAGTTCTGTATTTTTGTGGGTTTTCCTCATGGGTTTAGCTAAGATGATACAAATGGAAATTTTAGAAATCTGTCCTTTTTGCACCCACAAATGTGCTACTCAGCTGTTGTCCAACTCAACCTAGTTTGGGAACTATGATTCCCTGGGAACTGGGAAAAGCATTCCCAGCCTCTTCTCTGACTGCTGGATTAGCACAGTTTCCCTGAGCCCACAGCTGAATTCCAGCCCCGAGGAAGAAATGTCTTAGACGGAGTGAACTCCCAGCCTGGAGCCTGTCAGAGGCTGTGTCATGTGTTTGCATTAGCTGAACAAAAAGCAAGCAGGCTTTCCGGCCCCGCTCCCCCTCCTCCTGCACCCCCCTCTGGAGGGGCCGGTTAAAGTCTAGACAGTGTCTACTTGGCACCGCGCCTTTTTAGCATGATCCACACAGTTCTGTGGCTCCGACTTGGGTTGCCTCTCCTCGCTCACTTCCCCGGTTTTCTGAGCCGGCCTCAGACTGTCTCGGGGGGACTGGCCTGAGCCGCACACATGACAAGCAGGTGAGTGTATTTATGAGACTGTCAGGCTTTAGCTGTCTGCGAGGCTCGGAGCTGCGGCAGTGCCAGCAGTGCTGGCCGAAGCTGTGGCCGAGCTTCCAGAGATTGCTGCTGGCGTGTGCCGGCTTCAGACCAGCCTCCTCTTACTGGCCGGGGACGGCCTGGAGTGAATCACTCACGCCAGGCGGTGGCACCCAGGTCGTGAGCCTCGTGCCTTCCACTGCTGGTATGAATTTGGGCAAGTCACCAGATCCCTCGTCTGCAGAATTTGGGGGTTAGAGCAGGTGAGCTCTAGAACCCAGCCCACAAATCCTGTCCCTAGGCGAGGAGGCAGACATTTGAGGTTGGATTGTCGAAAGGTTCTTAGGGGAGTTAAGATATGTGACCAGCTCTTGTCTTAACTGGTGGCCCAAGGAGGAACAGTTTGGAAAGAGAAGCTGGCTCTGGAATGGGACAAAAAGAGTCACTACAAGCAGCAGGCCTTTTGTGTCTCTTACTTCCTCCTGTGCGTACTGAGTGCAATATAAAGAGTACAGCATGTGGCCCCCAAGCAGTCCATGCCCGAGAATCCCAAATGCTGTTTACTCTATAGAAAGGAATCACTTGATTTCCCACTTCAGAAACCAGCCGCCCAACAGCACCAGGCAAGAAATGAAGACTGCTGGCTCTCCTTGGGGAGGAGCAAAGAATGTTTTAAAAGGAAGACAACTCAGAATTCTAAAGTGTGCAACTTGAGCTTTTATTGAGCTTATTAAACGGACCAACCAACAAACAAAATTTTCTTCTAGTCTTTGTAAATGTTCATTTAAAAATAATGATGCAGTATTGAAATGGCTTACAAAAATAGTTGTCTGGAAATGCTGTGTGGACCCTAATTTTCTTCTCTGGAACACGTCTTGCCTTCTTCTCACCATGCTGCCTGGCCTGGGACCAGGATCCTGAGTTTCCTGAGCAGGTGTTGATGAAGTTGCTGCCCTGGTCCCCATGCCCTTCTCCAAATCAGGGCCTTTACAGCTGAGGGCACTGCTCTTTGGCCTTGACCTCAGCAGGTAAATCAAATGACCTGCGAGGATGAACTCAGTAAGGAAACAGAGGCCAACACAGATGCTTTAGTCCTGCTTCCATGCTTAGTACCTTAACTGTACTTCAATTCCTAAATCCTGCTAGATAAGCCCAGTATGCTACTTTATCGGTTCTGCGTGGGGGTGGGGGGAGCCGAGTGTTACCAGTGGCTTTCCTAATAAGTCTACTCATTCAGTGTCAGAATCGAATTAAAATTGGCTGTGCCCCACAATGGGCTATATACACAAACACACATAAATTTCACTATTTAATGGACTTAATTGACATTACTTAATTGAGTTATATTTCACTACTTGGAGAATAGGACTGTCTACATATAGTTCCAAAATACTTCCCTCACAAAAAAACCCCCAAATTCCCATTGGAACTAATGAAAAGAAGCATGTATGTTATTAAATTTCCCTTAATGGGACGGTTGTAATTTAGTTTAGTATTTGACCTCCATTATACTGTCCTGATTCCTTTCTGAACCAAGGCCCATAGAAAATAGTGATGAGGAGGGCTTCTTGTTTTTTTGTTTTTTTGTTTTTTTTTTTTTTTTTTTTGTGGATGTGAAGCTTGCTGGTTAATGAACATTAATGTAATCAATGTGTTATTCATTTGTTCATTCATTCATTTCCTACCTCATTCCAAAAATAAGGGGAATGTTTTCCTTTCAAATCTCATCGCTCACAAGTCCTGCTCATTTCTGTTAGGGTTAGGGATAGGCTAGTTTCAGTTATGGAGAAGGACCCAAGTTTGTGGCATATTTGCACCACAGAAAAATAAAATAGATAAAGAACTCCAAGACAGAAAAACTTTTGGTGACTCTCATGAGGATACTTGGCACATCTAAAGTTTAGTAAGAAATTGATAAAGTGTGGAGTTTCTCTTAGAGCAGCTAAAAGCTATTGAACTGAGCACCGACTCAGACATACCCGAGTTCCCTTCAAGGACAAGGTCCTTATCAGGAGGATTCAGGTAGGGTTTTCTAGGATGGCCTGCCTCAGCTGACGAAAGTCTGCTTTGGGATGCAGGCAGATATCACAAATGCTCAGAACAGCCTCATTCGTCCAAGGGCATCTTTATCCTTGGTCTTCACTCTATGCTATCATTACAATGCTACAACTGATTGGGGGCAGGCTGAGGTCTATGTCAGAAGGCAGAAATTGAGTTGGCTTCCCCTAGGAGTCCTAAAAATCATTCAGGAATGTGTCCATTTGTGCTTTGTTCCCCCACTCCTCCTCTAGTCTTCTGTCCTTGGCATTTTCTGTTTTCTTTCTTTTCTTATCCTGTGTGACCTTGGCTTTGTCAACAGCCACATGCAGAGAAGCAGACTTCCTGGTTTAGCTATTTAGTTTTGAGGCTAAAGCCTTCCACTTTATGCATTAATTGGTGTCTGCATCATGTTTAACAGAAGCATAATTTTCTGCATGGCCCTAAGGGCTGGCTAATGATCAAAGAAAGCCCCAGCACAAGGACACTTACTTCAGGTATGAATTCATTACAGGTTTCTCAATTTCCTTTCTTGGGAGGAAGGGACTAGAAGGGAGAATGGCATTGGGAAATGTTTTGAGTAAAGAGGCCAGACATTGAAGTTTTTGCTAAATGTTGGGTATAATACAGTACTCACTGCAGACTTCTTTTTTTTTTTTTTTTAAAGATTTTATGTATTTATTCATGAGAGATACACAGAGAGAGGCACAGACACAGGCAGAGGGAGAAGCAGGCTCCCTGCAGGGAGCCCAATGTGGGACTCGATCCCACTGAGCCACCCAGGCATCCCTGCAGACTTATTTCTTAACAAATTTCCAAAAGACTTATGGGCCATATTGCTTTAAAGGACAATTGCTAATTTAATAGCTTTATCTCTGAGAGATACAACTGGGCAGCAGCCTTTGTGTTTTTGTTTTTTGCAAAAGAACATATAAGGTTAATGAGACTTATTGTAGGGATTATTTTGTAATGCACAAAAATACCAAATCACTATGATGTACACCTGAAACTAATAATTTGTGAATTACACTTCGGTAAAAAAAATTAAAGAAAAAACATGTACAATACAACCTGGATAATAAGAAGCTATAAAAGTTGGGGTTTTGTTTGTTTGTTTGTTTGTTTGTTTTGGTCACATGCCTTATGTAGGCATTCCCTTTACCTAGACAAAAATAAGGAAACCATGAAGATGTGAAATCCTCTAAGAACAACCTAATGCTGAGGATTGTTGATCTTACTCTGTTGGTCATTTTAGAGCTAGGTCATTGTGTTTTCCCTCTAATTTCTGTTTACAAATTTGATCAAATAGAAGGCTGTTCATTTCCTGCTTAAGTTGGATCATAGGATGGCTGGTGGATTAGAGCAAGCTGTGATTGATCTTCCCCAGTGGCTATATTTCAGTTGGTGATTGGGTTATTTTTCTAGGTAATGCTACAATTATTTTCCCTTGTGGAAAAGAAATAGCATTGTCACTTAGTAGCCATAATGACTCATGTTACAGTAGCCGGAATGTAGAGACCTCCTCATTCCCCAGTGATCTAGTGTTTAACTCCAGGAAAAAAGTCTCTCTGCTGAGGTTGGTGAAGTGGCGGGGGAGGGGTGTGTATTTGGAGGGGACAGTGTCTGTCTCCCAGATAGTTTATGCGTTCCAGATTACCAATCTGAGGGTTTTAGATGTGACAACAGCCATATTCTGAAAGCCATGACATTTTCTTTGAGAGAGAGACAGAAAGTAGGGAATTCTAAGCCTAAGGGTGTTCAGAGCATGTGAACTGTCCCCAAATGGTCCTTGTCTTAGAAATAAGTAGAATGAATAGGAAGAAGGAAACTAGTGAAGAGGAAGCCTGAAGGAAGAGAGAGGCAGTGATGAGAGCGAGAAATTCTCCCTCTTAATTGTAGTGGGGTAAGTGAAGATGGGACGATAAAGAGAAGAATTTCTGGCTTAAGATAAAGCACAGCATGAGGAAATATTATGAATGAACACTGCTGATCTATATGATCAGAGAATATATGTCTGCTTTTGCTATGTGAACGCATGGTCCTTAAAGCAAAACTCCTGAGGACAAATGTTAATGTAAAAGCTATATTTTATTTTTTTTTTAATTTTTATTTATGATAGTCACACACACAGAGAGAGAGAGAGAGAGGCAGAGACATAGGCAGAGGGAGAAGCAGGCTCCATGCACCGGGAGCCCGCCGTGGGATTCGATCCCGGGTCTCCAGGATCGTGCCCTGGGCCAAAGGCAGGCGCCAAACTGCTGCACCACCCGGGATCCCTAAAAGCTATATTTTAAAATGGCACCTGTATACAGTGTGACTGGCAAGGGAAATGTTGACCTACAGTACCTTGCACAAGGCAAGTGCTCAGTAAATAGTAGCTACTCTTGTTTTTGCTTGAATTCCAGGGGACAGTAAAACTACAGGGAGAAACCTACAGAGCCTAGACCTGTGTTTCTCAAACTATAATGAGTGGTGTTGATGTATGTGCTAGGTTAAGTCGTTCTTTAGCTGCAGGATTTTTTTTACAACTTGACAATGTTCGTGTGCATTATTTCTTTTCTTCTATAGGAGGAGAGTATTATAAGCAGTGTTTCCCAGACCTTTCACTGTAGGGCACCATTTCCAAAAATACTGTAATTACTTCAGTGCTGTATTCTGTGGAACAGTTGGGAACATGAGTTGGACTTTCATAAGCAGAGTCTATTTACATCTGACCTCGGGTCTTAGTGGACTTGCTGAGCTCACTTCCTAAACTAACACAGTTTCATCGAGGAGGTATGGGACTTAAGGCCAGTCCAAGGGAAGATCCTTCTGGGACTGACTCCATACCAGACCATTGGCACGGCCACGTCCATACCTACCAAGGACTGCCTGGGTGGTTTTTTTTGTTGTTGTTGTCAACTCAGAATACCCAGGAATCTTCCTTTTGTGTTTTCACTTTTCCTATCCATTCCTGTTCCATGAGCAAGTCCTGTTGGCTCTACTGTGAGAATATATCACCTCTTCTCAGTCTCCATCTCCACCACCCTTGTCTAAGCCACCATCCTTTTGCACCGGACGATTGTAGTAGCCTCCTAGCTGTAGTAGCTGTAGTAGCTGTAGTAGCCTCCTCACCCCGTTCTCCTTCTTGCCTCTGTCCATCTACTTCTCTGCACAGCAGCCTGAGTAATCTTTGTAAAACACATATCTGATCACATCCCTCTCCTCCAGTGTTCCCCGTTTCATTAAGAATAGAATACAAAGTTCTTCCCAGTGCATATAAGACGCTGCATGCCTTTTTTTTTTTTTTTTTTTTTATGATAGTCACAGAGAGAGAGAGAGAGGCAGAGACATAGGCAGAGGGAGAAGCAGGCTCCATGCACCGGGAGCCCGATGTGGGATTCGATCCTGGGTCTCCAGGATCGCGCCCTGGGCCAAAGGCAGGCGCCAAACCACTGCGCCACCCAGGGATCCCTACATGCCTTTGCCTGCTTTTTCCAACTGACTTCTCACCATCCTCCCTCCTAGACCCTATGTCACAGCCACGCTAGTCTTTTTCTGTTTGGGAACATAACATTTAGCTGTGTGTCACAGCCTTTGCATTTTTCTTCCCACTGTCTGAACTGCTCCTTTCATCCTTAGGTCTCAGCTCAAGAGAGCATTCCCTCATTCAGTCTAAGTGGCGTCGCCTCTCCCAGATTTCTCTGTCAGGCATATGCTGTGTTATTCTAATGTACATCACACTCTTGAAATGATCTTGTTAATTGTGTTTATTTTCACTCTCCTCTCTCTAGAATATGTACTTCTAGATATAGCCCTTCTCCATCTCATTCACCAACGAATCCTCAGCACCTAGACCTGAGCTTAGCACATACTCGGTGCTCAGCAAATATTTGTTGACTTGATCCCCTGGTCAAATGGGTTAATTAATGAATCCAAATGTCTCGTATGTAATATGAGGAGATGCAGAGTCTCCTGCCCATATAATCTTTGTTCTCTGTGTTAGATTCTCCAAGTATTTGTGTACCTGGCACAAATGTTGATAGCATTTGCCTATCAACACCTTGCTTAACCTTGGACATGGTAGTAATGTGGGCTTGCTTAGTCTCGCACCTGGATTCTGATTCTCTCAGCTCCAGGTGAAGTTGCAATTTAAGCAGAGGCATACTAAATAGTAAATATTTGTTTGCTTTTCTTCCATGAACAGCAATTCTAATTTAAGTGGGCATCGTTCCAGAGTAAGCTAATATCCCAAGGAATATAAAATAAAGCATTAAGTTAAATTCTGTTGTCAGTGATTCTTTGCCTCAGAGCCTTTGGTCACTTTGTCGTCAGACATCACATTTCACGGAGACCTTTATTTTTGGGCATCCTTTCTGCCCTTGCTCTGTCTCCTGTTCATTTGAATGGCAACTCCGATGGGCAAAAACATATCCCTTGGACTTGCACATTAGGTCTCAGAGATATCCTGGGGAAGGGTCCACAGATGGCACAGTGATCAGCAGTGGGTGGGGTCTTAGGGAGCAGACACCCTTACTTACCTGCAGTCTTATTCTCTAAACTCCCTTACTTGACCGATAGGCCAGTTTGTTGACTTCCGTAGCATTTTGCTCCACTTTTCAGTGGAGTCAGGATAACCAAAAGCAGTTAAATATGTGGCATTTCTCTAGTGTTTAATCAATTAAAAATAAAGAATAGGGCTTTGAGAATTAAACAGCTACATAATACTTAGGAAGTGTTTTTACTGCAAATGATTATCTGTAGCAACTATGCTATGTTTTTGTGTAGAGTTTCTAAGGTAGTCCTTGGGGGAAAGCAAATTGAACAGAAAAAGAGGTCTTTGTGCATTGTTGGTACAGTTTGAAGGTCTCACAGGATCTTAGTCTTTGCAAAAATAGAGAGTTTTACTACAGTGGAGCAGAATATCTGGCAGTCTCTCATTGGTGGGTCTCCTGACTCAGTCAGATAAGGCCTGATTGGCCAGCCCCAGTGGGTTTTACTGCTCCTTCCCCCCAGCTGTGGCTTCCCAACTGCTCCAAGGAAAGAATGCAAGGCAGGAATGTCTCAAAAAGAATAGAATGTGCATATTTTCATTGACTTTAATCTCAAGGCACTAAAAGTGTGTGTGTGTGTGTGTGTGTGTGTGTGTGTAATATTGAAACTTGGCAGCAAAAAGAGTGTGGCAGTTGAGCCAAGAAACCAAAAAAAAAAAAAAAAAAAAGGTTTGAAAAATATCCACTGCATTGCCAAATTTGTCCATGGACGTTTATGGGAAAAAAAAAAGGAAGAAAGAAAGAAAAAAAATTTTAAATAGTTAAGAGAAGTTTTAGAATATGTAGTTTAATTAGCCCCTTATTGTTTTATGAGATAAGCCATACAAAGTACTAAAGGAGGTGGCACATATTTTATCTTCTAGGGGAGACTAGAGGGTGACTTGTCCAAAGGCATTAAAAGCAGAGCCAGAATTAGGCTTAAGTGCCCACGACGCCTGCCTGTTTTCAGGGGACTAGATCTTCATTACTTCGGTATGCTGGTCCCAGATGCAGCCCAGCGTGCTGCCTTACTGAGCTGTTCAAATATCTGTTGACTTCAATTATATACACCGCTTATAAGACGTTCCTGGTTCAAGAAAGTCTTATCCTTTCTACTTAAACTCTCCTCCTCAATTCAGCCCTCAGTAATACGTCAGCACTCAGAACTTATTAGAGCTGGGCTGTTCAGTAGGAAAAACCACGAGCCACAGGTGGACATTGAGCTCTTGCAGTGTGGCTAGTTTCATTAAGATGTGCTGTATTTTTTTTTTCGGTGTATTAAATGCATGCCAGGTGTCAAATACTTACTATGAAAACACCATGTAATACGCCTCACCAGTGCTATTGGTTACAAGCTGAAATGGTAATATTTGGACTATATTGGCTTATGTAAAACAAATTTTTAAAATAATTGCTTCTTTTGACTTTCTAGAACTTTACCAGAAATTTTCAAGTCCTCTGCGAGACTGATATATTGCTATTGGACAGTGCCGCTTTAGACACTTGTCACTTAACCGCAAATCACATTTAGCTACATTGTCTTGAATTTTTGCCTATTAGACTGTGTCGTTATTTAAAATTACATGTATTGGGGCGCCTGGGTGGCTCAGTCAGTTAAGCACCGGACTTTTGATTTTGGCTCAGGTCATGATCTTGGGGTCACGAGATTGAGCCCCTCATCGGGCTCCGTGGTGCTGGGCTTAGAGCTTGCTTGGAATTCTCTCTCTCCCTCTCCCTCTGCTCCTCCTACCCCTTCTCCCTCTCAGTCAGTCAGTCAATGAAATTCCATGTATTTGTATTTGTGCCCCATCGCCTCAACTCCTCAACTAAACTGTCCACAGCTTAGGGATGTGGACTGTGCTTTATTCTTCCTTGAGTCCCCAGCATCCAACTTGATGTCTGGTATTTGTTGCTCAGTTACTTGCTTAGAGATAGGTTTTGTCCAATTCCACTTTGGGCAGTGGTAAGGAAATACAGATTAATTTGTGCCTGAAGTGTTGCTTTTTTTCCAAAGGGACTGATTTTACAAAGTTCTTCATCTGTTCCAGAAAGGTTACTGTTCCTCTAAATTGGACTATTAAGAGATGTCTGGGTGGCTCAGTGGTTGAGCATCTGCCTTTAGCTCAGGTCATGATCCCAGGGTCCTGGGATCAAGTCCTGTATCAGGCTCCCCACAGGGAGCTTCTTTCTCCCTTGCCTCTATCTCTGCCTCTGTCTTTGTGTCTCTCATGAATAAATAAATAAAATATTTATAAATAATAAATAAATAAATAAATAAATAAATAAATAAATAAATAAATAAGACTGTTAAAATCCAGGGGACTTGCAGTGGGTGTCAGAACTTCCTGGTATACATGCTTAGCAGAGAGCAGTGGTGTTAATTGATTATTGCAGGTTGTAAGGAGTCCTTATTGCTACCCAAAAATCTTGGGGAAAGTCCACATTAAGCTCAGAGATTTGTACCCCACTATCTGGGACCTGTCTGCATTTTGGTGCAGGTAAATAAGGCAAGTCAGCCCCCGTGGTTCCCAGCCTGAGCCAGAGTTGAGAGAAGAAGATGACCATTAATAGTCACTGTTGTCAAGGAACTGCCAGGAACTTTTATCAAATTGCTGTGATTTCCACAGTTCCTGAGAAAATACTAGGGGATGCATCCTGGGTGGGCCTTACCTCTAAACATCCCACAGTTTTGTAACTGGGCTTGTGGCTGAACCACATTCTCATAATTTCTGGGCTGGTTATATTGTGCCTAAAATACAGTCATTTTAGCTGGTGCCTTGGGAGAGTCTAACCTTTCCCTGGGTTTTGTGACCACAGAATCCCTGAGCCACTGTTTTTGGTTCAGTTGTTAAGGAATGTGTAAGAATGTATACCTGGAAACCTCTACTCTTCAGGGGGAGATTTATTAGGTCTCTCTGCTGTGGAATGATCCCACTCTATTGACCACATTATTGCCATAAATCCAGAGAGAATCATCCTTCTTTGGCAACAATGTGTGAAATGAATGTTTCTCTCTTTAGAGAAGCAGTTGGACCAAGATCTTGAAGGAAAGTGGTCCTGTCTGTCCAGGTTCCCCAGCTTTGCAACAGCAGGACCCCATGAATATCCTCATGTGACAGTTGAATCAAGGGAGAGTAAGGCTCCAAGAGGCAGTTAGTTCATGCCCTGAGTAGTACTTTCTTTGAGTTTCTCATCTTTCCTAGTTTATGCTCTAGGAAGATTCAGCCCCAAAATCCATAGCTGGGTTTCTGGGGGCTCAAAGTCATCAAGTTAAAATTTCCACTTTGTAAAATAAAACTAATAATTTTTCTTTAGGTAGCCTGTTCATTCAGGTGACCAGATGTTACAGTCTGTGCCTGTTGTCCAAGTATATCCTTTTACTTTCAAAATGTTCCAGTGTGGCTGATAGAATGTATAGTTGCTTACTAAGAGAAGACATTCCCCTGCTCAAGCTCACATACCCCTACTTGTCCTGAGTACCCAGCCAGCATCCACCTCATAGAGGAGCTGGGTTCCGTAGTGATAGACAAATTAAGCTGTTGCTTCCCCCAGTGATCCAGACTCAGATCTAGAAAGCCCCTGGGACCAGAGACTGCCCACAGAATGCTATCACCTGCATAAATTCTCCCAAGATCCGACTTCTCCTTAATTTCATTCCCTCCCTTGGATGCCATCTGAAGGGAGTGCTTCATCTGCATTTGGAGTTGGAGTTGCTCTGGGTGCGTATCTGGGGCATAGAAAATGGGGATGAGGAGGAATTGGAGGGGGTGACCGGGCAAGGGGGAGGAACAAGCCCTGCCTGTGGAGCCCAGGATGATGAACACCACCTGTCTCTGGCATTTCCTTGGAAGACTGTATTCCTCGGACTCCAGGTTCTCCTGGCCGACAGTTGCCATGGCAACACAGTGTCTTAAGAACTTCTAATTACATCTGTCTGCTTTTCCTAGAACCATACCGAGCCACACATATGGTGACTGCATTTAGCGTGGAGTTTCTTGCTGCGTTTTAACCCCTTATGCATTCCACAGGCTGGAGAATAATTACCAGGATGCTAGAAACTTGACAGCTGCTTTGCAGCCGCACTGCACCCAGAATCCCAGGGCTTTGTCTATGTTTTTAAAGCAGAGACTTACACCGTTATGCTCTGCGGGGTTTCTGGTCTCCCTGCTCCGTTTTGTTCCAGTAAACCCTCAACTCTCTTCCCCCGGCCCCCCTCGATCAGTCCCTGGCCTCAGCTTTTGGTTGGACATCACAGTTCCTTTCAAGATGCCCAGCACCCTGGACAACAAAACACCTGGGCACAGCAATGGCCTGGCCCTTCCCTGGCCACTCACATCTGAGTGTATTCCAGCCCGCAGTAAGGTCAGCCTAGCAGACGAGCCAGAAGGGAGTGCTTGGAGACCCCCAGAACGTTCTGCACATGGGGGACGGGTAGGATCAGGCAATGGCAATGCATTCTTTCTCACGTTTAGGGAGACTGACCATCTTGCCTCCCTTCTACCTCAGGACAATGTAGGAACAGGATTCCTGAGAAGAGTTAACATAAAACAGCTGCCTTGGGTAATAGCCCATTTTCACCATTTCTCTTGGCCCCCCTTGCTTATCTTTGTGTCTGCTTCTCCCTTGTGTGAGTCACCAAGGTGTCAGGCTGCTCTCGGTGACCTCTACCCTACACTCTGAAGTCCCACTCAATTTTGCCTTCCTGTGAGGTCCCCCCCACATTCCCACACTGCTACCTTTTCCCTTTTCCCCTTCCCTGAGCATGTCTGCAGGATTATATATTAATTGTGGACAAAGGAAATTCCTGAAAGCCATGTCAGTCCTTCTTGCTCTGCTCTCCACCTCTTCCGCCCCCCTCCCCCACCCCGCCCACCCCGACACATACCCCAATGTCTTTCTGTGGGCCGAAGACTGTCTCTCACTAGGGAAATTTCAGGCTAAAAATTTAATTTGCCTGGTGGAAAAGGGTGGGGTCTTTAGGCTATTTCCCCCTAAAATATTGATCCTGAAAGGGGGCAGCCCCAGGAGAGGAATTGGCCCCGGGGGCTGTCTTTCTGCCCCTGCTCTAGGTCCTTAGGGCAATGTGGCTCAGTCGCCTTTGGATACTTGCAGCAAAGTTGATTGCGTGGCGCAGAGCACTATGCCCAGCCCTATAAAAGACTTTCTTTTATTTTTTTAAAGATTTTTTTAATTTATTCATGAGGGACACACAGAGTGGCCGAGGGAGAAGCAGACTCCCAGCGGGGAGCCTGATGTGGGACTCAATCCCAGGACCCCGGGATCATGACCTGAGCTGAAGGCAGATGCTCAACTACTGATCCACCCAAGTGCCCCCTACAAAAAACTGTAGAACTCTAGAAACTTAGGTTCAGCTGGGAAGACAAAGTCTGCATAATCAGTTATATTTTTTAAAAAGTGATCAAAATAATAAGTTCATGCAGAGAAGAATGAACGTGTAGGGATGGAAGGAGGAGCTCATACCACTCAGAAGGTAAAGGTCACCGAGGATGGAGTTGTGTAACGTGAGCTGAGCCTTGAAGGACAGGGATAATCTGTTTAATCCAGACAATAAATCAGATTTCCCAGATGGTGACATTATTTTTTTAGGTTGGTCTTGTGGGACATGCTCTGCCCATTTGAAGGTTAGAGAGGCATCTAACAATACCTCATGGTGCTGACATTTTCAAAGGGTAATGAGTTTTCATTTCAAAATGTAGGACCTCAGGAAGCCTGTACCCTTTCTTTTAGTCTGCTGCAGCCACCTGCTCTCTTCTCCGATATCTCCTGAAGCTCCCCATAGCCAGGGGACCTCAGAAGCGAGGTCCTGGAGGTGCAGAGGTCAAGGATCTTGAGGCTACATCAGCAATGAAATCACTCAGGAAACAGGAAGAAGACTGGGTCACTGCCAAAGACCTTGTTAAAGATGGCCAAGTAGATGTCAGTAGATGACGGTATCAGGATCAGTGTGAAGCACCTTGGAGAACAGTGGGTTCACTTTCAGTTTTAGGGGGAGCCACATGCAGATTGGGGTGGAGCTGCAGAGGTGGGGACTGCTCTCCAGCTTGGGGAAGGTACCCAGATTCTCTGCACACTGGCTGTCTTCCTTAGTATGTGATATTGGGAACTACCCAGAGTCTACCTAAATTCAGTAGAGCCTAGGGCAAAAGGGGGGGGGGGGGAGAGAATTTGTAGCTTTTAGCCTAGATCCATCACTTCTGTCCTCCACCAAAGCAGGAATAAATCCTACATTCCACTCAGAAGTTCAAAGAATGTGAATCCCGTTTGGTTCAGTGCTTGGGGTCGCTTGGGGAGGTGGAGGGTTGGCTTGGGATGGAGTGCTGGGAATGTGCGGGGATGTGCGGTGATGTTGATCCAGATGTGGCTGGCACTGAAGGAGACACTTCCAAAATGTTCTCTCAGAGCTCTCCTGTAGCTGCCCCTGGAGCTCTCTCTCCCCCTTCAGTGGAGGGTACTGGGATTTAGGTGTGTGGGTATTGGAGCTTTTTTTTTTTTTTTTTTTTTTTTTACTTTTAATCAACCATTTGCCTTGAACTACATGTGGAAATAATTAGAGCATGGATGCTGAGTAAATGTGAGCACTGGCAGTCCCAGACATACTTTAGTGACAGGTTCTTGGCAGGAATGAAGAATTGTGAATCTCATGTGAATTTCCTTTAGCCATTCTCTCCCCTTTTCTTCTTGCAAGGCAAACACAAATAGAATAAAAATGTCATTAATGGCATTCAAAGGGAGTAGTGGGTTCCAACCAGTCAACCAAGAGTGAAATCAGGCCATGCAATTGGGGTCCCATTACTACTCCTCTGATTTCCTCTGTCATGACCCAGGAGGGAATGAAAAGGCATTGCTTATGAAAATTCTTTGACTGCAAAAGCCAACTTTAATTCCACCACCAAAACCCAGCAAAGACCCTGAAACACTGGCAGGAGGCTCTATACATAACCAGCCTCTAGTTTGGGCAAGTCTAGGTTAACTTCCTTGGGAGATTAAACCTTGATACTCAAGAACATCTGAAATGGCAAATTCCTGTGCTTTCCAGTTAAAAGAATCTTAACAGTTTAAGGGACTTTGGCATCATCTACAATTCTTTCCTTTTATGGATCAGGAAACCAAGGCCCTTGCCCTAAGTCACACAGTGTGGGAGGCCGAGAGGGCTATGTCCAGGGCCTCTCTCCAAATTCCTGGATCCGTTCTGACATAGGACCTCCCCGCCTTCGTCTGGTCCGGCTGCTGGTTCAGGTTTCAGCAGAGGTTTCAAAGACTTTTTTGGAATTTTTTTTTTTTTTTTTTTTTTTTTTTGCTGTTTCATCCCAACATTTGCCAAATCATTTCTCTCATACAATGGCATTCATCATCCGTTTCTTGGAGCTCTCTAAACATCCCAATCTTGCTCCCAGTTTTCTCATCGTGCCTGCTCTGCTTCCTTGGCTGCTTTGCCCTCAGAGCCCTCATTACAGTCGTGCAGGCTGCTCACTGCAGGAGGACGTGCGGGGCGCTGTAACCTGCTCCGGGGTTGCATGCACCCCGGAAAGCTCCCGTGGGGGTGCGGGCAGCCTGTACTTCCTGCTCCCTGGCCACCCTCAGCCTTCCATTCCCACCCTCTCTCCTTGAGCTCATCTGTTCCCTTGGCCTTGTTTCCCCTCCTACATGGATCAGGCCCAGATGTGTTCTCTGCTCCTTCGCTTTCAGCCGTCGGGAGGACGTCTTAGTGTCTCCTTAGACCTGAGTCCGTAACCAACTCGTCGCCAGCGACCCCTCCCGCCTCTGCCCGTCTCTGACCTTGGCAGGTACACTGGCTCTCAAAGCCAAGAGTCTTGGCAGTTCCCTGGATCCTCACGTTCCTCTCTTCTATCTTGTTTGTTGCCAGATCTCATTATTTTTTAGAATTTTCTCCTGAGTCCCTCCTTCCTCTGCTTCCATGCCACCAGCATACATGAGACCTTTCACCACCCCAGGCACCTTCTACCCTGTTGCCTTGTGCCCACAGTTCCGCCTCACCCACTTCCTCCCGCATATCTGCCGAACTGGTCCTAAGGCCCTCCTGCTCCAAACCTACAGTTTTTCCATCCAGATCCTATCAGCTTAAGGCTTTGTGAGGGCTCAGCTCCAATCCCATCTCATTCATGAAGTCCCCCCCCCCACACGCACACTCAGAACTCCACTGATCTGCCTTTGTGAGTCTCGTTGCCCCAACGAGGTTAGAAACTCCTGTGCGGGTAGAGGCCGCGATGCCGTCCTCCTTTGGGGTTTATTACATGGACCTTGCATCATGCTGGTCATAGGCTGTTATCATTCGTGTTTTTCTACCCACATTTATCAAATATGCTTTCTAATGGATTTTACTCACTTGCCCTGGCCTTCAGTGAAGAAGACACCGTCAGACTATCCATGCCCCCTACATTGTCCTTTAAAGTGGACAAGTCTTGGGCAGACAGTTGGAGGATGGAAAGTGAATACCATAATGAAACCCAACAGACTAATTCTGGGCAAAAAGTGGTTTAGCTTAAAAGGTCCCACCAAGGAATTCTAAAGAAACAAGGGTACAATTGTACAACTAGGGGGTTTACAAAAAGCACTTCTTAGGAAGACCAACAGGATATCTTGGGAACTCCCAGAGATCACTCTGAGAACTGTAGGCAGATATTGGGGAGCCTGGTAGGGCCCGTCAGTCACAGTGGAGACACTGGATGTGCCTGAGTTGGGGAGGCAGTGTGACAGTGTCGCCCCCAGTGCATCACTGTGGCCCGTTGTTCTGAAGGCATGAGAGCCCCCTGGGGTGCTCAAGTCAGAGCCTCTCAGGGCCAACAGAGGTGAATCCTCAGACTTCATAGACCCGTGGGAGATTTTTCTCAGTCCTGGGAGAGAGGGCCTAACATATTTCTAACTCTGTGTTTACTAAGTGCTGCTGTACTTCTACAATGACTAGACAAGGCCATTACAGAAAGCTCAACTTACCATTCTGTAGAAACCAAGCATCTAGTTTGCCGTGGTGGGGCTGGGCCACCTCAAGGCCTCAGGATGCGGGGTGGAGGCGTTCCAGAGATGGTGACTGTGCAGCTGGAAAAGGGAGGGGGCCTCCCTCTGAAGGTGGCAGCTTAGATCCTTCAGCTGAAGAGGCAAACACTTAGAGAATGTGATGGAATCCGCGAGACAATAAAGACAATGGGTGACGTAAACAGCCTCGTCCCATTTGAATTTTGAAAGTAGTAATTTTTAGACACACAACACGGTATCACGCAATGAGAAGAAAATGTCAGGAACGTGATATTCCATAAGCTGTGATAGAAGCTAAACATAGAAATTAATACAAAGGAGAGTTAGGTAGTTCTTCAATGACGGGTCCATATTGATTCTTTTACCTTAAAGCTCATCCTTGGGGTGATACATCCCTTATTTTGATGTCACGAAGGCCGGCCACATCTTCCCCCAGACATCCTGAGTAGCGCTGCTACGGGCCACTGGCATTGACACTCACTCAAACACCCCTCCTTCCCAGTGAAATTTAATGTAAAAAACATTTATTGCAGCTTTTCTCAGGCAGGGCACTACGGTGGGTGTGTCAGGAGCCAAAATGTGCAGGCACTTGGAGTTCACTTGAGATAGGCTACCCGTGTATAAAATATTGAAGAGGACTTTAATATGCTAAAGGCCCCAAAGCCTTCTTGCTTATGAAAAACATAATAGGGTAGGTGGAGAGTCGGATTTATTGTGAGCTAATTAAGCTTTAGTTTTCGACCTTATGCACAAGGCCCCTTCCCGAGGCCCGGTGCCCAGTTTTGCAGTCCTAGTCGTGTATTCTTTTTCTCATGGAGGGCCCCTCAAACTGCTAAAACTTCAGGATCCAGGGACCCCAGATCTTGCCTTGGTGCATTCCGCTTGAGGTGAGGGACTAGTTGTGAGCACATGTGCAAGACGCACACTGTCCCAGCAGATGCACAGGCTATGCGCGTAAGAACAGCTGCTAGAAGTCACCTTCCGCCTCTTTCCTTCACATGTGTGGGATGCAGCAGTGTATTCCTTTGCAGACAAAACGAATTGGAGGGACTTAGAACAGGGTCACATGGTGCTCCAGCTACATTTCAGGGTCCTGAAGGGGTTTGGCCTTCTCAAGCCTGTGCTACTGGGTTCCATTCCAGAATGGGTCCCACCCTGCGCCCCACCCAGGCCTCCTGCCCTCCTCAGTTCTGTGAATGCCTTTGTCCCAAGCTTCGTGGTGCTCAGCATATCTGAGGGGCCCTGGTGTTCCTGTGAAGTTTCCATGACTAATTCTGGCAAAGCAAGGAGAGCCTTTCTCACGTCAACAAAGCCGCTCTGTCACAAAATAGTGGCCAGGGGAGCCAGAATTCCACCTTGGCATAAGTAAGACTGTTTTGTTTTTTTTTTTTTCTTTTCAAAAAGAAAATTGGGAAGGGAGAAAAGAATGGGGGGTACAGAGCTGACCCAGTTCACTTTAGTGAAATGATGATATATTAAGCTGACGGTTTTATGGTTTTGCTTACAAGCTTCCTCCCCTGCCAAAGCACACTGTTCTTCCAGAAATTGTTTTACTTCAGAAGACTTTCTTTTTTTAAACATTCAAAGCGTAGTTTATATTCATACTTAATGCTGGCTGGCCCAGAGACCCCGACGCACCATCACCTCTTCTGGTAGCTTTGCAGATAACTTGCTTTGTACTTTGCTTGCAAAGGATCTCTTTTAACAGCAAAACTAATTTATTCTTTTAGACTTTGGATCCACAGCAACACCTTTTCTAGCTTTGATTTGTAATGAGGCAAAGTGGTTTGTGGCAAGAGGGCTGGAATTAAAGTCTGGAGACCTTAGGCCAGGACCCAGCTCTGCAACTATGAGGTCTGAAGAGACCAGTCACACGCAGCCATGAGCCTCAGTTTCTTCTTCATCATTGGATGTTAAGTCTGGAAGTGCCTTAAAGGTAACCCCTGCCTGCCTATCCTAAAGGATTTGGAGAATTAAAAATGAGAGTAAAAAATTAAGGCTAATTGAAATTGCTCTACAGGTATAAAGTGTTATTATCATGCAATGGCTAACGGTTGCCAGGGAGAAAGCTGTTCCCCTAGTAACATTTGACAATGTTCCCAGTCAGCCCTTTACCTGGGGGAGTTTGCGTTGTGAAGTTTAACAACCACGAGACCAAAGCCCCAGAACATGGTTTACAACACGTAACGAAAACAACATAGAAGCAGGTCAGGGAGATGATGCAGAAAGTCAAAGCCAGAAACCCGATGCTTCTCCATTGGAAGCAAGTATTTTGTTGACTTTTATCAACATAATCAGTGTCCACATTTTCAAAACACACCCCTCCTGACCCCACTCAGTGAATCACATTTTCACAGGTATACCCCGACTTAGGGGTTTGCACATCTGTGACCTCACACTCGTAGAGCAATTCATATGCCAGTGTGGTTGTCTATTTAGATGAAATTCTCATATAGCCTTGGGACCTAATTCCTAAAAAAAACTGCATGGTGCTCTGTGGCCTCTCCCTGTGCCGGCCCTTATAGCTGTCCCCTCTGCCCACAGCGCCCTCCCTTGACTGTTCCCTCCCTGTAAGGGAATATTGAGGCTCCAGGGCCAGGCTGACCTGTCTTTCAGTCCTCACTTGGCTGTTGCTCATCATGTGGCCTCTGTATGTCGCGGAGCTTTTCTGAATCTTAAATCCCTCCCCATCTGTGAGATGGGACTAAAAACAGATGCTGCGAGGACAGAGGTATCTGTGAAGGGCCTCACTCAGTTTAGGTGCTATAATTCATATTAGCATTGGACCTTAGGCCCTTGTCACCCTCCACTAGTGCCTCTAGCCTCTCTCCATCCAGGCTGCCCTCCACTTTGAGTCTGAATTTCTGAGGTGGAAGGGACCAGACACCTTAATATTCCAAAGCACCACATTCACCTGCTGCCCTGCTTCTTTTCTGCCTTACTCACCACACCCCTCCCCACCAGGCAGACTTGTTCCATGAGCTGGTTTATGCCAGATGCATCATCTCCACTCAGCAGAGGCGTAAGACCACCTACCATGCCAAGGAACTTTCTAGGAGCTTCAGGGGTGCTCATGACATTCCATTACCCGAGAAGATAGGACTTGGAGAAGAGCTTTCAAATGGTACAAAGAGGCCACCTCTAGGAAGAAAATTTTCATTGTTTTCTGCACTAAAGCACGCCTGTGAGTGGGAACAACTGGGGAAGATTGACGGCTTCAGGTGGGACATTCTTTCCCAAGCCAGCAAAAATCCTGTTCTTTGTATCTGCTGCCTGTGGCTGTGGGGTGCTCTCCCCACCCCGCCCTCCCTCCTCCCACCCCCACATCTCGATGGCTGGGAGGGTGGGGCTGCAGGAGCCAAGGCTGCATCTCTGCATTGCGGCGTTGAGTTCTGCAAGACAAAGAGAGAGATTGCCACCTATTGACAGATGTGCCACCTGCAAAGAGGGATGCCAGTGTGACTGGAGCTGCCCCCTTTTCTCTTTGGTCTTAAACAAGAAGGGACGGGGGTTGTTCACCCTTGTTTTTTTTCCATTCAGCCAGTCCTCCGCTCTCAGTATCCTGAGAATACCCTGGAATGCCAGGGTGACAGAGGCTGGGTGGGGACATGACTACCAAGGTGGTAACAGCACCCAATGACGCAGTTGTCCAGAGAGTCAGTAGCAACGGCAGCTCTCAGCCAAGTGGCAGGCACTCTGCTGCAGGCAGCTCGCCTCCTCTAATGCCCACACACCCCTTGCGGGGATTAATGTTCCCATTTCACACATGAGAAAACCGAGGTCAAAAAAAAAAAAAAAAGAAAAAAAAGAAAACCGAGGTCTAAGGAAAGGTGCCTTGCCCGTTGCCATGGCAATGTAAGGAGCAGAGGTGGGATGTGGGAATTCAAATGTAGTTCTCTGAGGCACTTGTAAGCACTTTCTCACATTTGCTAATTATGCAAATCACACCCTGTCATAATCTCCTTCACCTTGAATCTTCTGGATATGAAAGTCAATCAAGGATAAAGGAACTGCTTTCCCTTTCGTTGAGTAGGATCTTAGCTCTGTCGTGTTATAGTTACTTAACCTCTAAGGCTCAGTTCCTTCATCTATGAAATGGGGAAAGTTAGGATGTCTAACTCATGGCGTTATTCTAGGGCTTAAGGGAGATAACGTATAATCCAAATCACCTAAGCAGAGAGCCAGGTATTTATAAATGGGAACGTACTCGTCTGCTGTCTGAAGATCCAGGTTAGAATCCTAGCTCCTCTCATTTTTAGCTTTGGGATCTTTGGGCAAGTTACTTGACCTTCCTGATCTTCAGTTCCCTCATCTATAAAATGAGGTTAATAATAGGCATGTCCTTGCAGGGTTGTTCCTACAGTAAGATGAAATCGTATGTGTGAAAACACTTTGTAAATTTTAACTGGACTATTCAAATATTAGGCTTTATTTATTTTATTATTTTTTTAGTTTTTTTTATATTTTTAAAGATTCTATTTATTTATTTGACAGAGCACAGGCAGGGGGAATGGCAAGCAGAGGGAGAGGGAGAAGCAGGCTCCCTGCTGAGTAGGGAGCCTGATGCAAGGGATGCAGGGCTCAATCCCAGGGATCATGACCTGAGCCAAAGGCAGACGCTCAACCGAATCAGCCACCCAGGTGCCCCAGGCTTTCTATTTTAAATAAAGAGTATCTGTTTCTTCACATGATTTTGGAGGACCATTTCTGAAAAAATGGCTTGGGTTGAATTCAACCTGGAAGTTAAAGCTTTTCTTTTTCATACTTTAAAAACAGCAACAGAAGGTAAAAGAAGCTCTGTACTTGCCACAGGCTAGTCTGCAGGAAGCTCTGCTTGCTTTTCAGTTTGTGATGCCCTTCCCAACACCGTTTCATCTGCACAAGTCAGGGCTGGGACTGACCCCCATTTTATAGATGAGGAAACTGAGGTTCAAAGAATGAAAGTCGCTACTTAGAGACACACAGCTAAGTGGTAAAAGGTCGGCCCGTGGAGCTGTGAACTGGTGTCTTTAGAGCGTAGGCATATGCCCGGGCTTGTCCTTTTATGGATTTATTCGTCTGTATCTCTTGGCAAGAGTGTTATTTCATGAAGGGGAGAGGAGAATATAGTCTTATCTGAGATTTTTTTTACCCTGGTCAGCAATAGCCTTTCCCCTTCCTTTTTAGAGCTGCTTTTCCCTTCCCAGGCACAGTTAGGAGGGCCCTGCCCCGAGAATATGCTTGATTTATCTCCGCTCCTGGTTTAGGAAACAACAGCTCTCCAGGCTTCCCAGCATTCTGAGAATTACTTCCTCTTCTCTTCCCCGCCTGCCAGCTTTATTGAATTCGCCTTAGCAACATCCAAAAAAGAATGGGTTTAGCAACAGCATCTGAACCAATGAAGTGTGAGTGTGGCAAGAGTTTCTGGACCAATGGGATCCCGGCATGACAGGCAAGATGGCTGGGGAGAGACAACAATAACCTGGAGTTTGCAAAGCAGCCTCCAGGTGGCAGCAGACCAACTGTATTGGGCACAGCCCTCAGCTCTCAGTATCTACTTTGTTTTTGTTTTCTTTGACTTCTTAGATAGGAAACGTATACCAACTACAAGAATTTTAGTATTGCAAGCTTTGCGGGTGTGAGTTCTCTGCATGACATGGTAGACATGGCCTGAAGGGAGGCATCTGAGGCTCCCTGTCTGCCTTTACGCCCCCACCACAGCGCCTGCCATCTTTGTTGGTTTTGTCACAGCCAGTGCTACCCCAGTGGGCGGGGGGCCTGGGGGCCTGTGGTGACTGCTGCTCAGCAGTCACACAAGGGCTGGAGGAATCACATTCTCCTTTGTTCAGCCACCACCGCTGCTGGCCTGCATGACGAATGAGGTGGGGCTGCTTTTTAGCCACCAGTCAATGGGAGGGAAGGAATGTGTCATGGACAGAGTAGGGCCTGTAAAGACTCATTTTCAGTGGCAGAGACTGGGACCACTCCCTCCCTGTAGGTTCTGCTGCACACGTCTGAACAGGAATGTCTGACCACACGGGGTTTGAGGATAATTCTACTGTCTGTCGAGTGGTTTGGCCCTCTTGGTCTTGAAGCCAGAGGCAGATGTGGACAGGGGCTGAATTAGACCCTACCAAGTAATACCAATTCCATGTTTTGATGGTTTAGTGATCCTTCTTTTGTCTTTTGAAATGATACTCCCTTGAACACCACTCAGCGAGATTGTGGTCCTCCAGATAGCCATATTTCTCTCACAGGTCTCTCTTTCCGTCTGGCTTACTCTTCTCATCCTTTAGGAATTAGTTAAGCATCCTGTCTTTAGAAAGTCTCATTTGATTCTCGCCCTCCTTCCCCCTTTTCCGGATCCTGGTGTCCTGTTGCTGCACTTGCATGTTGATTTCTAAATGTCTCTTTATTTGTGAGCTTCCTCAGAGAGTCCTGGCACTCCTTGAGGACAGAGACAGTGCCTTTATAGCTCTTTACTGTAGTGTTGGCATAGAGGGGGGTATTCAGTAACCGTTTTTAAAAGAAAGGAAGCACATAAGAAAGAGACTCTTGCTCTTTAAGAAACAATCTGAGGGACTCGGAGGTAGCTGGGCCTGGGCTGGAGCAGTACCAGCAAGTCCAGGGCTGGCTGTTGGGGACAGATTCTAGCTGTTTCAGGACCCTTTGGCAACCATGAGCTGCAACTCCAGACTAAGACCAGAGCCTGAAGAGTAACTGCCACCATTGGCTTATGCCATGACAGGCTCATCTCTGTGACCTGGTTTCCTTTATGACTTTGTGTTTTAGGAAGAACTAAGGAGCAAATCCAAGATCTGTGCCAATGTGTTTTGTGGAGCCGGCCGGGAATGTGCAGTCACGGAGAAGGGAGAGCCCACCTGCCTCTGCATTGAGGTAAGTCCTGAGGTCACGAGCTAGAGGACAATAGGCCAGACGGCTACCTTGCTGCAGCAGCTGTCAGCAGAGCAGTGCCAACAATTTCATCACCTTTATAAAAGCATACGTCATCTATTGAAAGACAAGGGATATTCTTTTTTTTTAAATTTTAGTTTTATAAGATTTTGTAGCTTAAAATTTTAATAATGCTTTATTAAGTTAATACATTTGTATAAACATAAAATTAGTAATCTTCCCCATAACCCTCAAATCCAGTTAGTCTGAGATGACCAGTGTTAATGGCTTGGTATATATTATTCCACTTTTTTTCTATGCTACTATAAGTATACAGGGTTTCCCCTCCTATTTTATACAAAAATAGGATCATAATAAATATTTTGTAATAACATCATATTTATGCAATAATTTTCCCATAGATGGACATTTAGGTTGTTTACCACTACAGACAGTAAAACCCAGTATAAGGATATACAACTATCCTTAATGCTGCTGCTTTATTTCTATAGGATTGACTCCCAGTAGGGCTTGCCACGTCAAAGGATATGCATTTTTTTAGAAAAATACTAGATGAAATGAAGATTTTTTTAGTGGGTCTTGTTTTTAATGAGGTTTAAAATGCAATGTGAGCATTTGAGAAATACTTCTTTTGTAAGTAGGATTCTAACAAGGTCTCACTCTTCAGGCAAACATAAATACCTTCCTTCCCTTTTCTGTCAAACCAACACAAACCTAGAACTATATCTGTCTTTCTGCAAATAAATACACCCAATTTAGTTCCCAGGTGAAGGATCCTGAGCATTGTCCAGAAAGGAAGACCACCCCCCAGCTTAGAAACCTGAAAACAGGACACACTGGGAGCCTTAGGAGGACCTTGCCAGAGGTGTACCTGGCCACTGTGTGGTGGTATGAACCTGAACTTACAGTCAGGAAACCTGGCATCTAGCCTCACCTTGACCACATAAGATCTGTGTGATTTTGAGCAAGTCAGTTGTCACTGGACACTGTGAAAACAAGAGACCATGTTTATCTGGCATGTGGAATATTTAGTAAGAACTCAGTAATTGATATTGGTTAAATGAAGTTTGTCTTCCCAGGCTTTGGTATTTTCATCTAAAATCGGAGAAGCATGGCTACCTTCCAGCTCCCAGTGTTCCATGCTGCTTCTTACCAGATCTGCTCTTTCTTGCTTTGGTACCTTTATCAGGGCTGAGCTGAACGTGGTTCCCCCTTACCAAGCCTTTCAAAAACCAAAGAAGCCTAAAGACACCGGGCTTGCCTGTGGCCATGGCCCTTGAAATAGCCAACAGAGAACCGACTTGCCAAGTGAACTTTAGTCCATTTCCCTGTCCGTAACGATTCTCTGTAGCACTTCACAAAGACCCAGGCGTCTCCAGCCCCATCTCCCAACAGGCCTTGTGAGAGCAGGAGGAAAACAGAATGGCCCCCAAATACTACACAAAACAAGAGAGCAAAAATCCTTCTAGTTAAACCCCGAAGGAACTGAAGAATTGGAGGGAGGGAGGGTGTGTGTGGGCACGTGTGCGCATGCGTGCACCTGCCTATCAGTCTCCACGTTCCCTGCTCTCAATCTGGCTCTTGTGTCATAGAATGTTGGTGTTTTAAAGGATCTGAGTTCATCTAAAGACCTCGAGTGACTTTCTCCAAAGTGACAGAGCATTCACATTCCTGACTTCTAATAAAATGCCCCCGCTGCTAATTTGATAGGGTCAGGGTGGTCTGTTTCTTCACTGAATGGAAGAGATGACCCTGAACCGGGATCAGCCCAGGGGACCAGGCAGGGCTGCAAAATGATGCATGCCTCCAACCTCGAGTGGGGTAGAGTTCCCGATGCCAGAGCTGAGGCTCCCTATCAGGGTGCACCCACAGGCTGCACGTGTGTGTGTGTGTGTGTGTGTGTGTGTGTGCATGCATGTGTGTGTTGGCACCCTGATTGCATGGACATCCTCCTTGGGTCTGTTTCAGCAATGCAAACCTCACAAGAGGCCTGTGTGCGGCAGCAACGGCAAGACCTACCTCAACCACTGTGAGCTGCATCGAGACGCCTGCCTCACTGGATCCAAAATCCAGGTCGATTATGATGGACACTGCAAAGGTAAGGTGTGCTCTTACCACCATCTCCCAGCTCCAGCCAGAGGAGCCAGGGGACACAGCAGTGTGACCTGGCTTCCCAGAGCCCTTTCCACTTGACCACAGCACCCAAAGCCACAGAGGCCACCCAGCTCTTGGCGCTCATGAGCCTATTGGCTTCTGCCCAGGGTTTCCGGCATCAGCTTCCCCGGGGGCTTCCAGGACTGTCTGCAGTGGATAGAGTACCACATCAGTAATGGAAAATAATAAAGAAGGGTTTAAATGAATTCTTTACCTTTTTAAAGCAGATAATTTTATTTTTTATTTGTTTTTTAAAGATTTATTTATTTATTTTAGAGAGAGAGTACAGTCGGGAGGGGCAGGGGGAGAGGAGGAATCCCAAGCAGACTACACTGAGCATGGAGCTCGGTGTGTAGCTCCATCTACCAACCCTGAGATCATGACTTGAGCTGAAACCAAGAGTTGGATGCTTAACTGACTGTGCCACCCAGACGCCCAGAATTTCACTTTTTAAATTTGGGCACGTCTCAACTCTGATGTATATATTTCTTCTATTTTGCACTCAAATCATTGCCATTAGGATAAGAGGGAGGGGCTCCCAAGCTCGTTGCTAATTAGCCTGCCAAGCCGCAGCCCCACTCAGCCCCTCTCAGCTTTGACCTGTCCTGGTGAAATAAGAAACTGTTTCCCACGTGTGAGTCTCCACTCTATTTCCCTCTCTAAAATGATTCTAGAAACCTATTCCAGATACCCAGAGTTCCAGCAACCCATTCCCACCCCTCAGCCTCACGGGAGGAGGTATGAGACCCGGAGGGTCGATTCCCAAAAATGTCAAATAAAGCAGCGAAGAAAAAAAACCCCATGCTCAGGCCCTGGAAGAAGGAAAGGATAGGGCCCAGGACAAAATGATGAAAAGGGTGTAAGTGGCCCCCTTAACATGGGATGGTTTTAATCCTCGCAATACACAGAAATGTTCTTTTGTCTTCACTTTGTATTATGCGTGTCCTCCTTTTGATTTGCAGAGAAGAAATCCGTGAGTCCATCTGCCAGCCCAGGTGAGTGCCTCTTTTTTCTCCAGGGTGCATTTTAGGAAAGACATTCTTTTTGTGAGGGCATTTTGTGTTTCACAGTCTCTGCTGAGGCTCACAAGATCTGTGTGTCAGAACTTGTGACCCAGAACTGGTCACTCCTCAACACAGCTCAGGAAAGCTGCAAAACTGCATTTTTTTGTGCTTGCCATTTGAAGCAGCTGGTTGGGTCAGAATGTTGGCTGTGTTTTCCATTTTTGCTGAGTAGTGATTGCATTAAAAGGACAGAAAAGCCACCGAATCTTTCCTTCAGTGCTCTGTAATTCATGCTGATGTCACAGGACTAGCGGAATCAGAAAGCACAACTTCTTTTGACGGGAGATAATTGGAAATGCTAGTAGGACTTTTTCCATGGTTTTCTATGGGTAAAAATAAAAATTTCATCGTGATAAGTACAGAATCTTATCGTATGCTTTTCCTTAGTTCTTTAAATAATATGAGGTCATTTTTATTGTAATGACCTCATAGATGAGGAAATTGAGGCTTAGAGAGATTAAGTGAATTTCCCTGAATTACAGAGCTTGGAAGTGGCACCCACATTTCTGTTCCCCTGGCTCAGGGCCCTATGCACATCCCAGTGTGTGTTGTCTTCCAGGAATTTCCTCTTGCCAAGGCTTTCCCTTCTCTGTCCCCCATCTACCCAACCTTCAATCCCACCTGTTATTGCCATGTGTCTTACAACAGCTGTTCAGAGCAGGATTACAGCATGGCCCTCTCTTGACCTTGTGTTCTGTAGTTTAGAACAAAGGATAATGCAGACAGTGTAAAATTTTAAGTAGGAGAGTTTTGATAGACCCAGTTGGCAGAGGCGAAAGCTATAGAGAATTTAAAATCTGGTGGCATGAAAAATTATAATGTGCTCCTTCATTCACTTATTATTTCAGCTCAGCTTTGAGCCAAGAGAGCTATTGATTGATTGATTTTTTTTCCCCCTCAGCTTCCTGAAGTTAATGAAAATGCCCTTTATTTTTCTGCTCTATGTTTTCCTCACCTAAGTAGCATTGTCTCTTTGTTTCAATATTCTCGATTGTTATAAATTTTTTTAGAAACATAAGCTTGAATACTGGTTTGGACGCTTTACGTTGTCCATCGTGTATTGACCCCTGTCAAACATGTGTGATAATTTTGTGTCCCTGGAGTGCTGTGGAAATTCAATAAGATGCCATATGCAGAGCCCCATTCGCCAAACCTCCCACAGAATGGCTGCTGGGTGACACTGAGGTCCCTACTGCTCAGCTGACCTCCCTCCCCTCTCCTGCAGTCGTTTGCTATCAGTCCAACCGCGATGAGCTCCGGCGTCGCATCATCCAGTGGCTGGAAGCAGAGATTATTCCAGATGGCTGGTTCTCCAAAGGCAGCAACTACAGTGAAATCCTAGACAAGTACTTTAAGGTAATCCAGAGTTGGGGTTAACTCTTCAGCCCCAGATAAGGGGAGACTTCCTCTCCCATTGCCCGATCACATCTTCCATCACTCCATGAAGCCATGATAGTTGCTTTCTGACCAGCTTGATCATTGGGACTCCGGCAGTAGAGCCTTTGGGATCTACTGCACATGTATATGGCCAGGCTCTGTCCTCCTATCCTGTATGTATCCCCCACCCTCTACCTCCTAGAGCTAGCTGTTGATACACTATGACTTCTGATCTCACCCAGACCCAGGCTGCTTCAGCCTCCTTCCCCCTCAGTTTATCATTTCTCTAAGTCATTAGCTTGACCGTCCCTGGCCTGTAGAGCTACTCCTCATCGGAGAAGTCAATGGACTGGCATTTCATGGATCTAGGATTCTTCATGAACCTAGATATTGCTTGTCCCATCGTTTAGTGTAGGAGACAGGTTGTTCCACTTGGGGACAGGAGAGATTCTGCTTTGGAAAAGGTTGGAAATAATATTTTGCAATGAGTAGGGCTCCCATGGCACGTAGATTTTTCAGAGAGCTGGAGACATTGTTAGAAGAAGCAGTTAAGGGCGCACTTCCAGCTGATTGACAAGAACACAGACACACACACATATGTTTGTCACACCCAGGGGTAAAAATACCACAAGCAGACCATGTACACGACATACACATCCCACATACAGAGATGCACTCCTCACACAGAGACACAGCCTACTCACAGACACACATTCAGATACCCACATTCCCAGCTAAGCAAAAAGCCCCCTTTACCCCAGATGCACATCTCTAGGTAGATGCCCTCATGCTCATCCACAGGGGTATATGTTCTCACGTGCTTCCAGGGCCTCCTGTCCCAGGCCACACCCAGCCTGGACTCAGAAGCTACCCCATACACTTGAAGGATTCCTTGGCAGCACATGAGGGATTCTTTGGCAGCTCTGTGGCCACCACACATGCTCAATACCAGCCCTATCTGTGAATTCCTCTTCCTTTTTTTTTTTTTTTTTTTTTTTTAATTCCTCTTCCTAACTGACATTATGGACCTCATGGATAAAGAAATACTGGACTGGGTATTTGGTCATTTAAGACTTCACTTGTGTGACTGCGTTTAGCGAGTTCTCTCTGGGTTCCAAGTGTTTGAGATCGCACCTGGCGGAGAAAGCACAGCCCTTCTCATCTGTCCTCTGTCTCAATCTGCCAACACTACAGAGCCCTTGGGGCAGAGGGTGGTTCCTCAAATACAGAGAAATATGTTATAGTGCTGAGCCAGGAGCAGAAAGTAACTTGAAGAAAATGATTCTTCCGAAGCTGAGTGAGGAGCACGTGCCACATCTGCCACGGCCGCCAAGGCCCAGGAGACCCAGGACCCTCTTTCCAAGGGGCCTCTTGGGACCTTGTAATCATTCATAGTGGCCCCTTGGTGACACCCTGCCTCAGGCACCAATGGCACCTGTTATTACTTTGGTTCCCTAGTACCTGGGCCCCACACCCCCCTCGACACCTCTCCACCTGCTCCGGCAGTAACTTCTCTAACAGGCTGTCATCTGAGACCCGTTGAGGAAGTAGCTTCCTCTAGGGCATTCCCACTCCTGACCAGGGAAGCTTGATCATGACTCACACACACACGCTTGCTTTTGCCAGACACTCTGGCAGTGTCTTCTGTGAAAATCAGGGTTTCACTATCTACTTTTTGATGATTATTGGAGTCCTATGTGGTGCAGTCTTCCGAGGGAGATTCCTTCCCACTAGGCAAACAGCTGCCTCTCGGTGAGAGATCTGATATCTCATGGAAACTGTTTCTGAACCAGTGAACTGCCCTCCAACTCAGCTGGTATTCCTTATATCAAAATTAGTTGAAAAGAAAATATAATCAGAATTTGGATAAGACCAAAACCAGACTCTCACTTTACCTAGTGATTCATTCATGATTTCTCCGGTGAACATGTAACAGACCCAGGTAGAGAGAACCTGTCATGGCCACGTCATATACACACGCTGGACTCTTGGTGGCAGACCCCTGGTGGCCAAGGCCACGAGTGGAGCCAGACTTACCTCCCTTACTCTGGTGTCATGTCCCCTAGCTCCATAGGTGCTGTGTGTGAGCGAGTGCCTGACGTAGCCCATCCACTGAATAGTCTCTAAATTTGCACTAAGCCCAAACATTTTTAGTTTTGTATCACACGTATTCCTGCCTTCCTACAACCCTACAGTTACACAGAAGGAAGGGGTGTTACATCAAGTGTAGATAGAGCTGGGGAATGCAGGCATACAGAGGTACTGTGCCTTTTGTCACTGGTTGGCTGAACAGAAGCCGAGCGAGTTACGTTGATCCATGATCCAAGTTCATGACCCCCTAGGCGAGCCTTCCAGGCAATCCAGGCTATTTCTGTGGCTGGTGGAGGCCTGTGGATTCCACAATAGAGCTGGCCTGGGGAGGCCTGGCTAGCTCTCCTCTCAGCTTTAGGCCTGGATTCTGGCTCTACTGAATATGAAGTGTGTGCACGCAGCACTGCCTTTTGGGAGCTGCCTGGCCCATGTGTCACAGGCTCCTGGTGTCCCCAGGTGCCATAGGGCACCAGGTCTTCAGGCTCACTCTCTCCTCAGGCCATGATGGCGTTGGAGTCCGTGAGAATTGCTTCTGTCTGTCTAGCACTTAGAACATTTGAAATCAAGAAAGTCCTGCCCTGCTAAGAATGACACCTGGCCAACCTTATATCATTTCTCTCCATTAGTTAATTGAACCTTCACAAGGTGAAGGGCAATTTCCTCAGGGTGAATGCATAGTGACTAGAAAACATCTGAGACCTGTTGCTAGGAATTGGGACAAGAATGAAGAGGTACTAAGGAAGGGCTGACATAGTTTGTTTTATACATACCTGTCATTATACGCACCATGGAAAGATTTACAACCTTAGAGTAGAATGCATGTGACCCATGACAGTCATGGAAGGGGAGTCCCTTCTACCAGGAAGACTGGACCGACTTTTCTTCCAGAAGCCTTTACACCACCTGGGGAGCCACCTTGAAAGTAACATGGGAATGCTGGTTATCTCCCAAGGCAGCAGTACGAGGCAGCCTAGGGAAAGAATTTTTTAAAAAACATTTTCCCCCCATTGGAACTATTTAGGAGAGCAGCCATATCAACTTAGAATTTGATAAGACCTTGAAATCGACACCTTCCTCCTGCAGCTGGGACCTGGGCATTTTGAATAGTCCCAAATGGCTTTGGTCTAGGACTATCTTGCCAAAGAGGGGGGTAATGCCTGAGCTAACTGTACCCTCATCCTGTGCTTGTGGGATGTCAGCTGGATCATGAGGACAGCCTGTGCTCAGTAAGCCAAGGACCTGTGCACATACCTGCGATGGGGTCCCCTATCTTCTGCCTGCAGGTGATCAATTTGGGGCCTTTGCTTGTGACTTCTCACTGATATGCTTGGTTAGAGGTACCGGTATAGATGTTAAGCACAAGAGCAGACCAGGGAAATCAAGCAGCAAAACGTGGTCCTGTGACTCCCAGAGTGAACTCTGAGAGTCACCTGCATTGCTCTTGCCAAGCAGCTTGTTAGAGATATGCATCCTGTTACAAGTCCATTAAGGTATGAGAACAGCGTATGGTGGCTGGCCCGAACCAAGATGTTAAGCAGAGAATGTCTGCAGGGCAGTGTCAGGGAGGAGGCTGCAGAGTGCCCTCAAGCACCCAAGGCTGCTTGGGTAACACAGGCCTATGCCCCGGCCGCCCTTCTGAGCAAGGTATTGGGTTTGAAAGGCCCTCCATGGCCTCTGCCCACACACTTTCACTTGTATGTCTTGAGGAGTGAGTGCCTTCTCAAGTCTTCAAGCCTTTGTTGCTGTAGCTCTGAGGCCAGGCCAGGGCAGGGTCAGAGTATATCGAGAGCAAGATGAACCAAAGATGGGCCAAGCTGAGTGGGAGACAGACCTACAAAATGTTCCTGAAAGATCTCTTCATCCCCTTTCTAGAACGTTGATAATGGTGACTCTCGCTTGGACTCCAGTGAATTACTGAAATTTGTGGAGCAGAATGAGACTGCCATCAACATCACTACCTATGCAGACCAGGAGAATAATAAGCTGCTTAGGTGAGTGGAGCTGAGGGATCAAGGAGTGGTCCACAAGGTGAAGGCTGGGTGGATAGGAAAGGGGATTTGAATCCCTTCCTATCTGCAAGGAGCTACAGTGCAAATAGGAATTCTGTCCTGGTCTATTTTGTGAACATTATGAACTAATATATTGAGCACTCCTGGTATCTGATCAAATAGTTGTTGCTTTTGGCCAGAACTTGCAAGGAATATGATGTAATCTTAAAGTAAATTATCAAGGTCACATCAGAGCAAAAGTGTTGCTGAGTATCGTGGGGAAGGTTTTAATGGTTAATTTTCTGAAGGAATTACATTACTGTATTATTTAACTGCGAATCAAAAATAGCTTTAGTTCTGATTTTTAAGATAATTGGTGCTGTTTCACATAGAGAATCCTAATTGTCACAAATGAGAGCGTGTCCCTATCCTTTTCTGATATCATTCCAGAGTAAATATTAATAAAAACTAATCCCTGAGAAATTTCCGATGTGGTTCCAGTACATCAGCAAGATTTAAAAATAGGAACAGCACCTCTTTTGTTCTGAAGAAGTAGAAAGCATGAAGCCCAGATTCTAGAATGACTTTTTTCTTAGTAATAGTTCATGACCTTACAGTATAATATCTGAAAATCCTTCATATTTTGATAACTTGAAATTAGATAATATTTTAGAAGTTCAGCAATTGATCTTCCTAACATCCCAGTGAAGGAGGGCTCCCTGTCCTCATTTTACAGATGAGAGATCAGGCTCAGAGAAGTTGAAGAGCTAGCTCAAGGCCATTTGGATAGGAGGTGATTGGATCAGAGCTCAAATCCAGGTCAAGAGGAGCATGAGGGAACTGTGGCTCCATAAACTTTTCTGAACATACGTTTCTCTTTCTAGAATAATGATAGTGACAATGCCTGCTTGAACGCCATATTCTTTACATCACATATTCCATTCCTATCACCTATTCATCTCCATTCTGATTTTTTCAAGACTTTATTTGACAGAGAGAATGAAAGAGAGCGGAGGGAGGGGCAGAGGGAGAAGGAGAAGCAGACTCCCCACTGAGCAGGGAGATGGATGCAAGGCTGGATCCCAGGACCTCGGGATCATGACCTGAGCTGAAGGCAGATGCTTAACCAACTGAGCCACCCAGGCACCCCAATCTCCCTTCTGTTTTGATTTTCCTAGTTTGGTTGACCCCAATACATTGGGGAAAGGCAATTGCTCATGGAAGGTGTGTGGGCAGTGAGAACGTCTATTAAAGTGGACAGAACCACTCAGGAAACTTTAGTCTTCTTGGGAGGAATATTTGAACAACACAAGTGATCTGACATCAAGCATAACAAAGTAAAGGTTGGATGCTCATAGGAGTCAAGATGGATGATGCTTGTGGGAAGGCAGTAAAGAAAGTTCCTCAGTTAACAATCAACCCCTTGGCCTCCTATGGGGGCCCCATGTGTATGTGAACATGATGCTTAGTTCCTTTCCATTGGCGTGAAGCTGAGTTCTTACTGACACATTTCTCCTATGTTTTATTCCAGAGGACTCTGTGTTGATGCTCTCATTGAACTGTCTGATGAAAATGCCGACTGGAAACTCAGCTTCCAAGAGTTTCTGAAGTGTCTCAACCCGACCTTCAATCCTCCAGAGAAGAGTATGCTTAACCTAAGAAATACGGAGTTGTAGGGAATGGGGGCATTTGGGGAGGGCCAAGATAGAGAGTCTTGATGGAATTTTCCAGAGCTTGATAAGAAAACTTCCTTCCACAATTCTAGACTGGGCCCTAGTCCATCGTTTACATGCTGAGGTTAGGGTTCAAAAATCTTTGGATTGATGGCGTCATTCACTCAGATATGTTGCATCTGAAGGATAAGCAGAAGCAAAGTGCACAGACGGTAGCCAAGATGTCCTGTTCCACCCTCACTCTAAACTGTTGCCTCTTATTTCCGATGCCAACAGAATGTGCCTTGGAGGATGAGACATATGCAGATGGAGCAGAGACCGAGGTGGACTGTAACCGTTGCGTCTGTGCCTGTGGAAACTGGGTCTGCACAGCCATGACCTGTGATGGTGAGCTGTCCCTAGGGCAGAAAGAAGGAATGGCAAGAAGAGAGCAAACTCAACATAGGAAAAGTCAGAGTGGGGATGATGGAGAAGAGCATAGTGGCCAGAAGCAAGGAAGCTGGGGAGCAAGTAACAGCCTCCAGCCTGTAGCGTCAGAGTGCCCAGTGGGCAGCATCAAGGGCACAGCACTTCTGCCAAATCCATTAAGTTCAAAAATCACTCCAGAGACTTCGTATAAGAGGGGTTTAAAATGCAGGGCAAGATCAAATGTTGATGAGATTGGAAGAATAATAATAACAATGAAAGCAAATGCTTAGTGAGAACTGTGTGCCAGGCACTCTTCTCAGCACTTCACATATTAACGCATGACCTTATGACAGCTTCTTAATCCTTAGGACAGCTGAGGAAATCATCTATGTAAAAGACTCAGGTGGTTGGAAGACAGAAGGACTCCCACCCTGCTGTCCATACTCAGCAGAAAAAGACAAATGTTTCTAGGCCCTCTTTGAATTAACAGACTTGGGTTATCCCTAAGAAAAAAAAATTGAGACATGATTAGGGTGGGTTGGAGAGAGAGAGAAATCAGAGACAGTTTGGGTGGACCAGTGCAGAAACCACATGGCATGTTGGAATGATCCCAAAGATCAGAAGAAACTCCTGAATCAGAGCCAGGTCACAGGAAAAAAAACAAGCACCATTCAGATTAGACAAAAGATGAAGATTAGATAAAAGAGAAAGGTGAAGCCAGGTTGAGAATGGAGAGGCACATGGGGTTTGAGAAGAAATGTCAGTTGTTAGGAACCAACCCCAAAATTTATACCAGATGGGTGAGTTTAAAATTATATCTTTAAAAAACTGAGATAAGAAAGAACAGGCTCATCTTAGGATCATGTTTAGGAAGGTCAAGTTAGACGGTAACTGGGAGACAGAGGTCAGAAGAGGTCCTTCTAGATGAGAAGCCTAGGCAGCAGCAACAGTACAAATGCAACTCAGTCCTACCAGGGCATCCCTAGTCTCTCACTCCCCAGGACCAAGTCTCTTCTCAGTGTGGGAAGGCAGGAAGCCAAGACAATTCCAGAGACAAATAGAAGAGCAGGAAGAGGCAGTTTAGATACTAGAAATCCTAGAAGTTGCTAGAAATCAAAACTAAATTAGGGTAGCTAGGCTAAGCACACAGTAGCTATTGAAGCCAAATGAGAACATATCAAAATACTACCCAACCTGCCTCAATCAGGAAGCATCCTATACTTATCTTCCCAAAAGCCCCTGCAGTAGCTCTCCACACCTAACTGTTCCTGGTCTGCCTTTGTACAGGTAACCATCCATTCCTAAGACACAGGCAATTGTTAAGTAGCTGGTTTACAGAATAAGCATGATCATCTGGGTTATAAGCTCCAACACATGCATCAGACAAAAGCCAAACGATGGCCTCCATGGGACAATGCCCATTTTCACAGCCCTTCCTCTCTGCATGGCCCCGGTTCAGGGCCCTGTGTGGGTATAAAGAACACTGGAGATGGTGGGGCCCCAGGGTGAGCATGTCTTGGTGTGTGGGCCATGATCTGAGAGGACACTGTAGGGGCAGCATTCCAAAGTCAGTACCTGAAAGGTAGTCTGGTCTTAGATCATAAATTACAAGGGGACAAAGAAAAAGGGGCATCAAGGGCAGCCCGGGTGGTTCAGCAGTTTAGCGCCGCCTTCAGCCCAGGGCCTGATCCTGGAGACTAGGGATCGAGTCCCACATCGGGCTCCCTGCATGGAGCCTGCTTCTCCCTCTGCCTATGTCTGTGCCTCTCTCTCTCTCTCTCTCTGTGTGTCTCATGAATAAATAAAATCTTAAAAATTAAAAAAAAATTAAAAGGGGGGCATCAAGATGTGAAGCCAAGTAGAGTCAGAGCTAGGAAACTGCCTTGAGGGGCAGGTTAATGCCAAACTCAAGAAGGCATGGCAGAGTGATGTTTCCTAACAGCAAACACTATGCTTGGTAAACATACAGATTCCATCCTAAACCTACTGAATCAGAATCCACAAAAGAGCAGCTGAGGAACCTACATTTTTAAGATAATTCTGTTTTGTTTGTTTTGTTTGGTTTTGTTTTGTTTTGTTTGGTTTTGTTTTGTTTTAGTCACCCTGTAAGGTTGGGCAACATTGCTAGATGCAGTGGTTATCCACTCTGGCTGCACATTAGAATCACTTAGAATCCTTATAAAATCCTGGTGCCCAACAACAATTAAATCAGAATCTAAAAGTGGAATTTAAATAACTGTATCTTGAAAAGTTTTGTAGATACTTCGGCTGTGTGAATGGTTGAGCCTCGCTAGCCTAGAAGATCTGAGTCAAGACCCAGATACCCCCACAGCTTTTATTGCAGGGCCAGTGCCTGGCATGGATGTGCCAGAGGAGTGAAAGGAGACATAGGAGTGGCCAGAGGATAGTGAAGGAGATTGCTTTGTTCACAGGGTGTGAACAAAGGTGTCAGTTGCCCTGGGACCCTTCATATTCAGAGAAATGCAGGCAGTTCACCATTCCTTCCATTGGTTAAATGAGAGATGAAATTGAGAGCCTAAAATGTGGTTATTGGTGGAATCCTTTTTTTATTTTATTAGATTTTACTTATTTGAGAGAGAGAGAGCATGAGCAGGGAGGAGGAGTAGAGGGAGAAGCAGACTCCCCACTGAGCAGGGACCCCCCCCCCCCCGATTCGGGGCTCGATCTCAGGACCCTGAGATCATGACCTAAGTGGAAAGCAGACACTTAACTGACTGAGCCACCCAGGCGCCTGCTATTGGGGGAATCTTGAACTGGCTTCCCTCAGTGACCACTGCTCTGAAATTTGATTCTTACAGGAAAGAATCAGAAGGGGACCCAGACCCAGACAGAGGAGGAAATGACCAGATATGTCCAGGAGCTCCAAAAGCACCAGGTGAGTTGCAGCCCCCATACTGGCTCAGGTTCTGATCCTGCCACTCAGCCCTTCCACTCTTCGGATGTTGCCTAGTGCTCCAGGAGACCAAGGGGTTACTCTGGTCCATACAGTAAGTCCTGAATGATGAACCCAAAGTATCAAATCATGATACAGACGGGTCCCTGATGGAGTCCTTGCAGGGTCCAGCAGGTCCTAGCAGATGTAGGCCACAACTTGGTTAATGGCTTTATAAGTAAGAATTAGGCAGGTGGTGATCTGCAAATAGGTTGGCAGTGGCTTGCAAGTGAGCAGGGGCTGAAGCATTGTTACTCTTCCCTGTCACAACCAATGCCCAGACCCGAACCGAAGACTCCAAGCTCGGAGCCATGAGCAGGAAGTTAGTGAAAGTGGACCACTGCAGAAAAGATTTCAGCTAAATGCCAAGCTGGTTATGGTTAGAAAACAGCCTGAGATTGACAAACCTGGAGAACTTAGAGACTCTGTGTCCTGGAGACTTGAGAAGACAATAAATAGGAATCCTATTCAGGTTCTGTGCCATTAAGTCAAAGGCCTTCTTGGGGAGAAGGCTCTCAGCAGAATAGCAGTTCACGGCCGTACTTGGGGAAGGGCCTGGAGAGGGAACTTGGATGTGCAGGCTCTGAGGCCTGTCTTCCCGCTGGCTTACCATGTAGTGAACAAAGGACCTTGTGCCTCAGGTCACCTGTCTGTAGACTGGGTCTGGTATACAAGCCTTCTCTCTGCCTTAAGTTCTGAGGGAATGTAACAGTCACAAGAACTGCTAAACTACTGACATGAAGTATTGGACTTGAAAATAATTATTCATATTAATTGCTCAAAAATAATTGCTCATATTCATTGACAGTTTTTAATATGCATTTTGGCATTATTGTCACTGATAACATAGAAACCTCATGTCAGTTTCTTAAGCCAAAGCAGAAGCTCCTAGCCTTCTGTTTTTCCGTATTTCATCAGCTCTGAGTCTCCAGAAGAGTCTGATCACATAAAAGAAAAAAAGAACCTAAAAGAAATTCCTTCCCTCTGGGGTGGGGGAAATGATCAGAGTAGACAGTGTGGGGGGGGGGTAAATTATAATAGCTTACATTTTTCTGGGTCTCTGTTTTATGTGAGTTCCCTGAGAAAGCAGACACTAAGGCAAGGACTCGAGTACAAATAGTTGATTTAGCAATCCTAGGAGACACCAGAAGGGGAGTTGGGAAGCAAGCCCAGGAAGGGAAGGAAGCAATAAAGATTGTATATCCAGGCATGTAACCACTGTGGGCGTGTGGAGCTTGTCCTGTTGTGGAGCTTGGGGACAGAGTTCCCATGCCTGAGGGGGAAGCGAGCGGGGGTGTTCCTCCACAGACTCCCATCTGCCAATGGCAAGGGCTGCCACCAGCAACATGAATTCCCTGGCATTTCTGGCCTGCCAGCATGTGTGGGCAGAGCAGGCTCCAGCAGCCAGAGAAAGCCTCAGGCAAAGAGTTGCAGGTGCTGGCAGTAAGAAGCCATGCCAGTTAGAAATGTTAAAGGCAAGGGGCTACGGACGGGAGACCAACAGTGTCTGCTGGATGCCCGGCACTGTTGTTTTTTATTTCCTAATTAATTTTTTTATTGAGATAGAATTTATATACCATAAAATTCACCCTTTTAAAATATACAATCCAGTGGTTTTTAGTATATTCACTAGATTATCAATCATCACTATTGCTTAATTCCAGAACATTTTCATTATCCCACAAAGAATCCCCAGGCCCATTGGAAATGACTCCACATTCTCTCTTCGCCCAGCCCTTGGCAACCACTCATCTACTTTCTAACTCTACAGGCTTGCCTGTTCTGCACGTACACAAATAGAATCATATACTATTCTATAGTATAGTAAATACTATTCTATCATATACTAGAATCATATACCATCATAACAGAAATCATATGGCATTTTCTGTTGGACTTCCCTCATCTAGCAAAACTAGGGGCGCCTAGGTGGCTCAGTGGTTGAGCGTCTGCCTTCGGCTCAGGTTGTGATCCCGGGGTCCTGGGATCGAGTCCCGCATCAGGCTCCCCGCAGGGAACCTGCTTCTCCCTCTGCCCATGTCTCTGCCTCTCTCTCTCTCTCTCTGTCTCTCATGATAGATAAAATCTTTAAAAATAAATAAATTAAAATAAAATAAACTGGGGATAATCCTGTCGACCTGTTGTTCCATAGGCATTCAGATAGGGTCAGCCCTTAATTCAGTGACAGCCCTGGTGTGACCATGTCAAAAATAAGACATGATCTTTGTCCTCAGGTTGTTCTCATCCACAGAAGAGACAGACAAGTAAACAGAACTAATATTAGCAGGGGCATGTACCTGTCAATACTGTATAAAATCTTAAGGACTAGATAGATGCCAGTGATTTCTTTTTTAATAATTCACAATGCTTCTTTTCTCCTGCTTCTCAAAGGAAACAGCTGAAAAGACCAAGAAAATGAGCACCAAAGAGATCTAAAGAGGAGGCATCTGGGAAGGTGTCCAGAGTCTGGCACCTTCTCTTCCACTTCAGCGCTGAGTCCAATATATGCAAGTGTCTGCTACAATCGCCAAATCACCAGTATTTGTTTGTATAGCAATGAGTTTTTATTTTGTCTATTTGTTTTGCAATAAAGGAAATGGGGGCGGCCAGCTAGGAGGGGAAGGGCCATAGCCTTCATTTCTAGGAGTGCTTTGAGAGCAACTGTAAATGGTGCTCAGGGGCTGGAGACAAGTAAGGATACTGCATCAGGGTTGGGAGAGGAGCGGACCCAGATCTGAACCACAGTCTGCCACAGCTATAAACATGCTGCGGGTAGTGCAGGCAATGCCAGAGAGAACTCTGCAGGCTGCCCCAGAGGTGGGGTTTGGGAAGCTCAGGGGAGAGGAACGCATTCTGCGTCCAGCCCTTCCTGTTGCCATCAGCATAATAGACCTCCAGCATCTGTGCTTCTCATGGCCCCAACCACTGCTTCTAGATATATCCTTCTAGTTATCTGGTGTCCCTTAGACTTGGAGTTTCTGGGAGGGTGCACACAAATGATGCAGATACTTGTATACTTTGAGTCCCTTAGAGACCTAACCAAATTTTTGAAATACTTTTTACCAAAGGTGCTATTTTTCTGTAAAATTGTTTTTTGGCAAGTTGACTTCATTCTTCAATTATTATCATTATATTATTGTTGTTTTTTTTAGTATTTTATTTTCTTGACTAGAAATTAAGCTTTTGTAATTATTTTTCAGTAGTCCTACCATTTCAGAGATGGGAGAGTCTGGGGTTCTTTCTGGTGCAGGGACCGCTATAACCCAGACTCCTCCCACCTTCCAACAGATTAGATGCAGCCCAGAGTTTTGTCCCCCTGGCTTCCAGTGTATCAGCAGTCTACCAGCGGGTGCCTCAGACAGAAGCCAGGGGAATACAAAGCGTCTCCGTCTCTGTACAAACCTTTTAAGGTCCAAAAAGCTAATTTGTTTCCATTTATTCTAATAAGTTCATGCAAATCAGTATTCCAAAGGATGGAGACAAGTGCAGCCAAGCAGGGCTCGGATATGTGTGCCTATTAATATGCCCTTTGATCCACCACTAACTAGGAGAGTGACTTTGGCCCTGTCTCTTCCTGTTTCTGGGCCTCTGTTTTCCTCATTGAGCAAGTAGGAATGCATTAACCTATCACTTTGATAAATTATAAATTCTGTGGTTCTGATCATTGGTCCAGAAGAGTACAGGTTCCTATGATTTTCCTTCTTCTTAGGATAAATGAAACCTCACTGTTACAACAAAAGGGTCAGATGGCCAAAACCAAGATGACCAAATCTGACCTCAGTCTGGATGGCTGCCTGGGCTGTGCTGCGATGTACAGCCCTCTCGGGTAAAGTCTGTCCAGGAAGAGAATGGGAAAGAGAACCACTCCCAACTTTGCCTTCACTTCTGTGCTCCATCTTTAACTTTCTTGGAAACAGAAATAGCTTTACCCTTTCAAGATGAGGATAAAAGATGGTTTCACATTTTAAGAGGAGGGAAAAAATGGAAATTGAGTGTTCAAACTGTGACTGGGGAGAAGTCCATCATTCCTGTCTTTTGGGACTCTGAGTATTAACCCCACTATTTACCATGTTTAAGATGCATTTGGAACAACTAAGATTAAAAACTGGACACAAGATCTCATTTTCAGGAGGCAGATTACAGACCATGAGGGGGAAATTACATAGATTGCACTGCACAGGCAACTCTGAGAAAGTTGTGCTCAATGTGGAATTCCTTCTAAACAAGTTTCCTTGTTCTCCTTCGAAAGGAGAATGTTCCATTTTGTTTAGAATTCTGAGCTTTTGTATACATTCCCTAAAAGCTCTCTTCAAGCCCCACTTGTGCATTCTGAAATGTACCTCCCTGTCCGGTTGCCTTGGAGAACTCCCAGCAGCACACCTTGACTGAGTTTTGCCGGCCCTTGGACCCTGAGAGAGAGAGGGTGGGAATACCAGTTTGTTTAAAGCAAGAAGCCAAAGTGTCTCCTCACCAGTTACATTTAGGACAGTGGTTGCCATCTAAGACCGCCCTACCCTGCAATATGGATTTCCCTAGAGCGATCTGCATTCTCCTGTAAGCAGGGACGCTTTTGTCTGCACCACAGAATCACACAATCTGATGACCATTCATGGAAAGCTGCTAAATAGCCTAGTTTGGGGAGTCTTGCATAGAGCTTTGCATGGAGCAAATACGATTAAATCAGGTTCAGTTCCTCCAGCTCTCTACAAGCACAGGGCTTAGACTGCAAGCTTCCTTGGGCTTTCTCAGTGTGTATATGATTTTACTAACGTATTGCGGCGCCTGTTAGGATTCAGTGTTCATGGAAACAAACCTCACATGCCATGACTCTGGACTCCATCATTGTTTTTGGAAAGCAGGGCTCCTCCACCTGCTAGTAAGCCCATGTGGACAAATCTGAATGTCTTTCCTTTACACTTGTCTTTAAATAATCAAATTTCAAGAAGCAATTTGAACATGTTTCTGTTGCCTATGTGTTTGTGAAATGTATTTGTATTAGTAGGCTTCCATATTGCATTTAACTTGTTTTTGTAACTCCTGATTCTTTTCTTTCTCCCCCCCTCCCCTTTTTTTGGATACTATTGATAAATAAAGAAATTAAAATAGTCATTGTATTGTTTTCCTTCCGCCCCCCCCCCCCATTAAGACCAAATAAAGTTGTTGTGAGAATATTAACCATTTACCTTATAAGAGTGGATTTGGCCTTCATTCAGTAGCCGTAAGAGTGGCCTGAGGAGTTTCTCCTGATAAAATCTGGGAATTTAATCTGCAGCTGGGAGGGCAGGCTTACTCAGGGACTAATAGAACAAGTTTATTTAGAAGAATCCTTAATGGTGGGGCCGGAGTAGGAAGTGATGAGAAGTCAGGAAGCATTCCTGTATTGGGAAGAGGTTAAACTAAATGGCCCCGAAAGCCCCCAAGGTCTTAAGAGTGAAATGACACCAGGTGAGGCAGGCTGCAGGTAAAACTGAGAAGCCAAGTGGCCCAGGGAGCCAGGCTCTGACTGGGCAGCCTTGATGGCTCTCACCTGATGCATAACCTGTAAGGGTAAACACATCCAAATGAACTCTATTGCTGGTTAAAACGCCCTGTTCATCTTGGAGACACATGACCAATGCTTGCTTTCCACCTCCCTGTTCAAGTCTGACACCCCCAAGAATTCTATCTTCCAAAAGAGCTCATTCCAGTTGAGGAGGTTTAAGCTTTCTTCATTTTAGTCCTAAATGTAGAAGTCTTGCTGTTCTGGAATTAGAGCCAGATCACCTTGATTGGATTGGGGGTATTACTCAAATGCTAATCAAATATTAAAAGGCAACCCCTGGTTATGTTAGTACTTATAGATTCCTGGGCTCATAATCAATTTGATTCTTCAAATTTTTATTCTCAGAAGGGAACTTTAAACCCAATTTGAAGAGTACCTTGTCCACAACCACTTTTAAATTCAGGCTGACCTCTCCCAATCTTCTACCATGCTCTGGGACATTGCTAGTACAGTATGTATGTGTTAGGAAGTGAAAATGAATTAAAAATAGCCTGGGGACGCCCAGGTGGCTCAGTGGTTGGGCATCTGCTTCGGTTTAGGGGGTGATCCTGGAGTTCCGGTATTGAGCCCGCATCAGGCTCTCTGCGAGGGGCCTGCTTCTCCCTCTGCCTATGTCTCTGCCTATGTCTCTGCCTTCTCTCTGTTTCTTTCGTGGATAAATAAAATCTTTAAAAAAAATAGCCTGAAAGAAGCTTCAGATGGCAAGTTTCCTGTAGTCAAAATGTAGTATTATGATTTGTGTAAATTAATACAAATTACTTTGATAAGCTTTAGTTTTGGAGTACCTGTATCAAGTTCCCATCAGTCCTCTTAAATTATCTCTGAAATAAGGGGAAGGAGGAAGGAAAGAAAAAGGATAAGTGGGTAGCTCCAAGCAGATGCCATCAGAGCCCTGAAGTAAATGGGATGGGTGTGTGACGTGAAGGGAAACCAGGGCTACTGCTGCTGGGGGCTGTGCCATGATGTAACAGGAGGCATCATGCTGCTGCCCTAATGAAGACTCTTCCTTTCAACAGAAGCTATTTTTAAAAAACTATTTAACACATTTCTTACTGAAAAAGTAATATACCCACATGGTAAAAAAGAATTGTGTCAAAGAAAATAAAATTAAAAGATCCATCCTCTTAGAAGATGTGTACATTTATAAGTTTGCTTATAATTATCAATTGTCCTTCAAAGAAATTGCACCCATTTACATTCGCACCAAAAATACATACACTGATGCCTGTTTACCTACATTTTTGGAACCACGTGTCTTTCAACTTTGGGTCTCCTATAATGGAAAAATGGTAATCCACTGTTGCTTTATTTTAAACTTATTTTCTTACTCCCTTTGTGAGATTAAGCATCTTTCTATGAATTACTGGTTCTTGTCCTCTTCCTTCATACCCTTAATTCCTTTTTCTATTGATTGTTGGTCTTTTTCTAATTGGTTTGTAATAGTTCTTCATATATTGTTATTTTCTCTGTCTGTTCACAAGGGTGGTAAGACCTAGGAATAGTAGCTTGAATAGAAGGCTATTTCAGGAATGAGGTGAGAAATATGGTTATTTGAATTGAGATAATAGGCAGTGGGGATTACCAGAAAATTCATATGGGAGTTAAAGAACAGGAAACAGTCAAGAATGGCTCCAAGTTTCCAGCTTGGACAAATTGGTAGATAGTCATGCCATTTCCTGAGATTGGGAAGGAACAGGAGAAGGTGCTTGGTTGGGGTAGGAAAGAAGGAATGGAAAATGATGAATTAGGTTTTGCACAGGTTGAATCTGAATTGCCTAAGACATCCAAATAGAGATACCTTGTGAACAGGTGGGCAGTTTCTGGAAGAGCTCTGGCCTGGAGGTGCAAATCCGGGAATAGACAGTGTAGAGATAGTATTCCTTTGTGTAGACAAGACAGTCTATGGGAAATGTGTAAGTGAGGGAAAAAATGTTGAGTTGGGAGGATCCACCATGGAAAAAGAGAACTCTTTGCAAAACTTTGGGTTCGTAGATTTCTTCTGCTTCCTCATGGCATCATTAACAAAAAGTATACACAGAAGAAAGGCATAATGGGCTGGATTCATATATGAGATTCACATACACAGCATGTAGACAATTCAGATGGGAAATGATACTGTGGATTCTTTGGAGAGGACAAAACTGAGAAGGAACCACCACACATGTATGAAATAAAGTAGTATAACTTTGCTGGAGAACAGGCTATATGCATGTAGGAGAAAAGAACAAGAAATGCACCTGATGGTTATTACTGGCATATACAGGTCTTATCTGACCTGCTGTGGTCAGATATGAAACACCCAGAAACTGGACAATAATCAGGGCCTGTAAAAAAGAATGTATTGTCAAGAAAAAAAGAGACAAGATTGTTAATGGTAAAAATATAATATTTAACCAAGAAATTTGTATAAAACTATCAAAAAAGATGAAACATACTTGAAAGGAAATTTTTGCCTTCAAAAGAAAAGGGACTTTATCCTTCTAGTTCCTAGCCTAGTTTTAAATCATACAAGTCAGCAGAATTTGTCATTTTCCAAGGAGCAGGGACCACTCAAAACAAAAAGTCTGTTCCAAAATTCTTCCACTGGATTCCACAGTTAAAGCTGGTGGCCAGCAATATTATATTCTCACATACTCTTTGTCTTTCATAAATGCCAGTCATCTCTAGTCTCATGTCTCAACTTCTTTCTAATCAACCTATACCCAAACAATGTTCTTGTGATTAATACCTTATTGAGAGACAATATGTTTAACAACCAGGTTTCTGGGTTTAAATCCTGGCTCTGACTGACCAGGCCTTTACACTTCTGGAAGTGATTGAACCTTTCCCTGTCTGGTTTCTCTTTAAAGTAGCATCATAATAGTATTTAACTCATTCTTTTTCTTTTCTTGAGGATTCAATGAGCATATAATTCAATGAGTATACAATTTTTTTGAATAGTCCCTGGCACAAAGAGACTGCTATGTAAGTGTCAGGTATTATTATTACTACCAATTATTTTCCACCTATTATATATTCTCATAAATTCTCATGATGACCCTGTAAAAAATATATTTTACAGATAAGGAACATGCAGTTAATAAAATTTCAGGAACTTTTCTAAGACCAAACAGCTAGCAAGGAGCAGAGTCAGAATTCAAACCTGGGTCCCTCTCATATTCATTCTACCTTCCTGCAATGTTTCCCTTTATTTTAAAAACTATTATATAATTGCTGAGTACATATAAGTAATTCATAAGTTCCTTCATTTAGTTCTAATAACTGTCTACACAATCACTTTTTAAAAAATTTAAATTCAATTAGCCAATATATTGGCTAATCGTATATCATTAGTTTCAGATGTAGAGTTAAGTTATCCATCAGTTGCATTATTGTTGTCGTTTTAACAATATGTGGGTGAAGTTCAGGCCAGGCCTCTGAAGTTCCCTGAAATGTGATCCCCAGTCCAACTTGGTCTCCCCAGAGATGAGACATCCAAGAGGCATGCCCATCATTGTGGGTTCCCTACAACCTCTAGCACACATCTCAAAGCGTTGGCCTGGGGAAAACTTACCTTCAAAATGCAGATCACAATCTACTTGATTGTGCCTTCCTATGACATTCTACACAGAGGTTTGAGAAGCAGTATGTATCTTATCTCCACTGAAATTATTTTATCATCTGAATCTGCTGATCCAACAAAATGGGTTGTGAGCCAATTAAAATCTCTGGTTCTTTTTTTTTTTTTTTTTTTTTAATCTCTGGTTTTTAGAGTTTTCTGTGATGGCTTTTCTCTTATATGCTTTTTCCCCCTCTTATAACCTAATCTTGATCCCTCCAAGGCCCAGGACTGATACCATCCTCTACCCTCTACCACTTCCAAAAGGAACAGAAAGGGAGAATCTGTGCAAAGAGCATAAAGAAGGGAGAGATTGGAAGGTGAGACTTAGGAATAATAAAGCTTAAATCAACTGGGAAAGTTAGAAAAGTTGAAGAGTTACTCTTTCTTTGACTTTCCAAGATTTCCATAGCCTTTGTCCAATAATGCCCAGAGATGGCTTTTACAAATATAATGATCCCATCCATAATCAGCTTTAGGAAGATGTCCCTTGTCCAGGTCCTCCTCTGTATTGGTAAAGTGCCCATGTACTATCATTACCAAAAAGGAAAAAGTGGCCAGGAGGAAACCTGCTCTACCCTGTACTCTCCAATAAATTGTCCCTGAAATACCACATCAATAAAACATACACAACACAGATAGTTCGCCAGGCTTTTAATTGTCTTTTATTTTGCAGTTAAGATTTTTAAATGCTACTCAGAGCATTTAACATGTGAGAGACATAAATTCAAATGAAAGCAAATCTTATAACGAAAACAGAATTAGAGATAAAGAAACAAGACTTTGACATATAGGCCTATGAGAGACAAAATAGGGGAACTCTATAGTTTCAGTCTTTCCTCTGAGGACATGTCTTCCCCTTATAGTCCTTTCAAGTGGTACTGGTTTTTTTCTAACATCCTTCACACACTTGACGTAAGTGAATTCCTTCTCATATGGCTTCTACATCATTCTCTCTCCCTCCTCTCTAAACACATCTAGCTTATAATCTCATCCCATTAGACTTTTCTGTTCACTACCCTTCCATGTACAGTCTTCTACTGCTCCCCACCATGATTCCTTGATTTTAGCTGCTGGCCCTGCCATGCTGTCCAACATTACTTCTGTCATAATTCTTGGTGTCACTATCTCATGTATGATCAACTCACTGACCATCTTTCCTCCAAGGAACTTGTTTTCCTTTTCACCTTACCCACCTTCTCCATGGTTAGAGCTTAGATTTTGTCATTAGCAATAACCACAATCACTCTCTTATCTCAATTTCAAGCACTGAAACTCTCCAACCACTACTTTCTACCCCTCCTGCTCACTATCTCTAGTACCCGACTCTAAAAATTTTTTGGCAGCCATTAGGACCTTGAACCCAACGATCCTACTGCTTTCTCACTGTCTCCTCCTCTGCTTTACAACCTTTCCCTTTTCTAACCCAGCTTAGATCCTATGACTAAGTATATCATCACTTGCTAGCACATATCTGTCTTCCTTTGTCATACTTGCAAGGCAAAACCCCAACGTCTGGTTAACCCCATTTTCCTCCCATTCTGTGCCCACACACGAGCAACTGAGTGTGGCTGGAGAAAAACACACAACCACACTAAGTACTATCACTTTCAATTTACTACCATAAACCTCAAAAGTACCTTCAGTGCTGCCCAGGAAGCCAGTTATGTTTCTTTATTCACACCTCCTCTTCTAGATGACGATTTCATTCTTTCTCCTCAAACCTCCAATACCATCATCCTCAGCCTCACATCCAGCGATGATTTGCCTCCTGTTTCATTAAGAAAATTAGAAACAACAGATGAGAATTTCCCACCACCCCCACTAGTGGGGTAGAAGCTCCCACTATCATACTATTCACTTTTCTCACCACACAGTCTGCCTTACCCCTTTTACATAATCTTACCCGGGCAAACCCTTCTCCCAGTGCAAAGACCCCATCCCTCTGCCTACAGAGAGACATTACTCAGTAATTCTTCCCTCCCTCCTACATCAACTCTACCCTCTCCATTTGTTCATTATCAACATACAAACACGCTGTTACTCCTCTCATCTAAAAAAAAGAAAAAGTGAAACCCTATAACTTTCTCAGTAACACACATTTCTCTGCTGCTCCCCTCTGGAGCAAGGTGTCCTCTGTGTTACTTCTCCAGTGACCTAGTCCTCCCCAGCTACCCATGTTCCTTCTCTCAAATGATCTATTCTTAGTCTTCCTCTTGTTGACTTGTGTACAGCTCTTGATACAAGTGATCACTCCATCCCTGAAACATTTCCTTCATTTGGCTTCCAGGTCACAACAGATTCCTAGTTTCCCTTCTACTTTACTATCCTCTCCTTCTCATTTCCCTTTGCTGGTTTCTCTTCATCTCCCTGACATATACATGTTGGAGGGTTCCAGAGTTTAGTCCCTGGCCCTCTACTCTTTTCTATCTATGACAGCTCCCTTGTAAACTCATCTAGTCTTACAATCTGAAATACCATCTATAGGTTGACAACACTCAATTGTATGTTGCAAGCCTGGACTTCTCTCCTAAACTCCAATTCATATCCGACCATCAATTCAACATGGCCCTTCAATAGTCTGAAATGGGCATCTCTAACTTAACACACCCCAAACCAAATTCCAAACTTCCTGATCAGAATAAATGGTGACTCCACATTCCCAGTTGCAGGGCAAAAACCTCAGACATTCCTCTTTTCCTGCACACCCATCATCTAATCTGCCAGTAAGTCCTACCTGCTCTGCCTTCAAAAATATGTACATACCCCACTCTTCTCACCACTTCCACTACTACCACCTTGGACAAGTCATCATCTTTTGTTTACCTAGATTATTAAAATAATCTTCCAACTGGTCACCCTGCTCTCATCCTTGTCCTTCTTGAATATTTTCTAAAAAGTGGCCAGAAACATACTTTTAAAATATGTCAGGTCATTTTACTCCTTTGTTGAAAACTTTCCTATAGCTTTCCATAGCTTCTCATAGTATGAACAAAAGCAAAACCCTTGCAGTGTCAAAGCACCACACATTCCAGCCTCCTGTTATCTTTCCGATATGATCTCTTACACTCTCCTCATGTTCCCTCCATTCCAACCAGTGGCCTCCTTGCTGTTGCTCAAATCCACCAGCCCTTGCCCACCCCAAGGGCTGGCTCCTTCACCTCTTACAAATCCTTGTTAAAATTTAGCCTCTCAATGAGGCTTTCTTTGGACAGCCTATGGAGAATCACAACCCTTGTTCCCTCCTCCTCCACTCTCCTTTTTCCAATATGCCTTCCCTGCTTTATTTTTCTCTATATGACTCTTCACCATCTGATATACTACATATTTACTTTGTATTGAAATATAATATACATACAGAAAAGTACATGTAAGTGTCCAGCTCAATTAATTTTCATAACTGAATACAACCATGTAACCAGTACTCAGACCAATAAACAGAATATTACCAACACCTCCAGATACTCTCATGCTCTCTCATAGCCACTGTCCCCCTTACACACTCCAAGGGTAAGCAGCATAGATTAATTTTGCCTGTTTTTGTATCTCATATGAATGGACTTATACAGTGACATACTACATATTTTAATGATCTCTTTACTTACTGCCTATTTTACCCCACTACTAGCATATAAGCTCCGTAAGGGAAGGAATTTGTTTTGTTTATTGCTGTACACCCAATGCTTAAAAGAGTATCAGGCACAAAGTTATAGTCCAACAAATATTTGATGAATGAATGAAATACTGAATAAATGGAAATGACAGGAGGAGATTTAAGAAGGGCTTAACATCTGTGTGAAATCTTGAAGTATGACTAGATGTCCATGAGGCAGTCCAAAAAGGAAAGGTGGCCTAAGCATAGGCAGAGTCTCTGCAAGGACTTGGTAGAATGAAAACTAAAAACAATCTAAAAACCATGATAAGTCAGTCAGCTGAAAGTGATGACAATAGCCACATGTTGAAAACCAGTGAGCTATGAGGGTGGAAAAACAGGCAGGTGCCAGATCTCAAAGGGCTTTATACAAGTAAGTCCATGAATGGAGTTAAAAAGGAAGAAGAGTAAAATATAGGGGCCTTCTAGGCATTTCTAGGATACCAAGGCATTTTTAGGTGTTGACATTTAGGGGGACAAAAACAGGGATTTCTTTGAAGTCAGCTTATTAATAACTTTTTGTAGTATCTCAGAAAAGAATCTGTGGCTCCCACTGTAATGGTCAAAAACCTCTATTTCTGAATATATGGAAAAGGCTTAATAGTCTGGGGAATAAGTAATTCCTACTTTTTTCCCCTTTAAAGGAAAGGACAACTCAAAATAGAACATTTAAGAATCTGAGTCTGTTGAATTATCTTTGTTTTACTGGAATGGAGCAAGGAGCCAGGAGATCTGCTTTCCTTACTTGCTGCCTGTGACTTTTAGGAGATGGCACCCCTTTCTCCTGGGGAGAGATAGGAGAGATAGATACCCCCCAGAGTACTTGATTCAGCAGGTCTTGGGTGAGGCCTGAAAATCTGCATTTCCAACAAGCTCCCAGATAGTGCCAATGTTGCTGGTCTGCGGTCACTGCTTGAGTACCACCACCCTACCTAATGCTATCCTCCTAAACCAGGTGAGAAGGCCCTCTGCATGCTCCTGCTGCACCCAATTTCTCTTCATCCTAACTCCTTTCATCCTGCAGTGTGCACTTCATTTAATCTGTCTTCCCCACTAACCTGTCCGCAGAACAAAGGGCAGGAACTACTTCAGTCTTGTTTATCTTCATGGTTCAATGCCAATGTCTGCAACCAACTAAGCATTCTACTAATATTTGTTGAAATAATAGATGAATGGCTCCAACTGGCTTCCCAGAGATACAGAACAATAGGATAGGGAGGGGTCTCCAAAGAACATGGTTCCAATTCCCTCTCTTCTGCATTCCAGTGAGGTCTGCATGTTCCATCCCCACCATCTCTAAGCTTCAGCTTCCTCATCTATTAAATATAGGTTGCCAGATAAAATATAGGACAATCTGCTAAATATGAATTTTAGATAAATAACAACATTCTGGCCATTTGTAGTGATGTTTGTTGTTTATCTAAAATTCAAATTTAACTGGGAATCCTCTATTTTTATTTACTAAATCTGTTAAACCTACTTATATGTCGATAATAATATGACTTACCTCATTTGGTTCCTACAATGATTAAATAAATAAATATATGTAAAATCCTAGAACAGCAACTGAAACCAATTAGGAGTTCTATTTAACTATTCACTATTATTTTTACTGTACCCATAGAATACACACACACACACACACACACACACACACACCTGGTTAGAGATTCAATCCTTTTTATCATTAACCTACTCCAGTTTTGAAAAAATGTTAAATGATATTTTAAAATCTTGAAGCTTTAACTTACTACTATGTCATTTTATTATTTCTTCCATAAATATCATGAGCAAGTCAGTATCTATTTTATGAAGATCCTTGAAAGAACTAAGGCCAAAATAAAATAATCTTCTAATTTTTTCATCTTAGGGTAAGATTCTAATTATTCGATCTTTTACTATATGAATCTGTTCCTTTTCTCTGAAGCCTAATTCCTCCATATTATATTTTTCTTTATTTAGGAAAATATTTATTTATTATTATAAACTCATAGGAAGGAAAAATTATTCTTTCTTCTTACAATCTTGTCTGAATTTTCCATAATCAGTACCTATGTAAAGTAAAATAAGTTTATCTTTTTTTTAGTTTCCTCTTATTGTTTTTGCCTTTTTATACCCAGACAATTATGCCTGATCAGCTTGTTTAAACAGATTTTCATGATTTTTTATTTTTTATTTTGCCCATTATTAGTTAGTGGTTTTATGGCTCTGGAGCAAAGCATAAAGGGCATAATCTATAATCCTATTCTCTTAAAAACAAACATTCTTGACATGATTAACTAATAAAAATAAAAACAAGAACATTTTTAAGGACAATAACACCTAACATTTATTGTTAGGTACAATGCCCAGAAACTATGCTAGGAAATCTGACTTTATTAAATATTTTAATCCTCATAAGAAATGCCATAAAAAGATACAATTATTATCAATCTTCAATCTTTTCTGCTCTGGTTGCTGGATGATTGCTCTCCTAAACATTTCTTGCTAAGGTCATGAAAGATCTATAAGCCACTAAGTGAGATAAATATTTTCTTTTATCTAAGCTTTCAATACATGTTGCATTCTCTCCTTCCATGCCTCTGTCCCTCTCCTTTGTCTTCCCTTCTTTCCTCTTTTTTCTTCCTCATTTTTTTCTCTTATCTTTCTTCCTTGCAGTAGGATGGGCCTGAGCCATTACACCTTTCAAGAATACAACAGTAACAAAATTATACTAATGTTGACTTCACTACTCTTGTGTGTCACATAGCAGTCTTTTTCTTTCCAAGTTCGATAGACCTGAGGGCCTCCACATTTCACTTAAAATTTTTAAAAAATTTTTTCATTTTAAATAAATGGAAAAGTATCACTTGGGTCAAAAATTTAATATTATTAAGATGGCAATGCTATCCAAATGGATCTACAGATTCATTGCTATCCCTATCAAAATCCCATCTTGCTTTTGGTCAGAGGTTGACATGCTGATCATAAAATTCATATGGCAAGGCAAGGGATACAGAATAGCCAAAACAATTTTGAAAACAAAGAACAAAGTTACAAAGAAGAAAAGAGACAAAAAACAAACTCAAATACAGAGAACAAACTGGTGGTTGCCAGAGAGGAGGTAGGTGGGAGGATGAGTAAAAAAACAAAACAAAACAAAAAACCCAAAATTGGAGAATTTGCACTTCACATTTTCAAAGCTTATTAAAATGTGATGAAATTAGAACTCAATAACAGAATGAAATCTAGAAAATAAAAAGTACACGTAAATTAAATGACACAATCCCAAATAACCAATAGGTTAAAGAAGAAATCTCAAGGGAAATTTAGAAAATACTTTGAGAAGAATGAAGATGCAAGCATAACATTCCAAAATGTATGAGATGTAGCTAAATCAGTGCCCAGAGGGATTTAACTATGGTAAATGCACAAATTAAAAAAGAAGAAAGAGGGGCACTTGTGGCTCAGTTGGTTAGGCATCCGACTCTTGATTTCTGCCCAGGTTGTAATCTTATGGTCATCAGACTGACCTTGGCATCCAGCTCCATGGTCAGGAGGGAGTTTGCTTGAGATTCTCTCTCTCCTCTCCCTCTCCTCCTCCCCTCGCTCATGTGCGTGCACTCTCTCTCTCTCTCTCAAATAAATAAATTAATCTTTAAAAAATATATAAAAATAAAAAAGAGGAAAGATCTTAAATCAATAACCTAACCTTCAACTTAAGTTAGTAACTTCAACACAGAAGATAAGGGAATACATTTCAACTTATTCCATGAGACCAATATTATCCTGATACCAAAACCAGACAAAGATCACAAGAAAACTACAGACCAATATCTTTTATAAATATAGGCACAATCTTTAACAAAATACCTGCAAACAGAATTCAGTAGCATCTAAAAAGGATTATATACCATGGTCAAATGTGATATATTCCAGGAATATATTCCAGGAAAGTTAGTTCAATATGCAAAAATCAGTGTAATAGGGGATCCCTGGGTGGCGCAGCGGTTTGGCACCTGCCTTTGGCCCAGGGCGCGATCCTGGAGACCCGGGATCAAATCCCACGTCGGGCTCCCGGTGCATGGGGCCTGCTTCTCCCTCTGCCTATGTCTCTGCCTCTCTCTCTCTCTGTGACTATCATAAATAAAAAAATAATTATAAAAAAAAGATTCAGAAATATTAAAAAAATCAGTGTAATATACCATATTACCAGAATAAAGGACAAAGATAACACAATCATCTTAATACATGCAGGAAAAGCATTTGGCAAAATCCTAAATTCATTCATGATAAAAAACACTCTGTAAATTGGTAATAGAAGACAACAATCTCAATCTGATAACAGTCCACCTATAAATAATCCACAGCAACCACCACACTTAATAATTAAAGAATGAATGCTTCGTCATTGAGATAAAAAACAAAACAAGAATGTTTACTCTCATATCTATTCAGCACTGTACTGGAGGTTCTAGTCAGGCCACTTACAGGTGCTCAGCCATCACAACATATGGAAGAGGTGAAAGTATAATTCACGTAGGAGAATTATGTTATGTAACATTTTGGGTTTTTGGTGTTAAAATTGTTTGGTGAATCTGGGATAAGGCCAACGTGTTGTGGGGTGATTTTTTTTTGTATATATATTTTGTTTGCTTGTTTGAATGAATGGGTAATATAGATAGGTACAGATATAGCAACTTTGGTTCAGATCAATATTTTCAGCTAAGATGAACTGACATTGCAAATACCTGAATTTCATGATGGATATGAGAAGAGCCTGTGATAATCTGAAAAGAAAAAAACAGAACACCTTCTGTTTTGAAGGTAGAAGAGGAAAGTTAAAATTTCATCCCTATAAACAGAGAGTGAGCTTGAAAACAAGTTCATCTAATAAATTCCCTTACCTTAAAAAAAAAAAATTTCCTTACCTTCTACTATTAGCTTAATTATACTTTCACCTCTTCTATTTGGTGTGATAGCTGAGCACTTGTAGATAGCCTCATCTGTGAAATCCACATTTCTTAGTAAAAGTGATGGAGTCCCCTCAGAAATTTCAGCCCAATCCACAAAGACTCTTCTCTCATACAAGGAGTTTTGATCCTCTAGTTGCTCTGTGTTATTACAAAACTGGTAAACGAACTTCTACAAAGGAGAAATGGCAGGAGAGGGTAACATCAGTGAAAGGGTGGACCCATAACTCTTCTGTAGACACTGAGGATGTCAAGAAGAAATGAAGCTAGTAAAGTATTTGTAAAGACCATTTAATGTTGTATCAGATAGGTTTTAATAATAGATAAATCATTCTAGCTATTTCAAGCAGTAAAGAATTTGTTACAGAGAATTAGAGGTCTACAAAGTCACTGGAAGGGTGGAGGAATGAGCCCAAAGTAGGGCATAGGTGAGACTTGTAATGTGTATGTTCAGTCCTTCCTCACATTAAGCTAGGGCTCAGAACAGCACTTCAGAGCTAATTGGCCAGTGGAGCTGCTGTCTCTTTCATATCAGGAAGCTAGTAAATCGGGAAGTCATCACTGCAAATAGACTCCAGAGCCAAACTGCACCTGCTAGGTTCACACTAGCAAAAGAAAGGATGCCACATGTATTATCGCCTTTCTCCCCACTTAAATCAGTTGGTAATTTAATCCTTGAGCAAATGTATCTGATTGGCAGAGTTTTTAGGTCATTCCCAGAATGCAAATCTTGGAAAGGTAGTTTTTTATTCTCTAGTCTCAGAAATCCAGGAAGGCAAATCAGAAAGGCAGAAACAGATTTTTAGTAAGTCAGTCTATTCTTCCTGCCACAAGTACCTACTGGTCTGGGCAGAGTTATTATAAGTAGGAGCTGAGAGTTGTGAGGAATATAGCCACGCGCTCTGTATTATTCATGGAATCATGACATGGAATAGATTCCTGATATGTTAGAGCTGAAAGGAACCTTAGAGATCTTCTGATTCAATCTTTTCAAAAACCGTTTTTTCTCAAGTCCCCCCACTCCCACACTGCCCAGAAGCTGTCACTGACAGCCAGGGGAAGACCAAACTAGTGGGACCTCCACTCCTGCACCAATTCAATCAGAACACTCTCTCTCTAATGTTCTTTATAAATTTGGCTTCCAAGTCAGAATCCTTTCTGTCAAATGTTTTGGCTACTAAAAGACAAAACTGAAACTCAGGAAGCAAAGTTGCTCAGGATCAGAAAGTAAGATAACTAGTAGCACTACAGAAAGAAACGAGACCTCTCAGAGCTTAAAAAAAAAAAAAAAGTTTCAGTCACAGTTATCACACTTTTGAGCCTAGAAGACAATTAACTTCTGATCTGAGTAAGATAGCATAACAAAGCTTAAGCATTATGAAAGTAGGGACTCTAATAAGAAGGCAATTTTTTTTTCCTAGAGACACTGTGCAGGGAACAAGCATCAGAGAGGAGGAAGAGCTGGTCAGCCTGAGCCTCAGTGAGGATAGTGTTTGATATAATGCGGTGAAATGAAATAGAAGAAAAAAATAGGTGAAGTGCCAAGCGAAAATCCAAAAAGTAGAAGTTCATAGGCAAGGAAGCTTCCAAGCCATCCACCCACCAAAAAGCAGCCAGAGAGATATACAGTTGGGTACATTCCAACTGAACAATAAATAGATGCAATCTGCTCATTCATCAGTTGCAATCATATGGTTCTTGGTGGGGTTGGGCATAGCTTGTCCCCAAAGGGCAGAGACCATATGCTAATCATCTTGTTTCACTAGCACTAGCTCAGGACTTGACACAGTTAAAAAAAAAAAATCCAGTGTGATTTTATGTGTCAACATGACTGGGTCACAGAATGCCCAGGTAATTTGGTCAAACATTACTCTGGGCACACCTTTGAAGGTATTTTTGGATGAAGTCAATATTTGAATTGGTAAACTAAGCTGATGGCCCTCTCTAACGTGGGTGGCCCTCAACCAATCAGCTGAAACAAAAAGGCTGACCCTCCCTTAAGTAATAGGGAACTCCAGTCTGGCTGTTGAGCTGTACTTCAAACTGGAACATAGGCTCTTTTTGGGTCTTAAGCCTTCAGACTAGGACTGGAAATATACCATCACCTTCCTGGGTCTCCAGCTTGTCCACTGCAGGTCTTTGGACTTCTCACCTCCATAATCACATGATCTCTTTATATAGATTTTGTTTATTCTGTTGCTCTGGAGAATTCTAATATATCAGGTGCTACTTATTAAGTGTTTACAATGAGTTAGACATATTCTAAGATATTTTCCTGAATTTAATCCATTTAATCTTCATACTAATGCAGAGGTAGTTACTATTATTATCCCCAATTTACTACTGAGAAAACCAAGGCACAGTGAAGTGAAGTAAGTTGCTAAGGGACACACAGCTAGTACGTGGTAGAGCTATGATTCAAACCCAGGCAGTTTGGCTCCACAACCCTCCATCTGAACTGTGTTCTTCCATCTGACAGTAGACACTCATCCTAAATGTGATGAATGAATCGACTAACTAAATAAATGAATGAATATAAAGGAAGACAGATGACAATGGAAAGAAGAAGGCAGAGGGAAACCACCTGCATAACCTTTACAAGGATGGATATGCATATAAAACATGAAATGTTTTCTTGCTCAAATTGTTATGTCTGATGTGGTTACAATCAAGAAGCAGTGGATTATAGTTATTAAAAAATTCCAAGTCTGAAGACTTGTAAATCTAAGTTCTAGTTTGTTTGTTTTTTTGTTTTTTTTTTAGTAAGCTCCATAGCCAGCATAGAACCCAACATGGGCCTGAACTCACACCCCTGAGATCAAGACCTACACTGAGATCAGGAGTCAGATGCTTAACCAACTGAGCCACCCAGGCACCTCCTACATTCTAGTTCTAAGCTCCCCTTACTAGTCATTTAGCAATGGGCAAGTCACTTATTCTCTCTGAGTTACAGTTTACTAATGTATAATTATGATAAAAAATACCTGCCCTGGGGCTGTTACAAAATACCTTGGGATCTTAGGGGCTGTTTTTTATATGACATGGCTCAGTCATTTTCCAGAGAGACAGAAAGAGTAGACCAGATGGGTGGATGGATACCTTAGTAAGTTGCCCCTCTTCCCAATCTCTTCTAAAAATATATAGCTTACTCATGAGAGGTCCTTGATCCTAGTTTCTCAGGCTATACCCAGGAGGTCTTGCTACTGCTGTACCCCTTCCGGTCCCAAGGGAAAGGGTCTCAGACTCAGGAACCAAAGACTCGTGAAACACAATCTAGTGATGATGTAATTGGTAATACAAAAGCCAATTTCTGACTGATGTGTCTGCAGATGGTGCTACTTGAATCTGAACCACTCTTGTCTATTTCAACCTATGTTATTTCGAGACTATTGTGTCTTTAGCTTCCCAACCCCAAGAACCTGAGGTAAAAGCTCAGTAAACAACTAATAATGTGAGAATACACTTTCAAAACTGTAGAAAGTTACTAAGTGTCTAAAGCACTTTATAGTACCTAGCACACAGTATCAGGCTATCAATATTGCTGTAAAATGTTTCTCTTTCTCACCCACATACACACTCATTCTTTTATCTGGTTGGGTTTTTCCTGGCTATGAGTGGATTGCCTCCCTACACATGCACACAGTAACCAAGCATCAAAAGGAAAGAGCCAATAAAGATAATCTGGATGGAACGGCCTTGCACTAACTCTGAGTCGATCTTTGGAGCTTGACGATGTCTTCAAGCTGCTGTCAGCTTCGAGACTGGGACAACTGCTGCAGGTCCCTGAGAGATGGCCTATGCCTGAAAATTATAAATATGTTTGATCACTTTGTGGAGTAGTTATATTGCAAGTTTTGGGCACATGTGTTTCCATAAAGAAATTTTGCAGATACTTTTGGTTAGTTGGATTACATTAACAGTTTCAACATCTGTACGCTGTTCATCTCAACATTTCTGAAGAATGGAGAACAAAGAATTATAAAAACCCTGTGTTGACTATCCACCCAGATTTTTCAGGACAGGCTTGATTTCAAATATTCTGTGATACTATACCCTAAATTGACACTTGTCAGAGTCACTTGAAGTGGGGAGAAAAAATCTAGATATTTTTGTTTTGGTTAGAAAAGTTCAAATAATAGGTGTGTAAAATATAATTATCTAATATGTACTCAAATGGACAAACCAAAGTAGGAGGAGGGGTTCTCATTAAAAAAAACAAAAAACAAACAAAAACAATGCTTTACAATTTGTGTCTGTTAGATTTTACCATCTGTTCTTCAACACTACCCGTGAAACAAATATAGCATTTTTATTCCCATTAAACAAATGAAAAGACTGAAGTTCAGAGAGATTAAATCATTTGTTTGCTGTTTTAAAATCTCCAAATCACTATTTTCCTCACTATTCCTAATGTGTTTCAGAAATACCCACAAAGTTTTTCTGAAAAGTGACTCAATTGCATCATGAACTAGCAGCAGTATGTTGACAATCACCAAAAAGAAAGACATCCTGTAAGGACAAAAAGAAGGGCAAAAAAAAAAATTGTCTCAGCTGAGGAAGAGTATGGGCCAGCATAACCCAGCCACACTGAGTCTGAGGATGGCCTCACAAACACCCACTCAGGCTACATACCTGCCACATATACTGTCAGCAGACAGCACCTCAGCATCCTATGTGGGATGCTCACCAGATCAAGTTCACTCAGGCTGATACTATGCATATTTGTTGGATTTGTTATGTAAACCTGGAACTCTATTTCTATAATGTGTAAATCTGTCTCTCTAGGTGAGTCACATTTGAATTCATTTGGATCAGAATCAGCCCTGAGATGATATTTGAAGGGTCAGGGACAGCTTCCCATTTGTTGCTGACCTTCTGGATGTTGCTGGGGGAAAGTCAGCAGTGGAGAAGGTATAACAGTAGATATGCAGGTGTGTCTGGAAAATTACAGACTGATGTTTCCCAAATAGAGAAATTTAATCAAGAGACAGTACTAAACCTGTCTGCCCACCCAGGGCTGCACTTTAATAGGAATGGAATTAATAAGCCTAGGGCAGCTCTGGAAGAGATAGGAGAAAGGGTTCCTGGAACACTAAGTCCCTTTGAGAAGCCCTGACACAAATGTACATCTCCATACAGGTGATGTCAATCTTACTTACTGGCTGGATACAGTCTCTCTCTCTCCCTTTCTCTCGTCTGATCTCTTGAGATTCCCCTATAGCCCAAGTTCCACCAGTACCATCCCTAAGTCATGGTGCTAACCAAACCCTCCTCACCTGGCACATCCCCCATCACCACCACCCTCACTTGCCCCTCATACCCACTTACTCAAAACTCTGCCCATGTAACATATCCTCCCAAAGTCCTCCCTATTTCCAGTCCATCATTGCCCCTTCTTTATGTTGAACATATTTTTGTCATTGCATAGATCACATTGTATGGCAATTATTTCTACATGTTCTTTTGTCCCTTACTATTTCAGAGAAAGAAAGAAAAGTAAGGTTATCATATCCTCTCAGCATACTTTCCTGCCACCTCTTCTTCCTATAATCTATTAAGGAGAAAAAATTCCACCACAGTCCTCCAGGTCAACGGTACACCATACTAATAGCCACTATATATCGTATCCCTATGAATGACAAATTTAATCTTAAAAATAAGCCTATGAGGTAGGTGTTATTATTGTTTCCACTTTACAAGTGAGGAAACTAAAGCATAGGGAGGGCAAATAATTCATCCAAGGTCATATAGAAACAAAACTCTCACCTTAGGGGTTAGCTGACATCTGTGAATAACATCCAAATTCTGTCCTAACAAATCTTTGCAACTTCGCCACCCACTGAGGGTAGGCCTATTACCTAGAGCATCCAGCAAGAGAAGAGGAAGCTTGTCAACTGATGAAGCAGGTGGCAATACGCACTGGAAGCTGACTATTAACAGACTGAAAAGTGAGAGAATAAAGGAGCAGCCCTTGCCAGACAACAACCAACTAAACACTTCTGGGGTCAGTGGGACAAGTGGAAAGATTCTTTACCAAGCTTATATATCCTAACCAGGAATACAACTAGTGAATGACAACCACCACTGAATCAGAAAATATCTCCCTGTGGTATATGTAGTAAAATTTTGAAAGACATATCTAAAATAATGCAAAATTTAAAAGGCAAGAAGCAGCTAGCAGCTACTAGAGCTATAGTCAACAGAGAGAGATTATAGTCAAATGTCATGGAAAAAAAACGTTGTAGGAATGCACTATGCCTTTCAACTCAAAAAATTTTCATTATCTATTTCCAAGATATTTTTTTTCCCAAGGGATGTTTTTCATCATTACGAAAGACATAAATCTTAAAGCCTTCCCGATGGCCCCACCCCAAAAGTTAGTCTTTGTTCCTCCCTACTTCCACAATACTTTATACTTTTATATAGTACTCCCTCACTTAATAAAGCATATTTTTAGTAATTCTGGTAGTAATACAGATTCATTGTAAAAACACATTTGAAAGCAAAAAAAAAAAAAATGATGTTATAATCTCTCTTACATCCATCAACCAGATAATCACTATTAGCATTTTGGAATATTTTCTTTCAGTCTTTTAAATGTGTACTTTTTAAGAGAACTCAGTTTGTAAATACAATTTAGTGCCCAGCTTAATCTTCCTCAAGACACTGTTTTGTGAGCATTTCTACATCACTAAAAATATTCTTACAACCGGTCTACTTTTTATAGTTCTTTGTCTGCATAGCTTATCACCCCTCCTGGACTGTAAGTTCCCTAAGGGCAAGGGTGGGTTCTCTTTGTCTTCCATATGTCCATCATGGTGTTCCATATGTTTGAGGTGCCTCTAAGTAACTTTAACACATTATTAAATTGGATCTGGTGCTACAAAATTTACTATATAACAGGAAAGAGAAAGAAAAAAAAAGAAATTCAAGCACTACTAAAGAAGAGTGTTAACTATTCTACTGAAACAGAGAATTCCAGCATTGTACCCTGGTATTGCCATAGGGGTGGTACCCTTTTCATGTCTCATTTATAGAGAGACTATGAGAAGTCTACGAACTAGCTCTATGCAGAAACATACATGTAAAGGAACCAGATATACAGTTGGAGTGGATACCTAAATGCTTCAGTCACATTACCCTTCATTTGGCTCTCCGATTCACAATCATAGCTAACAATTTCTCTAAATAGCCTGTTTATTGAGAGAGTTACCTGTATCAAGCTGGTCCCTCTGATCAACCAGGTAAGAAGAAAGTGAGGAGGAGTCAGCATGTCTTTGAAGGGACAGTCACATGGCAGTCTCCATAGAGAAGGTTCGGTGTTACTGTTGCTACCAAGTTGTTGCAGCAAAAGGTCACTAAAGAGCTCCGTGAGACTTAATATCTCTAATAGTTGCATTTGTGAGATAAAAAAGGAAATTTTTGTAAGGCATTATGCATGAAAGACTGAAATTAAAAGAACACTATAATATCCAAGAGTGAGAATCATTCTGCACTCATTTTTTTAAAAAGATTTTATTTATTTATTTATTTATTCATTCATTCATTCATTCATGAAAGAGAGAGAGATGCAGAGACACAGTCAGAGAGAGAAGCAGGCTCCATGCTGGGAGCCGGATGTGGGACTCCATCTTGGGACCCCAGGATCACACCTTGAACCAAAGGCAGGCATTCAACCACTGAGCCACCCAGGGATCCCCTCATTTTTTTTAATCACATTTTTGAAAAATAAATGACACGGAAAGTGTTCACGATACAATTTTAAGTGAAAAATAAAATACAAAATATATTTACACATACGTATGATTTCAACCTTGTAGAAAAAAAGTAAGTGCATGTAGAAAAGGAAGGAAAGACGTCAAAATGTTAGCAGTGGTTACTTCTGGATGGCGAGATTATGTGTGATTTTAGTTGTTTCCATTATATATTTCTGAATTTTCTATGGTGACCTTTTATATTTACGTTATGATAAATATGTTATAACTGGAAAAATAAGGAAATGGACAGATAGAACCTATACCCATAATGTTGTGCAGAAAGTGAAGGTCCAGAAAGGAGAGGAAATGAAATTTAGTCTCTATCCTCTTTCCTTAGGGTTAAGTGTAATTTGTATCTCCATTAACCTTTAAGCTCAACTTCCATAGTGGCCAGCTTTCTACTATGGTGCCCTTCCTCCTAGCATATGGATTACTGGGTCTGGGTCTGGGTCTGGGTCTGAATTCTGCAGCCCCATCCTTACACTCACTACGCAGCCCTTGCGGATTATACAGCTCAGTGTTTGAAGGAACGCTTCTCTTTGTAAGCAGACCTGTTAGAACAAAGCCAAGAAGATAAAGACGAACAGGAGGCTTCCTGCTGGGGATGGGTGCCAGAGGCAGCTTCGCCCTGGATCCTACACCCAACCTGACTGTATAGGAAGCAGTTCATTCTTCTATTTGGATCTCCAGAACCTCTCAGTTCCTCCAATCACTCTTAATGGCTGAGTAAAGGAGACGCCTATGAAGTTTCAAAATAAACTTAAAACTACATCCATTATCATGAACTGTTGATCGAGGTCTCTTTTTAAGCTCCTACAACATGTAGCATATTTTTTTTTTACATAGGAAGCTCGGTAAAATACGAAATGGAACAGAATGGAGTGAAATAGTTGTGATCAGTTTACATCATCTCTCTAACTCATGCTACAGGGCTTGTGGCTTGATACATATTTGACTTCCACTCTGATGCCGAGGAGGAACATCCTGACGCTAACACTGTACTGAGATACCATGAAAAATACATTGTACTCAGATATAAGGCTCTTTCTACAGGTGCTACCTTCCACAGAATGCCCCAAGCCCGGCAGTCTTTTCAGGTATGTCTACATGAGCTAATAAGAAAATAGAATGTAGAGCTTCCTGAAAGAAAAGCATCAGAGATGATCTCCTTACCTGGTATTCATACCTTTCCCACTATCATCTAGATCAATTTATCATTTCAAGCTTTACTCTTCCTTACTGTTACTCATAACAGCACACACCTTAGATTTAGGGGGGCAAAGTCATAATTTTAAATGCTTTCTCCCATTATTCTCCAAAGTGTGGCAATACTTGGCTATTGTAACCATCAGCACAAAGCTTATCGGCCAAACCAGACCCTTCACCATTTCCCAGACATAGGCTGTAATTTCCTTCTTGTTTTTGTCATTCTTTCTCAAGAAATGCCTTCTTTTCCTCTCCTCCAATTCCATATGCTTAATCCCATTTCTACCAAAAGCTTTCCTAATTGCAGCAACCTGGAAAGGTGTCTTCTCTGAATTTTCATAGTATTTGGTTATGCATCTGTATGCCGGCTACCAAGTGCTACTTTCTATTTTAGAAACTTTAGATTTATAACAGTTTTATTGAGATAAAATTCACATACCATACAATTCATTTACTTAAAGTATATATAATTCATTTTTAGTATAGTCACAAGTTGTATAGCTATCATCACACTCCATTTTAGAACATCTTTATCACCCCAAAAAGAAACTCTGTGCCAAGCAGTCACTCCTCATTCCCTTCTCCCTCAGCCCCTGGCAGCAGACTAATCTATTTTCTGTTTCTATAGATTTTCCTATTTAGACATTTCCTACAAATGGAATGACACATTATATGGTCTTTTGTCACTGGCTTCTTTCACTTACATGTTCTCATAATGTTTTCAAAATTTACCCTTGTTGTAACATGTATCAGCACTTCATTTATTTTTTTACTGCCAAATAAAATTCCACTGTATGGAATAACCACATTTTATTTGTCAATTTATCAGTTGACAGAACTGCGTTGTTTCCACATTTTAGCTATGATGAATAATGCTGCTATGAACATTTGTGTACAAATTTTTCTGTGAACATGTTTTCAGTTCTCTTGGATCTATACTAGGAGTAGAACTGCTGGGTTACATGGTAATTCTTTCCTTTTGGGAAACGACCAGACTGGTTTCCAAGATAACTGCACCATATTATATCCCCAGGAGCAGTGTAGGAGGATTTCGAACTCTCTACACCCTCACTAGCGCTCATTATTTTGGGGTTTTAGCCATCCTAGTGGCTGTGAGTGGTATTTCTTTGTAGTTTTGATTTGCACTTGCTAATGATATTGACTATCTTTTCCTGTATTTGTTGGCTATTTGTATATCTTTTTTGAAGAAATATCTTCAGATCCTTGGTGCATTTTAAAATTGGATTATTTGTACTATGGGTTCATGTTTAATCTCTTTTGATACATGTATCTTAAAGGCAGTGATTGTATTTGGATGAAACCATAAACTTTGGAGTCATATTCCACTATTTGGTTATCCAGCCCCATCATAACTGTGTGACTTAGCAAGTTACCTAATTTTCCCACACCTCAGTTTTACTGGTAAAACAAGGATAATAATACTTATCTCACAGAATGAGTATGAAGATTAAATAAAATAATGGCTGCAAAGCCCTTAGGATAGTGACTGGCACTTAGAAAACAACCAATAACTATTAGCCATTATTTTTAATTATCTCTCTACATTTCCAACATAAAGCTCCCTTTTTTACACACAAGAGGTGCTCCATGAGTATTTGAGAATGAACAAATCAGGGACTAGAAGTATTTTAACTTGTTTATAGTTGTCACTATGATTAGCTACCTATGAAAAGGTAAAACAACTCAATTATAGATCATATGCTGAGCAAGGGGATAAAATTAAAAAGATACATACCACTCATATTCCCAAGACAATCGCCAAGGAAAACACCTCAACAGGTATGAGAAAAACCCTAATTGGAGTGACTTCAATGGGAGTAATCATCAGGATGCTTTTACATCTTTAACAAATATTTAGTCAAAGACTTCCAGATCCAAAAATGTCATTGTTTGAATCTTCAAAAATTTCAATAAAGAAGACTGGTTTGGGAAAAGATACTCAGGAAAGCCTCTTACTCTATCAATTCTACAACGAGAATACACGAAGGCAGGGAAAGAAACTGCTAATGATAACCACACTGTAGACCCTAATTGACAAAACTGGTTACACTCACTCTGGGCCCCTGTAAATATAGAGGCCACTGCCTTCTCATGATGGATTTGAAGACTACAGCTCCCTCTGCCTTCAGTGTTGCTTTAAACAGAGAGTAACTGGCTTTTTGAGATTTGGACTACAGTTGGTAGAAAGATGGCAGAACTTTATTTATTTAAAGATTTTATTTCTTTATTTGAGAGGGAGCAGCACAAGCACAAGTAGGGAGAGTGGCAGGCAGAGGGAGAGGCAAGAGCAGGCTCCCCACTGAGCAAGGAGCCCAGCACAGGGCACCATCTCAGGACCCCGGGATCATGACCTGAACCAAAGGCAAACAACCCAACCAACTGAGCCATCCAGTTGCTCCAGAAGATGGCAGAACTTTTAACCATCCAGGCCAAACTGGACAAGCCAAATTGAGAGGGATTCAGTAGTGGAAATAACTCAAATCCATGCAAGCCAGGCTAAGGAATTCACCTTCATCTGATAACTAGTGAGGAAACATGGAGACAGGGGAGGAGAGAGATGTATTGAAATAATGAAAGCAGTGCCTCAGAACACCTATTGGAATCTAAAGGAAGCTGGAATGAACGTAGAAATCCAGTGTAGGAGGCCCGATGTCTTGATATAACTAGGGAACAGGACAATAAGCATAAATTTGGCGAGTCAAAACTCAGGGGCAAGGAGAGTTCAGAACAACCTCTCAAACTGCAATCCCTAAAACAAGGCATGACCCAGGCAGAAAACCAGTCTGTGCAAGAAAATTGTGCCATCGTGAGCAAAGAATGTTTTCAACTTTCTCTTTACCCTGATCATGATAAAACAAGTGTGAGAGAGTAACAGTTGTAACAATAACTACTATTATTGCTAATAATAATAATAATTGCCACTATTCATGGAGTGTTTACTTTGAATTAGGCACTATGGTAAGCACTTCAGCTTTAGCCTTATAATGATTCTATGAAACATACAATATTCTTCATAATCAGATGATTAATCAAAGCTTTAAGAGATTAAATAGCAAAATCAAGAATAAGAGAAATCTGATTTCCAGATGTAGGATCTCAATTCTAGATCTCGTAAGAGCCAAAGCCCGTGCTTTAACTACATCAGTCTGTTGCCTCTCAGCCAATAGGTTTATGAAAGGATTTCCACTCAGCTTATTTCCTGGTTTTTCTGCAATTAGCCAATAGGGCCATCTTAAACAGGTATGCCAAAATCTACTCATGCATTTGTTTCATTTACTCACTATTTATTGAGCACATACTATGTCTCAGAGAGGGGTGCCTGCTTTCAGGAAACATAAAGGTGGCTGAATGAGGAATCATCCTTCATTTGATCTCCCTTCTTTTTTTTTTTTTTTTTAATAACATCCTAATTAGGAGACTTACCCTTACTATATTTCATAGTCAGTTTGACCCAAGAGAAGCTTGATGGTTAAGTTTCAATAACTGGACAAATATGCCATATACTCTCACAATTCCCTGAAATCCCTATTCCTCTCCCTAGGTAACACATTACACTGTCTCCTCTTCCCTTCACAATCTCCAGTGTCCCCACCGTCTCTCTGGCGGCTCCTTTAGACAGAGCGCATCACCGAAGAACAAGAAGCCACCAATGCTCCTTCACCTCCCACAGGTTTCTCAGAACTCTCCAGGCTGCCTGGATAGTTTTAAGGCCCTAGTATTGTGTGGGGGGATGCTGCTGAATTTAGACTTATCTGGCACAAGGAAGAGAGATGCATCCATAGTCGCTGAGGTAGGGATTCTAATGAGCAATAAGGGGATCCTCACATTAATCTGAATATTTCTTCAAAACTTCCTATCAGGCAGCTTCATTCTCTATTATTTGAGCCTACTTCCATCTTTCCCCCCTTCGTTTCACTGATTTGTAATCTTAACTATTTCTGAATCACATTTAAATCATTTTCTTCTCGTATTAAATTCCTGTCACTTAATTTTTAAGACAGGCACATAACATTTTAAAAGCATGAAACTGTATTAACCATTTGCAAATTTTCACATATGAGGGCTCCTGCCAGTATGTGATCTTAAGCCAAAACAAAGTCTAATGTTTAAAAGGACCCTTTTGAAACAGGTTTCAAAAGCAGGGACATTAGGTCTTTAAAAACTTTCTATTTCTGGTTTACACTGACAAAGTATATCCTCCTGCTTTCTCCAAGAAGAAATTACAGTTTGGCAGCAGGTAAGAGGGAGAAAGTTTCTCACACAAATGAGTGGCAAGAAAAAAGTTACTTTATTCTTCCTTTTAGAGGCAAGCAACTTAATGTCATTGATTATATGCGATCTTTGAACATCTAACATGCATAAGGTCTGTAAAAATTTGCTAAATGTTTTTTTTTTTTTCATTTCAACTCATGACTTTCCAAAATCATAGAAAGTAATTTCACAAAAGACTGAGTTTGAGGGACGCCTGGGTGGCTCAACGGTTAAAACGTCTGCCTTCAGCTCAGGGTGTGACCCTGGGGACCCGGGATGGAGTCCCAGGTGGGTCTCCCTGCATGGAGCCTGCTTCTCCCTCTGCCTGTGTCTCTGCCTCTGTGTGTGTGTGTTTCTCACGGATAAACAAATAAAATCTTAAAAGAAAAAAAAAAGAAAAGAAAAAGAAAAAGACTGATCTTGGGGTAACTATGTGAATTAGGAGTACTAAATTAAAGCCAGAGTCAGTTAATCGTAGTTGCAACCTGCGGTAAAATCTTGCTGCTTAGGGCAGCCTGGATGACTCTGCGGATTAGCGCCGCCTTCAGCCCAGGGCGTGACCTGAAGACCCAGGATCGAGTCCCACGTCGGGCTCCCTGCATGGAGCCTGCTTCTCCCTCTGCCTCTCTGTCTCTCATGAATGAATAAACAAATAAAATCTTAAAAAAAAAAAAAAATCTCTCTTCTTAGTTTTTAAACCGATCAGTCCATTTCAGCTCTCTCAGGTCAACGAACCTCTTCCAATGGTTTCCGAATTCATTTCTCGCCACTGCGACTTGAACCAAAAAACCACAGAAATGCTTCTACAGCTAAAATGTAGAAACGAAAAAAAATAAAATAAAAATAAAAAAATAAATAAAAAATAAAAAAATAGTCCCCCGTCGGGGTCCCTGCATGGAGCCTGCTTCTTCTCTCTCTGCCTGTGTCTGCCTCTCTCTCTCTCTCTGTGTCTCTATGAATAAATAAATAAAATCTTAAAAAAATAAAAAAACAAAATAAAAAATAAAATGTAGAAACAAAAAATAAATAAATAAATAAATAAATAAATAAATAAATAAATAAATAAATAATTTTAAAAAGTCCCCCGTCGGGCTCCCTGCATGGAGCCTGCTTCTCCCTCTGCCTGTGTCTCTGCCTCTCTCTCTGTGTCTCTTTGAATAAATAAATAAAATCTTAAAAAAATAAAAAAAAACAAAATAAAAAATAAAATGTAGGAAAAAGAAATAAATAAATAAATAATAATTTAAAAAAAAGTCCCCCGTCGGGCTCCCTGCATGGAGCCTGCTTCTCCCTCTGTGTCTCTGTCCCTATCTCTCTCTCTGTGTCTCTATGAATAAATAATTAAAATCTTAAAAAAAATAAAAATAAAATAAAAAATAAAATGTAGAAACAAAAAATAAATAAATAATAAAAATATAGTCCCACGTCGGGCTCCCTGCATGGAGCCTGCTTCTCCCTCTGCCTGTGTCTCTGTCCCTCTCTCTCTCTCTCTGTGTCTCTATGAATAAATAAATAAAATCGTTAAAAAATAATAAAGTGTAGAAACGCCCTTACTTGACATCTACCTTACTTGTGTCTCATGTTCAAAAAGAACTCAACCCTGCAGGGCGAACGGGGCAAGTCCTAGCCCCGCTGCACGGATGGACAAACTGCAAACTCCTCGTCCAGGGACACAAGGCCAATCCGACAGCAGAACCCGAGGCCGGATCCGGGGCTTGCGGCTTCCAGTCCGGCTGTGCGCGCACCTTGGGGCCGGCTCGGGGGACCCCGCCCGCGCCTTCAGCCTCCGGACGAGCCGTAAGGCAGCCGCCTCACCCGACTTCCGGGGTCCCCAGTCCCACAGCGGGATCCGAGCGGGCGGTGCGCCACGACGCGCAGACCCTCGGCGCCGGGAAGCAAACATCCCGGGGCTGTTGACCCAGGCGGCTCCACGCACCCCGCGGCCTAGAAGTCGCGGCCGCCCAAACCCTCCCGGGTTCGGAGCGCCCTTCGGCCGCCGCCCGCGCCGCGCGCCACGTGAGACGCAGCCCGGCCCCCGAGCGCGCACGCGCGCGCGCGCACCCCGCGGCCCAGCGTCGCGTGATTCGCCGGGGCCGCGCGGGAATAAGCGCCCGCCCGCGCCACTTCCGACGCGGCCTCCTGTTCAGGTTCCGGGGCGCCGGGCAGCTCCCGGGCCTGTGGACCGCGCGCCGCGCCCTCCGGTTCCGGGGGGGGCCGCGCGGCCCGCGGCGGCGGGAATGGAGGAGGCCGGAGCGGGGGAGGCCGAACTGAACTTGTCCCGCCTCACGTTGTCCCCGGAGACGCTGGAGTCGGAGCTGGAGGCGCGGGGCGAGGAGCGGCGCGGGGCCCGCGAGGCGCTGCTGCGGCTGCTCCTGCCTCACAGCCGTCTGGCGTCGCTGCCGCGGGCGCTGGGCAGCGGCTTCCCGCACCTCCAGCTGCTGGACGTGAGCGGCAACGCGTTGACCGCGCTCGGGCCGGAGCTGCTCGCGCTCAGCGGCCTGCGCACGCTGCTGGCCAAGAACAACCGGCTCGGCGGGCCCGGCGCGCTGCCCAAGGGCCTGGCCCGGTCGCCGCTCTGCCGCAGCCTCCAGGTGCTCAACCTCAGCGGCAACTGCTTCCAGGAGGTGCCCGCGTCGTTGCTGCAGCTGCGCGCGCTGCAGACCCTCAGCCTGGGGGGCAACCAGCTGCAGAGCATCCCGGCCGAGATCGAGAACTTGCGGAGGTGAGCGGGGCCCTGCCCCCCCGCCCCAGGGTAGGGAAGCCGGGGGCGGTGTCCCGGAGCCCCGGAGCCCCGAGGCCCCGAGGCCCCGGAGCGCTAGGCCCGCTCTTGGCGCGGTTCCTTGGTCACGTAACCGATGGTCTTGCAGGCTCGCTCCGTGACTCTGGCCGGGAGCGCTGCCCGGCCACCGCGGCGAGCTGTAAAGGAAGGCCCGGGAAGACCGCGAGGCTGGCAGCCTTTGCAGTTGTGCCCTAAGCAGATTTGCGAGGGAGGGTTTGGGAATTTTTTTTTTTTTTTTTTTTTTTTTTTTTTTTTTTTTGGCTTCTTGGGTCCCAGGAAGGGAGAAGTAGGGACTCAAACGTCAATCTGAGGTGGTCACGTCCTTGCCCTGACGCCTTCGGTGGTTGTCCGTGTCTGACAAACAAGGTGCTTGACCAGACCCTGGCTTTCCACTCCGTTTCCCGCTGCCCTCTCTCTCTGTAGCACTAGTAGCAACGACGATTTGTGAAATGCGGGGAGCCCTGCAGTTTACCGACACCTTATGGGCACTTAGGAAATACGTGGTGAATGGATGCAGTCAGTCCCCTTTGCCTGGAAGGCTGCCTGCCCCTGGCAAACTCCTGTTCATCCTCCAGAAGCCATCTCCAGGGTTGTCTGTTTCCTTCCTTTACCGGCTCCCGGACACTGTTGCTTCCTGTGTACCTCATCCATCCTGCCGTTGCATTTACCTTACTGATTAGAATTCCTTGTTCAGAGGTCTGCCTCACCCACGGGATTATTCGGTAAATATATGTTGAATTAAATGGAAGGGGGAAGCAGAGAAGCAGGATAGCCAAACTCTCCTAAAAGTGCTTTAAAAAGTGCTCCGCAGGGATGTGAGAAACAGAGCAAATGTATTGTCCAAAGTGGGGGAAAAAATATTTGTCATCTGCAGTTTTCACATCATACTTTATTGAGTTTTCTGAGCTAGAAAGAGGTAAATCTAGTGAAAAGAACAGCGGCCTGAGAATAAGAACTCTTGGTGTCCCAGCCTTAGGCGAGTCACTTAACATATCCTGACCACAGCGACCTAATCTTGCAAAATGAGGCATTTGGACAAGATGTCCCTTCGTTGACTCATCAGCAAATATTTATGAAGTACTTACCATGTGTCAGTCACTGTCCTAGGTACTGGGGATACAGCAGCGATATGGTTCAGTTCTCATGGAGCTAACATGCTAGACATTAAATAACTAGTTATAAAACCTCATTAGTTTTTTTTTTTAAGATTTTATTTATTCATGAGAGAGAGAGAGGCAGAGACACAGGCCAAGGGAGAAGCAGGCTCCATGCAGGAAGCCTGACGTGGGACTCGATCCCGGGTCTCCAGGATCAGGCCCTGGGCCAAAGGCGGTGCTAAACCACTGAGCCACCCGGGCCGCCCCAAAACCTCATTATTTAATTACAGTTTTTATAAGTTCTGTGAAGACAAATGGAATGCCTTGAAATAACAGAGGGGCCTGACTTAGTTTGGTCCTTGAGCAAATAACATTTGAATTGAGAATGGAGAATTGAGAATTTTGAAGGAAGAATAAGAATTAACAAGGTTAAGGTGGGGTGGGATCAGTCTAGGTAAAAGGAACAGGGCATATAAAAGCCGGAAGGCAAGAGGGACCGAAGGCCAACATTTTGAAAGGAGGACATTGTACTAGAGCACAGTGAGAAAGTGCCCAAGAGGGAAAGTTGGCACATAAAAACGTGGAGCAGTCCCAGGCCATGGCGGATCTTGAAGGCCATGGTAAAGTGTGGATTTCATTCTAGGTACACACGGGAGAGTTTTAAGCACATCTGTCTTGTTGTTGCACAGCAATGGAGTGGGGAGAGGGTGAAGAGAAGAGATTTTGAGGGCTCATTAGAAGGAGTTAATTCTAGAATGAAAGATGATGGTCGCTTATATCTGGGTGGTGGTAGGAGAGATATTAAGAAATAGAAAAGTTGGAAAGAGATTTAGACATAAAATTGAGGGCAGCCCCAGTGGCTCAGCGGTTTAGTGCCGTCTTCAGCCCAGGGCATGATCCTGGAGACCCGGGATCGAGTCCCACATCAGGCTCCCTGCATGGAGCCTGCTTTCCCTCTGCCTGTGTCTCTGCCTTTCTCTCTCTGTGTGTCTCTAATAAATAAATAAAATCTTAAAAAAAACAAACAAAAAAAAACCCAGAAAATTGACAGTCCAGTCCTTGGTTCTAATTTTAAAGTTAAATAATTCCAGCTTTCTCATTTGAGTCTTAATATACTGAGAAGGACCTAGAACAGTTATTTCCATCACATGGGGGGAAAGGTAGGCAAAATCGTATTTATTGAGTACTTACAATACTGTAGGCCCTATAGTAGAGGCTCTGTATACAGCTTTTTAATTCTCACAGTGTTTCTGTGAGATGAGAGAAATGAGAGGTTAAGTTATAAGATACCAAAGCCATCGAGTGGTGGAACTGGATTTGACCTCTGGGGTCTCTGACTTCAAACCCAAGAATTTTCCACTGTGATAGAATAGGGCTAGAACCTAATCCTTCTGACTTCTTTTGCATATGTGATCAGGAGGATTGGTCAAAGCTGTTACCTGGTTGACCTGATTTTCTAGGCTAATAAACTATGCTTTTTGGTCATTGTACCTTTGGCTCCAATTGTATATGGGATCTTTTTTGTCAGCGTTTTCATTTTTCGGTTTTATGCTCCATTTTTCTTTACTAGTAAGAATGAGTAGAGGTTTAGGCCATGCTCCAAATTTAAATTCTAGTTGAATGTAAGCTAAAAGGGTCATATAAAAATACAATCTTAGAAGTATAAACAACCTGGGCAGTGGCCTGATTTCACCTCCTCCCCCTTTTTTTAACAGATGAGGACACTGAGATTTAGTATCAGTCACTTGCTTGAAGCCAGATAGTGGCAATGAGATTCATGTGGTTCATGTTCTTTAAAAGCTTTTGGTGAGTGATAGTATTTGAAAATGATTTGATATGGGGACGCTACCTCAAGAAAAGTACTTCCTTTATCCACAAATGTATGGTTCTTGTCTTTCTGTATATCTCTTCCTGTTTCCTGCCTTTTTGTACAGAGCTGTCTCACTAATTCCATCTCCCTTTAACCAACCGTAATGTAGGACTAATTTATATTTTGTTATTCTTAATGTCATTTTTATTGGGTGGAGGAGCAAAACATTTTCTACTTATATCTGTCTTTAAAGTTATTGGTACTAAGGGCCTCTCTTTTTTCAGTGGGTCATTGGCCCTTGCTACAGAAAAGTCACCTACTTAAATCCCTAGGGATACTTTCCAAGAAGCAAATTTAAGGTTGGTCTATTAATGCTAAACAGAAAGGAAAAGAAGAATTCTATAAATTCTATGAATGAGTTTTGTTTTCAATATTCATCAAACACTAAAAAATAGAATTGTTCTAAGCCAGATGAACAGACATGCAGTGTTGACAATTACACATCACAGGAACTTTTAAACACTACAGTTTTGCTTCAAATTCAATAGTAGTTTGTTTTCTCCTTTCAAAAGCATGTTTGGAAAAAGTAGAGTATGTTTTAGAAATTTAATTCCCCCAAATCATTGAAAGGCTTTAAGTCCCTAGAACTTTGGAAATTATTTGAGTTTCGAAGTGAGAAATAAGCCTGAAAGTGTAAATTTAATACTCTGGTTGTGTACTATGATTAATGATACCCTCAGAGAATTTATATGATTTTGAAATAGCAGACTTTGTTATATTTTAGGACATCAGATAACTCTCTGATAAAGTCACAGTTACTACTAAGGTTTGGCATCCCTTCTGTCTGTATATACTCCAAAGCATTGATAGAAGGAGACATTGCATCAGAGCTGACAATGAATGAGACACTAATTTCTCTTAGTTCTTGGACTTAAGTAGAAAGGACAATATTTGCATTTGCTTCCCTTCACCTTATTTTCTTTTCTCCATCATTAGACTATGTTGCAAATTGTTTTTTTAACTTTTGAAATCTTTATAAAAGGACTCCCAGGATTGTTAAATTTTCCCCCAGATAGTCCTCTCGTTAAAATAGTTCCTTTTCCAGGATAATTTCTGTGATTTGGATTCCAAATGTTCAATTCTATTCTATTCTGTTTTGTTCTGTTCTATTCTAGTAGCTTCCCTCATTGAAAAAGAAAGTTTTCTGAGTAACCAAGCATTAACCATATTTGGTAGGATCAAAAATTCCTGCCCAGGAATCTCCTCCCCCCCCCCCCCCCCCCCATTTAAACCAGTGCTTAGACACTTCTGTGCAGGAGAGAGAATTCACTCTCCTGTCCAAACAGTTGATTTTTGCTACTAGGTAATCTTTGAAAGAGAAAAATATAACATCAGAATTAAAGTTGTCTGCTTACTTTTACTAAGCATTATAGTTCAAGAGAGTGCAACCTTGGAAAGATTTGCATAATCAGGAAAAAAGTATCAGTATATTTTTAAAATGACAAAACTTCAGATTCAGGTTAGCTTTCTAAGTCACTACATAACAGGGATGTCTGAGATTATGAAATACAGATAGAAATTCAACAAATGAAAGAAATTGTACCTGAAAAAATTTATATAATAAGGAACTCTGGAAAGGACTTTAAAGTAGGTATGTTTTCTAACTTCAGAGAGGTAAAGGCAGGAACTTCATCAATGAAACAAGAATAAGTTTAAAAATTTACAGTTTATGAAAACCCCAGTTAGAATTCCTAGAAATGAAAAAATGTAATTATGAACTCAATGTGTTGAATAGTAGACTGAAGTTAGCTGATGAATGAATCATAAGCTAAAAGATCTTACTGGGGCATTCTTCTGGAATGCAGCATAGAAAGATAAAGAAATTGAAAATATGAAAGAAATGTTTCATGTAAAATTGATCCTAAAATTCAAACTGCTGTTTAGTAAGAATTCTAGAAAGAGAATAGAAAAAATGTAGGAAAAGCTGTGTTTGATGTAATAGTAGCTGAGAATTTCCCATAATTAAAGAAAGATTACTCTAAACTGATAGCTAAACTGAAGCATCATAATAAAACTTTAGGACAATAGAGAAAAAAAGACCCTAACAGCTCCTAATAATAAAAAAAAAAAAAAAAACAATTACTGACAAAGGAACAGCAGTAATATTGGCTGTAAAGTAATGGAACAGTACTGGGTAATGGAACAGTTCCTAGTGCTTGAGGAAAAGTAACATCAACCCAGAGTTTTATGCTCAGCCAAGCTGCTACTCAACTGTGAAGGAAAGAGATAAAAACATTGGAGACAGAGGACTCAAAGGTTAACAACCATGGGTCCTTGCTGAAAGAACTTGTTAAATATATACTCCAAGAAAAATGGACTTTAAAAGAAATAGCAAGGTCTTTACTAGCCCAGGCTTGTAGCTCACAGCTTAAAAACAACCTATTTTTGGGTATGAGAACTCATTTTAATAAAATTCAGAATTATAAAGAAAAAGAAATAACAAGTTCCAAAAACAATGGTGAACAAAGAAATTGGTAAAACATATTGATAAATCTGAATAATTATTAATCATAAATTAAATTTATTTTCAGATCAAGATAAAACTAATTCTAAATGATACAGAGAGAAGGACAGAAGGCATGGATGTGTGTTTAGGAGTGAGGGAGAGCAAAGGAAATTGGGGTAACTACTAGCAAGGTAAAAATAGCACCTACAGTTCAAAATAGTAGAGGGGGAATGAGAAGAAAGGAAACTTGAATGAAACAAAAGAAGAGAAGAGAAAAAAGGCATTGAGAAATACCATTGGTAATAGAAAACACAAGTCTAAACTTATCAAAATCAAGTTGCATACTGCTTATAAGAGTTATACTTAAGGGTGTGTGGGTGGCTCAGTTGGTTAAGCACCTGCCTTTGGCTCAGGTCCTGATCCTGGCTGGGGTTCTGGGATCAAGCCCTGCATCTGGCTGTCTGCTCAGCAAGGAGTCTGCTTCTTCCTTTCCTTCTGTGATCTTTCATTCTTTCTCAAATAAATAAGATCTTTTTAAAAAAAAGTTACACTTAAAATAGAAATACCCCAATAAGTTAAAAGCAATGGGATAAAAAAAAAGATGTACCAAGCAAATCTCTACCATTTCACATCTGCCCTACTGCATTAGGCTCCAGTCTGGTCATCCTACTTCCACTCCTCTTACCATACTCCTCTTCCCACCACTTACCAAGCTACTTTACATACAGCAGCAACAGTGATCTTTCTAAAGTGTAAGTCAAGTTACACAACTTTGTTCAAAACCCTTCCTACTTAGGGTAAAATTCAAAATTCTAATTAAAGGGCAGCCCGGGTGGCTCAGCGGTTTAGCACTGCTTTCAGTCCAGGGCCTGATCCTGGAGACCCGAGATCAAGTCCCACGCCAGGCTCCCTGGATGGAGCCTGCTTCTCCCACTCCCTCTGCCTGTGTCTCTGCTTCTCTCTCTCTCTGTGTCTCTCATGAATAAATAAAATATTTTTTTTAAAAAAGAAAGTCAATTGGCTTTAAAAAATTCTAATTAAGGCCCTCTGTGATCTGGCTTTCCCCTGCTACATCTCTGACCACATCTCTCCCACCTCTACCACTCTGATGAACCTACAGCTGGCAACACACCAAGCATTTTCTACTCATTCATTTCATTCAGATTTCTGTTCACAGTGTCATCTAAGAGAACTTTTTCTGACCACCCTGTCTACAATTTCACTTCCATCACCATCTGATTACCACCCCTTTTATAGAGGTAACCTTTAAAGATATCTGATATAATACATACACATTCACTGATTTTTGTCTATCTCACTAGATTGTAAGGTCAAGAACTTGGTCTTATTTATAGTGTGTCCCTGGATTGGTGCCTGGCACATGGTAGGTGCCTAGTTCATATTTGTTAATGAGGCACTTTGTTTGATATTTAATATTATTTCATTTTGAAGAAGAAGGAACTAGGGTGTAACAAGAATAACCGGCCTAAGTACATATACTGATGAATGGTGTATTAAATGAAATAAATACGAACAAAAATAAAACCAGGAGGCAAGATTGATAATTAAAAGAAATAGATTTTAAGGGAAAATAAATTAAAAGGGAAAAAGAGAAATGCTTCTTGTGAATTAAGGAACAGTTCAGCAAGGATTTATCTGCTTCTGTATTTTCAGGGGAAAGAGCAAAACTTGGTAATTATGAAGGGAGGAAGGAAAATTCTGGTTCTGGTGGAAGACTAACCACAAGAGCAAGACAAAATAATAAGTAATGCTATACAAATTTTGAATTGCACAGTTAATAAGTTTCATCCTAGTAGCTCCACATTCATTTTACACATGCAAAATGTGAACAAAAAATAGACCATTCCCTAGGCCACAGAGAAGCAAGATTATGCAGAACGTATATTTAACAACAAAGCTCCCAACAAATTAATAAGACAAAACCATGTAACCTGTGAGAAAAATGGATAAAGAATAGAAAGAGGCAATTCTCTAAAGATATACAAGTGGACAAAAACACTTGTTTTTTGCTAATAAATTCACTAGAATAACTAGAGAACTGCAGATTAAAAAAACAGAATGGTACCATTTTTCACACAAATAGTAAAAGTAATAAAAAAATAATAAATTAAGCAAATGATAGTAAGTGTTGGCAGGGTTATATGGTAAGAAGTACTCTTAATTTGCTAATTGTGGATTTGTAATTAGCTGTAGCTCTGCAGAGTAACGTGGCTTTACCTTTTAACATTATCCTATTTTTTTAACCTTACATCCTAAAATCTTCCCCTAGAGCTCTAATGTGGTGAATCTGGATGGGGCCTGGAATTCATAGCTTTAAAAGTATCCCAGGTAATCCTTACCCTGGGAGTTTCGGTATTAGTTTAGTAGGCTATTTTCTGCCACGTTCAAAAGTGTCTTAAAAGAATCCTAGCGTCTGTTAAGTTAGCGGATTTAGCAGGAAGACAAAAGTAACATAGTAATGGAAAAGATCTGTAGGTATACATTTTCTTTTTTTTTCTTCTTTTTTTTCTGTATGTATATGTTTTAGTAATACTTATATATATTTAAAAATTACATATGTTGTAAGAACTGATTCTGCCACTCCCTGCAAAAACATCTTGGAGAGAGCCTTTCTACAGTCATCACCACAAAAAGTAACAGTACATCTTGGTGCAATGTATGCTATGTCTAAAATGTTGTTAATTTGGTGGAAAGTAAGGTAACTATCTGAAGCTTTAGTTTCATGATAGTGGTCAATTTTACATAATTTATTTAGCTGGCTCCTGAAGAATGCATTTGCTACAGTAAGAACAAAGAAGAAATGTAGAGTTCAGCCATGTTTTTCCACTCTTTTCAGAAAAAGGTTAGTTAGTGGTTGTCCCATTGCCTCATAGTGCATCAAAGCCATGCCTATCAGCACAGAATTCAGGCTTCATATAATCTGGCTTTCCTTCAGCCTTTTCTCTGGGTTCTTCAACAGGAACTGTACTCTTCTGTGTTAAAAGATCTGTCCATTGTCCCATAAAAGCCGTCCCCTCCAACCTCTGAAAGTGTCTTGTTTCCTCCCATCTGCATGAGCTCATAAATTCATGGTCCTGCTGAAGTCACAACACTTTTGCAAAGCCTTCCCAGTCTCAAGTACTGTGTCCTTATCTTACTTCTCTACTTAACTCTATCATTTATGGATTGCTCTGCTTATTTTAATATTTTAATCATAGTATACTTACTTTTGGCCTTGTTTTGTGTTTAGTTATAATGTTGTCTAACAATATTGTGTCTTACCTGCTTACCCGTAATATAAGCTCTCTGAAGATTGCATATTTCTCTAGCGCCTATATAGCATATAGCAGATTCTAAGTAAAATATTTGCTGAATGAATAAATGAAATCTGTTCGTTGTAATAAAGACCTTGGGATGTCTTGTGTGACTTTTGTTTGTTTACATTTTTGTTTTTATTCATTTATTTTTACAGTTTAGAGTGTTTATATCTCGGAGGAAACTTCATCAAAGAAATTCCACCAGAATTAGCAAATCTGCCTTCTCTAAGTTACTTGGTATTATGTGACAACAAAATCCAAAGTGTGCCTCCTCAGCTTTCACAGTGAGTAGTTTCAGGCAGTCTAAGTATACACAGAGATCCTTGCTTAGGAATTTTTGCCTTGCATTCATTCCATGTGTTTTATATGTAGAAGAGAATTAGGCATTCTCAAGGTAAATGATCCATGAGAATTACAGTTCTAAGGTTTGCTGTGAGTTGAATTGCTTATTTTTAACATTACTTTTAAATGCCCTGGTTTACTTCTCAACATATTTGTTTAGCCTGTTTTCTCTAATCAAAAATAGAGTAATTTGGTATAGATTTTCCCAGGTTTTATGGAATTTTATTTTTAATATGAAACATTTCTATCCTGATGAAATAATGTGAAGGATCTTGATTTCTGTTGAATTTTAAATCTTTCTTCTTATAGGTATCTGAATGATAAAGCATGCTAAAAAAAACCTTTAAATCTAGCATTCATATCAGCTTAGCACATCAGAATACTAATTATTCTAGACTCTCTAGGATTCTATGGGCAAATGTCAGTTCATGATATTTACAAGTCTGCACTTGGTCTAGTTTCAGCTTTTTATTTTACTTCTGTTGACCTTAATTGCTCATCCTCAAGGGAAATCAAGTTCTTCACTTAACTTTCTTGGTAGTTAGCTTGCTCGCTGCCATTGATTTTTGTACTGCGTTCATTGTAGATTGCATTCGCTTCGTTCTCTCAGTCTTCACAATAACTTGCTGACATACCTGCCTCGAGAGATTCTCAACCTTGTTCATTTGGAAGAATTGAGTTTGCGAGGAAATCCATTGGTTGTTCGTTTTGTTAGAGATTTAACCTATGACCCTCCAACTCTCCTGGAATTAGCTGCACGGACCATTAAAATTCGAAATATTTCCTACACTCCCTACGATCTTCCTGGGAATCTTCTTAGATACTTGAGTTTAGCCAGCAATTGTCCAAACCCAAAGTGTGGAGGTAAGTTAATTCATTGTATATGTTTCCTATTCATTTAGCTATTTTTTTAAAGACTTTTTATTTATTTATTAGAGACACACACAGTGAGAGAAGCAAAGACACGGGCAGAGGGAGAAGCAGGCTCCATGCAGGGAGCCCGACATGGGACTTGATCCTGGGTTTCCAGGATCACACCCTGGGTCAAAGGCCATGCTAAACCGCTGAGCCACCAGGGCTGCCCTCATTTAGCTATTTTTTATATTGATCTAAATTTTTAATTAGTCATCTAATTAGTCATCTTTCAGAGATGGCTTTTTTAGTCTCAGTTTCCCTCATCCTTTCACCCTTTTATCAGAAAAGTAAGATATTTCTCCCTCTTCTCCCTTTCTCCTTTTTTTTTTTTTAGTACTTTACAATTCATACAGAAGGAAAATAACCAGAAAGTCTCCTCATGTCTTGGAACTGTCATAAGATAGTAGAATAAGGTGGTAAAATTAGAGGGAACACAAAGGAAGCATAAATAGTCCTAACAGTTTAAAAAGAGTTTCCAAAATGTTTGGCCGTCTTTCATATTTATTTGTAGGACATTCTCCTAGACCCACTGTTTGTTCTAAGTATCAGGTACCTTTATAGAGTATGATTCAGGATGTAGGAGAATAGGCTGAATGTATCAATTTTGGAGTGTACTCTAGACTTTTATATTCTTGTAAATCCATGATTCAAAATTTATTGAGTTTAGAGCATCTGGAGAGGATTAAAGAAATGATAGACTATAGGACAGAGTAAAGTAAGAATTCAGAGTACTCTTGGAAATCATAGGAGGGAGAGAGTACATTTGATTAGATCTGGAAAAATGAGCTGATTTCTTGAAGTCTGAGTTGGATTTTGATATGGTAAGTAAGATTTAGGATAGGAAACTTTTCAGTTGGAGAGAGCAAAATTAGACACAATACTAGATGGGGTACAATATCAGAGGAGTTAAATAATGTGGCTCAAATGTACAGTTAGGGAAGTATATGAGAGGAATAAAGGATACATTAAGGCCCAGTTATGAAGGCCTAGAGTGCCAGGATGTATGGGTGGGAGCTGGTGATTGATAGCAGGTCGTTTTATTTTATCTCTTTCATAAATGACTACTTTTTAAAAATCCAACCTAATAGGGGTACAGAAAGGTTTTTACTGTAATAGCAGAAATGTAGTTGCAGGGGAAATTCTGCATAATGATGATCAGAGCCAGATAAGATTTTCCCTGAAAGTCCCATCATGCCTTGAAATTGAAGGTTAAAAGAGAGAAAATGATTTAAATTTCTCAAAGAATATTAAAAAATAGAAAAGACACTTGGTTTAAAAAAGATGATACTCTGGGCCATTTCTGGCTACTCACTCTTAGAAATAGAAGGTGCTGTGCTGTGTCAGATTAGAAGTGCTTAAGCTCTTCACTGTGGCTCTCCTTTCCCAAGCTGACTTTAACATAGATGGGAGACAGCATTCATACCATACCTTATGGCTTAATAATCTATGTCTGATCTCCTCTTTGAATCTATCCTTTTCTAAAAATGGACCTCTACAAGAATTATCTTTTCTTTTTAAAATGCTTTTCTTAATGACTTTTTTTAGTGTACTAATACATCATTTATCTTACAGACAAGTATACTTTAAAAATTATTAGTTTAGGGACACCTGGATGGCTCAGTGGTTGAGCATCTGCCTTCGGCTCAGGTCGTGATCCTGGGGTCCTAGGATCGAGTTCCGCATCAGGCTCCCTGCAGGGAACCTGCTTCTCCCTCTGCCTGTGTCTCTTTCTCTCTCTATGTGTCTCTCATGAATAAATAAATAAAATATTTTTTAAAAATAAAAATTTTTAGTTTAAAAAGCAAGATTATACAGAAATTAAGCCAGTAATGTTTTCCCCCTCAGACTCATTAGCTATTAAATACTAAGTTAAATAAAACTAAACTTTTTTTAAAGATTTATTTATTGATTTTAGATCGAGAGGACACACATTCTTGAGTATGTGGGTTGGGGGAGGTGCAGAGGGAGAGAATCTTTAAGCAGACTCCCTGCCCCACCCCGAACACAGAGGGTGAGGGCAGGGGGAGCTGGATCTCACGACCATGAGATCATGATCTGAGCCGTAATCAGAGTCAGTCTTAACCAACTAAGCCACACAGGTGCCCCAACAAAAGCACATTTATATTCAGAGATTTTTTTTGCCTTTGTAGAGTCTGAGATCCTAGAAATGACAAGACAGTATTGTATCGTTTTTTTCTCATGGTAACTCTATAATACTTTATTACACCCATCTTTTTTTAGAATGTTAACACATTAGGGGGGATTTACCATCAATATTGATTGACCAGTTTATTGCATTTATATACTTTCCTAAATTGTTCAAAATAACATACTATGAAGTCCCCTTTTTAAACTATGGATTATACTGACTACAGGATCAGAAAATTAGAAAGTTAATGAGGGAAGTATTAGGAAAAAGATAAATAGAAATCATGTTTCTCCTTTGCTTGAAGCACATCTTTTTAGTTTAGACCCTTATGTAATACAGAGTAGTTGGTGCCAGAGCAGTCTTAGGGTATACAAAGTTGAGATTGCTCTGCAGAAAGGTGATGGGACCCAGAGTTGTAGATGCTCCGGTTATACTGAACCCTGAGCCACAATGACCTCTGCTTTCCTCTCAGCTCTAGCTGTATTTTTACTTAGTTGAAGGGCCTCAGCTCAGGAGCAGTAAATTAGAAATCAAAAAAGGTAAATACTGTTTCAGTCTACCTAACAATGTATAATTGTGTGAGAATCAAGTGAGATCATTAGTAAAACAACTTTGAAACCTGTAGGTTTAGAACCTGTGGAAATATAAGATGGTATTTTGTTGGGATCCCTGGGTGGTGCAGCGGTTTGGCGCCTGCCTTTGGCCCAGGGCGCGATCCTGGAGACTGGGGATCGAATCCCACGTCGGGCTCCCTGCGTGGAGCCTGCTTCTCCCTCTGCCTGTGTCTCTGCCTCTCCGTCTCTCTCTGTGTGACTGTCATGAATAAATAAATAAAATGTTTAAAAAAAAAAAAAAGATGGTATTTTGTTTCTTTGAATCTTGCCTTCCCAATACATAGAACAGGAGTACTAGAAATCATCTCCTTTCTGCAAATTTTGTGTATGACAACTAATCTTGTAAGATCATTATTAAAGGAGTTTTGTGGAGTTTTTAAAAATATTTTATTTATTTATTTGAGAGAGAGCATGAGAGCACTAGCGGGGGGGGGGGGGGGGGGGAAGGTGCAAAAGGAGAGGGATAAGCAGACTCCCCTGGGGTCATGACCTGAGCCAAAGGCAGATGCTTAACCAACTGAGCCACCCAGGCACCCCTTGTGGGTTTTTTTTTTTTTTTTTTTTCCTAATTTCTTGACTGTAGGGTAGTATCCAGGAGTGGCTTGGGTATGGAAGAAGAACATGTTAGGTATCCTATAATCTCTCCTATAATCAGCCACTGTCCACCAAGTCATCCAGAGAAAACAAGCTAAGTAAACAGTATCCTTTTAATGCTAGCTCCCTTTAAGATAAATCTTATCTGGCCTTCTCTTTGTAGCCAGATTGCCATCCCTAAGACCTTTGGTATTTCTATAAACAGCTATAGAAGTAACTACTGCTTCTGCTTACAATTCACAAAAAAGAAGACTGTATATGACTTTTCTTTAGAATGCTGGAGAAAGAGTTGAAAAAGAAATGGCTCTTTGCTTTGTAATAATTATTTTGTACTTAATTCCTTCTTTTCTCCAGGAGTCTACTTTGACTGCTGTGTCAGACAAATTAAGTTTGTGGACTTCTGTGGGAAGTACCGCCTCCCACTGATGCACTACTTATGTTCTCCAGAATGCTCTTCCCCTTGCAGTTCCGCCTCTCACAGCTCCACATCGCAGAGTGAATCTGACTCGGAGGACGAAGCTAGTGTTGCTGCACACAGAATGCAGAAAGTTCTTCTTGGTTGAAAAGAATGCAGGGTGGTATGAAACAATTAAAAGAACTGAGCAAAGGTGATTAGAAAAAAAGATGGACTTCAAAGTTTACTAGAAACCATATCTTCATCTTGAATCTCCATGAGAGAGCTAGAGATGATGGAAACTATTTTGTATTTCATCTTCACATTCAACAGGAATGAGTCCAGTTCCATGTTTGGATTCTTTGAATATAATTCACTCTGAATAGTGGTTTCAAGTTTAGCTGATTGTTTGCAGTTTTCACTCAAGTTTTGCATGAATCACACAGCATAATGGAGCATTCTGTAGAGCAGTGCTACAATAAACCATGAGTGGTGTAACTTGTGATAGTGGAGATGAAGAAAGAAATGATCAGAGCTGTAATTTTTATCAGAGTTGTCCTTACGTTTAGACTGAAGACTATAACAGGATTAACCTTCCCTTCTTATATTGCCCACATGTCTAGATTACAGAGCTGTTGAGATAAGCTCACAGATATTACATAGGACCTAACCCTTTCTGACCTAACTGGTAAAGTGAGGGATATAATTTTTATGTGGGATTTTAAAACTCTTCAGTAGTGCTCTTTTGTTCTCTATGATTGTTGTTGCCCTTCTGTAATCCAGAATGACTGTTAGAGTGCCTTAATCCTAGCAAGGTTTTAGAAATTTATTCAAGGAATGATGCCAGAGCAGCCTATATAACCTGACATACTATGCAGGACACTTTAAAATATGCTTTAACAGAACTAGATAAACAGCTGTATATCTAACATCAGAGCTCATGGCTAACTTAACTTGTGTTTTTTGTTTAAATATGAAGTAATCCTTGTAAGGAAATAACTTTTACACTAATGGGAAGTAGTGTCTTGATTAATCTTTTCATCATAAGACAGAATGATAGCTTTTGATTTAAGAATCTGTCAGATTTCTTCTAACAAAAGAGATGTATGCTTGGAAAGCTTCTTTGTATCTTGCATTAAAGGAGTAAGAAAATGAGTTTAAAATTTTTAAGTCATACCTGACTCCTTTGCCTGTGTTTTCTGAACTGTAACTTTCTCTACATTTTAAAGAAAAACTAGAAAACCGTTACAGCAAGCCAAGTAAAATTGTGGGCAGCAGTCATTTGTGTAAAGACTTTAAAGCAGTCTTTAAATTGTGTGAAAGAGGATAATTTCCAAAACTAGATTAATCATGTAATACTTTTTGAAAGTAATGTATTGATAACATAAGAAATTTAACTATATCCCTAAAGTGTAGCAGAAAAATATTTCACAAATTGCTATTAGAAATGACCAAATTTTTATTAACTAGTTTGATTTGCAATAAGTATTGAATAATAGTACAATTAGAAGTTGATATTATAAAATAAACAACACATAGTAGGAGTTATTAGATATCCAATAATAAAATGATGTTTTATTGGTAAATGTTACCTATACAGTAATACGCCAGTCAGAAACACATTAAAACATCAGAGGATCTCCCTTCTGACTTCCTGGCATTCACAACTGGGGCACACTATTTCTTAAAAGCAGATTGTTGTATAATAATAATATGTACATATGTTAGGTTTTTGTCATATATTTTTTGTTTTAGAAAAAATATACTGTAGGATAGTTCAAAGTTTATTATGTGTTATTCATGAAACATCATGAGAGTTTCATGACTGCAGTTGTGAAACGCTGCTATAGAGTGAATCCCTTCACTTTGTTATGATGTAATAATATTTTTTTCCTTTTTATTCAGAAATTTTCTAGGTCTATAATAGTAATCTATTATGTTTCTGCTGCCTAGCAAAGTAGTACATGGGTGATTATATCATAAAATGGAAATAATGTAAAGGCTTTGTTTACTTCCACTTGAGCCACAGCAAGCTATGGCTCATACTACAAAATTATGAAAAGTAAAGATGACTTAGGCAGTGCCTAAGTGACAAGCCCAAAATGTTTTGTAACTGATTTAGTTAATACCAATACATAAAATATTTTCATAGAAAATAATGTAATCATAGTAAAATATCCAAAGTGATAGGACCAAATTCTTCTGACTTAAATGCCTCAGTTTACTTCCTAATCCATTACCAGATTGACCTAAGTAACAGCTTGGGTAGCCTTCCAAGAGTTAGTCTTTGTAAAATAAATGGGTAGATATGTAAGTACAATCAAGTACTTCCCAGTTTCCCAGAAAGGTTTACTGATTGATCTTTTATAGATGTAAATAGATCCAACCAGAAATAATTTCTAGCCTTTGCTATATATGCAGATGTATGCCATAATGTACGACAAAATGTTTGTTGTACATGTACATTTGAAAGTCTAAGATCAGTGTGCAATTGTCTTTAGTAACTTTTACTGAAATCTGCATTTCAATTTAGTTCTTTTTTTTTTAATCTTTGACCTAAACTTTTATAAGAGCTGCTAATAATTTCTAAGATTTTCCTTGTTTCTCTTTTCTACCTTCTCTTTTTTTATAACTGGTGATTATAGAAATTAGCCAGAAGATGAGATATAAGGGACTTGATAATTTAGAAACCAGATAGTCAACTCCTGAACCATATAGCTGACTGTGTATTTGAAATGATAGTCTGTCTCTTTAGTTGCTAAGTCACATGTTTGTGTTAAACTAATTAATAAACTTTAATTATTTTTTGAGACTTACAGAATCTGCACTAATTATCATAATGAAATAAGTTTTTGATATTGCTCCAGTTGGATAATTTTAGTGACCAGAACTTCTGTGGATAAAACTACTTAACCACAGCATTAATGTGTTTAGAATGGAGTTCTTCAGTGTTAATATTTGAAATGGAAATGGGTACATTGAACATTCTTAGTAATCTTTATTCCTAGAATACAATTCTCAGTGTCACCAACTCAGTTTGAATAGTCCTAGGATTTTAGGAAATAGGAAGATTAGCTAATACAGTATTTTGCTTCCATAGTGCCAGAGATTGGCTGACCCTAAGGATAAGCTAGCTAAGGTTCTTAGAATTCCTTGCATTTGAATACCAGAGGTAGATCTGAGGGTCACTATTCATATTTTACTTCTAAATGTGTGCCACAGAAGTCTCTTATTCTGAAATTCTTACTGTTTAGAACTTTAAGTTACCAAATTTAAAAGTAAAGATGCATTGTAAACTGTACCTCAAATTCGAGAAATTTTTATATTGATGTAAATAAATGTTAAAGGCAGTCCACACTAGTGCTGTGTAATGCTGCAGACCACTTCTACCAAACACTGTAAATATCAATTTAGGCAAAAGAGAAGAAGGAAAAGGCTGATTGCTGGAGTATTAAATTAAAGAAATCTTTTAAAAGTACCAAAGGGCAGGGAGATTCTCTCTCAGTCACCAGACTCCCAGGGATTTCCTTGAACCAAGAAAGTTCCTTAAAGTAATAGTGAATTGTTTTAAAATCACATGGCCTATTGACTACCATCTGAAAGCCTCTATCACTAAATTTTTTTGGTATCTGCTATTGAGAGATTGTCCACATCCTTCCTTAATGATGGGCCAGCAAGTAAATAGGACTGTCTTGGGATGCCTGGGTGGCTCAGCGGTTAAGCGTCTGCCTTCGGCTCAGGGTGTGATCCTGGAGTCCTGGGATCAAGTCCTACATCAGGTTTTCTGCGTGGAGCCTGCTTCTCCCTCTGCCTATGTCTCTGCCTCCATCTCTCTCTCTTTCTCTCTCTCTCTCTCTCATGAATAAATAAAATCTTTAAAAAAAAAAAAAAAAAAAAAAGGACTGTCTTACAGCCAACCTTGCTCCTTCCAAAGGGAGAAGGTAATACGTCATTAACCTAGAATTTGTGGTACAGCCCTGGTTAATGTTTACTGTGTCACTATCTAAAAAAGAAAAAAATACTAAGCAAATAATTAGTGCAAATAAAGTTTGATCTTTTAAAGCATTTTAGCAGTATTATACCTTAAAAAGTTGTTCTAAAAAGACCCTTTGTAGGGAAAATAACAGTTTTAAAATGTATATATAATTAGTTAAGCTGCATTTATTTAGAAATACCTAATTTTTACTTAACCCCCTTCTTATCCAAAGTAGAGATTTTATTATAGTTAGTATAAATATTACTCCTCATTTAGTCCAAAATAGTCAGCTTTTAAGTTTTGTTGGGTGTTAGTAATAAAGGGTGATGTGCATGTTTTTAGACAACATGATCTGTGATACATAGTTCTGATCCCTCTGTATAGAAAAGTACTTGACTGTCACTGTTTCTGTATTAAGCACTATATTCTTATAACATTAATTTGATGAATTTAATAGCATCCACTTTTGTATTTTCATTATAGTCATGACCTTTTTAAAGACAGCAGTGTCTTCATTTGTGCTAAGAAAGTGTGTGCCTTAAATCCTCCACTGTAGAAAAGTTTGGGGAACTGTGTCGTTTAGTAAGTTGTTTGTGAGATGGTAATGAGCCTTTGCATTTGACTTGAGAGAGAAAGACTGTAAGTGACCTCTGAGGGATTCCTTCCTCTAAAACAGGGCTTAATGTCTGAGTCTAGGGCTTCTGGAGAGGGAATCTCAATTATGCATACTATGGAGAAAGTCAAGCCATAAGGATCAGAGTCCCTTGAAATCAAATCAGTGAAAAGGTATATTCTTTTTTATATTATTTTATAAAGAAAATTTGTCTGGTACCACGAAGGGATGACAGCAGTTCCTAACCAACCTTGTATTACTAGCATTATACAAATATATTACTGTGAGGCCTAGGATATTTTGTGAGTGGTTTTTGTAACACTGGGTTGCAAGGGGCTATGCTTTTAACAATTTTCATGTAAATATCTCCATTTTTTTCTATGTTCCTTGGTTCATATTTGCTAAGAAATGACATAGAAAATAATAGTTCACTAACAACAAATATTGAACACTCACAGGGTAATACTGATTTGGGTGCTACTAGACTTATCTGAGATTTGTCAGTCTCAATTTATCCTAAGGTATAGTATTCAATCTAGTAAATATTAAAATTTATTAGTTTAATGACAGTTATATACCATTGTACCAGGAAGCCATGGTTGGATTAACTAGGTGCATTCACCAGAACTTACTTTCTTTGGCTGTGAATAAATTGGATAAAAACTTTTATTCTAATTTGTGGTTAGAAGAAACCGAGATGAGATTGAAAGTGGTATTGCTGGTACTACAAAAATATTACTAAATTGGTTAATTCTTCTGTTTACAACTGATGTTTTAAGAGAATCCTTTTATTAAATAGTCGGCATTGATGTGGTCATTAATGTGATGTAATATATGTTATTGAGAAGGAATATTAACTTCAACAATAACTTTACAACAGTACAATCATGGAGAGACCTGTGTGCCTGCAACTGGTGTTTGTTGCATTTCTGAGCCCACTTGTATTCATGAGAAACAAAAATATTATTGAATATTGTAAGCTACCAGTATTTTAACATTTTATGAAAAGTTTGGGACTTTATCAACAGAGGATATTGAAAATATATGTACTTTTACTTTAGTCAAATTATTTTTCATTGTCTGACCTCTTAGTTTTATGTATTTGAAATCTTATGAATTAGGGATATCTATATAAGCATATAGATATATAGATATTTAAAACATAATGATAATGTAATTCAGCAACATGATTCAACAATTAAATTTTCTTTTCAGGACAAGATATAGTTAAGTGCATCAAATTTATAAGTTACTTTGATGGTAAATGCTCTAAAAAAATATTTAAGCTACTTCAATTCTGTACCTCCATTTTCCCCACAGGACACACAAAATGTGATGTTATATTAACCCTCTGTGTGAATTTTGCCTTATTAAACATCGTGCCTTATTTTATTAAAAGTACGTTCTTGGAACTTGATTCTGTATTCTGGAAAAGTAACACTATTTTAACAATTGAATTTATTTTTAAAAAATCTAAAATCCTTATAATGTTGGTATTTGCCTGATTACTTGCTGTACCACAGCTTATCATTTGTTCAGTTTCTTCACTACATGAATACATACATTAGGCATGTATTAGCATTTACTCTCTTGCTAGCTACAAAGGATAAAAGATGAATTAGGTGCCTTTCTACCACAGTTCCTTCTGCATCCACAGTCTTTTTTTTTTTAATTTATTTTTTATTGGTGTTCAATTTACTAACATACAGAATAACCCCCAGTGCCCGTCACCCATTCACTCCCACCCCCCGCCCTCCTCCCCTTCTACCACCCCTAGTTCGTTTCCCAGAGTTAGCAGTCTTTACGTTCTGTCTCCCTTTCTGATATTTCCCACACATTTCTTCTCCCTTCCCTTATATTCCCTTTCACTATTATTTATATTCCCCAAATGAATGAGAACATATAATGTTTGTCCTTCTCCGACTGACTTACTTCACTCAGCATAATAGCCTCCAGTTCCATCCACGTTGAAGCAAATGGTGGGTATTTGTCATTTCTAATAGGCTGAGTAATATTCCATTGTATACATAAACCACATCTTCTTTATCCATTCATCTTTCGTTGGACACCGAGGCTCCTTCCACAGTTTGGCTATCGTGGCCATTGCTGCTATAAACATCGGGGTGCAGGTGTCCCGGCGTTTCATTGCATTTGTATCTTTGGGGTAAATCCCCAACAGTGCAATTGCTGGGTGGTAGGGCAGGTCTATTTTTAACTCTTTGAGGAACCTCCACACAGTTTTCCAGAGTGGCTGCACCAGTTCACATTCCCACCAACAGTGTATGAGGGTTCCCTTTTCTCCGCATCCTCTCCAACATTTGTTGTTTCCTGCCTTGTTAATTTTCCCCATTCTCACTGGTGTGAGGTGGTATCTCATTGTGGTTTTGATTTGTATTTCCCTGATGGCAAGTGATGCAGAGCATTTTCTCATATGCATGTTGGCCATGTCTATGTCTTCCTCTGTGAGATTTCTGTTCATGTCTTTTGCCCATTTCATGATTGGATTGTTTGTTTCTTTGGTGTTGAGTTTAATAAGTTCTTTATAGATCTTGGAAACTAGCCCTTTATGCATCCACAGTCTTAACCAGACTTCTGGATGCATGCTTTAGTAAGAAGTTAGTGAAGTCATTTTTCTAATGAAGTTCAGGTACTTAATTGATCAAACAATCTTTTTTTTTTTTTAATTATGATAGTCACAGAGAGGGGGGGCGCAGACATAGGCAGAGGCAGAAGCAGGCTCCATGCACCAGGAGCCCAACGTGGGATTCGATCCTGGGTCTCCAGGATCGCGCCCTGGGCCAAAGGCAGGCGCCAAACCACTGCGCCACCCAGGGATCCCTTGATCAAACAATCTTAACACAAAGTAGTTGAGTGCTGACTGGCCACACTAATACAACAGTATTTAGTATAGTTTTTTATTGTCATTATTTTGGTGACCCTCCTTAAAGTGCCATTTTCCTAGATTCCAAAATTTGGAAGAATTGTGGCTGGTTATGAGTTAAGCAGAATGGGTAGGAATGACACACTCTGCAAAACATAATGTTTTGAATTTGCTGAGATGGAAAAAGCTCAACACTTGCCGGATTTGTATATAGGAGGGTCTTTTGGTGAGGATAGGGTCAGAAATTGAAAGGCGCAAGAGAAAAAACATTGGGTATAACTGATCTCTTTCCTTTCTTGAGGCTAAAACTATTCCCTAACCTGCCCAGTTGGGGATGTTTTCCTTAGAACAATTGTCAGAAGAAAATTTTCTTTAATGGCTTATCTAACCGTAGATGATACCAAATAGGAAACCAGAACATTTCGGGGAATAATGAGACTTGAATGTTGTCCTATCCATCACATTAGTCACTGTCAGCTTCATGAACAATTCCATCAGTATCTCTAGAATGTTAGAGTTAGAAGAAACTTTTAAAGGTCTGAAATTGAGTCACTTGTTTGAGAAATGAAAAAATTTAAGCTCAAAGAGACTTGTCCAGGGTTCCACATGTCTGAATCTTGAATCCAAGCCTCTGGGTTCCCACTTCACTGTTATCCATAGTAGCATTCTGCTTGCTTTATTTAAAATCAGTAACAGTATTGGTACCGCATTGTAACTTGCCAACCAGCATCAAGGTGATGCTGCTGTCTGCAGTACCTCTCAAAGTATTCAGGATTTTAGATCTGGTAAGAAACTGTAAATAATAGTAAATATCTGGGTAGCTTGTTACTCTGTGCAAAGCACATTTAAGAACCCACCTTACTGGGACACCTGCGTGGCTCAGCAGTTGAGCATCTGCCTTAGGCTCAGGGAGTGATCCTGAAGTCCTGGGATCGAGTCCTACATTGGGCTCCCTGTGGGGGACCTGCTTCTTTCTCTGCCAGTGTCTCTGCCTCTCTCTATCTCTCATGAATGAATAAAATCTTAAAAAAAATAAATAAACCTACCTTATTTAATCCTCATGACACTTGAAGTAGGACTAGATTTGGTGAAGTTTATGTGGTTTCCCAACTCTGAGTTTAATAAATTGACATAGACTTGAGAAAAGGATCTAAATACCAGCTTTATCATATCAGAACTGAGCTTCTTATATTCTCTGTAAATTGAATGTAACTAACCAAAATCACAGACTTGCCCTGCAGGAGCTCTCTACCTCTGGGTGGCATTCCACAAGGCTGACCAGAACACCCTACAGATCCAAAGGTCAGGTCAAACCATAAACCCTATAGTGCTGCCCAATAGAGAAAGCTGGAACAATTATCACCAGACCTTGGCCATCTAAGCAGATGAATTAGTCTTTCTCCCACAGAGAGGAAGAAGATGCTAGAAAGCTTTCTTTTGGGCAGCTGTTCTCCATTCTGCTTGCACATTAGAATCATCATGGGTGCTTTCAGAATATGTAAGTGCGTAAGACTCCCATCTCCAGAACAACTGAAACCTGATCTCTAGAGGTGGAGTCCAGGCATCAATAGTTGTGGAAGCTCCCACGTTGTAAGTGACTCAGTTGCCCAGCAAGGGTGATAATTTTCAAGTTAAAGTTCCCTCATGGTAACTCTCAGTGGACTGGGGTTTTTAACAGATGAAGAAATGGGCCCAAAGTGATGAAGTGAGGTGCCCAAGTTCTCTTAGAACATTATGTCTCTTAGACATTTGGAATCCTAGACAAGTCTCTCTGAGCTTAAACTATTTAATAGTAACAGAGCTGGGGCTAAAATTAATTAATTTAGATTTTATTTATTCATGAGAGACACACACAGAGAGAGGCAGAGACATAGGCAGAGGGAGAAACAGGCTTCATGCATGGAGCCCGATGCAGGACTCGATCCCAGGACTCCAGGATCATGCCCCAAGCCGAAGGCAGACTCTCAGCCGCTGAGCCATGCAGGCAGGTGTCCCCATTCATTTTTTTTAATGTCTATGTATGTGTTTTAATTGAGCACCTACTTTAGACCAGGCACTGACTGCTAATCTAATGTTCTTTGCTTCTCTGTGTTAGTCACTTTCTTTTCTGATCTGAAAGTGTTTGAGGATGTAAGATGGTATATTTATGTGGATTAGTCATTGAATACAGCTTCAACTACATCAGAGTGTCTGCTGAATTGTGGAACACAAAAGTAGCAAACAGTTAAACTTTATCAGAAAAATTCATAAAAGGATGGCTTGGGCAAATATTTCAGGTTATAGCCACAAGGCAAGAGATAATCTTTCCATGGGTAAGGAAAACATTACCAAGTGTACTGGTTCTTTTGACCACAGATAAACATATGGCTAACATCCTAAGCAGCAGTGAGGAACAGGTTGACATTACCAGTAAAGATATGAAAATGTAGACATCTGCCCAGAGGAGAACACTATAGTCAATCCATAAACCTAGATTCCATGATAAGAAAGTAAGTTCAACTCAACTACACATTTATTATAAGCACTATGCATAATTTTGACTGCAGTTTCTTTTAGATCCAGCTGTGAGACCATATGATTTTACTGCTTAAATCAGAATATTAATGCACTTTGAAGACCTTTGTAAATATAAGATATTTAAATGGAAAAGTAAACTTGTTCATGATGCCATAGAAACTCACAGAAAAGAAGATATTCTTAAAATGTTGCTATGAGTATTTTATTCCTACATGTAAAGACTGGATATAAAATGTTGCTTTGGGAGTTTTAAAAGCTGAACTGAAAAAAAAAAAGCTGAACTAAATAAAGAAACATGAAATAAGTTTAACTAGGAAATTAGGCTTATGAAAAAAAGGAAATTAAGCTTATGTTACAGCTAGGAAGCTACAATTTTAGAACTTTGTCATTATTATTAATTTTAACCTCTTGTAACTTTGACAATGGTCTCTGAGGTTCTTCTAAATTTTAAATCCACAATTATCTGTGCTCAAAACCCTTCCTATTTTTGTAGCTCTCAAATATTTGTAAGTTCTTGCATCATTCCCTATACCCTTCTTAATCACCTCTGTTTAGATCTTTTCATCTTTCCTCCTAGGCCAACGCACACGCAGACAAGGGGCAGAGTTAGTAATGAGAACTTTACCCCTGAATCTGCAATTAAAATTCTACCCTTTATATAACTTAACAAGGGTTTGTTTTAGTGCATGACATGCCAATGGGCAGCTTTGAAACAATCTTTTTTATTTCTACTGAGGGCAGCATGTCATTCAGAAAAGGCATGTGTGTGATTGACTAATGGATAAGAAGGAATCAGATGGATACCAGGTGCATGTGACTTCGGCTATGGGGTAATTATAATTAATTTTTAACTCTGGCTTGATATAGGAATTTCCCTTTAGTTCTAAGTGATCCCAGAATCAAAGATGTAGCAGTGAGAGTTTAAGAAGTCATCATTGCACCACTTTATACAAGAGGACAATTCAACTATCAGAGTGAAAACGTATGTTTAAGTATGTCAGAGAAGATTTTACTTCTTTAGCAATTTTGAAGTTTAACAATTGTTGCTAGAGGAAGGATTCCCTAAGGTTCTTCTGATGTGTGCTAGCCAGATTATGGAGGCAACTTTTAAATTATTTATGTCAGCATAGAGGCACAGTGACACTAATAATAGAGTATGGAAGTGTGTGTGTGTGTGTGTGTGTGCGTGCACATGTTCACATACATGCACACATGTACATGTACACTACTCATTATATTGCCTTGTACCTTTGGCCCAAAATGTTCTTGCTTCCTTTCAGCACTTTCTCTCTGTCCTTTCTTCTAATCCAAAATTCCTCCCACCACTCTAAAAACCAGTGCACTCAGGAGTCACCCTTCCAACAGTCCCTCCCTTGTGTTTGTTCGACTGATTGGGAAGAGAAAAGTGAGAAAACAACAGGATCACAGCTCTATGCAGTTGACACATAAACCCAATAATATAAGAACTGGACATCAACCTGTGATAAGTTGAGAAAAGAGAATTCTTCACAGTGAAGTTATCAATCCTGACACTAAGAAACAGCCAGACTAGTGCAGATACAGAAGCTGATGTATCTAGGAGGAGAGAGGGACAAATGCTTCCCGACCACTCCTGGTTGAGTGTTTTCATGGATGCCCCAGTAAGGAAGGTTGGTGACTGATACCTAAACCACAGTGAAGTTATGGAATATTATTTGTAAGTTGCCACATACATGTATGTACATGTTGTTGTAAACTTATCCCCAAGAGAAGATTCACTCTTTTACATATTTTTGGTTATCTTTATGAACTCTCAGGTAATATAATCTCTTTAAGGTGCCACTAAGGAGAGGAACTTGAGTTGGGTAAAATCAAGTATTTATATTCAGATAAGCCCAAATCTTTGTACAATCCCACATACCAATACCTAGCAAACATACACATCTGCTCACCCAAGAATGGAAGTTTAATCACTGGACACAGAGACCAAAATGTGCCTGTCACTTTCACCTGACTGTGTGGCTCAGAGAGGAATGAATGACCTGCCAGGGATCCTGAAGGCAGTTGCTGGGCTTACTGTGTGATAGCATCGGAGGTTTTTTTCTCCTTTGGGAGATGCAACGCCAAAGCCATCTTTACGACAAAGGCCAAGAAATAGATCTGACATAAAGCAAATCAGGGTTTGAAGGGATCTGCTTATTACCTAGATAAGGGTCATTATTCTGTGTGTGCCCTTTAGCCCCAGATAGCTAGCATTTAATCTCTTTTCTTTATGCAACCATGCATAAAGGGCAGGTTAGGCAATCATTGGTATACTAACATCCAGAAATATGGGCTCACGGGTGCACACCTTATAAAATTAGGCAGTTAGGAAAGTAAAAAGGTCGTTATATGCAGACACTGATTTAAGGAAATCCCTTGGTACCAAGAACCAGCCTTCAAGAGATAGCCGAATCACTAAAGCTTTTTGGCACTGGTGTCTTGCTTTCCTTTCCTTTCTTTTCTTTTTGAAAAAAAAGATTTTATTTTTTTATTTATCCATGAGAGACACGGAGAGAGAGGCAGAGACATAGGCAGAGGGAGGAGCAGGCTCCCTGCGGGAGTCTGATGCAGGACTCGATACCAGGACCCAGGATAATGACCTGAGCCAAAGGAAGGTGCTCAACTACTGAGTCACCCAGGTGCCCTGCTTTCCTTCCTTTTCTTCCTCTTCATTCTCTTATTCTCCTCCCCCTCTTTTTCTTCCTCCTCTTCTTTCTCCTTCTCCACCTTCATTATAATAATGATGTGTAGGTCACAGACTTAGACATGGAAGTCAAGAGGTACTGATGCCTTCTAAGGGCTTACTAAGTAGTTGAGGACCAGAACACCAAGAAGATGGCAGTTTGAATACAGCTGCCTCCTCTCCAACTAGCAACTCCAATCTTTTGTCAAATGGCAGCTAAGACCTATGAGTATATGAATACATGTGAGGCTGGGGGCACTGTATGAGTTCTGGAGAGGACAAAGTGTGCCAGGATCCCCCACCAAGACTACAAGGCAGGCCATCATTGGAAGTGCTCAGTACAAAACAAACCAATAAATCCAGGGAAAACTTGGCTCTCTGAGATCTGTGGATCCTGAGTAAAGGTTGATTTCAGCTATACATGAATGTGTGGCCTTTTTTGGTCCCTAAAAGACAAGAAGGAACTGAATGGTGAGCTGTGTCTTCCCTGCGTCTGAGGCTGAGAGAATCCCCAAAGACCAGGGAGAAGGGTATCTCAGTACAAGTCTTATGGTCAGTTTCTCTCTACACAATGAGCTCAAAGAGAGGAAACCACGTCCAGCACGTCCACCACACCACACCTCTGCCTCTTAAGACACTCCACAGCCAGACTGAGCCCCGCTGAGTCAACAAAGGAAATAGCAATATATCCAAAAGGACTCAGTAGCAGAGAGGAAAGTCAATCAGAACAGACAAAACAAATACCAAGATGATACAAGCGCAAGAAAAAAATCCTGTGGCACTAACAAGAGACCGAGAGAGAGAGAGAGGGAGAAGGAGAGTGGAGAGAGAGAGAGAGAGAAGGAAAGAGAGAGCGGAAAGAGGGAGGGAGGAAACCAGAAGGGGAGGAAGAAAGAGAGGGAGGCAATGGGAAATGGGAGAAAAAAAGAAAAGATTTTTAAAATAATATTGTGCATAAGTGAAAGGAGAGAATGATTTCTGCTAAGATCTAGATTAGTGAGCTAGATGATCAAATGGAGAAAATATCTCAAAGCACAGAGCAAAGATAAAAAGTGACTGAAATCATGAGAGAGAAGACAAGGGATGTGAGGATAGATCCAAGAGACTCTGCAGACAATATAGGAAATCTGGATGGAGAAAAGGGCACATATGGAGGAAAGGCAATAATTAAACATATAAAAGGAGAAATTTTTCTTGGACCAAGAAATACCTGGGAAATACCTGAGTCTACAGATTGAATGGGATCTGCAAGTTCCAGGTTGAACTGATGAAAATGCACACACACACAAACACACACACCACGAACATCCTGGTAAAATTTTTGAACTCAAGGGGGAAATTTTTTTTTAGAAGCTTCCACATAGAAAGTTGCCTAATTATAAAGAAAACAGAATCAGACCTCTTCTGTGCATCACCAACAGCTAGAAATGAGTAGACAACATCTATAGACTTCTGATAGCAAAGAACTGCACCTCAAGAATTCCATGACTAGCCAAGATCTAATTCAGTGAAAGAAACTTAAAGATATGTAAGTAGACAGTAACACCCGTATTTTCCCACTAAGGAAAATACTTAAGACTGAAGCCAAACAAAAGAGTCAGGATGATAAAAAATAAATAAATAAATAAATAAATAGGAATGAAATTAACAAAACTTAGAATAAATAAGTCAATATAAAGACAGACATAGATATAGAAAAAATATATACATATATGTAGATAATCATAGGCTAGCAATGTGTAAGCTGTTAAAAACAAAGGTCAGCTTTGAATTTCCCCTGAGCAGGGGCACCTGGTGGCTCAGTGGTTGAGTGTCTGCCTTCAGCTCAGGTTGTGATGCTGGGACCCTGGGATTGAGTCCCACATTAGGCTCCTCTCAGAGAGCCTGCTTCTCCCTCTGCCTGTGTCTCTGCCTCTCTCTGTGTATCTCATGAATAAATGGAATCTTTAAAAAAAGAGAGAAAGAAAAAGAAAACCCTCCCAAGCAGACAAAACTGGGGAAATCATACAAAGGTTAATTTAGCTTATTTTGCAATAATACTAACTTGATCTGAGTCATTTCTTGCTTATGCCTCTGGAAATCATAAGCAAAGCTTGAACTGTTTGACAAGGTTAATCTGGAGTAACCACTGATCAATTACATATCATATAAGAAGATTCTAATATTATAACCAATTGCTGTGAAGCATAAACAGTCACTACATTCTCACTACATGCACTGCTTTTTAACAATACACCCCTGAGCCTCATTTTGTATTTTGGTTTAAGTGCTTCTATTTTGCAAACCATCTCTTTGGTATGTGTACAATAAACTTTACTACTATTTTTATAAATTCATTGGTTTTAATTCTGTTATTTCTCAACTTTTGATAAGTGTATAATCCAAACAAAATTAACAGTCAAAAAAGCAAAAAACTATAAGAAGTGCAAAAAGAATTTGATAAAATGCAATTATAACAGAAGAGTTAATACTTTATCTCAGAATTGGACAAATCTGGTATATAACAAATATGAGATGACATAAGAATTGAATAATATAATTAATAAAATGGAAGTAATAGCTCTGTATAGCATCTAATATCCGTCAAACAACAGAACATTTTTGGAGTACCCATAGAATATTTACAAAACCACTCATATTTGACCACAAAGAAAACTAAAGATTCTAAAAATTGCATTCTCTTAATTCAATAAAGTTGAAAATAAATAATGTAAGAGTGACTAAAAACCATATACAGAAGAAATCAAAGCAAAATTATAATGTATCTATAAAGTCAAGAAAAAGACCCAAATGTCACATGGAAACTGTACTCAGAAGAAAATATGAAGCTTAAGTATATACCTTAAGTGGGGAGGGGCAAGATGGAGGGAGAGGAGGGTCCCCAAGTCACCTGTCCCCACCAAATTACCTAGAAAACCTTCAAATCATCCTGAAAATCTACGAATGCGGCCTGAGACTTAAAGAGAGACCAGCTGGAATGCTACAGTGAGAAGAGTTCGTGCTTCTATCAAGGTAGGAAGATGGGGAAAAAGAAATAAAGAAACAAAAGGCATCCAAGGGGGAGGGGCCCGCGAGGAGCCGGGCTGAGGCCGGGGCGAGTGTCCCCAGGACAGGAGAGCCCCGTCCCGGAGGAGCAGGAGCTTCACCAACCTTCCCGGGGGAAAGGGGCTCCAGGGAGGTGGAGCAGGACCCAGGAGGGAGGGGATGCCCTCGGGCTCCCTGGGACAGTAACAGAGGAACTGCGCCCCGGGAGAGTGCGCCGAGCTCCCTAAGGGCTGCAGCGCGCACGGGGGACCCGGAGCAGCTCGGAGGGGCTCGGGGGCAGCTCCGCGGAGGGGGCTGCGGGGCGGGAGCAGCTCGGGGGGGCTCGGGGGCGGCTCCGCGGAGGGGGCTGCGGGGCGGGAGCGGCTCGGGGGGCTCGGGCGGCGGCTCCGCAGAGGGGGCTGAGGGGCGGGAGCAGCTCGGGGGGCTCGGGCGGCGGCTCCGCGGAGGGGGCTGCGCGGCTCCGGGAGCGCGAATCCAACAGCGCAGGCCCGGGAGCACAAGGCACCGGGACACAGCCCAGGATCCGGCCTCCCCCCGGGACAGGCAGAGGCCGGGAGAGCCCAGGACCGCAAGGATGCTCCTGCCCCAAGCTGAGCAGATCAGCGGCCCCGCCCCAGAGCCTCCAGGCCCTGCAGACGGAGAGCTCTGTAGTTCCTGTGGGGGCTGACTCCAGGGCTCCAGAGCTGGCCCCGCCACTGCAGTTGTTCCTCCTGGGGCCTCACGGGGTAAACAACCCCCATTGAGCCCTGCACCAGGCAGGGGGCAGAGCAGCTCCCCCAAGTGCTAACACCTAAAAATCAGCACAACAGGCCCCTCCCCCCAGAAGACTAGCTAGACGGACAAGTTCCAGAGGAAGTCAAGGGACTTAAAGTATACAGAATCAGAAGACAGTCCCCCGTGGTTTTTGTTGTTGTTGTTGTTGTTTGTTATGTTTTGTTTTGTTTTTTTGTTAGTTTTTTGTTTTTTGGCTTTTTGATTTGTTTCCTTCCCCCACCCTTTTTTCCCTTTCTTTCTTTCTCTTTTTCTTCTTTTTTTTTCTTTTTTTCTTCCTTTTTTCTTTTTTCTTTTTCTCTTTTCTTTCCTTCTTTCTCTCCTCTCTTTTTCTCCTTTTCCCAATACAACTAGCTTTTGGCCACTCTGCACTGAGCAAAATGACTAGAAGGAAAACCTCACCTCAAAAGAAAGAATCAGAAACAGTCCTCTCTCCCACAGAGTTACAAAATCTGGATTACAATTCAATGTCAGAAAGCCAATTCAGAGGCACTATTATACAGCTACTGCTGGCTCTAGAAAAAAGCATAAAGGACTCAAGAGACTTCATGACTGCAGAATTTAGAGCTAATCAGGCAGAAATTAAAAATCAATTGAATGAGATGCAATCCAAACTAGAAGTCCTAACGACGAGGGTTAACAAGGTGGAAGAACGAGTGAGTGATATAGAAGACAAGTTGATGGCAAAGAGGGAAACTGAGGAAAAAAGAGACAAACAATTAAAAGACCATGAAGATAGATTAAGGGAAATAAACGACAGCCTGAGGAAGAAAAACCTACGTTTAATTGGGGTTCCCGAGGGCGCCGAAAGGGACAGAGGGCCAGAATATGTATTTGAACAAATCCTAGCTGAAAACTTTCCTAATCTGGGAAGGGAAACAGGCATTCAGATCCAGGAAATAGAGAGATTCCCCCCCCAAAATCAATAAAAACCGTTCAACACCTCAACATTTAATAGTGAAGCTTGCAAATTCCAAAGAGAAGATCCTTAAAGCAGAAAGAGACAAGAAATCCCTGAATTTTATGGGGAGGAGTATTAGGGTAACAGCAGACCTCTCCACAGAGACCTGGCAGGCCAGAAAGGGCTGGCAGGATATATTCAGGGTCCTAAATGAGAAGAACATGCAACCAAGAAAGAATACTTTATCCAGCAAGGCTCTCATTCAAAATGGAAGGAGAGATAAAGAGCTTCCAAGACAGGCAGGAACTGAAAGAATATGTGACCTCCAAACCAGCTCTGCAAGAAATTTTAAGGGGGACTCTTAAAATTCCCCTTTAAGAAGAAGTTCAGTGGAACAATCCACAAAAACAAGAACTGAATAGATATCATGGTGACACTAAACTCATATCTCTCAATAGTAACTCTGAACGTGAACAGGCTTAATGACCCCATCAAAAGGCGCAGGGTGTCAGACTGGATAAAAAAGCAGGACCCATCTATTTGCTGTCTACAAGAGACTCATTTTAGACAGAAGGGCACCTACAGCCTGAAAATAAAAGGTTGCAGAACCATTTACCATTCGAATGGTCCTCAAAAGAAAGCAGGGGTAGCCATTCTTATATCAGATAAACTAAAATTTACCCCGAAGACTGTAGTGAGAGATGAAGAGGGACACTATATCATACTTAAAGGATCTATCCAACAAGAGGACTTAACAATCCTCAATATATATGCCCCGAATGCGGGAGCTGCAAAATATATAAATCAATTAATAACCAAAGTGAAGAAATACTTAGATAATAATACACTTCTACTTGGTGACTTCAATCTAGCTCTTTCTACCCTCAATAGGTCTTCTAAGCACAACATCTCCAAAGAAATGAGAGCTTTAAATGATACACTGGACCAGATGGATTTCACAGATATCTACAGAACTTTACATCCAAACTCAACTGAATACACATTCTTCTCAAGTGCACATGGAACTTTCTCCAGAATAGACCACATACTGGGTCACAAATCGGGTCTGAACCGATACCAAAAGATTGGGATCGTCCCCTGCATATTCTCAGACCATAATGCCTTGAAATTAGAACTAAATCACAACAAGAAGTTTGGAAGGACCTCAAACACGTGGAGGTCAAGGACCATCCTGCTAAAAGATGAAAGGGTCAACCAGGAAATTAAGGAAGAATTAAAAAGATTCATGGAAACTAATGAGAATGAAGATACAACCGTTCAAAATCTTTGGGATGCAGCAAAAGCAGTCCTAAGGGGGAAATACATCACAATACAAGCATCCATTCAAAAACTGGAAAGAACTCAAATACAAAAGCTAACCTTACACATAAAGGAGCTAGAGAAAAAACAGCAAATAGATCCTACACCCAGGAGAAGAAGAGAGTTAATAAAGATTCGAGCAGAACTCAACGAAATCGAGACCAGAAGAACTGTGGAACAGATCAACAGAACCAGGAGTTGGTTCTTTGAAAGAATTAATAAGATAGATAAACCATTAGCCAGCCTTATTAAAAAGAAGAGAGAGAAGACTCAAATTGATAAAATCATGAATGAGAAAGGAGAGATCACTACCAACACCAAGGAAATACAAACGATTTTAAAAACATATTATGAACAGCTATATGCCAATAAATTAGGCAATCTAGAAGAAATGGACGCATTCCTGGAAAGCCACAAACTACCAAAACTGGAACAGGAAGAAATAGAAAACCTGAACAGGCCAATAACTAGGGAGGAAATTGAAGCAGTCATAAAAAACCTCCCAAGACACAAAAGTCCAGGGCCAGATGGCTTCCCAGGGGAATTCTATCAAACGTTTAAAGAAGAAACCATACCTATTCTCCTAAAGCTGTTTGGAAAGATAGAAAGAGATGGAGTACTTCCAAATTTGTTCTATGAGGCCAGCATCACCTTAATTCTAAAACCAGACAAAGACCCCACCAAAAAGGAGAATTACAGACCAATATCCCTGATGAACATGGATGCAAAAATTCTCAACAAGATACTAGCCAATAGCATCCAACAATACATTAAGAAAATTATTCACCATGACCAAGTAGGATTTATCCCCGGGACACAAGGCTGGTTCAACACCCGTAAAACAATCAATGTGATTCATCATATCAGCAAGAGAAAAACCAAGAACCGTATTATCCTCTCATTAGATGCAGAGAAAGCATTTGACAAAATACAGCATCCATTCCTGATCAAAACTCTTCAGAGTGTAGGGATAGAGGGAACATTCCTCAACATCTTAAAAGCCATCTACGAAAAGCCCACAGCAAATATCATTGTCAATGGGGAAGCACTGGGAGCCTTTCCCCTAAGATCAGGAACAAGACAGGGATGTCCACTCTCACCACTGCTATTCAACATAGTACTGGAAGTCCTAGCCTCAGCAATCAGACAACAAAAAGACATTCAAGGCATTCAAATTGGCAAAGAAGAAATCAAACTCTTCCTCTTCACCGATGACATGATACTCTACATAGAAAACCCAAAAGTCTCCACCCCAAGATTGCTAGAACTCATACAGCAATTTGGTAGCGTGGCAGGATACAAAATCAATGCCCAGAAATCAATGGCATTTCTATACACTAACAATGAGACTGAAGAAAGAGAAATTAAGGAGTCAATCCCATTTACAATTGCACCCAAAAGCATAAGATACCTAGGAATAAACCTAACCAAAGAGGTAAAGGATCTATACCCTAAAAACTATAGAACACTTCTGAAAGAAATTGAGGAAGACACAAAGAGATGGAAAAATATTCCATGCTCATGGATTGGAAGAATTAATATTGTGAAAATGTCAATGTTACTCACGGCAATATACACGTTTAATGCAATCCCTATCAAAATACCATGGACTTTCTTCAGAGAGTTAGAACAAATTATTTTAAGATTTGTGTGGAATCAGAAAAGACCCCGAATAGCCAGGGGAATTTTAAAAAAGAAAACCATATCTGGGGGCATCACAATGCCAGATTTCAGGTTGTACTACAAAGCTGTGGTCATCAAGACAGTGTGGTACTGGCACAAAAACAGACACATAGATCAGTGGAACAGAATAGAGAACCCAGAAGTGGACCCTCAACTTTATGGTCAACTAATATTTGATAAAGGAGGAAAGACTATCCATTGGAAGAAAGACAGTCTCTTCAATAAGTGATGCTGGGAAAATTGGACAGCCACGTGCAGAAGAATGAAACTAGACCACTCTCTTGCACCATACACAAAGATACACTCAAAATGGATGAAAGATCTAAATGTGAGACAAGATTCCATCAAAATCCTAGAGAAGAACACAGGCAACACCCTTTTTTAACTTGGTCACAGTAACTTCTTGCAAGATACATCCACGAAGGCAAAAGAAACAAAAGCAAAAATGAACTATTGGGACTTCATCAAGATAAGAAGCTTTTGCACAGCAAAGGATACAGTCAACAAAACTAAAAGACAACCTACAGAATGGGAGAAGATATTTGCAAATGACATATCAGATAAAGGGCTAGTTTCCAAGATCTATAAAGAACTTAATTAAACTCAACACCAAAGAAACAAACAATCCAATCATGAAATGGGCAAAAGACATGAAGAAAAATCTCACAGAGGAAGACATAGACATGGCCAACATGCACATGAGAAAATGCTCTGCATCACTTGCCATCAAGGAAATACAAATCAAAACCACAATGAGATACCACCTCACACCAGTGAGAATGGGGAAAATTAACAAGGCAGGAAACAACAAATGTTGGAGAGGATGCGGAGAAAAGGGAACCCTCATACACTGTTGGTGGGAATGTGAACTGGTGCAGCCACTCTGGAAAACTGTGTGGAGGTTCCTCAAAGAGTTAAAAATAGACCTGCCCTACCACCCAGCAATTGCACTGTTGGGGATTTACCCCAAAGATACAAATGCAATGAAACGCCGGGACACCTGCACCCCGATGTTTATAGCAGCAATGGCCACGATAGCCAAACTGTGGAAGGAGCCTCGGTGTCCAACGAAAGATGAATGGATAAAGAAGATGTGGTTTATGTATACAATGGAATATTACTCAGCCATTAGAAATGACAAATACCCACCATTTGCTTCAACGTGGATGGAACTGGAGGCTATTATGCTGAGTGAAGTAAGTCAATCGGAGAAGGACAAACATTGTATGTTCTCATTCATTTGGGGAATATAAATAATAGTGAAAGGGAATATAAGGGAAGGGAGAAGAAATGTGTGGGAAATATCAGAAAGGGAGACAGAACATAAAGACTCCTAACTCTGGGAAACGAACTAGGGGTGGTAGAAGGGGAGGAGGGTGGAGGGTGTGAGTGAATGGGTGACGGGCACTGGGTGTTATTCTGTATGTTGGTAAATTGAACACCAATAAAAAATAAATTAAAAAAAAAGAAAAAAAGTATATACCTTAAATGTTGTCATTATTAAAAAAATATCAAAAATAAAGTTCTCTTTTAAGATTAGAAAAACAAGAGCAATAAAGTAAACTAGAAGAAATTAGGAAGAAGGAATGAATCAAGATTAGAACTAAAATGAAAGTAATAGAAAAGAAGTAGAAAGTACAAATAAGGTGCACCTGGGTGGTTTAGTCAGTTAAGCATCTGCCTTGGGCTCTGGTCATGGTCCTGGGGTCCTGGGATGGAGCCCTACTCAGTGGGGAGCCTGCTTCTCCCTCTTCCATTCCCCTGCTTGTGCTTTCTCTTTCTATCAAATAAATAAATAAAATCCTAAAAAAGAGAGAGAGAGAGAGAAAGTACAAATAAGTATAAAAGTCCTCCTCTGCACTGACCTGATTAAGAAAAAAATAAACAAAAAGTAGATAAAATTATGAATTCTGTAGAAAATGACAAATAGAAGAGAAATTAAAAGTATAGTAAGAGAAACTTATGGCAACAACTGGAAACCTAAGGAAAATAGGTGATTTCGTAGTAAAAATACAGATTACCAAAATGGATCCTGAAATGAAAATATAAACAGACCATCTAGCACAGAAATACTTAAAATCATACTTAAAAACCTTACAATGGAATGAATCACTAAATTCTATTCCTCAAACTAATACTGCACTATATGTTAACTAACTTGAATTTAAATAAAATATTGAAAGAATAAAAAAGAAAAATTGGGGGAAAAAATCCAAACATTGCATTGGAAAAGACCCCAGGATTACATAAGTTCAGAACTAAGTGTTAGTTGGCCTTTAGAAATCATGATATTATTTTAAATGGTTAAAGCCCAGAGAAAAAGAAAATGGGACCATATTTATTTTAAGAGAAAAAAAAATGAGACTCTTTTCAGCAAAACTTGACATTGTTGGCATATTTCATCTAATCTGTCAATGATTGTAAAATTCACATTATTTTGTGTACCACTAAAAAATACTTTCTTAGCACTTACAGTTTGTATTTTAAATTTATGGAAAGCAGTGGCTTAGTCTTATTTTAAAAAAATTATCTTCTATCATTCTTGTGCATTCATTAAAAAAGAAGAAGCCAGGGCATTTGGGTGGCTCAGTGGTTGAGCATCTATCTGCCTTCAGCTCAGATCAGATCGTGATCCCAGGGTCCTGGGATCGAGTCCCACATCAGGCTCCCAGCAGGGAGCGTGTTTCTCCCTCTGCCTGTGTCTGCTTCTCTCTCTGAGACTCTCATGAATAAATGAATAAAATCATTTTTTAACAAAAAGAAAAAGCCATATTTCATACTCATACTCAAGCTCTTTGAATCATTTTCAGTTCAGATCTCCTGGTATCTGTTTTTTTTCCATACAATATTGTCCTCCATACCATCAAAAGTAATAGCAATGCTACCTTTCCCAAAAGGAGGTCCATTATTGTGTCTGGGTTTGGCTGTGTTTTTTTTTTTTTTCTTTCCAAATGTGGACATTCCCTTGGTGTTCACAAATTTAATGCCATAGCTGTCTTACTCTTGCTTCAGGTGTCAGTGGAAGGTTTCAGACAAGTTCACACAGGCATAGGTGCAGGCAATGACAGCTGTGACTTAGGCCTGGCTGCCAGCAATTGTCAGCCACATCCTTATTTCCAAGATACTAAAATACAAAAAATATATATATCTCACCAACTCAGTGAAGAAGAGTAGTACAAAACCAGAAAACTACACACTACACACTAAGCTCACATATGGAATACAGGTGGAAACATTCTAGATAAGGTATTAGCAACCAGAACCCTGCACTGTCTCAAAAGAACAATGACTCAACACTAGACCCTCAATTCTGAGCAGCAGTTGGGTAATTAACAGGAAGAGAAACTGAGCGAATATAGTCAAGCCATGACTAGCACAGTGCTGGTATCACATTTTTAGAAAAACAGTACTTGACCATAAGTACAATCTTAGTTCAGTCGTTTAGCATCTGTGTAACTCAGACCGTACGTGGGTCTCAGCATCCTCAAGTAAAGGAGAACATGCATGCCCAGGGTCCTTTTAAGCTCTGATGTCCTGGGCGCCCATGGGTCTAGGACACTGTATCATCCACCAGGAATCCATCCCGGGTTTTGTGTGGAGCTCTATGCAAGTCAAACCCTTGGTTACTCAGGTAGAAAACTGGTCACACTGCCCAATAAATCCTCGTGCTCTTTAATTTCACACAACAGTGCAGAGTCTAATCACAACTCGGATGGAAATAAAAAATTACCGGGCTCCCCTCCCCAACTTATTCCAGACAAACATGCATGTCCTGGCTCCTCTCTGAACCCCCCATAAAAGCCTCCATAGGCCTGTGCTTCAGGGAGAGTCACAAGACAAACAAAGCATTGCATTTGCTTTTACTGCCACCTCAGAGCTCTGTCACACATTCACTCTCTCCTCCTGCAGCTCGCTCTCCTCCTCTTGATACTTCATTCCTTTAAAATTCCTTACTTTTCATTGTGGAAAAATGGACATAACTTATAACTTGCCATTTTAATCATTTTTAAATGTACAGTTCAGTAACATTAAATTAAATAAACATTCACCTTGTTATACAACCTATTTACTAATTATTCATTAAAAACATAACCATATGCCCTTAGTAACAAATTCAAATAGCACCTAAAAGTATCAAATGAAAAATGAGAGTCTCCCAGTCATTCATTTCAAAAGAAATCACTCTTAAGTTTCTTTTGGATCCTTCCAGAAACATTTTTAATTTATATGTCTATATATATATATATATATATATATAAATATTTTTAAAGTATTTACTATATATAGTATTTATTAAAGTATTTATATATGTATATATTAAATATACATACTATACATAAATACATATATATGTATATAGTAAATACTTTAAAATATTTATACAAGCAATTTCTTATTTTTAGAGATTTGAGCACATTGTGCTGCCCCTTGCTTTCTTCACTTAACAAAATAATCTTGGAGCTGTTTCTGTGTCAACTCATACAGCTCTACCTCAATCTCGTTGTTTTAAATATAAGATTAGAAGACAACTGATTTAGCCAGTATCCTATTGATAGTATTATGTTGTTTCTAGTTTTTTGTTGCTGTTGTTTTTCTCATTACTGTTGGTTTTGCTATTACAAATAATGCTGCAATAACCATCCTTGTATATATAGCTTGTCATATATTAGCTGCTATATCTGTCATCTTCATTCCTAACTGTGGAACTGCAGGATCAAAGGGGATAAGCATGTAACTGGTTTATTTTAAAGCCTCTCTTCTTGATACGGTATAAACAAGAAGTAGCTTTGTTCTACCAATCTTCACTTTTAACTATGTTACACTGAATACATGTCAGGCTCTTAAGGGTATCTTGAGAAGATTCCATAACTTTCCAGTCCATTTAAAACTTCAAAGCTGATTCAAAGCTCTCCCCTTCCCTTGAGAGACTTGGGGAGCTCCTTCAATGATAGAAATGGAATGGAGGCTGGGGGAAAAGGTAAACACTTCTTGACTTTAAACATATCGTTGGGTGTCCTGCTTTCTCTGACCTACCCAAGCAGATGGTTGATGTGATCTGTGTGGCAGCCATCAAAATTTTGATTTCTTTGAAGGGGTCTGGTGAGGCCTCCCTTTCTGTTGCACACTTCCCCTGACATAATAGATGATCTGGCTGAATTGTCAGCCTTCTATTCATTCTCCATCTTAGCTTCTAACACTGGAGCACTGGGGTCCTTCATTCTACAGCTGTTGCTCCCTTAATGGGTAATCTTCTTGGATGGGGTACTGGCAAGATAATTCAAGCACAGTTACTTTCTAAGGGTCCTCCCAATCCATAGGACAGCCAAATGTCCTTGCCACACCAGATCATGAAAAGCCGGCAGCTATATACATTCTCTAACATTTTTTCCCATATTAGGTAGACACAGAGGAAGACAGACTTGTATATGCCTAAGCAGACTTCCATTAGGGAATGAAATGTCTATATCTCTTTCTTGCCAGTGTTCCTAATTTCTATTAATGATTCTCTTGGCATACCCATTCACTTGGATTCAGGGAAGAGAAAGCACCATTCTTCCCTCACCCAAAGAAGGGTAAAATCTCTCACCATGATCACTGTAGTCTTTTTTCACAAGACCACCACTTCCTTTCTTCCATTCCTCCTCACTTTTCTTAAATTGACTCAGAATGTTGCTGGGGGGTTGGTGGTGGTGGTGGTAGTGCCAGTTTCCCTTCCTTCCAGAAGCCCTACAGAGGTACTTGACCCCATCTCAAGGTGATCAGTTGATGGTTCTCTTGAAAATGTATACATGTCTAGTTTTCTTACCTAATGTCTTATGGTGTCAGCTTTGAGTTTTAACTGCAATTTAGAAACAGATGAAGCCCCTCTCAATTGCTTGTTGCATGCATTTAGCTGCTTAAAAATTACTCTCCAAAAAGTAATGCCATCAACAGCATATGGGAATGCCTGGTTTGCCCAAGCCCTCTCTAACTCTCCCTTAACATTTTTTAAGACTAAACTTTCCAACAGAACCAAACCTCTCAGCTTTTTTTGGTCTTCTACAAAAGGAGGAAGAAAAAGAAACCAGATTAAAAAGGCAGAACACCAATCCTTTTACTATCATGTATTTCCTGTGTAGATATTGGACTAATTTTTTAAAAGATTTATTTATCTCTATATTTGAGGGAGAAAGCGCTGCAGACTTCAGAGCAGACTCTGAATCGAGCATGGAGCCTGACATGGGACTCAATCCCACAACCCTAAAATCACGACCTGAGCCAAAACCAAGAGTCAAATGTTTAAACAACTGTGCCACACAGGTGTTTCAATGTTGTACTATTTTGTGTGGATTTGCTTGACCTCTAATAATTAGCTACAGAATAATGTCTTGGTTCTGCCAGCCTGAAAGCAGGTACTACCAGAAACCAGTGTACCTGTTGTGAATACAGGGCCTGAAGGCAGAGGAGAAACCATCAGTCCTTGAGGCCAATATTAACATACTTAGGAAGAGACTCCAAGTGAAGTATATAATAAAAAAAAATTGGCTGTCCTTTGTTCCCAAGTCCTGGGAGGTAATATCTAAATCCTTAGAATTTTTGGAGTGATACAAGAGTCTTTGTGGTCAGCCCCTCAGACCATACCTGATAGTTAATATTGACAAGGTGATTGACAGTGGGCCCCTATATTGTTCATGCTAATGAAATGACTCAAGATGGAGACTAGTTATGCCAGAAAGATCAGCCATGTGATTAGACAGTTGGGGTCTTAAGGGATCTGATAACAGTTCAACCTCCACGAAGAGGAGGGATCTGGAGATTGAGTTCAGCTCCATGGATGATAATTCAATCACGCCTATATAATGAAATCCCAATAAAAACTCTAGACACAAAAGCTCAGGTAAGTTTTCCTCTGCTTTGTGTATTGTCACACATTTATGAGCAATGTGTCTTTGAAGATAATGGAAGTTTTGCTCTTCAGACCCTCCTGACCTGCCTAACTCCTTCCTTTGGCTGATTTTGTTCTGTATCCTTTTGCTATAATAAAACTGTAATTGTAAGTACAGCATTTTCTTGAATTCTCTGTCTACCTAAAAATATTATCAAACCTGAGAGGACAGTGGAACCCCTAAATTTGCAGTCAGCAGGTGAGAATTTGGCTTGGGAACCCCCGAACTTGCAGCCAGTATCTAAAGTAAAGGCAATCTTGTGGACACCTGTGCCCCTAGCCCATGGAGTTCGGCTTAACTCTGGGTAGTTGGTGTCAGAACTCCTTATAGGGAGACAGAATCTCTAGGCAAAAGTTTGAACGATGAAGTCCAGTCACCCTTACTCTTGTGGAGAATCTTTTTCCATGACACAAAGAGTTAAGAAAATTAGAGGTGCCAGGGTGGCTCAGTCGGTTAAGCATCTGTCTTTCGATCAGGTCATAATCCCAGGGTCCTGCTCAGTAGGGAGTCTGCTTCTTCCTCTGCCCCTCCCCCTACTTGTGCTCTCTCTTGTCTCTCTCTCAAATAAATAAACAAAATTCTTTTTTTCAAAGATTTTACTTGTTTATTCATGAGAGACACAGAGAGAGAGCGGTAAGAGACATAGGCAGAGGGAGAAGCAGTCTCCCTGGAGGGAGCCTGATGTGGGACTTAATCCCAGGACCCTGGGATCACAACCTGAGCCGAAGGCAGACACTGAACCACTGAGCCACCCAGGTGCCCCAACAAAATCTTTTTTTTTAAAAGAATTAAGAGAATTAATTTCCATCAGTTCTTCTGCTCATTATTGAAGAATCAAACAGCCCTGGGGCTTAGCAAATAGATTGCGCACCTGCAATGTCCTATCCTCTTTGCTCCAAAGACTTGACTCAATGGACTACTTCTATAAGCCAAAGGAAAAGAACAGTAGGTTCATCAGGGACGATAAGTTATTCAACTTTGTGTTCCTCACTGAGAACATACAACAGTTCTTCCCTATTATAGTTATTCAAAATAATAGTAGTAATAATAATAATAATAATTTAATAAAACTCAGGAAGGTCCACATATGGTAGCCAAAGGGCTTGAGAATCATCCAGCTTATGGGTTAAAAAAGAATAGACCACACCAAAACAATGAAGACTGAAAGGAGATGTGATAAAAGTTTATGAAACAATGAAGGGTGTGGATGAGGTAACCAGAGAGTGCTTACTCTGTTAAATTTCATAGTATTTAAATCTTGAAGCAGGAAAATTTAATACAAGAAATAAACATAATGAGTAATAGACTAAGAAAATCAATTACTCAGAGAAATCGTGCAATTTGAAAATATCAAAAGGGTTTAGAGGAAACTCAAGAAGGACCAACCAAAATAGATTATTTCCTAAGAAAAAATAAAAATTTAGAAGATTTATCATAACTTTTTGGGGTCATGGAGCAGAGCCAAGCATTCCCATGATATGTGCTTAGGATTCACTCCAAAAGTAGATCCCTCATCTGAGGGGATAATGGAGATGACTCAGTCTTATCTCCCAAAGGGAGGGGACCCATTACCTCAGATCCTGGCTTAGCCTGCTTAGAATTTTCTAGGGCTCATTCAGTTGCCCAGTCATGCTGAACTCTCTGTCCTGCCCTCAAATGTTGGTTTATATACCCCCAAAAAAATCATTTCAGTCCTCCCTGCTGAGTCCCTGACAAACTTTCATTTCAATTAGCATTCTCACATACTCTGGTGGGAAGGTATACTGGACAAATTTTGGCAATTTGTCATTATTTACTGAGGAATCCAGCTCCAGGCCAAAATCCTATGTACGATATTCCCAATTATAGGAAATTACAAGACTTTGCCTGGTTGGTCTCATGAGGAGAAGCTGCCCTCCCCACACCAGACTTGCACTGCCAAAGCACTACAATTTTCTGCTGAGAGTTGCAGTTGAAGACTCAGCCCTCCTTCTCTCCACCCCAACCAGCCATGCTCATGCCCAAGTCTATATTCCTAAATCAAATGCCTCCATTTAGAGCCCTCTTTATTGGGCTTGGCTGAGATACTGTCCTTCACTTTGACTCAGTACCTTTCCATTACTGCCTCTTCCCTTTCTCTCCTTCCCCCTGGCCCAAAGGTCCATAAAGAGGTGGGAGCCTTCTGTTCAGGTCTTCTTGACAGTGAGATGATTCCTCTCACGTGTACTGCATTCACCTGAAAAGTTTTTAAAATATGTACATTAACAAGCTAAATGCCAAACAATAATGATTATGCAAATAAATGTTGGTGCATCTATCAGATATAATACTACGTACATGTTAAAAATGATAATAGAAATATATGAAAATGTGCTTATTGTTCAAAACAGCATATACTCTGTGTTTGTATAAATGTAAAAAAAGTATGCAGTCAGAATAATTACCAATGGTCATTTCCATTACATTCCCAATAGTTACCTCTGGATGGTGAGGTTATCACATGGTTGACTTCCTTGCCTATCTGTATTTTCTAATCTAGGACAACAATATATCATTTCTTTAATAAGAAAAACAATAAAAATTATTATTCTTAATATGCATACTCCTTGAATGAACAATTCTAAATCAAGGAATTCATCTAAAGAATATAATTTTAAGTGTGCAAGCAAAGATGTAGCTAAGTAATATTTATTGAAAGTTGTGTAGAATAGTGAAAATCTAGAAACAACTCAATTTATAGTGCTAGGAGATTAGGAAAATGAATATTAGTACACTCATAGGTTATAATATGAGGCAGTTAAATATTTAATGAAAAGAAGTTTGTAATATATAATATTACGGTGTACTTCCATATCTTTTGATCCAGTAAATTCCATTTCTAGGAAATACTAGCACAAAGAAACAAGTATAAATATCTTGATTGTGTCAGTGCCCTGAAAAATTAGAAGCTACACAAATTTTATAAATGGAAAATGCTAAAACAAATAATGGTACCTTCGTGTAATGAGCTGTTAAAGAAACTGTTAACAAGAATGAAATGAAATCCTATGACCTAACATGAAAATCATTATGATATATTCTTAAGTGAAGACATATCTATCTGGAGGTATTATAAAGTACATTCTAAATTTATATTTCTATATTACTTCAATAGCTTTACAACAAACATCTGTAAGTTTTATAGCAGAAAAAATGTAAAAACATATTTAATCTAATAAATTATATGTGTATGTGAAAGTATCATATGGACAGCAAAAAGTCTGAGAGAATATCAAAATGTTAGCAGCAGTTATTTCTGGGTGATGTGCTTAGGGCTGATTTTTATTTTGCTATTCTTGCTATTCAATATTTTTTGAGATTTTTACAATAGATATGTGACTTTATAATTAAAAAGTTAAAATTACTTTAAATTTTAGGACTTTCATTTTCGTTCTTAATGGTCCCAAATGCCCTGCCCAGGGCTTGCCTACAAGCCATTGCCTCGTGGAAATGCAGTGCCTCACAAACAGAGGCAGCATAGTTAAAGACAAAGAAGCCCATTCACAAAGAACACATATTTTATGATTCCATTCATAAGGAATCCCAGAATAGTAAAATCTATATATAAAGTAGATTAGTGGTTGCTTAGGGCTGAAGGGTGATGGGGAGGGGAAATAAGGACTAGGAGGTGATAGCTAAAGGGTGTGAGGGTTCTTCCATTTTTTTACTGAAATATTTTCTTGTATGTTTTATGTCACTTATGTTAGTGAATATATGCTACAGTGGTTTAAGAGAATTTTAGATTTCCAGAAAGCTTGGCAACTGTCAGAGCCATGCTGCTTCATTATTCCCATTTTCTAAATAAGGAAACGTGCTGGAGAACAAGTAGTGTGTTGATTACACGGCTCACAACTAGAGGCAAGAAGCCTGTCTGTCACCCCAACCTATGCTCTCTCTGCACGTAACCTTTCATTGAAGGTTGAAGATGGGTTAGAAATCCTTTCCTCTAGAGGGCTTTATGATGTCCCCCCTTATAAAAAAAAATGTGGCAAAATATACAAAACAAAATTTACCACTTTAACCTTTTGTTGTTGTTGTTTAAAGAGAGAGTGTGTGAGAGGTGTAACTGGGTGGAAAGGGAGAGGGGCAGAAGAAAGAGAGAGAACCTTAGACTCTGTGCTGAGCTTGGAGTCTGATGCAGGGTTCAGTCCCTTGATCCTGAGATCATGACCCCAGCTGAAAACAAGAGTCAGTTGTTTAACTGACTGAGTCACTCAGGCACCCCTCACTTTAAGCATTTTTAAGTTATACAGTTCTGTAGCATTCAGCACACTCACATTTTTGTGCAACCATCACCACCATCCCTCTCTCAAAACTTCTTCGTCTTCCCCAATTGAAACTCAATGTGCAGCCACTCTGGAAAACTGTGTGGAGGTTCCTCAAACAGTTAAAAATATACCTGCCCTACGACCCAGCAATTGCACTGTTGGGGATTTACCCCAAAGATACAAATGCAATGAAACGCCGGGACACCTGCACCCCGATGTTTCTAGCAGCAATGGCCACTATAGCCAAACTGTGGAAGGAGCCTCGGTGTCCAACGAAAGATGAATGGATAAAGAAGATGTGGTTTATGTATACAATGGAATATTACTCAGCTATTAGAAATGACAAATACCCACCATTTGCTTCAACGTGGATGGAACTGGAGGGTATTATGCTGAGTGAAGTAAGTCAGTCGGAGAAGGACAAACATTATATGTTCTCATTCATTTGGGGAATATAAATAATAGTGAAAGGGAAAATAAGGGAAGGGAGAAGAAATGTGTGGGAAATATCAGAAAGGGAGACAGAACGTAAAGACTGCTAACTCTGGGAAACGAACTAGGGGTGGTAGAAGGGGAGGAGGGCGGGGGGTGGGAGTGAATGGGTGACGGGCACTGGGTGTTATTCTGTATGTTAGTAAATTGAACACCAATAAAAAAAAATAATTAAAAAAAAAAAAAAAAAAAAAAAAGAAACTCAATGCCCATTCAACAATAACTCTTCGTTCTTCTTCCGTCTTCCCCACAACCCCTGGCAACTACCATTCTACCTCTATGAATCTGACTGCTCCAGGTCCACCATATAAGTGGAATCATATCATATTTATCATTTTGTAACTGGCTTATTCACTTAGCGTGATGTCTTCAAGGTTCATCCATTTTGTATCAAGAGTCAAACTGTCATCCTTTAATAAGGCTGATTAATATTCTATTGTTTGTATACACCATATTTTGTTTATCTATTCCTGGTGATGGACAACACTTGAGTTCCTTTTACCTGCTGTGAGTAATGCTGCTATGAACATAAGTATACAAGTATCTGTTCAAGCCCCTGATTTCAATGCTTTTGGGCAGAAGCAAAGAACTGGAATCATATGGTAATTCCACATTTCATTCTCACCAGATGGAGTTTCTTTCCAAGATAATAGAATTACCTTAAAATTGGTGATAGTTGCTCATATCTGTGAATATACCAAAAATTACTGAATTGTAAACGTTCAATGGGTGAATTGTGTGTTATTTGAATAAATTAACATACCTGTTCTTTTTTATTTTTTAAAAAAGATTTTATCTATTTATTCATGAGAGACACAGAGAGAGAGAGAGGCAGACACACAGGCAGAGGGAGAAGCAGGCTCCATGCAGGGAGCCCAATGTGGGACTTGATTCCCGGTCTCCAGGATCACGCCCTGGACTGAAGGTGGCGCTAAACCACTGAGCCACTGGGGCTGCCCACCTGTTCTTTTTTAAAGCAAAAAAGATACTTGCTTAAGAGTGCTAAGGCTGAGCCCGTCTCAACTTTCATCCCCAAAAAGGGCTGGACAACCAGCAAGCTTCCCAACCTCAAAGGACTGGCAGTTTACGTCAACTGTGTTGGATCTGGAAATCTAGTTTCGGGGAGTCTGGTGCTTATTAAAACTCTCCCTCTGGCTGCGTGGGGCCACAGTGCATTAAACATTGGGTGACTAAAGTGGGTTGGAGAATGTCCTTTTTATTAATTTAATTATTCTTAATACAATGTTTACTTTTGTTTCCCACAGGTGTTCCCCTCTATATCTTGTTCCTGCCTGTCCCATGGAACTCATTGTCTAACAAGTGAGGCCTAGGAAACAGGTTCCCTGCTAAGACTCATAATGGCAACACTTTCCATTGGCCTCCCATCACCCCAGCAAGCACCAACAAAAGATGTCTCTTACCTTTTAAATGCTGGTTGGGGGTTGAAAAGTTAACCTACGAGTCATTTAGGTACATGACTGTAACATGAAAAAAAACCTTTTACAATAATCTACTAATTACTGTGACTCAGTCCCTCTGGTTTATACAAGACCAGTATCCACACATGTAAGGACCAGAAATCTTCCCACTCACTTTATAGGAAGTTGTTTAATTTGTGTTCCTGAGACAGTTCTTACCCATTGTGTTACTAGAATTCCTCTGCTGTTCTTGGTCAAAGATGATACTGCTGCTGTTTTTACTTCTTAGGATGGATTTCTCAAGTTGGCATCATCTTTTTTTTAGGTATCCTTCTAGTGTTCATATGAATATTCACTTTATCTCTCTGAATTTCTTTCTTCATTTTTAAAATAAAAAGCTTGGGCAGCCTGGGTGGCTCAGCGGTTTAGTGCTGCCTTCAGTCCAGGGCCTGATCCTGGAGACCTGGGATCAAGTCCCACGTCAGGCTCCTTGCATGGAGCCTGCTTCTCCCTCTACCTCTGTCTCTGCCTCTCTCTCTCTCTCTCTCTCTCTCTCTCTCTGTATATCTCTCATGAATAAACAAAATCTTTTAAAAAATGAATAAATAAAAATAAAATAAAAAGCTTTACTAGTTTTGATATTCTGTGATTATATACCAAGTAAATTATAGAGGAAAGTATTTTTTAAGATTTATTTATTTATTTTAGAGGGAGAGGGAGGGAGGGAATGTACAGAGGCAGAGGCAGAGGGAGAGAGAAACTCAAGTAGACTCCATGCTGAACACAGAGCCCAACACAGGGCTCAATCTCAGGACCTGAGATCATGACTTGAGCTGAAACCAAGAGTGGGACACTTAACTGACTGTGCCACCCAGGTGCCCCTAGAGGAAAGTATTTATTTGAGGGACATTTTTCTTCTCTTAAGTTCTTTAGCCTCTATTGGGACCCTTTTTTTCCTACCGAGGGTCACAGACACTTAACCATTAGGCTCTATTGGTCGGCCTGAGTTTTTTATGGCATGTAGATTAAAGATCACAGCCTAGATTAGAAGCCAAAATAAGCTTCAGACTCCTTCTTCCCAAATTAAACTTAACCACTTAAGCATAAGTAAAACTTGTATAACCATAGGCTATCTACAGAAATAAGGTCTGCTTTAACTAGTCTACCGTACAAAGAAATGAAGAATGCATATCTCCTATGGGCAGCATCATCCCAAAAGAAAGCCAAGCAAGGACTAGGCCATATGAATGCAATCTTTTTTTAAAACAATAATCATACAAACCATTCTACCTCCACCAAGAGACAACAGGTGAGAAGTGAAAGTAAGAAGGACTGCAGCCTTCTCCCTAACACTTCCAAGAAAGCAGAAGGACTATGTTTTGGGCCAAGGTAAGAAAACATGGAAAGGAAGAGGTTGGTATCTCTTACTCTTGATAAATATTTGTTGAAAAAATAATAACAGAAGAATAAATGCCATTCTGACAACAATCCATTGTTAGAATGTAGCATTCACAAACTACCCACAGCCTTCCAGGTATAAGCGCAAGGTGGAGCCAGCCTTTGGAGGCCAATTGAGGCCAGGCAGGGAGGATCTCAAGAACGTGAGCTGGGCGCTGAGTCTCAATGGCTGATGCTACTAGTTGATTAAAAAGGATAAGGCCTGGGGATTCTAGTGACTTCCACGTCAATTTCAAGGTGAAAATTCTGGAGCCTTATTTTAAGTTCCAGATGAAGCAAATGAAAGGAGAGTTAAGACAAGGAACCAGGAAAGTGAAGAAAGGAGGTTACCTTTTTCATGAGAAGGATTAGCATGGGTGACAGGAAAAAGGGATCTTTAGGTCTTTACCTAGAGTTCTACTGCTAATTCCAGTTCATTGACTCAATGTTCTGGGTTTCAGCTAATAAATGAGGGAGTCTATAGCACGAATAATGGCTCTGCCTTTCCCAAAACACACCTGCCAGTCCACTGCAGGGGTGTCCTTCCTTCTGATCTACCTTGAATTCCCTCACTCCAATTAAGTAGAGTCATTAATGTCACAAAAAATTCTAGCAGAAATTTAATTTTCAGAAAGTTTCCATTAAAACATGCATGGATGTGTTCTCTAGCCCTCTTCAAGGTACCTGCAGTAATACCTCAATTTATAATTCAGCTGTATGCCTAAGTAATTCTAGGTAATGAGATATCCCACAAGTTACCCAGAGTCATCTTAAGATTCAAATTTAAAAATTCCCCTAAATCTTGTGAACCGGAAGTTCACTTTAATTCAACATTCATTGGTGGAAGAAGAAAAGTATTAAATATGATAAAATTATTCAATAAAAAGCAACATCAATTATTCTGAACATGGAAAGTATTAAGCCATTTCTGTTAAAATCAGTCATGATACAAGAAATTTCCCATCGTTGTTCATCATTGTTTTGTAGTTCCTGGAAAATGTGATAAGATGAGAAAACAATGTTAAATTATTACAAATACTGTGATGATATTTAATTACTTGTTTTTGATATGATTGTTTATCTAGAATTTTCAAAAGACTATTAAAAAACACAGTGGAGTTAAAATACAGTTGGGTAAGATGAGTAGACATCAAATAAATTTTAAACCTAATTCTTTTCTCTACAAAGGTCAACTAAGTAGGGGAAATATTCCTCTCAAAATAGTGACAAAACTATAAAATATTTAGTAATAAGTTAACTAGAATGGAGGAAACACTTCCATGATAGTAGTAAAGGACCTCCAAAAATCCACACCTTTATAAAACAACAAGAACACTAACAAAAAATTATCAAAATCAACTTTTTCATAACTTTGGAAGCTAATCAAAAGCCTACAACAATCTGAAGAATATTTATTCAAATAAAATGGCTGAATCTTGATAAGAACAACAAACTTTCTGGCATTTTAACTTGCCCTAGTCCTATTTGCCTCACTATAGTTCTGCAGTAGACTGAAAAACCAACAGCCTTACAACTATAGTAGCTGTGGAAAGCAGCAGACTAGCAAGCACTGGAGGAAGCATAATGCAGTTGGAACTCTCCCAAAAGCACCATCCAAACAAACTGTCATTATGTGACCATCTGGTAGCTCCCAGAAAAAGCCTCATTCATAAGGCTTATCTTTATCTGACCTGACTCAGACCTTGATCACTGAGAGAATCTTTAACCCCAGGGTGTTTGTCAAAAACAATCAGTGACAATTTTTTAACATTACAGCCACTTGACACAGCAATACGAGTTGGGGAAAACAAGAGGCCAGCCAAAAAAACTAAAATGAAAAATCTGAAGAATGAGATGCTTGTAGGGGGGATTTGAAAAGTTTGGACATGTCTCTAGAGATGCAGAAGGCCAAATATATATGAAGCTGTGTGCATACCCATAAAAGACCTGAGAAGACCCTACTCTTTCACCTCTGGATGACTTGGAGGCTCTGAAAAGCAGGAAGTGAAGGCTAAATCAGAGTTGTAAACTGCTGGAGCATTAAAGTCTTGCCACACACACACACATGCAGTTCTATGCACAGGATGGAAAACTTATTGTTTCAAAGTAGTTAAGGATATCTATGTTCAATCATTAGCTAACTACTAAGCTAACTGAGCAGAAACCTCAGTAGCAACACAAGCCTAAGAACACAGACTTTACAAAATAAGTCCAAGAAAGTCACTAAACAAGCAAACAACTGCTATAGCTACAACAACAAAATAACAAAAAATAAACAACAAACCTTGAAGTTGGTGAAGGAAACCAGATTTGCAGAGTTGTCACAGTATACAGTTTAAATTGCCCTATTTTCAACAAAAAAAAAATATAAGACACACAAAGAAATAAAGTATGACCCATACACAGGGGGATAAAAAGCACTCAATAAAAGCTGTCCCAGATTTTGAACTCACTAGACAAAGGTTTCAAGTCAGCTATCATAAATATGTTCAAAGAATAAAAGGAAATTATATGTAAAGAATTGAAAGAAAGAATGAGAATAAGGGTCTCATAAAATAGAGAATATGAACAAAGAAATTATAAAAAAGAACCAAGTAAGAAGTTCCAGAATTGAAAATTATAATAATTCAAATAACATATTCACTAGAGAAGCTTAACAAATTTAACAGGTAGAAGAATCTGCAAACTTGAAAATAGATCAATTGAGATAATCCAGTCTGAAAAACAAAAAGAAGGAGAAAAAAATGAACAAAGCTTCAAAGACTTTGTGTGACACCATCAAGTGTACCAACATAAGCATAATGGGAATCTCAGAAGAAGAAGACAGGGAAAGGGCAAAAACAATATTTGAAGAAATAATAGCTTAAAACTTCCCAAATTTGGGGTGCCTGGGTGGCTCAGCAGTTGAGGGTCTGCCTTTGGCTCAGGGTGCGATCCTGGAGTTCTGGGATCGAGTCCCATGTCAGGATTCCTTCATGGAGCCTGCTTCTCCCTCTGCCTATGTCTCTGCCTTTCTCTCTCTCTCTCTCTCTGTCTCTCATGAATAAATAAAATCTTAAAAAAAAAACTTCCCAAATTTGATGAAAAGCATTAATCTACACATTCAAGAAGCTCAACACACTCCAAGTACAACACACATGAAGCAATCCATACTCAAACATACAGTCAAACTGTGGAAAAGTGGAGATTCTTAAAAGCAAAAAGAGAAAAAAAAAAGGTTCTTCAAATACAAGGAATCAACAAGATTAACAGATGACTTTTCACCAGAAACTACAGATGTTAGAAGGCAGTGGGATGACACATTCAAAGTCCTGAAAGGAAAAACTGTCAACCAAGAATTTTGTATCTAGTAATCATGTCCTTCAAAAGTGAAGGAGAAATTCAGTCATTCCAAGAAAACAAACCCAAAGATTTTGTGGTTTGCAGATCTGCCCCACAAATAATGTTAAAGGGAGTCATGAAGGCTAAAATAAAAGGATACTAGACAGTAACCAGAATCCACATGAAGAAATAAAGAGCACTGATAAACTTCATAGGTAAATGTATAAAACAGTATAAACATAGCTCTTTTAAAAACATTTGTAACTCTTTGAAGGACATATAGCAGTTATTAATTATAAAATACAATTAATATATACAATTAATCATAAAATACAAATAATATTTGTGTGAAAACAATAGCACCAAGGAGAGAGGAGGGAATGGAGCTGTACTGGAGCAAAATTTTGTATGCTATGAAAATTAAATTGGTATTACTCCAAATAGATTATTTTAAATTCAGATGTTAATTACAATGCTCAGAGTAACCACTAAGAAAATAATTAAATATATAAAATTGAAAGCAACAGGGTAGATCTGAGGATTTTAGTGCCTGGAATTAAGGACAATCATTTTAAAACAATGCCAACCAAAAACTCAAAATACAAATTCCTGCAACAGGGAGTCCATTTGTTCTAGTGTGGGTTATGACCACTATTATGGTCAAAAGAGTGGGGTTCCAAGATTGGAAGACCTCCAAATTGCATGGGAAGGACAGGAGGAAGCATTTTCCCAAAGGAGTGAATTTTGGCAGAAAAAAATAAATGATAACCACTAAATGTGTTAACACTTTGTTAATAACAATTTTGATTATCAAAATAGTCTATTTAATGTGACTCTGCCAGATAATAATATACAGAAAATTTGTACTATAATATAAACACAATGGAGAAAAGTGGATTAATTGTGACTAAATATGGCATTAAGGAGTAGGATGAAATGTCAAATTCTAGAATAAATTATGAGACACTGAAATAGAAGATTGGTTTCCTAAGAAGTTGCAAAATCTGGTCTAGTTTCCTAAGCCATGTATTGTCTCTAATCATGAGGCACGTGAAATTAACTTGATTTCAACTTGAATAAGTTGTAGTTGATTTTTAGAATTCCAAACAAAGTTAAAAGATAATAAAGAGAATGCAGAAAGTACTTGCAACACATACAACATATTAAAGAGTTACTATCTTTAATGTGTAAGAAATTCTTACACTTTGAAAAGAAAAAGGCCAGTAACTCAAAAAGAAAAATGAGCTAAGTATATGAATAAGCAATTACAGAACAGAAAATCCAAAGCGGGAAAAATAGCTTCACTAGTCAGAACTACAAACTACCTTTATTCACTTGATAAAATGGCTAAAGTGCTACAGAGCAAATCATTACAGCCTTTTAAAAGGCAAACTGCTAACATTTTAAATGGACCAATCTCCTACCTAGGAATTAATCCCTCAGAAATTAAAGTACCAAAGCATTTGGAGACACATATAAGGGGGTTTATTGAAACATTGATGGCAGTGGCAATTTTTTAAAAAAAGAATTTGCCATGAACAGAGGAACTTGTGAATATATTGTGGTATATCTAAAACATTATGCCTCTAAAGTAAATGGATTAAAGCAATACGAGTTGAATTGAAAGGATTTTAAGACTTCTTTCATGGGATGCCTGGGTGGCTCAGTGGTTGAGTGTCTGCCTTTGGCTCAGGTCATGATCCTGGGGTCCTGGGATCAATTTCAAGACCAGGCTCCCTGCGGGAAGCCTGCTTCTCCCTCTACCTATGTCTCTGCCTCTGTCTCTGTCTCTCATGAATAAATAAATAAATGTTTTTTTAAAATCATTTATTATTTCATGAGAAAAGAAGCAGAGAAGTATGTATACACACTATGATATCTCATTTCATAAAATAAAGACAAAAGCTACTATATATATTACTCTCTCTATATATATATGTATGAAGTTATTTATGTTCACAGGTTAACTTTTTAAACAGTTGAGAGAGGGGGAGAGTCAGATCAGAAAAGATTAGAAAACAGTGTGTCTGGAAGAAAACACAGCATGCCTAAAATGTTTCCACATAGGCACATATAGAAGATGGACATGTACATAATAAGATGCACAAATACAGTGGTAATTTCAGGGTGTGGGAGTTTGTCCTTCCTTATGCTTTTATGGACTTGAACTTTTACAATAAGCACAAAGTTTATATACAACCAAAGAATAGTTATTTATTTTAAAATGTGTGTGTGGCCAATTGCCATGGGGGATGAAGACGAGTCAGGAAATATACCTTGCCTTGCAGGCCCTGACTGTGAGGAGACAAGAAGACACAACCATTTGTAACATACAGCTGAACTTAGTGCTGCAACAGAAACACAGAGAGCTGGGAGAGACATTAATTCATCTCACAGCTGACTGGAAACAACTGGGAGATCTTCATTAAAGTAGAAGGCATTTGAGTTGGATCTGGAAGGCTTGGGAGAAACTCAACAGGAAAATATGGGGATAAAGGAAAATCCAGAATGGGGGGGGGGGGGCGGTCAGAGAAATAAAGAGGGGCATGAAAAACCCAGAGGGCATTCAAAGGATAGCAATGACCCAGTTTAGTATAACTGGAACACGGGTGTTAAGTGGACAGAAGGTAGGAAGCTGGTTTGCAATTGTGAGAGTAGTTTAGAATTTATTCCAATTGCAGAGGGAAGTTACTGCAAGTTTGGGTGTTGGGCTTGGGGGGATGGGTAAAGGTAAGAGGAATGTTTTATCAGGAGAGCTAAGACGTTCTCAGGTCTGTGTTGGGAGTGAGGAGAGACAGGAGGCAAGAAAACCAGTTAGGAAACTATTAAAATGATTCAACCCAAGGTAATAAAAGTCTAACAAGAGCACCAACGTGGGAATGTACAGGAGGGAAAAGATTCCAGAAACAGACCTGAGGTAAATAGGGCAGGCCTTGGTGGAAGATGGAAAACTTTCTGTGCCTGGCAAGGGAGGGGTTGGGAATACTTCAATCTGAGAAAGAGAATGCTGGAATTGGATGTGGGAACCACAGTCAAAGATTCCAGTATCTTGCAAAATGTAGAGGGAACTGTGAGAATGATGACCTAAAAGCAGGGAGAAATTCTGAGGTAAAATAAAAGCTGCACAGAGATCAGAAAGACAAATCCTCGACACAGAACTACAGAGCCAAAGATCTAGGTCTGCTCTCTCAAGTTGGCTGTCCTAAGGAAAAGATGAACCCCAAAGCCTTAACCAGAGTGACACCCAAGGTGGAGGATCAGATGGGTCCTCCTCAGGTTCTTCCTGTTCCAAATGAAAGCATCGGAGGCACAGAATGAGCGCTCTGGAGAGTCCTGCAAAACAATCTCAGACATAATTCTTGCTCTTGGGCAATCCGGTTTTTTGCTTAACTGCTTTTAGATAACCCTTGGCTCTCCAGTTTTCCTCTTATTTTCCCTCGTAGAACCCTCCCCGTGAAAAGAATTCTTCTGAGTAACTTCGTGTATGAGACATCTAAGAATGTCACTAGGGTCCTGCTGGGGAGGGAGCGGCCCCAGCTGGCTTTCCTCCCTTCCCCCCTGGCCAGCCGAGGGTTTCCTCAAGGCACTCCTAAAACAGGTGGCATTTCCCAACCAGCATAAATACGTCTGAGATTTCAAAACAGAATAAATGGAAATATGAAAAGTCTAAACGGATTCCAGAGACCCTTTCCAGATCTCCCACCCTATGACTCCCTCAGGGTGTCTTAGACGCAGAGGCTCATCTTTGAATGAATGGACATCTGGTTTGTGGTTTCCTTCTGGCATTCCTGGGGGAAGTAACGCCCTCCTCTTTCTGATTATTAAATAAGTACGAACCCAGGGCGCCTGGGTGGCTCAGCGCTTGAGCCTCTGCCTTCGGCTCAGGTCGTGACCCCGGGGTCCTGGGATCGAGTCCCACATTGGGCTCCCCACAGGGAGCCTGCTTCTCCCTCTGCCCCTCTCTCTGTGTCTCTCAGGAATAAATAGATAAAATCTTAAAAAAAAAAAAAAAAAAAAATTAGGGCAGCCGGGGTGGCTCATTGGTTTAGCGCCACCTTCAGCCCAGGGCATGAGCCTGGAGACCCGGGATCCAGTCCCGCGTCGGGCTCCCTGCATGGAGCCTGCTTCTCCCTCTGCCTGTCTCTGCACTCCCCGCCCCCTCTCGGTGTGTGTCTCTCATGAATAAATAGGTAAAATCTTAACTTTAGCCGCGGTAAAGAATTTGGGAAACCTAGAGAGCATAAAACAAGAACACTACTTGGAGACCGCACCGCGGGAACCGAAGAGAGCCCTGCGTGGAACCGTCTGAGCCCCGCTCCCCGCGCGCCGGCCCGGGGCGGCCGAGGGTCTCCTCCGACGCGGCGGCCGAGGCAGGGCTGAGGCGGCGCCAGGCCCGGGGCTCGGGGGCGGCGGCGCGTGGGGTCCGCGGGCCCGCGCGCCCTCGCCCCGGGCCCGACCTCGCCGCCAGCGCGGGGGCCGGCGCGCCACGCGGGGCGGCGCCAGGGGAGGGGCGGGAGGCGCGGCCCCGGCAGCGCCCCGGGCCGGAGGGCGGCGAGCGCCCCGCGCGGACCGCAGAGGCCGGCGCCGCAGCCCCGCCGCCCCGCCGCCTCCACGCCCGGCCCCCCGGCGCGGCCATGGGCGCGCCCCCACCCCCAGGCCCGGCGGACCCGAGAGAGCCCCGCGCGGCGCGGGCGGAGACGCGGTGAGGTGAGCACGCGCCCTCGAGGATCCCGAGCGCGGGATTCGGCGGGAGCCCTCCGTGGACGCGACGTAGCCGCGGAACGTCAGACGCTGACAGGGAAGGGCACGGTCCGCTGCGGTCCGCGGGCGACTCTCCGGCACCTGAGGCGAGCCCCGGGAGGCTCCCCGCGCGCGCCGGCGGCGGCCTCCTGAGGGGAGGGGGGCGGGGGCTGCGGCCGCGGCGGCGGTGCCCAGTGAGCGGCTGCCTGCGGACGGCCGGGGAGCCCACAGCCGGGGTCTCCCTCCACAGCCTGGTCACCGGCCCCGCAGGGGCGCGGGGGGCGGGAGGGCGCGCCCCGAAGTGTCGCCCCAGGCAGCCGGCCCTGCTCCGGGCAGAGAGAGGCCCTGCAGCACCCCTGCGAGCGCCCGTCTCTAACTCACCTGGAGGCCGCGTGTTAGGACCCGGCGTTGGCCCGGGGGCCGACCTGAGCCTACTGGGGCCCCCGCAGATGATGCGCCTCGTTTTGAAACCCGAGTTCTGGTCGCGTTTCAGAAGAGAAATCATCAGGTGCTGACTCTCCCCTTTGTCGGCTGTCTAGGAACGAGCTTGCGTGAACAGCAGGCAAATTGCATCCTAGCCTTTCATGAAACGTCTTTCATTTTATTTTATTTTATTTTATTTTATTTTATTTTATTTTATTTTATTTTATTTATTTTATTTATTTTATTTATTTTATTTTATTTTATTTATTTTATTTTATTTATTTTATTTTATTATCTTTTACCTCTTTATTTTTTTATTTTTTTATTGGAGTTCAATTATGAAACGTCTTTCTTGATATACAGTCCTTTAAACCAGGATCTAGGGGATAACATTGAATTATTGCATCCCCTAGATAAAAGCGAAAAGTTTTTTTTGTTGTTGTTTTTTGTTTTTGTTTTTGTTTTTGTTTTTTTTTGAGTAGGGGTTAAAAGCTGGAAAGACTGTTGAGTAGTTGTCTTAGGCAGCAAGGCCTGCAAAGGGAAATTAATGGTTCTCCCTCAATGGGGGCATTCCGCACAGAAGGCCTTCCTGCAGGCGAGGTAGTAGTAGCAAGTCAGTTTGAGCCTGGAGAATAAAATGCGTTGGGCAGGCTTTACTTGAGTTAGGGATCTGTGAGCATGGGGTGGGGGGGCTGGTGGTGGTGGTGGAGGGTGCTCTCTGGTCTCCGTTTTAGCAGCCTAATTCCACTTTTGGGCCACCATTGTCTCTGGAGTGCTCCTTGCATTTCCCTTTCTCTTCTACCGCCAGCTTTTAGCTTCTCCCTCTTGCTCAATAAGTCTAGAGTTGAGCCTGGTCAGAGGCAGAGTTATGGTAGCCTGGGGATAGACAGCATCAAGGCCAGTGAAAGCAGAATTGTGGCCTAGGAGGATCTGAGGGGTGAATGGGATGAAGCCACAGACTTTCAGCCTAGAAGGCTCTCCAAAGAGTGGGAAAATAAGGATTGAGGGAAGGAGATTCTCTGGGGGAGGACAATAGGTGCTTACAACTTGTTTCCTCCTGAGGATGTTAATATTCCCTTTTTTTGTTGTTTGAACACAAGGGCATTTCCAGATGGGGTTGAGGAGTGTGCCCTCCCACCGCACAAATGCACATTTTACTGCACTCCCTTGTAGGTTTCCAGAGAGTAATTAATTGGGGGCAGGGGGAGAGAGAAGAAAGAAGCCCCAAGACTTGCCAGAGAGACAATGGAACATGGGCTGGCTGGGGCAGAGAAGTTGGATCTGAAAGTTGGAATGTTCCACATTTAGTTAAAAATCAGAATCTTTATTTGGCAGAGAAGTGTTGAGGATTATAACATTCATATTTAATTGCTGATTAATTTTGCCCAATAAAGGACACAAATCCCTCTCTTTTCATCTCCAATGATTTATTATGAAAAAATTTCTGACACAAGAAGAGTTACCTGCCTTACTTTTTATGAATTTGTAACCATCTTGATACATATACTTGTTAGTGAAAATCAGAGTCTGAAATCCAGAAACATGTGATCTGGCCCCAGACAGAGCTGGAATCAGAAGGCAGTTAAGAAACAGATGTGTAGGGACATCTGGGTGGTTCAGCGGTTGAGAGTCTGCCTTCGGCTCAGGTCATGATCCTGGGGTTCTGGGATCGAGTCCCATGTCGGGTTTCCAGCATGGAGCCTGCCTCTCCCTCTGCTCATGTCTTTGCCCATCTCTCTCTCTCTCATGAATGAATGAATGAATGAATGAATGAATAAATAAATAAATAAATAAATAAATATAAATAAAACCTTAAAAAAAAAAGAAATAGATGTGTGGGGGCACTTGGATGGCACAGCTGGTTAAGTGTCCCACTCTTGGTTTTGGCTCAGGTCATGATCTCAGGGTTGTGAGATTGAGCCCACGTTGGGCTCCCCTGCTCAGCAGGGAATCTGCTTGAGATTCTCTCTCCCTGTATCTCTGCCTCTCCCTGCTTGTGCTCTCTCTCTCTCTAAAATAAATAAATAGAATCTTTTTTAAAAGAAAGAAATAGATGTGTGAAGGATGTTAAGATTTTGAAGGACACAAAATCTGGATCTTATTCTGACTTTTCCCTAAGAATAGGGCAGCTCCCTTACTTTCCTCCTTTTACCCATTATTAAAACATCAGTTAGATTGTTACTCCTCTGCTTACACTCTCTAATGGTTCCATTCACGTTTTGAATAAAATCCATCTCTCTTCCAGGGTTTACCAAAGCCTGATGCAATCTGACCTGTTTGACCTCATATTTTGTCACTCTTCCCCTCTCTTGTTCTTCCTTCTCCCTGAGCACTCTTCCTTCAGATACTTGCACTGTTTTTGTCCTCAACTCATTCAGGTCTCTTTTCAGATGTGACCTCCTTGATCAGGGCTTCCCTGACCACCTGATCCAAAACAGGCCTTTGTCAGTCCCTGTCCTCTGACCTTGCCTTATTTCTTCATTGCTTTATCATTACCTGGCATTTTATAGTATAGCTGTTTCTTTGTTAATTGCCCAATATCCCCCCACTCAAATGTTAGCTCCATAAGGACCAGAAATTTTTTTGTTGTCTTCATGGCTATGTTCCTGTTTGGCATATTATAAGCAATTAATACATAATTGTTGAATTAATTAGGCAATTAAATGACACAAACAAGGCATTAACTCCCATAAAGGTTGTAGAATTCTTGGTAAAATACTAGAAGTTCCTTTTAGGTAATTCGAGTCAATCAATATTTTATAGGTAAATGATGATCCTGGAGATCAGTGGCCTCTTGTATCCTCACAGTGCTTCTAAGCTAAATCCTTGCTAGAAGCTCAGCCAGTTTTGACAAACTCACATTCTGAACAAGGGACAAAAAATTTCAATCCCAGAAATTTCCCTCATGCCCCTCTCTGGTCATCTGCACCATCCAGAAGCAAATTTTGTTATGATCCATGTTATCATAGATCTGTTTTTGCATTCTTGAACACCCATGGAAGTGCATTCACACTGATGTACTTTTGCATTTAGCTTCTTTTTGCTCAACGTGATGTCTGAGATTCATCTGTGTTGTTGAATATATTGGTCATTTCTTTTTATTTCAAATAATATTTCATCATGACTATCTACCTACCATATGCTTATCTATTCTCTTACTGATGGGCGCTTGGGGTATTTCCAATTTGGGACTTTTTAAAATAAAGCTGCCATAAATATTCTTACAGGATCTGCTTCATCTTGAGTCCTGTGTACTTTATTTGAAAATCTTTGTGCCACCTGTGCTGAGAGAAGTGTGGCAAGCTTACTGGGGCTGTGACTGATGTTGCAGTGAGTGCCTTCTCTAGACAGCTCCACTGGGCACTGGCTTACCTCCCACTCCAGAGAGAGAACATTTGGAAAATGAATGTCCATGCAAATTGGGGAGACCTCAGGAACATTTTCAGTGTTTTTCGATCCTTATATGGGACTCTATAAAATGCCTGCTGCCATTGCTCTTATGTTCCCTTCCTCCTCTCAGCTCCCTACCCCCATACAAGTTGACTCTAATCAGCCACTCAACATTATGCTATCAGGGAGTTTAAATATTTATGAGCAAGAGTCTTATTCAGAGCCTGATAAAATATTTATGTGTTTCCATGGGGCATTGGTTTCCATCTAGACTTCTCAAGGTGTTTTTCTGAGGCACTTGTCATAATCATGAGATATTCAGACAGAGATAGATGATATAGCCAGAGAATAGCTGGTTATTGAACCCCACCTTGCAGCATACCCTGCTTTGCAGAGGTGGGGGAGGATGAACACACAGAAAAAAAATGGGCATTAGTGATGTCTGGATCAAGAGAAAGACAGTGTGTGTTGTTGAAAATGGATTGAAAAAAGAAGGGCCTGCTAATATAGCACTGCTAAAGATGTGAATCCAGAGGTGATTGTGGCAAAGAACCTGTTAGAATGAGGAAGAATTAATGAAGGTGAGATGCATTCATTCCAGATAGAAGCATGAAGGAACCAGCCTGTAAAAGACATAGTCTGTTTGACACTGATGTAGACACGGCTCATATATGACAACTATTCTGAATGCTATAATTATCACAACTTATGAAACTATGGGGAAGGTATGGAGGCTAGCCAGGGTTTCCAGGTGGAGAGCAAAGAACTAGCTATTTCAGGAGGGATTGTTATTTTCCTCCAAGGAAGAAGTGTCTTTTGAGTAGAGTTCTGGAGGAGGTGTGGTGCTTTGACTGGCAGCTGTAGTTGGAAGAACGTTCCCTGAAAGACAGTAACTTGAGCCAGTATTCGGTATTCGAGTCCGGGCCAAAGTGCTGGTGCAGTTTGAGTGAGGTGAAGAGGTGGAGAGGGTCAGGGCAGGGCAGGTTTTCAGTAAGAGATAAAGCAGGAGAACTATAGGCCCGCTTGTCAAGAACACGAGAGTATGGACTTTAATCTGTTTGTTGTAGGGAACCATGTAACTTTTGACCAGAGACTGGGTCAAAATTTGAGCAATTCCTGGGAGATGCATCCAACCCAGGCAAGACTCTGAGGTCTGTTTATGTCCAAGGTGCTTCCAGATTATTTTCCTATGTCCAGTCCAGTCTAGAGACTGTGCAGTCTAATCTAGAGGAAGCAAATGAGAGAGAGGGAAGATTCATTCAATATACTCCTAGGATTGACCAGAAATAGGTCTCACCAGCTATCTTCTTTCCCCATATAACATACTCAGAATGTGCCAAGTCAAACTGAATTCATAGGCTGTATGTATGCTTATCCTCTGCTCTTCTCCATGGCCACCTTGCCTCTTAGGGAGAATTGAGAGGGTCTAAGTATGCCTTTAATACCTGAACCCAAATCTGGGTCAGTGTACTTCAGATGTGGGTTGCCAGGCAACAGAGGATTAAGCAGTGAGGCTGTCAGACCATCGCTGCAGACTGCAAGCCTGCTTTGACCAGGCTACCAGGCAGTGACCAGAGAGGCGACTGGCAGTAGAAGGTGGAAGTCATGCAGATTGATAACCTATAGGTAGAGCTGCCTGGCCCCCTTCACCTGTATTCTCCCTTCATATTGTAAGTTTCTATTCAAAAGTTTCCCCAAGATGTTTACTTTTTAGCTCATAATGAAAATAGGGAGGGAGATAGTGAAGGGTGTTAAGCCTATCAGCATCTGTACTTTATGATGTTTGTAATAAGGAAGAGATCATTGTAGAAATAGTGGCTCTGAGGAATTCAGTTTTCAGTGCTGCAATGGGGAGCTTTGCATAGATATAGATTAACAGAACGTTCTGGATTTCTGATGGAAAGAAGTGATTTCTTGGTATGAGGACAAGGAAGAGCACAGGAGGGCCTCTTAGAGAAACTTCAAGATTCTGTCCAGAGCTTTGTTGGTTGAAATTGCTCTCTTACTGCCATGGATACCTGTTCCAGAGTGACAATCGGAATACCCAGGAAAGAGTTCTCTGGGCTTTCCAACTGCCATGTGTCTATGCTGCAGTGTCACACTGTCTTGGCACTGCCAGCTATCCATCCTGAGTCTCCAAGGGTAACTGGGGAGACCTGAAGAGAAAAGACAGAAGTGGATGTCTTAACTAGGGAAATGGTAAGGGCCTGAAGATATGGTCTGGACTGGCAGTGTGGTAAGGGTCTAAAGTAATGGTCGAGCAAGACTCCAGACCAACAAGGTTCTTCTTGCCTCTAATCTGATATATTTCTGGTTTTCTGCATGAAGTGGAGTCTTCCAAAGGCCATATCAGCTGGAGTATTTACTCTGAACATGTGAACAGAATGCATGCTTAATTGAGTGTCTTTTCCAAATTTTGATGATTCTCTGATTGTCCCCAGGCTGGTGATGGCTGTCTGCTTTTTTATGCTGTTAGGATAAACCCAGAAGATCCAATAAAGAGGGAGCAGAAAAAGTAATATCAGGAGACAGGGAAGGGAAGAGGAATAGTGGCCTGCTGGGATCCTAGGTACCCAATTACCTGCAAGTGAAAAGTGGGAATGAAAGAAGATCAAATAACTACCCAAGGGGATCTTTACATGCAAATGTTGCTGATTTCCGAGGCAGCCATAAGGAGAAAAGCAGGCCTGAGACACAAAGGCTCCTGTCACAGTTAGTCTGAGGAATATGAATACCAGCTTGACGCACCAGAACACATAGCCACACCACAGCTGTGCAGAATGACAACAGTAACATGCTGTCCAAACCCCTTTTCCACTTCACATATTCTCTCATATTTATTTGTAATATTAGGTAATATATGTAAGACATTCATCTACACTTGTGAAGCTACACAATGCAGACCTCTAAAAAGGGAGGAAAAATAAAATAAGGTGAAAAGGAGAAATTGAACTCTAGGAAACAAACTGAAGGTTGCTGGAGGAGTGGTGGGTGGGAAGATGGGAAAACTAGGTGATGGGCTGTAAGGAGGGCACTTGATGGAATGAGCACTGGGTGTTATATGCTACTGATGAATCACTAAATTCTGCCCTGAAACTAGTAATACAGTATATGTTTACTAAGTTGAATTTAAATAAAGAATTAAAAAGAAAAAGTAAGTATAATGACAAAAAGAAACTATTCCAAAATATTATCAGTGGCAGGATTATAAATGATTACTTTTTAAAAAAATGTAACCATATTTTCCATGAACGCTGTAGCATTTCTATGATAATCAGGAAACATCGAATAAAAAGTCTATTAAAGAAGGTAAGTAGAGAGGTAGAAGAAGAGGCATGGGTATAGGACAGTAGGATTGTTCAAGAAGAGAAAAAAGATGTTGAAAGATGAATGAGTGGTCAAAAAAGTTAGTTCTTGGGATGCCTGGGTGGCTCAGCAGTTAAGCAGACATCTGCCTTTGGTTCAGGGTGTGATCCCAGGGTCCAGGATCAAGTCCCGCATTTGGCTCCTTGTGTCTAGCCTGCTTCTCCTCTTCCTGGGTCTCTGCCTCTGTTTGTGTGTGTCTCTCTCATGAATAAATAAATAAAATCTTTTTTAAAAAAAAGTTCTTCACAGGCTGCTAGCTTCTGCACATTATTTTATTATTGAGTATCATATATCTATTACCCCTCAGAAGGTCTGGAAGCTTCTATCAGCATGAAACCAAATACAAATACTGAGCCAAGTGTCACTCCTCCAGGGCTTTAATTCTGTCCTGTGGGTAAGAATTGGAAGGCCCTCAACTAACTTCCAGTGGTCCTCAAAGAATCTTCCACCAAAGCGCTAACACAGAACACTTCAAAGCTGGGCAGCAGCATCTTTCCCACAGAGTTTAATATTTATCCCCGCAGAGGCTGGGCCAGGCTTATGGCTCTCATCTCTGAAGTATGGAACAGAAGCCAACAAAGGCTGTCAGGAGTTGGAGTAGTGGGATTTCTCCAGACAAAAGCTTGTTCTATTCTCATCCTTGCTTCTGTTGGCTGCTTACTGGCTCGGGCAGCCCCTTGGGAAGCTCTGTGGCTGAGGCTTTGGAGAGGTACCTATAGTTTTCATTTCACAGCCACTGGCCTTCTCCAGGAGCACTGTCAAGTCTGTGCTTTAATTGGCTGTTGTTTAGGGACACAAGGTGAGGCCTCTCTCTCAGAGCAGTAGTTACTATTTACCTCTCCCCACCAGGATCGATTTAAAGTAAATGCCAGAGCAAATTTAAAACAAACCCCACTGAACTCTGGGGTCTGGCATTACCTGTAATTATAGTCAATAAATCCTTTTTATATTTTAAATTTATTACATTTTTAAATTCTAAAAGCAATACACACTCATTGTAACCAGTCTTGTAAGATAGTAGTCTATAAAGATGTTATTAATCTCCCCCTCTTCTTCCATCTACCTGACAAAACCACTTTAAAATTAAATGTGAATTCTTTCACTCCTTTTCTATGTTCAAATATGTAGTTATTTTTTATTTCATATGTAAATGAGATCATATAATACCGTTTATTCTGTTACTTGTTTCATTTTGATATATTATGTACATTATTCTACATATATAAATTGATCAAATTTCTTATTTTTAATAGTTACTTAATATTTCTTTGTAGAAGTTACATAATTTTTCCCATGATTTCTATATTGATAGATATTTCGGTTTCCCTCCATTTTTTTTACACAACAGATTATGCCACAGTAAACATCTTACATGTATCCTTACACTTTGGTTTCCATTTCCATAGGTAGATTCCCCAAACTGGCATTTCTGGGCCAAAGGGAATACTAAACACAATTTTACTTCTCTTGTGGGTTTCCCTTACAGCAATTGTTTCCCCCTCTTCTTTTGTCTTCTTCTCCCCTCTCCCACAGCCTTTCTCCAGAGGAGCCTGTGTCTTTAGGCAGGAGAGCCCTGCAGTGAGAACTCCTACTTGCCAAGTGTAAGGATTATATTAGCTCAGTGGGAAACGAGGTCTGCAGTGTCTTGGTTGCATTGTGTGTCTATTGCTTCTGGTTGGCCAGACTGTTTACAGTTCCCCTTGCTCATTTATTCCATGCTGTGGAATTATACATGGTCTTCATCTGTGGCAGGAGCAGTGTGATCAGTTTTTTTTTTTTGGGGGGGGGGGGTGGCTTTCAGAGAAAATAGGCTGTTACAATACTTTCTCACAACACCATATCTGCTATGTTCCTTTTTATGTCTTTTCTTTAATGGTAGAATTGAGAAAAGTTATTCGATTCTATCCCAATTGTTTCCCTCTATTTTGAGGGATTTGGGATTTGGGGAATTTTATGAGTATGTAGTCAATCAACTACAACTGATTATTTGACATGAGGATAATTAGTTAAGAAGGTAGGGGTCTTGGAGCTTAAGGATCAGTGCCAAGCAACAGATGTGAACATTTTTAAACAAATGATTTTAACAAACCTGGTATTAGGAGCGAACTTCTCAGCACTACTTGGCTTTCGGTTTTAGTTTTACTGTTGTTTGGATGTGAAACTGTAGTCTGGCCCACCAGACCAGAGAGGAGTGGGATTCCCATCACACCAGGGCTGGAGAAAATAGTAGAGAAGCCTGAAGGGAAGCTGGTGAGTACAAACAAGTGAATTACAAAATGCAAACTAACAAAATAGAAGTAAATGAGATTTTATAATCCTCAGATAAAGGCTGCTGTGTGACCAGGGACCTATGAGCTCATAGACACTTTATAGAAATTTGTGATCTCTAATTCTTATTAGAAACCCAATTGTGAGTCTGTGTTCAGAATGCAAACATTAGCTAAATAGAAAGAAAGAAATGATGTTCTGTGGCAGACATTTTGCTGTTGGCACCCATAACACATACTGCAACTTTTACTCAGTAGCTTTGAAATGGATTTCTGTGCCCTAGACTGAAAACTAAAGGAAAGAAAGAAAACCAGAATAGAAGTTATTGCAATGAATTTCTAAGGAGAAATCTTAACTTTAGTTTGAACATGTATAAACCTGTAGAATGAGCATTAGGCATTGTGTTAACACATGCTTTTATAAAAACTTTTAATTTTCAAATACACACTGACCAGTAATAATGATAGTAAAACCAGTCCCTATAATAGGTTTGTCTTTTATAACTTAGGAATTCTGTAATGTATCCTAATTGGTCTCATAGTTAATAGTAAGGTTAGTTATACCTTATACTGTTTGCACTGTCATTTGTGTCTGTAAAGATGATCTTTAAACAGCTTGGTCTTGTCAGTAAAAAAATTTTAAGGTTAAATATATTACAAGACATTAAGCATCTGCGTCTGGCTATAATGGACTATCTGGTAGCAGTGTGCTGCTCCTGTTGAGGACTTCCAGAAAAAGCTAGGTTTTATTTTATTTTTTGAAATATTTTTAAGGATTATTTATTTGAGAGAAAGAACGAGTTTGCAAGTAGGGGGAGAAGCAGAGGGAGAAGCACAAGCAAACTCTATGCTGAGTGTGGAGCCCTACGTGAGGCTCAGTCTCACAACCCTGAGCTCATGACCTGAGCCAAAATGAAGAATTGGATGCTTAACTGACTCAGCCATCCAGGTGCCCCGAAAGATAGATTTTAAAAATTTAGTTGAGTTCATAAAAGACCTAAGGCAGCCAGAACTTAAGAGCCAAACCATATAAAGTGCCCCACATACTAGGTTGCTTTTTCCTTGAGACATTTACTATTTACTGAGTAACAGGTGAGGAGGAGCTAAGATTCCCAAGCAAAAGGCAGCTGCTAAGAGAAAAGCTGAGCAGAACATTCTACCGTCTGATGAGAGACAGAATTAGCCCAATAATCAGAGCAATTTTCCTTCCAAGTTGTTCGCCAGTTTATAAGTAGCACAGATGAAGAGGTAAATAAGCCAAACAGAAAGCAGCTGCTAAAAAAGCCAAGAAGCTAATCATAGGTACTTACAGTCTTACTGTGCTGGGGAGATAAAAATTGGAGTGTGGGGTTCACCAGGGTGGGAGAGCCTGAAAGACACTGTAATGGTTACTTTCATATCTATTTTAATGAGTCACAGGATGCCCAGATATCTGGTTAAACATTATTTGGGGGTATATCTCTGAGATTTCTGAAAGAGATTGGCATTTGAATTGGTGAACTGAATAAAGCAGTAGGTCTTCCCGGACGTAGGTGAGGATCATCCAATTCATTGAGGGTCTGTATAGAACAAAGTGGCAGAGAAAGGTTAAAAGTTTTCTCCCTGACAGTTTGAGATGGACATTGATTTTTCTCCTGTCCTTGGTGCTCTTGGTTCTCAGGCTTTCGCACTTGGACTGACATATATACCATCAGCGTTCTGATCCATAGGCCTTCAAACTATGCTGCCAGCTTTCCTGGGACTCCAGCTTGTAGACAGCTGATCATAGAGTTTCTCAACCTCCTTATTTCCATGAGCCAGAACTTTATAATAAATCTCTTCTATTGATACATAAAATGTTGGTTTTGTTTCTCTGGAGGACCGTAACTAATACAAACATCCTAAGCTTTCAGTTGGGACTTCTAAAGAGCTATGTCTAGGAGTTAGCCCAGAAATAGACCTGGTCTTATTGAAATTGAAATCTAATTCCTAATTAGGTCAAAATCAGATTGGATTAAAATTATCTGTTTTTATTCTAGCCCTCTAGAAAACGTAAATAACATATTCATTGGAGAAAAAAATGACCCAGAACTACTATATTTTCATTAAACGGTTTCTGATATTTGGTGAGACAAAACAAAAGCAGGCATAGTAAAAATACAGTTTCTGGAATATGGTGCAGAATGAGAGAATGCAGACTGCTTGAGTTGAGAAAACAGTTTCAAGTCTAGGGAGACCAAGGCAGCTGGAGTTTACAGGACAGAGTATCAAAGGGAAGAGTACACAGAGAATTCCAGAGATCCCCACACAGTACACCAAGCATGAAATGGAGTACTGTTCAACACATGCCTGTAAGGAAACTACCTAGAGATGGAAAAAGAACCATTCAAAAGGATTAGAGGAAAAAATACTTGCTGCCCATCCAGGGCTGTCCCACTGACCATACTAGAAAAGCTAATAACTCAGAGGGTATTGGGTAGTGTGCTCTGAGAGATGATGCCTTCACAGTGGGGAATAATCAGCCCTACACTGTGCACTGCTCTGATCTTGCCTAACATCTTAAAAGGAGACCCAAAGGGACCAAACTATTCCCAATTAATTTAACTGCATGCCAGAACAATGTTCAAGAATATTTAGAGGATATGAATCTAATATTATGTGTAACTGGAATGGCCCTAGAGGACACAGAAAAATATTTGAAGAGATAATGAGTGAAACATTTTCAACAAAGACAAGGATAGCAGTGATTTCTCATCAGAAATGATGCAAATGAAAAGGCAGTGAAACAACATCTTTAAAGTACTGGAAAAAAAAATACCCCAAAACCTTTCAACCTAGAATCCTATGCCCAGTGAAAGTATCTTTCAAAACAAAGGCAAAAAAAAAAAAAAAAAAAAAAAAAAAAAACAAAGGCAAAATAAAGACTTTGTCAGATATATAAAAGCTGAAACAATTCATCACCGACAGATGTGCACTACGAGAAATGGTAAAGGAAGTTCTTCTAGCAGAAGGAAATGATATCAGTAGGAAATATGAATCTATACAAAAAAAAAAGAAAGAACACCAAACATGGTAACTACAAATTATTTGTCTTATGATTTAAACCTCTTTTAAAATACAATTGACAGCTTAAAGAAAAATAAACAATATGGGGTTTATAATGTATGTAAAAGGAAATGTATGAAAATGAGTACAAAGGCTAAGAAGGAGATATGGAAGCATATTGTTATGCTACATGTGAACTGATACGGTATCATCTGAACATAGACTGACAAATTAAGATGTACCCGTAAACACAAAAACAATCACAAAATAAAACAAAGAAGCATAGCTAATAAGCCAACAGAGATAAAATGGGAACATGAAAATACTCAACTTGCCTATGAGATGTCAGAAAAGGAGGAAAAAAAGAAACAAAGAAGAGATGAGGTAAATAAAAAATAATAGCAGCATAATGCATTTAAACTTAAATATACCAATAACTACTTTAGATATAAATGATCTCAACACTTCAACTAATGAGCAGAAACTGCCAGAGAGGATTTTTTTAAAAGCAGTGTGAGCAATATACTATGTACAAGAAACACACTTTATACATTATGACACAAATAAAGGATGGAAAAGTTTACCATGCTAACACACTAATCAAAATATAGATTGCAGAGCAAAAAATATTACTCTAAATAAAGAAAAGCATTTCATAATGATAAAATAGGGACGCCTGGGTGGCTTAGTGGTTGAGTGCCTACCTTCAGCGCAGGGCATGATCCTGCGGTCCCAGGATTGAGTCCCACATTGGGCCCCCTGCATGGAGTCTGCTTCTCCTTCTGCCTGTGTCTCTGCCTCTCTCTTTGTGTCTCTCATGAATAAATAAATAAAATCTTTAAAAAAAAATGGTCAATTCATCAAGAAGATATACCAGTATTAAACATTTATGCACCTACCAGCTTCAAAATACGTGAAGTAGAAATGCTATGACTTCAAAGAAAAATTGATGAATTCATAATAGTAGTAGAACATTTCCTTTTTAAAAGAGATTTTATTGATTGATTGATTGAGAGTGTGAGCTGGGGAGGGGCAGAGGGAAAGGATGAGGAGAATCTCCAGCAGGCTCCATGCTCAGAGATCCCCTTGGGGTTACGTCTCACCACTCTGAGGTCATGACCTCAGCCAAAATCAAGAGTTGGATGTTCAACTGACTAAGCCACCCAAGGCACCCCTGTAGTCCAAAATTTCATTGGCTTCTTCTCAGTAATGGATATAAGAAGACAGAAAATAATTAAAGATATGGAAGAAGAAGCCTACAGAATCATCTGGACCTCATTGATCTTTACCTATCAACAGCAAAATATTCATTCCTTTCAAGTGCACATGGAACATTTCGATAGACCATATTTTAGGCCATAGAACAATTCTCAGTACATTTAAAAGGATTCAAGTCATACAGAGTATGTCCTTGACCACAATAGAATTAGTTAAGAAACTCATAACAGAAATCATCAAATATTCGGAAAATTATATAATACACTTCAAAATAGCTCATGAGTCAAAGAAGAAATCAAAAGAGAAGTTAGAAATTATTTTGGACTGAAGGAAAATGAAAAGAAATGTATCAAAAACAGTACTTAGGTGAAAATTTATAGTGCTTGAGGGTTTGTAAGAAGAAAAGTCTCAAATTAATTTTCTCAGCTTCCATCCTAAGAAACTAAAACAAAAAGAGGAAATGAGACCCAAAGTAAGCACAAGAAAGTAATGAATATCAGCAGAAATCAGTAAAATAGATTTTAAAAACCCAATAGAGATCAATGAAAGCAAATGCTGATTGATTGTGGCTATCAATAAAATCAATAAGCCTCTAGCCAGATTGATAGGATAAAAAGAGAGCAGACACAATTTACTAATGTTATGAATTGAAGAGGTGACATCACTATAAATTCTATAGATATTATAGAAACTCTGTTCCAATAATTCTATCAACTTAGGTAAAATGAACAGATTCCTTGAAAGAAAAAAACTACCAAAGTTCATTCAAGAAATATTAGAGAATTGTAAAAGCCCACATCTATTTTTTAAAAAGTCTCAGCAGGGACGCCTGGGTGGCTCAGTGATTGAGCATCTGCTTTTGGCTCAGGTCATGATCCCAGAGTCCTGGGATTGAGTCCTGCATTGGGCTCCCCACAGGGAGCCTGCTTCTCCCTCTGTCTGTGTCTCTGCCCCTCTCTCTGTGTCTCTCATGAATGAATAAATAAAATGTTAAAAAAAAAAAAAGTCTCAGCAAACAAGGAATAGAAGAGAACTCCTTGCAGTCTCTCCTTTTGCTGTCCTGCCCACTGCTTTGCTGTATTTTCAATACACTTCTGTCTCCTTTGTTCTGCCCTTGGATGAATTCACCACCCACACACCAGCCTCCACTCCATTGCCTCCCCCCACACATTTGGTAGAGCCCATACAGGGGACCCTCTGCCAGCTTAGGACTTTCCTTAGATTCTCTGGGAATTTCTTGAGACTTTCCCTCAGTGGACCAACTCTAGTACTCCTTGGAGAACTAACCACCTCCGGGAGACATTACTTCTCAGTGAGGTTACAGCCCCAGGGGGAACCAGTGGGACTGCCCTTGCCCGAAAGAGTACGGGACTTCCCCTCTTGCACTTTGGAGGAATCCTTCCCTCGGTCTCTTTTCTCTTCTCAGCCCTTCAGAGGTCTAACCCTACTACTCCTCAGACAACTGAAGATCTCTAGCCAAGGCAGCTCCCCATATGGTCTGGAGGTCTGAGGTGAACAGGTCAGACTGCCCATGCCTGACAAGGCAGAGGACCCCTTTCCTGGCCTCTCCCACTCCATTCCCCGAGGTCTCCATTCCCAACGTACTCAGCAGTTGGCAGTAGAAGCTCCTCCAGGAATCTGCACACATTGTGGACTAGTTGGGACCCTTTCCTGACATGGCTCACTCTCAGCCACCTTGCTTCTTTCAGCCTTCTGCACCACCACCCACCACCCGCTTTTTTCCTTTGTTCTTGCAGATCCAGCCACCATCTTGATCTGTAGGCAAGATACATTCCTACTTGTCTGAGTGAATCTAACAATTCCATATACAAATGATGATTCAACAAGGATTCCAGCCCATGCCATCAGAGGGCTCCCTCCCCCTAAATCCCATGGACCTGGCCACCAGTGAATTTCACTCACATTGCCAGTCAGCATGTTAATAACTACGCAGAACCCCTGATGGACTGACAAGTTTAGGTAGGGAAAGCTCGCCCCCTCATCCAGCATGAAACAACTGCAGAAGATGAGACCTTTGCCCAAATGCCAAAGATTTGTTGTTGATCTGTCAAGGGAGAATGCAGGGGCCACTTTTAGGCAATAGGTTTGAGCAATGGAAACCTGAGTAAGATTTAAAAAAGATTAAAAAAAAAAAAAAAGGCCCCCAGCGAATTCACAGGGCTGAATGCAAACAGGTTCACTAGGCAACCCACCTCAAAATATCCATAAGACCTAGCTGACCAATGGGCTACTTACAACTAGGCACAAGAAGATTCCATACATTCCTATACCTCCTCAGTCTCTCCCTTAATTATACCCCTCCACTACCACTGCCTCATGGTAGTCTCCTTTGCTATCCTGCCTCTGATGTCTTGCAGTGTATTCAATGAACTTCTATTTCCATAAGTAAATAAAGAACTTCCTTAACATGATAAAGGGAATCTATGAAAAACCTGCATCTAATACTATATTTACTGATAAAAGACCAAATACTTTCTCCTTAAGTTCAGGAACAACACAAAGATGACTACTCTTACTCATTCTTTCAACATTATCTTGGAGGTCCTAGCCAGTACAATGTAGTAAAAAAAAAAAAAAAAAAGTAATAAATGAAAAGCATCCAGTTTGGAAACAGAGTTAAAACCCCCTTTACTTGCATGTAACCTGATCTTCTATATAGAAAATTCAATGGAATCTACGAAAGAGCTACTAGAACTATTACATAAATTTAGCATGATTGCAAGAATACAGTATCAATATACAAACATCAATTGTGGAGATATATAATGTTAAACAAGGACAATTCAAAGTAAAAAATTATAATAGCATAAAAATATGAAATACTTAGGGATATATCTGATAAAAATTATGTAAGAGCTATACACTGAAAACTACAAAACCTTTCTGAGAGAAAAAAGACCTGAATAAATGGAGAGATAAACCCTATTCATGGATGGTATGAATTGAATGTTTGTATCCTCCTCAAGTTCATTTGTTGAAATCTAGTCCTCACTGTGATGGTTATTGGAGGCAGGGCCTTTGGGAAGTAATTCAGTCATGAGGATGGAGCCCATATAAATGGGATTAGTGCCCTTAAAAGAAGAGGCCAGAGATCTAGGTAATTCTCTTTCCATCATGTGAGGATACAAGTCCACCATCTGTAAACTGGAAGAGGGCTCTCACCAGAATTCAACATACTTGTATCATGATCTTCAACTTCCAAGATCATGAGAAATAAATTTCTGCTGTTTATTAGCCACCCAGTCTATGGTATTTTGTTGTACCAGTCAATCCAAGATAATGGATTAGAAGGCTCATTATTGTTAAAATGTTGATTTTCCTCTAATTCATCTATAGATGTAATGCAATCCTAATCAAAATCCCAGATACTCTTTTTTTTTTAAGATTTATTTATTTATTTATGATAGAGAGAGAGAGAGGCAGAGACACAGGAGGAGGGAGAAGCAGGCTCCATGCCGGGAGCCCCACGTGGGACTCGATCCCGGGACTCCAGGATCGTGCCCTGGGCCAAAGGCAGACGCTAAACCGCTGAGCCACCCAGGAATCCCCGTTGAGCCACCCAGGGATCCTCAAAATCCCAGATACTCTTACAGAAATTAATAACTGCATTCTAAAATTCATATGAAAATGTACAGTATTTAGGATAGTCAAAGCAACTTTTTTTTAAGGAACAAAATTGGGACTATTACTACCTGTTCATTATTTTGAATGCAAGAATGCTTTTACATGGGCAGCCCGGGGGGCTTGGCAGTTTAGCGCCGCCTTCAGCCCAGGGCGTGATCATGGAAACTGGGGATTGAGTCCCATGTCTGGCTCCCTGCATGGAGCCTGTTTCTCCCTCTGCCTGTGTCTTTGCCTCTCTCTGTCTCTCATGAACAAATAAATAAAATCTTTAAAAAAGAAAAAAGAATGGTTTTACAAGTCAGGATTTATCAAATTGACACTTTTAAATATTGGCAGTTTATTATATAGAATTTGTACCTCAATAGAGCTGCTTTCTAAAAAAACTTATGGATAGGAAAATGAGAGTAAATAAATACAATTTAAAAAAAAAGAACAAAAAAAAGAACAAGCTGTAAAAAACAAAACAAATAGTATATTAGATATTTAATTCACTTATGTCAGTAATTATCTTAAGAATAAAAATACTATTTTAATTAAATAAAATTATTGTATTAAATTATAAACATTAAAATGATTATTAAAATATCCTAATTGCTGACAGTGTTTATCATAGCCTTTATCATCGTATTTCACCACACTTTTTGGGTAGCCACAAAGAAATATTTGATTTATGAGAACAGTATAAAAAAAAACAATTAAAAACTTTTTTCTCAACACTAAAAAAAAAAAAAAAAATCCAGGTTAAAAATGGGCAGAGGACCTTCTTAGACATTTTTCCAAAGAAAACATATAGAGAGCCAACAGACACACGAAAATATTCTCAGCATCACTCATCATCAGGAAACTGCAAATCGATACTACAATTAGGTATCACCTCACACCAGTCAAAATGGCTAGTATCAAAAAGACAAGATAACATGTGTTGGTGAGGACATGGAGAAAAAGGAACCCTCATGCACTGCTGGTGAGAATGTAAATTGGTGGAACCACTGTGAAAAATAGCATAGGGTTTCCTCAAAAAATTAAAAATAGACATACCATACAATCTAGTAATTCTTTTACTGGGTACTTACCAAAGAAAATGAAAACGCTCATTCAGAAAGATATATGCACCCCTGTTTTATTGCAGAATTATTACAATAGTCAAGTTATGGAAGCAATCTAAGTGTCCATCAATAGATAAATAGATTAGATAGATTATCTATTAAAAAGATATATGTATAGTTATACATTTATACAATGGAATATTACTCAGCCATAAAAAGAATGGAATCTTGCCATTTGTGATAATATGGACGGAGCTAGAGGGCATTATGCTAAGTGAAATATGTTAGAGAAAGACAAATACCATATGATTTCACTTATGTGTAGAATCTAAAAAAGAAAACAAATGAACAAATAAAAAAAGAAGAAACAGACCCACAAAGAGAACAAACTTATGGTTGACAGAGAGGAGGTGGGTAGGAAGACAAGCAAAATGGGTGAAGGGGAGTGGGAGGTGCAGGTTTTCAGTTATGGAAATCATGGGAATGAAAGGTACTGCATAGAGAGTATATAGTCCATGGTATTGTAATAATGTTGTATGGTAACTACATTTGTAGTGAGCATGGAGGATAGAGTTGTGGAATCACTATGTTGTATGCCTGAAACTAATGTAACACTGTATGTCTATACTTCTATACTATACTTCGATAAAAACAAACAAAAGGTTTCTTTTATCCTGGCTTCAGCTGAGTTGTAGTTTGAAATTAACTGCTTCACTTGGGTTGATTAAGGTTTATGGGGATGGTTGATGGGTGGCCTGTGATTTTACATGTAAAATACTACACATTTGTATGTTTCTTAGGAGAAGGTTTATAGTTTTCGTATCTCATGTCTAAAAAAAATAAGAATCTTGATTTGAAGAATGAAAAAACTGAGTGCTGTTCTAAGTGTCTAATTTCTTACTAGTATTTCTCTGAAATTAATTTCTAGAGAACAAGTCAAATGACTTGATCTATAAATGTGTACATGAGCCTCATCACAGCAGCTTAGAGTAACAAATTACAGGTTATTCCAAGGGTTTGGGTCATTTAAACTTTGATGAAGCCCTGTATTTCCTTTAGTTAGACTATGATTCTCATGGTATGGTTCCCACACCAGTAGCTGCAGCATCACCTGCGAATTTACTAGCAATGCAAATTCTCAGGCCCTACCAAATCAGGAAACTCTGATTTGGAGGAGGTGGGGGCCAACAATCAGTGTTTTCAAACGAGCTCTCTAAGTTACTCTGATACACACTGAAGTTTGATACCCATTGTATTAAACTATACCTAGAAAACCCCATTCTCTACCACCTGCTTCCAGGCCAAGTTCAGGACAGTTTGTTAAGCAGAAGCGGCTGCAGAAGGGACAGTCTAGTTTGATGGCTTATGTTTTCCATCTCTTTATCCTCCCAGAGCCAGAATTGTTCTCACATGAGTATATCGGGTTGTGCAGCAACACTGAACAACAGTTTAGAGAAAATCAGTGTCTAACTGAAGGAATTTAAAGACACCGCATGAAAGTTCACTCATAAAAATTCTGACCTGGAGCAGGCTTTTCAGAGAAAAGCCCCAGTAAATACAACAGCCTTGGAGCTCCACTTCTTTTGAGGAGGAGAATATTCAGTCTCCCAAACTGACTGAACCTCAGGAACAAAGTTTTGTTTACCCTTTTCTAGCTGTGTGGCACCCTCACAAATGTCCTTTAAAGGAGTGTTCAGTATCACACCATTGGCTCTGTTTGCAAAGTAAGTTAAAGAGTTCACTCAGCCTTATGTTCTGAGTACCCAAACGGAGAGGTCTTAGCTATAGCAGCATAAAACTTGAGCTGCCTAAATCTAGCCTCTGAAATGTCAGATGACCATTCTCAGGTCTTTGTTACCTTCTGAAGCTTGATTTGTTGTGACACCTTACTGTTTTGTTGATGAATAATGGCATAGAGAACTTCACAGCAGTTCTCATTAAAGGAGGGCAGCCAAGTGGAATTCATTCTTGGCTCTTAATAGTTTTCAAATGAGAATTTTATTGCATATTAATGAGCACCAATTGACATTTGTGACTGGTTTTTATGGAAATCATGCATGTATAATTTGCATAATAGTACCTAAGTGTTTTAGGTAACAATGCAACTCTGAGAAGTTAGTAACGGTTTTAGTATGTTGTTTTTTTATTTTTATTTTTTGGTGTAATTCCCAGCTCCAGTCCCTGGCAATAGTGTTGGAATATTAACAGGTCTCTAGGATTCGTCTGTAAGGGCTCTCTAGGACCTGTCTATAAGGCGGTAATGACTCACTGCTCAGTTTATGTGATTGTGTCTGTACTGAGAGCAGAGAGTCAGCAAAACACATCAGGACAGGGGTCTAAAAGCAGGAGATGCTCCCACTGTAGTGAGAAGGTGTTCTAGCCTTCCCTGAATCAAACCTCCTGCTTCTTCTGAGTTATAGGAATATCTATATGATCCTGAGGATTGTTCCTAGAAATCTTGGGCTCCTATACTCTGTGATGTTTGTAAATGTCCCTGGGTCCATTTCAACAAATATGTATTGATCACCTACTATGTACCAGACATCGTGCTAGGTGCCAGAGCAAGGCCATGTTGTTCCCTGCTGCATCCTTAGCTCTTAGCACAGTGACTATTGCATAATAGTTGATCGATCTGTATTTGTTGAATTAATGAACATGTCTTCTACCACTGGGGATATATAATTCATTATTCTAACAGAATCTGATTGTAAATATGGTATAAAGGTCGTTACTTAGAAGATACATTAATGATTCAGGACTTGGAATTCTGTTAGGATATTTAGAGAAACAAGATAAGTAACCTCAGTTATGCATCCTCAAGTCTTCTGTATAAATAACCCTTTTGTGTCATGGAAATGAAATAAGCCACTATTTATTGATGATCTAGTATGTATTAGTTATATTTGCATACATCTTATACATCATATGATTTAATCATCAGCAAAACCTATGAGGTGTAGATAGTATTATCTTCCTTTCATTGAAGAGGCAGCTAAGAATTGGAGAAGTGACTAAGCTAAGGCACCACAAATAGAAAATGATGTTTCTGAGACTTAAATTCAGCCTCAGCTTTGTCCATTCCAGTGCCACTTATTACTGCCAATGGTCTAAGGATATGTGAAGTGAAACCAAATTCCCAAGTACTGGGATGGAGAGTTGAATTTGCCCAGGGGCCCTGGAATGTTCCCAGTATTCAGTTGACCTACGTTTATAGTAAACTTACTACTTACAACACCTATCCTGTGGGGCACCCAATCCAATAGCCAGTCTGATTCAATATAGTTCTATCAAGTAGACAGTTAATAGTAAAGGGAGAAATCAGGTTTTAGTAGAGGAAAAGTTGTAAGTAATATGCAACTAAAGATTCAGCAGTATCTTCTATAATGTTGAGTAAAAATGTCCTCCAGATTTCAGAAAGATCACTAAATATGGGCTGGGAAGCACAAGAGGAAAGAGGCTTTGGGACACAGGAATTAGGAAAGAATGGTGGTATAGTTGAAGAATGTATACAAATCCCAAGGATTCCAAAGCTCTGCTTTCTCTGAAATCCACACCAGACTAAGGGAGTGAATCAAGCCCACTCCCCCTCCTCACTCCCTGCCCATCTCCCAACCCTGCCAAGGGACACCCAGTGATTCCATTCTGCTTTTAAAATCCCCTGAGAGGGATGTGTTTGCACCAGCCATCTCTCCCCTGACCTTTCCTCCAGTGAATCAAGACTCCCTACATAAGCCCTGCCCCAGGGTCCTTTTGGGATGATCATTCAGAAACCAAGTATGTGGAAAACTTAATTGGAGGAACTTCAAAGACTTCAAAAAGAAACTTTCCATCTCTCCCTTTTTTATAAGGCAAATCTGAGGTTCTGAGAAGCAGATTAATTCAATCTTTACACTGCTGGGGAAAAAAACATATACGTTCTTCCAAAATTTATAATCTCCCAAGAGAATATTCTTTCTTCTTCTGATGTGTTCCTTTTCTCTCTTGGACCTCCTCCACAGGTTTCTAACGACAGCCCTAGAGTTTTTACCCCTATGATCCTGCTTGCTTCCCCAAGTCCAGGCCTTGCCCAGCTGTCCTAAATATGGGAAAGGCCAACCACAACTTCCTTTGAAGGTTTTTAAAGCAGTATAGAGAAGTATTGAACTTGAGAGACCCAGATTTTCTTTGTACACTAGGTGATCCTGAGCCTCTCAACCTCTGAGGGCTACTTCCTTACCCATAAAGTGAAGAGGTTGGACTTCATGATAACTATAAATATTGCGAGGTCTGTTTTACCTCCCTGTCCCCTCCCCCTTGTTCTTTTCCTCCTCTTATATATAATGCTTTTATTTTTCATTGTTTCTTTTTGAAAATAATCTAATGACCTATGTGGGATTTCATCTCTATTATACAAAAGGTAACACACCATATATGTTGTGTTGCATCTTGCTTAAAAAAAAAGAATCTGTCCTGGAAATCAGCAGTATATAGATAACTTCTCATTCTTTTTTAAAAATTGAGATATTCCTCATTTTAAAAAACTAAATATTATACAAAAGCAATAGATTGCTTTTTCTCAGGAGGTGAGGGTACTGGTGGGTGGGAAGAATGATCTGGAAAGAATATGCCAAGGTGTTAGTATTTAATTCTGGGTGTTCAGGGTGCCTGGGTGGCTCAGTTGGTTGAGCGTCTTTCTTTGGCTTGGGTCATGATCTCAGGGTTCTCTGTGATCAAGCTCTGCATTGAGCTCCCTGCTCAGCAGGGAGTCTGCTTCTCCATCTCCCTCTGTGCATGTTCGTTCTATCTATCTATCTATCTATCTATCTATCTATCTATCTATCATCTATCTATCTATCTATCTATCTCAAATAAATAAAACCTTTAAAAACATTCTGGGTGTTTGATATCTTCTTCCTTGTACTTTTCTGAGTTTCATAAATATCTATGAATTTAAAAGAAATTTTATTTTTATTTTATTTTTTTTAATTTTTATTTATTTATGATAGTCACAGAGAGAGAGAGAGAGGCAGAGACACAGGCAGAGGGAGAAGCAGGCTCCATGCACCGGGAGCCCGATGTGGGATTCGATCCCGGGTCTCCAGGATCGCGCCCTGGGCCAAAGGCAGGCGCCAAACCGCTGCGCCACCCAGGGATCCCTAAAAGAAATTTTAAATGCAGCTGCACACAAGAACAGCAAAGGAAAACTTTCAGGAATCACTGAAATATGAATACCTAATAGAATTAGATCAAAGAGGGAAAGTTCAGGGAGGATGTTCATGAGAAGATTCTGTAGCTGGTGGATCTGGGCCTAAACAGAGAGCTCTAAACACTCTATGAAGGTTACCTAACATGTGAGAAATTGGGGGGGAGGAGCAAGATGGCGGAAGAGTAGGGTCTCCAAATCACCTGTCTCCACCAAACTACCTAGAAAACCTTCAAATTATCCTGAAAATCTATGAATTCGGCCTGAGATTTAAAGAGAGACCAGCTGGAATGCTACAGTGAGAAGAGTTCGCGCTTCTATCAAGGTAGGAAGATGGGGAAAAAGAAATAAAGAAACAAAGGCCTCCAAGGGGGAGGGGCCCCGCGAGGAGCCGGGCTGAGGCCGGGGCGAGTGTCCCCAGGACAGGAGAGCCCCGTCCCGGAGGAGCAGGAGCTGCACCGACCTTCCCGGGGGAAAGGGGCTCGCAGGGAGTTGGAGCAGGACCCAGGAGGGCGGGGAGGCCCGAGGGCTCCCGGGGACAGTAACAGCAACTGCGCGCCCAGGAGAGTGCGCCGAGCTCCCTAAGGGCTGCAGCGCGCACGGCGGGACCCGGCGGGACCCGGAGCAGCTCGGGGGGCTCGGGGGTGGCTCCGCGGAGGGGGCTGCGCGGCTCCGGGAGCAGCTCGGAGGGGCTCGGGCAGAGGAGGAGGCTCCGTGCGGAGGGGGCTGCGCGGTTCCAGGAGCAGCTCGGAGGGGCTCGGGCGGCGGCTCCGCGGAGGGGGCTGCGCGGCCCGGGAGCGCGAATCCAACAGCGCAGGCCCCGGAGCACAGGGCGCCGGGACACAGCCCAGGATCCGGCCTCCCCGGGACAGGCAGAGGCCGGGAGGGCCCAGGACAGCGAGGACGCTCCTGCCCCAGCTGAGCAGATCAGCGGCCCCGCCCCGGAGCCTCCAGGCCCTGCAGACGGAGTTCCTGCCGGAGCTGAATCCAGGTTTCCAGAGCTGCCCCGCCACTGGGGCTGTTCCTCCTGCGGCCTCACGGGGTAAACAACCCCCACTGAGCCCTGCACCAGGCAGGGGCACAGCAGCTCCCCCAACTGCTAACACCTGAAAATCAGCACAACAGGCCCCTCCCCCAGAACACCAGCTAGACTGACAACTTCCAGGAGAAGCCAAGGGACTTAAAGAACACAGAATCAGAAGATACTCCCCGGTGGTTCTTTTTTTGTTTGTTAGTTTTTGTTTTTGTTTTTGTTTTTGTTTTGTTTTGCTTTTTGATTTGTTTCCTTCCCCCATCCCCTTTTTTTTCTCCTTTCTTTTTCTTTCTCTTTTTCTTCTTTTTTTTTTTTTTCGTTTTTGTTTTTTTCTTTTTCTTCCCTTTTTTTTTCTCTTTCTCTTTTCTTTCCTTCTTTCTCTCCTCTCTTTTTCTCTTTTTCCCAATACAACTTGCTTTTGGCCACTCTGCACTGAGCAAAATGACTAGAAGGAAAACCTCACCTCAAAAGAAAGAATCAGAAACAGTCCTCTCTCCCACAGAGTTACAAAATCTGGATTACAATTCAATGTCAGAAAGCCAATTCAGAAGCACTATTATACAGCTACTGGTGGCTCTAGAAAAAAGTATAAAGGACTCAAGAGACTTCATGACTGCAGAATTTAGAGCTAATCAGGCAGAAATTAAAAATCAATTGAATGAGATGCAATCCAAACTAGAAGTCCTAACGACGAGGGTTAACGAGGTGGAAGAACGCGTGAGTGACATAGAAGACAAGTTGATAGCAAAGAGGGAAACTGAGGAAAAAAGAGACAAACAATTAAAAGACCATGAAGATAGATTAAGGGAAATAAACGACAGCCTGAGGAAGAAAAACCTACGTTTAATTGGGGTTCCCGAGGGCGCCGAAAGGGACAGAGGGCCAGAATATGTATTTGAACAAATTCTAGCTGAAAACTTTCCTAATCTGGGAAGGGAAACAGGCATTCAGATCCAGGAAATAGAGAGATCCCCCCCTAAAATCAATAAAAACCGTTCAACACCTCGACATTTAATTGTGAAGCTTGCAAATTCCAAAGATAAGGAGAAGATCCTTAAAGCAGCAAGAGACAAGAAATCCCTGACTTTTATGGGGAGGAGCATTAGGGTAACAGCAGACCTCTCCACAGAGACCTGGCAGGCCAGAAAGGGCTGGCAGGATATATTCAGGGTCCTAAAGGAGAAGAACATGCAACCAAGAATACTTTATCCAGCAAGGCTCTCATTCAAAATGGAAGGAGAGATAAAGAGCTTCCAAGACAGGCAGCAACTAAAAGAATATGTGACCTCCAAACCAGCTCTGCAAGAAATTTTAAGGGGGACTCTTAAAATTCCCCTTTAAGAAGAAGTTCAGTGGAACAGTCCACAAAAACAAAGACTGAATAGATATCATGATGACACTAAACTCATATCTCTCAATAGTAACTCTGAATGTGAACGGGCTTAATGACCCCATCAAAAGGCGCAGGGTTTCAGACTGGATAAAAAAGCAGGACCCATCTATTTGCTGTCTACAAGAGACTCATTTTAGACAGAAGGACACCTACAGCCTGAAAATAAAAGGTTGGAGAACCATTTACCATTCGAATGGTCCTCAAAAGAAAGCAGGGGTAGCCATCCTTATATCAGATAAACTAAAATTTACCCCAAAGACTGTAGTGAGAGATGAAGAGGGACACTATATCATACTTAAAGGATCTATTCAACAAGAGGACTTAACAATCCTCAATATATATGCTCCGAATGTGGGAGCTGCCAAATATATAAATCAATTATTAACCAAAGTGAAGAAATACTTAGATAATAATACACTTATACTTGGTGACTTCAATCTAGCTCTTTCTATACTCGATAGGTCTTCTAAGCACAACATCTCCAAAGAAACGAGAGCTTTAAATGATACACTGGACCAGATGGATTTCACAGATATCTACAGAACTTTACATCCAAACTCAACTGAATACACATTCTTCTCAAGCGCACATGGAACTTTCTCCAGAATAGACCACATATTGGGTCACAAATCGGGTCTGAACCGATACCAAAAGATTGGGATTGTCCCCTGCATATTCTCGGACCATAATGCCTTGAAATTAGAACTAAATCACAACAAGAAGTTTGGAAGGACCTCAAACACATGGAGGTTAAGGACCATCCTGCTAAAAGATAAAAGGGTCAACCAGGAAATTAAGGAAGAATTAAAAAGATTCATGGAAACTAATGAGAATGAAGATACAACCGTTCAAAATCTTTGGGATGCAGCAAAAGCAGTCCTAAGGGGGAAATACATCGCAATACAAGCATCCATTCAAAAACTGGAAAGAACTCAAATACAAAAGCTAACCTTACACATAAAGGAGCTAGAGAAAAAACAGCAAATAGATCCTACACCCAAGAGAAGAAGGGAGTTAATAAAGATTCGAGCAGAACTCAACGAAATCGAGACCAGAAGAACTGTGGAACAGATCAACAGAACCAGGAGTTGGTTCTTTGAAAGAATTAATAAGATAGATAAACCATTAGCCAGCCTTATTAAAAAGAAGAGAGAGAAGACTCAAATTAATAAAATCATGAATGAGAAAGGAGAGATCACTACCAACACCAAGGAAATACAAACGATTTTAAAAACATATTATGAACAGCTATACGCCAATAAATTAGGCAATCTAGAAGAAATGGACGCATTCCTGGAAAGCCACAAACTACCAAAACTGGAACAGGAAGAAATAGAAAACCTGAACAGGCCAATAACCAGGGAGGAAATTGAAGCAGTCATCAAAAACCTCCCAAGACACAAGAGTCCAGGGCCAGATGGCTTCCCAGGAGAATTTTATCAAACGTTTAAAGAAGAAATCATACCTATTCTCCTAAAGCTGTTTAGAAAGATAGAAAGAGATGGAGTACTTCCAAATTCGTTCTATGAAGCCAGCATCACCTTAATTCCAAAGCCAGACAAAGACCCCGCCAAAAAGGAGAATTACAGACCAATATCCCTGATGAACATGGATGCAAAAATTCTCAACAAGATACTGGCCAATAGGATCCAACAGTACATTAAGAAAATTATTCACCATGACCAAGTAGGATTTATCCCTGGGACACAAGGCTGGTTCAACACCCGTAAAACAATCAATGTGATTCATCATATCAGCAAGAGAAAAACCAAGAACCATATGATCCTCTCATTGGATGCAGAGAAAGCATTTGACAAAATACAGCATCCATTCCTGATTAAAACTCTTCAGAGTGTAGGGATAGAGGGAACATTCCTCGACATCTTAAAAGCCATCTATGAAAAGCCCACAGCAAATATCATTGTCAATGGGGAAGCACTGGGAGCCTTTCCCCTAAGATCAGGAACAAGACAGGGATGTCCACTCTCACCACTGCTATTCAACATAGTACTGGAAGTCCTAGCCTCAGCAATCAGACAACAAAAAGACATTAAAGGCATTCAAATTGGCAAAGAAGAAGTCAAACTCTCTCTCTTCGCCGATGACATGATACTCTACATAGAAAACCCAAAAGTCTCCACCCCAAGATTGCTAGAACTCATACAGCAATTCGGTAGCGTGGCAGGATACAAAATCAATGCCCAGAAGTCAGTGGCATTTCTATACACTAACAATGAGACTGAAGAAAGAGAAATTAAGGAGTCAATCCCATTTACAATTGCACCCAAAAGCATAAGATACCTAGGAATAAACCTCACCAAAGATGTAAAGGATCTATACCCTCAAAACTATAGAACACTTCTGAAAGAAATTGAGGAAGACACAAAGAGATGGAAAAATATTCCATGCTCATGGATTGGCAGAATTAATATTGTGAAAATGTCAATGTTACCCAGGGCAATATACACGTTTAATGCAATCCCTATCAAAATACCATGGACTTTCTTCAGAGAGTTAGAACAAATTATTTTAAGATTTGTGTGGAATCAGAAAAGACCCCGAATAGCCAGGGGAATTTTAAAAAAGAAAACCATATCTGGGGGCATCACAATGCCAGATTTCAGGTTGTACTACAAAGCTGTGGTCATCAAGACAGTGTGGTACTGGCACAAAAACAGACACATAGATCAGTGGAACAGAATAGAGAATCCAGAAGTGGACCCTGAACTTTATGGGCAACTAATATTCGATAAAGGAGGAAAGACTATCCATTGGAAGAAAGACAGTCTCTTCAATAAATGGTGCTGGGAAAATTGGACATCCACATGCAGAAGAATGAAACTAGACCACTCTCTTTCACCATACACAAAGATAAACTCAAAATGGATGAAAGATCTAAATGTGAGACAAGATTCCATCAAAATCCTAGAGAAGAACACAGGCAACACCCTTTTTGAACTCGGCCATAGTAACTTCTTGCAAGATACATCCACAAAGGCAAAAGAAACAAAAGCAAAAATGAACTATTGGGACTTCATCAAGATAAGAAGCTTTTGCACAGCAAAGGATACAGTCAACAAAACTCAAAGACAACCTACAGAATGGGAGAAGATATTTGCAAATGACATATCAGATAAAGGGCTAGTTTCCAAGATCTATAAAGAACTTATTAAACTCAACACCAAAGAAACAAACAATCCAATCATGAAATGGGCAAAAGACATGAACAGAAATCTCACAGAGGAAGACATAGACATGGCCAACATGCATATGAGAAAATGCTCTGCATCACTTGCCATCAGGGAAATACAAATCAAAACTACAATGAGATACCACCTCACACCAGTGAGAATGGGGAAAATTAACAAGGCAGGAAACAACCAATGTTGGAGAGGATGCGGAGAAAAGGGAACCCTCTTACACTGTTGGTGGGAATGTGAACTGGTGCAGCCACTCTGGAAAACTGTGTGGAGGTTCCTCAAACAGTTAAAAATAGACCTGCCCTACGACCCAGCAATTGCACTGTTGGGGATTTACCCCAAAGATACAAATGCAGTGAAACGCCGGGACACCTGCACCCCGATGTTTCTAGCAGCAATGGCCACTATAGCCAAACTGTGGAAGGAGCCTCGGTGTCCAACGAAAGATGAATGGATAAAGAAGATGTGGTTTATGTATACAATGGAATATTACTCAGCTATTAGAAATGACAAATACCCACCATTTGCTTCAATGTGGATGGAACTGGAGGGTATTATGCTGAGTGAAGTAAGTCAGTCGGAGAAGGACAAACATTATATGTTCTCATTCATTTGGGGAATATAAATAATAGTGAAAGGGAATATAAGGGAAGGGAGAAGAAATGTGTGGGAAATATCAGAAAGGGAGACAGAACGTAAAGACTGCTAACTCTGGGAAACGAACTAGGGGTGGTAGAAGGGGAGGAGGGCGGGGGGTGGGAGTGAATGGGTGACGGGCACTGGGTATTATTCTGTATGTTAGTAAATTGAACACCAATAAAAAAAAAAAAAAAAAAAAAAAAACATGTGAGAAATTGCTGATGAAAAGGGAAGAAGCAAACCCTCCCAAAACTTTGTTTTCTTAACTGATCATTGTCAGATGACTCTGGATATTCTCTTCAAGAACAGGAGAGAGATTACTTTAGAGAACTGTCATAATTTTCACTGTGGAATTAACCTTTGATATTTTTATTTATGTGGCCAACATGGCAACCTCATTTAAAATTGCTTCATTACACCTGTGACATTTCCAAATACTCTTGCCCTGATCTACCTTTTCCTCCATTGTCTTTAACACCTTCAATAGCTAATTTATTTAGCTATTATGTTACACTGATTATTGTTTTGATATCCCCCATTATAATATGAATTCTGTAAAGCCAGGCATCTTTCTTTTGTGCACCAGTGTATTTCAGATGCCTATAACAGTGCCTGTCACATTGTTAGTGTTCAAAAAAAATTGAATGAATATTAGCAACAGAGTTTTGGGGGAAAGGGGATGTGTAAACATAGAGTTCTGCATTAATGTATATGCCACTTTCCTTTTCACATTCATCTCGTTGCTTCATGGCCCTGAAAGCCTTTTAGGATTCAGCTTTATTGTTGATAATGAAGTCACCAAGTCAACTAGCAATGAGAATATGAACCAAGGCGGTTGTGTTTGAAAAACGAGAGGGTAGAAAGGATATGAGTGTAAAGGAGAATTTGGTATATGTGTATTTTTGCAGTAGGTACATGCTTATAAGCATAGCTTTAAAAAATAACAAAACAGGGCAGCCTGGTGGCTCAACAGTTTAGCGCTGCCGTCAGCCTAGGGCCTGATCCTGGAGACCCTGGATTGAGTCCTGCATGAGGCTCCTGCATGGAGCCTGCTTCTCCCTCTGCCTGTGTCTCTGCCTCTCTCTCTCTCCTCTCTGTGTATTTTCATGAATAAATAAATAAAATCTTTAAAAAAAATAAAAAAACACGTTTTTACATTAACCAGTACATTTACCGTTTCCAGCACCTTTCATTCCTTTATATAGATCCAGATTTGCATCTGGATACATAACACTTTTTCTTCTGCCTGAGGAACTTCCTCTAATATTTCTTATAGTACATGTCTCTCAGTTTTTCTTTGTCTCAAAATGTCTTTTTTTTTTAAAAAAAACTTTTCACTGAAACACATTTTCACTGGGTATTATATTCTGGGTTGACTTTATATTTCTTTCATTACTTTAAGATATCTTTCAGTTCTCTTACGGTTTACATAATTTCAAATTATGTTGTCTTACTGTTATTCCTCTTTACATAATCTAGCTGCAGCTAAGATTTTATCATTATTTTGAGTTTTCACTAATTTCCTTATAATGTGCATTAGTGTATGTATGCGTATTTTAACATTTATTCTGCTCAGGTTTTGGTTGAACTTCTTGGATCTATAGGTATATACTTTTTAATCAAATACAAATATTTTTTGTCATTTCTTTCAAATACTTTTTTCTATTTCCCCCCTCTCCCACCTTTATTCCCTGGGATCCAATTACATGTATATTAGACCACTTGCTATTCTATAAGCCGCTGAGGCTATGTCCATTTTTATCAATTGTTTTTCTCTCTCTGCTTCATTTTGGATAATTTCTAATGCTTTGCCTTTAACCAGTATTTTATTTTTGTAGTGTCTAATCTGTTGTATTTCTACTTTCAGGATTAATTTTGTATTTTTACTTTCAGGATTAATTTTTTTCACTAGAATTCTGTTTGGGTCTTTTTTATATTCACTTCTCCCCTAATTTTGTTCATGTTCTGCTTCATTTCTTTGATCATACTTATAATAGTTGTTTCAAGATCCTTGTGTGCTAATTATATCATTTCTGTATTTGTTTTTATAGATTTTTTATTTTTTTAAAGATTTATTTATTTTAGAGAGAGAGAGAGAGTGGGAGGATGGAGGAGCAGTGGGAGAGGGACAGAGAGAATCTTAAGCAGACTTTTCACTGAACACAGAGCCCACCATGGAGCTCAGTCTCACAACTCTGAGATCAAGACCTGAGCTGAAATCAAGAGTTAGATCCTTAATCAACTGAGCCATTCAGCCCCAATTGATTTTTTTAATGTATGGTTGTAGATCATATTTTTTATTCTTTGCATGCCCAGTAATTTTTTATTGGATGATGGACATTTTGAATTTTATGTTTTTGAGTGCTGCATCCTGTATTCCTTTTTAAAGGGCATTGGGTTGTGTCCTGGAAAGCAGTTCAATTTTTTATGGATCAGTCCAGGTTTTTTTTTTTTTTTTTTTTGTGATCCTTTTGAGGCTTTCTTTTAAGCCTTATTAGGGCATATCCTCTCAAAAGACTAGAGTCCAGTAGTACCTAGACTAGATTAGCCTCTAGGGTTTAGTTCCACTACTAAGATATGATAGTACTGAGGATTCTATCCAATGTCTTATATAATATGAGGTTTCTCCACTCTGGCTGATGAGAACACAAAGTATTTCCAGCCCTGTGTGAGCTCCAGGAATTGTTCAGCAACTGCCTAGCAGTGGCTGTCTTCCATTTCAAGTAGTTGCCTCTCATTCATGCCTAGTTCAGTACTCAGCAAAAGACTGAGAAGCTACCCTGCAGATTTCCAAAGGCCCCTCTCTCTTTGTATTTCTTTCTTCTTCATTTCTCCGCCTCACAAATTCTACCTGCTTTGACCTCCCCAAACTCCAATCTGTTCTCATTACTTCAGCAAGACTTAGGCTATGTTTGGGTTTCCTTCCTGGGATGTAGCCTAGAAACTGCCTCCAGGCAATAACTTTAGGTCAATTATAATCATTGAAAGAATATTTTTTTTTAAACCTTTTTTTTTTAACTTTTTTTTTTTTTTTTTTTTTTTTTTTTATGATAGTCACACACAGAGAGAGAGAGAGAGAGGCAGAGACATAGGCAGAGGGAGAAGCAGGCTCCATGCACCGGGAGCCCGACGTGGGATTCGATCCTGGGTCTCCAGGATTGCGCCCTGGGCCAAAGGCAGGCACGCTAAACCGCTGCGCCACCCAGGGATCCCGAAAGAATATTTTTTATATTTCACTGTATGTATGTCAGTCAGTTGTAGGGTCCACCTCATTTGTTTTCCAAGTTCTATATCTGCTATCCAGTGTCTGAAAAGGGCAGTTTCATATATTTTGTCTAGTTTTCAAATAGTTTACAGTAGGAAGGCAATTCCTATAGCAGTTAACTCTTCATGAAGCAGAAGTCCCATCAACTGCACAACTTTTTAAAAGACAGTAGTTGTAGGACTAGTTTTTCAATGGCCAGAAATAATGTGTAGAAGAATAGAAGGGATTTTATAGAAAGACATGGGATCTTTCAAAGTCATGAATCTGTAAAAGACTATCTTGCACTCGAGATGTAGCTAATGCAACATCTGCTTTCCTGATCATAATAACTGGACAGGACTCTGTAATCTGCCAAATAAATTGTAAGCCCCACCCATGTGTGGTCTTGGGTCTGGCCCAGACAGTTTACTTCTAGAGATTTTATGTATGGGGGCAAGGGCAAGGGTTGCTCTTGGAGGAATCTAGCAAATCTTTCTTTTTGTGCCTTACGTCCTGTATCTATCTTGTTGTCAAATCCCTCACCATTATCCTATTTGGCACACTATTCCCCACTCAATTTCCCAGTCACTCGACACTTTTTGAAATCATTTCAACTCTCCTCTCAGTGACTAAGCCGTTCACTGTTTCACCAGATCCTCGTTTCTGAATCTCTAAATGTGTGCTAATGTTGGAGTTGAATGCCAGCCCCATGGCAGTATCGTGGTATATAAGTTCCTACACTAGATATCTATGGACTGAATGGGGACCTAGCACTCAAAGTTCCATGACAGCGATTTCAGTCTGTCCAAGGGAACCATTGGAATTTATCCTGCAGGAAATTTGTGTTCATATAGACTACCCCATCATGTTAATAGAATCTCCCGAAGATAATTTGAGCTTAAGATTGTTAGCACTTCTAGGATCCAGTGTCAACTAAGGTTTCTCAACTTTAGCATTATTGGCATTTGAAGCTGGATAACTCTTTGTTGTTTGGACTATCCTATGAATTGTGGGATGTTTAACAGCATTCCTGGCCTCTATATACTGATGTCAGTAGCACCCTGTCTCAGTTTTGATAATCATAATATCCAGACATTGCCAAATATTCTCTGCAAAATTGCTTCCCTTGAAAAATACTGGTATAGAGACATTATTATGTGCCATACTCCAGGGAACTCATAGAAGTTAAGCTCAGGGAACTTAACATGAAGAAACCCATCAGGCCATTTGGTGTCCTCTTGGAAGAGGTCAGTTTTGAGAGTTTTCCCATCTATGGTAGACACTGGATGGACATGGACCTTGGAACATAAACTCCTATGTTCAAGTGCTGCCTCTGCAAATGTGAATCCAGGTTCTCTACCTCTTTGCTCTTCAATTTCCTTATTTGAAAAGGAGGAATGGGGGAAGCCTGGGTAGCTCAACATCTGCTTTTGGCTCAGGGTGTGATACTGGTCTGGGGAGTGAGTCCCACATTGGGCTCTCTGTGAGGAGACTGCTTCTCCCTCTGTCTGTGTTTCTGCCTCTCTCTGTGTCTCTCATGAATAAATAAATAAAATATTTAAAAAATAAAGATGAGGAATGGTGTTGTTTACCTTACATGACATTGTTGTAGTAAGGATAAGATTTTATACACACACACACACACACACACACACACTCTCTGATGTATACTTCTATATGATTTAAGGATAAACTAGTATGAACTTAACAATGGTTCAAATATAGGTATATTTATTTTCCAGTATGATTAAAAGGGCAATATAGGAAAAATAAATATTTCAGCCTATCATGCATAACCTCTCTTTGGCTTACAATTATCATTGTCTGCTAGAAAATTCCATAGGGGATGTCTAAGTTTAAAAAGAGGAAAAGGAAAAAAAGTAGTCTTAGCAGCAATAAAATTTCAACCAAATTAGGATGCAAATAGCCATGTTTGTATATTTAGTTCTTAATTTTGCATTCAGTGATTGGACAGTCTGTACAAGAATTTAAATGTCTTGAAGGGAGATAGTGGCTTTTAGTTCTCTTGAGATTTCATTGTAATGAACCTGGTAAATAATTCAGGAACATATGAGAGGCCAATGAATGGGCAACACCTGGTGCTATATTGTTCATGCCTAAGCATGCAGAATCCAAAGACGGCATTCTATACCTGTCACTATTGTTCTGGCTTAAACACAAGTTCTATGTTCAGTGGCTATTGAAATAATAATAATTGATATTTTTCCTATTTCAATTTTCTTCCATAATAAAAAAAAACTTTGCTAAACTGTTTTAGAAACATAAAACAGAAGTGGCACCCTCCTTTAAATTCCTATTGGTAAAATTTGCAATCTGTTTTCTCTATCGAGGGGTAGATTGCTTTAAAGAATCAGGAACAGGTCTACCTTTTCTGCTGAGGCTAATCTGAACCTTTCTGCATTTCTACTTTTGTTCTGTAAATAGAAATTCTTTTTAGATCACAGTATTTATATTGCAAGTATCTTCTAAGAGAATAACACTGTCCTCTAGCCACCCATTCACTCTAGAAAATTCCTAGAGCTTCGCAATTTCCCTCCCTATTACCTGAGTAAATTCTCCCACTTCTAATAGTCTACAAATGTGAAAACAAACAAAACCTCTTGGCAAAGGGCTTGTGTATCATTCTAGACCCCTGCTGCCTGGACATAGAAGGTTTCTCCACTCACTGAGTGAACAAGAACTCCAATGACTGAAAGAGATTTCATGCAGACAGCATGGGGCATCCAAGGCCACTGCCACTCAGGATCAGACACAGCTTAAGCCATGAGTTGCATGGAAAGATCTTGGAAGGACAGGGGATTTTGCCGTAGGGAATAAAAGAAGATGGACCTCACATGTTTAAACTACAGTTCTTATAGGGCTAGGTCAAAAAAAGGATCTGGAAAGATCTGGAAAGAAACTGTTGAACTTTATAAATGGTTAGATGAGCTTTGTCTTTGTTTTTAAAATGTTTTTATTATAGAGGCTTAAAAATATATTGATTTAAATATATGTTAAGCCATTGTTATATATAATAAAGTACATATATAAAATAAAAATATAACTGTATAATTAAAACATATAAAATAATATTATTAAACCTCTGCAATAAACCATTTATATGTTAATATATAATATATACTTTGTATTATATATGTTTAATATATTAATGTGTGTGTGTGTATATATATATATATATATATATATATATATACACACACATAATTTGTTTGTTAACAGGTTTAATTGCCTTCCTTTCCTTCTGGACCTGTGTGAGAGTACTTGGAGCAGTGACTGCCATCTGGTGGCAAGCCAGAATCATCACTTTGTGTAATCTAATGGTTACTAAGATGCCCACTCTTGACTCACATGATATGCACTGCCAGCAAGGCACAAGAGGAGCCTGGAGGGTGTCTGATGAAGGAGACTAGTGAAATAACCCTTCGCTTCCACCTGAACCAGTTGTTCATCCCAGAATCTGAGCCAAGAGCCGGATCCAAAATGGTGCCTATAAAGAAAAGATTTGAATTGTTCTTGTGTTTTAGTCTAAGATCTGCTGGTTAACAACCAGCAGGTAACCAAGACTGAATAAGCGCACACCAAAAGGGGCACGTGATGACATGGAGCCTGAAATAAACTGTTCCGAATTGTGTGACAGTTTTCCTGGCCAGGAGCTGGATCGGAGTCCTCTTCATAATCTCTGCAGGACAATTGTGAGTGAATAGTCATAGAATGTCAGGGCTGCTCAGATATACATGTTGTTCTTATTGTTGTTACTATTAGTGGTGGTGGTACAGTGGTAGTGGTGATGGAGGGGGAGAAGGAGGAAATGAAGAGGAGCAAGAGGGAGAGGAGGGGAAGGAGGAAGAGGAGAAGGAAATGTTCATGCAAGACATATATTTCCCAGCTTTGGGGATGATGGGGCAGTTCATGTTTGATCTATAAAAGAGTCTCATTCCTAATAGCTTCTCTTTATTTTATTCTCAGACCTCTTCCCACTACAGCGGTAAGACCATTTCTTCATTATCTCCTGTCCTCTTGGGTATTGTTTGGACCTTTCTCAGCTGTGGACTTCTTCTAATAGTCTTCTTTCTTGGCTTCACCATTCGCTGCAGGAATAACAGGTAAGCAGCCCCATACCTAGTTTCTCATCCTCATTGGCCTGAATCATGAATCCCAAAGTGTTAGTATCATTTTGACATCATGAGCTAGTAGGTAGTATCAGTAAAGCTTTTCTCCTACTGTGGCATTATGTGAGAAGTTCCCCTGAAATCATCCTGGCCTTGCAGTACAGGTTCCTCTTCAGGAAAAAAAATCTAACCCAGTATTGTGGCAACTACTACAAGAATATCCAAATAGGAGAATGAAGAGTATCTCCTCATAAAAGAAAGTATGATCCTTCTGAGAAAATTACATATTTGGAGTTTCTTGTTTGTTTAATCAGTTTAAGGATAGACTTTAATGATTCATCAGTTGCATATAACACCCAGTGCTCATCACAACAAGTGCCCTCCTAATGCCTATCACCCAGTTACCCCATACCCCCTCCCCTCTCCCCTCCAGGAACCCTCAGTTTGTTTCCTAGAATTATGAGTCTCTTATGGTTTTCCGGCTTCTATCTCTGTTTTCATCATAGAAAATGAGGTATTTGTATTAAAAACAGAGAGCATGTAGAGAAATATTCCAAAGCAACATTAGAGTCTGTGGTAAATACAATTGGAACCAGACTAGGTGGGCTAAGATTTCTGAAAAATAGTGAATCCCTACTACTTGGCTGTTCTGTTGGATAAGTTCTGGCTGGTTAGAAGGTCACTGGCTCATCAGGGTAAGGCTCCCAGGGCTGGCAAAATAAATAAATAAATGAAGACTTTTTCTGAAGGGAGTTGCAAAATTCCGTCTTCACTGTAATTGGATTCTTCCCTCAGGGCCCACCCTACCTCTCCCATGCCAACACTCTTTACCATCATCCTGCCCCTACTGTCTCAGGCTGCAACCTGAGAAGCCCTGCTCCAGCTCTCTCTTTGTGGCTCACAGCTAAATTCTGGATGGAGCCCACAGCAGATTTCAACCTCTCAGAGAGGTCAAACTTGTCTAGCCCCACTTCAACTGTATACTTTGTGATGATCACCTGTGTTCCATTGCCTGGGTTTGGCACTCAGAGGAGGGTCAGTGAGTTGAATTTCTCTAGCAGGCATTTTGGGGCACCACTGGCCATTTGAGGCATGGAATACATGGCATTGTTAAATAGCAGTAACTGGATCTGCTGTGTCAACCTCAGCATGGCCGTGACACATGGCACTCAAACCTTAGTATTCCTCTGATGGTTGCCCCAGCCATTTTCCATTCTGTTCCTCAGATTCACTAAGCCTACTCCCATCTCAAGGCCCTTATGTTCTCAATGCCCAACGGTCTTCTCCATATCTCCCTGTAACTAGTTCCTTCTCATCTTCTAGATCTTGGCTCAAATATCACCTCTTTAGAGAAACCTTCCCTTATCACTGTATCCAGAGGTAGCTTGTCTACAGAATGGCCATTCAGCCCCAGTATCTCATTCCTATATATTATCACCCTGTTTTATTTTCTTCATACCAAGTATAACTCTCTGATATTATCATATTTATTGATTTGACTGTTTATTGTCTATATATCCCTTCAAAATGTATAGCTGTGAACACAGGACTGTGTCATGTTCATCACTGTCTCCAACATTTAAAACAAACTCTGGAACATAGTAGGTGCTCAATAAATATATTTTCAGTGACCCTGGGAGGAAGGATGATAGCTACTGCTAAGAGAATGACTGGGAAAATCATGCATTTCAAAGTTAGAGAACTATGGAGTACAGTCTTTTCAGCTACAACACATTTCTCTATTACTATAGTACATATTAATACCCAATTGGCAAGTAAGAAAATAATATCATTGGTTCATATGTAATTTTCCCCCAGCAGATCAGTAGTTTAAAGCATTCAGGGGCAAACCTTCCTACAATTAAAGAAGGAAGCCTTAAGCTAAGAATATTGTACTACCAATAACTGCACAAATAGTAGTTGGTTTAATGGCTTTAAGAACAGGTATAGGGATCCCTGGATGGCGCAGCGGTTTGGCGCCTGCCTTTGGCCCAGGGCACGATCCTGGAGACCCGGGATTGAGTCCCACGTCGGGCTCCCGGTGCATGAAGCCTGCTTCTCCCTCTGCCTGTGTCTCTGCCTCTCTCTCTCTCTCTCTCTCTCTCTGTGTGTGTGTGTGACTATCATAAATAAAAAAATAAATAAAAGTTTAAAAAAAGAACAGGTATACTTCCTATGTTATGAAGCTCTGTGATGAGCTGTAGGAGTAGATGGAGAAGTAGAGAAGATATATCCCGTGTGTTTAAAAACAATTGATTGTTGAATGTCCTCAAGTACCTATGCCTTGTAGATTTAAGGTTGCAAAAATCAATTGTGATCTGCATACAAATGGTGGTAATTGACATTTGCTGAATGCTAGTATTTTGATTGGATAATCATTATTTTTATTAGTATTTTGGTTACAAAGTTAAATATGTTTCAACTGTTATGGCCCCATACTATTTCCCCATAACCCATTATTTTTATACACAATTTTGTAGAATGCAAGGTTTTTAAAGCATTTATATATCCTGTTAAAGTAGGAACACTTGTAAACAGTGTTATAGTAGAAACACCTATATTTTTTTCATTCCATTGAAGATTTTGATGCTGTCTTGCTTGCAGTGGGAGCATGACTTGGCATAAAGAATAAAATAAGAGGCACTGTGAATAAAAACACATTTTGCAATCAAGTAGCTTACAAGTTCAGACAAGGAAAGATAAAATAGCCCAGTTTCAAAGTGCTTTCCTAAATAATAAGATTTGTTCAAAGGTGCAGCAACACAGATGCTTCATTTCATTCAGTTCTTTGGTCTCTCCATTTGTGAGTGTGAGTGTGAGTGTGTGTGTGTGTGTGTGTGTGTAGTGCCAGAGGAAGAAAATTATTTTAATAAGATATAAATATTATAGTAATGTTCAAGTTCAGTTGTAGATACTACATTTTTGATAAAAATTTTAGATGTAGGGGTGCCTGGGTGGCTCAGTGGTTGAGTGTCTGCCTTCGGCTCAAGTTGTGATCCCAGGGTCCTGGGATCAAGCCCCGCATTGGGCTCCTCACAGGGAGTCTGCTTCTCCTTCTGCCTGTGCCTTGCCTCTCTCTGTATGTCTCTCATTAATAAATTTTAAAAATATAAAAAAAAACTTTTAATGTAGTCTACAAGAGAAAATTAGTAAAGATATAGAAGACTTGAATAGCACTGTCAACCAACTTGACCTAATTGACATTTATATAATCCTACACCCAACACCAACAGAATACACATTCTCTTCAAGTACACATGGAACATTTACCAAGATAGATCATATTCTGGGTCATAGAAAAAGTCTCATTAAATTTAAAAGCATTCAATTCATACAGAGTATGTTCCCTGACTACAATAGAATTAAATTAGAAATCCATAACAGATAGAACTCTGGAAATTTTTGAAATATTTGGAAACTAAATAGAACACTTTAAAATAACTCATGGTCAAAGAAAAAGTCAAAAGAGAAACTAGAAAGTATTTTCAAATGAATGAAAATGAAAATATAACATGTCAAAATTTGTTGGATGCCATTAAAGCAGTACTTATGGGGAAGTGATAGCACTAAACTCCATATTAGAAAAGGAGAAAGATCTACTTTATGAAACAACAAAAAAGAGCAAGTGAGTCCCAAAAATAAGCAGAAGAAAGGAAATAATAAAGATGAAAGTGGAAACTGTTGAAATAGAACAACAACAACAAAATCAGGAAAAAAACATGAAACCAAAGCTCTTTATGAAGATCAATAAAATTGACCAACCTCTACTTCAAATGATTAGGAGGGAAAGAGAATATATAATTACCTAAATAACAAAGGAGAGGTGACATTACCCAAGATTCCACAGATACTAGAAAGATACTAAGGTAATGTTAAGAACAACTGTGGCAGGCAGTCTCTAACATTTCTGCATTAATTCCAACCTCCTGATAGTCACACTCTTGTGAAATCCCCTCTCTTTGAATATGGGCTGGACTTACTGACTTGCTTATGTGATATCACTTTCTGGATAAGGTTGCAAAAAAGACTGTGTCTTCCTTCTTGGATCTCTCTCACTCTTTAACTTGCTCACTCTGAGGGAGGCCACCTCCTTGTTGTGAGCTACCCTGTGGAGAGGCCAACGTAGCAAGCAACTGATTTCTAGTCTATATCCCTCAAGAACTAAGGCTTACTAACAGCCATATCAATGAACCTGAAAACAGGTCTTCTGAGGCCTGCTAACAGCAATGAGCATGGAAGCAGATTTTACTCCAGTTGAGCTTTGGAAAATTGCAGCAATGGATGGCCCCTTGACTGCATCCTTGTGTGAGATCCTGAGCTAGAGGCACCCAGCTAATCTGTGCCCATATTGTTGAAGAAATGTTACCAGTTTTACAGAACATCTTCTGAAACACTGAAAATAATGGAGCATTCCCTAATTCATTCTATGAGGACAGCATTACCCTGATATCAAAACCTAATAAAGACATTAGAGTAAAAAAACTCTATAAATTAATACCCCTCATGATCATAGGTCTAAAATTCTAAACAAGATTTCAACCAGTTGAGTCCATCCAAATACCAAAAGGATAATACATCATGACAAAGTGAGTTTTATCCCAGGAATGAAAGATTGAATTGATATCCAAATATCAGTCATATAATTCATCATATTTACCAACTTAAAACAATGATCATCTTTCTAGAGAGAGAAAGATTTTGACAAGATTCAAATACAGAGAGAGGCAAGGCACAGGCAGAAGGAGATTCAACATCCATTCCTGATAAGGTCTCAACAGACTAGGAATAAAAGAGAACTTCTTCAACCCAACAAAGTACATCTATGAAAAAAACTATAGCTAACATCATTTTTTAATGGTAAAAGACTGACTGCTTTCCCATTAAGATCAGAAACAAGATAAGGTGTCCATTCTCACCACTTTTATTGAACAGTGGAGACTTTAGCCAGTGCAATAAGATAAGAATAAGAAATAGAAGGCACCTGGTTTAGAAAGGAAGAATTAAAATGGCTTTACCCTCTATTAACCTTATTGTGTATGTAGAAAATTCAGTAGAATCTATTTTTTAAAGAACTACTAGAACTAATAAATGAGTTTAGAAAGGTTGGAGTATACAAGATCAAGGAACAAAACCTAGCTGTATTTCTAAATACTAAAAACAGACAATTGAAAAGTGAAATTAAATGTAGTGCCATTTACCATAGCATCAAAAATATGAATATTTAGGGATAAATATTATAATGCAAAATACACACTAAAGACTACAAAATGTTGCTAATCTAAAAAATACTGTGAAATACTTATATGTTTAAAACTATAAAACTGCTGAGAGAAGTTAAATCCTAAATAAAAATATATAAATAAATAAATACTAAATGAGAATTACTGTGTTCATGGGTTGGAAGAGTCAATATTGCTGATTCTCTCTTAATTGATCTACAGACTAAGCCCAATTACCATCACAATCCTAGCTGATATTTTTAAAAAGATTTATTTATTTGAGAGAAAGAGAGTAGGAAAAGCAGGGGAGCAGCAAAGGGAGAGGGAGAACCAGACTCCCCACTGAGCAGGGAGCCCCACATGAAGCTTGATCCCAGGACCTTGAGATCATGACCTGAGCTGAAGGCAGATGCTTAACCAACTGAGCCACCCAGGCACCCCAGCTTTTTTTTATATAAATTGGCAAGCTAGTTCTAAAATTCATACAGAAATATGAAGGACCTAGAATAGCCAAAACAACTCTAAAAAAGAATACTAAAGTTGGAGGATTAGGACCACCTGATTTTAAGACTTATTTTAAATCTATAGTAATGAAAGTGGTTTGGTATTAGATACAAATACACATAGGGCATCTGGGTGGCTCAGTCAGTTAAGATCCAACTCTTCATTTCAGCTCAGGTCCTGATCTCATGGTGGTGAGATCGAGCCCCATATTGGGCTCTGTGCTTAGTGGGGAGTCTACTTCTCTCTTCTCTTTGCTCCTCCCCCACTTGCACACACACACACACTCTCTAAAATAAATCTTTAAAAAAAAAAAAAAAGGAAATAGACATATATATCAACAGAACAGAATAGCATTCAGAAATAAGCCTACCTGTGGTGCCTGGGTGGCTCAGTGGTTGAGTGTCTGCCTTTAGCTGAGGTCATGATCCCAGGGTCCTGGGATCAAATCCTGCATCAGCTTCCTCGCAGGGAGCCTGCTTCTCCCTTTGCCTATGTCTCTGCCTCTCTCTTTGTGTCTCTCATGAATAAATAAATAAATAAATAAAATCTTTAAAAATAATAAATAAATAAACCTACTTGTATAAGGGAAGCTGCTTTTCAACAAATGTGCAAAAGGAGGTCAGCGGAGAAGGGACAATCTTTTAAACAAATAGTGTGGCACAAATGGATATCCACATGCAAATATGAACTTTGATCTACATCTTACACCACTTTCAGAAATTAACTCAAAATGGATCATAGATCTGAGAAAGCTAAAACTAAAATTTCTCAAAGAATCTATAAGGAAAATGTTGTGACCTTGGAATAAGATATCTTAGACATAACACTAAGAGCACAAACCATAAAAGAAAAGAGTGATAAATTGGACTTAATAAAAATTTAAAACCTCTTCTAAAGAAAATATTGAGAAAATGGGGATCCCTGGGTGGCTCGGCGGTTTCGCGCCTGCCTTTGGCCCAGGGCGCAATCCTGGAGTCCCGGGATCGAGTCCCGCGTCGGGCTCCCAGCATGGAGCCTGCTTCTCCCTCTGCCTGTGTCTCTGCCTCTCTCTCTCTCTCCATGTCTATCATAAATAAATAAAAATAAATCTTAAAAAGAAAGAAAATATTGAGAAAATGAAGAGAGACTAGAAGAAAATATTTGCAAATTATGTATCTGATAAAGAACTTATATCCAGAATACATAAAGTATATTGAGAATTCAGTAATAAAACTATCCAATTTTTAAAAAGAGAAAGATTTGAAGAGACACTTCAACAGAATACATACGTATGGATGGCAAATGAGCATATGAAAAGAGGTTCAACATCATTAGTCATTAGGGAAATGCAAATTATTTTAAAGATTTTATTTATTTGACAGAGAGAAAGAACATGAGCAGAGGAGTGGGGCAGAGGGAGAGGGAGAAGCAGACTCCCTGCAGAGCAGAGAGCTGGATGGACATGGGGCTCAATCCCAGAACCCCAAGATCATGACCTGAGCCAAAGGCAGGTGCTTAACAGACTGAGCTACCCAGGCACCCCTGAGATGCAAATGTAAACTACAATTAAATGCCACTATACGCTATTACAATGGCTACAGTTTTTAAAAACTGACTAAGCCAAGTATTGGTATACATTGCTGGTGGGACTGCAATATGGTACAACCACTTTAGAAAACAGTCTGGCAGTTTCTTTAAAAGTTCAACACACACCCTACCCTATGATCCAACCATTCTGCCCTTTGGCTTTTACTCAAGAAAAAATAAAACTATGTGTCTGTACAAAGATTTGTACATCAATGTTCATATCAGCTTTATTTTAATAGCCAAAGATTGGAAATGGAAGAACTATCCATCAACAGGTGAATGGATAAACAAATTAGGTATATCCATATAATAAAATACTACTCAGCATGAAAAAGAATGAATTATTGATACTTGGTACATCATGGATGAATCTCAAAGTAATTATGCTGAGTAAAAGAAGCCAGGCAGAAAAAGTTGCATAGCATAGAATTCCAATTATACAAAATTCTAGAAAATTAAACTAATCTGTTATTAACTAATCTGTAGTGACAGAAATCAAATAAATGGTTGCCTGAAGATGGGGGAGTGGCAGGAAGGAGGGATTACCAAGGGATGTGTGGAAACTTTTGGAGGTGATGAATATGTTCATTACCTTGATTGTGGTGTTTCATAGATATTTACATATATCAAAACTTACCAAATCATGTACATTAATTATGCACAGTTTATTGTGTGGCAGTTATATTCAATAAAGCTATTTCAAAATGTAGTCTACAAACATTCTTATTTTTCTGAGAAGGTTCTCATGAAGGAAAAAAAAGTATACTATATCTCGTGTCCTTCTTCAAAGGGCCCTGCTAAGTGATCTAAAATCTATCTGATAACTGTACTAGATATTAATGACGATTATGGGAGAATGCATTTTTTTTCTAGATTCCCCTTACAGTTTAATAATCACTTAGCTTGGAGGAAGTAGATATTTCAGGCCCAAAGGCTCTCCTAGTACTTCTTGTGTAATTTATAAAATAAGAGCAATGTCATAAGTTCTATATGAAACTAAACTTGTTCAATTAGACTTTTATTCCAAGAGCTTATCTCACTGTCCTTGTGATAATGAATATAGATGTTAGTTCTTATATACATATTGCTATTTCTCAGAATTGAAAGTGGCATTTGTACAATAACCCCCAGTATCTTGGATTTTACTGACTGGGAAATCAAGAAATTTGAGTAATAAGAAATGTCCGGGGATGAGATTTTGCTGTACTTGCAGGTTAACAAGTTAACCCATTACTGTCTTGTAGATGCTAGCAAAAGACGTGAGACTCAGGCTTTGTGACAAAATACTTTATTATTCATGGCAAAAGCAGTAGTCAGAGCTTCATGTTGCATTTGTGCTGGTTCTATGCCCCCAAGTCCCATGAGGACGATGCAGGGCCCTTAATGGAGGCATGAATACATAGGGAGCTGTCATTAAAGGAGAGGAACCTGAACCTGAGGAATTCCCTATTTTTACAGTGAGTCATAACAAGCCTGATCTTTGGGGAGAGAGGTTACCTCAGTAAATATTTGCTGAGCTGCACACCTACTGTGCTCAGGATTTTGTATAAAATGTAATTTAAGTATTCCTGGGAGCTTCAGATGCATCACCCGGGTGGAAAAATATGAGTAAATCAAAAAAATACATTCTATTTTTTAAAAATAGCTTTTCAAAAAATAATGACTTGATGCTGGGATAGCTATGCTCTTTCCGTATTGATTGTTTCAAGTCTCTCCTTTTTGTGGTTTGAGTAATTGGAGCTGAAAGAAAGGTGATGGGGAAGAAAGGACAGCAGTTGGCATCTTGTTGGATATGAGGAAGTTTGCACTCATATTGTGCTCTACAAAGATTTTTGGTATCTTCTCTGTAATCTTTAGTTTGATGGTTATTGGCCAAGAAAAAAGATCCAGTCAGGATAAAAACCACTCGTATAGCTGATTTAGGGATAGGGTTGCAGAGCCTGGGACTGAATTGAGGCAGTGACAGAAGCAGATCTTTCAAGAACTTACCCAAAAAGAAAGCTAAGGTTTATAGTTGGGAAAAAAAAACAAAAAACAAAAACAAAAAAAACCTCCTATCCATCATCAAAGGATTGAGCATAGAGCCAAAAGTGGTATATCATGAGGCCAAAAGCCACTGGCATTCAGGAATGGTGCTGGAAAAGAGGTGAGAAGCAGAAATAAGGTGACAAGATAGATCTAGGATTAGGAACCCAGATGGGGTTTTCTTGGGTACTGGCTGGGAGATGGAATAGGGGTCCTCAGCAAGAAGTTAATGAGGCAGCATCAGTCTTAATGGATAGGACTGTTTTTTACACAGTCCTCTGATGCTGTTTGTCCATCCTATAGTCAGGCCTAAATCACTATGACCGCTAGATGAAATTGATACATACCCCTTTGCATACCCACTCTTACAGTTAAGCATGTCATTGACCCATCACAGCTCACTGGATTGGAAAGAAGAAAGCACTGTCTCCCTTAGCAGATAATGAGCTCCTTGAGTTTAGGACCACGTCTTATTAATCTCTGTATCTCCATTGTGCCTAGACTATACTCCATGTTTCCTGAATAAACAAATTAAGTGAACTAGAATATAGACTATGACAATAAAGGTAATTTCTTAGAAGATAGATGTTTTCATCCTTTAACTTTAATATGGTAGCAATTTTATATAAAATTGTGCCATAGGTAAGCAATTGCTTTCCATTGTTCTTTTCTCTCCCTCATAGTGGTTGTTCCCTGCAGGAGCCCAAGAAATGACATCCAGAGCCTCAGTTTCCCATTGCTCCTGTCTGTGGCCTTTTACTCTAAATTATCCTTTCAGTCTTATCATACCATTAAAATCTGTTTGCTTTTGATACCCTATTGGCCAGAGAGTGATGTATTTTTAGAAGGCCTTCTCATAATTAAGTTCTTAAAAATGTGCCTCTTATTTTAACAAATATTTATTGAATTAGTCAACAGTCTGTCGGGTACTGTTCTTGGTGTTGAGATTGCATCAAAGAGCAAAGTAGCCAGAAAATCTCTTCCCTTATGGACCTTGCTTTCCTACAGAGGTGACCAGGCAATAAACAAAATCAACTGTCAAATATATGGAATTTTAGTGATAAGTGCAGGAAAGAAAAGTAAAACAGGGAAAGTGAATGGGAATATCAGAGTGCTGGCTGCTATTTTGGAGTTTGGTCAGGGAAGAACTCACTGAGAAGGTAATATCAAAAGGCATAAAAAACAAGTCATGGGGACACCTGGGTGGCTCAGTAGCTGAGCATCTGCCTTCCTCTCAGGGTGTGATCCCAGGGTCCTGGGATCAAGTCCCACAGCAGGTTCCCCATGGGGAGCCTACTTCTCCCTCTGCCTATGTTTCTGCCTCTCTCTCTGTGTCTCTCATAAATAAATAAATCAATAAAATCTTAACAAAAAAAAAAAAAAAAACGAAAGAAACAAACAAGTCATGAAGTGAAAACCATTCCAGAATGATTTTCTGGAATGGCATTCCAGAATGGCAGAAAGAACAGAATACTCAAGGTCCATGAGGAAGGAATGAGGACTAATGGGGCTGGAACTGAGTAAATGAGGCAGAAAGTAGAAAAAGATGAGGACAGAGAGTTAAGGGGAAAGGGGGAAGATCATGTAAGGCCTTATAGGTCAATGTAATGACCATGGCAGTACTCCAAGTATTATGGGGAGCCACTGTAGGGTTTGGAACTGATGAATGACATGACCTGACTTACATTTAAGAGGAAAACTGGCTACTTTGAGAATAGATCTTTAACATTTGAAAGAAGTACCTATAGCATTCCCTTAGATAAAGTTATGTTCCTTGAGTGCCTTAATTCTAGAACACAAATGGCTAAAAGTGGAATTTAAGACAACTTAACCAGCCCTCAAAATGGCGTAAGCCAATTAATTGCCTGTGACAAATCCCTGTATCTCCAACTGGTTCTGTTCTCTGACTGAACCCTACTAATACTAGGAAAAAATATGCAGTATCTCTACATAGGAAATCATAAAACATTTTTGAGAGAAGTTAAAGAGGTTCCAAATAAATAAAAGATACATTATGTTTACAGATTAGAAGATTTAATATTGTAAAGATATATATCATTTCTCCCCACATTGATATATGGATTCAATATAACTGCAATACAGAGCCAACTTTTTTCCTTTTTTGGTGAAACCCAACACAAAATTTGTGCTTCAAAACACCAATTGAGAAAATTAAAGGAACTCACAGAATGGGAGAAAATATTTTCAAATCATATATCTGACAAGGGACTTATATCTAGAATACATAAAGAATGCTTACAACTCAATAATAAAAAAGACAACTCAATTTTAAAATGAGCAAAGAATCTGAATAATCATTTCTCCAAAGAAGATCTGTAAAGGGCCAATAGGCACATGAAAAGATGTATGACATCATTAGCCATGAGAGAAATACAAATCAAAACAAAATTAAGATACCACTTTATACCCCCCTAACATGTCTAGAATTTAAAAAGACAGAGAAAAACAAGTGTTTGCAAGGATGTGGAGAAATTGGAACCTCATATACTGCTGGTGGGAATATAAAATGGTACAGCTGCTGTGGAAAATAATTTAGCAGTTCCTCCAAATGTTAAATGCAGAGTTACCATATTATCCAGTAATTAGATGTTTGAGTATATGCTCAAGAAAATGAAAATGTATGTCCACACAAAAACTTGTACATCAGCATTCATCATAGCCCAAAAGCAAAAACCCTCAGCCTGTCAGGGTTCTGTAATTGAAAGAATCATGGATAGGAAGTGGTAATGTCTTCAGGGGACTTTGAACATGAGGACAGAATCAACTTCCAAATACCTTATTTACGTAAAATCAAATGTCCACATGTGTTCAACTGCTTCACTGTGATAGCCTTTCTTACTTTGACTGTATTACTGCATCAAGATTTGTTTTTAAGTTTTCTGTTTTCTTTTGCTTTTGTAAATGTAGCTGAGCATTGAAATTTTGCGTAATTTGGATGCTAACAAGATTAGACAGTTATATGACAGTAATCACTTTTTTATCCTATTCTATGCCTAGTCTATCTCCATCCCACTAAAAAGCTTGCTTTTTGGAAAGGGGGTGTCAGATGGCAAACATCTCTCAGGCATTTTGAATTTTGCCATTTCGGTGGTGAAAGATGCTATTCTTTCGTGTTTCTGTGTTGGGTGTTGGGAGGAGGTGGTACTCAGGATGCTAATCTATGCACACTGACCTTTGTTTCTATCCGACTGAGCAGATGTAGGAATTAATCACTGTCACTCCTGGATGCTGTGGCTGCAGCTGTCCCCCACTGCCTTTCTGCCCCTGATAGATTTATTAGTGTATTTGTTTGCTAGCAAACATGCCTCAGCACAGAAGAACTGGCAAATTAGAGAAGCTTATCTGTGAATATAGTTTTCTAGAAACATCTTTTTTCCTATACATCTGTCTATATACTCTAAACTCTTTAAAAGAAGAAGAAAAAGAGAAAAAGAAACAAACTGGTAATATTGTTTATGTAACAACTGATCAATTATTTCCCATCCTGAGAAATTTCACATCAGACTAGTATCCTACAATTGCAAAAAACTATCTTCTAACCTCTATCCTCTTCTTTTTGCAACCAGGACTCTCCCTTAACTCCCAACTATTAGTTTAGTACCACTCGCAGAATCTGGGCATACTTTGACTCCAGGCACGTGAAAATAAGTGTTCTAAATTAGTACTAAATTCATTTTATAGCAGGCCCCACTACAACCTTCAGAACATAATTAACACTCTCTAGACCCCAAGCATCCCCAGTACATAGATATCCCTGCAGCCTCACCAAATCTAACCCCTGACGATATTGACACTAGCTGGGATGGAAATCAAAGTAGCCACAGCCTTTTGGACACTGGGAATTACCTCTAAAATCCAGTATAAATTTCCAGGGCCTGGTGTATCTATTTTCATTTTACCCTCTTCTCTCTACCTGGTCGGGTCTGCATGCTCCAGGTGAGAGGTTTAGGAGAAGCAGCCAGTGCCTATTGGCAGTCTGTTCCTTTTTGGTGGGCCCACTACCTGCCAGAATCTGAAACCTCCACCTTAGACATGTACCTTAGCCTTTCTGATACCAACCCCTCACTCCTGGGACTTCTGCTTATTTTCTGCACTCTCTGACCCTGCTGGATTCTCTCTCACAATTTACTCCTTTGTTGACTCTTCCTCAGAATGATTCCAGGTTTTAGACATCCTTGCATATTCAGTCCCTAAATCACTAGTACTTTCTTTACGTTGATGCTCTTAGCATCTAATTTATGTGTCTTAATCTTATAAGTCTGCCTAGACTCCTGAATTCAGACTTGTCTGGCATAATCTTTTCAGCCACCTTTTGAGCCCCATTTCTGGTGGTCTTTCTGTTTCTGACAGTGATACTAAGTGCTTTATTAAGACAGGTTGATCCTTTAGATGTCAGTCTTAATGATTGGGCCCACCTCTCAGAAAAAGAGAAATGAGTAAACCAAGTGTTTGTCAACAGTTGAGTGGATAAATAGAATGTGCTGTATACATACAATGGAATATTATTCAGCCTTAAAAAGGAAGGAAATTCCAACACATGCTGCAACTTGGATGAACCTTGGGGACATTATACTAAGTGAAATCAGTCAATCACAAAAGACAAATACTGCACGAATCCACTTATATTAGGTATCTAGCATAGTCAAACTCAAAGAAACAGAAAATAGAATGGTGGTTGCCAGGGGCTAGAGAAAGGGAGAAATGGGGAATTTTTTTTTTTTTTATTGGGTACAGAGTTTCAGTTAAAGTTCAGTTAATTATGGTTTAATGAGTATAGAGTTTCTCTTTTGCAAAATGAAAAAGTTCTGGAGATTGCATAACAATGTGAATATACTTAATACTAATGAACTGTATACTTAAAAATGGCTAAGATGATAATTTTTATGTTATTATATGAAATTTGTATTTTACCACAATTAACCTTTTTTTATTTTAAAGGAAAAGAACAAAAACACCTATTAGTAATAACTCATTTTAGGCAAATAATCTATTATAGAGCTATTTCTTTAAAACCATTTTGTAGGGACGGCCTGGAGTCCCAGGATTGAGTCCCACATCGGGCTCCCTGCATGGAGTCTGCTTCCTCTCTCTGCTTCTTTCTCTGCCTCTCTCTCGGTGTCTCTCATGAATAAATAAATAAAATCTTAAAAAAAAAAAACATTTTGTATTGCTTACACCATCTCTTAGAGGATAATGATCATTCTTAAGTCACTGCCTGTTTTGTGATTTGTTGCTTTTATTTTTCATGTCCCAGATTTGCATATCTGAATCTTTGATATCCTCTCTTTCAAGTAGTCTGAGATTTCATTCTATCTTACCTCGATCTGTGATTTAGTAGGTTTTGTTCACATCCCCATTGACCTTCCCCTTTCCAGGCTGCAGAATGGTCTGTTTTCATTCAGTAAAGACTGCCATTCCAGCTTTCCTTCTCTAGAATTTATTTACATTCCTCATATGACCAAGCCAGATAATTTATTATGGTACAATATGAGACTTTACCCTGAACTTTAGATTCTCAGAAGAAAGGGTAGGAGGTGGCCTAGTTTTGTGTAAGACTTACAACAAACAATAGTACAGTAGAAATGTTATGGCAAAGGGAATCTTACTCAAATCTCTATGGGTAAGAATTATTATTAGGTAATAATAGGGATATACTTGTTCTCTTTTTCTTTTGAGATACAGTTCACATACCATGAGGTTCACATTTTTAAAGTATATAATTCAGTAGTTTTTAGTATATTTACAAGGTTGGGCAATCATCACTAATTCCAGACCATTCTTATTCCAAAAAAGAAACCTCATACCCATTAGCAGTCTCTCCCCCCTTTCCTTCTTCCCTGCAAGCCTCTGGCAACTACTGCTCTATTTTCTGCCTTTATAGATTTGTCTAATCTCAACAATACATATAATTGGAATTATACAACATGTGGCCCTTGGTGCCTGGCTTCTGTCCCTTAGCATCATCTTAGCATAATGATTACAAGACAAGGTTCATCCATAGAGACAGTACTTCATTCATTTTTATGGTTGAATAATGTTCTGTTAAATGGATATTCCATATTTTGTTTTTTCATTCATGATTTCGTAGATATTTGGTTGTTTCCACTTTTTGGTCATTATGAATAGTATGCTACTATGAAAATTAATGTACCAGTTTTTGTGTGTACATGTTATCCTTTATACCTAGAGGTGGAATTGTTGGGTTATAATATATTTACATAAGTGCTGAACTGCTTTCCAAAGTGATAGTTCTTTTTACAGTCTCACCAACAATGTATGAGGGTTTCAATCTCTCCACATCATTGCCAACACTTAATATTATCTGTCTTTTTCATTATCACCATCCTAATGGATATAAAGGGGTTTTATGGTTTTGATTTTACTCAGATCCTTGTGGTTTTGGTTTGCATTTCCCTGATGACTAATAATGTTGAGCATCTTTTCATTACTTATTGGCCATTTGAATATCTTCTTTGGAGAAATATTTATTCAAATCCTTTGACAATTTTTAAACTTAGATTATTTATCTTAGGAATATACTTAAACCAGTGATTTCTCAAAGTTGGCTCACATTAGAATCTCCTCAGGAGCTTTAAAAAATCCTAATGCCCATGTTTCACTCTAGATCAGTTAAATCAAAATATCTGTGGGTGGAATACCAGTGTTTAAAAAAAAAATTCTTTCTAGGTGATTCTAATGTTTGGCAATCAGTGTTATAGACTAGATAACCAACTTGATGATACCAATATAGAAATGTTAAAGGCTTAGAAATTATGTCAGTTTTTAGAAATTGAACTAAATGTGAATTGTAGAAAGCCTAATCAGGTCAAGAGGCAGAGGTGAACTTTTTAATAAGGATTTTTTAAAATAGGATTTTTCCTATAATAGGAAGTTTTAAACCAAGGACACCAAAAATGTCCTGGCTGTGGTTCTTGCCTACTGTCTGGAAGTAGATCTTATGAGGTAACCATTGGTAAGCCAATAAATGTGACTAATCATAGCACAATTAAATCCATAAGCCCAGAAAATTTATCTCAACTATTCAATGTTCAAAAGGAAACTATGACAAAATGTAAGTATTAACTAGGAGAAAATTGAAATTTAGGCTTTTGAAAGTCAGAAGGAGATTGAAGCCTATTTTAAGAGACTTTATTGGAAGTATAGGGAAAGAGTAACTGAAAAGAAAAAAGAAAAAAAAAATCCAAGCACTTAAAAATGTGACAGTCACCGTGGAGGGAAAATGACATCTCTCAAAGAATGTAGAATGCTCCCCAGAGGAAAGCAGGGAGCCCACAGAGTTTGTCAGGTTAGGTATGAAATAGGAAAAAGGACTTTGAGAAGCACCTTTGAAGAGAGTCCAAAATACATAAGAGGATTATTTAAATGGATTAAAAAGAAGAAGCTAGAATAACAGTGGAATCTTTTGCTGCTAATATAGGCCACAGGGAGTGGTCAGAGACCAAAAGACAATAAGACTAAACTAATTATGTGCCCCTGAATTTATTGAGAAAGATACGAGAGTGATTACCACACTGAAATTGTTCCCAGTAAATGGATCAGAAGTTGCTCAAATAGTTCTGTGTTTTGCATATTTCAAGTTAGGTCAACAAATGAATACTGACTACTTGCTGGAAACTGTTGATGTTCCTCTTGAGATTTTTGAAGTCCTCTAGAAGAAAGTTTTCCCTTGGTCATGCCTCTCCCTCCTCTTACCACCAAGCCTCTTAAAAGAGTGGCCTTAAAAAAAAAAAAAGAGTGGCCTTTTACTAGCCACCTCCACTTTCTCACCTCCCATTCGTTGCCTTGATTTTACTGAAATGACCCTTGCTGAGGTCATTAAACTAACTGATCTCTTTTTAGACGTCATCCTAGTAAGTCTCAAGCCATATAACACTTAACCATCTCCTCTGTTCCTCCTTTCTGAAAGCTTCTTTCCTTAACTTTACCATACACGAATGTCCTGACTTACCCTCTGCTTCCTCCTTAGCTGCTTCCACTGGCTCCTGCACTCCATCTACCCATTTAATATTGCTATCACCCTGAGTTCCAGTCTTCATTCACTTTTAAGCTATATCCCTCCCCTGGCCTTAACCCTTCTTGCAATATATACCCAAACCCTGCCTCTTTCAAATCCCATTTGCTAACTTTACAGTTGATATTTTCAGATGGATGTTCCTTAGTCAATTCAAATTCAGTGACCAAAAACCAGACTCAAACTTCACCATTAATCTTGCTCTACCACTGTGTAGTTCCTATCTCAGTTAAGAACATTACCATCCATCCACTCCTCATTCTAGCTTCCTTGGTCTCCCATACATTCAGTTAGTCACCAATTCTTAGATGTTAACTTCTCAAATATCTGTTTGTCTTCTGTTGCCCATCTCCAATGCCCAAGTGTAGCCCTGATCTACTTTCCATCTGGGTTATTGTGGTAGCCCCCTAGCTGATCTAGCCCATTTCCAATTGAGCTACTGCTCTCTTGCCAGCATTTTTTCCACAAACATAGACCTGTTTTCAAACATAGACTTCTACTGCATATACAACTCCTTAGATAAGCATTTATGATCTTTTGTAGTCTGGCCCTAATCTACAATTTCTGCTTATTCCCTTTAAAGTAAGTTGTGCTTTCATTATACAAGATAGTAACTGTTTCTTGAGAACACCACTACTTTTATCACCATGACTTTGTTTATGCTCTTCCTTGTTTCATGACTCTTCTCATTTTTCACCTCACAAACTTATATTTATCCTTTAAGACAAACTCTTATCCATCAAACTGTGGGTCCTGGAGCATCAGTATCTCTGGGAACTTGTTAAAAATACAAATTCTTGGGGCCCTACCCTAGACCCTAGTGAATCTGAAACCCTAGGGGATGATGGCCAGATTTGTATTTTAACAAACTCTTCAGGTGATTCTTAACCAATTTGAAATCTAAGAATCACTGTTCTAAGGCAGTTCCTTTATCAATGCCATAGCACTTTATATATACCTATATTACTTACTGCATTGCTTCATAATCATATTTACCCATACAGTTCTCCATTTCCTCTGCTACAAATTGAGTCCTCCAAGTCAAATACAATGTTTTGTTTATTTCCTATCACCTGCTATAGCGTCTGGCACATAGGAGATGCTTGATAAGAATTCAGAGACTACAACATCAGTTGGCATCAAGAAAATACAAATCAAAACCATAATGAGATACCACCTCACACCAGTCAGAATGACTAAAATTAACAAGTCAGGAAGCAACAAATGTTCGCAAGGATGTGGAGAAAGGGAAACCCTCTTACACGGTTCATGGGATGCAAGCTGGTACAGCCACTCTGGAAAACAGCATGGAGTTCCTCAAGAAACTAAAAAGTAAAGCTAACCTATGACCCAGCAACTGCACTACTAGGTATTTACCTAGTAAATGGTACTGTTCTTTGGAAAACAGTTTGGCAGATTTGTATAAAATCAGACATGTGCTCACTGTGTAATTCAGAAATAATACTCCTGTTTACTCCTAGAAAACTGAAAACACAAAAACAAATGTTTATAGCAGTTTTATTTTTAATAATCAAAAAATAGAAACAACCCAAACATCCTTTAATGGGTGAATGGATAAGCTGTGGTGCATCCATACAATGGAACACTACCCAACAATAAAAGGGATCAAGCTATTAATACATTGCTACAACTTGGATGAATCTCAAAGGTATTATGCTCAATAAAAGAAGTCAATCTCAGGAGGTTACACACTGTATGATTCTATTTATATTATATGCTCAAGAGATAAATTTGTAGTGATAAAGAACAGATGATAGGTTGCCAGAGGTTATAGCTGGGGGAAGGGTATGACTATAAAGGGATAGTTTGATGGTAGTTTTGTTTGCACATGAAACAGTTCAGTACTCTGATTATGGTGGTAGTTGCATTAATCTGTATATATGATAAATTCATAGAACTACGCACATATACACACACACAGAACACATGTAAAAACTGGTGAAATTCAAAAAGAGTCTATACTTTAGCTCAGAGCATTGCACCACTGTCAATTTCCTGGTTTTGATAATGTAATCTAGTTATGTAAGATGTTGTCTTTGGAGGAAGCTGGGTTAAGGGTCAAGCTGTTTTGCAACTTCTTATTAGTCTCAGATAATTTCAAAATTAAAAGTTTTTTGAGGAAAAGAAAGCACAGGGATTGTGGTGAAAGCCTAATTAGAAAGCCCTCCTTGACATGATGTGAAATGGGGGCCTGGGAGAGGTGGGGAAGGAGAAGAGAGGAGTGGAGATTTCTACTTAGGAGACCAGTTGGTAGAAGAACTTGTCCCAGGCCTGTTAGCCTCTCTGCAGTTTGGGTGCTCACCCCTCCTCACCTAGGGGAGTGTGGGTTCTGGGGTGGAGAGGTAGGTGAAAGCTTCCTCCTCAGCAGCTTCCCACATGGGGAGAGAGAAGGGAAACCTTTCCTGGAAAGGCCTCAGTGGGAAAGCAGACAAAGGAGTATAAGGATTGCTCCTTCACAATGTTTACAAAACGTTAAATGTGTCAATGGTGAAAGAAGACAGGCTCTGGAATCAAACTCTACTTCAAATCCCAGCCCTGTCTCTTACTAGGCATGTGACTTGATCACCTTATTGAACTTTGCTGAACTGAATCCCATCTCTCTATGTAAAAGTAGGGGTAATGACGCTGTGTATCTCAGAATTCTGTGAAGATTGCATTAGATAGTGTGTGTAGAGCCCTTAGCAACTGCCTAGCAAATATTAAATATATAATCAATATCGCTACTCTTTTTAATATTATTCCATATCATTGTCAATATTCTAAAATATAGAAAAAACATACATTCAAATGATTCTAACTACAATGTGATTTTTGATGATTCAGAGGTACTTCAGGATCCTTCAGTACTTCAAACTCATAAAGGTGTTACTTTCTATTACAGGCCTCTTATGTACTTTTTATTTTAGATATGTTATCTCTGACCTTTATGGCACTGGAGAGGATAAATATTATTTTTCCCATTTTCAGATAAGGAAACCACCTCAGCATAGTTAGACAAATCACCCACCAGACACAGCTAGTCAATCTAGTCAGTCTGATTTCAAACCCCATGCTTTTCCCACTACATCATGATGACCTCAGCGTTAATCCACAAAAGCTGCTTAAACACACACAGATTCTCTAACAGTTGTTCCTTTCACATCAGATTACAGGACAGAACACACAACTCCTATCACGCCTAGGGCAGGCACTTCCAGGCCCTGCTGGGACGAAAACTTGGAGACTCTAGGCAATGATGGAAACCAAGAGCCCAAAACCCATTGTAACACCTCCCCCAACCTGTTGTCTGGGATTCCAGCCAGAAGGTAAAGTCAGGAGCCATGAAGGGAGCCCTGCCAATGTCCAAGGTTCAGGCTAGCACTCAGAACTGGAAAGGGCAGGCAAAGCCCAGCAGAAGGCACTGCAGAGTACTCAGGATTTCCTCTCTATCTTCTTGACGATAAATGCCAGCCAATGGAGCCTTTGAAGGGGCTTGTTGAGGAGGCAGGTAAAAACCCTTGGCCTACCACACATGCTACTGCTGGACATTAGAAGCCAGGGTCAAGAAGGCCCCTGGCAAAATTCATTATCAGTAGGATGGACACAGGGTCCCGGGTGGCCAGAGTAACCTAGGGGGGGAAGTAAAAGAATACTGGAGGGAACCAGGAGTCAGGACATCTGCATTAGCTGTCCCATTGTAGTCCCTATCTGGCTGTAAAACTGCCATGCAGGTCCCTTCCTTGTAAAATGAGAAAGTCGGGCCCAATCACTGGGTTAAGTGGTATTCCTCATGACCCTCAGACTCAAAGCCTATCCTAGGCAATTCCTGGGGGCAGAGTGGTAGGGAAAAAGCAAGTTGCACCTTGCTAGCAGTCTTCCTTTTTAGCTCTTTTAAGTACTAGACCTCTAAGAGCCTTCTAATTCTAATGATTTATCCAGGATAACAAACAGTAAGTTTCCACTAGGCTTAGGGTCCTACAGCAGGTACTAATGGAGAAAGCTAGGTAATTACAACCCAGTCCCAGCGTCAAGAATTCCCAGATTCTGGCCCAACAGGGAGTGATTCCAGCAGCCATACCTGCCCATGTTTCCTCTCAGACTCACCAAGGCCCCAAGTTCTCCTGCCACAATCCTGAGGACCTGAAAGAAGCAAAAGGAGAGAAAGGAAACCTTCCCAGCATGGCTGGCAAATATTTTGTCCCTCAAAGACATCAATTTACATGTCACCTGGTAGACAATAGATAATATTTTGGTTTACAGGAGACTCTCTGTGATTGGATGTTTCGTGGGGCCAATTGTGCTTATGCTTTATGCTCTACTTAAAATCAGGGCATCTGCTGTGCCCTTGGGAAGGGCTACAAGTCTCCGGCTAGGAACTGCTCAAGGCCTTCCCCCACAGCTAAGGGGAGAAAGGAAGTTGAAATCACTGCTTCATAAAATTACAATACATGCCTACACTCTAGGGTCTGAGGTTATAGGAGAGAAGAGGATTTTAGTGTTTCTAGCGCTTTCCCCCTTGGCGTTTTAAAACACATTTAAAATATACTACAATTGCACGAGCCATGGCAAAAATATATTTAGAAACTAATCTTTTTTTAAATCGTGGTGGAATGTGGCCATAGTACTGCTAATTAAAGCCATACAAGCTCCTTTCTAGTAAAGGTACTCTTTCAGGCTGTTCCCCCCGCCCCCCGATCACAAGCTTGTCTTTAATCTATCAGTATGCCTTTTCATTCCTGTCCTAAATGTGAGCTGGTAAAAATGAAGTAATAGGTATTTACCCTTATATCTAAATTTCCATATTTCAGGTTATAAATATTTGTAAGGATGCATTTGTTTAAGTGATCCTTTGCCTATTTATATAGTCTAGGAGAGCTGTGTATTCTGAAATTTGTTCTCTGGAAATTTATGTGCATAGTCACATACACATATTTATAATGAGCATACATTCATATATATAGGTTTTATTAAATGGCCCACTGGATACTGAGAAAACAACTGCTAATATATTTTTTAAAGATTTTATTTATTTATTCACGAGAGAGAGAGATAAAGGTAGAGGGAGAAGCAGGCTCCATGCAGGGAGCCCAGGGTGGGACTCGATCCCGGGACCCCAGGATCACACCCTGGGCTGAAGGCGGCGCTAAACCGCTGGGCCACCCAGGGGTCCCAACAACTGCTAATATTAAATTAAAATGCCCTTCTATTCTAAAGGAGAAAAGACAGAGTAAGCAAATTGTCTTTGCAGTGAAAAAGTCAGAAACCAGGGATGTGGTGTCCGAATGAGCTGAGGACAGGAATTGTACCTCATTTGCCTTCCTAGCTCCAGTTCTTCATACTTTAACAGACAGATATTTAGGAATTGTTGAATTAACATGTGTTTGACACAGAAAGATCATCAAAAAGATAATAACTAATAAAACATGGAAACACTGAGGTCACCCCTGCTAAAGAGGAGCTTGGAGGCGGCATCATTAACAGGTTTTCTTTCGCACTCAGTAGCTACACGTTTTGGTGATTGACGGATCCACTGATTGATTGATTGATCGAGATGTAAATTCTAAAGCATCTCTCATAACCAGGTCAGCCTGTCATCCTGCTTAAGGTAGAGAGGCAGGGATACAAAGTTGGGCTTATTAATAAGCTAACAGTCATGGAAAAAACTTGCCTCCGTAATAAGTTGAGAAGGGGAGAGCTGGAAAGGAAAGTAGATGTCATCAAGTCCAGCCTCTGTTAATCACTTAGCTGTCCTGCAGGGACAATGTCTTTGTTCTTCTAGTTCATCTCTAGCTTCAACGGCTGCAGGCCTGAACTGACAGGAGAGCGGTAGGAGCTCGCTCTCTCCATGTAAAACAAAGCTGTGCAAGCACTTATAACTACAGGAAAGCAGGCAGATTTAGAGGCCAGGCCCACCCTGGACGAGAGGCAGGCCCGAGTGTTTTAGCTTGCTACAGAATATAGTGGCTGCAAGGATGTAAAGAGAAGGATGTGTCCTAGCCTCACTACAAGCAGCAAATCAATCCAAGATCAGCAGATTTTCTGAATTCAGGGAATAGGATGCATGTTGTTAACCTCTGAGCAGATGTCAGCTGAGACTGTAGTCTGTGTGGTCGTGAAGATGAGGTCTCATCCATCAGCTGCTTGACAAGGGCTGTCATCATATCACTGGGCCTCCATAGCCCTCGACACATGATGTAAGAGACATATTGGACAAAAGCATTTCCTGGGGGAATTCTCCAGGAGGGATTCAGCCAATGGAAAGGAATCTTTCAAGTGGTCTGATTTCATTGGAGACAAGTAAACACATATGTGTGCGTGCATATATGAATATACACATCCCCAAGACGCTGCACTTTCCTAGAAACAAAGAGAATGGGTGAGCAAAAATCTTCACAAGCATCCTGTTTGGATTCTTTCTTTCATTTATTTTTAGACTCCCTCAGCACCATGCTGAGTCGGGAAGCAAAGAAGTGGATCACCTAAATGACAAGGCTTTTCAGTGACAGTTTGGGGTGCAGAGATTTGTCAAAACCCAGTGTCTGTGGAAGTCCATGGCACCCAAAATATCTCGGCCCTTTCGTTTTTAGTAATGCCAGGAAGATCTTAGCCATTCCAAGAGCAGCTTCCTGAAACTCCTACCATAACCCAGAATGTACCCCTTTTGTCTTAACGCACATTGAACCAACTCTGGACTTTGCTCTATCAGATATCTCTGCTACTGTTGAGCCATTTGGCACCCTTTTGGAAGGATGAGAGCCTCATCCTTCTGCCTAACAGAGGAGAGCATTGCCAAGGAAAAATGAGATTAGGAAAGAGGACAGAGAAAGGAAGATGGGCCTTTCATATCTATTAAAGAATTCATTCATTCAACAAATGGTTATGGAAAACTTGCCATTTTGCAAAGACTGTACTAGCAGCTGAGATACAGATGAATAAGAAACAGCCTGGCTTTTTAGAAACTGTCTAGGGAGACAAACATAAAAAGCTGATAATATGACAACTGTACTGATGCACATATACCCTGGGGTGTTATAAAGCCTTAGAGGAGGGCACCAAACCTAGACCAAGGGTATCATCCAGACAGATATGTATGCTCTTATTTCTGTGAATCCAATGAGGTGGGTCACTCACAAAGAAAATGTTAAGCATACCTCATAGAATGAATGGTACAGTGAGCCCTGCTAAGTAATGTTAGAGGTCATTGATTTTGGTGGCAAGTCTGCAAGGTTATAAAATCTCCCCCAACACACAGGTGCTTGGATAGAAAGGCAGGCAATGGATTGAAATGTTGGTGGGAGTTTTGTCAGGCAGATGCAGCAAAGGAGCTTATTTGGAAAAGGAAGTGGTTGTTGCTGAGAGAGAAAAGTTCAGGTGACCAACCAGAGGTTTCACACTGGGTACAAAAAGGAAGAGGTACTAATGGACTGTGAGAAAACTGAAGAGCCGGGGAACTGGAGGTCTGCAGGCTGTCAGCGAGCAAGTGTGTTAGAAGTGAGCAGATGAGAGGGCTGGAGGGTAGGGGGCTTATCCATTCATTCATCAAGTATTTACTGAGTACTTTCTTTTTTTTTTTAAGATTTTGTTTATTTATTTTATTTGAGAGAGAGAGAGAGCATGAGTGGCAGAGGCACCAGAGGGAGAGGGAGAAGCAGACTCCCTGCTGAGGACAGAGCCCAATGCAGGACTTGATCTTAAGACTCTGAGATCATCACCTAAGCTGAAGTCAGACACTTAACCAATTGAACTACCCAGGCGCCCCTTTACTGAGTGCTTTCAATATGCTAGGTAGTGTTCTAGTGATGGGAATACATAGTGAACAATTCTAATTGGGAGGAGAAGACAATAAACAATAATAAATACGTAGGTTATGTAATAGCTTAGAAAGTAAGAAGTGTTGTGGTAGGATGGAGATAGACTAAAACAGGATAAGAAGGATTTAGAATACTGAGAAAGAGTCTGATTTTAAATGGGGTTGTAGCCCTGATTGAGAGGATAACATTTGAACAAGGACATAAAAGGATAGAGGGAATGAGCCATGCAAATATATGAATTAGAATATTCTAGACAGGGAGAACCGACACTTCGAAGCCTTGAAGTGCACAAGTGCTTGATATTTTCAAGGAATAGCAAGGAGGCCTGTGTGGAGTAGAGTGGGCAGGGGGAAGAAGTAGGATATGAGATAGAAAGATAATAAGGACCAAATATATAAGCCTTGTACACTCTGGTAAAGACAGAGTTTGCCTCTGAGTGAAATGGAAAGGCACTGCAGACTTCTGAACAGAGAAGTGACATGATCTGATTTACCGTTAATGGATTGCTATGACTGCTGTCTTGAAAATAGACTTTGCAAGTCTCCAGAGTAGAAGCAGGGAGACCAGTTAGGAGGTTATGGTAATAATCCAAATGAGAAAAGTCAGACTTTGATCAGGGTGGTGGCAGCAAGGATGGTCAGTAATTGGATTCTGGATGTATTTCAAGGTTAGAGCCAATAGGACTTCATGACAGATTGGATGTGGATGGTGAGCAAGAGTCAAGGATGACTTCAAGATTTTTGGTCCAACCAAATAGAAAGAAAGAATTGCCATTGTTTGAACTGGGGAAGAATGTGAGAAGAACAGGTCCAGGGAGAAAACTAAGAGTTCAATTTTGAATGCATTGAGATCAGAGAGGGGGATACTCCTTTTCAAAATTTCTGAAGTGGAATCCTTCTGAATCACGGTAACATCCAAGGTGTGACCTTGGAGTTGGGTATCTAAAAGTGAAATAAAGTGAAGTCATTATGATAAAAGAATTAGAACTTTGGAGATTGAAAGGCTAATGAAATCTCCTAGGATGGTCTAGAATGGCGGCCCAGCCAGGTGAGGAAGAAACAGGGTCAAGCTGCTCTCACCATTAGGATACAGAGATAGAATATATATGGTTAGAAGACACACAAACATTGCTTTGAGGTGTGTAGAATTTGAATTGGGTTTAGATTTTGAATCGGGTTTAGATTTTGAATCTAAAACATTAGAAATAAAGTAGTAAAATAATCACATTTGCTGAAACACACAAGAACATATTACAATAAATCTGTACATATCTAGGGGATGCCTGAGTGGCTCCGACAGTTAGGCATCTGCCTTTGGCTTGGGTTGTGATCCCAGGGTTCCGGAATCAAACCCCACGTTGGGCTCCCTGCTCAGCGAGGAGCCTGCTTCTCCCTCTTCCTCTGCCTCTCCCCCTGCTTGTGCTCTGTCATTCTGTATCAAATAAACAGATAAAATCTTAAAAAAAAAAAAAAAGGAATATCTCCAGATGAGGTAGATTTATATAATCCCACTGTAGCATGGATCAAAAACAGTGGATTGAAAAAGAAATTCAGTTAACTTGCACAATTTAATCTTAACTGCTTTATTAAAAACATTTTTGGAAAGACATTCATACTTGGGTTTTAGTTATGTTTAAAGCTTAATGACACCATATAGCATTTTAGAAACCATGGTCCTGTGACATTTTAGGAAAATTTCCAATAGCCACGAAAAGTACCCTCAACCCTATTTGCAAGACATGTTTCCAAATTCAGTTCTTAACCAGAATTAAGAAGAAACGATAAGGATGACAAGTCAGTCCTCTAAAGCAGGTATAATAAACCTCTAAGTTCAGAAACCGATATTTGATAGAAACTTTTTTTTTTTGATAGAGACTTTTAAAACATCATACCTGGGGGCACCTGGGTGGCTCAGTCAGTTGAGCATCTGCCTTCAGCTCAGGTCATAATTCCAGGGTCCTGGAATTGAGCCCCACATCGGGCTCCCTGCTCAGCGGAGAGCTTCTCCCTCTCCTTGTGATCCTTCTCCCTGTATGTGCTCTTTCTCTCTGTCTTAGATAAATAAGTACAATCTTTTTTAAAAAAAGGAAAAAAAAAAAAAGGTAAATTGTTAAAAAAAATATCATACCTGTGAGCTGATAGATGTTATATAAGCATCAGAATTCATTAAAGACTATTGAAATGATAATCCAGGTTTATACAGGTTCTGTAGATATAGATGGATATTTATCTATTTGTATTAAGACATACTTGAGAATAGAAAATCAAGAAAGCTTTTATCTTACATTGCCAATTACTAAATGAAGAGAAAAAGATGAGATAGCTATATAATCCTTTAAAAAAAAAATCACTTTGTTTCTGAGTGCTAGTAACTGAGTCCAAGCTTTTAACTCTACAAATGCAACCTAGGTAATCTCCATGGAACTGGATATTTATAATTTAGTTTATAATATTGAAATCTTCTTGCTTTGTGGAAATTATATGTTTGTGGTTGGTTAAAATATTCAACATGTATAGATTTCATCTTTTAGTTCAACAGAAAAATATAAGTGACATTGGTGGTTGAATTCCTATTAAAGTAGCAAAGACATTTCCCAAGCATACATAATTCATCTGCTGAATAGGAGATGATTCACCTTTCAGTGACTTCACAGGTGTCAAACAAAATAGGTAAATCATCTTCCATTTATTTTTTCTCCGACGCAAGTTTTAAGTAAAAATTTTTATGAAAAATATAAAAATATACATATATAAGTACACAACATGTCCATTGAGAAAATGAATTTGCATCAACTTCTGAGATGTGAAGACTATGTAATGTATATTTTGTCAAAAACAACTAAACTGAGTTCCTCCTAACTAAATCAGGAGGGGGAGAAATTCCAAATCAGGGTTGCATGCAGTACTGAATAACACGAAGAAGATCGGATTATGAAGTGGTGTTCAAATAAAATGGACCCAAGAGAAGAATAAAGAAAGAAACCTACCCTTCAGTGATCTGGACAACACAAACATGTGGCTGTGAAACTCAGGCAGCTGGTTGGCAAGGAAATCATCATCAGATATTCATGGCTCATGCTGGGGGTAGCCATGGGGAAGAACAGCCTCAGTTATTTGTCCTGCAAGAGTCCACCCAGTGGTTGTGCCAATGTGCAAGCTTCTGACCGCACTGAGGAGCCAGTCCCAGGGCAGAAGTGACCCCGTTTCTAAAGTAGTGTCAGCACTGGTCTGTCTACAGTGTTACTTAACAAATGCATTGTGAAGCTGCTGGTTAACACTGGTCTTGCTTTGGCAGCCAGTATTCACCCCATAATCCCCCTTCTTGTGGGAAGAGACAAAGTAGTAACGATTATTCCCCGTGAGTCTACGATTTGAAGACCTATTGACAGAGGAGATGAAGGGTAGAGAGGATAGGGCTAGGTTTTAAATTTGGATACAGGAAACATAAGGTAATATTGATCTATACACGTGCAGCTCTCTTCCTAAGTGATGAGGATAGTATTTTAAGAAATTAAGTCTGAAAGTAATATATAAATATATTAGGACAAGGAAAAAACTGGTGTTACAGAGAGCTAAAGGTTACACCAAAAATCTAAAAATTAATACTTTTGCATCACCTTGCAAAGAGTTTTGCCACACACCTCATTTGATTTTTGCAATAATTTGTGGGGTGGATATGAAAGATAGTATCTACACAGATGAGACAAGAAGCTGGAGTAGTTAAGTGACTTGCCCAAAGTCACACACCTGTGATTGGCAGAGCCAGGATTCCCATCTGTCACATCTGATTCTACTTCCATTGCTCCTAACATGATTGTATCGTGCATGCCAGAACGGAGAGTAAGAGACAACTCAGAGATATTTTGAAATAACAAGTGAAAGAAACTGGCAATGGATTAAGCAGGAGAGGTAGGGTGCCTGGGTGGTGCAGATAGTTGGTTGAACGCTGACTCTTGGTTTCGACTCAGGTCACGATCTCATGGGTCATGGGATCAACCCCCAAGTCGGGCTCCCCACTTGGTGGGGATTCTGTTTGAGGATTCTCTCCCTATGCCCTTCCCCCCACTCACTCACACTCTCTCTCTCTCTCAAATAAATTAATCTTTTAAAAAGAAAGAAAAGAAGGCGGATAGGAAAATGATTTGCAGGTTTCTAAAGTCTGAAGATGACGGGATTAATAATATCATTAGCTAATGTTGGCTACATGCTTACTCTGTGCCACACACTCTACCACACACTATACTGTATTACCTCATTGAATCCTTACAACTCTTTGGTGGAGGGAGAGGGATGTATTATTGTTATCCCCATTTTAGAAGGGGAATACATGAAACTCGTTCTCATTTTTAGAGGAAGAAAAAAAAAAATCAAGGTGTTTGCTCCAAGACAAGGTAAAGCTCAACTGGCCTTACTGGCCTATGTTGTCTGTACTTGGGACCTGAGTCCCAGGGCAATGGTTTGGTGTTTTTATGTGTGGGGATGTAATTATGCTCCCAGCCACGAAGTAATCAAGCTGGGCCATTGTTGGTTATGATGTTTGCAAGTCTAGCACTGCCAAACTGTTTAATGAATGCCTCTGAGTACTTCATCCGTCATTGAAGTAGGCTGCCTTAAATAGCTGGTTTTGCCTTGGCTCAGGACTTTAAAGTGGTCAGCCAGGTAATCCAGGTACATAGACAGGAATGCTTTCCTCCTTAGTTATTATTTTAAAATAAAAGTATAACTAAGTATAATTATCAAGTGACTATTAATATAAATATTGAATTTATGTAGAATTCACTATTTAGACTAAAACTATTTTTTAGACTAAAACTCTTAAATACAATTATATTCCTTCTTAATTGTTATCAATCACTGTCCAAAGTAAGCCTGGTTTTGCCCTTAAGATAACCAATTCACACATTTTACCTTGTCCTGAGCCTGTGTTGGTACCCAGGGTCTGTCTGACACCCTGACTGTCCACATCTCCCTCTAACCTTTGAATTACTCTGTAAACTCATTTAAGACTATTTGACCCAAAAAAAAAACCCTTCCCAAATTTCCTGCTTTCAATCCTGCTTCCCTGTTCTCTTTTGGTCAAGCAGAGAAAAGAACAATTTTACATATCAAATAAAGTAAATAGTGAAAAAAATCACAAAGCTTTTCCAAATAGTAGTTTACCTTACAGCTCATTTCTAAAGGCTCCAAACTGTATCTCTTTAGGTATCTACCTGCTAGTTATTTATTCACTAGGCTGCATATAGCAGTCTCTTAGCAACCATAAATTTCATGGAAAAATCCTAACTCTTCTCTGATACCACCTGTTTTTTAGAAGTTGGCCCTTTAAAAAAAAAAAAAAAAAAAGGCTTGGAGTTATATAAGCAAAAAATGCCAGAATTTAGTTCTTTTTGAAAATTAAATGAATCATAACAATTTTTTACAAGGCTATAAAGTAGTTTCTTCCCAGTGGCCCTTCACTCTGAGGTTGTATTGGAGTTTATACTGGTGGGAAAGCTCTGTTCACTCCCACGGCAAAGGATCATGACTGTAAGTGTCTTTCTTCCTGATTCACTTTAGGATTGTGAAGATGTCCAGTCCCAATCTGAACATTGTGACCTTACTTGGCAGTTGTCTGACTTACAGTAGTGTTTACCTCTTTGGGATTCAAGATCGAGATGCGTTAGGAGGAGGCTCAATGGAAACTCTCATTCAGGTAGGTTAAATCTCAAGTCTTTGTTTCGAACAAAATGTCCAACTTTTGACATCTTTTGAATCAGCATCCTTGTAGGTGGTGGTTATCTTTATCCTTGGAATGGGCCCTCTCAGAGATGATCACTGGAATTCTGGGAGACATCCTGCCCCAGTCCTATGTGAACTGAGGCTTTGCAGATCAGAATGTGGAGAACGACAAAGGTCCCTCTCATGCCTCTTGCTTCTGTCCTTTCCCCCCTGTAGATAAGACTATCCATGCTGTGCATTGGGACCTCCCTTGTGTTTGGCCCCATTCTGGGGAAGAGCTGGCGACTCTACAAGGTGTTTACCCAGAGGGTCCCGGACAAGAGAGTGGTGAGTAGTTAGCAAGTACATAGCGCTTGATTGCAAACAGCAGCTTTATTATTGATTAGAAGCTAGAGAAGTTTGTGTCCAATTGCTGGGTAGGCCCTTTTAGGGCAATCTGAAATTCCTACTCTTCATTTCATATCTTTGAGTGGTGTGGCCTCCTAAGTCCCCACACGTGGAAAGCTATGTATCAGTGCTCTTGGGAGATAGCTCTTTGAACACAGTTCTGCTTCATATGCACCCCAGGGCTTGGTACCGCTGGTACTGTGTAAGCTGGCCAACATCTGAAAGCAGCATGAGGGAGAACAAGATGCTGAGAGAGACTGTTGCCTGGCACAAGTGTGAGCTGAAAGTGGAGTAAGGGACAGTGATTACAGAGAAGCTGTAGCAAGTAAGCGGTTATTGCCTTTACCAGAACCCAGTTCTTTTCCATGTGGAAGGCCATTCTTGGCACTAAGAAGAATGAGCCCAGAGCAGTGAGTGAGCAAGGAAGAAAATACCCGTTCAGCAGATAGAATCAACCCTAGAAGCTGTGTAGCAGCCAGATCACCTACATTACCCTGACATCAGATGTCATTCTGACCACATTTCCCCATTTTATCAGGTTCCCTGCCCAAACCTCAAAATCTGATCATCAAATTCTTTGGCTATAGGCCCTACCAAGAACCAATATATCACTCAATTGAAATTTACTTCTCTGGAATGATTTTTTTGCAAACATTATTCAGTCTTTAGTCAGTGAATATTTATGAAAAGCTCAGCTATGAGTAACCATACTGTGAAAAAAATTAACTAAAGGACAAGAAATCCATCTATCCTTTTAGAACAGATTCTTTTGTAAAAAAAAAAAAAATGGCTTGCACTGCACATATTTAAAGTGTATGATTTGATGAGTTTTGACATATGTATACACCCATGAAATGTGTATAATCTGTAAAAGTTTCTTCATAAATCTTTATCATCTTCCCCTCTGGTCCAATCCTAACATCCATCCCTATTCCCAGGCAACCATTGTTCAACCTTCTGTCATTATAGATTAGTTTGCATCTTCCAGAATCTTGTATAAATGGCAACACACAGTATGCACTTTTTTTTAAGAAGAATTATTTATTTATTTGAGAGAGAGAGAGCATGCATGTGCATGAGCCAGGAAGGGGCAGAGAGAGAAGCAGGCTCCATGCAGGCAGCCCGATGTGGGACTCGATCCCGGACCCTGGGATCATGCCCTGAGCCAAAGGCAGATGCTCAACTGCTGAGCCACCCAGGCGTCCCTATACTCATGTTCTTAAAGGATGTTGTTCTATAGCTTTCTTTTCTTATAAAATCTTTTTCTGGTTTTCATATAGTATAATGCCAGCCTTATAGAATGAATAGGAAGCACTCCCTCCTCTTCAGTTTCTGGAAGAGTTTGCGTATAATGCTATAATTGGCATTCCCATATGGTATAAATATCTCACAATAGTATGCTTCCATTTCTCCCTCTCCAGATCTTTGTGTTGTTTTCACTTCTACATATGTTATAAGCCCCACACAATTGTTACTCATTTTTGTTTGAACGGTTATCTTTTAAAGATATTTATATAATTGTAATCAACATATATTTTTTCCATGAAAGTAATATTTCCTTGAATAGATTCATATTTTCACCTGCTATAATTTTCCTTTTCGTTTAAGGATATTAACATTCTCATACAGGTGTTCTAATGCTGAATTCTTTTAGCTTTCGTTTATCTGAAAAAGTCTTTATTTCCCCTTTGCTTCTACAAGCTACTTTTGCTGGATGTAGAATTACAGGTTGAAGCTCTCTTTTCTACTTTCAGTATCTTGAACTTTTCATTCTACTGTCTTCTCACTTGGTCTTGTATCTGATAAGAAATCTGATGTCATCCTTGTCTTTGTTCCTGTATACATAATGTGCCTTTTTGCTCGTTGATTTGATTTTCTTATTATCACTGGTTTTGAGCAGTTTGATGAAGCAACCGATGACTGATGTGTTTTTATCTTACAAACACCATGAATCATGTAACTGGTTGTGCTTCCTTCTTTTCATTGGTCATCAAAAACTCAGATCCACATTTCTGCCCCAAATCATGAAGGCTATGTACTCTCCTCACTTGACCTTTCATCAACCTTTCACCTGATTTTCTCTTTTCCTTGATATTTTTCATCCTTTCATAGTATATATTTTTATTAATTTTATTTTTGTAGTTACAGAAGTAACACATCCTCTTTGTATTAAGTCAAATGATTTGTGTATGTATAAAGCAAATGCTAGTAATCTCTCTTCCACCACTCGCATCTTTCAATCCCACCCTCCAAGTTAATGGTTGTTAACAGTTTTCTGTGAAAACCTCCATATCTCTCTATATGCTCATATAAACATATCTAGAAATAATAGTGTGTTCATTTTATAAGACCCCTTAATCCTTTGTGAGAAAAGGCAGGATATGGAAAAGATAAACAAATGAAAACATTTGATGGTGAAGGTGATGATATGGACATAGACACCATTGCATATCTTTGGTGTGTGTGTTTCATCTTTGATGGCTGAGTGTGAAGCCCCTGGGAGAGCTGACCCTGGAACATTTAGCTCAGAGCCCATAGTAAACTGCAGCTCCTGTGTCATAGAGCCACAAGCAAAAGAAAGTTACGACCTTGACTCTTTTGCAGATAATCAAAGACCTGCAGCTACTGGGGTTGGTGGCAGCACTGGTGGTAGCTGATGTGATCCTGCTTGTGACATGGGTGCTGACTGATCCCATCCAGTGCCTCCAGATTCTTGGCGTCAGTATGACGGTGAGGGGCCCTATCCCTGGAGAAACTACTGCCCAAACTGGGAGAACTGGCTTCTGTGGGTACACGGGGGTCATTCTCCCAGCAGCACTCACTCTGTGGTCATCCCATCAAGAAGATAAATGACCCAAGAATGAGGGGAAGTCAGGAGCTGTGGCTGCGGTGAATGCCTTGCTGCTTGTCTGCAGGCCCTGTGGACCACTCCCACGGCTCGGCTCCACGTGTCTTCCAACAGCCTCCACTGGGATGTCAGTGCCCTGGCACTGCCGGGCAGTTATCTCTGCTCTCACATGACCAATAATGAGAACTTTCAGCTACAGGAAGATGACTTCCCTTAGTTATTGAGAAGTAAAAGTAGTAGTATTTTGAGGTGGTCTTTGGAGTCAATCAGCCCTCATTCCAGTCCCATTTACCAGCCATATGTCCCTGACAAAGTCATTTAAGCCTCTCAAAGGCTCTGTTTCCTCATAGGTAAAGTAGCGATGATAGTGCTTCCCCTTTCCTAGGGCTGTGGTGAAGATGAAGTGAAACAATGCAGGGAAAGGGCTCAGCTGTACCCAGTGTTCAATTAATGGAAAGTGTTACAAGTTTCCAGCGTCACAAGACGCTGAAGAATACAGTGGAATCTTGATATTGCAGATTTAATATATATACACTTTCAACTGTTAACCAACAGCAGAAGCATGATATGAAAATAATTTGAAATTTTGCTGATGTGCTAAAATGAGTCACTGTGGTAGCAACACACATGAGGATTAAACCCCACCACTACTAAGCATCCACATGTCAGCCAGACTTTATTATCTTGTCCTTTCACTCACAGTCACTTTCATTTAGATTCTAATAGAGTCACCTAAATGTTATAGTTTTTTACATTTTTTAAAGATTTTATTTATTAATGAGAGAGAGAGAGAGAGAGAGAGAGGCAGATTCACAGGCAGAGGGAGAAGCAGGCTCCATGCAGGAAGCCCCACGTGGGACTCGATCCCGGGTCCCCAGGATCACGCCCTGAGCCGAAGGCAGGCGCTAAACCGCTGAGCCACCCAGGGATACCCTAGTTTTTACATTTTAAGGGGAAAATCACATGCGAGGAAGAGTTCACGCTCCAGATGTCCACAAAGATTTCCTGTGTGTTGCTGGTAATTGTGGGTTCTCTCAGTCCTGACTCTGTGTACTTCCTAGGTGACAGGGAGAGATGTGTCCTGCTCTCTGACCAGCTCACACTTTTGTGCTTCCCGGTACTCTGATGTCTGGATTGCTCTTGTTTTGGTATGCAAGGTTGGTAACCACATCTCCTTGGTATATAATCTATCTGTCATCAACAAAATAGCCACGAAAAGGGAATTATAGGAATTAATGAGGTGATTTCTGCAAAGAATCTTGAAATCAGAGGAAACTTCTATGATGCATAAATCTCAAAGTCATGACCCTTATTATTTCTCTATTTTTTACTTGCTATGGGGGTCATTTTTCCAACTCTTTGGACTCCCTGATTCAATTTTCCCCTAAATCATATGAAATTCACCCACTGTTTCTCCCATTTCTTCGTCTGATTTTTTAAATTGATTTGGTAATACCAGTTTTCTCCCCAACTCCCTGCAAGGGAGATTATGAGGAGACATATTATCCAGCTTTATTCGTTCTCTTGAGTGCCCTGATTACCCTCCTTGTGTTTTTCTTCAAGATTTGGGTCAAAGTATCCTGCTGCTTTCCACCGACCTTTCTCACTCTGATTGGAAGCAGGGCTGGCCCTCAGACAGATGGCAACATCCATGGTGTCCTTTGAGTTGTTCCAGCTGCCTCAAAATGTCCCCATGCTGCCCTGAATCTCCCACAATTAACCTCATTTGTCTCTGTGAGACAGCAAAAGTAGGATATTATTTCTAGCAGGTACAGGATGCCTATACAGGGCACTAAAGGAGGTTCTTAAAACCAACTATCCTATTAGCTGATTTTCAGCAAAGGAGAAACAGAAAATCTGGCTGTGAGGGGTCTAGGGCAGGTCTATTTCAACAAACAGGGCAAGTCCTGAGTGGCAAGAGGCTACCTGTTGATTCTCAGGACAGAGAAGCCCAGTTGACCGATTGCTGGCAGAGAAGGAATTTTTGTAGAAATGTGTGGTCTTTAAAGGTAAATTTTACTCACTTTATCACTAGGAAAGTGTTCAAGTGGCTGCTTCGGAGAAATAGGACTGGGATAGGCAAATGTTGCTCTTTTTACTATGTGCATATATTACTTTGATAGAAATGTTTTTAAAAGAGAACACTGGGAAGTAAACAGCTCTTGGTCTCTAGTTTCTTCTTAACAGTTAAGAAAATGAACTTCAGAATATGACAGGAGAGGGTTTGAATTCTGATTCAGCCCCTTCCTAGCTGACCCTAAACCTCATTTCACCTCTCTAAACCTGGGTTCCCTCATTCCTAAAACGTGGATGATGACAAACATCCTCCCAGAACTGTTTTGAATTTCAAAAGACTAAGTGCACGTTAATAGTTTTCACCCTTTCCTGGCCTATGGGAAGAGCTCAATAAATGTTAGATATTATTATTATTAATCCTCCACTGCCCCGTAGACTGTTCTAAAAACACAGTGCCTCTCTCAATTTCTTGAGCTCAAGAAAAAAAAATATGTCCTCCCCAGGACAGAAACTCAGCACTTACTCTATAGCAGTTCACTTCGTGATTCAAGTTTATTTATCTTCTCCATTGCCTTTTATATAACCCCGTTTCCATTTTATTTCACTGTAATATCTTTCTGAAGGATAAAGAAAGAAAAGGGGGGAAAGAGTGCTAAGCATCAGGAAACTGACTGAGCCAGCCCTCCATGGGCTTCCTGGTCAATGAGCAGTTCCTGAGGATGACTTAAATCTTCATATTAAGGTCCAGGACCCCCCACCGAGCCTGGCAACTACCCCAACCCCACACTTCTCAGCCATGAATGCCAATGACATACAAGTATTGGACATGATTTACTCAAACACAAGTCATGGATGTAGAGAGGCTTTAATTATACCAAGTTCTGTTTTGGCAAGAGTTTTAATGGAGTTAAAACATTTTAGAAGAATGAGATGTGAACATTTCAAAATCATAGAATTAATTTTGATTAAATTATTAATGATCCAATCTGCCACATGTCACCTGAAGGTGTCAGTTACCCAAAACTCAGGCCCTACTGGCCTGACTTGTGTGTCTTCTAGTCACTGAAGATCTCAGGATGGCCACCTTTGGCTCTCAGGCTCCTCCTGGGACACTGGGCATTAGGGACACCCAGAATGCATCCCTGACATGTTGACTCCTTCAGCCAGTCCTCCAAAAAATTATCTGTAGGACCGTCCTTGCAGGTGGAGTTGGTCAAATCATGTGATTTTAGGGTCACTGGCAGGTACCCTGCTGATACCTGACTTTGCTTTCATTATTAGTTCTCCCTCTGAATATCTGTGCTTCCCACCCCCACCTCAGTCCTCTGGCTTTGTCACACCCTCTCTGACAAAACATGGACATTTGTGTGCTTGCCTTAAATCTCCCTACCGGACTGAGCTTCTTGAAAGCCGGGAGCATGACTTATTCTTTGTAACACCTTTGCCTATCGGCACCTAACATCATACTTTGTATGTAGTCAGACGAACATATGTTGAAGCTATACATTCTGTATTATTGATTACAGCTTTGATTTCTGTTTAAATGCAGCTCCCTCTAAGAGAGGAAACACTTTAAAGTGCTGTGAGTAATTTTCTCTGTAGTACAAGTGAAAAATCTGAAGGCAGTTTTAAATTCAGGGGAAAGAAAAAAGAATAGGGCCCTGGGTTCCTGGTGGTGGGGGCAGGGAATGTCACACACAGGATGAAGGGTATGGATGAAGCCTTTATTGCCTGTGCTTGCTCTATCGTCTTGCTTAGGTCCCAGCCTGCCTTTGTTCTCTTTTTCTATCTCCCATAAACACCCACTGGCACAGAGCCGCTGCTAGCCTATAGAGATCCTTTGTGTAAATTAGAAAAAGGCATCCCTTCTAGACAGATGCAATCTTGCAGGTGCAGGGCTTGGCAAGCAGATGGTGCCTTTGGGAACATTAGAAAAAAAAAAAAAAAAAGCCCATTCCTCGGGCGCTGCCCCTGGTGCGGCACATGGCTTGACAAGCACACCACGGGCTGTTTCAGCCTCTCCTTGCCTCTCAGCTCCATGTAGTGCGAAACCACACAATGGGTGTGGTCATCCTTACCACCAACAGCACCATGTGCCCACTGCCCTCCTGGGGCCCAGCAGCCCGTCCTGTAGACCTCCCACCCACCTACACCATCCTGTCCTGTGCCTTGTCCCAGCAGAGTCCTGTCGGATGGCTGACTTGCTGACCTCCAATAATAAACTAATTCCCAGTGAAAGAAAGGAAAATAACATTAATTTCGCACCTACTAGGTGTAAGGGGCAGCCCTTAGGGTCTTCTCATGTGCTATCTTAGTAAATCTTGTTAACAACCCTTTAAGGTAAGTATTATTATCCATATTTTAAAGGTGAGGAAATTGGTCCCAACCCTATTGCTCTTTGACACTGGGCCTGTTGTAACAGGTCTCTCAGCCCCTGGTTTTCTTCTCCATCTCCAGGGCCTGCTGCTGCTATACGGCGCCTATCTGGCTGGCCTGACTGACCACGTCAGTTCTCCTCCTGTGAATCAGTCTTTAACCATCATGGTTGGGGTCAACCTCGTAGTAGTGACCGCTGGGCTTCTCTTCGTGGTCACCAGATACTTGCACTCCTGGCCCAACTTGGTCTTTGGACTCACATCTGGAGGTATCTTCGTTTGCACAACCACAATCAACTGCTTCATCTTCATTCCCCAGGTATAGTCTGGGGGGAGAATTTGGCAGGCTAGTCCTCTGTCATTCCAGAGGCTTCCCTGGACATGATGAACTGCTTGCTTTCTTTTCTACCGAGATTTTTGGGTACCATTTCTTGGAGAGTCAAAAGAAAGGCAAGTTCCTCATGAGCCAGCTCTCTCTGTTCTTCCCTCCTCACTCTCCTGATGAGGACAACTCTGCTCTCACTCAGCAAGGAGAGCAGGCCCGAGTGGCTGAGCAGCCGTGGCAGCTTCTGTCCACCCCTGGCGGGTGACCTCACAGACCTGCCTTTCCACCCACCCTCTAGTCAACTTCACTCATCCCCAGTTCCCTCTTCTCTTTGATAATGTCATTTCTTTCACTAGCCTGGGAGTGAGGAACCTTTCTTTCTTTCCTATTTGAGATGGCACATTCACAGAGAAAAATTCATTCAGAAATGTACGCAATTTAAAATGCTTTTTCTTTCTTTTTATTAGAAGAAAATATAGAACATTTTTACCATAAGGAGAAATAAAAACTGAATTAAAATGTATAATATGAGAATTAAGGGGAAAAAAATCAAATGAGGGAGGAAGATAGAAGCAGAAATATCCAGACAGCAAAGAGAAAGAAAGAGTCAGAGAGAAAGGAGAAGGAATCCGTGGGCTCTGAAAGTGATGTTAAATTATTCATGTTATGCCCTAGGGTACCACTGAGCCACATATATCTGAGTTAATGAACTTGGCATTAGGCACCTGTCCTGTTTCCCTTCTAGATCTCTTTTTCTTCCCCCAAGGCCTCCTTCATCCCACTGCTCCCTCTAGACTCCATCTTGATTCCCTTTGCAGCTTGAAGTTGACTGTGAATGACTTCATGAGGGAGCTAACTGGTAATTAAAGTGTTGGCCGAGGGAGGGTCATGACTGCACTTTGGGGCATGATGGTGTGACACAGATATAGGCCTTTACTCTTCTTCCCTTTCATAAATCTTCATTGAAATATTCTTTTTTTTAAAATTTTTTTTATTTATTTATGATAGTCACAGAGAGAGAGAGGCAGAGACACAGGCAGAGGGAGAAGCGTTGAAATATTCTACAGAATAAACAAATATGGAAAAATCTGTAGCAGCAGCCCTAAACACCAAGGATGGGAATTGCATCTGTGTTAGAAACTAGAGGAATTTTTGCTGAATCTCTACGTTATAAGAACTAGATGGGAGGAAACCATGAGAGCTGAGGCTTAATTGTCTGGGGCATAGCAGGAAAGGGCTGTTCCCCCTCTGAGAGATGGGGAAAGGGATGTGGGCAGGGGCCTTTTGTGTGACCCACCCCTTAGGTTCTGTGGCCCTTGTTGTGGATTGGTAACCCATCCATCATTGCTAACCCCTTTCTTTCTTGCTCATCTCTACTACACAAGCTGAAAGAGCTCAACACTTGCTTTGCCAACCTCCCTATGGCTAGTGGTGCCCATGTGATATCATTTTGAACACTAAAGTTTTCCTGGAAGGCTTATGAGAAAACTTTTGCTTTCCTAAAAAGCACCATCACCTATTTTACCTTCTTCCTACCTTGAATGTTTGTGATGCCTGGCAGCTATGGCAGCCATCTTGTGACCACGAGTGAAAAGCAAAGCAATTATATTTACTGTACTAGGAAACTATAGCTTTTCTCATGTAAGACTATAAATTCAGGAGGAAAGGACCTATGAAGACATTCTGAAGTTCACAAGAAGAGGACCCCAAACTTCTGAAGATTTGGAGAGCAAACTTCCTCTGAGTAAGATAGTTCTTAGAAGAGATCTGATTTGTCTTGTCAATATGATTCAAAGGATATTGCCTCTTTTCAACTAAAGAGAACCATCATGAAAAGGACATAATCTTAGATCATGAAATACTGAATAAGGGTGAAAACTATTGTGTTAAACTTAAAACCCCCATAAAAGCATTGACAATGCAATTGGACATGGCAATATACTGAATTAGTGAATTAATTTAAGGAAACAGAAAACAAGGAGACAGATAAAAAATGAGAGATTAGTTAAGAAAATATGGAGAACAGGGACGCCTGGGTTGCTCAGCAGTTGAGCGTCTGCCTTCAGCTCAGGTCATGATCCTGGAGTCCTGGGATCGAGTCCCGCATCAGGCTCCCTGCAAGGAGCCTGCTTCTCCCTCTGCCTGTGTCTCTGCCTCTCTCTGTGTGTCTCTCATGAATAAATAAATAACATCCTTTTTATAAAAAAAAAGAAAATATGGAGAACAGATCTAGGATACAATTTAGAGCTGATAAGAGTCACTGAAAGACAACAAGATAATTTGGGGCAGAAATAATCACCAAAGAATTATTAGAGGAAAGCCCTCTTGACCTAAACAAGACTCTATCTGAAAATTGAGTCAATCTACAACCTCCATGACGTGGCCCTACTGTGTCTTCCCCCTCCACACCCACCTCTGTCCCTTTTACATCCTGAGCCTCAGATGTAAGACCTCCACTCTCCTTGGTGTTTGACTCCTCAATGGTGATATTTAGGGACACTCTCATCTATACACAGACATAAACATGCAGGACAAAGTTCAGTGTTGAATCTAACTTCCAGGCTTGACCTAAGCAACAAGCACTTGGTCTGTTAAAGTGGGAGTAGAAATGGAAATATTAGGGGATACAGGAACTGGATGGACAGACAGCATGGACCTTTCTCTTTCCTTCTCTCCGAATCACTCTGCCTTTTCCTCCTAGCGGTCTTTAGCTTCCATTCTCTCACTCTGTCTTTCCTCTTCTATTTTCTGTCTCATGCTTTTTCTCCTCTTGAACTGACCATGATCTAAAACCAAAAAATAGATTTTCTAGCTTATTGTAGTTTAGGTTTAGGGGGTAAATTCTTTCTCAAAATATAAAAGTAACTGAGGCTTGTCGGGTTTTTGTATGCCTCTGAATTGACTTTCCCCTCTGGCTCAGTGGCCTTTGGTAGAAGAAAGATTCTCCCTGTGAGACCTGTACTGTGTCTTCCAGGAAAATAGGACAGCTGAACAAATTTGGAAAGGTTTGTGAGGAGAGCTGTATGGGAAGGGAGGCAGCAGGAGGTGGACTGCCTTCTTGTAGCTACTAAGCCTTCAGACTGGACTGATGGGAGGGGCTCACGAAAGCAAAGGCGCAGATGCCTCCGGGGCAGCTAGGTGGCGCTGGAGAGCTAAGTGAAATGGGTGACCTAACTGAAGAGGCAAGTGGGCCCAGGAGCACTCTACACGGGCCCTCAGGAAATGCCTAAGTGTTTATGCCACACACTGAGGTCATCACCAGCAATGAGCCAGCCTCTGCTTTTGTGACCTGAACGCGACCCCATCCCTAGACAAGCTCCCCACCTCCCTCCATCCCTTTCTCTCTGAGAGGCAGGTGGGTTCTGAGATGGGACATGGTTTTTTTCCCCCTGAATCCTCAAAGTGTGTCATCTGCTCCTCCATGAAGGTGTCTACTCTGCCTTGGAGTCGTCTGTATACATCCCAGCGCCCCCTAGCTTTCTAAAGGAAAGCTTTCTTCATGTGTTCATGTATCTGTACATCCCACATTAACTGCAGGAAACCCGTAGTTCAGCACACGGCCCCACCTCCCAGTCTAGTGGGGAGCAGATGTGAAAGGAATTATAATACATGCGTTAAGTGCACTTTGCACTTTTTGAAGCACAAACTGAAATGAGGGGAGAGTGGCAGCAGATAAGAGGGGCCCATCGGGTGAGCTTCTGGAGGCCCTGGTTTACCTGGTAGAGATTGAGAGTCAGTCCCACTGTTTAGTGTCCTGTTGCCACTATTGAGTAGCTTAAAACAATGCACATTTATTATTTTGTAGCTCTGGAGGTCAGAAATCTGAAATGGGCCTTATTTGATGAAAATCAAGGTGTCAGTAAGTGTGTGTTCTTTCTGGAAGGTCTAGGGGAGAATGTGTTTCGGCACCTTTTCCAGCTTCTAGAAGCTGCTGTCATTGACTCCTGGCTTCTTCCTGCATTTTCAGCGCCAGCAGTGTGGTATCTTCAAATCTCTCTCTTTCTGACTCCTGCTTCCATGGTCACATCTCTTCTTCTGACTCTCCTGCCTTCCTCTTATAAGGACTCCTGTGGTTACATTGGCCTGGCCCAGGTAATCTAAAATAATCTCCCCTCCTCAAAATCTTTAAGTCAGTCACATTTACAAGCTTGCTTTCACCATGCACAGTAATGTATTCACAAGTTCCAGAGATGAGGAGGGAAGAATATCGTGGGGGAAACATTATTCAGCCCACCACACCCATGTAGCCCAGATGCTGAGAAAACAAGAAAATGCTTGTCCTTCTGAGGAAGTGCCACAGAGAGGTCCTGAAATTGTGACCTGAGAGTCATTTATGGCCATAGTCCAGAAAGCCAGAAGGGTCAGGTCTTAAGGGCCAGGATTCAGAAAGGGGAGGAAGAGGATTTAGTCAAGGGGCCCCTGGCTCCACCCTCTAGCTTAGGGTGAGACAGCCCTGAAGCCCTGGTGGTGCCTTTACACCAATGTTGAGCAGTTTTTCCAGCAGCAGCCCTGCAGACAGGGCTCAGACTGGGGGTGCTGGGGGAGAGAAAGAAAAGCTCTACTGCTAAGGAAACAAGAGGCCCTGTGAGGGAACCGAGACACCGCATCACTCTAGGGTGAGTGCCAGGAGAAGAACACTGGGAGGCTGCTGTACCCACTGAAGACCACAGAGTGAGCCTGAGGTACCAGCCTCCAGTGACTCCAGAATAGCCACCCGAGCTGATGGCCCCCTGGGGAGGGGGACTTCAAGAAGGGCATCTAGAGGAGAGGGTCCTAGGCTGACCCAGCACAGACCAGACCACCCAGACTCCCGATACCATGACAGACTCATGCTGAGTCAACAGAGGACCCAAGAGGACTTGGGTGAGAATGTATTACAGTCAATGGTGGGAATTTAGAATCTTGTCAGCTTTACCAAATTTGGGTTACACTCCATAGTCAAAGCTTAATAAATGTTTGATGAGTAAGCAATAAATTCCAGGATCCCTGTGAGGTTCCCCCATAGACCTCTTAGCATCATGTCTAGAGCCCAGGTGCCAGAGTGCCCAGTGTACATGACTAGGACTCTTAATGATGAGAATTCCTTAGGGGAGAAAAGAAGGGTCCAGCAGGCTGTTGCTCCCCACCCCACCCCCCGGCCTTCACATTACTGGCATTCACCACATGGAGACAAACACCCCAAAGGCCCAGGAGCACGCCCCTGTTTGTGAAGGTTCTATATTCACTTCTGTCCTTACAAAATTAAGCCAACCCAAGCTTCCACAGATTGTTTCTCAAAGCCAGTTTCTCTTAAAAACCCTTCCTTAGGACCCCCACAATTCACAGTCTCTGTCTTCATTGGCTGTGTGAGGATGTGTGGTGTAGCACTGTGTCATGGTTACAGCCGGGGCCGTGCCGCTAACTAGCTGCTGAGCCTTGAAAGGTCATACTCCTTCTGAGTCTTTCCTCATTTGTCAAGTAAAAAGGACAGTGAGATCTCAGACCGAATGTTCTATCATTTCTCTTGATTTTTATTGACATTTGTGGTTTTCTGTCTGAGACTTGATTATTGATTTGGGTTAGAAGTCCTCCAGCAGGGAGTGGGCTTTCAGTAGCAGTAAGCACACCATTACTCCACAAATGAGAATAATTAAGAACAGTTTCTTACAACTAAAAGCAGTTTCATTTGAAACATACAGTGTTTAGATTGCTTAACCCTGTGATAAACTCTGGCCTGAGAGTATGGCTCTAGACGTATCCTTCAACTCTGGTTTGCCTTGAGCAGTCCAGCAATGGGTAGGTGGATGGGTCAAGTAAGATGATTCTATTTGATCTACCTGTCATCTTCTTCCTTTGGCAGTAAAAAAATTTTTTTAATTATTTTTTTCCTTTGGCATTCTTTAATAATGACCTTAACCTTCTCTATACCTTCTGTCATTACCACTTAGGAATTTTCCAGAGTGAAGTGCCTTTTGAGGAGAGAATAGTTTGAATGTATGTGTGTATCTGTGACACTGTCATTCCTTGGTGTTTTCGAAACAGAGCAAGAGAATGTGTTTCTGGGGAATGTAACTAAATAAATAACATGTGTTCTTATATCTAACAGCTGAAGCAGTGGAAGGCATTTGAAGAGGAAGACCAAACAATCAGACGCATGGCCAAATATTTCAGCTCTCCCAGCAAAAGCTTCCATGCCCAGTATGGTGAGGAGCAGAATTACCACGCTAGAGGAGAGAGAAACTCTATGGACAGACTCCTCACAGAAGTAAGCTAGAGCCCTGGCTGCTGGATTCTCTATCAGGATGAACTCCCAGCATGCCATGGTAGATCTCAGATGTCTCATTGCTAGCATCCTTTCTTATTTTTCTATTCACCCACTTCCTAGCCACTCCTGCTTCCCTCAGTCCCAGACAAAAAAAAAAAAAAAAAAGCTCAGCGTTTCCCCAGGGACCTTCCCATCACTGACCCTCACCCACTGCATTCATTCACTGGCCAGATGTATGCCAGGCATCGTGCAAAGTGCTTATGAACAAAACAGAGTCCTTACCTTATCCTCACGGGGGTTAAAGTCTACTGGAGGAGGTAGATGTTGACCAAGTAAACATATAAACTGTGAGAAGAATTATGAAGGAAAAAACCAGAATGGGAAACCAGAATAATGGGCCAGGGCAAAGAAACCTAATTTAGAATGGTTGAAAAGACTCTCTGAGCTGAGAGCTGAAAGTTAAGTACAAATTGGCCAGGTGCAAGGAAAAGCATTCCAAGCAGGGGGAACAGTGTTGTAAAGGCCCTGAGTAGTAGTGGGTCCCAGCTTCTTCCGTATGGTACATTCTCTCTACTTAGAGTAGTGCCCTCATTTCCAAGATCTTAGGGCGCCCATTACTGTCCTTCCCAGGTTTGAACTAGAGATTTCAATCATCCTACCAATCCAGAAAGTCCAGACGTGTCCAAAGATGAGGTGGAGGGCTTAATAGGGCCTCTGAATATCATAATAGCACCAGGGGAGGACTGTGCCAAACCCAAGCCCCTTTTTCCTTTGTTCTTGGGCCAGAGTTGGCACCTCTCCCAGAATTGGGCAGTGTGATGTGGGCCTGAAGAAAGCACCTGGAAAAGCTTGAGGCTGCACTGCCTCAGAAAGGAGGTGTAGGACCCAGAGGAATTCGTTTTTCACGCTAACTAAATTATATTTCATATTTTTTCAGCATAGAACATACCTGCATAGGTGCTATGTGGGAAACTACACTTGTTTGTAACTGGCCTGACCCCTGGGTATCAGTTGTCCCTGTGTGAGAGGACAGTGTGATGGGGACCTAAGAAACACAGCCAGGGAAGGGGCTGGCCTCCCCACGCACCCACCGCCCGGGCTCCTCTACTCCCTCACACCACACCCTCAGTTTGGAGCCTTTTAATCCATCAGAGTAATACTTCTCCATTTCTTTGCTATTTATGAAGCATCCGGGACCTTATTTCAAAGCCAGATTTCTTCCTACCTGGCAAGGGAGTAAGTAGCATTGCCTTTGATACTCTGTGAAGTCTTCAAAGAAGCATTTTTTTCTCCAGCGAAACAGAAGGCTGGAAACTTGGCGAGAACAGCCAGGATGGTTTTTATTCACAATCAGCTAATGTTGGAACAGCCAAGTGGCCTGACTCTTTAGCCTTATGGTAATTTGTGACGTGCTTTTTGTATCTCTGCCATGCTACCCTGTTTCCCACGCAGTAACTGAATCTGCTCCATCCAAAAAGATGCTTTGAGGCTGCAGAGGAAGGGCCCTAATAGGGAGCAGATGCACAGGCAGTAAAATCCTGGCCGCCTCCTCCTGACGCCCTACACCTGGAACGTCTTTCCCAGAACAGGCCTGAGAACAGGCAGCCTGTCCTAGGGCCCCTTTGCAGGCCCAGAGAGCTTGCAGCCTCTGAGTCTCCAGTTCCAGCACTGCCTGGTGGGTAAACACAAGGATCCCTCCTGCTTCCGGATGTGCACAGAGCCTGCCTCCAGCTCCTCGGCTGCACATCCCTTCTATGCAGCCCGCTCCGCAGCCCCCTCTGTCTCCGTGTGTCCTCTTCACTGTCCCATGATGCGGGCAGTCCATCTTCTCACTCTTGCCCACCCCCCGACCCTGTGGCCAGAGGTCACCCAGAGGCTGCGTGGGCAGCACGCGTCGCTGACTTGCCAGGCTGCAGGAAGGCCAGCAGAGAGAACCTTCCCAGAGGTTGAAGAACCTCCCTTCTACACTCCAGCAGAGGAAGTTCACCGCCTCTTTTCTTCCTTGAACCATAGAGACAAGAGGGTGACTCCATTTCTCCATATGGCCTGCATCTTGTGAAACACACCTGTGGATGTTTTGCTTCCCCAGATGTGCCAAAAGTAATAATTAATAAGCTCATTTAAATGTAGCTGCCACGGTAGGTCCGATTTTGGTCGCAATGGCAATGCCTCACACCACGCCTTTAATTAGTAGGCAGCCTCGGCGAAGACCAGAGTCCCACTTCTTTTTCTGGAACAAGGGAAATTTACTGTTTAGGTTGACATTTCTAAATCCGTCACCAGTCAGCTTCAGATGTTTGGTTTGTTGGGAGAAAAGTATTCTTCCCAACTCAGTGTTTACCCTATTTTTCTACACTCAGAGGAATTTGTGGCACAAAAACTCAGCGCTAGGAGTTCACTCGCTGGAGTGGTTGTCGTCAGCTGATGGCTTCCTCCTAACTCTGTAGGGCAGTGGTGACCTCCTGAAACCAGTATGAGAGTGTGCGGGGTGGGCTTCAGGGGGAGGGGCTGGTGAGGAGGAAGAGGGTTGGGGTCCCTCCTGGGCAGCCAGCTCAGTCATGCCCATGAGCTCCTCAGAAAGATAGCTGGCACCGCCCAGATATCATGAAGAGCCCGAGTGAATGGTGTGGTGTGGTCTTACTCATCCGCTCTGCTCCTGGTGAGTCCCTGAGTCATCTACCTCCCCGCCCCCCCAGCCTTACCACTCAGCAGGTGAGCAAGGGGAGGATGGAGGCGGCGGGAAGAGGCAGGTGCTCAGCTGCGAGTCCCTTCCGCTTATTCACCAGTTACTCACTGGTCCTGGACTGTCTTCTGATGATAAAAGGAGACTAAGCCAGGAGGACACTGGAGTACCAATATTTGGAAAATCACCCTCCTGCTTATAATAGAGAATTGGAGACCTGCTTAGAGTTGCTGCCAGAGGACTGTCCTGGACTAGTTTACTTAAGTTACTGCTCCCTTAAAGGGTCACTTCTGGGCAACACTCCCATATCAACTTGAAAAAAAAAAATAGGTTCAGTCCACAGGTGACTTGTTTCAGGTAGCCTAAAGAAGGGAAACCTTCTTTTATTTCTAGGGTATAATAAATGGAGGTCCAGATGCTCCCCCTCAGCTTCTAGAGACGATGACAACAAGGAGGTAGCATTGGGTATTTGGACTCGCACTTTCTGGAATTCAGTGTTGTGTTATTACCCCCAAACTCTGTACCCTGAATTGTCTTCCCCAAGACCATCCATTCTCCTCTGTGCTCCACTACTTTTGAACATCAGAAACCTCAGAAGGTGGACAGTTCTGAGCTAGACGATCACCTGCTGTACCAGCAGAGGCTGCTCAGAGCACACCCACCAGCGCCCCTTCCTCCTACTTCCTGCCCCCCCTGATCTTGCAGTTAGGACAGGCACACCTGCCAGCCCTCCCGCTGCAGCCTGTTTATCAGCTGACAGCCGTGCAGCAGGTAGGCTGCTCCACAGAACTGCCCCAGGCTCATTCATGGAGGCTCCATGCTAGATCTACTAAATCAAGCTATCAGAGATTTAGTCCCAACTATTCCATTACAAAGAAAAAAAGTTTCTCCAATAATTCTGGTGCCAGCTCTTCTTTAGCAGATACCAACAGCTAACAGTGCCACGTGGTAGCTTTGGCGCCCACCCCTGAGGTCCAGCCCGGGGAGGTGATCACACCAACCTGAGAATCTTGTTGCACCCCTCCCGACCCCTAGCTCCAGTCTTGTCTCTTTGGTGCAAGAATCTCCACTCTTCTCCGTGTTCCTCCCAAATTTTCTAGTCTGTTTAGCAAGAGGCAAAATACATATTTTCTCATTCATCCATCCCCTTGAGATATTCCTGAAATTTATCTGTATTTTGCAAAACTGATAAACCCCCGAGTTGGGCCATCTCAAACATTATCCAATGTGTCCCACAGAGCGATCTGACCCTCTAAGTTCTGAGGAAAGGGGAGAGGGCACTGCAGCAGCCAGCAAACAGCTCCTGTGCCGCCTCTGACCTCCCTTCTCACAGGCAGTGCCACGCAGTCTGGGGATGGGGGCGGGGGGTAAGATCACCCAACGGTAAGCCCTGGCTAACCTTTTGTGAGCACCGGTATTGCGCTAAGCACTTCACTCCCATCCTCAGAGCCTGAGGTCACCAGCCAGGACGCGGAGGGACTAGGATTCAGACCGAGGTTGTGGAGCCACGCTTTCTCCAGCTTGGGAAACAATGTAAAAAGCCTCGGAGGCATCCTTTATTGATAGTTTCGCTTTTGTTTCGCAGAAAAATGCTATGATTGAAAGCCTGCAGGAACAAGTAAACAACGCCAAAGAGAAGCTAGTGAGGCTGATGTCCGCGGAGTGCACCTTGGACCCCCCAGAGTGCGCGGCCTCTCCCGACTCTTCCCGCAGCAGGAGCGGCCCGCTTGCAGCCTCTGCCCACAGCCTGGCAGCTCTGGGGCCTTCGGAAGGCCCCTCTGACCCTCAGGATGATACCAGTGTGGCCCCCCGGGGCTCCCGGAGCACCTCAGTGTCCTCCTCAAATGGACAAAGCCTGGAAGGGGAGGTCAAGGACACCAGCTCCTCTCCGGGGCACAAGGAGAAAACCTCTAATTTGGAAGACTTTTCTGATCATTTAAATTTGGGCTGCAGCCAGAAGCCACGGCCCGAGCAAAGCCAAGGTGAAGAAGGAAGAGCCCAAGTACCCATGGCCCCCCACCAGAGCCTCATACCCGGTGACGAAGGTCCCGGGCCCCGGAGACAGGGGCAGCTGGAGGACGCAGAGGAGCCCCACAAGCGGCTGTCAAGGGTCAATTCAGTCATCAGGGAGAAGCTTCAGGAAGTCCTACGGGATCTGGGCCGGGGCCCCAAGGCCCCCCTCCCCTCGCCCCTGCCCTGTCCCCTGCAGCCCTGGCCAAGCAGTGCCACCCACGGCCCCCAGCAGGTGCCCCCCTCCAGGGAGCTGGGCTGCAGCCCGCACATGGTGAGGAGCCGGCGGGCGGCACTGCGGGCTCGCCCCCCCTTTCCGGGCTCTGTACCTTCCTACGTGGGGCATCGTGCAAATCGGACTGTGTCTGGGGTGCGCAGCGGGCGGCTAACCGTGCAGAACAGGGGCAGTGCCAGCCTGGCCCCGCAAAGTGCTGAGCCCAGAGCCCCCAGACCCTCTTCTGGGAAGACTTCCCTACCCGCAGATCCCCAGGGCAAGCCGGGGCCCCCGCAGGGTGGCAAACAAAGCGGGACAGAGCCCCGGGGGCCCAGCGGGGGCCAGACAGCCTGTCCTTACCGGCCTCCTGGCCCTGACCAGGCGCAGTATCCCGCGGCCCCACACCTGTCCAGGGCCGCGCCAGGTGTTCCTGAGCGGTGGCAGCTGCTGGCCCCAGGCTCCGTGCGCGGCCCCTACCTGGACACGGAATCCAGCAGTTCAGACGAGCTCTTCTGCCGCTGCCACCGGCCCTACTGTGAAATCTGCTTCCAGAGCTCCTCTGACTCCAGTGGCAGTGGCTCGTCCGACAGCGACCCTGACCCCGCCGGAGGGCTGGCTTCCTGGGAAAAGCTGTGGGCCCGATCAAAGCCTATCGTGAACTTCAAAGATGACTTGAAACCCACACTGGTGTGAAAAGCGTGCTGAGTGGGTCTGGATCTAGAGGTGGGTTCAGGACAAGCCCCACCAAGGCCCGCAGGTGGAAGGCCAGCTCTGGCCTTTGGGGAACACACCGTGCCCTGAATTGATCAAGCCTTTACCAGGTCTCAGCTCTGCTCCCTTGAGCACCATGCTACCCTGAGCACTTCTCCATTTATCAAAAGAGGGGTATTGCCTGTCTTGTTACTACCTCACAGCATTCCTATAAAAGACTCTGGTTGAGTGACCATAAAAAAATAACTTTTAGATAAAAGGTGCTAAATGAGCACAGACAGTCTTCCGTCCTGGTCAGTCTGTATTCTATAAAACACTTCATATATACCGGTGGAAAACTGTGTAGACATACGGATGGAGAGATGAAAGGAAAGTTTCTGCAGAACCAGAGTTGTAGACTGTGACCCATCAAACTGGCCTTCTGATGGATAGACTTGCTAGGAAGGAAGTCTCATATTCTTGGGTACCCCACTCTTGGCAGGGGATGGTTTTATTTCTGCTGAAGTTTGTGAACAACACCACCCCTCATTGCCAGCTTCTGGCCAGACTCAGAGTCCCCTTTATGCCACTATTTGAGGTACAAGTCTTTCTGCCATGATGGCATCTCACCCATCATCCCTGAGCCTGTCAGGTCTCCATGTGTGCATAGGCTGCCCAGGTCCTGCTCCTGAGTTCAGATGACACCAGGGGCCCAGACAACCTCCTGGTCCCTGTGGCCCATCCCTCTGACTCTTCCAGAGGTACAGTTTTGTACTGGGCAGGGGCAAGGGGTGGGAGAAGCATACACTGGCAATTTCTGATGGGGTAGGTAGGAGAGGCTCTAGGCTCTGTTTATCAAGAGCCCCTGTTTTGGTGCTGTTGGGATTACATGACCACCAAAAGCTACATAAACCTGGAAATAGAAAATAGGGAAACATGAAGAAATGGGGGAGAAGGCAGGAAAGTAGGTTTTGAGTATTTAACTTGCGTCTAGCATGGTACTTGATGATATAAAATTTCAGTAATTCCTTATGATAACCCTGTGAAGTAGGCACTCTTGTTCCCATTTCACAGATAGGAAATATGAGGAATTTGAGGCTTAGAGAACTGAGGTAACGTCCCCAGACATCACACTGCTAGAGAATGGCCCCCAGGGGACTTGCGGGACTCCCAAGTTGGCAGATTTCCCTGAGGGCACGTCACTTCACTCATTCTCCTGGGAGTGGCCAGCAGGGCTTGGCAGGCCAGACAACGGAGCAAGCGCAGCGTAGGAAGGCCATGAGGTGGTCACCCTGCAGTTCCAGAAAACAGAACTGGGTTCCTGGCCTCAGGCAGCAGCCTTCCACTGCCTCGCTGCCCCAGGGGCCCACACTCACTCCCAAGGGAGCGAGGGAGTTGGTGGAGAGTGAGTGCCAGGAACTTAAGCGCCACCAGTGCCACAGGGAAAATGCAACTGGGTCCACTTTGCTTTAAGCAACTGTTGTTTACAGGCTGTCCCCTGCCCCCACTCACTGTGTGTTTGTCTTTGCATATACATGTTTGTGTGCAGGAGTTTGGGCCTCATTAGATATGCACGGAAGGGGGTGTTTGGCTCCAAATGTCTCACAGAAGATTTATCCTGAACTCTCAGGGCTGCCGACACTTCATGAATCTCCAGACACTGGACTGGGAAGCCCTTCTGGTAACACGGATTCCTCTATCGTTTACTTTTAAATACAAATGTCATAATTTATTCTGTGTGTGGGTTTGTAGTTTCCACTTGTGCTGTTTGTATGCTGTCCAAGTGATACCTTAATAAACGAGAAATGGCTCCCCAAGCAAGTCTCTTCAGAAAGTGTCGTCTCATGCCGCAGAGGAGAGAAACAAGGAAGAGTGAACCACCAAGGGAGTGGACATGGAGCAGCGGTCAGAGTTGCCCCTGGCTCACAACAGGTTCCAACTAGATCTTCTACCAAACTTGGGTTTGTAACAGATTCTTCTGTGGTCTCCCTGTGTGGCTTCCTATCCCAGAAACACCTGCCCCAGGGTTTAGAGGAAACTATGGAGAACTTCCACTCTTCCCGTGGCAGGGGCTCCTGTGGTTGGGCTTCACCCCCTTCAGCTTCTTTCCTCCTAGTATGTCACCCCTAGTGGCCTCCCAGTCATTAACGTGGACTGCAGGCTCTACGCCTGGCAATCCTTCTCGCCTTCTTACTCTGCAACTATACCCTTGGTCCCACCATCTCAGCACTTACACATCTCCATCCCTCTTTGTCTAGAATTTCTTTCTCCACTTTGCACACCTTGTAAGTTATTCATCCTTCAAGACTCAAGAGTCTTGAATGCCCCCAAATACAATGGACTGATCCCCTAGTTAAAGAAGGATATTTTGGGGTCCACGTTTTGAATTCAGTGACTTTTGATAGATTTGATTGAAGAGATGGAGAATCTACCCTGAATTGTCCTTGTTTATCATCTGGTTCAAAAACTATGTGCCAAGGGGCATGTGGGTGGCTCAGTTGGTTAAGCATCTAACTCTAGATTTCAGCTCAGATCATGGTGTCGTGTGTCATCGGATTGAGCCCTGTGTTGGGCTCATGCTCAGCAGGGAGTCTGCTTGAAGATTCTCTCCTTCCTCTGCCCCTTCCCCATCACACTTGCTTGAGTTCTCTCTCTTTCTCTCAAATAAATAAATCTTTTTTTAAAGATTTATTTATTTATTAATTTATTTATTTATTTATTTATGATAGAGAGAGAGAGAGGCAGAGACACAGGAGGAGGGAGAAGCGGGCTCCATGCCAGGAGCCCGACGCGGGACTCGATCCCGGGACTCCAGGATCGCGCCCTGGGCCAAAGGCAGGCGCTAAACCGCTGAGCCACCCAGGGATCCCCCTCTCAAATAAATAAATCTTAAAACACACACACACACAACTATGTGTCAAATATCATGACTGCCTGCCTCAACTACTGTCTCCAAATCTATTGTTTACTCTGTACCCACCCCCACTCCTCACTAGTTCCTTTCCTAGGTCTTTTACCCAAAACCAGCTAATCCAGTGATGAAATTCTTAAAGGGATGAGTGTGTCATGACTTGTGGATGCTCTTGACTATTATGCCCTTGGAGAAACGGCAAGAACTTCTGCAAATGAATCCCAGAGAAGGAAACACTGCATCTACTACTGTGTTCTGGGTCATGGTTTTGGTCTCTTGGTTTTAAGGTCTGGCATGGAGCCAGACCCGATTCTGACTCAAGCATATCTTGTCCTGCTGATTAAAATCTTGGGGTTGAAGGTGTCCATCCTGATCCCAAAGTCTATTCCTTTCTATCAGCCTGTGACAAACTCTCTTTCCTTAAAGGATCAACATGGCCTTCCTGGAGCTCACAGCAGAGAAAAAAGCATCAGAATGTAGGAGGCTTGTTTTTAAAGAACCATATCACTTCTAAAATGGTAAAAAGAAAAGTCAATGCAAGTTCCACAAAATCTCTTCTGTATCTGTATTTATTTTTATCATATTTAGATGTATCTCCTGCAGAGATTGCAAGTTCCTAAAAGCACTGAATGCATCTTCTGCATCTTTGAGTCCTCCAGAGTAGCCATCAGAGAACTTTGCACAAAGTATAAGCACAATAAATGTTTGATGGATGGGTTTCTGAACAGATAAGTGGATGAAACAAAGGAAGGCAGAGAATCAGTTCTGGGGCCAGCAAAGCAGCAGAAAGGGAGGCAGAGCCATCTGGTTTCACTGCCTTCCAATAAATTAAAAGCAAGAAACAATATCACCAGAAATGGGGACGCCTGGGTGGCTCAGTCAGTTAAGCATCTGCCCTCAGCTCAGGTCATGATCCCAGGGTCCTGGGGTTGAGCCCTGTGTAAGGCTCCCTGCTCTGCAGGGAGTCTGCGTCTCACTCTCCCTCTGCCCCTCCCTCTGCTCATGCTTTCTCTCTCTCAAATAAATAAAATCTTTTTAAAAAGACCCAGAAAGAACTGAATTCTGAAAATGACACTTTTAAGTCTCTTAGGGAGAAGGGGAGCTAGAATGATAGAGTTAATGGAAGAGAAACAAGAAAGTTACTGAGATTAAGGTCTTCTCTTAAAGATGCCTTCTTCACAGGCTTGTTACTGAGTAATAAGCAGCATTAATAGGACAATCTGTTCATTTTTTTCACCATCAGCTTCCTCCGTCCCCTTTCTCAGAGCCCCAAACAAAGCACTTTCTCTGTACCCTCTGGCTGCTACACTTTTCCCAGTAACACCATCTGGGCTGTGTTAAGGGAGGTCTAGGCAGAGATGGCATTTGGGGGCTGAAAGTGGGAGAGGTACTCAGATTTGGCTTTTCCTCACCTCTGGTACCTATTCTGGTCTCTTTCTCCCTGAAATGTTCTTCACCTTAGCAGTCCCAGGGAGCATTCGCACAAGGGAGCGTCTTGGGATGTTCAACTCACTATTGAGGTCACAAAGAGGCAGGAAATGTCAGTGTAACGAGGCAAAATAACCAGTTGTGAGCTTGACAAGATCTGGGTCAGTGTTTCTTAACCCTTCTCATTCTTTGACTTACCCTTGGATGTCTAAATATACTAAAGACAGGTAGTTCTCAGAGAATAAGTGCTTGGGAGAGGCCCTGGAAGGGTCTGCAGGTAACTAAGAGAAAAGCAAAAGGACAGGAAAAAAGAAGGGAAGGACAAGTTCAAAGAACAGTGATGGGGGGCAGCCTAGGTGGCCCAGCGGTTTAGTGCCGCCTTCAGTCCAGGGCCTGATCCTGGAGACCCAGGATTGAGTCCAGGTCGGGCCCCCTGCGTGGAGCCTGCTTCTCTCTCTGCCTCTCTCTCTCTCTGCCTCTCTCTCTCTCTCTCTCTCTCTCTCTCTCTCTCTCCCCCTCTCTCTCATGAATAAATAAATAAAATCTTAAAAAAAAAAAAAAACAGTGAGGGATAGGGAGGTGTGGTAAAGGAGGGAGGAAGGAGGGAGGAGGGCAGAGAACAAAAGGCATTCTGCTTAGCTTGGTCAGTGTGGACAGACTGTGGCAATTGCCTCCCTTGTAAATGAATGTGCTGGCTCCAGTTCTCAGAGAAAGTGAGGCTCACTTGTGAAGAAAGGCAGGGATAGCCCCTTCTTCAGTATGTATGTGACCATTGGTTCATTTCTCAACTTTGCCCATGAGACCATGACCTTCTCGAGCCTACAACTTGTTTATAATTATCTTGGTGTCCCCAGCACCTAGCACTATGCCCAGTGCATGGTTGATGCTCACAGATGTTTGTCAAAAGAAATAAATCAAGAAAAGAAGAGCGGCTGAGCCAGAACTGTCTTAAGGGGGATGCCAGTGAGGCCACACACAGGGGCTGAGGTCACCTGGGAAGCCAGGCTCAGGTATCTCATCATGGATGACAGTGTTGTTGATTCCCCTAAGTTTAAATCCCTGTTACTATACCCGAAAGCTGTGTCAAAAGAAAGCATTTTAAATGAACTCTCTTCTCCACTAATTTTTGTACAATAGTTTTCCCCACTGCGATGCCAGGGCTTAAAGTCACCCATGTGTCTGTGTGGCTTTCAGCAAGTTGCATAACTTCTTTGTGGCTCAGTTCCCCCAACTGTAAACTGGGATAATAACACCTACCTCATACAGTTGTTATGAGGGTTCAATGAATTAATACTTGTAAAGTGGTTAAACTGTGCCTGGCACAGAGTAAAAATTATATAAGCATGTGTCTTAGAAAATTGTTTGGGAAACACAGATTTAAGATTAGAAATCCTGTTTTTCTTGTTTTATATAAAAATCCCCCTTCTTTGTGTTCAATTTATTCCTGAGGGAAGGGTCTTCTAAATAGATCTGGCAAAGTAAGGGTAACCCTTTGGTTCAGCCCACTTCTTGGGCAACAGAAGTCTCTCCTTGAACCCCTTCTAGGTCAGGCACAGTTTGGGGAACACAGCCACCTGTAGGACTCAAATATTAGGGCAGGCCTAGAAGAAAAGGTATAGTTGGAAAGTCAATCTGATTTTGTTTTGGGTGGAGCCAAAAGACACAACTAATTTCCTTTATAGAAATATTATGTACTTTGTAATAGAAAAATACCTACTATGTGTCGCTTAATACTTGTCTGATTTAAGACTTGTAACCACCCCACAAAGTGGTTATTGTTTCTGTTTTACAGATGAGGAAACTGTAACTGGGAGAGGCCAGGTAACTAACCCAAAGTCACACAACTGGTTAGAAGCAGAGCCAGAGTTTGAACTGAAATCTGACTTGATTCCAAAGCCGTTTTGGCTTTCCCTGACACAAGTTCCAGAGCATGTGCTACAGGCGTGCTACCAGAAGACAGAAGGAATTTCAATCCGGCAGGGCAGGGACCCAGGCTGAGGTTTTCTTAGGACACCAAGGTTTCCTTAGGAAAAGCAAGTTGGTCTAGTTCTATAAGCCGATTGCAAAACCTCCATTGCTGAGTCGTTGAACAGTGTCGTGGAGGCTGGAAGGCAGCTCTCTAAAGCTACCTGGTCACTCCCACCCCCTTAGAGAAGTTCAATGCCAAATACACTTGATACTGAAAGCAAGTACCCCTCTTGTTTAACAAAGTTATGGCCAATCCTCCAAGGTCGAAGTTTCTTCTCAAACATCGTGCCCTTTAAGTGGTACAAAAAGATGAAGAGGGACAAGAGTTCTAGAAGACCCTATGACAACTAGGAACAGGGCAGACCACAGATCTTCTGCTGAGACTCAAGGAGGGCCATAGAATCCCTTCAACTCAAATCCACTTTGCTGAAAAACTTTCACTGCTCCCACTTCCTCAAGAGGAATCTTGATTTGGGGTTCAAGACCCTCCATTATGGAGTTCTGTCCCCGCCCCGCCCCCCCATTCTCAACTCACCTAAAACTCTCCTACCTGCTTTCTGCCACATGGGTTTCTGTTACCAAAGCATGCCAGCACTGCCTCGGGCCCTAACTTTTGTTCACACCAACCCATCTCTCCCTCATTCTAACTGCCCTGGCCTGAAGTGACATCGCTTCCTTCCTGGCCAATTTCAACTGGCTTCAAAATGCATTTGGTGATGAATTATATACTCCTGTGATGCCCCGGACAACAATTCTATTGTTTGGAGCTGTTACATAAATCCTTTGTTGTTAAATTTTCACATGTTCATTTCTTGCCCCTCCAACTAAATTATCAGGGATTAGAAGGCAAGAGCAACGTCTAATTTATGTTCACTAGTTCATGACCACAGTATCTTGCCCGCCGCCTGGTGCTTTGTAGATCCCAAACATTTCTAGGTTTTTAAATACTGATCAACCCTCTTTCTGCTCCTGCCTTTCTGTTTGCTCAAGAGGATCTCGAGCAAATGAAAAGAAACCCAGCAGTATCTTTCTTTCATACTGAATCTGGAGGTTAGCGTTTCAGAGGATCCCTCCTGTCTCGTTAGTGAAAGTCCACTATGTGCCAAGCATTATGATAGGGCCTCACAGATAATGCTGGACAAAATCAAGCCAACAGGACCCAAGTTGGGAGATCCCTTAAACTCTGGACCTAATTTCCCCAACAGCCTCAAAACAAACAGATAAAAACCAGCAACGCAAAAACCACTTCTCTAGATGGTTCCTATGAATACCTTCAGGAAGCGTAATGGTCCTGAAAAGAGGGAGACCAGGTTATTTCAGCTGCTGTTGCTACTGCTCCCACCATAAAATATAGCACAGAAATGGAAACAGGATACAGATCTGTCAAACATAATTCTAATGTCACAAGGAGGCACTTTTACACTCAGGAAAAGAAGGCCATACCAGTGGAATGCAGCCAGATGTCTTCTTTCTAGCAGTTATCCCTATTATTCCAGAACTACAAGAATCTCATGACTGGGCTGAGTAGCTTGGGTCTTGCACTAAAAGCCATTGCTGTCAATCCACATCCTAAAGGGATTTCTTCTCTCGGAAGCCCTGCCTGCAGTTTCCAGGACATCCCAGATCAAGGTAGGATCTTTAGGGATGCCTAGGTGGCTCAGTCAATTGAGTGTCTGCCTTCGGCTCAGGGTCCTGGAATCAAGCCCTGCATCAGGCTCCTTGCTCACCGGGGAGCCTGCTTCTCCCTCTGCCTGCCACTCCTCCTGTTTGTGCGCACGCTCTCTCTCTCTCTGAATAAATAAATAAATAAATAAATAAATAAATAAATAAATAAATAAATAAATAAATAAATTCTTAAAAAAAGAAGATAGGATCTTTATATTAACATATGTATTTTTTAAAAGATTTTATTTATTCATGAGAAACACAAAGAGAGAGGCAGAGACATAGGCAGAAGGAGAAGCAGGCTCCTTGTGGGGAGCCTAATTTGGGACTTGATCCCAGGACCCCGGGATCATGACCTGAGCCAAAGGCAGGTGCTCAACCACTGAGTCACCCAGGCGTCCCAACATATATATTTTTTTAACTTCACAAGTTGATTTTCATATACAGCCAGAATTGAGAACCATTGGGCTTTGGTTCTGGCCTCCTGGGATGCCACAGTGAAGGTCCCGCTTCCATCCATCATCTCCAGCCCCTGGTCTGGAGCAATCGCACAGCTCCCAGGTGTTAAGGAAAGCAGATGGGCTCTGAATATTCTGTACTCTCCTATACTCTCTCCTGGGCTCTTCTTTCATCTCAAGCATAGATTCCCCGTCCTCCATGAGCCTTTTCCTGTACACTTTGGCCCACTACACCTGCCCTCTGCAACAGTTATGATCCAACATCTGTCCAGCACATACTTACTCATCACGTGGCACTGGAATGCAGCCCCTCACATGGGCATTCTTTGTCTCCTGAAATCACAAGCTCCTCAGAGACAATAGCCATTCTTTGAAGTTCTTTTTGTTCAGACAGGTATGAACATGGAATGGACATAAAAGGTACCTGAATATTGAGTGGAGAGATGTATTACATGTCTATCATAAAGCAGGTAAACAGTAAACAAATAAAAGATGAAATAATTTCCCATATAAAGTATAATAAGAAATAAACCAAAGTAAAGATAGGGGGAATGAATACAAAAATGAATTTATCAAATGTCTAGTAAATTCAAATTCCACAAACATTTAATTTATATCCACCCAGTGTTTCCTACCAGATTGTAAAACCACTGGGTGCTCACACTATTTTGTTAAGGCTGGTACAACAAAGTACCAGGAACTGGATAGATTAAACTACAGAACGTTTTTGTCTCCCAGCCGAGAAGTTCTAAGTCCAAATGCAGAATGTCAGCAGGATTGATTCCTTCAACAGGCTTTCAGGGATCTGTTCCAGATCTCTCTAATATGCATCCTAATGACCTTACTTCATAACATAATTCCCTTTGTAAAAAATTCTGTCTCCAAAAAATGTCACACTTGAAGTACTGGGTGTTAGGACTTGACCATACGAATTTTGAAGGAACACAATTCAGCTCATGACAGTGTCCACAAAGTTTTCACCTTTCCATTAGGATCTACATGCCATTGGGGTTTACCACTTCAAGATTATTTCAGTCACTTTTAATCTCCTTGGGGGCAGGAACTCTGTTGTTGATACCTATTTCTCAAGTCACTAGGATCACGCCTGGCACATAGAAGATATTTCACAAATGTTAGATTGAATTCACTTTTGTTCAAGAAGACTCAGGGCAAAGGGTGAAGAAGCCATTTAACCCAGGAAATCAAAATAGGATGATAGCCTGCAGCAATTCCTGAAACTCTCTGAGTCAAAAGGAAATTATGTTTCCATGACACAGAATCTGTCTCTGGATTTCTTAATTAGGGATATTTGCATGATGAGAGGAGACTTGCTTTCTCTCCTCTCAAATCAATGGCCTCAGCCTTTGACATCAGAATTATCTCTACAGCAACTACATGAGTCACTGAGAGAAGGTCTGACTCTCAGTGGGGGAATGAACAGCAGGAAAGAGGGAAAACATCCTAAGATAGAGATCCCTTATCAGAATATACAGGAGAAAAGAAGGGCCCATAGCTCAGCCTCTCGGTTACAAATATGGCAGAAAGAGCAAAATAGCTTTAACCGAGTGTCTTCCCATCTTGGAAATATGCTATTTCCCTTTCAATAGTAAAAGGTCTCAAAAAGGTCTGAGTAAAAAGGTCTCCAAAGCCCCATACCAACTGGGCCCTTGCCCTCAGTCCCTGGACCAGCTGTGAAAAGCTCAACATCCAACAACCCAGAAAGAAGACATGGTGGGTGTGAGAGGTATGAGCTCTTACCACCATCCTGCCTCACAATCATTGATTCATTGAGACCTCTTGTGTGTCTGTATTGTTCCCTATAGATCAGATAGGGTCATTCAATCTAGCCACCAAAGATTCTCTGAATGTGGGTATTCCTTACCTAAGGACATGCTTCCCATGTCTTCTTTCATCACTAAAAGCTTTGAATGAAGATCTCACTCAGCAAGGCTTTATCAGAGTGGACAGCATTCTTAAGATCTATTCAGAAAATCTAGAAAGAGAAATCAGATGGTTAAGCAAGAAAGAGTTCCCATGCTTTCTTTTCTATCAACTGGCAGCCTGCAGCAGGTATCAGTCCTCCAGGTTGGACACCAAACAAAACTCTAAGGAAGACTTTTGGAAGAGGATCCACAAAGCTAAGACAGGTCAACCAGAATTTCAAATACCAAATAAAGAAGAGAATCTTTTCCTCATACTGCTGTGAAGAGGCTACAGAAGAGCCACAGTGCAGCTGAAAACAGTTAAAAACCATTAAATCGGAGTTGTCAACAGTACCTCTGAGGGAAAGACCAGAGATGGCCAAGACCAAATCCTTGAACTACAGCTTCCCAAGGGAGCTCTGGGGAGAGAACTCTTGCAGCAAATGCACACAGCTTATGATTGTAATCTTCACTCCAGGAAGTTGGACTAGACCATGTAAGAGCTGGGAGGAATTTGTTTTCCACTCTAGCCAAAAGCCTACATTAGTGTTTCTCAAATGAAATGAAGAAGATGTTTGCAGAGAATCATAAGGTCTCGCTGAGATTTTTTTTAATTAGGCTTTTTATTTTAATGATGCTATTAAAAATAATTCTTAGCTTGTTCTCAATCATCTAGATGCTTTAGAATGCTCCGTGAAATTTCAGTACCTAAGATTGCGCTTTGTGAAGGTTTTCACAAGCCAAGTTTAAATGGTGTCAAGGCCTGCTGTATAGTAAGGATACTGAAATGGTTTGACTATAAACAAAGTAGTGGCAGAACAAGTCATCACATGGCAAATGATAAATGTGGAAGATTGTGTTCTCCACAGATGGGCTCAGCAATATTCCTCGTCCTACATGCATCTTCAGAACCTTGTCACTATCTCATCAAGAGGCAAAGCCTGTATTTCCTCCCCTTTGATCTCCATGGGCTTTTGTGACTGCTTCAACAAATAGAATGTGGTAGAAATAATGCTGCATGACCTCCCAGGCTAAGTCATAAAGAAGAGCGCTTTTTCCTGGCTCTTTCTATCTGAACCATTGTACTTGGAACATAGTTCTAAGTTGCAAAGAAGCTCAGGACCCATGAATAGACCACACCTAGGTATTTTGGCTGAAAGATCCAGATAAGGTCCCAGTGAGCACCCAGCATTGATTGCCAGGCATGTCAGCAAGCAAACTTTATATCAGGGCAGGTTCTGAAATGGCCAAGTCTGACCCATCGGCCATCTTATAAATAGTTTTATTGGAACACTACCATGCCCATATATTTGTCTATGATTTCTTTTGTGCTACAATGACAGAGTTTAGTGGTTACAACAAATTATATGGTCCTCAAGGGTGAGAATAATATATTGTTGGTGGTGGTTGTTGTTGTTGTTGTTGTTGTTGTTGTTTTTACAGAAAAACTTTACTGGTCTCTGTATTAGACAATTCTAGCTCCCAATCTTCAAGCCACCTCAGGTAAGTCCTAGTGAAGCAGAGATGAACCATCCTTACCACTCTCTCCCCAAATCATAGATTTGTGAGCAATACAAGTGTTGTTTTATGCCACAAATTTGGGATTATTTGTTTCATAACAATAAATAACTGAAACAGCTTAATAAGCATGCTGTTTTCAAGAGGACTTGGCCAAAGTAGGTGATTCCATAATCAGATTCTACTGCTTAGAGCTTATCTTCGTGTTTACCAACTTGCAGCAGTTCATTAGCAGCAAGAAGTAGATAATTGCAATAAAGGATTTTTCCATTCCCAACTCTAATAAGAATTAGATTAGATGCCCCCTGTAATTCAGATTTTAATAACATCACAATGCTAATCTTATTTCCAAGAAAAGAAAATTTTACACTATTATCTAGTAACACCTCATTAAAATTGGTCTTCAAGAATTGCTTGCTGGCATCTTATGGGTAAGTGTGTGGTCTGATTATCTTGCACTATCAAACCAAGCTTTGATGTTACTAGTGACATTTTCTATAACATACTTATGCAGTTATTCTCTGCATTAAAACATTTGAAGTCAAAATGCAGAAAAAATTAAATATACAGCCAAAACCAAAAGTCTTTTGATTATTAATCAATTTGGGGGTTTTGTTTCAGCAAAACATTGTCTCTCACATTAAATTTAATCATACAGGATTTTGTGGATTTTTAGGTTTAGTTTGATAATTTGGTTTGCTAATTGTGTAAGCTGCAAATAAAGCTGTGAGTGTAGGATTCATACCTACATTTTCGTGTGTGTGTGTGTGTGTGCATAAGCAAGATCAGAATAGGTGGTAGAGAAAATCTGTACTATATAATTTTTTTCCTTTAAAAGAGGCCTGTCCAGACACAAAAAGACAGATATTGTATGGTTCCTGACATGAGGTGCATAGAATAGTCAAATTCATAGAGACAGAAAGTAGAATAGTGTTGCTAAGAGCTGAGGATAAAGGGAATTAGGGAGTTATTATTATTATTTACTGGGTATGGAATTTCAGTAGGAGATAATGAGAAAATTCTGGAAATGGATGGTGGTGATGGTCACACAACAATATGAATGCATTTACTGCCACGGAATTTTATACGTAAAAATGGTTAAAATGGTAGATTTTGTGTTATTTATATTTTATCAAATTAAAAAAAGAGAGAGAGTCTGGTACCTTTCCCAAATCCCAGCCCAAGCCAAAAGCAGCTGAAGGTCTCCCTGGACAATTTCCCTCAGGCCTAGATGCTTAACCTAGACCTTTGAGGTTTTAATACTCAGAGGTAAATAGAGCCCTTTTGTAAAGGGACACCAAAGAATTAGCACCCAGGAGAAGAGCATCTGACTGTCTCTTGCTCAGACTCAGAGCAGCACCAGCCTGAGCCACTCACCCTGGACTTTTGGTAACGGGCCCCTTACAACCCCTGAGCATGTGAGGGAAGTGGTGATTCCAAAGAGAAGGCCAGGCGTTCTGAAAGAATGCCAATCACCTACAGGCCTCAAAAGCTTCATCCCTAACTGTGCCCTCATTCGGGTTTTGTCCCACACCAAATGGGAATTCCTCCTTCTGAAAGAGGGCAACCTTTGAGCAACACTGGAGACGGAGGCAGAGTGAAGGAAATGGAAGGTCTGGAGGCACAGCGGAGGAAATGGGGTGATTAGAGAGGAGATTCAGGGTAGACATTCAAAGGAAATGGCACCCAGAGGTGCTTTACATTCTTTATCGCCTTTAAAAATCTTCACAATAACATTAACTGTTTTATCTCCACTTTATAAAAAAAAGGAAACTGAGGCCAGAGCCAACTTCCTAAATCGTCCCACAGCTCAGAAAAAGCCAGGATGAGAACAAGGCCTGTCCAATCACAAAATCCCGTTTCCTGCCCCCTCCTCCCTGCCCACCCCCACCGTGGACTCATTCTAATCCTCCCTCTCACCTGCTCTGTAATGGCTCCGACTCGCTGCACATCAGCCTCCTCATCTGAAAATACCTCTTCACGGCCTTGAGGAGCCCTAGGCTCTCAGAAGCCCTCTGTCAAATGTAAAAATTTGGCGAACAGTAAGGAACCGCAGAGAAGTAGAGGCCGGCGGGAAAACTGGCAGCAGAAGAGAGCCATGCCGACCCCTCCTGGTGCCAGAGAGTCCCCACATCATTCAAGGGGCACCGATACCCTAAATGCTCTTTCTTGAGAGCATTTAATTTAACATGTGGGTGCTCCCAGAAACAAAGCCCTTCTATAAGAAAGTGAGGCATGCTAAGCACTCTTTATAGCCAAATAGTACCGCAGCCCTTTCTGGCCATGCTGAAAACAGCTCTAAAAATAATATCTTGAGCGGCTTCTATTTGCTCCTTCCCAGGAGAAGGTAAACAAGTAAACTCAAAGGCAGCTGCTGCCCGGCCACCTCTTCCTGTATTTGTTTCTTGTCTCTCAAGGGCAGCCGGCTCCCCGACCCCCACCCCAGCCCTTCCTGCTGTCCCCCACTCCCCCATCAGTCCCTCTCCTCTACCAGATTGGACATGAGAGCAGCAGCAGTCACTGACATTTTCTGAGTAATCCTTTACACTTTTGTATGAGTTAATTTTTTGTGTAATTCTGCCCATTTGACATTTTTATCATTGGGCACATATTCTCCAGGAAGCAAATGAAGGAGCCAGGGCCTTCAGAAGAGGGCGGAAGAGGTTATACTAAATGGCTTGTAGAGGCCAGGCGGGTTCCTTACCTGAAGGGACTATGAACACCTAGGAGAAAACACAGGCAGTAAGCTTCTTGACATCTGTCAGAGCAATGTTTTTTGGCTCTGGTTCCAAAGACAAAGAAAACAAAAGCAAAAATAAACAAAATGGGACTACATCAGACTAAAAAGCTGCACAGTGAAGGAAACCATCAACAAAACAAAAAGACAACTTACTTAACAGGAGAAGATATTTTCAAACTGGACATCTGGGGACGCCTGGGTGGCTCAGGGGTTGAGCATCTGCCTTCGGCTCAGGTTGTAAGCCTGGGGTCCCGGGATCGAGTCCCACATCGGGCTCCCCGCAGGGAGCCTGCTTCTCCCTCTGCCTCTGTGTCTCTGCCTCTCTCTGTGTGTCTCTCATGAATAAATAAATAAAATCTTTAAAAAATCAACAAATTGGACATCTGATAAGGTTTTTATATCCAAAATATATAATGGGCTCATATGACTCAATAATAGCCCCCAAAAACCCCAATCATCCAATTTTTTAAAGGACAGAGGAAGGACACCTGGGTGGCACAGTTGGTTAAGCATCCGACTCTTGGTTTCAGCTCAGTTCATGATCTCAGGGTCCTGGGATCAAGCTCCACATCAAGACCCATGTTGCGCTCCATGCTCAGCACAGTCTGCTTAAGACTTTCTCTTCCCCTGCTCCTCCCCACCCCCTGCTCCCATGCTCTCTTGTGCTCACTCTCAAATAAATAAATAAATCTTTTTTAAAAAAAAAAAAAAGGAAAGAGGAAAAAGGACAGAATATCTCAATAGACATTTTTCTGAAGAAAATATATAGATGGCCTACAGGCACATGAAAAGATGCTCAACATCCCTCATCGTCAGGGAAATGCAAATGAAAACCACAGTGAGATACCACATCATACCTATCAGAATGGCTAGAATAAAAAAGATGAGAAATAACAAGTATTGGCAAGGTTGTGGAGAAAAGGGAACCCTTGTGCACTGTTAGTGGCATCTAACTCAGTGTGGCCACTATGGAAGACAGTATGAAGTTTCCTCAAAAATTTAAAAATTGAGCTACCATATGATCCAGCAATTCCATTACTGAGCACCTATCCAAAGAAAATGAAAACACTAATTTAAAAAGATTTATGCACCCCCTATGGTCATTGCAGCATTATTTACAATAGCCGAGATACAGAAACAACCTGTGTCCATCAATGGATCAATGGATAAAGACATCTTGTTTATCTTCTTTTATTCATTCACCCATTGATGGATGGATGAATATACATATTGTAATGTACACACACACACACACACACACACACACACACTGGAATACTCCTCAGCCATAAAAAAAAAGAATGAAATCTTACCATTTGCAACAATGTGGATGGACCTTGAGGGTATTATGTTCAGGAAAATAGGGGATCCCTGGCTGGCTCGGCAGTTTGGCACCTGCCTTTGGCTCAGGGCATGATCCTGGAGTCCTGGGATTGAGTCCCTCATTGGGCTCCCTCCAAGGAGCCTGCTTTTCCCTCTGTCTGTGTCTCTACCCCTCTCTTTCAGTTGGAAAAGTCCTAGCTCTCCCATGCCATTCTTCTGTGAAGTCTTTCCTACGTCTTTTCCCAAAACTTAATCCCATCCTCTTACCATATATGTTCAAACCATATTTGTTGTACAACTACTAAAGAGTTAATACATCATTCCATTGCTATTTGCTCACAGGTATCTTCCTCACTAGACAGCAAGTGTCTAGGGCAGCCCTGGTGGCCCAGCGGTTTAGCGCCGCCTTCAGCCCGGGGTGTGATCCTGGAGACCCGGGATCGAGTCCCGTGTCAGGCTCCCTGCACAGAGCCTGCTTCTCCCTCTGCCTGTGTCTCTGCCTCTCTCTCTCTCTCTCTGTCATGAATAAATAAAAATAAAATCTTTAAAAAAAAGAAAAGACAGCAAGTGTCTAGAGAGCAGGGATAAAGTCTTATGTATTTATTTCTGATTCCCACAGTACCAGCCCATCAAGCTGCCAACTACCACCTGGACAGCAGGTAGATATTAAAGAGAAAAGAACCCCGTTACCTTCTCTGTAAGTCCCAGCTGTCCAGAACTAACCATTATCCAGTCACTGAGCAATCTCACATCATCTCTTCTACCCTGTCCTAGGACCTGAAGAGCTGAATCAGTCAGCATCACTAGGTAGGTGGGTGAGGAATGAGTGTGTGTAGGTGAGGATTTATATATGCAGCGGGGTACAAATACTAACATATGTCTGGATTCCTCTTGGACACTAACCAGTTCCTTTATCCCTGCTTGCTCATGAAGAAATGTCACATGTCTGGGAGGAGATTACAAAGGCCAGGTAGATTAAGGCTATTTTCATTTGCCTTAAAGGTGACTTCCTTTCCAGCTGCAAGAAACATATATCCACAGAAGAACATAATTTTGAATTACATCCTAGAATGTTTTTCATCTGCTCTGCTTCCTTCAAAGTCATGCAGCTAACAGGTAGTCCTGGGACCAGTAGTATGAGCATTACCTGGGAACTTGCTAGAAATGCAGAATCTCAGACTCCACCCAGATCTGCTCAATCAGTCTACATTTTTACAAAATCCCCAGGTGATTCATATGCACATTAATATGAGAAGACTGATCTATAACATATCTCGAGGCCACAGTATTTCATGGGAGTGTGGTATCTTTGTAAACTCTGGAGTGCTCTATCTTGTCCCCAAAAGTCAGGATCATGGTGGGATCAAATTCTGCACACCTCAATTATTTAACAGAAAGTCCATTATTTGGCAGTGTTGGGGCATTAAACAACCCTGACACTTCTTCAAGATATTGAGAGTTAAACATTCCAAATGATGGAATCCTGGAGCCCTGAGGTCTTTGTCAGGGTCTCAGAAGATTCCATAACAGAAACTATGTCATGATACCTGTGGTCACATGAGGTAGTGTATAGACCAGATAAAGACAACATGAAGGGTATCTCATAGGCTCCGAAGAACCACTACAGTTGAGGTTTTTTTTTTTTTTTTTTTTTTTATTTATGATAGTCACAGAGAGAGAGAGAGAGAGAGAGAGAGAGGCAGAGGGAGAAGCAGGCTCCATGCACCGGGAGCCCGACGTGGGATTCGATCCCGGGTCTCCAGGATCGCGCCCTGGGCCAAAGGCAGGCGCCAAACCGCTGCGCCACCCAGGGATCCCCAGTTGAGGTTTTCTTAGTAACTGCAGCAAAGTATGAGAATTAGCAAACCACTTTGGTGGGAGTGAGGGAGTCATGTGATATTGATTGGGCATGTTTCATATTCATGAAGTCTGAAGAGGCCCCTGACCAAATTATGGTAAATGCCAGAAATCCTCCACAGTGCAGTAGATCCAGGGAGGATGGCCTTGCCCTGAACTTCAATCACACTCTGCCTTCTGTATTTGGTGCAGGACACTGTTCCCAGGCCTTCCTAAGGTGAGATGAATTATGGGTCAGAGCAGAGCATATTCTCAGGGATGATAGGAACTGAGTCCATAAAAGTAGAAATGGAAGAAAATGAGGTCAAAGGAGGAAAACATGGGATGGGATTGGAACTGAAAACTATTCCGTCTACAGCTCGATCTTATCAAGTGTTGACCTCGGTCTCTAGAAAGCTTGTATCACTTAGTTTCTTGTTTATCTTTTCCTTGGTGTGTAGGCAGTGACTCTTTGCCTCCCTGCTCAGGTCCTAATGGACCCCTTTCCTCCTCTGTCTCCAACCACATTGGCTTTTCCTAACAGAATCTGATGGGTACCAACAGTCCCTAATGTGGAAACTGTCATTGACCCATGAAGTGACCAGTTAGAAACTGGTTCCTAGACCAATATGAGCATATATGTATCTTTAATTATACATATATATAGAGAGATATAGATGAATATATATTATACATAAGTTTTATGATAATTTAATAACACTTTCATATTTTTAATATTTATTAATTTTGTGGTAACAGTTTAATAATAATATTTGTTATTAAACTATTACCACAAAAATTACCCATAAGCCCTTCACCTAAATCCAACTATTTTTATCTATCATTTTTGTGTGCCTTAAGATGACGAATAAACACATCTGAATATAACTCATGTTGTCCCAGGCCACACCTGTCTAAAATAAAAGTTAGTCATGGTAAAAATGGCATTTCTCTGGCTCTGCTGTCACCTTCAATTTTGGGAAATCTGACCACTCTCAAATTCCACCCAACTATTTCTGGGAGTCCCTAAAACTAAGCAGGAGTGGAGATGAGGAGGATCTCTTGCATTTTCCCAAACAAGGTTTTTTTTTAGTTACAAAGTATCTCTACCATCCCTCCACTCCTCCTTGTTCTGGAAGCTTTATGTTATCCTCCTACATGTCTCTACACCCAAACTGTAATTAATTTCCCAACATCTCCACCCCATAGGGCCCTACTAGGCTTGTTATAGATTTAGAGTCCTCTCAAAGGTCCTCCTGGAGCCTTCATCCCTGCCTGAGCCTCTCAATGTCTTACAAGATACTGGCTCTCCAACATGTTCCATAAGTACGGGGCTAAAGGACAACCTGAGTGAATGATGAGGTTCTGCACTTAGAATCATACAAGTGGACACACTCTCACTTCTAGGCAGACCCTTGGTTGTGTGTAATCACCAGTGCTATAGAAGTAGCTCCCTATCCTGAAAGCCTATCAAGACTCAAGTGATGGGTAGTGGTGTTAATGTGGGAGAGAATCTTAAAATTGCTTCCTCTAATTAGTTATTTTAAAATTTATGATCTCCTGCTTTAATGATTAGTGATAACAAATGGTGACACCCCTCACAACCTGACATCTCCATTAAGAACTAGGAAGTTGGATCGTTTTCCTGTAGTAATTCAAAGAATTGACTCAACGAGGCTATGAAAGCAGGCTTTTCACAGAGAACACATGAGAATTCGTTATTAGACATAAGTAAAATTGATTATGGGTAAGAGGAGTTGGTGAAAGTCTTTCATGTGGGTAAGATGGTATAAACATAGGCACAGAGGCAAGAAAGTACAAGGCTTATTCAGTGACTCATTTGGCTTTAACTACAGGTTCATGTAGGGAAACAGTAGTAGATGCAACTGGAAAGATTTGAGGCTGCCACATTGAAGAGAAATCTTAATGCCAGCTCAAGAGTCTGGATTTTTGCTGAAGACGCAGAGAAATACTGAAATACTTTGTGGATGTGAATAATATGATGAAATAGGTATTTTACAGAAAATTGTTCTGGTGCTTGTATTCAGAAAATGTAGGGGAGAAAATCTGAAGGATATAGAGACAAATATATTTAATTGTACCTAAGTCTTTGGATTTCTCTGAATCTTGCTTTAAATTTCTTGTTGAAATACAGGTATCATTGAGTATACATTATTCTTGACAATCTAAAAAATTCTGTATTTGATTGCAAAAAATACATGAGTGATGGAGCACTCTGTTATTCCATCAAACACCATTATTGGAAGCTCAGCTGCTTAAAACATCAGACTATTTATCTAATTTACCAGACTATTAGACTATATGTAATTTACTACATCTAATTTACCTGTTGGTAGGTAGAAGAATAAATAGCTTCTAGTAACATCAAATTCATCAAAGAGTTTGAAAAACAATGACGGGTATTCTGAATCAAACTTTTGGCTAGAAAACCATAAAATATGAGGTTAAATGTGTTCCAAATATGAAAGGACTAAATTCAGTTGGCCTCATAAAATTTTTTTCCTAAGATGTGTCTAAGTGTGCATCCATTTTTCCTATTTAAAAAATAAGTGACCTTTATTAAAGAACTTACATTTATGTTAAACTTTTATTTTGGTTTGGTTTGGTATGCATCAAGCTCTTTTGTTTTACATTATCACCTTTTCCAAAATTTTGCAGAAGTAAAGGAAATTTTTTATTTTTACTTTGCCTTTCTATATTTGGAAAACTCCCTACCTATGAGTCTTAGTGGGAGCATAATTTGCCTTCCACTTTTGAAGCTGGAAGTTAAGATTCTTACTTTCTAGCCCCTTTGTCCTTGCACATGGGAAAGTATCCTAACCTTGGTCAAAAAGGTGTGAACCCCCTGGACTTTGAAGGAAGGGCTATAGTCAAAAAGAGTCAGGTACTCATTTTGAAGACAGGTGAAGGCAGAAGACCTTCCAGGTCAGCAGCAGTGGTATCTGGCAATTGAAGCTGGACAACACTGTAGGTTGTCGTGGCTAGGGGTTAATGAAATAGTAGCGTCCTTACCAGAATGGTTCTTGGTGAAGTTTGGGGCTCCCTGGTAACGCCTTCCTTCCAAATTCGGTTATATAGATTACCAAATGGTTTTGTGAACTCCAAATATCTTCTCAATAAGTTCTTCTTCCATCTAAATCAGCCCTGGTTAGTTTCAAGCTTGCAAGAATTTGGCTGATATGACAAGTCCATTGTTTAAATTAAAAAAGAAAAGAAAGGGCAGCCCCAGTGGCCCAGCGGTTTAGGGCCACTTTCAGTCCGGTGTGTGATCCTGGAGACCCGGGATCTAGTCCCATGTTGGGCTCCCTGCATGGAGCCTGCTTCTCCCTCTGCCTGTCTCTCTCTCTCTCTCTCTGTCTGTCATGAATAAATAAATAAAATCTTAAAAAAAAAAAAAGAAAATATAGACAAAGCAAAAAAGTGAAATCGCTCATAATTTCCTTTATGATAACCTTTAACATTGCCTCAATAGCCATTTAGAATTTGTTTTACACAACTATATACATTAAAATACATACCCGTGCACACACCCACAGTTAGTTTGAGTGCTTTGGATGCAAATAACAGGAAACTCAACTCAAATTATTTATAACATAGCTACTATTCTTGGCATCCTGACCTTTAACCTTACCTAGCCCTCAGAGACTAAAGAATAGAGACTGACCTCCATGCCATCCTTAAGAATCCTGGCTTGTCACCTATGAGTCTATCAATATCATTTTATAGTCAGGGGGTCCTGGATTCCACTAACCACAGTGACCACCACTTGATTGAGTGTGGTACCAGCAGTTGCCTGCAGAGCCCCAGCCTTTCTGCACCAACAGACATCCACCCTCAGGAGGCTGAGCAAACCCGTCTTGGACTATGCCATCTGGTCCTATGACACCCATTCTGGTTCTCCTCCCTGGTCTCTTTGTGACCCTTCCTGCTTAGATCTAAGAGTATCCCTCAGATCTTGATTCCCATGGCTTGTCCTTTCTTGGCCCTGACAACTTCTACGATTGTCTTAAATTCTGGCCCTCAACCACCATATTTTTAGCCAGGGGGTGGAAGGGCAGAGGGAGACAGAAAGAATCTTAAGCAGGCTCCATGCCCAGCACAGAACCCAACACAGGGCTCTATATCCCAACCCTGAGATCGTGACCTGAGCCGAAATTAAAAGGCAGATACTTGACCAACGGAACCACCCAGGTGTCCCAGGACCACCTTTAATTCCACCATTTTCTCACAGAATTTCCACCTTTAATTGTTCTATGGCCTTACCTTAGCCAGCTCCTGACTTGTGATTTGGTGTTTTGGGTCCTACTGCTGATCCATCTCAGGATCCATGGTCCCTGAATCCGGTGCCAAGAATTGTGTCCACATACCATTTCTCTTTGTACCAATGAATACCCTATAATTCTGGAAAGCCTGGAAAAGGAAAGTAGAAGGAAAAAAAATCATCAAAATCTGGGTATTATATCAACAGAGACAATCTGGGAAAATTATGAGCCAATTTTTATTTTCCTCTTTACAGCTGTCTACACTAAAAAATTATGTTTTTTAAGTGTAATAGCTTTGACCATATGTAATCCATTAGCAGCTAAATAGGGTTTATCTATATTAGCATGATTTTTTAAATAATATCTTAAACCCAACTGACCATTTTTTCCCCTTTTACAGGGTGGCATGAATTGTTCCAATTCATAAAGGAAGGATAAAAAGAAAGATTGAATGGTCAGAACATCAGTTATTGGGTACGGCTAACTGCAGAAAGGCTCCCTTTGCTTATCTTTTAGGCAGCTTTAATGAGCCTGAATAAGCACCAACATCTCCCCTAACCCCCAGACTGAGGGTCTTTGAGCTTGGGTTTAGGAGCCAAAGGGAGAGAAGGGAATAGGATATGCAATATGTAGGGTCTGTAGAAGCTTCCATTTCATCCCAGATCTTCAATGGATTCTACTGCATACTCCAGTGTCTCATGTGAGATTTGGGGATGTGGGAGAAAGAAGGAAGATAGCACAAGACAGAGAGAGAACTGAGCTCCACTTTGGGTGGGACAGAACACAGGGAAGGAAGAGCCGCCCAAGATGAGATTAAAATGAGACAAATAGAAATCAGACTGGAGCCAGGGGACCCTGACAATATAGGCTTCCTGTCCCTGTAACCCAGTATGCCAGAAGGCAGAGCTACTTCCACAGAACGTAGGCAGGGAGTGGGGCACAGGGCCAGATGTTTCTTAAATCTAGAAGGACAGTCACCTTTGCTGGCATCTGGGTTTAGATATTGAATATTTTCATTTCCTAAAATCTACTTTTTCAAGAGCCTGTCATTATCTCTGTGTTATGCTGCCATAGAGAGTGTCACTTGCCCAAAGAGAAGAGCATGATCAACAAACTTCTCATGTAGAACTGACTTCTTGAACACTTTTCATTAGTCATCAGGGCCCCACTGACACTAAAGTCAAACAATTTTGCCTAAGAAGTTGCATATTTCATTGTACGAATACCTTAAACCTGCCCACCTCCGCCTGTGACAGCCAAAGAGTCAGAGAAAATCTGGGAATGCACACAGCTGATCGTGCAAGAGTGAGTGAAGACAGGCATCTGTGAGTAAACAGATCCTACCTAATACACAAATGAATGTTTGAGGGAGTGAGTGAATAAACCCACCCTTAAGGAAACCCTTTCCAGGAATAGAACATTTTTCTTTTTAAAAGTGTTTCCTCTGGGGAGCCTGGGTGGCTCAGTCGGTTAAGCTTCTGCCTTTCGGTTCAGGTCAGGATCCCAGGGTCCTAAGATCAGCCCTGCATCTGGCCCCCTGCTCATCAAGGAGCCTACTTCTCCCTCTCCCTCTGCCTGCCACTCCCCCTACTTGTGCTATCTCTCTGTCAAATAAAATATTTTAAAAAGTAAAAGTGTTTCCTCCTTTTCCTTTTTCCTTTTTTTTTTTTTTTTTTTTTTGCGCACCTCCTTTTCCTAATGGAGAAAAATCTGCTTGTCTGATCTGGTCTGCTCAAGTCCCGGTCATATCAATTTGCATTTAAATTATTTGCCCAACATGATCTCCTCCCCCGTCCTGAGTCAAATGCCAAGGAAAGCAGTTGTGTTCTCAGCTGGATTTAATGTAGGAGTTGAGGAGTCTTTCTTCTTGCTTATTTCCTACAAATCCCTGCATGCCCTCGCTCTCTCAGCTGTAAGTATGGATGTCCCTAATCTACAAACTTAGAGTCACCTTGTCCTTGAGCTAATCTTGACCAAGACAAGAGACTAGCCTCACCACCTGGTGGGGCCTAAACACAGTCTTGTAATTTGTTGTGAGTCTCAGGTGGGCATCAGCAACCCAAGCGTCCACTACGCTACTGCATACTCCAACATGCAGTGTTTACCCAGCTGTAGTTGACCTCATCCTGCTTGCTGAGTGTTCTGTCCTGAATCTAGTCCATTTCACTAGAGCCCCAACTCTATTTGGATCCTAGCAGCACTTTTCCATTTCCCCCCTGTACCTCCAAACTGAGGTTGGGCAGGGATTTGAATAAGCAGAACTTTGAAAGTTATAATTCTGTCCCTTCCTGACTTTAAATATTAGCAATACCTGGAAACAGTTCCCGTCCTACAGAGTGAACTCCCTTAAGTATCAACATGAAAGTGAGCCAACAGTCTTAAAATGATATCCCTGTTTATCATGGCAGATGGGGTATGAGTGTAGCTCATATCAATCTGGTGGACAAGGCATGGCAGCAGACAGTGACATTCAAAGTCAGGTAGTTGCCATCTGTAGCAGTGTCTTAGTTTAAGACCATCTGTTCATTTTTGGCAGGTACGGTGGCTGGGTCTCAACTCTTGGGAAAAGTAAGCTAGACTTTACTTAATTGGGCTAGGGCTCAAGGGAGGTCTCCAGTTCTGATAAGGTACCAACTTGCCAAGCAGGAAAGCTTAAATAGGTGACGGCTTCCATAGACTAGTTCAACGCAGGGTAGGGGAGAAGAGAGCAGAGCTTTTCATACTGTGGTTCTCATTGAACTAGTGATTTAAAATCAATTTAAAGGGTCTCTATAAGCATTTTTCTAATGAAATGAATAGAACAGAATAGAAAGTATCAAAGTATACTGAATATAGAAGGGAGAAACATATTTCATGAAACTTCTGCTTTAATTACATAGCTTGTTATATGCACTATCTCTGAGATATGTGAAAAACAAGGAGAATGGGGTGGGAGATTTATTTTCATTTTCAGTTTGAAATTTTTACCACATGGGGAACATAAAAATGTAAGAAATAGAAAAATATTTACAATAAATGTAATGGAAAAAAGCTCAATATTCAACTCCTACAAGAAAACCACAGTTGTATAATGATAGATATGTTATTTATTACAGCAATGTCTGTGATAGCAACAAATGGAAATGATTCAAATGTCTATTAATGAAAAGCCAAATACTCTGACAATTAGATAGTCATTAAAAAGAATGAGGAAGATTTATAGGTACTAACATGAAAAGATACCTAAGATGTACTATTCAAAGAGAACATAAGTTCCAGAATGATACATATATTATAATACTAATGTCATTTGTGTAAATGACAATTTATCTATTCAACAAATATTTATTGAGCACCTACTAAGTGCTGGACACTATTTCAAATATTGGGGATCTAGTGAAGAATAAAATAGACAAAACTACTAACTCTGTGAGTCTTCTGTTCTAATAGTGGAGACTGAAAATTAAATAAATTTTCTAGTACAGATGTGAAATACACAAAGGATTAAAAAAAATCAGGGAAGGACAATAGAGTCCTGGGAGATGAAGTTTGCAATTTTAAGCAGGGTAATAGGGAAGATCTGCCACAGAAGGTGGCATTTGAGCAAACCTGAAAGAGGAGAGGGAACAAATCATGTGGATCCTGGGAGAAGAGCTTTCCAGACACAGAGAACAGCAAATCAGCTTCTCTGAGGATGGAGCATACTAGTGTGTCTAGAGCAAGATAGGCATTGCTTTTATAAATTGAAAAATATTGAAAACACATCCATAATAAATACTTAGGCTTCATGGGCAATAGACTATGACAGTGACTAAACAGCTCACATCAGAAAGGATATAACCTCAACCAACATTTCAGAATATTTGCATAGCTTCTCTAATGCAAAAATCAAATATTCAAGTTAGAAGAATTTTCCGTGTTCCCTTGTCACATACCTGTCATACATATTGGAATTGCGTGTGTCCCCAATAGCCTGTGAGGTTTGTGAGCATAAAAACTGTTGCTGTGTTTGGGTTTTTACAGGTGTATCTCGGAAGTCTAGCGCTGTTCCTGGCGTTCATGGACACTCATAATGGTCTGCTGTTAAGTGGTGCTTACCAAATACCAGAACAGTTCCAACCAGTTAACTTACCTAATCTTCACAAAATGGATTTGAGGTAGGTGCCATCATTGTTGCCATTCTAAACATAGAGGACTGAGGCACAAAGAAAACTATATGTCAGAGCAAGAATTTGAACCCAGGCAGTCTGGTGCCAGAATCAACTTAAACCATCATAAAGAAAGAAAAAAGAAGAAAGAAAGAGAAAGAAAGAAAGAAAGAAAGAAAGAAAGAAAGAAAGAAAGAAAGAAAGAAAGAAAGAAAGAAAGAAAGAAAGAAAGAGAGAGAAAGAAATCCATCTGAATATGTTATAATAAATAAACCATTTTGATAAGTATGTTTAATAAATTCTTTAGGTATGAAACAAAACAATATTTATTGGATTAAAATGAAAGAATAAGAACCCTTGTTGGAGGGGCTTATGGGAAAGCAGGCATACTGGCCCATTCACAGCAACTTAGAATCTTTCTGTACAGCAGTCTCTGCAGGCAAAAGTATTGAAACCATTTATCCCTTTTATGCACAACTGCTTCTTTTAGTAATGTATGAGGAAATAATTTAAAACCAAAAAAGTTTGCGAATGATATTTATATCTGTACCACTTACACATTAGGGAAAAACTAGGCACAACCCAAATGACCTGACTCAAGGACTGGTTTTATAAAATATAAGATAAAACAATGTAAGCACAGAACTATTAACTAATAACTTTGTGATCTATTTGTATATGTAAATGTGCATCCGAAATAAAGCTAAGTGGAAAAAGAACCAAGCTAATGTATACATTGGCATTAAATTATGCATTATATTTCAGCAAAGATACTAACAATTGAGATTTATGTAAATAGCTGTGTTAATACAATCAACTCTGTGTTTTTTTCCATAAAAAATGCTTTTAATGTGTAATAATAGGAAAGTGAGGTATATCATCCCTTAATAAAGCTGAACTCATGAGGCAAGGTCTATAAAGGCCATTTTTTTTCTAAGAACTAATTTTAGAGTGTTGGTAGCTGCCAATATGTGCACATCTGAGCCTAGGGTTAAGATGGTAGAGTGGTTCTTTCAACCCTGCTTCTAGATATAGAGAACTTAACTCAGTCTTTCTAAATCAGGATTTCTGGGAAGAAACCCTTAGCATCTGTGCTTTAAGAGAAAACTCTAAAGAAATTCTGATAAATGGCAATGTTTGAGAATAATTGCAATGCTACTTCAACAAATATGTATATATTCTTAGAACCAATCAATGTGCCTGTTTTTCCATGACCCCTTTAATAAAGTATTTTAATCTTCTATTTTTAGCTATTTTGATATGAAGTATTATTTCCTAGCTGATCCATTTTATTGAACACATTCATTAAAAGGCATCATTAAAACGCATACTTTTTTTAAAAAGCAGAAAAATGCTAGCAACAGACCAGAAATGATCTAAATATCCATCATTTTCAGACTGGTCAATAAATAATTGTATTTCCACACAATGGAAAACTATGCTACTGTTTCAAAAAAATGGAGCAGAACTCTGTACAAATAGGACATTTCTCAGAGATACATTGTTAAAAGATAAATGTGAGATACAAAACAGTATGTCCACTGTATTGCAGTTATGCCCTCCCCCCATCCTGTATATTCATAGATTATCTCTGAACGGAGACATCAGAAACTGCTGATGGTAGTTGCCTCTGGGTACCAGACTTGATTAAGGTTATAGTGATTAGGTAAAAGGGTAGATTTACCTTTAACTATATACACCCCTGTATGTATTAATTCTTAAGTAATAAAATACAAACAATTATGTACAAATGGAATCCCAGTATACCTAAATTTCACCCATCATTACCAAGTTATCTGGGATGTCAATCCAGATTAAAGTTTGACATTCACTACAAACCTTGAAGGCCTCATTCACTTCAGTGTGTTGGTTTCCAGGGCTGTTATGTTGGTCTTTCCTCTGGTGTCAGTGCTTAATTGGTTGTTTGTCCTATTTTCTCTATGGGAATGTATCTATTCCTGTATCTTGAAGCATTCTCATTTCAGCTACCTGGGGCTTCCTGGTGGTGTAATCAGGAAGAGGAAAGGCCTTTGTTCTTTTCCCACTGACCTAAACAGGTCAGAGAGACACCCACCAGAGAAAATAAATAAACACACCCCAGAGCCCAATACCATCAGAACACTCAGCACCATCTTTTCTTATCAGAATTTGTTCCGAATTCTTAGAGATTTGTTTTGGCAACCAGATTTTCTTCTAGCAAGCTTCATGAATCCTAGCAGGTACAACACTTGTGTGCAATGGAACTTCTTTATTGAGCAGTGAAGCATTGAAAATTTACAATAAATTGGCTGCTAAAGCCTCCCGAAAAAGATTTCAAGAGGACATTTTAAACACAATTTGAAAGTATTTCTGTAAAATTTAGTAGTTATATCTAAATGCATAGATTGTACAACATCAAGAGTACACCCTAGTGTGAACTATAGACTTTGGGTGAGTATGATGTGTCAGTGTAGGTTCATCAGTTATAACAAATGTACCCCTCTGGTGGGGTGTTGGTAATCCAGAGGGCTATGTATGTGCAGGGCACGAAGTATATGGAAATTTTCTAGATCTTCCTCTCAATTTTACTGTAAACCTAAACTGTTCTATAAAAAATAAAATATTTTAAAAGAAAGATGAACCTAGTTAATAAGTTGAGGGACAAAGCTACAAAAATGTTTTGGCTTTAATAAACTATAGAAAAGCTCAAATAGCGGCATATTGGATTATTTATATGTAACACTGTACATAATGTACATAAGCATTGAAACGCATAGTTTGTTTATAATTTCCCTTCTTTTGAGACATCACATGACCTCAGATTATCACAAGATCATCACAACCATAAGGAAACAGCAGAAATGGCAGAGGCAACTAGTTTCTTTTCCCATGTAGGTTGAGAATCACTAACACTCTCTCATAGCATGTGGTCCTTTGGAACTTCTAGAAAGGTATTTTCTCCATTTCAACCATTTCCATTCCTTAATGGTTTTCATTAGAAAGTATCTTTTTTGAATGGATAAAGAAGATGTGGTTTATGTATACAATGGAATATTACTCAGCTATTAGAAATGACAAATACCCACCATTTGCTTCAACGTGGATGGAACTGGAGGGTATTATGCTGAGTGAAGTAAGTCAGTCGGTGAAGGACAAACATTATATGTTCTCATTCATTTGGGGAATATAAATAATAGTGAAAGGGAATATAAGGGAAGGGAGAAGAAATGTGTGGGAAATATCAGAAAGGGAGACAGAACATAAAGACTGCTAACTCTGGGAAACGAACTAGGGGTGGTGGAAGGGGAGAAGGGCGGGGGGTGGGAGTGAATGGGTGACGGGCACTGGGGGTTATTCTGTATGTTAGTAAATTGAACACCAATAAAAAATAAATTAAAAAAATAAATAAAATAAATAAATAAAAGAAAAAAAAAAGAAAAGAAAGTATCTTTTTGTTTTTGTTTTTGTTTAGTTCTTTAATGACAAGTCATGTTCTGTCTTCTGCAATTTCATTCTCAGGTTCTTATTTGCCTTCTATCTAGGGAAGAAATTAGTGTAATCTTTATAGGAAACAGTACATTCAAAATGGATGACTAAAGAGAGTCTGATGAAAGGATTATTTACCAACAGGAACAAGACAAGAATGTCTGTTCTGTATTCAATATTCTACTGGAGCTTCTACTCAGTGCAATAAAACAAGAAATAGAAATAAAAGGTTTCTGAATTAGAAAGGTGGAAACAGAAATCTTATTTCTTATAGTGAGGGTGTGCCAATGATGAATTCTTCAACTCCTGCTTTCCTATGTCTGAAAACTTCTTTATTCCACCTTCGTTTTTGTGGCCAAGTTTTTATTTAAATTCTAGTTAGTTAATATATAATATACTATTAGTTTCAGATGTAGAACTTAGTGATTCACCACTTACATACAACACCTAGTGCTCATCACAATAAGTGCTCTCCTTAACCCATCACCCACTTAACCCATCCTCCCTCACCTCCCATCTAGCCTCCCAAACCCTCAGTTTGTTCTTTATAGTTAAGAGTCTGTTTCCTGGTTTGCCTCTCTCTCTTTTCCCCCTATATGTTCATTTGGTTTGTTTCTTAAATTGCACATCTGAGTGAAATCATGTGGTGTTTGTCTTTCTCTGACTGACTTACTTCGTTTAGCATAATACTTTCTAGCTCCATCCATGTCATTGCAAATAACAAGATTTCATTCTTTCTGATGGCTGAGTAATATTCCATTGTACATATATACCACATCTTTATCCGTTCATCAGTCAATGGACATTTGGGCTCTTTCCATAATTTAGCTGTTGTTGATAGTGCTGCTGTAAACATCAGGGTGCATACATCCCTTCGAATCGTTACTTTTCTATCTTTGGGGTAAATAGTGCAATTGCTGGATTGTAGGGTAGCTCTATTTTTAACTTTCTGAGGACCCTCCCTACTGTTTTCCAGAGTGGCTATACCAGTTTGCGTTCCCACCAGCAGTATAAGTACACCTTTGTTTTTGAAAGATATTTTGCCAATACAGAAGTCTAGGTTGATAGTTATTTTTTCCCTTTCAGTACCTTAAAGATGTTGTTACACTCCCTTCCACTTGTATTGTTTCCAACGAGAAATTTAGAATCCTTACCTTTGTTTCTCTATAACATGTCTGATGTATTTTAAGTTTTTCTCTTAATCATTGGTTTTGAACAATTTATTATGTGTCTTTATGTGTCTTGTACTTAGGATTTTCCAAGCCTTTTGGACAAATTTCGTCAAATTTGGAGCAATTTTGGCCATTATTTCTTAAAATATCTTTCTGTTCATCCCACTTCTCCTTCAGGAAGTTCCAATTACTGTTAAATTGACCCACAGCTCACTGATGCTCCATCATAATTTTTTTAGTTCTCTTTTCTCTCTTTGTTTAATTTTGGGTAGTTGCTATTGCTATGTCTTCAAATTCACTAATCTTTTCTTTGGCAATATCTAATCAGCTGTTAATCACACCCATTGTAGTTTTCATCTCACACATTATACTTTTGATCTTTAAAAGTTTGATTTAGGGGCACCTGGGTGGTTCAGTTGGTTAAGTGTCTGCCTTGGACTCAGGTTATGATCCTGGGATCCTGAGGACCTCCCATGTGGGGCTCCCTGCTCAGCAGAGAGTCGCTTCTTCCTCTCTCTCTGCCCTTCTCCCCCAACTTGTGCTTTCTCTCTCTCAAATAAATAAATAACATCTTTTTAAAATAATAAAAAAATAAAAGTTTGACTTGATCATTTTAAATATATAACTTCCATGTCACTATCTAAATTTTTGAACCTATGGAATACCATTTTAATATCTCTATCCAATAATTATAAAATCTATATCAGTTCTGGGTTGATTTTGATGTATTTATGTTTTGATAAATAAAAGGGGTTTTATTTACTTATTTAGGGATTAAGATATCCTGCCTTTTTGCTTGCTTGGTAATTTTGTATTGGATTCTGGAAATTGAGAATAATAATGATATGAGAACACACAACACAAACATACACACACACACACACACACACACACCACTATGCAAATTCTCCATGTAATGGGAAACATACTCTATTAGTCTTTATTAGCCCATTCTCTAGGATACTAGAATATTCTATTACCTAATGCTCTTTTGTGATTTATGTATGTTGAGTTTTAAAATAATACACTATTATTGGTGGTTTCTTTTTTCCAATAGTGTTGAAAGAACTGAGTTATGGTTGATGGAATCCAATGCCTCTTTTTTAAATCAATAAAGGGTAGTGGGTGGGAAGAGATGCTAGAGTCTCTTCTGTTCTCTGTTGACTGATGAATGACCAGGGTAGGAGGCATTGTTTATCCTTTAATAAAATCTGCTTGTTCCTTGTATTGATTCTTTAAGTGATTTCATATAATTTTCTTGAGGCATTTATTTGCTTATAGTAGCAGATTGACAAACTGACGATTTTTTCATTCTTCTATATGGTCACCTGAAATTAATGAATAGTTTAAAGGACAATTTCCGGTGGAGTTACTCTTTCAGTTCTTCAGTTTTCTTATGGGTAAAGAGAATAAATAAGAAGTGTCATTTATGTATAACATAGAGTATATAAGTAGTATATATTTAATAATAAAAAATAAAACTCATCACAAAAATGGTATGAGGATTAAAAGAGATAACATTTGAGAATCTGCCTAGAAAAATGCCTGGTATATAGAAGACCCACCATGAATGTAAGTTCCTCTATGTTTTCCTTTTTTTATTTTTATTTTTATTTATTTATTTTTTTGTTTGTTTTCCTTTTTTTAGTAGCTGCTATGAAACTTTGTCAATATTTCCTCTTTGTGGCATTTGCTCTGAATTCTGCTCTTAAATCAATCCAATCCTGAATAAATTTTAGATTGTATGGGACTCCTCCTGGGTGGCTCAGCTGTTGAGCATCTGCCTTTGGCTCAGGGTGTGATCCCAGAGTTCTGGGATCGCGTCCCACATCAGGCTCCCTGTGAGGAGTCTGCATCTCCCTCTCCCTGTGTCTCTGCCTCTCTCTGTTTGTCTCTCATAAATAAATAAATAAATAAATAAATAAATAAATAAATAAATAAATACTATATTAAAAATAATTTAGATTGAGAAATCAGCTTGAGAAGCTTCATATGCTTTTGTCTAGTATAATCTCTTTTGGTGTCACTCTTAGCTTTAGACATGATGATGCCTGCCATTTAGACCACATGATCTCTGGGGAACTGACCAGACATTAGCACAGAGCAGTGGTTCTTAAAGTGAGATCTCCAAACCAGCAGCATCAGCAACACCTGGTAACATGTTAAAAATGCAAATTTTATGGCTTTATTCTGAAAATACTGGATCTGAAACTCTAGCAGTGGGACCCAGTAATCTGTGTTTTAACAAGCCCTCTAGGTGATTCTGATGCCTATTGAAAGTTCAGAATTCGTGTTGGAACAACAAATGAAAGAAGGATCTGACAGTTTCCTAATGGCTGGAGCAACTTCAGAAGAAAATGGGCAAGTGTGTGTATGGAGTTGGGCGAGAGAAGAAGCATTGGGGCTGACAAGGGTAAGGTGTAAACTCACAGGGTTGGGAGCAAAAGACATCCCTAAATGGCAAAGGAGAGAATGTGGGGTCAAAAGAAGAAGACCTAGAGCCCTGGGGATTTGTTGCTTGTGTGTGTGTGTATCTTTTCAAAAATCAAAAAAAGGGAAAGATCTCCCTCAGTCACAGATTAGAATAAGGGTAAAACTCTGAAATGGCTATGGGGCTATGGACCTCTCCAGGGTCATCTAGGTAGTACTCACTAAAAGAATTTTGAAAAAATATCTTCTTTCTAATCCATTTTTAAGTTGACATTTAAATATTTTCATAAAAATAGAAGTAAAAGCCATAATTTGCAGTGTATAATAAATACTACCCACCTCATCCAATTTAAAAGTTTACAACAAGCTCTTTTTTGACTGCTGAATATTTTATATGATTTTTCTCTCCTGGAACTCGTATTTTTATCCCACTTCCTCCACAGATTATTATCTAATGTAACATATTTCTATATTCAGAAGTCTTTTATCAGTCACCCTATCGTTCCTTAAAAAAGATATATATGTGTGTGAACTAAAAGTAAAAAAAAAATCTTGTGACCATAAAGTTCTAAGTGTTGAAAAGTTTCTTTTACACTGAGCAATTATTGGAATTGCACAATTGAGCAGACTACATTATCACAAATTTTAATAATCTTACTAAATCCAAAAAGTAAAAATTTATTGGAACTGTACCTCTAAATAAGATTGAGATGCAGTGTATGGTATCCTGAGCAAAGGACTTGCCCAAAGTCCCTTTGTTGTTTTGGAGATACACCATTTCATGGTGACATGCAACTTAGGTTTGACATGTCTGTCTTTTACAAAGTAGAAAAATCATTGTGAAATATGAGGAGGAAAATGAAACTCTCAACTGCAGATGCATAGTCAGACCAAATTTAGGGAATAGTTCATACAGAACTTGAGGATCTGGAAATCAGCTCTCTTGAAACTGTCCATGCCCCTGTACATTCCTTGGAAAATCTACGCATACCTCCTGAGGTACCCCGATTTGAAGATCCCTATGTATGAAAAGGGTGCTAGCCTGGAATTTAGAAGACCTGAATTTCCTTGAGTTTTGTTTCAATGGAAACTTGCACAAAGGGGAGGGAATCAACATTTTATGCATTTCTACCATGTGCCAGGTACTGACTAGATGCTTCACATGTTATTCAGTCACACAGCAACTTTATGAAGCAAGTGTAATGGTCATTGGCCCCATTTTCAGATGAGAAAACTGGAGTCCAGGAAGCCTAGACTAATGTCATAAAATTAGGTAGTTATGAATCCAGGATTCAGTCCTAATTCTAAAGACCACAGTGCAGTCACTCTGTGCCAGTGCTTACTTGAAAAAGTCATTTTCCCACTTGTGAGCTCAGTTCATTCACTTATGAAATAAAGGAAGATGAACAAGGAGAATTATAAAGCCACTTCCAGAGTTGACATCCTATGAATCTATGTGTGGTGGAGACCAGGGCTGGAGTGAACTTCCTGGAGGTTCGTATCCCGTGGCATTAGAAGACAATATAGAAGGGACCCAGAAATTCATTAGACATAGTAGTATTTCCAACAGAATCTATGTTGCATTAAAGTCTAAAGAGCTTGACCTGCCATCCAGTCTGGGCAGCATTAGGTGAAAATTGAACTTAAAGAAAATTATTGGACATCTAAGAATTGAACACCTCTTAGGGATCCCTCTTAGGGATCCGGGGTGGGGGTGAAAAACAAGAAAATACATGTAACCCCATTTAAATTCAATGAAGTCTATATAAACATCTATTTCCATTTTTTAATATTGTGAGATCTGCTGAATATCTGGTACAGTCATAAGGCCTATAAAGTGCCTAATTCTGAGGCAGTTGGAAATTACAGTAAAACGGTAATTAACTTCATATTATATTTTAGAATATGTGGATCATATGAATCTCATAAGGATTTGTTTCTTTTATTTTACATGTACTGTATCACAGATTCTCAAAATAGCAGTCTACATTTACTGCTTTGACTTCATTGTTACAATTTACTCAATTTATTTCTTAACAACTTGCAGCCGGGCTCCAACTTCACTGGACTTATTCTTCTCAAGGTTATCAGACTACCTCTTCACTGACAAACTCAGTAACATCTTAAGAATTTTTGTTCTCCAGGAGCTTTCTGCTGTATTTGATGTGACTGACTTTATCTTCCTTCTGCAATCATGTCCAGCTTTGGTTGACCCAACATTAAATTCATCAAGTTTTCCTCATACCTGCAGAGCACACCTCTCTCTTTCTGGGAGATTCTTCCTCCTACCATTATAGGAGGCCAAGAGTAAAGGTTTTGTTCTTAGTCATGTCTTTTTTCAATCCAGATGATCTTCAACATTCTCATTGTCTGGGAAATCTGCGAGTATCTCCATTGATGACTCACAAGTCCATATTTCAGCTTTGTGCTCCAAATCCATAGTACTAAAAAAAGTTGTCTAACTGCTTCTAGATATTTTCAAGCTTACAAATTTAACATGTCCCAAAACAAATGCTTCATCATCACCTTAAACTCTATCTCTGGATTTCCTAACTCTGTTAATAGGACTACCATTCTCTCAATCATCCAGGCTAGAAATCTTGCTACCTTTGACTTTTTCCAGTATGTGCTTAAATTGTAACTAGGAAAAATACATAGACTAAAAAGACTATGTTATATGCTTGCTTGGGAGAAGCTGGGAATTGACTCCTAACTCATAAGCAGTCTGGGAAGAGAGGCATCCACTAAGAAAGTAAGCTATCAGTCATTAAATCAGTGAATTGCAAGTTCTATTGATCATGCCTTGAGTATATTTCTCTGTTTCTTCCTTTCTGGCCACACTGTGCTAGTTCAGTACCTTGTATCTTTTGTCCTGGGTCATTTTAATAGCCCCCTAAATGTGAGGCATGGGCTTGGTTTTCAAACTCTGTACAAGTCGAGACAGAAGAGATGTTAGCAAGTAGTAGAACATAGCAGGGGGTATAGAGAGTGGGAAGGAGGGTGGTTATCTAACAGTTAGAGACACAGGAGGCACTAATGTGAAGTAGTCCTCAAAAAAATGCCATCTTGGGTCACAGTGTAAGACCTAGAACAAAATGGGCAGCCCGGGTGGCTCAGCGGTTTAGTGCTGCCTTCAGCCCAGGGCATTGATCCTGGGGTCCTGGGATCGAGTCCCATGTCGGGCTCCCTGCATGGAGCCTGCTTCTCCCTCTGCCTGTGTCTCTGCCTCTCTGTGTCTCTCATGAATAAATAAAGTCTTTAAAAAAAAAAAAGACCTAGAACAAGAGAGATGATCAGACCTGCCTAGTTGAAGGATGCTACGAAGTTGGAATGCTGCCTTCTGTTACTGCAGAAGAACATTAAAAGAAATAGAGACAAAAAGGAATTTAAGAGAGTAATCAGGATAGTGAAGGATCTCAAAGTTATATCTCATGAGGAATTGTTAACCAACTGGAGATATGTAATTTGGAGAAAATACACGAGGGATTTTATAGATGTCTTCATGTATGTAAAAGACTATTTTGTGGAAATCACTTAGGAATTTTATAAATGGCACAACTGAGTGGCTCAGTGGTTGAGCATCTGCCTTCAGCTCAGGTTGTGATCCTGGGGTCCTGGGATCAAATCCCACATCAGGCTCCCTACAGGGAGCCTGCTTCTCCATCTGCCTATGTCTCTGACTCTTACCGTGTCTCTCATGAATAAATAAATAAAATCTTTTTTAAAAAGAATTTTATAAATGGAGTTACCCTGAGATAAAATGCATTAATTTCAATGAATATCATATGCCTACTGTGTGCTAGGCACAGAGGATACATGGCAAGCAAAATAGTCCCTGCCCTCATGGAACTTGAGGTCTAGTCTGATAGAGACAGTAATTGAATAAATAAATAATATAATTTCAGAAAATGATGAGATCAGCTACCCTAGAAGATAATATGGTATCTGTTGCTAGGAATATGTGAGCCTAGCTTTGATGACCATGTGGCAGGAAGGTTTTAGAAGAGATTTAGGTATAGGATGGGCTATTGGATTAGATGACCTTAAGGTACTCTTTAACCCTAAGATTTTATGATTCTGCCTTTCTACTATCATCTACCAAATTAGGACTTCCTTGCAAATACCTTAAGGTCTAAAAACCCCAAACTCCTTGCTATTCCAGGAACAAGCCCTGCACTGAGGTTTGTGAGTCAATAGTGACTCAGTGTGAGTATTTACCCATGTGATTCTTATGCCTGCAATGTCTTTCTCTCACTTCTCTGCCTCTCAAAATCCTCCTTATTCATCAAAGCTTCACTTAGAGATAAACCTTGAAAGCAAGCTTTCTGGAAAGCATTGAAATATCTTGTTCCCTTTCTGGGCCCAGTGACATTTAGCTGGTAGCACTGTTAAAGCATTTACTTTATTTTACTTATTTTGAAGTTCACTATTTCTCAATCTGCTTCCCTACTAGCTTTTGGTTTTCTTGAGGGCAGGGACCATACCTTTCATCTTTTATAATGCTTCAAGATGCAAATCTCCTAATCTTCCTTTGCACCCAAAAGATATTCAACAAGTAAATGAATATGGCACCAGGCAATAAATGCACTCATTATCAGGAGTGAATTAGACATGACCACTGCTTAAAGTAGGAAAAAGAATAACCTATTGGTTTTAACTGAAAACCCTTTCTTCATAAGAGTGCTGCAAGAATTAAGTACAACAATCCATGTCAAGCACCAAGGTCAGTACCTATCGTAGAGTTAACCCTTACTATAAATTAGCAATTATTATGATTATGATTAGACATTCTTTCCCTCTAATAGAATTTTGGTTTAAATGTATTGTTTAAGGGTATGAAAAAATAGAAATTACAAAAGAAGGCAGATGATTGATTTTATATTTGGTAAAGTTTCCACCATCCTAACAGGCAAAATTAATTTGAGGTATAATAAGAAAGAAGTCTCTATTTGTACGGAATTGGAAAATAGTGTAATAGCAAGACTGAATATGGCTACCAGCAAGAACTCCTGTAGGTGACAGGCAGTAGAGACAACCTTCCTTTGCATTGCAGGTAAAGAAGCAGGAGTCTGGAAAAGTTCAGTGACTTGTCCAAGGTAATACAGCTGACATCAGAATGGGGAGACTAACAACCTTCCGGGGCTGTGTAGCTCCTTAGCTATTGCTCTTTCCACTGCGCACTGCTGCCTCCTGGTTACACGGCTGAGGCCAACACAGATTGGAGATGCCGTTACTCCACAGCCTCGCAGGCCACAGTTCTCCATTGCTGGCACTCTATAGGCAGCACACGTAATTTCAGACTGATGGGGCTGAGACTGCGGATACTCCTCTAGCCCTAGGGAGAACTGACTCAGGGGCTCAGACAGGCTAGGGCCTGCAGGTGAAGCTTATGTGGGGCTCCATCTGTGAAAGGCTGGAGACATGATAAAGAGAGAGGATCTGAGGCCAGTCTGATGTGCATTTAGCCTAGGAGAAGTGAAAGAACACTACATGGTTCTACATCTAGCATGTGCAGCAAGACAAACACAAGAATGTATCATGTCACACCCAAAAGGTCAAGACAAGCAAAAGGATTTTTAATCTTTTTAGAGGAAGAAGCAAAAGCAGGAAGGGATAGTTCTCTCACCCCCTTGCTCTTTGAGAATTCGTGTAAATGTTAACAAAGAACTGAAAGGAGGCAGAGTTACTTTGATCTCAAGTAAGAGTGGTATATTCACTGCAGAGTTAGAGAAAACAGAAGAAACTGAGGGCCACCTGAGAGGAAGGGGAGGCTTCCTCTCTTCCTTTTCCTGAGTCTTGGGCTTAAAAGAATTATACAGCAAATAGATTGAATGCCTAACATTGATCTTTATATTAAAAATGCATTATTAGATTTGTATAGACTTATTTAGTTCGTTATTATTTCAACAGTCAACAAGTTCAGTTTAACATTCATGGAGTTTTTGCTTATGCAAACTGCAGTTGCTTTTCCCCACTCAGATTGGATGACATGACCTCTAAAGTCTTTCCTAAATATAGATCAAGCACACCCTGCTGGAGGCTGTTTTTTATGTTTTCTTTAGTATTTAAATCATCACCATGGAATTAAAAAAATAGAAAATCTCTCATCATTTTTACACATGGAGACTATAGTACTCATTCAGATTATTAACAATTTCAAATAAATGGAGCCTGAATTAATGATGTTAATGAACTCTGGGTTTGGGGGGGCTTTTGGTGCACTCTGCCATGAGCCAGGAAAAAGGGAAACCATGGATGAAATGAAACATCTTCCTGAAGAGTCAATTACTTAAGGATTTAGGAAGCTGGGGGTGTAAAGTGAATATTTGTATTAAAACAAACAACTATTTCCAATTTTATGGAGTAGAGGACAAAGCTTGCTCCTTTGAATTTGTTATAGGCAAGTCCTAGTGCAATAGGGATATGTTTTTAAGTGCTAAGGTCTGAAAGGTACTAAAGCTTAACATGGATATTTAGACTAATATACTTGCTTGTAGGAATATTAAAACTACATTGGGGACATCTGGGTGGCTCAGTGGTTGAGCATCTGCCTTCAGCTTGGGGCATGATCCTGGGGACCTGGGATCGAGTCCCACATTGGGCTTCCTGTGGAGAGCCTGCTTCTCTCTCTGCCTATGTCTCTGCCTCTCTCTGTGTGTCTCTCATGAATAAGTAAATAAAATCTCTAAAAAAAACTTCATTAATTCAGGTTCCATTTGTTGAAATTTTTAATAATCTGAAAAAGTACTATAGTGTGTGTATATATAAAAATGATATTTATAAGTTCATGGTGATTATTTAAATACTAAAGAAAACTTATAAAAAATACCCTCAAACAGTTTATAAGGAGTAATTTATATTCAGAGACTTACTACACAAATTTTAAGTATTCTTATCTACTAATCGAAGCAGATGTAGAAAGCTGATCAGTCTCATTTTGAATTGCATTATGTATTTGAACTTTTACAAAACTTCCTTTCATTTTCTTTAACAATATTCTTATAATCAAGGCTTTTCCTTCACTTTTTTCTTCTTCCTGCCATTTGTGATAATCAGTAAGGTTTTAAATCACTAACTACCTCCCATTTTCTACCATATAAACCTTCTAAAGAAGGTGTGGTTTCCTAGCTTCTAGTTGGGCAAGTTGTAACAGGGTCATTGTACTAAGGTTCCCCAGTACAGTTACCCTTGGAATGACCTTGTTAGCTTCAATTCAGATGAAAATCTTGGCAAACAATAATAACCCAAGGGCCATTCCCCAGGGAAATCCTTACATGCCTAAACATTATATTAATCATTTCTAGCCCTGAATCATTTATTCTATTTAGGTAGAAGAGAATTGTCACAAATTTCCCTTCCAAAGTCAGCAAAACAAAAATTTACAGATTAATTCCCAACTTTAATGAATTCCCTATTAGGAGGGTGGCAAATTCGACATAAAGGTCATTTGCTGCAAACACAGTATGTCGCAAGAGAACTAAGTTTTAAATTCTCATTATTGCTTCATGCATCATTTATCCCATACCACACTGTTTCCTGGGTACCAGTTCTACTCATCCTGTCCTGGTGCTTAGGACCAAAGGAACAAGTTGTGTGGGGAATGGAAAACATGTTATCTTGGCCATAGTGGGAGAGCTATGTGTGGCCTTGGAAATATCACCTCACCTCTCTGGACTGAAGTTTTCCCAACCAAGAAATTCGAGGATTAGATGAGCATCATCTTTTTGATGACTGCCAGCTCCAATGGTACCTGCTTCTACAATGTGAAGCATGAAGAGGTGAGATTGGAAAGGTGGTGGCAACTGGTGGGTGAGTGGCAGGGATGGGTAGTTGAAAGAGGACTTTGAATGCATGACTTAAGATCTTGAATTTTCTACAACAGGCAGGGGAATCGATTTTGGTTCCTGAGAAGCTAGGTGAAGTGATGAAAGTTAGATCATTCTGATGAAAAAAAAAGAAAAAAGAAAAAAAGATAATTCTGACTACTGTGAGGGTGCACTGGAGTGGATTTAGGGATGTCACACATACATAATGATAGCTAAGTCAAGATAAATATCTCATTATTTTTGCCTCCCACAAAGGAAAAGATTCCTTTCTGGTGTTATTGAAAAGAGCCAATTAAGTAAAAAATTGTAAGCCTGAGGAAAAATGCAGGGCTTATCTGCAGTAATCATCCTCACCTATACCCCTGCATGAGTTCAAGGCCTTTAAAATTTCCAAACAGTTTTCACAGGTGCTATCTCATTTCATCCCCACAAAACCCAAGTATTTTCTAACATCAAAAACAGTCCTAAGCCAAGGCCCAAGTAGCAACTAACCAGACTCTTTTAGGCAACCTGGCTGTATTAGAATTTCATTATGGAAAGGTTCACTCACCTGCTGGCTACTCAGAGGTACTCTTGGGCAGTAGGCCATGAGCAGTGATGCATGGAAGTCCACCTCCTGGGGTCAGCTGAATGGTAGACGGGATCCCTGACTTCCTAGACATCCTCCTTGAGTGTATATTGACTCAGTTATGCTCCCCAACTTCTTGGGAGATGAGAGCTCCTTCCACAGCCAAGTGCTTTTCAGGACCATTATCTTCTCATCTGAAGATGGAGTAGGCATCTGTCACATTGGAGCAATCCATCAGCAAGGAAATAGGTTTTAAATGACCTGACAATTCCCATTGATAAGTGGGCCTACTTAAAGTGCTGTGTTAGTTGAGAAGGACCCTGAGACAGAGTTATCTATTATCCATGTTGGCCATGGGTATAGAAATGGAATAAATGGTGTCACAGGTACTCATCTTTGCTATGCCTATCCTTAGGCCTTAACACGTAGGGCTTAAAAACCTCACTCACGGACTTATCTTTATCAATGTGGTTTCTAATTTGCCAGGTCATTAAGTTAGTGTAATGTCTAGTTATTACTGTTGCCTTTGGCACAGCCTTCAGCAAGGTCCCTCATCAATTGTCCGGAAGGCCATCTATAATACCCTCTCTCTTCTGGGTTATATGAGTCTACTTTTCCGTTCATGATGGAATGATATTTTTGGCAACTCATCATTTGGCTGCCAGAATAGTATGCATCCTCTTCCTAAAGCAAGGTAATCCTAATTTTGGCAGGGAACAAGTTGTTTCTTTAGGGAGCACGATGAGGTCTCTTTCATGAGTTGTCATCTGGATGCCAATAGGTAATAGCCTCAACAGTAAAGTTCAAGGCAAGGGACTGGTCTTCTAAATGTCCACCTGGCAAGAGCACTGAAGTTTTGTCCCCAAATACACTGGGTTCTGGGCCACTTTCCAGAGGAATAAAAAAAAATCTATTATATTGCTTGATGAGATTTCAATCAAAAATTTGCAAGTTTTGACCCATTCACTTTGGAGATAAATTTTAGTGTATCTTTGCCATAATCCTATTGATTACCACTGTCTCTGCAAATGTACAAAATCTCAGTGTGAATTATCTCAATCTGTACTTTCTTCATCAGGGAAATTACAAACTAGTACTCAATTTTCCATTGTATTAGCAAGTAACGTGAATCTTAACTTAGATAGAGGAATACTTGTCCTGTGCCAGCTTTTAGCTTCCTGAGTGATCATCATGCTCAAGTTGCTCCTTCAAGATACTATGAGAGTCAGGACAGTTTTGCCTCTAAGATAACAGTATGCCCTTATCTTCTTAGTATACTCTTATCTACCTTTAATCCCTGATTTCCTTTGCTTAATTATTTTTTTATCTATTCAAAATTGCTTTGCAACCTGACCTCACCTTCATGACTCTACATATAGAGGACTCTAATAACTTCTTAAAGATATATCATTTTGCAGGTTTTTTTTTTAATATACTCACATGCACATTCCCTCATTTTCTTGGTATGTATCATATGCTACCTTGGACCAATAGTAATCTCATAGTCATCCATGCAATCATTCATTAAACAAATATCTGTTGAGGACCTTCAATATACCGAGTCTATTATCTTATCCCTTTCTAGACAGATTAAAAATTATAAAGGGTAGTGATCATGTCTTATATTGTTTTTCGATTCAGTTTAAGAACAATACTTTGCACATAATAGATGCCCAGTGTTTGTTCACTAATTAAATTCTAGTTGTAACCATATTTCAAATCTGGTGGACTCTGTATGTACATCTTTCCTTTTAAAAATCTCCGTTTCATATATCAGATGCCCTAAAATTGTTCTATACTCTGAGTGTATTGGTTTCCAAGGCATCTATTGATTTTTATGCAATTATTAAACCAGTCACTACAACACATAAAGAAATAGGCTGATGAGCAGGGGTGCCTGGGTGGCTCAGTGTTTGAGCTTCTGCCTTTGACTCAGTTTGTGATCCTGGGATCCTCAGATCGAATCCTCAGATCGAATCCCACTGCTTCTCCCTCTGCCTATGTCTCTGCCTCTCTCTGTATCTCTCATGAGTAAATAAATAAAATCTTAAAAAAAATAAAATAGGCTGATGAGAAAGAGAACCATGATTTTTTTTTTAAAGTACGGATGTCACCTTATAAACTACCCTCATTTCATGAGAGACTTCTCTTGCCTGTTCAGAGCATATATTCATATCTTTTTTTTAAAAAAATGTTATTCTGAGAGCATAATGGATGTCATATATCTATGCTCAATGAACAATCATTGATCAATGTGGTAAAGTTGGGCCAGAAAAACTAATTATATTTCTCTTTGCCTCCATTTTTCACTCTGTAAAGTGGGAGTAGAATTAGTTATCTACTTTATAGGCTTTTGTTACATACTCATTATAGTATTCTATAATGTTCTTAATTTTTTTGTAGTTTTATGGTTTTATTAACACAAATATGACATGCACATAAGTTGTCTATTCATTTTCTTTGTTATGCAGCCTGGCATTGGGATTGGTGACTCTGATGGCCAGCTGGGCTGCTCTTTCCACAATGGCTTTGCAGTTCTTGGAGGATACATTGTGAGCAATCTCTGCACAGTAAGATTTGTTGCACATCAGCTGCACTTCAAGCTCCTTGATGTTGTGGACTAGGAACTTCTGGAAACCACTGGGCAGCATGTGCTTTGTTTTCTTGTTGCTCCCATAACCAATGTTGGGCATCAAGAATCTGGCCCTTGAATCTTCTGCGTAACCTATGGTCAATGCCTCTGGGTTTCCGCCAGTTGCGTTTAATTTTGACATATCGGTCTGACTGGTACCTGATGAACTTCTTGGTTCTCTTTTTAATGATCTTGGGCTTCACCAGGGATCTGAGGGCAGCCATGATGCCCAGCAATAGATGGCTGCCACCTCCGCAGGCAGCACGGAGGAAGACTATAATGTTCTTTATAACCTATTAAGCACTGTATGAAAAGTGAAACCCTGGAGTTGCCTCTTTGACAAGGTTTAGATTCTAAGAACAGTATTTTAGGTGCAAATCACATATATCCAAAGTTACCCTTTAAAAGACCTTAAATATCAATAAATTCAGTCCAGCTATTTTTCTCCCAGGATTGGAACATCTCACTGTTTCTTTGCTTGAACACCAGATGAAGAATTGTATTTAATTTCCATTTATGGATCAAGTTATACAAATAATATGCCCTATATTTTAAAGAAATATCAGTACTCTCAGTTCCCTGAAATGTTCATACAATAAGCATGTAGGAATGAGGACCACTGAGTGAAGGAATAGCAGATTCACTTCTCACATCTCATATTCTTTATGAACTAAAACCCATAATTATTAACTTATTACTAATGGTTTTATAATCCGTATTTCCTTGGCCCCTGCTGTTGCCTGCTGACGCAGGACCTCAAGTTCCTTACAGAAACCTCTGCTCATAATTTCTAAGAGCCCCAAGACAGTGTTTTACATGGGTTCAAGAATAAGACTTATCTGTGGCCACATGGATGTCTGTTGCTGAAGTTTCTGTTGTCTCTGAGAACTTCTAGTACTAATTGTCGAGCCAGCCCCATAAAACCAGGTCACCACCACTTTCTACTGGACATTTTCATGATCTCCATTGTGGCCCTCAACAAATTAAAATGCTTCTGTGTTTTCTGGAGACTCCAAGACTGCAGAATTATGTCACATTTCCTGCAGAAGTGGAAACAAGAACTAATCATTCACCTATTGATTATATTTTGTGACATAATAAAGATTTCAATGCACTCCTATTTCTGCTTATGGTGATTTCTAAGAAGAGTCCATGAAGCTTCACTAGAGAATGAATCTCATTTGTTTTTTTAAAATATTTTATTTATTTATTCATGAGAGACAGAGAGAGAGAGAGAGAGAGAGAGAAAAGTAGAGACAGGCAGAGGGAGAAGCAGGCTCCATGCAGGGAGCCTGACATGGGATGCCCTGGGCCAAAGGCAGGCGCTAAATCGCTGAGCCACCCAGGGATCCCCGAGAACGAATCTTCTTGATAGGTAAGACATTATCCCCTTAATCCAAGAGTGACATCCAAGATATAGGATGACATGGGCATTGACCAATTGGGACACTGGCCTAGTGCACTGTAGCAGTGCAAATGGAGTAAAAGTAGCCTAGCGAAACTTCCTTGTCAGTGGTACTCACGCTTCTTGACAATCTTTCTCCTAAAACCCTTATGCAAATAACCTCTTGGCTGCCTAAACTCACCAATTTGCTAGATATGTCAAAACATGTTTGAATCCCAGTTGTAGACAGAGCTTTGTCCCACTGTGCTTCTCTGATATATCTGAATGGTATTTAATTTAAAAAAATGATACTCTATATTATAGCAACAATAATGAAAACATTTAAAATGTCACAAAAATTCAGAAAACCAATAAATGAATCAAACTTTTTATTTTTAGACATTTCCTCTGAATCCTTGTCCATATGCAAATATTCGATAAAATTGTAATTTTAATAATTATAATTAAGTCTCACTTTTCAAATACAATCATATTGCTCATTTTGCCAACACTGAGTCCCTACCATGTGTACATCAACTGAGATCAAGAAAAATGCTTTGCATCTTTGTGTAGTTTCATTTATGTGGGAAGAAAGTTAGATATAAAGGTAAACCATGTGTATGTCCTCTTTGGGTGACTCCTGGTAATATTTTTCACTGGATGGCTACTTTGGCACTTAGAAGTCCTTCACTTTAACTCCTTTCATGCCAGATTAAAAGCTTAGCCTCCAAAGAATAGTTTACTTACTTAGAGTTCCAGCTGACTTGGCTCTGTAAGAGATTTATTTTTAATTCTAAAAAGGCCCATACCCTTTGACCTTGAAAATATTTTAAAAATGCAAATAAACAGACCATAGTTAGGTTTTAAAACATATACAGCAGTTTTTTCAATTGGCTGCAAGCAAATGTGTTTTCCCACCATATCTGGCATAGTTCTAGGCACACAGTAGACACACAGTAAACACTTCCTAGTGGAATCAGGATATTCAATTTTGGGTCTTTTCATATGTTTTCCAACACAGAGCAGCAAAATTTATAAAATTTATAAAATCACAGCCAAGAGTTTAATGGTAAAAATTAGGATAATTGGATCATTTTTGATAAAGACGACTAAATGGGAAAACTGTATTCAAATTCTCAGAAAAGTTTAGAGCAAGGAGAATACTGACAGGAAGATATACTCAACGGTCTCAGACTTGCTTATTTCTCAAAAAGAAAAAAAAAAAACCAACCTGAGTTTTTACTGGCTCCATAATATGGACTTAATATAATTTACCTAACTACATCTCTATTCTCTGATACTGTTTTCCCTATTTTTCTCTAGGTCTGTATCTTACATGCTAATCTTATATGCATAATTTCAAGCTACCTTCAGCTCTCTGAATACTTCCCTAAATACACTTCTCGCATTGCACAATCTCTTCTCTTTGCCTGGTATGGCTTTTCCTTTACCCATTGGAAAACTGACCTTTGTTTAAAATTGTGGTCTACAAACTATCTGAGTTAGTACTTTTCTGAGACTACCAGGTGCTCTCAAAAGAGTACTAAGAGTTATTTAAGGAAATATTGGTCATTCTCCCTAGATTATTACTTTTATCTTCAAGTATTAGACACTACTAATGAATAAAAAATATGTTATAAAAATAATGAACAACAAACAGTGAAATATTAATGGGTTTACAAACTGAACTATAAATCTCTCACAAAAATCCTTTCTGGTTTGATATTTGGCACTTCCTATTACTCTGGTGGGGATATTACACAGGAACACATATTCCTTGGAGCTTTGTGCTTTTTCTCCCATTTCCTTTCAGAATTCCATCCTACAGGTACAGCAATGAAGTCAGTCAGAGCAATGATGGCCGTCTTGATGGCCACAACCAAATAAGGGAGACGGACACTCTGCATTTTGGAATCTCTTTTTGGATAATCCATGGGGCTTTAAATTTTTTTTCAAGTTTTTCCCCCTCCGAGTCAAGATATTCAATAGCCAAGAAACAGAATGCCATTTTTTTTGTAGCTTTCACATTTACCATCACTATTATATAAAAACCTAAAGATTTTTATTCTATTCTGGAATGTGAGTCCATATGAAGAAGAAAATTTTGACCATTTCTGATTTGATGCTGGCTAATGAGCTCCCAAGCTTTTGTTCTGAATGAGAACTTCTCAGACATATATCTATTACATTTTTTTAAAAGATTTTATTTATTTATTCATGAGATACACAGAGAGTGGAGCAGAAACATAGGCAGAGGGAGAAGCAGGCTCCATGCAGGGAGCCTGATGTGGGACTTGATCCCGGCACTCCAGGATCATGCCCTGAACCAAAGGCAGATACTATTACATTTTAATGCACATAAAACAAGGCTGAATCGCCTAAAATTTGTTGTAAAGAAGTATGCTTAAGTAAAAGTATTCAATCAACACATATTGTTTTATATTAATTCATGTGAATATACTTACACTTGTCAAAGCTTTTCTCAAAAAATGTGAATAGAAATGGAATAAAAATACTATTTTTAAAACATCTCAAAATAATCGAATCAATAATAATATATTAACAACACAAGTATGTGTTATAAGCAGAAAAAAACATCAAGGGTTTATTCTCCTTTTACATTTAGATAGTAAAAAGTCCTTTGGATGCTAAAATTAGAGTATTAATATATGATCTGTCAAAGGCTTGATATGAAACTTTTAATATAACCAGAGTCTACTTCACAATGGCAATATTTCTTTTTTTTTTAAATTTATTTATGATAGTCACAGAGAGAGAGAGAGAGAAAGAGAGAGGCAGAGACATAGGCAGAGGGAGAAGCAGGCTCCATGCACTGGGAGCCTGATGTGGGATTCGATCCCAGGTCTCCAGGATCGCACCCTGGGCCAAAGGCAGGTGCTAAACCACTGCGCCACCCAGGGATCCCCACAATGGCAATATTTCAAACATGGTCCTTCTTTTTGGGTAGTTACCCATTACTTTTCCATTTGGGCAAACCTCATTGGTTGGAACAAGCACATCCAAGTATGATGTGCTTTTTACTGAGGACATTTCAACATCCACACAAGTGTGTTCTCTCAGAGGCTTTCCTACAGTGACAATGTCTTATATCTGCGAAAATACCTCCCATAATTCTCCATTGTCTACAAGACAAAGCCCAGATTTCTTGGTGGAACATTCAAAGCTCTGTCAAATCCAGCCCCAAACTGACTTTTCAACCTTATCTTCCATTAGTCTCCTCTATCAGCTTTCTGTTCTAGCCAGACTGGTTTTTCCAAAGTCAGAAGAACAGACTCACATTGCTTTTAATTGCTCTGACAGCTCCACCCACCTCAGAGTTTACTAAGAAGGGGGTTTGTCTGGTGGGTTAGAAATGAAGTGGTGGAAAATAATTTACCTCCTCTCTCTTTTCTTCATCTTCAAATCCTAGTACTCATCCTTTAAGATCCACTTTAGATTGAAGTGTTTTCCACTCACCTAGTATAAATAGGACAGCATAAGCAATTAGTTTGAGCAAATTATGTTCTGCCTCATAAATTTTTTATGGATTCAAATGTGATTTTAAATAATTATTTATTTAACATTCCATGTGTTTGTTTCCCTAGAGGATAAGCTCCCCAAGGGCACAGAGCCCCTCATGTGGCTGGCTCATGTACCTCTTTATATCAGGTGTCTAACAGATGTCTTGCATACAGTATGTACTTAGTAGATATTGGCTAGTTTTATTTAACTCACATTACAAAAGATTATCAGTAAAAATGTTATCAAAAATGTTGGATAGCTTTGCTGAGAAATTTGGAGCCTTTGTTAAGAATTCCTTGTAATCAGAGGCTTTCTGAGGAATATGTGAATCACAGTGAAGAAATGAATTAGTTTGGGGATGAATTTCCATTAAAACCAAACAAATGTATTATAAAAATATTAAATGAAAACATTTAAGGTTAATATTTTCATCTATAATTAAATATGCTAATATATTAACAAAATTATTCCAATTTCTGTTTTCCTTTTCAATCTTGATCCTAATCTACACCCATTTAGAATTGGTGTTACCAAATATGGTAACATATATTGTTTCTGAGTTGCAATTAGTCTTTACATTGTTACTGGTTGAAAATATGGGCTTAATATAATTTACATAACTACATCTCTATTATCCGATATTGTTTTCCCTTATTTTCTCTAGGTCCGTATCTTATATGGTAAGCTTATAAGCTTACCTCCAGCTTTCTGAATACCTTGCTACATATATTTTTGGTATTGTATAACCTCTTCTCTTTGTCTGGTATGTTCCTCCCTTTACCCATCTGGAAAACTGAACTTTGTTTGAAATAATTGCCCACAAACATTTTTGATCTTATACCCTACTAGTAAAAAAAAGTTTTAATATCAGCTCCAATATAATCTGCATATTTATAAAACATATACTCTTGACCTAATGTGATATGCATATATAAGATATACAAGCATAAAAAGGATAAGGTATAATAAGCAATATTTAAAAATGGATTTTTAATTAAGGCCTCAAACATTTTTGTTCTCAACTCCTTCAAAACTAGTAACTGTATTGATAATTGTGAAGACTTCACACTGGCATTAGCTACATCTCAATCATACTTAAATTTAGGGTAAGCTTTACCTATAGCGGATGGTAATTTCATACTTCCAAAATTCCTCCCAAGAATTTCAAAATATTAGGGCCCATTTCTTGTCAAATTTGATTAGGTCATATTGTTTTTACCTAATGATATGAATTATGGAGAGTTCCTGCCAAGAGTAGGAGAACATCAACTTTGCTATTTTGTTTGTTCACTTACTCTTGCACTGTTAGTAAAATCTGTCATCTATATTTGTAAGAATGATTTCAACCTGTGAGAGCTGATTTAGTTAAAAGTCAAATATGACTGAAAATCCACTTAATTAAGCACAAATAAAATGCCATATATTGGTGAAGATTTAAAAAAGCAAGAGGGCACCTTGTATTTACAACCCCTTCGAGGCTGTGGATTCCCTCTTCCTTTAGGATAGCCATAGCATGAAGCCGTGCCTTCTTCTGACATACAGTATGAGGAGGTCACCAGTATCTACCCGTTAATTAACCTTCAGAAAGGCAATTTCTTACTTTTTAAATATAAAAATAAGTTTAATAGTTCTAACACTATAAATATTAGAAGCTCCTTGTCTTTTTTTTTTTTTTTTTTTTTTTAATGTAGGTTCCATGCTCAATGTGTGGCTTGAACTTACAACCCTGAGATCAAGAGTCACAATCTCTACCAAATGAGCCAGTTAGGCACCCAGTTCTAACACTATAAAATATTATATTGTAAAACATCTCGGTACATATACTCAATTTTGGAGACCAGTAGTTTAAACATAACTTAGAAAATGATCTAAGAGACATCTCTCTCCCATGCTACCATAGCTGCCCAGATGACATTATGATGTTGTCTGTTTACATGTCTCCACTCCACAAAAGCTCCTCTAAGACTGGAACAAGACAGCAGTCCTCTCTGAATGGCTTTTATTTATCTCCATATTTCTGTATTCTTAGGTCTGGCACAGTGCCCTACAAAGAGATGAAGAGCTGAATAAATGAACTCTAAATGAATTTAAGTGAAGCTTCTTCTAGATTGTTTCTTTTGAGTGATTTTCTAGGAGAAATTTCCAGGGCAAGGACATAAGAGTTAAGCTATAGACTTGAAAACCACTCTCTGTATAAACTTGAACAAGTTACTTTTCTTGTTTCTCAGTTTTCTCATTAGTAAAATAGAGAAAAATTTCATCTATTATATAATGTGCCCCAAACATCTGCCAGGGTGCCTCAAAGGAGTTAACTTTTTTAAAAAAATATTTTATTTATTTATTCACAAGAGACACAGAGAGAACGTGCGCAAGAGGCAGAGGGAGAAGCAGGCTCCATGCAGGGAGCCTGACATGGGACTCAATCCCGGGTCTCCAGGATCATATCTTGGGCAGAAGGCAGGCGCTAAACCACTGAGCCACCCGGGCTGCCCAACTTTTATTGTTAATAAAGAGTACAACTTTCATTAATGGGGACTCTGAGTTGGAAATCATAGACTAAAAGTGACCAAGACAAGAAGATATCAGAAAATCTCCAGAGGGCAGCCCAGGTGGCTCAGCCAGGGTGGCCACCTTCAGCCCAGGGTGTGATCCTGGAGACCTGGGATTGAGTCCCATGTCAGGCTCACTGCATGGAGCCTGCTTCTCCCTCTGCCAGTGTCTCTGCCTCTCTCTCTCTCTCTCTCTCTCTGTCTCTCTCTCTCTGTCTCTCATGAATAAATAAATAAAATCTTAAAAAAAAGAAAACCTCCAGAAATGACAAAACAAGTAATAAAATGGCAATAAATACATATCTATCAATAATTACTTGAATGTAAATGGACTAAACATGCCAATCAAAAGACATAGGGTGTCAGAATGAATAAAAAAACAAAACCTGTCTATATGCTGCCTTTAACAGATTCATTTTAGACCTAACGACATCTGCAAATTGAAAGTGAGGGGTGGAAAAATATTTATCATGTAAATGGATGTCTAAAGAAACCTGGAATAGCAATACTTATATTGGACAAAGTAGGCTTTAAAACAGACTGTGGGGTGCCTAGTAGCTCAGTCATTTAAGTGTCCAATTCTTGATTTTGGCTCAGGTCATGATCTCAGGGTTGTGAGATTAAGCCCCATGTCAGGCTCCACACTGAGCAGGGAGCCTGCTTGAGATTTTCCCTTTCCCTCTCCTTCTGCCCCTCCTCTCCTGCTCTCTCTGTCTCAAAACCAATCAATCAATCAATCAATCAAAGACTGTAACAAGAGACAAAGGAGATAGAGGGGACAATCCAGTTGTAAATATTTATGCACCCCAAATAGGAGCACCCAAATATATAAAACAATCAATAACAAATTAAAGGAGCTAATTGATAATAATACTATAATACTAGGGAACTTTAACACCCCACTTACATCAATGGACAGATCATCTAAACAGAAAATAAACAAGGAAACAATGGCTTAGAATGACATACTGGACCAGATGGACTTAACAGATATATTCAGAACATTCCATCCATAAAACAGCACAATACACATTCTTTTCAAGTACACATGAAACGGGGGATCCCTGGGTGGCTCAGCGGTTTGGCACCTGCCTTTGGCCCAGGGTGCGATCCTGGAGACCCAGGATCGAGTCCCACATCGGGCTCATCGGGCTCCCGGCATGGAGCCTGCTTCTCCCTCTGCCTGTGTCTCTGCCTCTTTCTCTCTCTCTGTGTGTGTCTATCATAAATAAATAAATCTTTAAAAAAAAAAAAGGAAAAAAAAAAAAAAAAGAGGTACACATGAAACATTCTCCAGAACAGACCACATATTACATCAGAAAACAGGCCTCAACAAACACAAGACGACTGAAGCCATACCAGGCACCTTTTGTGACTACAAAAGTATAAAACTAGAAGTCAACCACAAGACAAAGTCTGGAAAGACCAAAAATACATGGAGGTTAAATACCACTCTACTAAACAATGAATGAGTCAACCAGGAAATCAAAGAAGAAACTAAAAAAAAAAAATACTTGGAAACAAATGAAAATGAAAACACAACACTTCTGACACCCTTGGGACACAGTAAAAGTCATCCTGAGAGGGCAGTATATAGCAACACAGATATTTCAAGAAGCAAGAAAAATCTCAAATAAAGAACCCAACTTTACACCTACAGGAGTTAGAAAAAGAAAAACAAATGAAGCCTAAAGGCAGCAGAAGGAAGGAAATAATAAGGATTAGGGCAGAAATTAATGATACAGAAACTAAAAAAACAATAGAACAGATCAATGAAACCAGGAGCTGGTTCTTTGGAAAAAAATAATAAAATTGAGAAACCTCTAGCCAGATTTGTCAAAAAGAAAAGAGAAAGGACCCAAATAAAATCACAAATAAGAAAGGAGAAACCACAGCCAACACCACAGAAATACAAACAATTTTAAGAGAATATTATGAAAAACCATATGCCAACAAACTGGACAACCTAGAAGAAATGGATAAATTCCTAGAAACATATAAACTACCAAAAATGGAATAGGAAGAAAATAGAAAACGTCAATAGATTTATAACAAGCAAAGAAACTGAATCAGTAATCAAAAAACTCCCAACAAATAAAAGTCCAGAACCAGATGACTTCACAGGTGAATTCTACCAAACATTTAAAGAAGAGTTAATACCTTCTCTTCTGAAATTGTTCCAAAAAATAGAAAAGGAAGGGAAAGTCCCAAATTCATTCTATAAGGCCAGCAATACCCTGATACTAAAACCATATAAAGACTCCACTAAAAAAAAGAAAAAGAGAACTACAATCCAATGTTCCTGATGAACATGGATGTAAAAATTCTCAATAAAATACTAGCAAACCAAATCCAACAAAATATTTTAAAAAAAATCACTCACCATGATCAAGTGGGATTTATTTCTGGGTTGTAAGTGTGGTTCAATATAACATACCACATTAATTTAAAAAGGGATAAGAACCATATGATCATCTCAATAGATGCAGAAAAAGCATTTAACCGGGACTCCTGGGTGGCTCAGTGGTTGAGCATCTGCCTTGGGTTCAGGTCATGATCCTGGAGTCCTAGGATCCAGTCCCACATTGGGCTCTCAGCAGGGAGCCTGCTTCTCCCTCTGCGTATGTCTCTGCCTCTCTCTCTGTGTCTTTCATGAATAAATAAATAAAATCTTAAAAAAAAGCATTTGACAAAGTACAACCTCACAACAAAAACTATCAATAAAAGAGGTTTAGAGGGAACAAACCTCAACACAATAAAGGATATATATATCCTTTATTTTATATATATATATATATATACACACACACACACACACACAGCTAATATACTAAATGGGGAATAAGTGAGAGTCCTTCCTGTATGGTCAGGAATAAGACAGGGTTGTCCACTCTGACCATGTTATTTAACACAGCACTGGAAGTTCTAGCCACAGCAATCAGACAACAAAAAGAAAAGGCATCCATATTGACAAGAAAAAACTAAAACTTTCACTACTTGCAGATGACATGACACTAAATATAGAAAACCGAAAGATTCCATCAAAAATCTACTAGAACTAAACAAAACAAAACAAAACAAAATCTACTAGAGTTGATAATTAAATTTAATAAAGTCACAGGATAGAAAATCAATGCACAGAAGTCTGTTGCATTTCTATACATCAATAATGAAGCAGCAGGAAGAGAAATCAAAGAATTGATCCCATTTACAATTGCACCAAAAACCATAAGATACCTAGGAATAAATCTAACTAAAGAGGTGAAAGTACTCTGAAAACTATTAAACTCTGAGGAAAGAAATTCAAGATAATACAAAGAAAAGGAAAGACATTCCATGCTCATGGATCAGAAGAACAAATACTGTTGAAATGTCTATACTACCCAAAGCAATCTCCACATTTAATGCAATCTTCATTGAAATACCACCAGCATTTTTCACAGAGCTAGAACAAATAATCCAAAAATTTGTAGGGACCACAAAAGACCCCAAATAGCTAAAGCAAACTTGAAAAAACAAAGCAAAGCTGGAGGAATCACAATTCCAGACTTTAAGTTATATTACAAAGCTGTAGTGATCAAAACAGTCTGATCCTGGCACAAAAATAGACACACAGAACAAAAAATCCAGAAATGAACCACAAATATATGGTCAATTAATCCTCAACAAAGCGGGAAAGCATATCCCATGGGAAAAAAACAGTCTCTTCAATAAATTGGTGCTGGGAAAACTGGAGAACAACATGCAAATGCAATGCATTTTTAAATTTTTTTCTTACACCACACAGAAACAAATGAAAAACTTAAATGTGAGACCTGAAACCATAAAAATCTTAGAAAAGAATACGGGCAGTAACTTCTTTGATATTGGCTGTAGCAACTTCTTTCTAGATATGTCTCCTGAGGCAAGGGAAACAAAAGCAAAAACAAACTAATGGGACTTCATCAAAATAAAAAGCTTTTGCACAGCAAAAGAAATCAATGAAACTAAATGGCACTTTACAGAATGGGAGAAGATATTTGCCAATGACAGATCCTATAAAAGGTTAGCATCCAAAATCTGTAAAGAACTTATAAAACTCAGCATCCAAAAAATAATCCAATTAAAAAATAAGCAGAAGACATGAGTACATGCTTTTCCAAGTAGGTATCCAGATGGCTAACAGACACATGAAAAGATGCTCAACATCACTAATCATCAAGGAAATGCAAATCGAAACTGTAATGCGATGTCACTTCACTTCTGTCAGAATGGCTAAAATCAACAACACGGGAAACGACAAGTGTTGGTGAGGATGTGGAGAAAAGGGAAAGAGCATTGTTGGGAATGCAAACTGGTACAGTCACTCTGGAAAACAAAATAGACATGCCTCAAAAAGTTAAAAATAGAACTATGCTACCATTCAGCAATTGCACTACTAGGTATTTACCCAGAGAATACAAAAATACTAATTCAAAGGCATACATGCACCCTGATGAATATAGTGACATTATCTACAATAGCCAATTATGGAAACAGTCAAGTGTTTGTTGGCTAATGAGTGGATAAAGATGTGGTATATATAGGATGGAATATTACTCAGCCATCAAAAAGAATGAAATCTTGCCATATGCCATGATGTGGATGGAGGGTAGAGTATTATGCTAAGTGAAATAAGTTAGAGGCAAATACCATAGATTTTGCTCATATGTGGAACTTAAGAAAGAAAGCAAATGAGCAAAGGGAAAAAAGAGAGACAGGCAAACTTGAGAAACAGACTCTTCACTATAGAGAAGAAACAGATGGTTAACAGAAGGGAGGTGGGGGGGATGGGTTATATAGGTGGTGGGGATTAAGGTGTGCACTTGTGATAAGTACGGTATGTTGTGTGGAAGCACTGAATCATCATATTGTATACCTGAAACTAATTTTACACAGTATATTAAATTACTGAAATTTAAATAAAAACTTTTTTTAAAAAGGGCACAATTTTTAAAATGGCTCTTGATATTACTGCCAAATTATTTTCTTGCTGATGCTTTCCAGTATAGTCAATAGGTTGCTTCATCTCTCTTAGACATAACATTGACTCCTTTACATGGCAGTGTCAGTAATGACATCGAAACCTACTACCTAGGGAGGGGCAGACTTCAGCTATTGCTTCAGAACCTCTATAGATGCCCCCTTTTTAGTTCCCTCTTCTGCTCAGCCCTGAAATTGCCACCTTGAATCCCTGTCTAGCATCTGCTACTTATTTTTCCTGTTATTTTCCTGTGGAACACTTATCAAAATTTTGACTAAGGGTGCCTCTGTAAGTTTCGGTTTATTAATTCCTAATCAAATTGAGAAATTTCATTTTTTTCTTTGGTTCTTCTGCAATCCTACCTTTGTTTTTCCTTAAGTGTTTTGCTTATGTAAAAGTGGAAAATGAAGATAATACTGGAAAGCATAGAGATAATAAAGATCATCCAAAATGCCATCAAAATTAGTATTTCCAGACACCTGTGTGCTTGCATGGATATTTCTATGTAAATGAGATAAACATTACTTTTTCATGGAGGGCAGAGTAATCTAGCAGAAAGAGACTGAGGTATAAATCCCATCCCAGCTCTGCCAGTATTTTTTTTTTTTTTAAGATTTACTTATTTGAGAGAGAGAGAGAGAGAGAGAGAGACAAAGAGTGCAGACAAGCACGCACACACAAAAGCGAATGGGGGAGGGGCCAAGAGAGAGAATCCTCAAGCAGATTCCCTGCTGAGCACGGAGCCTGATACAAGGCTCAGTCCCATGACCCATGAGATCATGACCTGAGCTGAAATCAAGAATTGGACACTCAACCAACTGAGCCACCCAGGTAGCCCCTCCAGCTCTGTCATTTACTTATAACGTGACCTTGAGTACTTATTTTTTCCTCCATGTATTAAAAGAAGGGCTAATAACACCTATCTCTTGGGGTTTTGAGAAAATTTAAATAGGTACTCAATGAATATAAATTTATTTTTCCTTTTTAAAATTTTTCTTCAATTTATTTTTCCTTAAACATCAACATTGAGGTGTTTAATATATTTTGACTAAATAAATGAGGTATTACAAAGAAGAGTTTCCTTGTGGACTTCTATTTGGAATGGTTGACTCTGAGTTCATCTAACTAAACTATCTCATATTCTATTTGCTATCTTCATTCTTAAACCTGCTTATATTTTCTTCTAGTTTCAATTAAAAATGCAGCTAAGTGGGGTGCCTGGGTGCCTCAGTCAGTTAAGCACCTGATTTTTGATATTGGTTCAGGTCATGATCTCAAGGTCATGAGATTCAGCCCTGAGTTGGGCTCTGTACTCAGCAGGAAGCCTGTTTGAGATTCCTTCTCCCTCCCCCATACCCCTGCTCATGCAGGCACTCTAAATAAATAAATCTTTTTTAAAAATGCAGCTAAGTGAGACGCCTGTGTGGCTCAGTGGTTGGATGTCTGCCTTGGGCTCAGGGCATGATCCGGGGATCTGGGACTGGGTCCTGCCTTGGGCTTTTTGAGGGGAGCCGGCTTCTCCCTCTGCCTATGTCTCTGCTCTCTCTGTATCTCATGAATAAATAGATACAATCTTTAAAAAAAAAAAAAAAAGGCAGCTAAGTAATTTTAAGCAAGTCACTTACTGCAGTGTACAGTAAAAACAGAATAGTTTCAAGTAGTACTTCCTAACTGCAAACTGCTATACAAATTTCTTATTACTACAAAAGTTAGTTCATTGTGCATTTTAATTCATGACTATTATCTTGTGGCCACATTCATCAACCTCTTTTTTTCTACTACATCACTCAGCTTTCCTACATTTGTCTTTTTCTAATCCTTTGGTTTACTGTTACTGTGGCTCAGAATCACAGATCTCTGCAAGGAAGCATTTGATGAGCCCTGGAGGAAACCAGAGATATGTTCACAAGTCACACATAGTTCAAGATGTAAGGCTTAGACTTTAAGATAAAGTAAAAAGACCAGAAGAGGTGAGGACTGTGTTTGAAAGAGAATAGAGCCTAGGAACAGGACATCTGAATCCTAGCTGTTACTTTAGCTACATGGACTTTAGGTTAAGTTAGTAAACCCTTCTGGAATTTCCCCATCTGAAAAGTGGAGGTGGTAACAGTACTTACATCATAGTACTATGAATTTGAGATAATATGTGTGAAGCTCTTAAGAACAGTGCTTGGCACATTGTAAACACTCAGTATATATCAAATATTAAAATTATTATAAACTGTTAAGTGGTTAACATCAGGTGGGAAGATAAAGCAAGAGTTTGTTAGTTCAGAGAAACACTGAATGTTAATTTCAGTAGCTCTATTTCATAAACTTCTTCCTTCTTAAGCCCTAATTCTAGATTGAAATACTTTTTTTTTCCTATAAAATTTCTCTCTTTGGGTCAGATTTTTTTTTTATTTAAACAGCATCAGTTCAAAATACTTGAAGGCAGTAACAGTAAAGCTATTAATTACAACCTTAAGTTTGGCTATTTTTCTACTTTATTGTATGTAGAAGAACAGCCGTGTTTCCAATTTGTATAACCTAAACATTTGTTACTGACTTTCCTCTGGTATAATTGGAAGTAGGAGTAGGGAGTAAAGAAGAAGGCAGGATTCAAAGCTTTGCTTCACAACATTTTAGGTACTAGAGCCAAAGGTCTTTCATAATGCCACAGAGAGATAACATTCATCTGACAAAATTGCCATGCACTGCATTTGCTTTTAACATTTTTATCCATTTCTGTGACATCCAGAGACCTTATGTTTTCTTTTAATTGCAAAGAACAAGAGACTCTATTGCTATAAAAGCTATGTTCAGGTTTAATATTACAAATCGACTGCATGTTGGCCAGGTCTTCACCTGGATATTTTGAGTTTGGCCTGCAGGGTTCTGAATATTGGCTGCTAACACTTAAAAATCCAGACATCTCGCACAAAAATCGTTTTAGGGTTTCTCTGGGCGGGGGGGGGGGGGGGGGTCGTCATCTCAGAGTATTGGACCCACATCCCTGTGGGCAACAATCCGCTGGTGCTTAACAGCCGCTCTTTTCAGTTATAGCATGGGCACTAATTTGCCATATTTCTTATTACTCTTCATTGTTTCACACCAGGCCAGTTTCATTCATTTGCTTTCTTTTTCCGGGCCCCGTAGGCATTTGAGTCTGTAAACCCTATCTGGACTTTTCCTGTCTCCCATCAAAGCTTACTTTGTTCCAAGTCCCTCGCGAGTTTTTCAAAGCAGCGGCGAGGTAATCTGATGGACTAGGAGTATTTTCACATGTGCTTTCTGGAGATAGTATCTTCACAAAAAGGATGACTCTGCAGGTGGAAATTACAGGCACCACGGGATTACGGTCAGGATGGCAACTGTCCATTCTATCTCCTTTTTTTTTTTTTTTTTTTTTTTTGGTATCCTGGCTTAGCCATACCTCACGGTCCCCAGGCAAACCTAAGGAATTTGGTTCTCGGCCGAACAATGCACGCGGGCTTCTGTGTGAAACCTACGTAACTAGTACTCTTACGGCCTGCCCTAGTTCCAAAGGGCAGAAAGCCACGGGCTCTTCTGAATCCCCGCTTCCTCGGAGGCTTCAGGATATCCGGCCCGACGGCGTCTCCCCATACCTGTTCTCGGGGCTCGCTCTGCGCCGGGCCGTCGCGCCCAAGGAGCGCGCGCATCCAGCATGAGCTCATTTCTCAGGGGCGTTTCCAGAAGGCCCAGCCCGGCTGCGCACGGCAGGCGCGGGCGGCCTCACGTTATCAAAGGCCCCCGCCGCTGGGCAGGGCAGGGCAGGGCAGGGCGCGGGCGCCCGGGGGCGCTGCCTGTCCGTGAGCTTTCCTCCTACTTCAGCGTCTGAGGGGGCTCGCGCCCGGCGGGGCAGGCGCCCCGCACCCGTCTGGCCCTTTCGGGGAAGACGCTGGTTCTTCGGCCGCGCTCTCCCGGGGCGGACGGGGGAAGCCCCTGTCGCCGCTCTGTTCGCTTGAGCGCTCCGGGCCGGGCGCCGCCGACCGCAGCAGTTTCGGACCCGCTGCGCACGCCAGCTGCGGTTTCCACAACGACCGAGAGCGGCCGCAGACCAGCCCGGCGCACCGGCCGCCACGACCCCGGCGCGGCTCCCCTCAGCTCCTGAGGCCGCCGCCGCCGCCGCCGCCGCCGCCGCCGCCGCCGCCGCCGCCGCCGCCGCCGCCGCCGCCGCCGCAGGCGGAGGGCCAATCACAGCGCAGCTAGGTCTTGCGATTGGACGGCCCTGAGCGCTGATTGGCTGCCGCTGCGGGCCTCGGCCTCCCTCCTTTTCCCTTTCGCCCCCACTCCGGCTCCAAAGCTTCGGGCCAATGAGAAGGCGCTTTGTAGACGTCCTCCCTTTTCTTTCTTCTTCTCCCCGCCTCGGCGAGGGAGGAGACGTCCTGACTGGCCAGACTGTCGTCGGAAGCCCCCGTCGCCTCGCCAATCCCCGAAGCAGGTACACTCCCAGCGGAGTTTTCGGCCAATTACGAAGGCGGCCGGGGCGCCCAGCCGCGCCGTTTCACCAGTGACTCCGGGTTTCGCCGTCCTTAACTCCTCCAGCCTTTCGGTGAGGGCCGGCGGCTGTGATTGGCCGCCGCTGCCATTGTCGGATTCCCCCGCTGGCCAGCCGCGGGACGAGCCCCGACCTTCTTCTCGCTCGGCGGTCTTCGGCACTTTCCGCTCTTTGGGCGTGGACTTCCGGCGACACTTTGTAATTGGTTCCTCGGGCCGATCGGCTTTTTCCGGGAGGAGCCGCAGGCAGCCGACGTCCGTGATTGGCTGTGCCTCCGGCCTCGGTTCCGTCGCCGAAGCGGGCGGGCGCGGACCTCGGCCGGCGATTCCCAGACGCCTGTTACGCGGGTGGCGGGGCGCTGGGCGGTGGAAGGCTGGGTGGGGGAGGAAGGAGGCGGAGGACGAGTAGGAGGGGGGAGGGGGAGTGGGGAAGAGCTAGGCGGCTGCGCAGACGGCGCTCCTCACACAGAGCAGCCCCCGACCCGGGCGAATGCAGGCTTGTGCTGCCGCCGCCGCCGCCGCCGCCGCCGCCGTCGCCCGGGCCGAGTGACAAAGGAAGGAAGGAAGGAAGCGAGGAGGAGCCGGCCCCACAGCCGCTGACAGGGCTCCGGGCTGGGGGCAAAGCGCGGACACTTCCTGAGCGGGCACCGAGCAGAGGCGAGGGGCGGGAGGGCGGCCGCGCTGGTGCCGCGGACGGGGGAGGGGGCCCCCGGGGACGGAAGCGGTTGCCGGGTTCCCATGTCCCCGGCGTATGGGGAGCAGTCGAGGATCCGCCGCCTGGGGTCTGAAGGGAGCTGCCTCCGCCGCCGCCGCCGCCATGGCCGCTGGATCCAGCCGCCGCCTGCAGCTGCTCCTGGCGCAATGAGACGAGGAGCCGCCGCCACCGCCCGCCTCTGACTGACTCGCGACTCCGCCGCCCTCCAGCTCGCCGGGCCCCCGCCGCCAGCCCGCCGGATCCCGCCGCCGCCGGAGCCGCAGCGTTTCCCGTCGCATCACCGAGCCACCCCCTCCCTCTCCCTCCCTCCTTCCCATCCCCCCTTCTTTTCAAGCGTGAGACTCGTGATCCTTCCGCCGCTTCCCTTCTTCATTGACTCGGAAAAAAAATCCCCGAGGAAAATATAATATTCAAAGTACTTCTTTTCAATCAAGTATTTGCCCCCGTTTCACGTGATATTTTTTTTAAGACCCCCCCCCCTTCTTCCTCCCTTCCAAGGAAACGGAGGGGAAAGAATTGTATTTTTTTTCCCCCCAGCCCCAAATCATCTATATGTTAAATATCCAAACTGGTCTGTCTTGAAGGAGAAATACATCACTCGTTTTTTTTTTTTGTTTTTTTTTTTTGTTTTTTTAATTATACAAAAGGAGCGAAAAGCCAAGAGGACGAAGTCTTTTTTTTTTTTTTTTTAATCTTCTCGTGGGAGAACTTAATGCTGCATTTATCGTTAACCTAACACCCCAACATAAAACAAAAGGAAGAAAAGGAGGAAGGAAGGAAAAGAGGGTGATTCGGGAAGAGAGTGATCATGTCAGGGCGGCCCAGAACCACCTCCTTTGCGGAGAGCTGCAAGCCAGTGCAGCAGCCTTCAGCTTTTGGCAGCATGAAAGTTAGCAGTGAGTATTGATTTTATTTTACGCCCCTTCTCCACCTCACCCTTAAAATAAGAAACCTTTAGTAACCAGGATCTTAAAACATTAGACCTCCTGATACTAATAATCAGAGGTATTGAAAAGGGCAAAAACCTGTCTTAAGTCCAGGGTTAGGCAGCTCCCTCTTTTTCTCCTCCCGCACCACCTCCCACCCCCCCCCCCCCGGTCTCATTAACCTTGAATTGAGAGAATATGCTTTTTATTTGCACGATTTGATTTGGAACTTGTTTCTTACACTTTTTGTGCGGTTAGTCGTCCGCCTTATCAAGTGTGCTTGACTGTTTCTATGTTAAAACGGCGATGAAAGTAAATAGTTGCTCATCCCTTCGGAAAAAAAAGGGGGGGGGGGAAGGACAAGACGATTCAAATTATTATGTACATTTGCCGAGTACGTGTCTTTTAGAAGGAGGGTTATTTCAGCTCAGGCCTCGGGGATTATCGTAGTTTCGTGTACTTGCTAGAAGGACTGTAAGTGTCACAGTCTCCTAACATTTGTTTGTTGCCTGTGTGACTACAAAGTATTTGTTCTTAATCCGGAGATGAACTTGCTCAGTAACTCGTATTCACGTTTGGAGGAGAGCCTCGAGTTCTCCCTTTAGAAAGGGGTCGGTGGGAGCTGATAGAGACCCAGTAGCAGTTGTATTGCTACAGGCATTGTTTTAATTGGATACACGATTTAATGTTATCTCTTAACCTCCTCGTTTTGACATTACCAATTTACCACTATATAATTTATGTTTAATCAAAAGGTAACTTGGAAGTAGGGCCAAGTTTTGATTGAGGTTTGTCTTGTCAGGTTGCCAAATACTAAGTTGAATGTTAATTGTCACTGACTCATCATTAAGTTCAGTTTTGGGGTGCCATTTGCATTCAGCACTTGTTCAATGATCTGGAGTTCAAGGGCCCCCTTCTAAGGACTATTTACCATAGTATTTAAAATACTCTTGCATTGGTTTCCTGCCGCAGTTAGAGAAAACTATGGATTTAGTTATAACAATCTGGATTTAGACCTTTCTGTCACAGGTTTTGCAGAAAGCTGTAGTCCGGGACATAATAAGGTATTTGAGCTTGTGTTCAGGGTTGTTGCTAGACTGTACTTTGTCCCAGATTTGTGCTAATAGTCTGTGTTCTTGAGGTGTTTGGTATACTAAGTATCTAGTGTTCCAAAGTATCTCTATTTGTAGATATGTTTATGTGGTATTTAGCGACAGCTTATTTAAACCGCACTTCCAGAATTTGACAAAAATATCTACATTGTTTCCTTATTCCTCTAGAAGGGGGCACAGTGAGGGCAAAGAAACTATTTTGCTGCCTAGGATAAGGAAAGAACTGAGATTTTTAAAAAAAATATGTAAATACTGTTATGTGAAATTGATTATATCCTTAAGCAATATAAACTTATCACTTTTAATTGAGCTCAGGATTTCAATTCATGTTGCCTTTTGGACATGCCTGAAACAGGGTGGTCTAAGGTAGTAGCTGAATAGCAGGTCATTTTTTAAAGTTACTTATTTTTGTGATTAGTACAGAATGCAGGATATGTGAAGAAAGGGGCTGATGATGCATTTTTCAGAGAAGAGTCAAGCTTTCTAAGCACTTCATGGGGTCATTTGAAAGGAATATTTTAAAATTCTGGGGTAATTTTCAGCTATGATGAGGCAAATCTTATAATAGCTACTTAAGAGCCTCTTGTGGTACTGGAGTGTTTGTATGTTTTTCATCTTGGTAATATAGTTTAAAAACCACTTGAAATCAATTTTAGGTAATTATTTTATTAGATCAATTTCAGAGAGCAAAACAGAATGGCTTATAATGTTAATTTTTGGACTTTTCATTTTGTTTCCAAGATTTCCTTTGAAAATGACTCCTTAATTCTTGGTAATGTGGATGTTGACTGAGGATGGAGTAACTCTTGTAAAGTGCATAGGTTAAAGGTGTTTAATTTTCTATTCTCATATGGGTCAACATTTAAAAATTGGAGTTCAATGCTAATTCTGTGTTTTTGACAATCTTAACTGTAAGGATTTTTTTTTTTTTTGGTAAGGACATTTTAGAAGAAAGAAGTATCCTTAAACATTTGTTACAGTGCTACTGTTTTATAAAGGACCCTTGTTCAAAACAGAGATATGTAGAGAAATTAATGGCCCCAATGGCTTATCATTTAGTCGTAGAAGCAGTATGGTACAAAATATGAAAACAATAGCATGATGACTGCAAGATTATAAATACAAATAGAATGCTTTGTTCAGAGGGATGAAGAATACAGGGGTGAGGCCTTCGGGTTGGAGAGGAAAGAAAGACTTGCTGCTGCGATGTGTTTTAAGACAGGTGTTAAAGGAGGCAATCACTTGAATTCATAGAGAAGCATAAAGGATTCTAGATGGAAGGAATGGACAGAGGCACGGAGATGGTGATTTTTCTATGGCAAGTAGATAATTTTTGTACTTACCAAGCAAATTGGTAAATTTGAATTAAAGGGGCCTAAATAGGAAAATAAGAGATAGGATATGGGAAATGTGTTAACCATAGCTGATGGAGAGCAGAGGGGGCCTCTAAGAGTTTGGATGCAGTTCAAGAGACATTGGGATTTATTGTATGTTGATGAACAAGATATTTGAAAGTGATTTAGCAGCTGTGTTAATGGATTACAGTAGACATTAGAACCCTTTTAGCGAGACAGTAGGGTGTGTTGCTAATCATGAAGAAATATAAAATAAAATGTGAAAATGGTATGAAAATAATGCATTTGAGAGATAGTGTGAATGAGGAACTGGCGGGACTTTGGATTGGATCGAAGGGAAATGTTTGGGAAGGAGTCAGGAGTTAAAAATAAATTCTGATGTTGTTGGTCTGGAAGACTTGACCGTTGAGTTATATTGTCAATTGTAATGGGAAAGTTGAGAAAGTGCTGAGATGAGAGGGTAAATGAGTTCACTTTTTAAAAATTTGATGTACAATAGGTTCCCTTGAAGTTCAGCAGGCAGTAGTATTTGGTTACTGGCAATGATATTTAACTTTACAGTCTATTAATTGCACAATTTCTAATTTCTCTTCATCTAAAAATGTTGGATTTATTTTTGGGAGCAGTAAACTAACGGTTTTTACTTAAATGCTTTCTATTAAAGTCTTAAAAAAGAAAGTAATTTTTTATGTAGATTCAAAAGCCTCACCCTTGATCCTAGTTATAACAACGGTTCCGTGGTTTTGAAAAACAATGGAAATTTTTTGGACTAAACTATGACATAAAAACTTTAGGTATTTTAAATAGCCTTTAGTTTAATCTTTGGTATGTTTAAGCCTATTTTTCATAAATAATGGTTATTAGGTAAACTTTGCACTGAAAGTAATGATAATAATACAAGTAAGAATAGTTTTTATTTGGTTTGTGAAGGCTCCAGCAGAAATTAAAAGTTGTTTTTTTTTTTTTTTTAAAGATTTTATTTATTCATGAGAGACACACAGAGAGAGGCAGAGACATAGGCAGAGGGAGAAACAGGCTCTCCGCAGGGATCACGCCCTGAGTGGAAGGCAGACGCTCAACTGCTGAGCCACCCAGCCATCCCAAAAGTTGATTTTATAAAAATATTTTTTGCCTCGTTAGTTGAATTAAGTAAGCATTCATCCCAAGTTTATATATCGACTTATTTATTTTAAAGATTTATTTATTTATTTTAGATAGAGGGAGAGCATGAGCAGGAGAGGGAAACTCAAACCGACTTCACACTGAGGGCAGAGCCTGAAGTGGGGCTGGATCTCAGGACCCCAAGATCATGACCTGAGCCTAAACCAAGAGTAAGGCGTTTAACTGACTGCACCCCCACTTGCGCCCCGCATTCATCCCGAGTTTAAATCATGTATTTAAATTGTATATCTGAAATATTTTTACTTACTAAGGTGAAACCAGTATTTCTTTTTGGTTCACATCCAGATGCAAGTGTTATTAAAAATATCTTAACAGCTATACAGTTCCTCCTGTAGAATTGTGTGATATTTTACTCAAAGAGGACTGTCTATGGTGATTGTGATTAAAATATTAGTAATAAATCCTTTTGGTATACTGTTGGCAAAAATTTAGCTGATTGGCTAGGTTTAATTTTTACATACAAGGTTTGGAAAAGAGGAAAAGAAATCAGTGAGAATCACTTATTTCCTCATATAAAACTTTTTACATCAATTTTTTTAATGAAGAGAACATAATTAATAGTAGTTGCATATTACTGTGCAGTATTTAGTTGTATTAAAACCAAAGACTACGTGGCAATTTAGTTACTCTGTTCCCAAGGTAGTTTAATCTCCTTGCACCTAAAAATTAGGTTATTAGAATTTAGCCAATTTCTAGATCATTCGCATTTATGTGGATGAGATCTTGTGTATGAAACTGAAAGCTTTACTTTCATTAAGTTTCCATTCCTTTTCCGACCAGACCTTTCCAGAGTTGTTAAAACACTAATACTTTCTCATAGGAATTGCATGCTCTCTTGTTGCATGTACCTGTAGAATGCTAATTGTGAAATGACTATAAGGCACAGGTACTAGGACAAAACTTCAAGGGAATCCAGAGATTCACAAATCAATTTATGGCTGATTGGGAATGGCATTGAGAAAATGAGGTGACATTCATTTCACTGGTGTAGGGAAAATCAGTTCTTGCACCCTGTCCGCCTGCCCCTTGTTTTAGACTTCATTTGGAAGTGTGAGTTACTGTTTTGGAGAAACAGCAAGGCTGGTGAAGCCAGAGCTTTCTAAGTGTCAGCAGCAGGTTCTGAGACTGGAGGATCTCAGTTTTTGTGTATGGTTTATGTATAGAGAATGCTGTGAAACAGGAACTTGCTGACCTATGCCACATTTCCATACTTTTTAATGAGACTAATGGGATTGTGGGATAGGGATAGAGATGGGCAGACTGTAAATCTGTGCTGTCTCTTGTGATGCTCCACCCTACAATGGAGAATGGAGGGACAGAGCACGTGGGTGTGACTGGAGTATATGCTGGTGCTAACAGGACCAACCTGATTTCCCAGATACTGTTATAAAAACATAATAACCATAAGTAAAGGAATTTGTTGGAACATTTAGCATCATTTTCTGGCATATTTTTGGGTGGGAGGTGTGGTGATTTCAAGGGTAGAAGTATTTTTGTGGTGTACGGGTTTTAGAGGAGAGATTGCAGTCTTTGCTTCTGTCTTGGATTGTACAAATCTTGGTAATGTGAATTGCCTTTGAAATTGGTTGAATGTGATGTAGAACTGTATATTCACATGAAGACCTCTGAATAGTACAAGGAAAAACTGACAGTAGAGTTAAAGGAGAACAATTTGTTTTCCCAAAGGTTTTTACCATTAAATTGATTTTAAAAAGGGCTTTTATGCTATTCTGTTTATTACTGAGTTTTCTGTTTTCAAAAATGAGTTAATACGCAGCACATGGACATTCAGAAAACTATTTCAGTGTATACTGTGTCTGTAATGTGCTTGGTCTGATATAAAATATGAAGATACAACTCTGTAGATTTGGATTCTTAATTTACAGCCCTCCTTCCCACTTTTCCTTATGTTTTAGGTAGAAAGAGCTACTTTGGAAGGATATGCATGTTAAAATTTTGTGAATAGTTGAATCTTATATTTTTGTGTTTGAATAGTTTTCTTTTTTCTTTTTTTTTTTTTTTAAATTTTATTCATTTATTCACGAGAGAGAGAGAGAGAGAGAGAGAGAGAGAGAGGCAGAGACACAGGCAGAGGGAGAAGCAGGCTCCATGCAGGGAGCCCGATGTGGGACTCGATCCCAGGTCTCCAGGATCTCGCCCTGGGCTGAAGGCGGTGCTAAACCGTTGAGCCACCCAGGCTGCCCCCTGAATAGTTTTCTGAGAAGCATTTTGGTTTGATTAGATTGAGACAATGATGTATTTTCTTGTTTTTCAGTTCATTCTCTCAAATCAACTTTTCCTTTGTCTTCAGGGTACCATGGCCAACTGTTGCATAAAATATAAATCTCTTAATATGTTCCCTTTTCAACATATTTTGGAGTTGTTAATTTCTTGATTGTCCTTTGAAATCAATTTAATAATAAAAAGTAAGCACTTATGATGGAAGAGGAACTGTTTTCCTAGAAAATTGTATTTCAGATGGTGGTGAAATTTAAATGAATTTACAGGCCTGGGATTGAACAGACATGCCCTAAAGTCAGAGAGGTTGGTAGGCAGGCAAAAATAATAGTAACACTGGTATGAAGCACTAATGTTATCTTTTTCATTTTCCTTAATTATATCATGTGAAATCTTTGGCTTTTGAAGCTAAAAATAAATAGGCTACTTTAATAGAAAGTTGAAACAAATAATAATGTGATTGACATGTGATATGCCTATTGAATGTTTACTGTGTTCTAAATAAGCATTTTGCCAAATTTTTTATATACAATATTTCAGTGTAATCATAACTGTAATTCTACAAAGTAGCTAATGCTGTTATCCCCACTTGAAAAAAAAATTTATTCATGGGAGACAGAGAGGCAGAAACACAGGCAGAGGGAGAAGCAGGCTCTCCGCAGGGAACCCGAAGCCCCCCCCCCCCCCCCCCCCCCCAGGATCATGCCCTGAGCCAAAGGCAGACGCCCAACCTCTGAGCCACCCAGGCGTCCTTTTTATCCCCACTTTAGAGATTAGGTAAATGAAATTTAGAAAGGTGAAGCAGTTTATCCAAGATTACATGGAAAAAAGTTGCTTTGCTAGAATTTAAACCCAGGCATTCTGATTCTAGAGCTCTTGCTCTTTATTGTATATGTTTTAGAGAATTGTAATGGTGTTACCTGTTACTTGGATTCCAGAGATAAGCTAAAGTGCCTTTTGCTTTTAGGATTGTTTTTCATTGATAATTAGTATATGTGTAAGACTTTCATGATTAGTACTGCTTTTGAAATTAGTTTCAGGCATGCCTGTTAGCAAATACAGTTCTTCAGTTTTTATAGTTTTATATATATATATATTTTTTTTTTTCAAGATTTTATTTATTCATGAGAGACACACAGAGAGAGGCAGAGACACAGACAGAGGGAGAAGCAGGCTCCATGCAGGGAGCCCAATGTGGGATTCGATCCCAGGATCACGACCTGAGCCAAAGGCAGATGCCCAACCATTGAGCCACCCAGGTGCCCCAGTGTTTATAGTTATATTGAAAAAAGTCAATTCTCTTAAGATTTCAGGAAAATTTAAGAAAAACATGAGAGTGGAAATATTAGGAATTTTATGCTAGTCTAAAAGGAAAAATAAGTAACATTTTTTTAATGTTCAGAGAACTGCTTTTTATTGAAAAGTACTGATTGTTCATAAGTAAATCTGGTATATTTATATTTTCAGGTAATATTAGAATGTGATTCTTCAAATTAGCTATTAGGATTATTATTTCTATCTCTTCCTATAGGTTGTGAAGTGTTCTCTTTCTCCTTTTAGTATTTGATACCAAACTTCGTGAAAGTGTGTGTATATATATATATAATTTTGCGATTTTAAGTATATACAATTAGTTAAGTGTCTCGGACATTTGTTATAACTGTGAGTCTTCAGGGTTTCTGTTGTTGTTGTTGTTTAAAGAATAACAGCAGTGCATCAACGTGGAATTGGGTTGTTTGGAACATCACTTTTTTTTGGAATTGGTTGGTATTTGGCAATCAGGAAGTAAACCAAAAAGGCTCCTGAACATCTGAACTCCCCAGACAAATGGTGCAAATGCTTTGTTCATCGTTGGTTTTTTAGGTTGTTATTTACAGTTCTTTATTATTATTTAACACAGTTGTAATTCATTCAATTGCCTGTTTTTTAAAAACTGCAAATTAGAAGGGAATGAATGAGCACTGATACTAAGCATTACACCTCCTAGAAAGAATAGAAGGAAAAGCATGCATGTTGGGATTACTTAGTGTAGGCTTACAAGCTTCAGGGGCAATAACTCTGATAATTGTTCAAAATGTTGACCTAGAGAAGGTTATCTCTCTTTTAAAAGGGCAGAAGGATACCTAGGGTTCTGCAGTAACTTCTCATTACATCAAACATTCTCTAATTTGTTGGTCACTGAAGTGATGAGAAAGATAACTGGGTCATCACTGTCTGGTTGACCAACTTTATTTGTATTTCAGTGATATGGATAAAGGTATTAAAGTTTTTAATATATTGGCCGAGATATTTTAATACTCAGCAACAGCGTTTTATCTTATTTAAGGTTGTTTATTTTTTTTCTTTTGTGGTATTATGGTGTTGCTGTTTGGATTTTAACCTGCTTTTATCTTCCATTTGTGGAATGCTTAGAAGGCACTGCATAGGCTTATTTAAGTTTTCTTATATATTATGATTAGGTGTTAGAGAATAACTACCAAACACACTTAAGACTGTTAATGAGAATTGAAAAGGTGATCTTTTCAATTGTTGATCTGAAGAAAAAGGACAATTGTGGCAATCCGATCATCTTTTGGAAGCTTAAGAAATTCTTAGGGGCTTACTTGGCTAATACAGCTAAAAAAATATTTGGTGTTTTAGATTTTTTTTTTTTTCCCAAGGAAGGCTAACCGATCTTAAAAATGTGACTCCTGGGGTGCTTGGGTGGCTTAGTTGGTTCAGCTTCTGCCTTCGGCTTAGGTCATGATCCCAGGGTCCTGGGCTCAAGCCCTACATTGGTTGGTGTTCTTACTCAACTGGGAGCCTGCTTCTCCCTCTCCCTCTCTGCCAGCTGTTCCCCGTTTCATGCTTGCTCTCTGTCAAATAAAAAAAAAAAAAAATATGTTAACTCCTTTTAACTTCCCCTTATTCCATAAAGTCCGTTAATTCTTTTTTTAAGCTGCTTTTATTTTTCTTCTTCTTCTTAATTTTTTTTTTTTATAAAGGGTGTGTGTACTCAGGCAGGGTTAAGGGGTAGAGGGAGAGAGAATCTCAAGGAGGCTTTATGCTCAGCATGGAGTCCCCACTTGGGGCTCAGTCTCAGGACCCTGAGATCATGACCTGAGCTGAAATCAAGAGTTGGAGGCTCAACCAGCTGAACCACCCAGGCACCCTAGTTAATTCTTTTGAATTGATTAATCCTTTTTCACGACGTGTGTTGAAGTTACTGAGCTGAGTCAAATTGCTATTTTTAGATTTTTAAGTCTGTAGAGGCAGCATCTGAAGAATTTGAGGTGCTGGAGTTAATGCCTGGCATCAGACTGCCAGTATTGTAGGTGTGTTTGCTGCTTGATTGGAATTTCAGTTTTTACGCTGTGTTTATTAAACTCTGAAGGGAATGGGGAAGGTTTGAGTTGGTAGGGCTTCAAAGATTTTATTTGTTTATTCATGAGAGACACACAGAGAGAGGCAGAGACCTAGGCAGAGGGAGAAGGAGAAGCAGGCTCCATGCAGGGAGCCTGATATGGGACTCGATCCCAGGACCCTGGGATCACAATCCGAGCCCAAGGCAGATGCCCAACCACTGAGCCACCCAGGCGTCCCGGTAGGGTTTCAATAATAGTACATAATTGTATATATATCATATTTATATAATTACAGCAATAACCACAATATTACTAATTGGCTGCTTTATGATAGACAATTACATGCTAGTCTTATTTACATATTTTGCTTTAAAAAATGGAATTTCTTCATGTGATACAAAATTTTCAAGGTTTTCAGTGATGCCTTTGTTTTACTCCTGCTTTTTAATTACCAGTTCCCTTTCCTGGAGACAGCATCCCCATGTCTTAAGTATCCTTCTGTAGATATCCTGATTCTTTACATGTTATTTCTATTATGGAAATATTTTGTGTATTCATGCCTAAATGATCACAGTTTTAGCATAAGAGTGTTAAAATTTAAATCAGTAATCCTAGAAAGTTGTGATTATTTTCCATCGTAGTAGGTTACTAAACCCTTATTTTTCTGAATGTGAATTAGATGGGTAGTAAGTGCAAATATAAGAGTGCTTCTTTTGGCAATAAGAATTAAAATGCTGATAGTCATAACCAGTGAACACTTAGCACATTTAATGTATTTCCTACTCTAAATTTGAGAAATTATCTATAGCATCACAAAAGTATTATCATTCTTGCTGAAAGTAGTTGTTTATTTGTCATGGTAAAGGAAAACACAGAGGAAAATTCATTTTTTCCTTTAACTTTCTATTTTTCTAATATCTTACATGAGAAAAACCTGTTCTCTTGAGAGATCAGAGGCGCAGAGTGCGTCAATGTCAATGAAGCCTGTGCCTTTTACCTCTTTAAGAGCGCACGGTTTCATTCTGCTTCTAAACCAAGCATTCCTTAGTCTTTTAAAAAGTGAATCTTTTGTTTTATTTATTTATTTTTTAAAGGTTTTATTTATTTATCTGACTTGACAGAGAGAGAGAGAGAAAGCACAAGCAGGGGGAGCCACAGACAGAGGGAGAGGGAGAAGCTGACTCCTTGTGGAATAGGGAACCTGATGCAGGGCTTGATCTCAGAACCCTGAGATTGTGACCTGAGCTAAAGACAGTTGCCCAACCAACTGAGCCACTCAGGCACCCCAAGAATTTTATATTTTTATAAAATAGCACATTCATACATTTTTAAAGAAATCAAGTAGTGCAAAAGTTTTTATGGAAGCTACTTTTTTTCTGTTTCTCATAAGCAAAATTAACTAACAGCTGTTTTTCTGTTAGTCTTTTTCATATTTTTTTTTTAGATTTTTTTTTTAAAGATTTTATTTATTTATTCATGAGAGACACACAGAGAGAGAGGCAGAGACACAGGCAGAGGGAGAAGCAGGGAGCCTGACATGGGACTTGATCCCGGGACTCTAGGATCACGCCCTGGACTGAAGGCGGCGCTAAACCCGTGAGCCGCCTGGGCTGCCTCTAGTCTTTGTCATATTTTTAATTAGTATACTTTTTACCTATTTGTTAAAATTACTTTTTGATCTTATTTATTTTCTCATGATGATAGATATTATTCTCATCATTATTGCCCTTTTGCTAACATGCTAATATAATTATACTATTTTTAGTATTTGAATAACAATTCAAATAATTAATACTCAATATCTAGACACTAAGCAGTATTCTTAGCAGAAGCAGGTAGTGTACAATGATCCATAACCTTTTAAAAACAGCTTTATTGAGATCTTATTCACATACAATAACATTTATTCATTTAAAGTGTATAGTGGTTTTTAGTATGTCTACAGAGTTGTGCAACTATCAACTAATATTAGCACATTTTTGTTAAGAAGAAGCCTTTTATCCAATGGTATTCCCCACATTCTCCTTCCTCCCAGCTCTAGGTAACTACTAAACTACTTTCTGTTTCTATGGATTTACCTATTCTCAATATTTCATATGAATGGAATCATACAATCTGTGGCTTTTGGTACTGGCTTATTTCATGTAATGTCTTCTATGTCCATCTCTGTTGTAGCATTTATCATTACTTCATTCCTTTTTATTTTTGAATAATATTCAATTGTATGGAAATGCCATCATTTTTTTATCCATTCTTCAGTTGATGGACATTTGGATAGTTATCTACTTTTTGGCAAGTATGAATAATAATGCTATGAACATTTGTGAATAAGTTTTTACATGACCATATATTTTCTTATCTTTTGGGTATATACTTAGGAGTGGAATTGCTAGGTTGTATGGTAGTTATTTAATATTATAAGGAACTATCAAACTGTTTCCAAAGTGACAGTCAATTTCCTTTGCTTTGAATATTTTTTAAGTTTATTTCCATTTTCTTTTTTCTTGTACTGTTTGCAATTGTCATAATCTTGGTTTTTTTACCCCTCAAATTTTATCAGAGATTCTCTAGATTCTACTCCCCTGTCTGTCCTTTTCTGGAGTCCTCATCTTATTGCTGAGATCTGGCTTGGTAGTTCCCTTGGCCCCACTGTACAGCTGTCACTTTGACTTCATTGCTCTTCATGGTCCAGTCTCTTATTTCCCTGGATCCCATCTGTGTATCACTGAGCACTTATCTTTTTTTTTTTTTTTTTTTTACTGAGCACTTATCTTAACATAATCTCATGACAGCAGCCAGCAGTACCCCAGAAATTAACTGCTTGGTAAATGCATCTTGAAAAGTTTTTTGTTTGTTTTTTGCACATTTGCTCCAAAAGAGTAATTAAGCTGACACACTTTTCTTGGCATGTTTCTCATCTTTTCAGTGTCTAGACACGGAGGCATCGATGTTTGGGAGGTTACTTTATATCATGTAATCAAGTGATTACCATGCCAACATGAAGTGACAGGCTAAACCAAGTCACAGAAATCTGAACAATATTAATATTAAACAGTTGTTTAAACCAGAGCTATTCAATATTAACTGTAAATTGTACAGCTTATCAGCATTAATTAAGGTGTAAAATATTGTTTAAAAGTGCTGTGTCCCAATTAAATCTTTTTCTCACATATACCTGAGAAAGCCTGTGTGCTTTCTAAAGTTTAGGAAAGAGATGAGCAGAGCTGCTGTGGACCATGGAAATGAGGGTTGGGAAAGAAGTTAATTAGAAAAATGTTTATGCTGGGGATCCCTGGGTGGCTCAGCGGTTTAGCGCCTGCCTTTGGCCCAGAGTGCAATCCTGGAGTCCCGGATTAAGTCCCGCGTTGGGCTCCCGGCGTGGAGCCTGTTGCTCCCTCTGCCTGTGTCTTTGCTTCTCTTTCTCTCTCTCTCTCTCTCTCTCTCTGTCTATCATGAATAAATTTAAAAAAAAATCATTAAAAAAATGTTTATGCTAAAAAAAAATGTTTATGCTTATGAAAATGTTATTGAGTTTCTGTGGATGCTATATTGATGGTAGCCCAGAACTTAGAACTAGCGTAATTCAGATTCAGTTACCCTTTGAGTATTTACTGTGTGCCAAGCACTATCCTTTCATTTAACTTTCATAATGCTTTGAGACAATATTATATCCATTTAATGGATGAAGAAGCTAAGTTAAAAATATTTTAATTAATTTATTCAGGATCTCATAGGTAGTAGAGAATAGGTCCAGCATGTTGAACTCAGGACACCAGACTTCATATAAAAGAAAAAAAGCTTTGAGTACTTACTGAGTCATTGTACTGTACTAAGCAGTTTACTTGTATCTCTTTCAGTCTTTACCACAACCTGGTAAGGCAAATGTAGTTTATAAATGAGTAAACTTCAGGCTGCGAGGGCCTTACGTAGCAAATTTTGTCACTATACTTTCAGTTTGTTCTCAACTCCCACTGTGTGGCCTTTATAATTTGGAAAGAGAATAGGAAAACAGTGTGAAATTGATTGAATTAAGTTTCTATGGGTAGAGCTTAGAAACTTCCACTTTGTATAATGTTTCTTACCAAGAGGAACATAAATGTTAAAGTACAAGTAAAATTAAAATTTTATTTTATTTTAATATTTAAAAAAATTTATTATTTGACAGTGATCACGAGCAGGGGGAAAGGCAGAGGGAGAGGGAGAAGCAGGCTCCTCTGTAAGAAGGGAGCAAGTCCAATATGGGGCTGAATCCCAGGACCCTGAGATCATGACCTGAACCCAAGGCAGACACTTAACTGAGCCACCCAGGCTGCCCTAAAGTTAAAAATTTTAAGTACTTTTTGTAATAAAATTTTAAGAGCAGATACTTTGCTTTCAAAATTAATATAGGCTATCTACAAAGCTGTGTCTATAAAAAATGGGTAAAAAATATAGTTGAAATCCATACTGCAAAGTCAGTGTTGAGCCAGATCTCATTATCTTTGAGGAAGTTGAGTCTTATAGTGGTTAAGTAATTTTTGCCGAAGTTTTAGAACCAGCAGATGGCAGAGCCTGTATTCCAATTCAGGTAATTTAGGCTTGAACTCTTATTCTTAACTGCTTTACTGGCCTAATAGCATGTGAATGATTGTGCAGAAATGGAGCCTTGCTACCTCATAACTTGAAGACCCAAATCTTGAATGCAGGTAACATATCATAGTTTGACTCAAGGCAAATGTGTTAGACTTCATCTGCTTCCATCCTTATTATTTCCTGTGGTCACTTGTCTCACTGTTTGTTGTTGTTGTTTAATATTATTCTTAAAAATGAAGATACTCTTTATCAAGTTGGCACTTAATTTTGAATGTTGAAAAATAAATTTAAAATAGTTAATCTTAAGTATAGAGACCACATTTTATCACATCCATTGATAAGCATGTTTTTCTTTTTAAGAATTTCTGTAGGTTTTGAGTGTAGTTAAATATTAATTTAAAAGGTTGATTTAAGATTCCCATGACTTGGAGAAAATTTTCTGTGCTTCTGAGCAACTTTTCTTAGTTGATGAGTGTTTTAGATGTCAGATTATAATGAAATGCTGTGATGATACATACAGAATCCAGATAGAGTATGATTGGTTCCCACCTTCTGCCCTGCCTTATTACCTGCCACTGAGGCCAGGTATACATTTTGTTTGTAATAATTGGCTTATTTCATACAGTTTTGGTAAATGAAAACTGATACATGAACTTTTTCTTACCTGTCACCCCTATTCTGTAACTGGAAAACTATTGGAAAAAATACCGTTTTCTGTTAACTTTACACTACTAAGTCCTTTTTTCATGCTGTTAGATTTTTTGGACCATACTTATTAAAGAATATCTGAGTTTTAATGTACAGTGTTTAATACACCCAGTATTCATATATCTGGAAGGCACTACTTCGCCAGCCCAACTAAATAATGAAGACAGGAACTAAATAATGGATAGAAATGAACACTAAAGAGCCAAAAGAGCTATCATAAAATCTGAAGCAAAGTGGTTTGTTTTGTTTTTATTTTTCAGCCTGTATGAAATTCCTTTGGTTAGTGTTTCCTACACTAGTTACTCTAGTCAATGTTATGCTATAATAAATAGTCTGTGGCCAAAGAAATTTAGAAAATGAATCTTATAGGATCCCTGTATTCCTTGGATCACACTTTGGAAGCTCTGCCTTTGGTATTTGGACCTTGCTTTTATTTTAGAAGAGAAGGGAGCCAGCATTTAAAGTGCATTATTCCACAGGGCCTACGTGGTGTCTCCACTTTACAGACAAGGAACCCAAGGCACTTCTGGAGAGTAAAGGACGCAAAGCAAGAACTGGAAGGGCAGGGCAGGGCAGAACTGGAAATGTGTCCCTAATATCTCTGATTCCTAAATCTTTGCTCTTTTGATCTTACTATGCTGCTATGTGATTGTAATGAACTTCTGAATTTTACTTAGAAACAGCAATTTATCAGTAGTACTAAGAGTATAAACTGCTCTATTTAGAGAAGAAGGAAAGGAGAATAAATTGACCAGTGGATGTATGTCCTGCATCCTTTGTTTTGCGTAGATGAACTCCATGTTTGGGACGGGAAGGTTTTAGAAAATACTCTGTAAATTAAAGTGCTGTTTGAGATTTGATATTATCTTTAGGTATTTATAGTTTTATATCTATATTTGACGTCCTAAGGCCAGAACCCTGTCTTTGATCAGGTATAGTGATCTAAGCTACCTACCTTTCTTGGTGATTGTAAAGCTTAAAAGAGGTGATTATGCATTTAAGGTGCTTAGCACAGTGTCTGGCACATAGTTATCTTAGCTGCTATTATTAATAGTAATAAAAATAATAAAAGCCTAGATGTAGGTTGCTATCTCTGTGTATCTATTGTTTACTTTTTTCTTTTAAAATATTTTATTTATTCATGAGAGAGAGAGAGGCAGAGACACAGGCAGAGGGAGAAGCAAGCTCTGTGCAGGGAGCTCGATGTGGGACTCGATCGTAGGATCCCAGGATCACGCCCTGAGCCGAAGGCAGACACTTAACCAGGCATCCCATTTACTTTTTTTTAATAGGCATGTGTAGGGCGGTCATAAGAAAAGTCTCCAAATCTTTTATTTTTTTTTTTACAATTTGAGGAAAAACCATCACTGGATGCCTTTTAAGGTAGTGGAAATTCCATCTTAAATGTGGTAATAGGACATTAAGAAAGTTATAGTTCCCATTAGAGATCGGCACTTTTTCAGTGAATACTATTTATAATAAGTAGATGTTGGCCTGGTGCCTATAAAGGTTTTTTTTTTTCTTTTCTTTTCTTTTTTTTTTTGTTTTTGATGTTAGATATATATTTTAAGTAGATCTGGTGAATATGTTGTCAGTCTTTGTAGACTGCATATTTTTCTTCTGAAAACGATTTTTGTCCAGTCTGTATTCAGTGGCAGTTGGGTTTGCATTGACCATTAGATTATTAAATGTTTAACTGTGATGGGCACACCGGAATATTATGGATTGTGAAGATCTTTCTTCCCCCCAAATCAGGTGTTAACAGTCTTTTTTGGTAGAGTTAAATTTAAATGACCCAAGTGCTCCCTGAAAATTTGGATAACTATTTAGAACCATTCAAAACCACTGAGGCTATTAACTGTGAATTGAGTTATGCAGAATACTGTGTTCTTTTCCCTTCAGTTTTGATTACTTCTCTATTTTGAGGAGATTGGGGAAAGAAACTCCACCCCCCAAAAAAGTTTCTTCTCCCTTCCTCACTTTTTATTTACTCCTTTCAAACAGCCAAGGTCTTTGGGGGCTCTAAGAATATCAGACTGCTTTCACAGCTTGAGGCAGAGTGCTTTTCACGGGAAACCTTTTCTTACAAAGTAAAATAGTCTTTGTCCTTGCCAGGCATTTTTAAAGGAGCAGCCTGAAGCACCTCACAGCATTTTCACTAACTAGAATGAGTCACAGGTTCCTACTTTCTCCTTTTTCTTTTCTCTTGCCTTTCCACTTAGCTCTATGGGTACTGAGCCAGGTGCTTCTAGTAGAATGGGGTAATTTTCATTAAACTTGTTTTTTAGGGGAGCTGGTGTTCCCAAACAGGTGTTGAGTATTTTTTCTATTTGGGGTGTTTCTTCATAAATTACTCTTAAATGAAGAAGCTTTCAATTATATAAAAGTAGATAGAATTATGTAATGAACCACCATGTACCCATTTTTAGTGTCTGTATTGTCTGTATGTGGTCAGTCTTACCCATACCCTCACCATTACCCAATGTATTTATAAGACAAATTTCAAATATCATATAATTATATTTTTTGGAAATATCTCTCCAAGGATACTTAAACATAGCTATAGCACCATGATTCTACCTTTCAAATATTTAAAAATTTCCTTAATCAGATTTCTAGTCATTGTTCACATTTCCTGATTGTATCTTTTTCCTCTTAAAATTGTTTGAATTAGGATCCAAAACATGGTCCATATGTTGCATTTGGTTGCTATTTTTAAATTTCTTTACGGTTGATGTTAATTTTTCTCTCACCTTTTTCTTGCCATTATTTATTGAAGAAATCAGATCATCTGTACTTTGGAATTTCCCACATTCTAGATTTTGCTGATTGTATTCCTGTGGTCATTTAGCAATTTACACATTACCACATTTTGCTGATTGTATCCCTGTGGTCATTTAATGGAAGGGATGTTCCTCTAATCCCTCCTGTATTTCCTGCAAACTGTTAGATTTTTAGTCAGATTACTTTCGTAGATGGTGCTAAGTATCTGCACCACATAATATCAGATTCTCTCTCTCATTCTGTGATGTTACAGTTGATCTCAGCAGGGTCTATTCTTGTCAGCCTGGTTCACCATCCACTGTAAGGTTCCCCATGAGCCTTTCATCTAATGGTTCATCAGTTATTGATGATCATTTTGTAGATCATACGGGTTGGCAAACTACAGGCCAAATCTGATTTGCTGCTTATTTTGTAAATAAAATTTTTTTGGAATATGGCCACAATTAGTTCTGTTAAATGTTGTCTATAGCTGCTTTTGTGGTACAGAGGCAAAATTGGTAGTTAATACAGAGGCTTGTAAAGCCTGAAATATATACTGTCTGGTCACTTATAAAGGATTACTGATTCATATTTAGATCATTATGTATATTCTGTCATTATATGTTGGAGTTCTATTAAAAAAAACCTTTTTTTTTAAAACCTCAATTATATGAGTATTCTGAGGAACAGTGGAGTGTTTTCCTATTATTTGATAGAGGTGACCAGTGAGATTGTTTCATTTTTTTTGTATCTATATGAGCCCTGGTTTTGAATATGTTTGATGTTTTAATCCATTGTAGCATTCTTTTTAATTTACAAGTTGTTGCTTTTTTAGCCAGTGAGAGCCCTTTCATGTTGGCTCCTGTATCCGTAGATAGAACCTCAGTAATCTTTGATAATTCCATTTTCTACTTTAACAAAATATTTCAGGCTTGTCTCATGTATCACCTGCCTTAGGTCCACAACGAGTTACTTCTCTAAGAGGTTCTGATTCCTATTTGTGATAGTATTTAAAGACTATAGTCTGAATCTTTGTTGCTATGCATTGGTTATTGTTTCTAGGCCCTTTTAGTGGACAGAGTGGGGTCTGTATGGATATGTGTGTGTGTGGGGGGGATTTTTCTTATTGTGACAAAATATGCATAACATAAAATTGACCATTTGAACATTGATTGATTGATTGATTGATTGGCTGGCTGGCTGGCTAGCTCCATGCGGAGACCAACGTGGGGCTTGGACTTACGACCCTGAAATGAAGACCTGAGTTGAGATCAAGAGTTGGATGCTTAGCTGGCTGAGCCACCCAGGCTCTCCTCTTTGAATCATTTTAAAGTGTACAATTCAGTGGTATTAAGTACATTCCCACTGTTGTGTGTCCACACGACTTTCTTGTTCTAGACGGTTTGTAAAAATAGTCATACAATATGTGACCTTTTTTGTCTGACTTCTTTCACTTTAGCATAATGTTTTCAAGGTTCATCCATGTTGCAGTATGTATCAGTACTTTTTATGGCTGAATAATATTCTGTTGTATGGAAAACTACATTTTGCTTATCTGTTTAGTTGATTGATATTCAAGGTTTGGCTATTGTGAATAGTGTTGCTGTGAACATTTGTAAGTTTTTGTTTGAATGCTTATCAGTGTTTGCCTAGGAGTGGAATTGCTGGGTCATACAGTAATTCTATGTTTAGTTTACTAAGGAACTGTCAATCAGTTTTCCACAGTGGTTGTACCATTTTGTACCCACCAGCAGTGTATGAGGGTTTCAGTTTTTCCCAAGACCTCTCCAACACTTCTTTTCCATTGTTTGATAATGGCTATTCTGGTTGGTGTGAAATGGTACCTCATTGTATTTTTTTTTTTTAATTTTTTTTAAATTTTTATTTATTTATGATAGTCACACAGAGAGAGAGAGATTGGCAGAGACATAGGCAGAGGGAGAAGCAGGCTCCATGCACCAGGAGCCCGACGTGGGATTCGATCCCGGGTCTCCAGGATCGCGCCCTGGGCCGAAGGCAGGCGCCAAACCGCTGCGCCACCCAGGGATCCCTACCTCATTGTATTTTGATTTGCATTCTTTTAGTGACTAATGATGTTGAGCATCTTTTCTTGGGCTTGTTGGCCTTTGTATATCTTTTTTGGAGGAACATTTCTATATACCACAATTTTTTAAAACAGATTTTATTTATTTTTTCATGAGAGAGGCAGAGACATAGGCAGAGGGAGAAGCAGGCTCCTAGTGTGGACCTGATGTGGGACTCAATCCTGGGACCCCAGGATGATGCCCCTGGCCAAAGGCAGACAGATGATCAACCACTGAGCCATCCAGGTGCCCCACACATGGTTTTTAAACAAAATTGGGATCATACCATGAATATTCTGCAACTTCATTTTTTAGTATATTATCAATTGAGCTTTAAATTTGGATAACAAAAAGGGATTCTTTTTTTTTTAATTTTTTTTTTCAAAAAGATTCTTGAGTATAGGTAAGACTTAAATAATAGTCTTGAAACTTTTTTTCTTCTATTTTATTAACACTAGGTAGCATATTTTGTGTTTAACTTCCTAAATTTTCTGTATTGTAATTACTGCTCTAAAGTCTAGAAAGTAAACAAACAAACAAACAAAAAAGCTCAAAGTGTAGTATATGTGTTAGCTTTTATTGTTGGAATTTGTTGTGGCTTAATACTAAAAATGAATCTAGGGGAGCCTGGGTGGCTCAGGAGGTTGGGTCTCCATCTCTTAATTTCGGCTCAGGTCATGATCTCAGGGTCCTGAGAGGGAGCCCCGAGTCAGGCTCTGCACTCAGTGGAGAGTTGGCTTGTCCTCTCCCTCCCTGCCCCCCTGCTTGAGCTCATTTGCACACTCTCTTTCTCTTAAATAAATAAATAGATGAATTAAAATCCTTTAAAAATACTAAAAGTGAATCTAAAAGTCAGGATACTTATTAATAACCAGGCTGAATGTAAGCTTTGTAAAAAGCAGGAAAAATATTGGCCTATCTTGTTCATCACTGGGTCCCTAGCACCTAGGACAGCAACTGTTTCCTTAATTCTTCCCACTCTGACTTGTTTTATTTTCACCATATAAATTATAAATGGATCATGCTATGCAAACTATTCTGTGTTCTTTTCTCACTTGTTAATGCATCATGGACATTTTCTATGTCAATTAGGTCTTAAGTGTCTTTTCTTTTAAATTAATGTGTTGATGGAAATACCTTAACTATATTTAGGTAGTTTAAAGACTTTAATTTGAACCGTTTTTCCCCCATAGACTTGAGCACTAGTTTTGTGTTTTTAAAATATAGTGGAAGATACTAAGTTGAGGCTTATTACGGAGTGAAAGTGTATATCTCCCTTTTTTCAAGTGTGCAACATAAATATGTTTATGTAGAATGGCGTGTATGTAACATGCTTTAAACAGATCTAACATGATTATTCAGACTCTGAATGTATGAGTAAATCGCCTTAAAATATTTTGACAAGCAATTCACATAAGGAGAGATAATAATGTGTGAAAGTGTTCATTTTAGTATAATTGCATATATAAAAAGAAAATAATTGTACCCTTTGCTCCCCAGACAAATTGGCAGAGCTTAGATATATAATAGTTGATGACAAGGGTTTTGGGAGATAACGTTGCAGAAGAAACATAAGTTTGTATGTCCTTTCTGGAAGGCAGTTTGGCAGAATTTCAGAAGTTCTGAATATATATATATATATATATATATATATATATATAGTAAGACTATATTTTAAGGGACAAAATTAAGGATAGGCTCACAAGTTTAGATATATATGAATTTTATGCAAATTTTAATTCTGGGACAAATAACAATACTACTACTTAAATAGTAGTGCCTTCTCCATGCTATACCTTATGCTTATTTAATCCTCTCAATAATCTTATGATATTCATGCAGTAGGATTAAAAGTGATGATTTAGGGATCCCTGGGTGGCGCAGCGGTTCCTGCCTTTGGCCCAGGGCGCGATCCTAGAGACCCGGGATCAAATCCCATGTCGGGCTCCCGGTGCATGGAGCCTGCTTCTCCCTCTGCCTGTGTCTCTGCCTCTCTCTCTCTCTCTCTCTCTCTCTCTCTCTGTGACTATCATAAATAAATAAAAATTTAAAAAAAAAAGTGATGATTTATAGAAGAATATTTAACATGGATTTAAATTCATAATAAGAATGAGTGAAAATAGTGCATTACAAAGGAGTATGTGCAACCATACTGAGACTATTCTCCAAAATATTTATAATTCATTCATGAATTATAATCTGTTACTCAAATATGTTAATTTTATTCTTTTTGCTATGTTTATTTTGTAGTTTTTCTTTAGTGAACATATATTGTCTAATGAGAATTGGGAGTTTTTTTTTTTTTAAAGGGTCCTTAGATTTTGCAGGATTTACTTCAGAATTCCTGAAGAGAGCATTCCCTAAGCACCTTTAAAAAAGAATTCCTTTGGTAATAATTTAAATCTTTAAGTAACTTTAATCCTAGTGAGGGAGCTAGACCAAGGTTTGAGTTCTCGTGTTCTCTATGACTTTATGATTCATACCAGGGACTTTGTGTTATTAGGTATATTTTTTGAAATAAGGAAGTGAGTTGACGAAATTCGCTGCATGATTGCTTTTTTGAAATCAAAACTGTTGTTGAATGTTAATTAGCACCACAGTTTTGTGTGAAGACTTTTAGACTGGGTGATAATGAGACTCATTATTAGAGAGAGGGTGTGTTAGGTGTTCCAAGTTCTCCACATTTATTCCTTCAGTGCTTAAGACCAGCTGTATGCTAGGCACTCTGATAGACTCCTGAGGATACAAATGTCAAGTAAGACAGATTTTGTAATGAAGAGACAGTAAAAATGTTTGTTTCATACAGGTTTTCCTAAGCTTGGGGTTTCCCAACAGGCAGGAGAATATATTTTCTTGGATATTTTTAGGTTTAATTTAAATTGAAAGTGAGAAGGAGCCATTAAGTATGGAAAATATACATAATTACATTGTAATTTCTTTTACAGTGTAATTTTCATATTAACTTGCTATTCAGCTAGAGTTTATGTGTATAAATGTCTTTTGAAGGAATTAGCATTTATCATTTATGTATCTTTTAGTTTATGACAATCCTGAGAGAGAGGAATTATTATCAGTATTCAGTGAATAAGAAAATGGAGTTTTGGAAAGGTTAAATGATTTGCTTAAGGTTTATAGCTTAAAAGCTGTGAATTTTAAACCAGGTCTATTGATGCTAAAGTCCATAAGCTTTTTGTGATATTTTCCAAAGGAAGCTGACGTTACTGTGTGTTTTTTTTTCTTTGTCCATAGATAATGTTAAATAATAAGATGTACTAAATTTGAAAGCTGTGCTGGAAATGTTTTTTTCCCCCCAAATGAATTTCTGGCTTTTGAGCCAGCATATATTTCAAAATAAAAACACTCTCTTTTTTTTGTATTAAAAAAATAAAATATGTTCATTATAGAAAGAAATGTAAGATTAGGAGGAAGAAAAGAGAAAGAAGAAGGGTAGCTGGGATAGTAATAGAGTCTTACTGACCCATTTACATTTTTGGTGTATAGGCAGTACTTTAACATAATAATGTAATTTGGGTTCCAGAGTCCGTGAGACCTGGAATCTAATGTAAGCTCAACCATCTAATGGTTTTCGTGGTTTTGGGGCAAATTACTTATTTCAGTTTTGCAGATGAGAGAACTGAGGCTTAGAGAAGCCTATATCATATAGCATGATAGAGTTTTGATGATTAAATGTGATAAGACATCTAAAACGTTTGGTACATACCTAAATTTCCAGGCATATCCTAGTTCTTTGCATGTAGATCTATTATCTTTTACTGAAATGAATTCTCGAAAATTGTAACTGTGCTTTTTTAAAAAATTCATTTTATTTAGAGAGACAGGAGGAGGAGAGAGCGAGCGAGCACACTTCACAGTCCACAAATGGGGAGGGGGAGGGGCAGCGGGAGAGGGAGAAAAGTGGACTCCCTACTGAGTGCAGAGCCTGACTTAGTTCCATCTCAGGACCCTGAGATCATGACCTGAGCTGAAACCTAGAGTCAGATAGATACTTAACTGACTGAGCCACCCAGGCACCCTGTAACTGCCTTTTTAAAAACCTATATGTCAAAGATCTCTTTCTGTATAAATTACATTTAAAATTTTCAGATAATAACTTATCTATTCAGTGAGATGCTGCAGTATATTTAATCATCCTCTTCTTGGTAGACATGTAATTGTTTCTAATTTTTTTCTTTTGCAGTTACAAATAATGTTTCAGTAAATATTCTAGTAGGAGACCTTTACACATGTTTTTATCCCATTAGAATGGAGCTGGAGGTTGAAGAGTACATACACTTAAGATTTCTGATGCATGTTGCTGGATTGCCTTCTGAAGAAATTAGAACTATGTTCTTGACAGTAATCTGTACGGTCACCTGTTCTCCTGTATTTTTACTGAATTACATATTTTAATTTTAAAATATCGTTGATTTGATCAGTTTTAATTTACATTGCTTTGATTACTAAGTTTGAGGGTTATTTTTCTACATGTGTATTGGCGCCTTGTGTAGTATACTGTTTTCCAAAAGTCCTCATCATTTCCATTTTGGAGGGTGTTTATCCTTTCCTTAGTGATGGAAAGAGCTCTTCATATATGAATACTGTGAACTCATTGTTGTATGTTACAAGTACTTTCCCCTAGCTTATCAATTTTTCATGTAACTTTGCTTATGTTTATTTTTGGATGTATAGGAGTTTAAAAGATGTATGTCAACCTGTGTTATATTCTAGCTTTGGGGTCATGGTCCTCAAACTATGTCAATTGGCAGTTCTCAAATTTTTTTGTCTTAGGATCTCTTTATACTCTTAAAAAAACTGTTGAGGATCCCAAAAAGCTCTTGTTCATGTGGATTCCAATTGTAGATATTTGCCACATTAGAACTTAAAACTGAAAGATTAATAAAATATTTATTAATTTATTAGAAATAATAAAATTTTGCATGTTAACATAAGCACCATTTTTAATGAAAAATACTTATATTTTTCCAAATAAAAAATTGAGAAATATATTTTTGCAAATTTCTTTGGCTTAATAGAAGATAGCTGTATTCTTATGTCTGTGCATTTAATCTCTTGCGATATCTATCATATTGCCTCTGAAAAACTGTTTTGTATCCTCCAGAGAATGAATGTGAAAAAGCAAATGTCGGGATCCCTGGGTGGCGCAGCGGTTTGGCGCCTGCCTTTGGCCCGGGGCGCGATCCTGGAGACCCGGGATCGAATCCCACGTCGGGCTCCGGGTGCATGGAGCCTGCTTCTCCCTCTGCCTGTGTCTCTGCCTCTCTCTCTCTCTCTCTCTGTGACTATCATAAATAAATAAAAAAAAATTAAAAAAAAAAAAGAAAAAGCAAATGTCATCTTATTGCTGGCAGAAATATGAACCTCAGAAAGGGTCCAGAGATCTACACTATACTTTGAGAACTGCTGATAAAAATATTTGCTTATATTTTACTCTTGTATTTTTATGACTGAATTTAAATCTGGAATGAATTTGAGTGTAAATTTATAACCACCTGTTCCCCATTAGCCATCCTCTTTTGTTCGAAGATCCATTTCTATTGTAAATCATTGACTGACCGATGAAACTTGTAAACCTATCCACTTTTTCTCAGTTGCTGAATGAACTTAACCACAATGAAAGCAGTAGTCTTAGCAATCTTTGTCTAATGTTCTGTCTTTATTTTGGTAAATTTATATTTTCTTAGATTCCTGATGCATCCTCCAAATCCTGACTCCAGTGTCACAACTTATTGCCGTAAAAATTTAGAGATGTTTTATTCATGTTGATTATGGCACTTTACTCTAACAAATACTCTCCTCACCAATTGTGAAAGGAGTACATGATCATTGCAGGAAATTTAAAATGTACATAGAAGTATGAACAAGAAAAGAGTATTTTGTCCCATTGAATATACAGAATGCTGCTCATATTGCTGTTATTACTGTACTTTAAAGGAAGTTATTTCAGTATTGAAAAATGCTGGCAAGTTGAACTATACCTAAATTCCTACTCTTCTGGTTAATAATTTTATAACTTATTTTTTTAAAGATTTTATTTATTCATGAGAGAGAGAGAGAGAGGCATAGAGACGTAGGCAGAGGGAGAAGCAGGCTCCATGCAGGGAGCCCGATGTGGGACTCGATTCTGGGTCTCCAGGATCATGCCCTGGGCCAAAGGCAGGCGCTCAACCGCTGAGCCAGGCATCCCTAAATTGTATAACTTTTGGTGTATTGTTTAACTTCCTAGGATTCCTCACTAGACTTATGTTTATTTCTTTTTGAGTGTTCCTATGTGCTTTGGATAAAAAAGTGAGACATAGTTTCCCCAGTCACTAAGGCTGCAGCTTAATAAAGAAATGTACATGTTCTGTGATAAGTAATACTATAGCTACAAGCAATTACTACTATTATGGGAGAACCTAAGCAAGCTGTTCTTGAGAAATGATGGAGGAGCAAAGAGACAGGACTGGATTTATCAAGATTAAGGTTGTACAGTCTTCCTTTAGTTTTTGATGATTTATTAGCTATCTGGTCAAGAGAAGGAAGGAGTCAAAAATGACTCCCAGCTCAACAACTTAGGGTGTATAAATGTTTACTAAAATAAGGAGTATGCCCCACTCCCAACAAAATAAAACTCCCTGTACACCTGTGTTTTCCAACGCTCTATTCTTTTGCTTTCCAAGATGAGTTCAATTGTGGCCATGTTGGGTTTGAGGGGCATGGAAATACTCAGATGGAGATGTTTGGGAGGCATAAAGCTGCCAGGACAGTGGTGTGGGCTAGAGTTAGTGGTGTAGCATACATGGTTGAATGGGGATTAAGATCCTCTTTTGAGAATTCTTAACAGGAGAGGAGAAGGCCAGGGACCTGCTAGCATTATTATTATTATTTTTTAGGATTTTATTTTATTTGACAGAGCGAGTGCAAGCAAGGGGGGTGGTAGGCAGAAGAAGAGGGAGGGAGAAGCAGGCTCCCAAAGGGGCAGGGGGCCTAACGCTGGGCTTGATCCTAGGACCCTGGGATCATGACCTGAACCGAAGACAGACATTTAACCAACTGAGCCACCCAGGTGCCCAGACCCTCTAGCATTTGAGGGATAGGCAGAGGAAAGTGAATTCAGCAAAAAGTTATCAGAAGAGGGAAAACAGAAGAGTGGTGGTGTAAAAGACAAATGACCAGAATTTAAAGGAGGCGAGAAAGGGATCTGAAATGTTCAAAGTCCTGTTTAAGGGCAAATGAGAGCTGAAAATTGTTCATTAGATTTAGGAATAAGGACTAAACAAAAACATTTAGGAATTTAGATTTAGATTTAGGAATAAGGACTAAACAAAAACATTTTTCTGGGAAGTTGGATATAGAAGCTGTAATGCAAAGTGAGTAGAGGTGAGGAAATGGAATATAGTGAGTTTTGGCTACCTTTTAAGAAGCTTAGGAAGCTGGTGAAGTAGACAAAAACAGGTATTTGAGAATGTTTATGTTCAAAGGAAGAAGAGAGACTGAGAGACTATGGAGAGATGAGGAAATAACATTTTAAACTTTCTAGAGAAATGATTTCAAACTTTGTTCTTTTTGTAAAATGTGGGGAAAAGATACATTTTAGATAATAGTGTGATTTTTGATACCTCATAATACTACAGTTGTCATGAATATCAGTTACTTTATTGTTCTATTGGAGGATTAAGAAATAGCTTCATTCTAAAATATAACAGTTTAGGACTATTTACTCATATTGTAGCTTTTTATAGTCCATTTCATCTTTTCCTTGTGGATATCTACTCCCCTACCTCCCAGCTCATTAGTGTGGTTGGTCCTAGCAGTCATATCACTTCATATCACTTGTTCCTTCAAGTGTGTGCTTGTACCTAAGTAACTATAAACTGGGAAATCCATATTACCAATTATTAGAATTGTGGCTCTGAATGAGATTACTAATTTTAATCTGTAGATCGAAAGGAAGATCTGAGGGGTTGCTTCCATAAAGCTTAGTCTGTTATATATATATATGGTTTTCTGCTGTTTCACTTTAAAAATGTAGAATTTTACAGTTCCTTTAGAATCCTAACTCCCAACACTTACTAACTCTGAACTTGAACAAATGACTTACTTTGAAGACTTGGCTGTCGTCTTCTTTAAAATGATAATAGTATTTACCTCACAGAACTATTATGGAGGTTAAATGGTATAATCCCTGAAAAATATGACTTGGCACAGACTGGATAGATTCAATGAATGTTAGCTGTTAACAATTATTTTCTGACTCCAGGATTTTGATTTTCTAAGCTTGATGTTCCTGGTAGTCTTCTTGATTAGAGAGGTGGTGTTACTATATTTGAAAAAGGAATAGATTCAAATAGAGTCATACCATAGGTTTTATGTATATGGCAGGGCAATGAGAATTTGTAACATAATAACAAGGAGATTTACTTCCTGGTGTAGGTTGTTAGAGACTCTTAGGGAAGGTTTTTTTTTTCTTAGAGACATTTGAAAACACTGTATTTCTTGAGGTGGTTCTGTAAGCACTTAATTTTTGGATTGAAAACTAAAATATTTTAAAAAGAGAGGGTAAAAGATGACGTAGAATTATGATATGGGATATTTTACTTGAGTGTGTGTGTGTGTGGGGGGTGGTTAGGGGTTGTTTGTAAACTAGCTATTTTAGGACAGGAAATTAATGTAACCTGGGGAGGTTCTTGAATATTGCAGACTTAATATCAAACCTGTAATTTAACCCAAGGCAATACTTGGAGGTCAGGAAGTTAGGATTGTGCCATGGTCTGAGAAAGCCCTTATTCACCTTTTTTTTTTTTTAAGATATATTTACTTATTTGAGAGAGTATGCATGGTGGGGAGGGGCTGAGGGAGAGGGAGAAGAGGGACAGAAGCAGATTCTGGGCTGAGCGCAGAGCCTGACCCAGGGCTTGATCCCACAACTCCAAGATCATGACTGGAGCTGAAAACAGAAGTCAGATACCCAACTGACTGTGCCACTGAGGCACCCCCCCTTACTCACCTTTTTATATGAGACTTGTACTCTTAAAAGAGAGATGTGGAGTGTGAAATTAGGATATTTGGTAACCATCAATTTAGTCATTTTTTTTTTCTATCAAATAAATTGTACAGTTCTCTTAAACATTTGGAGTCCTGTTAAGAATCAGTACCTCTTTGGTATAATAAAGCATTAATGAGCGGGGAGAATCCTGTTTTCAAGCTTTTGTGAGCATAGAAGTACGTTTGTAAGGTAGCTGTCACCATTAAACTTCTCTAACACCCACAGACTGCCTTAATAAAGGAGAGAAGCATTTAGTACGTTTAAAAATAGTAAACTAAAAAAAAAAATAAAAAATAAAAAATAAATAAAAATAAAAATAGTAAACTAAGTTGTTTCCTTTTGAGAATTTTCCTAGGTGTGTTAATGGTGTTTAAAGTTTATTGCTGCTAAATTCACACAGGAATTTTGACTTGTTTCGAATGCTGTGTAAATACAGATTTTATTTTTATTGATAACTACTTTAGCAAAAAGACTGTGTTAAATTCAGGAATGATTTTAAAAACTGTTAAAAGTTTTCATTGTCTTTTTAAAAAAAGTATTTCCTATTGGTAAATTTTTCCATGTCTGCAGTCACACCAAATGCAAATGATTCATGAGTGCTTTATTTCTTGCCTTGTGTACAAAATTATCCTCTTAGCAATAGTTAAAGCTGGCATTGGTAATGATAGATCAGTGGTTTGACAATTTAAGCACTGCTAGTTTTTTACTGAAGGGAGAAGAAATGAAGTCTCTGTCATTTGCTGAAATATAGATGCCTGTCAATTGAGAAAATGATTGTACTATTTGTGGGAGGTAATGAATTAATATGGCTTAGTATTTTTTATTTTTGACTTGTAAGTAAGATTTGATTGTCTGGTATTTAAAAGTTACTCTTATGGTACCATGTTTCTGAAAATTAAAAGTCACAATAGTAACATCTGAAAAATTTAGAAACTTTTGGAGAATTTCCTTATTTAAACAACAATAAGAAACCCTTAAAATCTCCAATTTTAGTTATAAAAATACCTCCCCTTTCAGTACAGTTACTATCATGTCATAGTTTTTCAAAGACACATCATGTTACCAAAAATTGCATTTATGTTTTCAATGGTTTTAAGTTGCTGTAATTTTAGGGGAGTAATTGTGGCTTAGATCAGTTTTCAGATTCCCAATCACAGAGTAATCATAGGAATTTAATAATTAGGTTTTCCTTTTCTCTTTAAGTTACAGGTGTGTATTTCTAAAACCCAAATCACATGAACAAATTAGTATTTGATAACATATATCTAGCTTTTATGCCAAATTAATGATCTTTTCCTGTCATCACTATTGTCATTAGTGTATGTTAGCTATTGATATGTAACAAACCATTCCAAAACTTAGTTTAAAACCACCATTTTTTATTGCTCATGAGTCTTTGGATCAGCTGGGTAGTTCTGCTGATCTGGGCCAGGCTTTAAGTGATCTTATATGGGTTTGCTCATATTTCTTGTGGCTTAGCGGATAGGTTGGCTAAAACTAACTTGGCTAGGGTAGTCTCACTCTCATGTCTGGTGGTTGGCTGAGTGTCAGCTGGGCTAACGGGGACTGGGCAGTGGATCTCTAGGTATTCAGCACACTAGCTTGGGCTTGTTTCATGGTGATAGAACATCTTTCCAAGAGAGGTTACGGAAGCATGCTGGAGTTCTTGAGGGCCATGCTCAAAACTGGCAAACTGTCATTTTCACAGCTTTCTATTGGCCAAAACATGTCATCAGTCCAGTTCAGATTCAAGAGATGGAGAAGGACTACAAAGTCATGTTGCAAAGGATATAAATATAGAGAGACCTGAAAAATTGGCAGAACTTTTGCATTCTGGATGCCTGAGTGGCTCAGTGGTTGGACATCTGCCTTTGGTTCATGGTGTGAGCCTGGAGTCGTGGGATTGAGTCTCACCTTGGGCTCCCTGTAGGAAGCCTGCTTCTCTGTGTGTGTGTGTCTCTCCCTCTCTCTCTGTGTCTCTCTTGAATAAATAAATAATTAAAATCTTTTTAAAAAATGAATGGGAATTCAATCTCTCACATTTAATATAGTGCTTTTCTCAGTTACCCAAATCATATACTTTTCAAAACCCTTATTGATAAAGCATATATTTACTCCTCGGGATAGCTGTCCAGTACCTACAACAGCTTTTATTTCTTTTGCAATTGCAGCTTCTCCAAATAATGCAAATTGGGTTCCCTAATTAGACAGTTGAGCTATTCCCATTCTAGTTAAAAAAAAAAAAACTGGAAGAGATGCTTAAAATTATCTTCTGCTGGCTATTTTAATCTGATTAAGTTTTCTGCCTTTCTTGAAGCCTTTGAATAATCTCATTTCTCACAGTCTATCCAGTTTTATTTCCCAGTGTTCTGTTCTCTGGCTTGCTCACTGATTTTTTTTTCCCCTATCATTTTTTTCCCCAATTGATATGAAATTGTTGTAATAACAACAACAAAAAGAAACTTTTTTTGTGTGTGTACAATTCAGTGGCATTTACATTTACAATGCGCAACCAACACCCTTATCAAGTTCCAAAACATTTTCATCACCTCAGAAGAAAAATCTGTATCCATTAGCAGCCACTATCCATGCCCTCCTTCCACCAGCCCCTGGCAACCACCAATCCGCTTTCTTTCCCTGGGGATTTACCTGTTCTGGGGTGTCTTTTGTTGTGGTTGTTGTTGTTTTTAAAGATTTTTATTTATTTATTCATGAGAAACACAGAGAGGCAGAGACATAGGCAGAGGGAGAAGCAGACTCCATCCCAGGATTCTAGGATCACACCCTGAGCCAAAGGGAGACACTCAACCGCTGAGCCACCCAGGTGTCCCTTAATTTTTTTTTTTTTTTTTTTTTGTCCTTTGTTTTTAACCACTGTGCTTCTGTTTATGTTCTCTCTGCCTAGAGTACCCTAAATCGCATTAGACCTTTTCAGTGTCTGGCCAACTAATTTCTTCCTCTGCACAAACATTGCGTCCTGTAGTTAAATTTGGCTACAGTGACCCTTAGTGTACTCCACGTCACTGATCTGCCTTCCTGTCTCTCAGATTGTTCCCTCTCTGTCTTCCCTGCAGGATGGGGGCGAGGGGAGGGCCCTCCCCCACTGTTAGTATTTGGATTGTGTCCCTTTGTTCTTAGTCTTCCTACCTTGTTACTCCCTGAGGGATCTTACTGTAATGAACCTAGATCTTTAGTAGCCCAGTTCTCTTCAGAATTCCAGACCTGCTGGAATTTCCACCTAGATGTTTCCAATCTACTTTAAACTGAACATGTTAAAATTGAAATAATTTTCTCTTCTCACCCTCTCTCCTTCTTTAATCAAAATGAAACTTCAGCTATTGCTCTTCTTCCCATTCTGTCTTGGTAAATGGGACCATCATCCATAGAGATCCTTGGGTTTGTTCCTAGGAGTCAGAATTTTTTTTCCTTATACCTAATTCTTTACATGTAGTTATTCTTCTAGTCTACCCCACCTCTAAATATCTCTGAATACTATTTCTTTCAATTTCTATAGCCCTCAGTTTAGTTTAGGGCCTTATCACTCTTCTTAGACAGGGGTTGACAAACTATAGCCCTCAGGCCAAATACAGCCAGCTACTAGTTTTTGTAGATCAGCTTTTGTGGGAATACAGCCTTGCTCATTAGTTAGGTGTTTGTTGTCTATGACTGCTTTTATGCTAGAAAGACAGAGTTATGTACTTGCAACAGAGCCCACATGGCCTGCAATGCCTAAAATATTTATTGTCTATCCCTTTACAGAAAAGCTTTGCCTACCCTTGGACTCTGATTTTCTGTCTTTAATATTGTCTACCCTTCTTTCCTACCTCAGGTAAATATTCAGAAGCCTGACCATATATCCTCTTGCATGAATCTTTTACTTACTGTTCATTCCTTAACACAGTAAAATTTAAGACCCTTTTTTATCATAACATAAAGTCCCTGCCTACTTGAAATATTTGACATTTCAGATTATTCACTTCTTTGCTTTCTTCATACTTTCTACATCTTTTGCTGTGCTTAACATACTGTTGTGCAGTTTTACCCATTTAACAATGTTCCTCTAGTAGACCTGAACACCAATCTTTTGTAAGGCCTGGAATTGGGCACTGAATACTCCTTTGAGAAGTGTTTGTTAACTGAATGGATTGATTGCTTTTGTGTTAGATTCTTCCTAACTAGTCTGCCAAGGCAGGAATTAAATCTCAAACTATTTTTACATTCTCTGATTATATCTAAGGAAATATTAGGTCCATAGTAGGTACATGTAGTTGTTAAAATACTGATTGAATTATCACCTCGATAAAGTGAAGAGGCAGAAACATTCCTTTTGGGGAGAGTTGGGCTTTCATCAAACTGAAACTATGTAGCTAAGCCCATTGAAAAGAACTTGATTTGTTTGCCTTAATTACCACCTTTCCCCCTTGTCATGTATAGGCATTTTTACCCCCTCTGTACTTGAGAATTTGATTTTATTGAATATTTTCTGCCATCCATTAGACATTATATGATTTGTTCTACATAGTAAATTTATAAGGAATTTTAGATGGAATGGGAATGCGTTAAGTACTTTTACTCTAAAAGTACTGAATTAGTCTGGGTGTAAATGGGAACAGAAATAGATTGTTACTCTTACCATTAGCTGTTAGCCATCTATATTTTTTCTTTACTGGGTTAGTTTGCCTATTTGTGTGTACTGAGGTGGCAGCCCTGGGAGGATTCCTAGCAGCAGCAGCAGTAGAAGTAACAGTAGTAGTAGTGGTCACTTGTCTAGTGCTTTATATATGCCAGCTGCTGTTTTAAGCACAATTTATAGGTTAACTCATTTATAACCTATAAGTCAGGTCTTGTTATCCCTATTTTATAGATGAGCAGCCTGCGGCATAGGGAAATGAAATAAATAAACTTGGCTAAGATAAAATAAGGGGAACCCTGGGTGGCGCAGCGGTTTAGCGCCTGCCTTTGGCCCAGGGCGCGATCCTGGAGTCCTGGGATCGAATCCCACATCGGGCTCCCGGTGCATGGAGCCTGCTTCTCCCTCTGCCTATGTCTCTGCCTCTCTCTCTCTCTCTGTGACTACCATACATAAATAAAAAAAAAAAAAATTAAAAAATAAGTAGTGAGTGGTACAGCCAGAATTTAATCCCAGTTGTCTGGCTCCAGACTACATATTCTTGGTCACTATGCTGGACTTTCTCTTTATGGATCATGGAATGATTTAAGTGCTCAGTTCTTGCATTCATTATGTTTCTCTCTAAACCAGAAACTCTGGGATTTTGGGTAGTGGGGAAAGAAGGAAGAACTAAATGGTGCTTAAATGGTTAAAGATGGATTTACTGTATTTACCATGGTTAGTTGTAGACTCCTTTTTAGCACTATTCCATTTTTATCTTTTACTGGAAGATAAGGCAAGAATGTGGTTTGCCTTAACGTGTATGAGTATAGTAGATGCTTATTAAATTATCTTTCTAAATGATCTGGTTTTAAGCAAAGAACTGTGGGGCAGTAGAGGCAAGCACATTACAGTTGGAAAGCTGAATATACACAGTGAAACATGAGATGATGTATGTTCTAGAAAGTGTACTTCTATGTAGCTATGAGGTTATATAGTCCCTTGACCTGGAATTATATTGTGGTAATCAAGAGGAAATCATCATTGGAGCTGGGTAGGGTTGGTCTTTTTTTTTTTTTTTTTAATTCATGAGAAACAGAGAGAGAGAGAGAGAGAGAGAGAGAGAGAGGCAGAGACACAGGCAGAGGGAAAAGCAGGCTCCATGCAAGGAGCCTGATGTGGGACTCGATCCCCGGTCCCCAGGATCACACCTTGGGCTGCAGGCGGCGCTAAACTGCTGCACCACCGGGGCTGCCCAGGGTTGGTCTTTTAAATGTTGTTTTTAGCAAACTTGAAAACACACTTGGAGGTATAACTTACAGCAGATTGCATAAAGGCTAACCTACAACTCAGTGAATACCCTACCCCTCAGATCAAGCAAAGTATAAAACATTTTCGTCATTGTCAGAAAGCTCTCTTAATGGCCTTTCTCAGTGAATAAATGCCCTACCCCTTACCATGTTTTATCTTTTAAAATTGCATTTATTGCCCCTTGGCATGTATTAGTCTGTTTTTCCTCCTGGAGTATAAATAAAGTTCATGAAGACAGGGACTTGATTTTGTTCACTGTTCTATTCCATTGCTGAGCATAGTGTCTGACATAGAGTAAATGTTCAACAACCATTAGGTTGCTATAAGTTAATTGAAAAATACTTGTCTACTACATACCATGTTATGTGGTATACAGGTGCTGTTTTGTGTCCTAGGTATTGATGGTAGATCATAAATTTTAGTTTTTTAGGAAGTGACTTTTGACATTCAGCATGGTAGTAAAGCCAATTTTAAGGCAAGGAAATTGCACCATGCTGGCATTGGGTTTAGTGTGTGCTGGTCTTTGCTCACGTTGAAAGTTAGGAAATACTGGCAGCCTATCTATTGAATTGCCTTCTTGAGAATATCTGATTTCTTATAGTTATCTCCTATTCTTAACTTACACTCTTGATATTCTTTTCGAATACCTCAAAAAGATGGAAAAGACTAAATGCTCCTGTTTTCGTGAAGACAGAATTGTGATCGAAAAAGCTTTCGTTTATTTGATCAGGTAAGGCAGTTTAGTTGTAGTTTAAAGGTCTTTTGTATCATCTTAGTTAAAACAATGAAAATTCTGTGTCTATCTTGATTAGGTTTAAGATAAGTAAAGGAGTATGTGGTATAGAAATCATTTTAAGTTCAAACTTACATTCAGGTAAGCCGAAAGAAATTTTGAACTGAACATGACCCTAATATTCTGGTTAATGTTCTTGTCTGTCAAGTTTAATCCTTTCATTTTACATTTGGGAATACTGAGGTGCAAAGAAGTTGTGTCATGTGCTAAGTTAATATAAAGCAGCAATCTAACCAGTTTGTTTATCTCAAAAGTTAAAAGGCCCCTTTATGTCATGTTGGTGGTAGAATCATTTGGGAGTTTTTGTAAACATACATGACTTAGGGTCCTACTCCCAAAGGTTTTTATTTTTATTAGATTGAGTTGAGGGCAAGGCATGTGTAATGAGATAACAAAAACAAAGCAAAATAAAAATTCAAACCATGCTATCCCCTCAAATTTTTAATGACATTAATTTTCCAAGTGACACAGACTCTAGTGGCTTAGGGCCATTGTGCTATAATGCCCATTCTCCTTTCTTTTTCTTTCTCTTTCCCCTTTTGTTTTCCCCTTTCCCCTTCCCTTCCCTTCCTTACTTTTCCCCTTTTCCTTTTCTTTTCTCTTCTTTCTTCTAGATTTTATTTCTTAGAGCAATTTCCAGTTTACAGAAAAATTGAACAGAAAGAACAGAGCATTCTCATATATTCCCTCCCTCCCCAAACCTAAGATTTTCTCCTGTTATGTTTTAGAAGCTCTAAAGTTTTCTGTTTTACTCTAGGTCTATGTTCCATTTTGTGTTCATTTTTGTGGAGGGGGTAAGTTCAGTTTCTATTTTTTTTTTCTTTTTGTGTGTAGATGTTCAATTGATCTAACACAATTTTTAGAGAAGACTGTCCTGCTTTTGGTGTCTTCTTTCAATGGGGTATGCTCAAATGTGAATTATGATTATTAAAATAAGAAACCTGAGATTACCATCTTCATTTTGACATATAGAACTTACAAATAGCTGAGGAGGTAGTAATGTATGAAGTAAGAGCTTGGGCTCTGGAATAAGTTCTTTTATTCATAAGATTCTGAATATGCCATTTACTAGCTGTGACTTTTTTTTTTTTAAGATTTTATTTATTCATGAGAGACACAGAGATAGAGGCAGAGACATGGGCAGAGGGATAAGCAGGCTCCCTGCAGGGAGCCTGATATGGGACTTGATCTCAGGACCCCAGGATCACAACCTGAGCCAAAGGCAGATGCTCAACCACTGAGCCACCCAAGCATCTCTACTAGCTTGACCTTGGACCAGTTACTTAACTGTTACCTAAATGTGCTTCAGTTTCCTCATTTATAAAAGGTATTTTTATACTAAATAATTGTATTTAGGATAATAGCTTGCCTACATTACAGTTATGGAACAATATTATTAATAATAAAGAACCCTCAAGTGTTTTATATACTTTTAATTCACTATTCTCTATTATTCCTTATTGTGTATTGTAGAGAAATAATATAAACAGAAATAAACAACACACTTGGACCTTTTCTGTTATTATTGAGAACTTTCTGGCAGAAGCAGATTTACACAAGGGAGCTTAATGAATGACCTAGAATACCATCATTTAAAGAGCATAAAATGTTAAATAAAAAAAAAAAGTGCTTCATTCAACATGCTTAGTATTTTTTAAAATCAATAAATACCATCAAATAGCTTAAGACCAAAGTATATAAGAAGATGGTGAAAGAAGAATTATAGCACTTTATAAAATGTATTTCATTCCTTTGCATATGATGTATTATATACTCTGCTTGGTTATATATTTAGAATCATTTCTTATTTCGGTTGTGTTTGAGTTTTCTCTCCAGTAAGTGTTTGAGTTCTTTAAGGTAACACGTCTTCAGTTCTTCAGTATCTGTCACAGAATTTCTGGACAGAGAAGCATGTGTTTCTTAATTGCTATGGATAAGGTATTACTTTAAAAGTATTCTTTTCTAGTATCTCATTATTTGATTTTTAAAAAAAGAGTAGATAGAGGAACCATTTTCAATGTAACTAAGAAATTCTTGTCTATTTTTTAAAGTTAGGACTGGGTAAGATAGAGCCAGGGTTCTTTAGGGGTAACACCTTGAATAAAAGCTAAGCAGTTCCCTATTTGTTTTGAGTAATTGCTAATGAATAATGGGTATTTCAGTACTTCTGTACTCAGCATTTCTGTGTATTTGGTAAATAAGATATTGGGATGATAATTGAATGTTGGAGTTTTGTCAAAGCAAATTTGATTTTTAGGTTACATTTGTTTATATGATACAGAATTTGTAAATGTGACTTCTCAACCCTTTATCAAGGTATACTGTTACTTTAATCTCTGTGTAAACAATTCCTTTCTTAAAATTGCTATGTGGCATAGATTTTTTTGAGAGAGAGAAAGAGAGAGCGTGCAAGAGTGAGGGGGAGCTGCAGAGAGGAGAGAGAGAATCTTAAGCAGGCTCTATGCTCAGCGCAGAGCCTGTCACAGGGCTCAATCTCACAACCCTGAAATTATGACCTGAGCCAAAATGAAGAGTCAGATGCTTAACTGACTGAACCACCCAGGCACTCCTGCATAGATTTCTTTTTAAAAATATTTTTAAAAATATTTTAATTATTTCTTTTAGAGAGAGAGCAAGCAAGCAGGAGGAGGGAGAGGAAGAGAAAGAATTCCAAGCAGACTCCACACTGAGCACAGAGCCCGACAGGGGGCTGGATCTCATGACCCTGAGATCATACCTGAGTTGAAACCGAAAGTCGGATTCCAGATTTGTTTTTAAATTAAGTCTTTATTCTCAGAGTCATTTGGCAACTAAATGACTCATGGTACCCCTTCTCTTAGAAGCTAAAATTGGTGATACCCTGAGGATGTGCAAAACAAAATAAAGCAACAAAAAAACTCTAGTGATCAGAATTAGACAACATAAATATTCTTAATGAGGATATCTTCTGAATTATCAGAATAAACCAGTATTTATATTTTCCTGCTAGATTTAAAAAAAAAAAACACCCAAGACATTTTTTTTTTGACAAGTTGTACCTGATGCTGGTGTTAGTCATTCAGTACACCACAGAGCGCCAACAAGCTATATATGTGTAAACTACAGAGACTTTTAAAAAGTACATTCCATTCATGATAAAAATATTCAGCAAGTGAGGAATAGGAAGGAGTTTCTACCTAATGAGGGCAGCTATGAAAAAACCACAGGCGAACATCATGCTTGATGGTGAAGGACTAAATGAATGCTTTCCCCTAAGATCAGAAGCAAAATAAGGATACATACTTCTGCCACTTCTGTTCAGCATTGTATTTGAGGTTCTTGCTAGGGCACTTTAGTAAGAAAAAGAAAAAGCATCCAGATTGGTCAGAAAGAAGTGAAACTGGGCAGCCCGGGTGGCTCAGCAATTTAGCACTGCCTTTGGCCCAGGGTGGGATCCTGGGGGCCCGGACTCCCTGCCTGGAGACTGCTCTCCCTCTGCCTGTGTCTCTGCCTGTCTCTCTGTCTCTCATGAATAAATAAATAAAAAATCTTAAAAAAAAAAAAAGTAAAACTATGTTTGCAGATATGTAAAGAAATCCACTATTAAATTTGATGAGTTCAGCAAGATAGAGAATCAATGTTAAAAAAATCGGTTGTATTTTTAGGTAGTAAAATTGATAAATTATAAGAAACCAGTTCAATTTACAGTAGCGTCAAAAGAAGTAAAATATGTAACATTTAACAATAAATTTGATTGCTTAATAAATTTAATGAAAGAAGCACAAAACTGGGATCCCTGGGTGGCGCAGCAGTTTGGCGCCTGCCTTTGGCCCAGGGCGCGATCCTGGAGACCCGGGATCGAATCCCACGTCGGGCTCCCGGTGCATGGAGCCTGCTTCTCCCTCTGCCTATGTCTTTGCTTCTCTCTCTCTCTCTCTGTGTGTGTGACTATCATAAATAAATAAAAAATTAAAAAATTTAAAAAAAGAAGCACAAAACTTCTGGAAATTACAAGACATTAAATTAGACCTAAATTAAAGAAGACCTAAATAAATGGAGAGACATTCCATGTTCATGGATTAAAAGACTTAATATTGTTTTAGGTGGCAGTACTCTTGTCATACACAGGTTCAGTGTGATCTCCATCAAAATTTCAACTGCCTTTTTGCAGGAATTGATAAACTGATCTTAAAATTTATATGGAAATGTAAGGGATCTGTATTAGTTTTCTAGGACTGACATAAAGTACCCAAAACCAGGTGGCTTAAAACAAGAGAAGTTTATTGTTTCATAGTTTCATAAGCTAGAAATCAAAAATCAAGATGTTGGACAAGCGATGTGCTGACAGCTGTAGGGAAGAATCCTTCCTTGCCTCTTAGAGTTTCTGGTATTTGCCAACAGTTGTTGCATTCCTTAGCTTGTACGTGCATCACTCCATTCACCTGGATGTCTTCTCCCTGTATGTCTTCACATTATCTTCCCTTTGCATGTGATTGTGTGCAAAAGTCCCCTTATTATTAGGACACCAGTTACCTTGGGTTAGAGGCCACCCGAATAACCTCATTTTAACTTGATTACCTCTATAGCCCCTGTTTCTAAAGTCACATTCTGAGATACTTGGGTTAGAAAAAAATAAACCCTGACATTTATGATCAGTTGGTTTTGAAAAGGATACCAAGACAAGTTGGAAAAGAATAGTCTTTTCCACAGTCTGGAACAAATGGATATCCACATGTAAAAGCAGTGAAGTTGAACTACTTCATACCATATACAAAGATTATCTCAAAATAGATTAAAGACCTGTGTGAAGAGCTAAACATAAAACTCTTAGGAGAAAGAAGGAGTTAAATCTTTGTGACTTTAAATTAGACAGTGGCTTCTTAGATGTCACATCAATAGCACAAGCAACAAAAAGAAATAAATTGAACATTATCAAAAATAAAAACATTTATGCATCAAAACACCGTCAAGAAATAGAAAAGACAATCTACAGAAAGAAAATATTTGCAAATTGTGTATCTGATAGAGGACTTGTACCTAGAAAATATAAATAAATCTTATAACTCGATAAGAAAGACAAAGTAATTCAATTAAAATTTGGCACAGACATTTCTACAAAGAAAATAAATTGTCCATAAACACATGAAAAGATGTTTAACATCATTAGCCATCAGGAAAATCTAAATCAATGATACAGTGAAATACAACTTTACATCCCCTGGAATAGCTAGAATCATAAGTCACAATATCAAGTTTGTGAGGATGTAGATAAATTAGAACCTTCAGAAACTGTGGATGAAAATGGAAAACAGTGCAGCTGCTTTGGAAAGCAACGAGATAGTACCTTACATAGTTAGAGATCAGGTGACCATATGATCCAGCAGTTTCAGATATATAATAGTGTTCATGTACATGAATGTTCATAGCTTCATTATTTATAATAGCCAGAGAGTAGAAACACCGGAATGTCTGTCAGATGATGGAGAAACAAAATGTGGTATATCCATACAATGGAATATTATTGAGTAATCCTGAGAAATCAAAATGTACCATATAACATGGTTGAAACTGAAAAACGCTCTAAGTGAAAGAAGCCAATCATTAAAGACCACGTGATTCCATTTATATATTGTGTCCAAAATCAGCAAATCTATAGAGCTAGAAAGTGGATTAGTGTTTCCCTGGGACTAGCGGGATGGAAGGATTTGAGGATGATGGGTAAGGGGTGCAGAGTTTCTCTTTTGTGTAACAAAAATGTTCTGAAATTGTGATGATGGATGCACGATCCTGTGAATATATTACAAATCATTGAATTGTGCACTTTAAGTGGGTGAATTATGTGAATCACAACTTAATACATCTGTTTGAAAAAGTATATTCCAGTTCGTATTGTAATATTATAAGCCTAGGGACACTTCATTTTAGGGAAACATAAACACATGGATATTTAAATAACAAAAGAGATGGTAATACATAAGCTGGTATATATGGATTGATGGTATAGATCTGTACTGTTCAGTAAAAATATATTACAAGGCACATAAATAATTAAAATTTTCTAATTGCCACATTAAAAATTAAGTACAATTAATTTGGGTAATATATTTAACCCCATATATAAAAATTAACATTTCAACATGTAATACATATAAAAATTATTGAAATACTTTACATTCTATTTTTTATACTAAGTCTCATCATCTGTTAGGTATTATAGTACATCTCAATTCAGACTAATCACTTTCTGGTCTTTAATAGCTTCAATTTTAGTTAGTGACTATTAAATAGCACAAGTAGAATCAGTGTCACTCGCAGGAAAAATAATCATTGTAGTTTAGAATGGTTAGGAAAGCACAGAGGATATGATACTTGAGTTTATTTTGGTCTTTCATTCATTCATTTATTGATTCAGTCATCCATTCACCTGAGAGATTTTGAGCTCTTTATATGAAAATTGGTGAAAAATGCAGACGTGTCTTAACTCTTTGTGGACAGCACATTGAACAGTTAATTATACAATTATTAGAGTAGGTTGCTTAAGAAATAGTGGAAAGAGTTTATAGGCTTAGGGTTAAACACTCCATGGAAAACAAAAGGTGATAATAACTGCATTGTGGGAGTAAGTGAAGTACGATATACCCAACGCTGTACTTGTCAGGTGTTTAATAAGTACTTTTTTCCTTCTCTCCTTCTATTTCATACTGTGTCCCTTGTTGAATGCATCAGTCTGGGCATGGGGAAAAGAGGGTTAGAATGTGGCAGAGTCCAAAAACAAGCTGGTTACCCAGGGACTCAAATGAACTCTTCTGTTTATCCTCAGCCTTCTTTCACTAGAGTCCTACTTCTTGGACCCAGAACTCAGATTTGTGCAATTAGTACTAAGGCCTATTTAACCATTGTTAGGTGGGTTTTTGTGGGCTCTTTTAAGAATATAGATTACTACTTTTTCTGGAAATTTTTATGTATGTTTCATTCCAAAATATTATATTATTTAAAATATGAAACCTCTATATTAGTGGTCTCTTGTTTATTCACATTAGAAAGCATTTTAGGAATATTTTGAGAAGTGTTGAAATTAAAACTTTTTTTGAAAATCCAGACCTTCTGTTACATTTCTTAGTATTCTGGTCCTTGTATTTTTACATTATAAGATAACTCGAAACTATACCATATCCTTTTTTTTTTTTTTTTTTTTTAAGATTTTATTTATTTATTCGAGAGAGGGTAGGGGGAGGCAGAGGGAGACGCAGGCTCCATGCAGGGAGCCTGACGTGGGACTTGATCCCTGGTCTCCAGGATCACGCCCTGGGCCGAAGGCGGCGCTAAACCACTGAGCCACCCAGGCTGCCCCATATCCTTTTAAAATAAGGATTATCAAATCTAAATATTAAATGTAGCTATATGTTTGAGATGAATTATAGGGACATTATTGTATATTAAAATTTAGATCGAATCTTTTGTGTGTTAACTATATGGTTGTGGGCAATCCCATTCATTGATTGATTTTTTTTTTATTCATTCCAAAGATGTAGTTTGTATGCTTAATATGGTTAGGATATTATTTGTGTATTTACTTATTTACAAATAATAAGTGTTTTGAAGAAAAAGAACTAGTTACTGTGAGAGGATAACAGAGGAAATTTAGATTTGGATAGAGAAGTCATCTCTGTGGAAATGACTTTTAAGCTGAAGCCTAAAGGATAAAAAGGAATGGGCTAATGGGCTAGAAAAAACATTTTAGGCAAAGTGAAACATCATATAAGAAGTCCCGAAGAGGCAAAGAGCTTTGTGTATTCAATAAATTGAAAGAAGCGTAGTGTAACGAATTATAGTGAGCAAGAGGAAGAATGGCTTGAGAGTCAAACCAGTCTTGTAAAACATTTTGAAGCCCTGCCAGTGTTTTAATCAGAGGAATGAGATAGACAAGTGTAACTTTTTTTTTTTTTTTTTGAGAGAGAGAGAGAGAGAGAGAGAGAGAACAAGCACCCATGTGAGGGTGGGAGGGGCTGAGGGAGACAGAATTTTAAGCAGGCTCCATCCAGCATAGAGACTGATGCAGGGCTCAATTTTGTGACCCTGAGATCGTGACCTGGGCTGAAACCCAGAGTTTGGTGCTTGACTGAGCTACTCAGGTGCCCCGACAAGTGTAATTCTGAAGTAGAAAGTGGATTATAAAAGGTTCAAAGAATAGTCTGGGCTACAGAAGTAAGTTGGAGAACCAACAGGTCTCAAATGATAATTCAAATGCCAAGTATTTTAAGTTCTGGGAATGCCTAAAATAATTTGGGGAGATTATAGAGACAGAAGAGAAAGGAAATCTAGGAACAAACTTAGAACTCCAACATTTAGAATTTGGTAGAGGAGGAAGCAACATAGGGCCTCAAGTAATCAGAAATGGGTTTTTTGTTGTTGTAGATGACCATAGGTCCTGAAATGGGAATAAAGAGCAAGGAGGATGTTATTTTGAGATGTGTGGAGTAATTGAATAACCTTAGCCTTTGTGAGATTTATGAAAGTAGTGTCTTTGAGGTAGTTACATTTTTCTTAAGGCTGGAAGGTGGAGTTTGTTGGTTACAGACTGGTAATTGAGAGGACATTCCAGAAAGGGCAGGAATGAGGAATTGACTCAGATAAGATGGATATGTAGAGTAGATTCAGGAATATATAATAACAAATGGGAAAGGCTTGCATTTCTGGTGAAGACTTAGGTAAACAAAGATATGACGTGGTAGATTTAGTCCTTGAAATCTTTCATAGGCTGGAGGGATCTATGGCTGTAGTGTTGAGACAGTTTTAAATAGTTTTTGGGGGAGGAACAGTTTTTGGTGAGGTAAATCAGCTTTAGCAGGTTCCATTTGTGATGTGGTAAGGCTCTGGGCTGGCCTCTTCAATTCTTTCATCTGTTAAATAGTTATATCTCCTTGATTGTTCTAGGATTTAAAAGAATAGTCACAGGATGGTTCATAAAAGTTGAATCTGAATACAGATATAACGGTTTAGGAAATTTTTTAGACATACATCATAATTTATGATTTATTACGCTTATTTTCTTGTCATTCTTTTCTGTATTGTGTACAAGAATCAGTGCTTATTTGGAACAGTAAACATTGACCATGAAGGAGGCACTCAATCCATTTCTTCATAATGCTTTTATGCTGAATTTTAGAACTAAGGATAAGTTATTCAGGTAGTATACATTTGCTCATTTTTACTTTAAATAGTTCCCTAAGCATGCTTGGATTTTTTAGACCCCAGTGAAGAAATGTTAGATTATAATAATACTTTATGAAAAGAGTTATCTTCTTAGAACTTTAAGCAAATTCATCTTTTAAAAAATTACATACTTAGTTGTAGAGAATTCAAAAATTACAGAGAGGTACAAAAAAGAAAATAAAATTAACCTGTATTCTCATCATCCAGAGAAAACTCCTGTTTATATTTTGGTGTAATTGTCTATGTAACATTTGTTTACAAAATTGGAATCACATAGTGCATAGCAGTTTGTAACCTGCTTTTTCATGTAATCTTATATCATGAATATTTTCTTACAAAGTTCCTTCAGTATTCTTTGAAAATGTAATTTTAATGGCTGTTAAATACTCTGTCCAGTGTGAACATATATTTACCTAATGATTCTGTTATTGGGCATGTATATTGGTTCCAGTTTAGTGATACTATATATAGTGCTTCATTGAGTATCTATAATAGAAGTCAATCATTTTTTCTTAGTTTTTGATTACTTTTTTCCCTACCATATTCCTGGCAAGGGAAATACTAGGTGAAAGGCTTTGTTTGTTGTTGCTGCTGCTACTTTTTAGGAAAATTATACTTAATCAAAGCAGGAGCTCATATAAAACAGGACTTCATATTTAAGAATATACGTGTGTATGTGTGTATGATGTTATTTATTGCTCTATTCCAACCATGGTTGATTTGTGTATAGACTTGTGTAGAGACCCCCTTGAAATAGCAAATCCTTACAGGGGCTCTTTGGCTCATATTGAAAACTACTACTGGAGTTTTAAACCTTCAGTTCTCTCCTTATGTACACCTTACCTTTTATGACTCTTGCTCCAGCAGATACCTTCTTGCTGTTCCTAATACTTCTTTATTCAGTGACTTTTTTTTTCTAATATCCTTGTTTGATATGTAGGAACAATGTAAAGGCATTTTTAACAGTTTTCAAATATTAATCCTCCAACAATGATGAGTAAAATTGTAAACTGATAAAATCTTTCTAAGAACTCATTTGGCAAGAGCTAATTAATTGTGTTCAAGAATGCCTAATTTTATTTTACTTTGAGTATTGACTTAAAAAAAAATTGATTGGGGCACCTGGGTGGCTCTGTGGTTGAGTGCCTGCCTTTGGCTCAGGTCATGATCCCAGGGTCCTGGGATCGAGTCCCATATCAGGCTCCCCACAGGGAGCCTGCTTCCCCCTCTGCCTATGTCTCTCTCTCTCTCTGTGTCTCTCATGAATAAATAAATAAAAATCTTTAAAAGTAAATAAATAAAATTTTAAGAATTTGTTGATTTGCTAGGTAAAAAATGGTAGATTTGGGGATGGGAAGAATGACTAAAAGAATAAGTTCCTTCTTTCTCACCCTGTAACTGAGTAGAAATTGGAAGGTGAGAAATATGCTGTAAAACCTAGTGTTTGAAATTTATGCTTTTCTTTTGGCTGTCATGGACCCATCCATTTTCAGAGCTGAAAGGAGATCTAAAAGTTTATATTTATTCAGTTCTTTCAGTTTACAGAGGGTAACTGAGGTCTACAAAGGAGGTTTCTTGACTTCCCAAAGTCATGAGCCAAACAATAGTAGAAAAAAGCTTGGCCTGTTTTTTTGTAACTAGTCTTTTGTTTTTTCCATAATTGTCTCCTCCTTGCTTGTAGGTGACTAAGTTTTTTTGTTTTGGATGCTTTATAGAATCTTTTTTTAATTCAGTCATTTTGAGTCCATTCTTTTTGGTATACTCTATATCTTTTTGTTCTATAGGTACAATTTGCTCATTTTCAAGGAAATTTGTATCTTTGAATACTTTTTCTGTTCACTTGCTGAAATGCATTCTTGAAACAATAATTATCATTATGTTGAATCGTTTTTGTTTTCCACATTTATTATCATCTCCAGAATTATTTTCGTTTCTTCATTGATTCCCTCTACATTACTGTGACTTCCTTTCTTCCCTGTATGGATATTTTACCCAGTCTCTTCTGTCCATTACTGTTTCTAGTTTATTAGATCTCTGCTGGTTTGGGTAAACTAAGAAACAAATTGAGAACTGTGGTAGCTGAAAATGGCCCTGCAAAACATATTCACATCAGATTCTGGCAATCTGTGAATGTTACCTTATTTGGAAAAAGGGTTTTTGCAGATTGCAATTAATTTAAGGATTTTGAAATGAGATCATCCTGAATTATCTGGGTGGGATCTAAATCCAACTGAAAGGTCCCCTTATAAGAGATACACAGAAGAGAACAAACACAGGAGGAGGCTCTGTGACTATCGAGTCAGAGATTGGTTGGAATGATGCGTCCATGAAGCGTCCAAGTCAAGTAACATGGACAGCTACCTGAAGCTAGAAGAGACAAGGAATACATTCTGACAGCCTACAGAGGGAATACAGCCCAGAATAATTTCTGTTGTTTTAAGCAACCCAGTTTATTGTAATTTGTTACTGCAGCCACAGGAAACGAATACAAGGACCAAAACAATTTTCTTTTCAAAAATTTTCTGTTGTCTTATGACCTTATCTTTGTATTCTTGTTTTAGTTATTTTATGTTCTTACCAAGTTCTCTTATAACACTGAACTCTCAGAAGGAATTTTTTCCTGTCTTTAGATTATTTTCTTCCAGATACAGTTTTTGGTATGGCTTTTGCATGTTTTTCCTGTAGTTGTGTTCATGTCAGTGTTTTGTTCCTTCTTTCTTTCTTTCAGAGATTTTATTTATTTGACAGAGTGAAAGAGCAAGATAAGCAGGGGGAGGGGCAGAGAAGGAGAGGAAGAAGCAGGCTCCCCACAGAGCAGGGATTTCCCCACTCTTGGGGCTTGATCCCAGAACCCTAAGATCATGACACAAGCCGAAGGCAGACTCTCAACCAACTGAACCATGCAGGTTCCCCTGTTTTCAACTTTCTTATGGTTAAATTGAGCAGCTCTGCGGAGAACTTTTGTTGTGATATAATATTCATTAGTGAGTTCTTCCTCTTTTTCACCTTATCTTGGGTATCTTTATGATCTAAGAATGTGGCTGTTGTTTTTAACTTACTTTTCTGTAGTTTGAGGGGATGTGGTAGTGAGGTAAATAGAGAAGTTCCCTAGCCAGTGCAGTCCTTTCTGCACATCTTTTCCACCACCAAGCCAGGAGTACATTCCATTTTTGCGGGTTTTTGTTTCTTTTCTCAACTTTAGTACATTATACATTAACCTGGCGGATGGTGGCCTTTCTGTCTTTGCTGAGGTTCACTGGCTTTTGTAAAAAACATTTAGCTGTATCCTCCACATTTTAGGGAGGATATATTTTTATCTTATTTTTAACAGCTTTATTAAAATACAATTTACATACCATAAAATTGACTGATTTAAAGTATACAATTCAGTTACTTTCAGTATTTATATGGGGTTGTGCACCTGTCACCATAATCTAATTTTAGAACATTTTCGTCATCCCCAAAGGAAATATCTTAACCCATTAGTAGTTACTCCCTGTTTCCTCCCCATCTCCCTCCTCAGCCCTTGGTAACTACTAACTTACCATCCATTTCCATAGATTTGCTTATTCTGGACCTCATATAAATAGGATCATGAATAATATGGTCTTTTGTGACTGACTACCCTTTTTTATTCCCATCTTTTGCTGAATTCCTTCAGTGTCTTTCTTTTTCTGTGCCTTTATTATTTTTTCCCACCTCATTGTCCTTAAGTCCCCTTCAACTTTTCAAGCTAAAACTGAAATATCACTTTCTCAAGGCAACCCAACCCTGATTAGATTCAGATCCTTCATTATAGGTTCCCTTGCATCCAGTAATTCTCTTTTATATAATCGTACCTCAGTTAATACATAACTGGACAATTATTGTGTAAATAATATTTGTTATTATTAGGCTGTATGTCTGTGAGAAAGGGAGTTTATAATTTATTGTTGAATTGTGACAGTCTAGTCTAGGGAGAAATAAATACTTGAGGGAATATGTTCATGTGCTCAACCCAGTGGAAGGGGAAAGAAGTTTTCAGAGAAGAGGGAGGGTTTATGTGTATTAACTATTCATGTAGGAATGCTATTCATAGTTGAAAATGTAAGCTGGAAAATTAGAAAGTTAGTGGTTCATTTGGCTTTGTGTACATGTATTGGACCGATACCATAAGAATTGTTTTCACACTCTTTCAGAAGTAAGAAATCTGGGAAATTTCTTATTAGGAAAACCTAAGATGTCCAGGTTAATTTCTGGAGTCCACTTATTTTGTTGGCCAGGTTGTCTGGAATATTTACCCAAGAAGTCGAATAACACAACTAAAATATTCTCTTTATTTGGAATTCAGTTTTCTAAGGACATTTGTAAATCATCAGATCCTGTCTACTTGGGACACAGTTAATTGCAGGAGGATGTTGCTTCACTTGCTTTTTTTTTTTTTTGTATTGGAGTTCAATTTGCAATCTGCCAATGTATAGCATATCACTCTGTGCTCATCCCGTCAAGTGCCCCCCTCAGTGCCTGTCACCCAGTCACCGCAACCCCCCACCCACCTCCCTTTCCACTACCCCTTGTTCGTTTCCCAGAGTTAGGAGTCTCTCATGTTCTGTCATCCTCACTGATATTTTTACTCATTTGTCTCCTTTCCCCTTTATTCCCTTTTGTATTTTTTATATTCCCCAAATGAATGAGACCATATAATGCTTGTCCTTCGATTGACTTATTTCACTCAGCATAATACCCTCCAGTTCCATCCACGTCGAAGCAAATGGTGGGTATTTGTTGTAATATTCCATTGTATACATATACCACAGCATCTTTATCCATTCATCTCTTGACGGACACCGAGGCTCCTTCCACAGTTTGGCTGTTGTGGACATTGCTGCTATGAACATCGCGGTGCAGGTGTCCCGGCGTTTCACTGCATCTGTTATCTTTGGGGTAAATCCCCAGCAGTGCAATTGCTTAGTTGTAGGGCAGTTCTATTTTCAGTTCTTTGAGGAACCTCCACACAGTGTTCCAGAGTGGCTGCACCAGTTCACTCACATTCCCACCAACAGTGCAAGAGGGTTCCCCTTTCTCCACATCCTCTCCAACATTTGTTGTTTCCTGTCTTGTTAATATTCACCATTTTCACTGATGTGAGGTGGTATCTCATTGTGGTTTTGATTTGTATTTCCCTGATGGCATTCACTTGCTTTTTGATGGATGTTATTAATGAAATTGGCGAGGTTCAGTTGCTTTTATGGGCTTCTGAAGTTCACCATTTCTTCTCTATCTGCCATCGTGCCTGGATTGTTAGGTACATTTGTTCTCTTCTCTGTTTACTTTGCTCTCTTTTGGGTAATGTAGGTACTTGGACAGAGGAGTGCAATGGTGGGTTATGTGTATAGGGTCTCAATATGGGGTAAATAGTATTTTTCTTCTTGATGAAATTTAAAGTGACACTTTAATGGATTAGATGGCTTTCTATTGACCTTGCCGATCTATAGAACTATTTATCAAATCTCTGAATCCTTAAACTACATCTACTGTAATATTCTTCAATGGGTATGTAGTTTCAGTTTTATGATGGAAATTAGTGAGAAAATAGGATGACTCTACAAATATTTATTTTGTAGCTAACTTTTATTAAAATACATTTTGTCTGTGAAGTACCAGTGTTGTACAGAATGGAGAGTTGTATTGGATAGAGTCTTGGAGGAGCTCAGCTTGGAAAAGTTTTCAGTGGATTTTTGGTTCTGTTATTTCCATATGTTCATACAAGGATGTTTTTAAAGATTTTTATATCTTTATTTCTATACATGATTTGAGTTAATTTAGTAATCTAGGCATTGACTAGTTAGTATCTTTTCCTCTTTGGCCTTTTCTTAGAAGCAGGTTGATACATTAGTGATAGAGTTGACACTTGGAATTAGAACAGCTGTTTTAATGTAGCCTTTTTTAATAGTTTGTAATCTCTAGTAAGTTTCTTAACTTCTTGGAATCTGTTTCCTCATCTGTGAGATGGAGGTAATTTCATACATTTCACAGGATTGTTCTGATTAAGTGAGGCTTTAGTTAAAATAATCGGTAAGGTATCTGGCCCTATTATGTTATAAGAAATACTGAACCCATATTTTGAATAAATATTGAATCTGGATTCATTAATAAGTAAATAAATGCTCTTTCAACAGAAATTCCCATGAACGAAGGGGCCTTCTTGATCTTACTCATTTTTTGTAACCCTAGTTCTTAGCAGTCTGGTACACAGATAGTGCTTATTAAGCATGTGATGAATTAATCAATAATGACAATGTATTTGAACCAAAAATTCTATTGTATATTCTTTCCTTTTCTGTTCTTTAGAATTTTGAAACTTTCTGTCATCCTAACACTCACCATTGATAGGAGAGAATACTTACAAAATAGGATATGCATAACATAAACATATATATGAGAATTACTAATTTACAAAGCTACATAGGTGTGATTTATTTCCAGTACAAGTACTGGAAGTATAGGATTGCATCTCTTGCTTTCATTTTAAATGGAACTCACTTTTCCACTGATTTCCTTTTAACAGCGCAGAAGCGTTATTGGAGGTATGGTTAAAAAAAGGAATTTCTCCAGCAGTCAGTGTTAGCTGACTCACGCTGGTCCTGTCCCAGTTTATCATTAGGTCAAGTAGGTAATAGTAGGAGGTGATAAAGACCAAGGTTAGGAATATATAGTCATTTCCCAAAGATAAAAGTTCTTTTTCAAGAGAAAGTGTTTCCTACCTTTAAGTCCTCTTGACTTCTGTCACTTGAAGTAATGAGTCAGCAGTGTGGAAAGTACTCTGCCCTGGCATGAGGTGTACTCAGCATACTCTTCTAAGATCCACTGGCAAGAGGATTAGCCATACTTCTTAGGCTAGTGACAATAGGAACCAAGACTTATTATAGTCCCACTGCGAGTGTAGGAATTTATCATTCCAGTGGCCTTTATTTAACAGAACCCAGTTAGCATCTCTTCCTTTTTTTTTTTTAGCATCTCTTCTAACAGAGCTTTGTAGGGAGAAATGCTAAGTGGACTCTACTTTGTGAATTTACCCAGTTATCTGTTGGTACTGTTCTGTAGAGTGATGAGCCTAGGACTTGTCCTTTGCCCTATTTGCATGATACTGCTAGGTTCTCTAAAGTCCATCTTTATGGGGAGAGTTTGAGGGGATATTAAGCTAGTTTTTAGAGGGAAGAAGCGGGGGCAAACATAAAAACCAATATGTATTTTATTCCAACTAATTAGAATCAGTGGGGACAATGTTATTTAATATATTTATGTCATAAGTATATTCATTATTAACTATAAATGCAGCATCACTATTCATATAGTTGTAACTGAAGACTATACTTTCAGGGATCATTTCTATAGTTTGTAACATATAGTTGTAACTGTAAACTAAAAATTAATCACTATTTGAAAGTTTGTGTGTTACCCCTTGCAGAAATGGAATTAATCACTGAATTCATGAGATTTTTGTAAAGCTCTTACGAGCTACCCTACCTCATTTCCACTTCAACAGTTTAATAAGTTATAATATTTTAAGTGTATTTTCTCCTCAGGTTATACAGAAAAGTTTTAGCCTGTTAACAAATTGTGTTCTAAAAGTTCATCACTTGCTTCGGAAATTAGAACATCTTTTTCCTTTGAAAGTTTAAGTATGCAAAATAAAAATGAATAGGTTCTCAGGAAAACTTAAACCGTGACTTAGCTCAGATATTTATGTGTTTATAGTGATACTGAAGTAGTACACTTTCCAATACCTATAAAAATGGAAACAAATCAAGCCATTTATTTCTGTTCCAAAATAAATTCACAAAAATAACCGTCCAGTATAACCACACATTTTAAGTAAATGTCCTCACACCTTTTAAGATGTACTGCAAAAATATCTTGTACTATAAAACTGCTTCATTTTGCCTCAGATATAAGGTTCCATGAGACAATCTAAAATGAATAAAAGCCAGAATTTTGAGGAAAATCAATATCAATGAACTGACAGCATACATTTAAGTACCTGAGCAGATATATCAGAATACAAAGTAATAATTCACTGGTTAACAAGACCTGCTACTTTTGCAGAAATACAAGGAATGTTTACTGCCTTTTTTTGGTGGGGGTGTGGGGGCGGGGTTTATTCTAAATAGGAAATATTGGGAACTGAAAAAGGAGAAGCATGAATTTTCTGATCAATAAACAAAAAAATGAATGTGAAGACTAAACCTCTCTATATAGTTTTGGGAATCTACTGTTGATTTGGCTAACCTACATTATATTACTTTTCAGAAGTTTAAAAATAGAGCATATCTGTTAAAGAAGAAGAAAGAGGAGGAAGTGGAGAAGGAAGAATTGGATTTATTTTTTTTTAAATATTCCAAATGGGGCACTGAGATAGCTCAGTTGGTTAAGCCTCTGCCTTCGGCTGAAGTCATAATCCTGGGTCCTAGGATCAAGTACTGAGTCAGGGTCTTGTATAGCAGGGAACCTGCTTCTCTCTCTCCCCCTCGCTCTCCTGCTACTGTTCTCTTGCTCCCTCGCTATCTCAAATGAATAAATAAAAATTTTAAAAATAATAATAATAAATAATACTCCAAATGTATATGAGTGGTGGCTGCTGTCCCACATCACGAAAAACTAACTCTGAAAATAGATGCATATATAAACACCAAAGTAGCTCACTGTTCCTTATACACAGTGCTAATCAGCTTCCAAAGATACCCAGGACCAGCAACTAACCAATTAAGGGATATCTAACCCAGTACACTTTCTTATCATCTTCTCTCTCCCGCAACAGTAATCTTCATATTGTTATGTTCTGCCCTCCCTTAAATTTGCATTATTCTTCTGTCATTAAATCTACCTCAGGTAATATCCTAGGTTACTCTACCTTCTTTTTTTTTCCCCTTAAATCTTAGAGGAAACCTAACATATTACATATTATGTTACATATGTTGTTCATGGTTCATAAGTAAAATAATATTTAAGTTTAGGCTGTTGAAAATTAGCAGGATTCATTCTGGGTTTTGGTTTGTTTGGTTTAAAGTAAAACATTTGTAAAGAAACTATGAAAATCGAGTCAATTAAAATTAGTTTGAAAGAAATATGGATATTTTGAATTAAAACTTTTCACTATCTAATAGATACTTGTATCAGAACCTACTGTAAAGTATTTGAAATTTTCAGTTTTGCTGAAAATGGAAAGTTGATTTTAGGACCTCAGCTCCTATGTATTGCTTTTATGGCATGGTCTTAAAGCAAAGTAATATAGTAGGGTATTGATTTTAAATAGCTCTGAATCCTGTGGGTGCAACTTTTTGAAGGGAGTAGTTACCTGGGGTAAATTAACCAAACCTTTTGAACACCTTGGTTTCTTCTGTTTGTTAAATGATTTTCATGTGTATGTCACAAGGTTATTGTAGGGATTAAATGGTATTCTGATTCTTTCTCAAAGTATGGTTGTTGGAACTGCATTAAGAATTAGGGGGTGGATAGGGTGCCTGAGTGGTACAATCAGTTATGCATCTGACTCTTGGTTTGGCTCAGGTTGTGATCTGAGGGTCATGAGATCTGGCCAAGTTGGGCTCCACATTTAGCGTGGAGTCTTCTTGAGATTCTCCCTTCCTCTCCCTGCTGCTTCCACTTGAGCATGTGTGTTCTCTCTCTCTCTCAAATAAATATGTTTTTGGGATCCCTGGGTGGCGCAGCGGTTTGGTGCCTGCCTTTGGCCCAGGGCGTGATCCTGGAGACCCGGGATCGAATCCCACATCGGGCTCCCGGTGCATGGAGCCTGCTTCTCCCTCTGCCTGTGTCTCTGCCTCTCTCTCTCTGTCTGTGACTATCATAAATAAAAAAAATAGAATAAAATAAAATAAAAATAAAAATTTTTAAAAAAGAATTACTGGGGGTAGTTATTAAAAATGCAGTTTTCTGAGCCCCACCGCACACCTGCTGAGTCTCTCTTGGGGTGACATTCTTCATTTTCAGTAAACTTTCCCGCGTGCTTATTCCTCTGCTGTGAGTGATTCTTACAACTGTAAAGGGTACTCAAAGAATATTCTTACATATAGAGGTGTCTAGGTGGCTCAATCAGTTAAGCACTCAACTCTTGATTTTGGCTTGAGTCATCATGTTCTCACGGTGGTGGGAGCAAGCCGCAGGTTGGGCTCTTGTGCTCAGCAGGGAGCCTGCTTGAGATTCTCTCTCTCCCTCTCCCTGTGCCCCTTCCCCTGCTCATGCACACACCTACTCTCCATCTCAAATAAATAAATAAGTAAATCTTTAAAAATAAAAAAGAATATACTTATATATAAATTGATATAAATTGAACTTCATACCTCAGAGGTATCCCCTACCCAGTTCTTATTCATTGCTGCATATTGATGCCTCAAAGAAACCAGAATTACTTAGAAAATGGTATGAACAGATTAATTCTATCTATAAATAAATACACATGTGGCAAAAATTAGGTCATTTGTTTTGGGTTCATGTTGTTACCAGATTTCCAGTAAGCAATCCACTCTTCTTTATTTTTTTTTAAAGATTTTATTTATTTATTCATGACAGATATAGGGAGAGAGAGAGAGGCAGAGGGAGAAGCAGGCTCCATGCTGGGAGCCCCACATGGGACTCGATCCCCGGGATCGCACCCTGGGCCAAAGGCAGGCGCCAAACCGCTGAGCCACCCAGGGATCCCCTCCACTCTTCTTTAAAGCCATTATATATACCTTATCCCTAGAGATTTGTATCTGATGGATGGCAAGCATAAGAACAAGTAGACACACTGCTTAATGTTCAGCATTAAATAGTTCCCAAATCCCAATAATTGTGCTTGAATAATTCTACATAAATTTAGCAGCAAACCTTTGCTGAGCATTTGCATTGTGCTGAACCCTGTGCTATTAGCATTAGGGAAATGTAAATGATTCAGATAATGTCTGCTTTCCTAAGAGCTCCTTAGTCAAGTTGAGGGACTCAGACTCTTAATAATTATAGAACATTGTGATAAGCACTGTATGTAGTAGGGCATGTACTGAGTGTTGAAAGAGAGTAGCAGGGCAAAGGAATGTTTTTTTTTCTATTTCCACTGCCAATAATTCAAAGTTCAGAGAAACTATAATTTATTGAGCGCACTCTGTGGAGCATGCACTTAAAAACATGCCCCACTTCTGTTATTTAATCATTGCAACAGCCCTATGAAGTAGCAGCGATCTCCATTTTATAGATACAAAGTGGTAGAATAAATATGTGATTCAAACCTTGATAAGACTTTAGAGCCCATGTCATACTATTACGCCTCCAGCAGAAAAACTTAACCGAATTTTTTTTTCCTTAAAGGGAATTTTGGGTCTTTCAGAATTGATACTTGTTAATCCCATTGGAATGGTATATTCCTGTGATTTAAAATGTGGTGTTGGGCAGCCCCGGTGGCGCAGCGGTTGGTGCCGCCTGCAGCCCACCCGGGATCGAGTCTCATGTCAGGCTCCCTGTGTGGAGCCTGCTTCTTCCTCTGCCTGTGTCTCTGCCTCTCTCTCTCTTTCTCTGTGTCTCTATGAATAAATAAATAAAATCTTTTCAAAAAAATGTGGTGCTATTGTACTGTCAGAGATTCTGGAATCTCTTGTGTCTGATGTTTATTCTTTGCCACGCTGTTTTCCTTTCTGTTTCTAGAAGTGGCATATAAGGAAACTTGTCCAAAAGTCGGTCCATGGGTGACATCTGTCCATTTTGTTTTCCCTGCCTCTCCTTTTATTTACTCTTCCTATCCCCAAAGGAAATTTTAGTAATTTTTTTGTTTTATTTTTCCAATCCTTTACAGAGAATCATGTGGAAATGAATGGTGCCTGTGGGCAAAGGCTCTGCCGGAAAGATATTTATCATATCTAGGTTTCATAGAAATGGCTTTGAATTTTTTATCATGCTCTTGATCATTGGAGTTGATTTGACTGATGGAGCTGCTTGATTGGCCTTTCTTTCTCTCTTTCTTTCTTTCTTTCTTTCTTTCTTTCTTTCTTTCTTTCTTTCTTTCTTCTCTCTCTCTTCTCTCTCTTCTTTCTCTTTCTTTTTTCTTTCTTCTTTCTTTCTTTCTTTCTTTCTTTCTTCTTTCTTTCTCCTTCTTCCTTCCTTCCTTCCTTCCTTCCTTCCTTCCTTCCTTCCTTCCTTCCTTCCTTCCTCCCTCCCTCCCTCCCTCCCTCCCTCCCTCCCTCCCTCCCTCCCTCCCTCCCTTCCTTCCTTTCTTCCTTCCTTTCCTCTTCCTTCCTTCCTTCCAAGTCTCACTCCAAGGCTGTGAGCAGATGCACTCTGGCTAGAGCTTCTGGGTCATAGAGTCCCTGTTTCATGACAAGAATAAGTTTATTTTTGAATTTGTCCCAACTCTCATTCTATGGACCCTCAGTTCCTTATCTTTATATATTTTGCCTGTTTTTTAAAAGATTTTTAAAAATTTTTTCATTTATGAAAGACAGACACACACACACACACACACACACACACACACACACACACACGCAGAGGGAGAAGCAGGCTCCGTGCTGGGAGCCCAAAGTGGGACTCGATCCCAGGGCTCTAGGATCATGCCCTGCCAAAGGCAGGCGCTAAACCGCTGAGCCACCCCGGGATCCCCTATTTTGCCTATTTTGATGTTGTTTTCATGTTTTTAAACTGTCTTGTTTGGGGAGAACACTTTGCCTTAGTAGATGTTCATTAGCCAGTCACTTAAGATAGAGTATTTGAACTTTGATATTAAAACTTGAAAATTTGACATAGTCAGTGTTTCCCCTTCATACAATCTTAATCATGCCTCAAAATGAGGTTCTTTTTGATTCTTTTGAGTTACTTATATATTTTTGAATAGAGTCTTTGCCCTGTTGTTTAAATATACATAAAAATAGCTGTTACTTCTATTTGATATAGAGAAACAATGTGTAGTGTTTACCCTACTGTTGTTAGGTAAAAAACACTTAATAATACTTCACATCTCTTTATAGTCACAGTGGTGTTCTGGTTTCTCTGCGCTTTGTTACAGACTTTTAACTTTCAGATATTTCTAAATGGAGAGGTTATTCTTGAGTTAAAGGAGGATTTTTAGACCCATTATTAACTTTTTTCATTTTGTGTAGGTAGTGTGGCTTATTGACGCCTTTACAAGCCTTATAGTTAAAAAGTGTAGTTGTTGCTTTTCCTCAACTCTGAGTCTCAAGAAACATCAAATCAAACAGCCAAAGTATGAATGAGATTTATCATTCGTATAAAATTAGAATGTCAGTATCAGATACCTCCTAAATATTTAAATACGGTTGAAGTGGCCTTTTGTTTTGGGGATGCTCATGCCACACTTTGGTTGTGGTCAGTGGTACACTGTAACATTTGTTCCTCTCAAAGTGAATTGGTTTGAGGAGTGACTTCAGAAGACATAAAAAAATGTAACCACCGGGTGTAGCTTACAAGGTACAAGCCTGTGTTTGAGAAATTGGGTACTAGGTTACATATATTATTTGAGGATATGCCTGCCTAATGTTTTTAAAAAATTATATTCTGTATTTAACACCTTTAATAGAAAGTGATAATTCTTTTGTGTGTCATCTTTCCATTGCTTTATAAAGAGTCTGTTGTTTATATATTTAGGATTTAATTCTATTTTCTAATTATAATAGGAAATTTATATTCCCTGAGTGAATTTTAATTGTAGTAGAGGATCCCAAGAGTCCTCTGGCAGGAAACAGGGCTTCCTGGAGCTGAGCTGTTCCCACTGTTCTGTTATTATCCCACGAAACAGTGACATTTTTTAAGAGACAGTTTAGTTGTAATTGGTGTGAGACTCACACTATACCATGTGTTTTGGGAAATTTAGTACTGGGCAGAGTGGTGATTTTTTTTTTTTTTTTTTTTTAATAAGGCAGATTTGTTGATTCCAGCTTTTCATGAGTATTTTGGCTTGTTGGTAGCAGTACTTACAATGCTCTGTTGCTACAATCCAAAATTACAGTTTCTAATAGCAGACGTTAAATTGTTTGAATATCACAGAATTGATTATTTCACATTATTGTTTTCCATATGCTCTTGCTTTTGGATAAGTTTTGAAATCTAAGGTTACCAAAGTATTTTTTGAAGTAGCTCTGTAGCCATAAATAAGCAAAGATTTGGGCCTGAAAACTGTAACAGATTATCATTTATTCTCTTATTATTGCTTTGGAACTGACAATTTTACATTATATTTTTTTAGGGGGAGCAATAGTATATGAAGTAAGTCTTTCAGCTGTATTAAAAAGGTTGTAAAATATAGCAGAGACAGTATGAGCAAGTGAGGAGTTCTGGCTACTTACAGCTTTATGATATTGGATAAGTTAATCTCTCTTAGTTTTACTTTCCTCATTTGCATAGTACTGTAATAATGTCTTCCTGCATATATTATGAGAGTAGATGAAACAATGAACTGGATGGTTCTTTATACAGAGAAATTTTATATAGCTGTTTTATTGCTAAGTCGGCAAATTACAATGCCAAATGGTGTCATGCTTTTCCCTGGCACACTAGCTGCTGACTGTCCCATGTGCTAATAATGTTCATGCCAAGTCATCCCCAGTGTTATCTTGCCATTCTTTACAGCTCTGCTATTTCAGATCTCTGATGAAGCAGTCTGAAGAGCTTGATAATTTCTGAATAAAAATTCCAGAACGCTTGAGGTAGAAACCATTGTCCCTAGTATGCTTAAGGATTTCATATTAGTAGAGAATATAGCCCTTAAGAGTTCTCAGCAGTTTCTGTAACTACTCAAAAGAGAATAAATCTTTAATATCTGCTAAGATGATAAGTCTACCCTTTTTACTAGATGTAAAAGAGGGTGAAAGGATTGGTCCTTGTCCACATCCATTCACAAATTAAAATTAAGAGGCCTTAAGAGTCTCTTCTAGTGATAGCATCTGTAGGACCTGTTTATCTTTCTACCCTGCCTTAATATTTTTTTCAGAAATATCTCATTTATGAATTATAATTTACATATGAGAAGAAGCACAATTTGATGTTAGAGGTTCCCTAGGCTTAGTAGTTGAGTTGCAGAGATTTTTAATTTTTAAATCTCAGCTGATTCTTGAAGCCCTGTGTCTGAAATGCTGTGGTTTCTTTAGAAATGCAACTGGAGGAGGCAAGTGGAGAAAGTCATTACACATCCTTATATTAAGTTCTTTTATAGAGGCAAGTACAAAGCTGTGGTTATTGTTTTCTTTATTGAAATATGGTCATACAGTAGAAAAGCATAATTTTTATTTATACCTCAGCTTTTGTTTTCAATTAAAATCATAGAATACAACAGCCATTCTTAAAATTTGTTAATTTATTTAAATTAAAAGATAATTATGCTCTGTTTTGTGAATTAGACCTGTAAGATTTTGCAAGAAACTTGTTCAATAGAATTATTTATAGTTCTTGAAATACATACTTTTTGGTGATATGGTTTTGATTTGGATGATCTAGGGAAGAGTCAGGCTATTTCAAATCAATTCTTTTTTTAATTTTCTTTGGGCAATTGGGTGATAAGAAAATGTGTTCAATACCGTGGATTTTATTTTTTCAGAACCTAACCTTTCTAGATCTCTTCATTTAGAGTTTACGTTCAGAAGATTGATTCTGTCTTTAGAAGAATGTTATAAGTAAAGATAAGTTTATTTTATAAATGAAAAAAATAATTCCTAATAAAGCTTATTTATAGTCAACTTGAAAAGTCGTGGTTAACATTCTCAGAAATAATATGAAATATTTGGGGAGTTGAGCATGACTATTTAGAACTGAGATTCGATGAAACTAGGTTTTACAAATATATTTGAGATGTATCTTACTAGGAAGTGAAATGTGAAGGGATCATTTGAAAGCATTGAGAACTATATATGTATGGACTTGAGCTGGGATTTACATGCATTTCAAGTACATATAATATTTTATGAATAAAAATGGTGGTGTTGACAAGATTTGAATTATCTTTCCACAAGAGGTGTTGGATTTGTGCTATCGTATCTGTTGGGGGGTTATACCTTGGAAACAAAAACATAAATGCTATAATATATAATAGAGACTGCCTGTAATTGACATAGCTATCTTAAGTAGGAATCTTCACTGCTTTTGTTACTATCATGGAGGCTGCCTTATAAGCAGAAGAATTACTCAGTCACAGATACTGCTTATTGGCTTTTGTCTATATCGGTACCTCTATGAACTAAAGTAGCTATATTGATTAAATATGCCAGTGACATTTGAACATTTATTTACCTGGTAATTTTATATTGGGAAAAACACTCAAACCATTGGAAAATGAGATCATTTTTTTTTAATCTTCTGCATGTGAGTTACAAATGAATACTTTATAATCTAGGCTTGGTATCTAGAGTTGAAAACTACCTCATTTTTTATTAGGTTAATATGAATTCAGTTAGCATCATAAAAATGATATAATAGAAGAGTAGAAGAGAAAAAAAAGGGATAAGTACAGTTTAGTCAGTGAGTCTAAAGACTTACATATACTGAGAATTGGTTTTAGAATTGTCATGCAAGAGAAAAGCACAAATCATAATTGCTACTTCACAATGATTTTACTCACTAGAATCTGTAGTATCCCGAAATCACTGAAAGAACAATTCAGAGCTGTTCAGAATCAGGTTCTAGGGCAGCCCGGGTGGCTCAGCGGTTTAGCACTGCCTTCAGCCCGGGGGCTGATCCTGGAGACCCAGGATCAAGTCCCATGTCAGGCTCCCTGTGTGGAGCCTGCCTCTCCTCTGCCTGTGTCTCGGCCTCTCTCTTTCTCTCTCTCTCATGAATAAATAAATAAAATATTTTTAAAAAATTAAAATTAAAAAAGAAAAAGAATCAGGTTCTAGGTAGAATAGTATGACTTAGAATAGTTTAAGAATTTGGAGAACAAGAGGATTGTGAACCCTGCCTAGTCAAGTAGAATGTGCCTCCTGACCTTGAATTGAGGAGTCTTTGGATTTTTACTGGGAGGGGTGGAAAGGCACAGAAGTTGAGGCGCAAGAGCCATTGAGTGGGGAGGGTCCACAGAAACAGTGAGCTACTTATGAATGAGACTCAGTTCAGAAAAGGTTTGGTTTTTCTTTGAAGTTTACATCTCTTACCCCAAATTAACACTCCCATGTTCCTTTTCCCCATCTCACCTTTCTCTGAGAAGTTTTCTATTTTCTTCAAAAGAAATAAGATGGCAGAGAAGCAAAAATTTAACATTCTTTCCACTAGTTTTGTATTGGAACAGTATTCTCTCTATACCTCATGGGGTTGTTGTTTCCATTAAATGAAGTCATATGTATAAACTAAGCATGACGCCTGGTCTACACAATGAATAAATGGTGGTTAAAAAAATTACTTATAGTTGAAGTAATTCTATATAATAAGCTAAGATGAACATTGAAAAATAATTTTTAGTAAAGAATGTAGTTTACTTTGTATACCTCAGCAGTTTTTCCTGTTTAATTCCTTAAGGTTCTCATTTTTCATATCTCTTCTTTCTTTTAGGAGACAAGGATGGCAGCAAGGTGACCACAGTGGTGGCAACTCCTGGGCAGGGTCCAGATAGGCCACAAGAAGTCAGCTATACAGACACTAAAGTGATTGGAAATGGGTCATTTGGTGTGGTATATCAAGCCAAACTTTGTGATTCAGGAGAACTGGTTGCCATCAAGAAAGTATTGCAGGACAAGAGATTTAAGGTAAGACCTTTGGTATTTCATGTATTTTGTTGCTATCAATAGATGTCAATGAGTATTTTTTTATTCATTTGTCTTTGGTTAAGTTTCATTTACTGTGCAAATTTATTATAGATACTTTATTTTCTTGTGTGTTTTGTGTGTTTTGTAGAGAGAAAATTTACTAAAGACTGCAGTATTATTTTTGAACCACTGCTGTGCGTGATATATGATTTTAAAATGTTCTGAAAAATAATTAGAATTTCTTAATTTCTACTTTAAAAAACCGACCTGGATCTCATTGGTGTAGGAGATCAGAAAAACACTACCTGCAGTGTTTGATCATTTGAACAATTGACTATATGCTTGCTTTCTTTTTCTTTTTCCTTAACGATTTTATTTATTCGAGAGAGAGAGAGAAAGAGAGAGAGAGAGAGGCAGAGACACAGGCAGAGGGAGAAGCAGGCTCCCCATGGGGAGCCTGATGTGGGACTTGATCCCGGGACTCCAGGATCATCCCCTGGGCCGAAGGCAGGCACTAAACCGCTGAGCCACCCAGAGATCCCTATGCTTGCTTTCTTAAAATTTCCTTTGAATTTGTGATGCAACGCTATCATTTATTTTTTCCTAATAAATAACTTTTCTTTGCTATTTTCTTATGTCTTCATTCCTCTACCCCTAGAAACCACCCATCCCTATAGTTTAGTTTATGTTCATTTCTTACACCAGCTCTTTAGAGTATCCTATGCATGAATGTTCAGAGGTCATCTCTATTTTATGGTAGAGTCAGGAGACCTGGGCTTTAATGTAGGCTCGCCCCTAACAAGCCCTACAGCTCTGTTCTCTACTTCTCCCACCTGTGCAGTATTATACTGAGAGTCTCCTCTGTGCTAACAACTATGCTAAACATGAAGGGCTATAAAAATAAAAAGTGACCACTCTGAAACAGCATACAGTCTACCCAGCTCTTTGCTCTAGAATGTTTCAAATTCTAAAGTGTTTTTTCTTTTTAAAGAAAAAAATTCTTATACCTTTCGTCTTCATTCCTACTGTCTCTCCTAAATACTAGTCCCCTGTTGTCAAATGCCTGTTGGCTCTTGATATGTTATCTCAAATTGGCAAAGCTTCTTATCTAATCCTGACCTGATTTTTAAGACCCAATGGAAATTCTTTCTATTGGTTCCCATTCCTTTTTACCTTTTTTCTAATGATTTTGTTATTCACCTTGTCATTCAGACTTTTCTGTTCTCTCATACTTTATATCCAGTCATTATCAAAACTTCATTGATTTTTTTTTCTTCACTGCCTGGATCCACATGTGACATCTTTCTTTCCCTTCTTCCTCACTACCATTCTAGTCAGGCCCTTGCCATTATTTGGCTTACCTAGTAACTCTATCTCTGATCATCTGCATATCAGCACTAGAATAATCCCACAGTTCAGTTTGGTCATATTGTTTCTCCTACATACAATTTATGTATGGTTCCTCATAGTCTAAAAAATAAAGCCTGCCTAGTTCAGTACTGCATTCGGGAACTTTCATAGCCTTGCCTTATCTCCAGATACTCAGCTTTCCAAACCTTCTGTGATACGTCTTTGAAATATATTTGTCTTTATGGCCTTTTTGCTTTTATTTAGCTCTTACTTAGAATTTCCTATTCTCTTGCTAATCTAAATCCTGTGCACATGTAAAGGTCCTTGTCAGAGTCCTTCTTTATGAAATTTCTCACATGATTCCAGCCAGCTATGGATATTGTTCTAAATTCCTTGAACGTTTATTGTCCATAAGCTAGGAAATTCCAAATTTTTTCGTGATAAGGACTCCATTTTTATTGTGTGTATCCTGGGTGTCCACACATGCAGTGTTTGGTTTTTTTCTTTCTTTCTTTTTTTTTGGATTAGTAGTTGATGATAGCAAATGCTTATCAAATTCTTGTTATATGGGCAGCCCGGGTGGCTCAGTGGGTTTAGCACACCGCCTTTGGCCCAGGGCATGATCCTGGAAACCCGGATGGAGTCCCAGTCCCACGTAGGGCTCCCTGCGTGGAGCCTGCTTCTCCCTCTGCTTGTGTGTCTGCACCTCTCTCTCTCTCTTATGAATAAATAAACACAATCTTAAAAAACAAATCTTGTTATATGCTCAGTGTTTTATTTATTTATTTATTTATTTATTTATTTATTTAATTTTTTGCTCAGTGTTTTACTAAGATTTTTTACACAAGTAGTTTTATGAGCCTTATCATTAGTACTGTGAGATTGGTCGTTTTTATTTGGATAAGAAAACCTACGCACAGAGATTATAGATTAACTTGTCCAGGGTCACTGAGTTAGCATGTGGAAAGTTGGGCAAGTATTTGAATCCACGCATTCTGACTCCAAGAGTGCTTTACTAAACATTTTATCATCAACTGCATCATAATACTAGATTTTGTTTGGAAGGTATCTGATTAGTTCTTTTTTTTCTTTTTTCTAATAAAAATTTTCCCTTTAGCGTCATTATTCATTTGAAATGCAGTTTGGTTCATTTGTTTCTGTAGGTATCTCTTCTTAGAATGTTACTCTTGTTCTTTTTGACTTCTTTAAAAAAATTGTCTATTTTTAGTCTGTGAAACACACTAATATGGTTCCAAGGATCCAAAATATACAAATATCATTTCCTCTCTGTTCCCTTGGACTTGTTACCATTTACTCCCTGTAGATAGCCAGTCTCATTATATTTTGGTTCATTTTTTTCAGGGTTTCTTTTGCACAAATGAGCAATTAAGTGTAATTTTCTTGGCTTCTTTTTCACATAAAAGGTTCTATATTAGGGATACTCTTTTGTACTTTGCCTTTTCTCTTACCTATAGTTCTTAGAAATCATTGCCTATCAGTTCAGAGATTTTTCTCTTCTAGCAGCATAGTATTCCAGAGTTGATTCAGCCATTCTTCTATGTATGGGTATTTAATTTCATTTCAGTATTTTGTAATCTCTAAGAGTACTGCTGTGAAATACCTTTTCATAGGTATTGTTTTAATTAGATGTATGTCTTCGGTGTAAATTAAGAGAAGTAGTTTGCCTAGTAAAAACGTAAACACTTGGGATCCCTGGGTGGCGCAGCGGTTTAGCGCCTGCTTTTGGCCCAGGGCGCGATCCTGGAGACCCGGGATCGAATCCCACTTCAGGCTCCCGGTACATGGAGCCTGCTTCTCCCTCTGCCTGTGTCTCCGCCTCTCTGTCTCTCTCTCTGTGTGTGTGACTATCATAAATAATAAAACAAAACAAAACGTAAACACTTAACATAGTTTTGTTTGATATTGCTAGAGTCCCCTCCATAAGGATTGAACTAATCTGCATTCTCTTCAGTAATATGAGTACCTATTCCCCCCCGCCCCCCATTGTGGACATCATGCATTGCCTAACTTTTTCAATTTTTGCTGATCTGATAGGTGAGAAATGGTAGCTCATTGTAGTTTTAATTTATAATCTTATTATGAATGTAGTTTAACATCTTTTCACTCATTCAAGTTCCATTTTGTTTGCTTCTTGTGAATGTATATGAATTGTCCTTTTTTTGCTCATTTTTAAATTGAGTTTTTGGTCTTTTCCTCTCAACTCTGAAGCATTTTTTATTATGGATTTAGTCTTTTATCTGTAATATATGAAGTGTTTTTACTTTTTGTATTCTATTTTTCTACTGTATGAAAGTCTTCCACTACCCTGTGCAGTCATATTTATTGTTCTTTTATCATATTTAGATTTTAAGTTATGAATAGAAAGCTTTTCCCTTATGAAGTCTTTCCTTATGGAAAGCCTTTTCCTCAGGTTAAAGAGAAATTCATCCACATTTTTTCCTGGTAATTACAAGATTTCACTTCTTACTTTTAAATTCCTGGATCCATTTGAAGTTTATTCCTATTTATGGGGTTTTATTCTTATACACAGTGTGAGTTATTGATCTAATTTTAGCCTCTCTAACTCATTAACCAGTTAGTTGCTCAGTACAGTTATTAAAAGGTCTATCTTTGCTCCAGTGACTTGAGATGGTATTGTTATTATATGCTAAATTTCCATATGTGCTTATTCTATTTCTGGACTTACCATTCTTTTCCACTAGATCATTTGCGTATTCCTATGTCATTACCACAGTTTTAATTATAGAGTTTTATAGTATGTTTTAATGCCTCCTAGAGCTAATCTACTTTTGTAGTGTTCCTTTGTCTTTCTAGCTATTCTTGAGTGTCTATTTTTCCATATGAATTTTGGCATCGATTTGACTAATATAAAAAAGCTTGTTGATAGGAATTTCATTAACTTATAAATTAACTTAGGGAGACCTGACCTATTTGTGATGTTGAGTTATCTTATCCAGGAATAAGAGATATCTTTCTATTTGTTCAAGTGTACTTTTGTGTCTTTCAGGAGTTTTATTACATAGGTTTTGGATGTTTCTTGTTAAGTTTATTCCTAAGTATTTATTGCTTTTGTTGCTATTGTATGATTTTGTTTTTGTTTTTATTTTTTTCTCCTACATGCTAAAAAGTGGTAAGTTTAAAATAAAGTTTCTTTCTACTTTATCACCTTTCCTTTGTGGAACTTAAGTATTTTGTTCTCCTTACTAAATGTTAAGAGTCTGCCCCCTCCCCCAAATAAAAATCAATATATTGAATAATTCATTTTTCTTGATTATCTTGATATTTTTTGATAAAAATAGTAGGAATTTTTATGACAACTGAATATTCTGTAGTTTCATGTCTGTGATTATGTAGCTGTTGCCTAGGATTCCATTAAATAATTATATATTTCCAGGAAAGGTTGAAATAGGGTTTTCTCCTTGCCCAGCCAAATAAACCATCCTGCTCTACCTGCTAGTGTCAGTGAAAGACCATTTGTTTTGGTGAAAAAACGAGAGAAAATGGTCAGAGACAAAAAGAAAGCTAAAAGTAGTTATCCCTGCATACTAATCACATAAACTATATCTAATACACTGAGCTTTTCTATTAGGAATTTCAGGTATAATAAGCTTCATTTCAGTAGTGTTTTACCTATAATTTGACCTATAATAATTACCTTTTTTCCTTCTGTGACCCATCATGTTGTGGCAGATTACTTAAACAGAAATTAAATTACTTCACCCGGCTGGTTTGGGAGTGAGTGCATGTGGTACAAAATGCTCTTGACAGTTTTGTCCAGGTAAAGTCCAGCTAAATACCTTACATAGGAGACCTTTGATGTTAGACAAGGAGATTAATCAGTCCTAGAACCTACTGACAGTTGTTGAGGCTGGCTTTCCAATTTGAAAATCGGTAAGTTGCATTTTTAATTAATTAGTGATCTTAGCTTCATTAACTATTAATTTCAGTTCTCCTTTGAACTAAGTCATAGGTTTTAGGTCTCCTGCTTGGTTTCACTTGTTCTGTGGTTAGGATATGAGGGTGGAGGTGGGAAGCGTAGCTGTCCTTCTATTGTGAATAGAGAGTGAATAGGCACCTACTTTTAATATATATCATTTTGGAGAGTTAGGAAAGATAATGTCTGATCCTTGGGATTATTATTATTCTCTGTGTAGATATTATGGAGACAGCACAGAAGAAAGAAGACCTTAGTTGTTCACTATTAGTAGTTCTATAAACTAGAGCATATTCATTAACTTTATGAGCCCCAGTTTCATCATCTGTAAAATGAGGATGTTACTACTACAGCAATGCCCCAGCCTACTGTTTGGAACAGAAAAGAATCAATAAATATTGTGTTCCCTTTTTTTCTCTAATATTGTATGAATCAAATGAAACAAAGTATTAATGAGAACATTTTCTGAATTTTAAAGCTCCTCATGACTAAATTATGTTTTATTTTTAGGCATCTGAATTATTACAAATGGCTATTCACTTTGGATTTTAACCTGTTTGTTTTACTTGCTCTTAAATTTGATAATTAAAAAAAAATCTTTTATTTTTTAGAGACAGAAGGAGAGGGGGAGAGAGGATCTTAAGCAGGTTCCAGACCCAATGTAGAGCCCAACATGGGCTCAATCTCACAACCCTGAGAACATGACTCTGAAATCAAGAGTCAGACACTTAACTGACTGAGGCCCAGGTGCCCCTAAATTTAATAAACTTATTTTGAGGCACCTCATTGTTTGTATTTATATGACTATTTTAAGTCATTTGTGGAAAATCTATCTCCTTATAAAACTGTTAGACAACTTGAAAAAAAACCATAATTTTTACTTATGCCATATAGAGTTATGTTATATGTTCTTTGGGTCATAGAAACTTATTATCAAGGGAAGCTAAAAACCAGGGAAGGAGAGAGGAAAGGACAGTAGGCAGGAAAAATCTTAACACTACTATGCAGCTTTCAGAAAGTTAAAGCAATGGGGAAGTCTCAGCCCTAGGTTGAACCATCAGAGGAATCCACAGTGTCACCTGGGAAAAGGTCTCCATTAAATAAATCTGTCTTGCTCTCTTATTTTTCTGGGAATAGCCCATGAGAAACTTGGCATGGCTTGAACAGAAGAATGGCTTGAAGAGCTCAGCACCATTGATCAATGATGCTCCCTGCCTGGGGATCTGAGAGGCACATTTTCATAATTACCACATCAAGCCTTGTAGGGATAGAGACCTTTTTATGCTACTTTCCCAAGTGTGTAGGTAATAACTAGAAAAATGTTTTTTTTTTTCTTTAATTGAATTGAAGTTTTAGAGACTGTACAAAGGTTGGTGTGGAAGAATTCTGTTGATTTTGCTCTTAAAATTACATAGTTTTATTGCATCGATTATTCTAGAGACACAAAAAATGGAGGATTTGATAACAGGAGAGCTTGATTCTTGTCTCATGGAGTCAAAAAATGAATCTCATGGACAACAGAGTGAGTAAAGTGATAGAAATGTATTAAGCAGAGGTACAGAGAAAGCTCTCAGAAGTGAGAGGGATCCTGATGGGGTTGCCACTGAGGGCTTTTAGTGGCAGTCTTTTATTGAGAACCTAGCTAGGGAGACCATGGCCTTTGATTTTCTTGTGCAGTCTTGGTTTGGGCAGGGATTATCGATAACACTTTAATGAGTATTTCTTTGTGGTCTGGTGAGTTCCTGTGATTACTTAGTAGCCATTAAAGGGAGATACTCCCTAACATTTTGGAGCTAGGAAGCCAGGTTTATTATTTTTCTCTGTTTTCTTGGGATGAGTAGGAGCCTGATTCTGGGCCTTTGATGTCCTTGGGGTTTATGGGAATCCACAGATTTCTGGGAGCCTGAGCCTGACTTTGGGCCTTTCCCTTATCTTTCTCTGCGTAGCCCCATCTGCCCCTAATTTATTCCTACATCAATATATTTGTCTTGAATGCCCTTTTTCTGGCTTTCAGTGGCTTGAATGGTTTAAGTGAATGAGAAATAAAACTTAATATAAGGCAGCCAGAATAATTAGGCAAGAAAAAGAAAAGGCAGCCAAATTGGAAAGAACTAAAACTGTCACTATTTGCAGATGACATGATATATATAGAAAACCCTAAAGACTCCATTAAAAAATACTTTTAGAACAAATTAATTCAGTATACTTGCAGGATACATAAACCAACACACAAAAATCTCTTATATTTCTGTTCACTTATAATGAGCTATCTGAAAGAGAAATAAAGCATTTAAAAAGAATAAAATCCTGGGGACCCTGGGTGGCGCAGTGGTTTGGCGCCTGCCTTTGGCCCAGGGCGTGATCCCGGAGACCCGGGATCGAGTCCCACATCGGGCTCCCGGTGCATGGAGCCTGCTTCTCCCTCTGCCTGTGTCTCTGCCTCCCTCTCTCTCTCTCTGTAACTATCATAAATAAATTAAAAAATTAAAAAAAAAAGAATAAAATCCTAGGAATAAATTTAACCACAAATTGAAAGACTCAATATTGAAAATTATAAGACAATAATGAAAGAAATTGAAGAAGACAAATAAATGGAATGGTATTCTGTGCTCATGGATCGGAAGAAATCAGTTTTGTTAAAATGTCCATATCACCTAAAGTAATATACAAACACAAAATTAGTGTAATCCCTACCAGAATTTCAGTGGTGTTTTTTTAAAAGATGTATGTATGTATGTATGTATTTAAGAGAAAGAGAGAAAAAAAAAAAAAAAACACAAGCAGGGAGAAGGGCAGGCAGAGAGAGAAGGAAAGAATCCCAAGCAGACCCTGTGCTGAGCATGGAGCCTGATGCAAGGCTTGATCTTATGACTGTGAGATCACAACCTGAGCTAAAACCAAGAGTTGGATGCTTAACCAACTGAACCATCAAGGTGCCCCTGGTATTTTTCAAAGAAATAGAACAAATAATCCTAACATTTGTATGGAATCATGAAAAACCCTGAATAGCCAAAACAATCTTGAGAAAGAAGAACAAAGCTGAAGGCATCATATTCCCTGGTTTCTATTACAGAGCTATAGTAATCAAAACAATATGGTATTGGCATTAAAAAAAAAAAAGGATACATAGATCAATTGAACAGAATAATGAGCCAGAAATAACCCTGTCCATATGTGGTTAATCTATGACAAAGGAGCCAAGACTATACAGTGGGGGAAAGAATAGTCTTTTCAATAAGTGGTGTTGAAGAAACTGGAAAGCCACAGGCAAAAGAATGGAACTGGACTACTATCTTACACCAAACACAAAAATTAATTCAAAATTAATTAAAGACTTCAATATAAGGCCTGAAACCATAAAACTTCTAGACGAAAGCATAGTAAGCTCCTTGACATAGATCTTGGCAATGAGTTTTTGAATCTGACACCAAAAGTAGAAGCAAATAAAAGCAAAAATAAATAAGTAGGACTATCATACTAAAAAGCTTCTGCAGGGACACCTGGGTGGCTCAGCAGTTGAGTGTCTGCCTTCGGTTCAGGTCGTGATCCTGGGATCTGGGATCGAGTCCCACATTGGGCTCCCTGCAGGGAGCCTGCTTCTCCCTTTGCCCATGTCTCTGCCTCTCTCTCTGTGTCTCTCATGAATAAATAAATAAAAATCTAAAAAATAAATAAATAAAAATAAAAAGCTTCTGCAGAGCAAAGGAAACAATCAACAATGAAAAGGCATAAAATGGGATAAAGTATTTGCAAATCATATATCTGTGATAAGGTGTTAATAACCAAAACATATGAAGAATTCACAATTTAATGACAAAACAAAAACAACCCATAATAAAAAATGGGCTGAAGATCTGAATAGACATCTTTACAAAGAAGACATGCAGGTACATGAAAAGATGCTCAGCATTATTAGTCATCAGGGAAATGCATATCAAAACTTCATTGAGATGTCACCTTGTACCTGTTCTAATGGACATTATCAAAAAGAGAAGAAATAACAAGTGTTGGTAAGGATGTGGTAAAAGAGAAACCCCTGTGTTCTGTTGTGGGGGAAGGGGATATAATTAAAAATAGAACTATTGTGATCCAGCAATTCCATTTTTCAGTATTTATCCAAAGAAAAGGAAAACATTAACTTGAAAAGATATATGGATCCCTCTGTTCATTGCAGTATTATTTACATTACCCAAGAAATAGAAGCAAACTAAGTATCCATGGGTGGATGTATAAAGAAATTCTCTCTCTCTCTCTCTCTCTCTCTCTCTCTCTCACACACACACACACACACACACACACACACACACTAAAATAGTATTCAGCCGTAAAGAAGAATGAAGTCTTACTATTTGGGACAACATGGATGGACCCCACGGGCATTATGTAAAAGTAAAATAAGTCCATTGGAGAAAGACAAATACCATATTATCTCTCTTCTAAGTGGAATATAAGAAAAGAAAATGAAAAGAAGTAAAAGACAATAAGCTTATAGATAGAATAGATGGTGATTGCCAGAGATGGGGGCAGGGCACATGTGAAGGGTGCAAGAAATGGGAGAAGGGGGTCGAAAGATAAAAAGAAAAAACAGAACCTTAATATAAGGCATAATGTACTTGCAAGTTTTCTCACCTTTTTTTTTTTTAACTTTACTGTTCTTTAGTGTTTATACCTTTTCAAATTCCTGTACATCTATGATAAGTATCAAAGAAATACTTAGTATTAGGAGTTAGATTTGCCCTATGACTAGTTTTACTTTAAGCGTTTGAAATTTTTGTTGATCAACTGCTTGTTTCTTTTTTTATGGCAGCTTATTGAGATACCACTTCCTGTACCATATATTTCACCTTTTTAAAGTATACAGTTCATTTATTTTAGTATAGTCACAGAGTTGTGCAACTATCACTACTAATTCCAAAATATTCTCTTCACCTCAAAAAGAAACTCCATACTTCCTAATAGTCACTCTGCATTCTTCCCTTTCTCCAGGCCCTGCAACCACTAATCTACTGTCTCTGGATTTGTTCATTCTGGACATTTCATATGCAAGGAACCATATTATGTGATCTTTTTGTGTCTGGTTTTCTTTTACTTAGAATAATGTACCTGAGGCTCATCCATATTGTACCATGTCTCAGTACTGTAGTCCTTTTTATGGATAAATAATATTCCATTAATGGATATGCCACGTTTAGTTTATACATTCAGGAGTTGAAGAACAATTGAGTTGTTTCCACTTTTTGGCTATTGTTAATGATGCTGCTCCAAACATCTGCCTACAAGTTTTTGTGGAGACTTTTTATTCATTATTTCACTTTGGTAAATACCTGAAGTCTCTCATAAGACTATGATAAACATTTTAAGGAAGTGGTAACCTGTTTTCCAAAGAGGCTTTACCATTTTACAATCCCATGAGTAATTTATGAGCCTTTCAGTTTCTCTGCATCATCGCCAACTACTTGTTTTTCATAGTCATCTTAGAGTGGAGTGGTATATCCTTGAGTTAGTTGCATTTCCTCATGGCTAATCAGGTTGAGCATCTTCTCATGTGTTTATTGATCATTCAGGTGTACAATATAGTGATTCAATAATTCCATACATCACCTGGAATACTCTGTGCTCATCACAAGTGCACTCCTTAATTCCCATTATCTATCTCACCCTTCCCCCACCACCCAGGTGGAAAGTACAGTGTTCTCATATACTTGCTTCCTCCTCAGTTTTCCCTATTATTAGCATTTTACATTAATGTAGACTTGTTACAATCAAACCAATATTGATACATTATTAGTAAATAAAAGACCATAGTTTACATAATAGTTCATTCTTTTTTTTTGTTTTTTTAGTTTTTTTTTTTAGTTCATTCTTTATATTGTATAGTCTCTGAGTTTTGACAAATGTATGAAGACATATGTCCAGTATTACAGTGTCTTACAGAATAGTTTCAGTGCCCTAAAAATTCCCTGAGCTCCATCTATTCATCCCTCTCCCTCTTTCCCCAACCCTTGGCAACCATTGTTTTTTTTTTTTATACTGTTTCCATAGTTTTGCCTTTTCTAGAATGTTATGTAATTGAAATCATATAGTATATAACCTTTTCGTTTTGGCTTTTTTCACTTTACAGTAGACTATATGCTTGCAAAGCTACTCATGGCATGATAGCTCATTTCTTTTTAGCACCAAATAATATTCCATTGTATCCATGTACCACAGTTTGTTTATCCATTCACCTATTGAAGGATATCTTGGTGGCTTCCAGGTTTTGGCAGTTTTGAATAAAGCTGCTAAAAACATTCATTTGCAGGTTTTTGTGTGGATATAAGTATTCATTTCATTTGGATATATACCAAGTAGCACAATTGCTAGATTGTATAAGAGTTTGTTTAGTTTTGCAATAAACTGCCAAACTAAACTATCCTCCAAAGTGACTATACAGAATGATTTTATATTCCTGCCAGCAGTGAAAGAGATTTTCTATTGCTCTATATCCTCATCAGCCTTTGGTGTTGTCAGTGTTTTAAATCCTAGCAATCCTAATAGGAGAGCAATAGTATCTCATCTTAATTTGCAATTCTCTGATGATATATGATGTTGAGCATTTTTTTTTTAGCATTTTTTCATATACTTATATGCTGTGTATCTTCTTTGATGAGGTATCTTTTCAAGTTACTGCCCATTTTTAATGGTTGCTTGTTTTCTTACTGTTGAGTTTTAAGAGTTCTTTGTATATATTTTGGATAATAGTGCTTTTCTCTGATGTGTTGCAGAGATTTCTCCTGAGTCTGACTTGATTTACATTAGCAGAAGTTTTAAATTTTAATCAGAAGTCTAAGTTGTGAATTTTTTCTTTCATGGATTATGCTTTTAGTGCTGTATCTAAAAGGTCACCGCCAACTCCAAGGAAACGTAGAGTGTCTCCTATGTTATCTTCTATGTGTTTTGCAGTTTTGCCTTTTACATTTAGGTCTATGATCTATTTTATTTTATTTTATTTTATTTTTCTATGATCTATTTTAAGTTAATTTTCGTGAAGGTTATAAAACCTGTGATTACATTCATTTCTTTACATGTGGCTCTCAGGTATTTCAGCAGTTTGTTGGAAAGACCATCCTTTCTTCATTAAAATGCCTTTGACCCTTTGTCAAAGTTCATTTGACTATATTTGGTGGCTGTTTCTGGGCTCTATGTTTTGTTCTAGTGATCCATTTGTATACTGTCTTTTTTTTTTTTTTTTTTAACTGTAGCTTTATGGTAAGTCTGAAGTCAGTTAATGACAGTTATTTTTATTCTTCAATGTTGTGTTCGCTATTGGACTTAATATTAAGTCCTTCTATCCATGCACATGAAATATGTTTCTATTTATTTAGATTTTTGGTTTCTTTCCTCAATAGTTTTATGGATTTCCTCATGTAAATCATGTATATATTTTGTTGGATTTATACTTAAGTATTTCATTTTGGAGGAGTACTAAAATCATACTGTGTTTTTAATTCTAAATTCCATTTGTTCATTGCTGGTGTATAAGAAAGCATTTGACTTTTCTACTTTAAACTTGTACCTATGATCTTCTTATAATCACTTATTATTTCCAGGAGGTTTTGTTTTGGATTCCCAAAGATTTTTTTTTACATAGAGAATCAGGTAATTTGTAAACAAAAGTAGTTTTCTCTTTTTCCTGTTTATATAGTTTTTATTTCCTTTTACTGTCTTACTGTATTCTGTACAGTGTTGAATGGGAGTGGTGAAAAGTCTTTTTTGTCTTGTTCCTGTTCTTAGTGGGAAAACACCTAGTTTCTTCCCATTAAGTATGTCAGCTATAGATTTTTGTAGATGTTCTTTATCAAGTTGAGACTGTATTTTGCTGTTGTTGGATAAAGTTTTCTGTAAATGTTTGTTAGATTGAACTGATCAATAGTATCATTCAGGTCAACTATGTCCTTATTGATTTTCGGCTTACTGGATCTATCAACAGCTGATAAAGTACAATAATGGATTTATCTATTTTTCCTTATGATTCTATTAGTTTTTGCCTCAAATATTTTGATACTTTTTTGTATCAAAAAAGGTGCATATACATTAAGAATTGTTGTCCTCTTTGAGAATTGATGTTTTCATTATGTTAAATGGCTCTCTTTAACTTGCTCTGAAGTCTGATTTGCCTGAAATTAATATAACTTTTCTAGCTTTCTTTTGATTAGTCTTAGAATGGTGTATCATTCTCTATCCCTTTACTTTAAAAAATTTTTTAAATACAAAATATATAACATTAAGCTTACCATCTTAACTATTTTTTCTAGGTTTGTTTTTTTTTTTTTTTTTTTTTTGCTGAACTCTTCCTTCCTTAGCTTCCTTGAGGTCTAGTTGACAAATTACATATATTTAAAGGGTACAGTATGATGATCTGATATATGTGTATACTGTGAAATGATTACTACAATCAGATTTATTAACACATCACGTAGTTATCTTTTTTGCATATGCATGTTGGTGAGAACACCTAAGATCTATTCTCTAAGCAAGTATCAGGTATATAATACTGTATTATTAACTATAGTTACCATATTGTATATGAAATACCTAGAATTTCTGCATCTTTTAACTGAAGGTTTTCCATTTTCCTCACTCCCCCAGCCCCTTGTAATCACCATTCTACCCTCTCTGTCTAGGAATTTGACTTTTTTCTTTCTTTCTTTCTTTTTTTTTTTTTTTTAAGGATTCTACATATAAGCAAGTTTGTGCCTTTATTGTTCTCATTGGAAGTGTGAAGTTTTTAATTTTGATTTAGTTTCATTTGTCTGTTTTTGCTTTAGTTGTTTGTGTTTTCTGTATCCCCAAAAGAAGGAAATCCTATCACCACAAGGATGAACTTTAAGGACATTACTCTAAGTGAAACAAGCTAGTTACCAAAGGTTAAGTACATTGCCAATTCCAGTGTTGTGAAGTTCTTCCCCTGTATTTGCTTATAGGTTTTTTAATAGTTTTAGGTTTCATGTTTAGGTCTTTAATTAATTTTGAGTTAACTTTTTGTTTGTGGTGGAAGTAAGGGTTCATCTTCATTCTTTTGCTTCTTGGTCCAGTTTTTCCAACACTCATATGCTTAAGAGACTGTCTTTTCCCTGTTTTTTAGTCCTGGCACCATTGTTGAAAATTATTTGGCAATACATGAGGATTTATTCTATTCCAGTGGTCTACAAATTTGTCTTTTTTTTTTTTTTTTTACATATTTGTCTTTTTTTTTAATTTATTTTTTATTGGTGTTCAATTTACTAACATACTGAATAATCCCCAGTGCCCGTCACCCATTCACTCCCACCCCCCGCCCTCCTCCCCTTCTACCACCCCTAGTTCGTTTCCCAGAGTTAGCAGTCTTTACGTTCTGTCTCCCTTTCTGATATTTCCCACACATTTCTTCTCCCTTCCCTTATATTCCCTTTCACTATTATTTATATTCCCCAAATGAATGAGAACATATAATGTTTGTCCTTCTCCGACTGACTTCACTCAGCATAATAGCCTCCAGTTCCATCCACGTTGAAGCAAATGGTGGGTATTTTTCATTTCTAATAGCTGAGTAATATTCCATTGTATACATAAACCACATCTTCTTTATCCATTCATCTTTCGTTGGACACCGAGGCTCCTTCCACAGTTTGGCTATCGTGGCCATTGCTGCTAGAAACATCGGGGTTGCAGGTGTCCCGGCGTTTCATTGCATTTGTATCTTTGGGGTAAATCCCCAACAGTGCAATTGCTGGGTCGTAGGGCAGGTCTATTTTTAACTCTTTGAGGAACCTCCACACAGTTTTCCAGAGTGGCTGCACCAGTTCACATTCCCACCAACAGTGTAAGAGGGTTCCCTTTTCTCCGCATCCTCTCCAACATTTGTTGTTTCCTGCCTTGTTAATTTTCCCCATTCTCACTGGTGTGAGGTGGTATCTCATTGTGGTTTTGATTTGTATTTCCCTGATGGCCAGTGATGCAGAGCATTTTCTCATATGCATGTTGGCCATGTCTATGTCTTCCTCTGTGAGATTTCTGTTCATGTCTTTTGTCCATTTCATGATTGGATTGTTTGTTTCTTTGGTGTTGAGTTTAATAAGTTCTTTATAGATCTTGGAAACTAGCCCTTGATCTGATATGTCATTTGCAAATATCTTCTCCCATTCTGTAGGTTGTCTTTTAGTTTTGTTGACTGTATCCTTTGCTGTGCAAAAGCTTCTTATCTTGATGAAGTCCCAATAGTTCATTTTTGCTTTTGTTTCTTTTGCCTTCGTGGATGTATCTTGCAAGAAGTTACTATGGCCGAGTTCAAAAAGGGTGTTGCCTGTGTTCTTCTCTAGGATTTTTTTTTTTTTTTTTTTTTTTTTTATTTAAGATAGTCACAGAGAGAGAGAGAGAGAGGCAGAGACACAGGCAGAGAGAGAAGCAGGCTCCATGCACCGGGAGCCCGACGTGGGATTCGATCCCGGGTCTCCAGGATCGCGCCCTGGGCCAAAGGCAGGCGCCAAACCGCTGCGCCACCCAGGGATCCCCTTCTCTAGGATTTTGATGGAATCTTGTCTCACATTTAGATCTTTCATCCATTTTGAGTTTATCTTTGTGTATGGTGAAAGAGAGTGGTCTAGTTTCATTCTTCTGCATGTGGATGTCCAATTTTCCCAGCACCATTTATTGAAGAGACTGTCTTTCTTCCAATGGATAGTCTTTCCTCCTTTATCGAATATTAGTTGACCATAAAGTTCAGGGTCAACTTCTGGATTCTCTATTCTGTTCCACTGATCTATGTGTCTGTTTTTGTGCCAGTACCACACTGTCTTGATGACCACAGCTTTGTAGTACAACCTGAAATCTGGCATTGTGATGCCCCCAGATATGGTTTTCTTTTTTAAAATTCCCCTAGCTATTCGGGGTCTTTTCTGATTCCACACAAATCTTAAAATAATTTGTTCTAACTCTCTGAAGAAAGTCCATGGTATTTTGATAGGGATTGCATTAAACGTGTATATTGCCCTCGGTAACATTGACATTTTCACAATGTTAATTCTGCCAATCCATGAGCATGGAATATTTTTCCATCTCTTTGTGTCTTCCTCAATTTCTTTCAGAAGTGTTCTATAGTTTTGAGGGTATAGATCCTTTACATCTTTGGTTAGGTTTATTCCTAGGTATCTTATGCTTTTAAATTGGCAAAGAAGAAGTCAAACTCTCCCTCTTCGCTGATGACATGATACTCTACATAGAAAACCCAAAAGTCTCCACCCCAAGATTGCTAGAACTCATACAGCAATTCGGTAGCGTGGCAGGATACAAAATCAATGCCCAGAAATCAGTGGCATTTCTATACACTAACAATGAGACTGAAGAAAGAGAAATTAAGGAGTCAATCCCATTTACAATTGCATACATATTTGTCTTTATGCTAGTTCCATACTGTCTTGATTACTATTGGCTTGTAGTTTGGTTTCAAACCAAGAAGTATTAGACTTCCAACTTCATTCTTCCTTTTCAAGATTGTTTTGGCTATTTGGGGTCCCTTGAGAGTCTATATAAATTTTAGGATTTTGATTTTCTATTATTACAAAAAATGCCATTGGAATTTTGAGGGATTGCATTGAATCTCTGTATGGCTTTGGATAGTATGGACATTTTGTTATTAAGTCTTATAAACTACAAGCATGGGATATGCCTTTCCACTCATTTCTGTATTCTTGAATTTCTTTTGGTAGTGTTTTCCTCTCTTTTTCTGCTTTATTTTTGATTTAGCATTTTCTATGATTCTATTCTCTCTCACAGGATCTATTATAATTTTTTAAAACCTTTTTCAGTGGTTGTAGTTGAGTCTGTAGTGTATACTTATAACTTTATGAAGTGCACTTCAAGTAATTCTTTCACAGATGGTGCAATTACCTTATGACAGAGTATTCCCAGTTTCTTTGTTTTTTGTTTTTTGTTTTTTTCCTCCTCTGGCTTCTTTCAAGATTTCTTCTTTGTCTTTGATCTTTGTGTTTTGAAAATGCTTGGGTATAGATTTTTTTTTTTTTTTTTGTATTAATCCTCTTTTGTGTTTTCTGAGCTTCCTGAATGTGTGGTTTGGTGTTTGACATTAATTTTGGGAAATTCTCAGTTGTTGCTACTAAGGCTTTTCCTGTTCCCTTTTCTCTTGTGATATTCCCATTATGCATATTTTACAACTTTTATAATTATCTCACAGTTCTTGGATATTCTCTTCTTTTTCATTCCCCCCCCCCCTTTGCATTTCATTGTTGAAAATTTCTATTGGCATTTCTTTAGTCTTACTGGTTCTCTCCATGGCCATGTCCAGTGTATTGATCAGCCCATCAAAGGCATTGCTAATTTCTATTTACAGTGGCTTTGTTTCTAGCATTTACTTTTAAATCTTCTTAAAGTTTCCATCTTTCTCAGATTACATTACCCATCTGTTTTTGTGTGTTACCCACTTTTTTTCATTGGAATCCGGAGTGTATTAAATCAGTTATTTTAAATTCCTCATCTGATAATTTCAACATCTCCACTATATTTCAATGATTTTGGTACCTGCTGTGTGTATTCACACTTTCATTTTTGTCTTTTAGTATTCTTTGTAATTTTATGTTGAGAGCTGATATGATATATTCAGTAAAAGTTACTTAGGTAATTAGACCTTTATTTTGAGTTTTTATCTGGCAGGAGGTAGACTGTGTTTATTGTTTGTTGTAGCTGTAGATGTCAGAAACTAAAATTTCCTCTGGTATCCCTTTTATTTTGTCTCCTGTTGCTTTTGGATTTCCTGAGAGACTTCTTAAATAAATTCTGAGACATGCATTTCTTTCCATTGTGTTTCCCCATTATTATAGAGGAATCCTATTTACATGAGGTGTGACAAGAGGGAAAATGTTCTGTAGTCTTAAAATCAGTCTGTTTATAGTTGTTTATAGTCTTAAAATGAGTCTCTTAACCTGTGCTTTGGGCTTGACCTTTATAAATGCTTTTCAGTTTTTTGTTCCTCCTCTTCCCTCATAGGTGAGGTGAGAAAGCTAGAGGGGGCTGGAGTTTTATAACTAACTTCTTGCACATGGAAAGCTAGATGAGATTAGAATTGGGTATTTCTCTTTCCCCACTTCTAAGTTTAGAGAAGGCTAGAGTTGAGTATTTCTTTTCCCCCAGTTCAATTAGTTTAGAATAGTTTTCCTTGAAGGCAGGTGTTAAGAACAGAATACTCGGGGCCTGTTTGTAAATGGCTACCTTTCTGTTTCCAGTAGGTTTTTCCTAGATGTTCACTGTGAGAACCTGGTAGGGCTCCTAGAGATAAAACTGAGACAAGTATGGGGTCCTCTCTGGAGCTTTTAACTCCTAGACTTGTTCATACTGCTCCTATGTCAATTACAGTTTAGTTTTCCTCTACTGGTACTGGCTCTATAGGCAATTTCTACTCCTGGGCCTCTGCTTCAATAAGCTGTGATTCTGTGTATCTGCCTGTCTGTCTCCAGGTTTTAGGGCAGTAGTTTTACCATGTCACCTCAATTCTTAAGATTTAAGAAGAGTTGTTGATTTTTCAGTTTGTTTAGCTCTTCTCTTGTTATGAAGATGAAAGGAATGACTCCTGAGCTCCTTACATACTAGACTGGAGACCAGAAGTCCTTCCTTTGCTCATTTTATTTGTCTTTTTATTGTTGAATAGAGTTCTTTTTTCTGGATACAGATCCCTTATCAGATGATTAATCTACAAATGTTTTATCTAGTGGGTAGGGTAGTCAGTAAAGCCTCATTAGACATAGTAAGTATTTTGGCTTTAACTCTCTTCAAAGTGGGGAGCAAAGGAAGGGCTTCTTATATTTTATATATCTTATATTTTAAAACATAAGATCACAGTGCCTGCTTTGTTGAATGTAGATGGAAGGTCAGCAGAGGGAAGCTGAAAGACCATATAGCTGAACACAGGTAAGCTGGAAGACTTAGACTAGAGAGGTGGTGGGAAATGATAATATCTTGGGGAGACACACACACGCACACACACACACGTATTTTTATTATTTTTTATATTGAGATAATTGTAAATATACCTGCGGCTGTAAGAAATCACACAGAGAGATCCTGTGGACCCTTTACCGTTTCCCTCAATGGTAACATCTTGCAAAATTATAGTACCAATATCACACCTGGTATATTGACATTAATACAATCCACCAGTCTTGTTGAGATTTCCCCAGGTTTACTTGTACTGATTTGTGTGTGTGTACTTTTATACAGTTTTAACATTTCTAATTTTGTGTATTCACTAGAACAGTTCCATCATCACAAGGATCTTCATATTGCCCTTTTATAACCATAACCATTTTTCTCCCTGCCATTCCTCCATTCTTAACCTGTGGTTTAAACCCTTGCAACAACCAGTAGTCTGTTCCCCATATCTATAATTCTGTTATTTCAAGAATGGTCTATCAGTGGAATCAAATACTGTATGTAACCTTTTGGAATTGGCTTTATTTGCTCAGCATAATTCTCTGGAGCTTAATTAAAATTGCTGCATATATCACAGTTTTTTTTTTCTTCTGAGTATAGTATTTCATAGTGTGGTATACTACGGTTTATCTATTTACCTGTTGAAAGACATCTGGTAGCTATTCTGAATCATACAGCTATGAACATTCATTTGTAGGTTTTTGTGTGAACATAAATTTCCACTTCAGTGGGCTAAATGCCTAAGAGCACAATTAATTGCTTAGAATCTTGGAGATTAAAAAAAAAATCCTGGAGATATACACATACACACACACACACACATTTTTTAAGATTTTGTTTTTAAGTAACCTCTATACCCAGCATGGGGCTCAAACTCACAAGAGTCATATGCTTTACTGACTGAGCCAGCCACATGCCTTTTGGATATATTTTGAAGGTGGAACCAACAGTATTTCTTGATAGATTGAAGGTGAGGTCAGAGAGAAAGAAGATTCAAGATTTTAAAATTTTTAATCTGCGCAGCTGGATGAGTGAGATTGTCAATAATTGAGACAGGATATGGGTGGAGCAAGTTTAAGGAAGATCAGGAATTTTGCTCATGACATGTCAAGTTGAGATGTATATTAGACATAGGAGAATTGGTAAGTAGTCAGTTGGCTAAAAGATTCTGGAGTACACAGGACAGATCTAGTCTGGGGATACAAAACTGGGAGTCATCATCAGCCTTTAAAGTCCTGAAATTGGAAGAGATCAAATAGGTACTGAAAAGCGGTGAGAGACCAAGTTCTGTCTACTCCATTGTTTAGAAAATAGGAAGATTAGGAAGAACTAGCAAAAGAAACAATGTATTTGGCTAGGGAGGAAGGAGAAATTGTGGAGAAAGCATTTCAAAGAGTGACCAACTGATCATCTATTTTTGTGGAAACCATAATTATAGCATATTGGCATAATCCCTGTAGTAGCGTGAGATTTTAGTTGAGTTGTATTCTGGTGGTATATAGGATAATATATCTCCTTTCTAGTTTATTTTTAGTAAGGAAGAAAGGAGTTTTTGAGTTTTTGTTGGTGTATTCAGAAAAGCTTATGGTCCAAGGGAGGAATTGCTAGTTAATATCCAACTTAATTGTGTACGCTTTCATGAAAAACCTTTTAAATTTAATGAAGAAGTGTTATCTTTTCAGAACTCTCACATTTTTTTTTTTTGATACCTCCGAAGGCACTTAACATTTTCTCTTATGTGGTATCATTATTTGATACTTGTGTCTTTGTCTCATTTTTGAATTGTAAGTGCTTTCAGTACGAGGTCCTGGTTTATTGTCAATGTATTCCTCAAGCATATAGTAATAAATGAAGTTGATGGAGTTGAGTTACATTTTGTCTTGGTAGTTAAGAGCATTGGCTTAGGAATCTGACTCACCTGGTTTAAATCTTGTGCCTATTCTTTGCCAGCAAATTCCTTAATCTCACTATGCCTTCACCCCCTTTCTAAGTGGGAATTCATATTGTTGCCTACTCAGTTGGTTTGTGGAGAGGATTAAATGAAGTCAGGAAGATGGAGCTCTTAGCAGGGTACCTGGCTCTTGATTCTTAGTAATCCTGTAGTTTTTGGCACCGTCATTGTTAGGGAATAATAATATTTTTACTGACTTTCAGAGATACAAGGTTAAATCAGTGTTGTAGGTTAAGTTAGAGTTGACTTACACGCTTAGGCCTCTGACCACTAAGCATTTAAGAACCCTCATTTTAATATTTACTTCAATCCATATTAGCTGGCTGGGAATAGAAGTCCTTTAGGCTCTCCAGGCATCCTTTCTGTCGTTTCCCTTTCCTTTTAATGTGCTGGGCAAGTTGTTTGTACAACTGAGGGGGAAAATTTGCATGCATGAATCCTGTTTATTTTTCCTATAAAATTGGGATTTTGGGATGCCTGGGTGGCTCAGCGGGGTGAGAGTCTGCTTTTGGCTCAGCGCATGATCCTGGGATCCGGGATCTAGTCCCACATCTGGCTTCTTGCAGCGAGCCTGCTTTTCCCTCTGCCTCTCTCTGTGTGTCTCTCATGAATAAATAAATAAATCTTTTTTTAAAAAAGTGGGATTTCTTTGTAGAAAATTTTAAGCCTCCTGAGCAGTATTTTAGAACTATAATTTACAATTTAGATTTTTTATTTATATACTATCTAATTATAGTAATGTCAAAGAAAAATGTTATTCTAAATTTCTAGAAGATTAGTTGAAATTAGAAAGTCCACTCTAGAAAGGAGAAAAAATGAGTGGGAAATATCAGAAAGGGAGACAGAACATGAGAGACTCCTAACTCTGGGAAATGAACTAGGGGTGGTGGAAGGGGACGTGGGTGGGGGGTGGGGGTGACGGGTACTGAGGGTGGCGCTTGATGAGATGAGCACTGGGTGTTTATTCTATATGTTGGCAAATTGAACACCAATAAAAAATAAATTTATATATAAAAAAAGAAAGTCCTCTGTATGTTTATATCTATCTATATAGATATAGATAGTACATTTAAAAAATATATATATACATATATATATACTAAATACAAAAGAGATTGAATATATAAGGAGCTTTCTTTCCTTGGCTTCTAGAGCAGGAGATGGCTAACTGTGCACCTATTGCCTATTTTTGTAAATAAAGTTTTATTGGAACATAGACACACCCATTTCTTTACATATCGTTGTTGACTGCTTTTCCACTAGAGTTAAGTAGTTGCAATAGAGACTATGGCCTGCAAGCCAAAGTATTTATAATCTGGCCCTTTATAGAAAATATTTGCAGACCCTTATAATAATACCCTTGCAGCACTAGAGTATTAGTTTGGTGGTTTATCTTTTACAGCCTTACACATTCTCGGTTTCTTGTATGATTGCTTTTCATCTGTCTGCCTACATGTTGATATTCTCCAGGATCTTCTTGGGAATGTCTTTTCTGTCATGGGGCTTATGTGACACCACTGCCTAGGTTCTATTGCCTGACTAGTTTATTAGTGTCCTTTGTAGACTTTTCTGTTGCTGGAAACTCTGGCTACTACTTTTTCGTATTTTACAGGCAATTTTAATCTACTCCTGTGGCTTCAAGAACCATGTAGGCCTCTTACTAGAGGATAAAATGAACATATTAGATTGCTTTCTGGACCATTCCATATCTGTGTCCTTCAGTCATTTCAATAAATGTGTCCCAAACTGAACTCCTTCCTTCCGTCTTCCAAAACAGCCTCCTAGGCTAGTGAACTCTATGTCATGTTTATAGTCACATGAGTCAGAAGCTTGATAGTTATCACTCCCCTCTTTTCAGTTACCAAACCCATGGCAGCAGGCAATCAAATAACTCTTGATCTGCCTCTCAGTTGATCTGCCATTCTCTTCCTTCTATCTTTACTCTTTCTACCTCAGTGCAGGGCCTAGTTTAATTTATCTTCTTTTTTTTTTTTTTTTTTTTAATTTATCTTCTTTAAAAAAATTATTTTATTAACCAGTGATCTTCCCAAAACAAATCTCTTGCTTAGAGCAGATTGGTTGTTCCTTATGGCTTGTAGTATTCAAACCTTTACTGCTGTATTTAAGACTTTCCACTTTCCAGAATTAAGGTCCCTTTCCAGAATTTTTCAAGGTACTAATTAAGCCACTGTTTCTTAGGTCCAATCCCCATTTACCTGTAGCAGTTTGTGAATGAGCTAGAGTTTTCACGTTGTATTGTAATTGTTGGATTGGCTTACCCATTAGAATATGAAACCTTTAAGGACTGTGAATTTTCATACACTCAGAGCCCTGGCTCTGACACATTCAGAATATTTGTTTTACATGTGGAGTTATTTTGAGATGATATTCTAGCCAATTGTAGGGTATTTGGGGGCATCTGAATTTACTGTGGAATCAAAGATTTAGAGATGGATTAAACAATTTTTCAGCCCTAGTGTGATTACAAAGGATGGTTGATGGAACTTTGGATAATCCTTTTTCAAGGAAGATTTTATTTATTTTATTTGAGATAGAACATGCATGCACAAGAGAAAGTGGGGGAAGGGCAGTGGGAGAGGGAGAGAGAATTTTAAGCCAACACTTGTGCTCAGTGTGAGTTGGACTTGAGGCTCAATCTTATGACCACTGAAATCATGACCTGAGCCCAGACCAAGTCAGACGTTTGACTGAGCCACTCAGACACCCTTGGATAATTCCTTTTTGAAGAAGAGGATGTGTTTTGGAAAAATAGTCCTTGAAGCAAAACTTTTTTTTTTTTTTTTTAAGCAGAACTTTTGAAGTCAATCCTATTTTACTGTATTTTATGAAAGTGGAGCTTTCTATGGTAGGAAAGATCAGTAGAATGAAATTTGGTGAAGAAAAGATGATAGCCATATCCACAGTATTATTAAGCTTGCTGGTTGTTAATTCACCTAAAAGTTAGCTTTTCCTTTATTGAACTTCACATAAGGGTGCATAAAGTACCCTTTTGGGAATCCTTTGACTGAATGCTTTTTAGCTCCTGAGAGGTTTTCACACACACACACCTCCCCCCACTTTTTAAAGTATGAGGTATCAAATGATGTGAAAATGAACCATAGCCTCTGTTTAGTGGAGGATATATCTTAATCGCTATTGGTTAAACCAAAAGAATAATTTTTTCCTTTAAATGTGGCTTTCAGGTTTTCTTATACAGGTATGGTATTTATTCCATCTTGAGTATTTCTTTTTTTAGATGGGAATGTTAAATAAGAATGTAGTTTAATTATAATTTTTTTTAATCTTTCCTATATTGGAAAAAATTGCATTTATATAGACATTGTTTTTCTACACTTGATTGTAGCCAAAAAGCCGAGAAGCAATGACAGATTGTTTTTCTAAAATGGATTTTAAATTTTTAATTATGATCCTATGGTAAGGAATACATTTTACGTTGCAGTCCAGTGCACAGAAAAATAACTGAAACAAGTTTGGTGAAAAAGTCCTTAATCTTACTATATTAAAGTTCTTATTCTTTTCTCTTCTCCTTACCACCCCATTCTCAATCCTGATTGGCTGAACCCACAATTTGGAAAATACTGGCAAGTTGTAAGGTAGAAGCAATTACAGAAACAGGGAATTTACTCTGTGAAAGACAAAGTAACCAGAACTTTGAGAGCTCTGTGACTAATACAGAATGATATACAAAAAAATTCATCTTTCCTGATAAGGCACTTACATAGTAGGTTAGTTGGACAAGTTGTGTGGGTGTGGATGTGTGTTTCTCTACAGTTACTAGAATGTAGTATCTGATTTTTGTAGGATACTTTTTGAAAAGTATTCTTTTGTATGACACCATTGAAGTATAGTTTGCAAAAATAAAACCAAGAGAATATATGATAAATTCCAAAAGATTTGTAGATACTGCAGGAAATAAGAGATCAGAGATTAGGGTGAGTTAGAGCAGCTAGGAATGGCCTTGTGAAAGAGGTGGGAGTTAAATAGGAACTTTAAGGATGGGTAGAATGTGTGTAGGTGGGAGGGAGGGTGCAGACATTCCAGTGATGGTGTGATCAGTGGCTTAGAATTGGGAATGAAATAATATGGTCAGAAAGAGTGAGAAGTGGAATCTAGTTATGACTACATTGGTTATGAGTGGAAGATAAGATGAAGCTAATTAGAAAGAATTAGAATATGAAGTGATTTATCTGATAGGACATAGGAAAATCTCTAGCTCTCAGGATTTGATTTGTTAATAACATTGCCATTCTAGATCTCTTTTGGTTGCTGTTTGCATGATACATCTTTTTCCATCCTTTTACTTCCAAGCTATTTCTGTCTTTGAATTTAAGGTATGTGTGCACTGTAGAGAATGTAGTTGGAGTTTTCTTTCTTATCCAGTCTAACAATCTCTGCCCTTTGATTGTGTCCTTAGTTAATTACATATTGTGTGGTTTTTGTTATGGTTGGAGTTACCTGTGCCATGGTGTTCTTTCTTTTGTTTATCTCTTATGTTTTTGTTCCTCTGCTCTCATGTATTGCCTTCATTTTTTAAGGTACCATTGTAGGGTCCAGGGTTGTGTTTTGTTTTATTTGTTTGTTTTAGCATTACAAAAATTATTTTCTTAGTGGTTGCTATAGGAATCACAATGTGCATTTCAGTCTGATTCAGGTTATACTAAATTCAGTAAAACATAGCACCTTTTCACAGATAGAGCTGCATTTTCTCGTCCCCCTTTTCCTACCATTATTGTCATGTGTGTTACATCTATTTATGTGATAAACTTAATAAAACACTTTTTGTAATTGCTTTATTCAATATACGTATTTGGTGAAATTAAGGGAAGAAAAATATATTTATATAGTCTTTTATATGTTCCTATTTATATTTACCATTTCTGTGATCTCCTTTCTCCTTGTGGATCAGATTACCTCCTGATGTCATTTCTTTTCAGTCTGAGAAACACTCATAGTATTTCTTAAAGTCAGGCCTTCTGTAGAGTATTCTCCAATTAAACATCAATCTGGAGGGGGGCCTAGGTGGCTCAGTTGGTTAAGTGTCTACCTTTGGCCTAGGTCATGATCTTGGGGTCCTGGGTTTGAGCTTTATGTTGGGCTCCCTGCTCAGCGGAGAGCCTGCTTATCCCTCTCCTTCTGCTGCTTCTCTCCCTCCCCCCGCTTGTGCTCTCTCTCTCTTTCAAATAAATAAAATGTTTTAAAAAATGATTTAAAAAATAAATCCGGGAATGTATTTTTCCTTTCATGTTCAAAAAATAATTTTTCTGTATATAGCCTTCCTGGTTGACAGGATTTTTAAATTTTATCTTATTTTTTGCCTTCTGGCCTTCATCAGTCTGATGATTAATCAGCTGTTTATTGTTTTTCCCATGTATATTATAAGCCTTCTTTTTGTTACTGCTTTCATGATTTTTTTTCTTTTTGTCTTCAGTTCAAAAGTGATGTGCCTAGATGTGAATTGCTTTGCATTTATCCTTTCGGGGCTCATTTAGCTTAGGGTTCATTAAGCTTTGTGGTTAATAGAGTAGTGTTGCTCATCAAATTTTGGGTGTTTTCAGCAGTTATTTCTTCAAATATTTTTTCTCCGTTTTCTTTTTACTCTTTTCTTTTTTGATGCTGCCTTTATACATATGTTGGTAGGTGTACTATTATCCTACATGAGGTTTCTGAGGCCCTCTTCATTTTTCTGCAGTCTTTTTTTCATTTTGTTCTTTCAGCTGGATAATTTCTGTTTCTCTATTTTTAAGTTCACAGATTTTTTTTAAAATGTCATCTCAAATCTTATCTTGTGCCCACAGTTAATCTTTCACTTTGTTACACTTTCACTTCTAGTATTTCCAGGTTTTAGAAGTTAGTATATTCTGTATTGAAATTTCCTACTTATGTAATTGCCATATTTTCCCTTAATTTTTAATACATGGAGTGGGGGTAAGCCTGGGTGGCTCAGTGGTTTGGCACCACAGGGTATGATCCTGGAGACCAGGATTGAGTCCTGCATCAGGCTGCCTGCACGGAGCCTGCCTTCTCCCTCTGCCTCTCTCTCTCTGTCTTTCTCTCTGTGTGTGTCTCTCATGAATAAATAAATAAAATCTTTAAAAAAATTTTTTTTAATATATGATTTCCCTTAACTCTTTGAATATATTCTCTATTTTAAAATTTTTCCCACTTTACTGAGATAGAATTGATATAAAACATTCTGTATGTTTAAGGTGTACACATTCATTTGGTGTATTTATATATTGCAAAATGATTACCACCATGCCATTAACTGTCACACCTTATAATTACCTTTTTTTTTTTTTGTAAGATTTTATTTATTTACTCATGAGAGAAGAGAGAGAGAGAGAGAGAGGCAGAGACACAGGCCAAGGGAGAAGCAGGCTCCCCACAAGGAGTCTGATACGGGACTTGATCCTGGATCCTGAGATCATGCCCTGAGTTGAAGCAGACACTCAACTGCTGAGCCACCCAGGCATCCCTATAATTTTTAGCATTTCTTTTTGTGATGAGAATGTGTAAGATCTACTCTTTTAGCAACTTAGAAATATATATTTGGTATTATTAACTATAGTCACCACACTGTAGGTGAGATTCTCAGAACTTATTCATGTTGTAACTAGAAGTTTGTACTCTGACCAACATCTCCCCTTTTCCCTACTCTCCAGCCCCTGGAGAATAGTCTTTCTATGAGTTTGACTCTTTAGATCGCATGTATAAGTGATATATGGTATTTGTCTTTCTCGGCCTGATTTATTTCACTTAGTATAATGACCTCAAGGTCCATCCATGTTGCAAATGTAAGGTTGTCCTTCTTCTGGCTGGATGATATTCCTGTCTGTCTATATCACATTTTCTTTACCCATTCATCTGTTGATGGATACTTAGGTTGTTTCCATGTCTTGGCTTTTGTGAATGATGGTGTCAGTGAATGTGAGAGTTCAGATGTCTCTTCAAGATAATGATTTTAATTTTGCAGTATATTCCCAGAAGTGTCATTGCTGGATCATGGTAGTTCTGTTTCTAATATTTTCAAAAACCTCCATACTATTTTTCATAGTAGTTGCATTAATTTAATTTCCTATTACCAGTGCACAAGGGTTACCTTTTCTCCACGTCCTTACCACCACTTTATCTTTTTGATGATAGCTGTTCTAACAGGTATGAAATGATACCTCATTGTGGTTTTGATTTGCATTTCCCTGATGATTAGTGATGTTGAACACTATCTCATTTAATCTGTTGGCTGTTATATGTTCTTTGCAAAAAATGTCTATTCAGATTTTTGCCCAGTTTTTAATTGACTTGTTTTTTTGCAATTGAGTTGTCTGAGTTCTTTATATATTTTGGATATTAACCCCTATCTCATATATGATTCAAAAATATTTTGTTCCATTATATAGGTTGCCTTTGATTTTATTGATGGTTTTATTTGCTCTGCAAAACCTTTTTAATTTGATGTAGTTCCCACTTGTTTATTTTTGCTGCTGTTGCCTTTACTTTTGCTGTCACATCTAAAAACTCATTGCCAAGACCAGTGCCAGGAAACTTATGTACTCCCTATGTTTTCTTCCAGGAGTTTTATAGTTTTAGGTCCTTATGTTTTCCAATAGAATAGCTACTTTGTATTCTTGTCTGCTAAATCCAACAACTGTGTCTACCCAGAGTCACTTTCTGTTAGCTGCTTTTTTTTTTTTTAACCTAAGAGTAGGTCAGCTCTTTCTATTGTCTGCATGTCTTACATTTTTTTCTTTTTTCTTTTCTTCCTTTTTAAAAAAGTTTTTATATTTTTGACAGTTGGACATTTTCAGATGCTACATTGTAGCAACTCTGAACTCTGATTATTTTGTTTTTTGTTTTTTAATCCTCTGAAGGTTGTTATTTTGGGATTTTCCTTTTTTTCTTTCTTTTTTTTTTTTTTGTAACTCATCTGCATCTAATCTGTAGAATACCTTCACAACTTGAAGCCCCTAATTCTGTTTTAATTTTTTTATTCTAATTTTAATTTTTTAGCCTGATTTTTTTTTTCAGATGCTGTGTCTGTATAGTTTAGTAGGAAACCAGTTATTGTTTAGAGATTATGCTTAAAACATCTTGAATTTATAAGGCTTCCATCATTTTTTTATTGTTCTATACATGGATGGAGGAGTCCATTTAAAATTTGGCCAGCTTTTAACTTGGCCTCAGCTTTTACTTTCTCAGAGGCCTGTTGGGATTCCCCTGCATGTGTGCACAGCTTTTCAGTCAGCCAGGAATATGTGGAGGGCTTATTTAGCCCCGCTGGGCCTCTCATGTCTAGGATCTATCTCCCTGTTACATTTCTTAAATGTTAGGCCAAGTCTGTCATTTTCCCCAGCTGGGACTTTATCCTCAGGGGAACAGAACTATGAGCTTTCTTCTTACTTTGTTTCTTATCAGATTTGCCATTTTTACTGCCAGTGCCACTGGACATGGGTTTTTCTCTTTTCTAAATGATGGTAGTGCCCTTCCAAGCAAAATTCCTTGTTTTCATGGCCAACTCTGCCCTGGTAAAACTGCCTCAACCTGTGAGCTGGGCGGTGGTGGTTGGAGACAGTAGCATCCTCTGGCAAAAAAAAGGCTGCTGATCCCTATTGTCCCAACTCCAGTGTCCAGCAGCTTTTCATGATTAAATGCTACTTGATTTGTTGTTGCCTTGATTCCTAGAGTCTTGAAATGTTTGTTTTCTACAATGTAGTCCTCTTTTTAAAATTAGGATTTCTTTCTTTTGAGAGAGCAAGAAGAGAGCTTACGCACTCATGTGTGAGCTGGGAGAGGGGCAGAGGGAGAGAAAGACTCTCAAGCAGACTCCCCACTGAACAAGAACCCTGGCCCCACCCAGGGTTGTATCTCATGACCCTGAGATTGTGACCTGCACCAAGACCAAGAATCAGACACTTAACTAAGCCACCTAGGAACCCTTAGCTTTTTTTTTTTTTTTTTTTTTTTTTATATATACAACCCTAGCTTTTAATAGGTGTTTTGAAGGGGAGTGGATTTGCCACATCTATTTATTCCACTACAGCTGGAAATATTGTCTCTTTTTAAACTTTCTAACTTCTTATTCCTTCCCCTGTGTCTTCCAGGCCCACTGTAATTTACTCTAGTCGGGCTTTCCTTACCACTGTTCCCCCTAAAGCACTTTTGTAAGAGTCACAAGCATCCTGCATTTACTCTTTGCAATTATCAGTTTTCTCTTTTTATCTTAATCAACCTTTCAGCAGCTGTCCACATAAATGGTCACTCCCTTTTTCTGAAAATGTTTTTGAATTGGCTTCTAAGATAACATTTTCTCCTGTTTTTCATCCTACTTCATTGACTCCTCCAAGTGATCTACTCCTTCTCATACCTCTGAATATTTATTTATGTATTTTGGTCTAAACTTCTTCCCCAGATGATGCCGTTGGGTTCCCTTGCTTTAAGTTTCCTTTATGAAGGTGATACATACAAGCTTCAATACAATCATGGAATTTTCACTTGGATGTCCAGTAAACATTTCAAACTTCAAAGATAGAAAACAGAAATCTTGAACCACTTTCACCATCAAATTTATTCTCTTCAGTTTTTAGAATGATCTTTTTAAAAGGGTAAATCAGATTATGTCATTTTCCTGATCAAAACTGCATTGGCTTTCCTTTACATTTAATGTAAAACTCAGTTTATTACCATGATTAAAACAGGTTATAGACCTACCCCCTGCCTACTTTCTCTGAACTTTTCTTCTCTTCCTTTACTCAATGTGCTACAATCATGTAATTCTTCTAGCTATTTCTTGAATGTGTCACGTCCACCTCTAGCCATTTACATTTGGAGGTTCCTATAAGCTGCAGTGTTCTTCTCTCATATTTTCACATGGTTCTCATCATCATATCATACACATTTGTGTTCAGATCTTACCTCCTTTGTGAGGTATACTCTGACTTCCCTATCCAAAATATAGCTGCTTGTCCATTTTATACTCTGTCTCCTTACGGTATATGAAAATACATTCTTCCTCACTGTCCTTCATAGACTGTAAGTTTCATGAAGATAGGAACTTTATCTTGTTCACTGCCATATCTTTAACACTATGAACGATGTCTAGCATAGAATAGATGCACAATATTTGTAGAATAGCTGTGTTCTCTATAGAATTAGTATGCCATTAGTGAATTAATAAAGAATGACTCAGTAACAATGGCTAGGCTTGTGATAGTTGTATATTTATTTTCATTCAGGCGTTAACTTTGTTTGCCTAATGTTGGCATGATTAATACTTATAAATGTTACTCTGGGAAATTTATATTTTAGACCTTATAGGGAATTTTAAGATGAGAAAATTTAAGACTTAAAAAGAATAGAATCTGATAAAGTAAGGTCCATGTATTTGCTTCACTTACGCATTCTTTCCAGTAAAAGTATCCATAAACGTATACAACTTCCATTATCTGAGAATTTAATAGTTCTCTTTTATAACTCTCTTAATGAGTCCGGAAAAATAGCTTATTTTAACATAGTTGGCTCTGTTGAAAAACAATCTTAAATGTATGCACATCATGAGAGCAGTGAGTCTTAGCTTACTAGCAGTTCTTCCACAAAACTAGCTACGTAGATGTGAACTGGCAAAGTGCAGACACACTTCCAGACTTAGCATCAGTTTAAAATGCAAATAGACATAGTTTTGAAATGGTTAAAGTTTTTTGTGTTCTTCTCTACCACAGTCAAAATTCAGAATGTGACCTATCTTTATCAAAGCAATTATACTGTATAATTGTGTGGTGTCTGCTTATTTCTTCAGCTATAAACATTTTATAACAAGTAATGGGATGAAAGATTGATGTTCTATAAAAGAATTTTTTACTTTTTTTTTTTTAAGATTTTATTTATTCAAGTGAGACACAGAGAGTAAGGCAGAGACATAGGCAGAGGGAGAAGCAAGCTCACTGTGGGGAGCCTGGTGCAGGACTTGATCCCAAGACCACAGGATCATGACCTGAGCCAAAGGCAGAACCTCAACCACTGAGCCACGCAGGAGACCCTAAAATTTATCTTCTTTGTTAATATATACTCTTCAAATTTATGACTGCAGAAACTTATTTTGTTTTTTATGACTGCAAAAACTTATGTTGTTATTTAAGCATCATATTATTTAATGCTTTCTTTTCATGAAGAATGAACATAACTTTGAAACTCCCCAAAGGAAAAATTATTTGTGTGGTCTATAAATTTATCAGGACTGTACAATTTCTAGTATGCCATATTTTAACTTAGCAACTGAGCCCTTCTTATGAGGTTCTCAGATTTTTCTTTCCTTTTTTTTTTTTTTTTTTTTTGTAACCATATCTTGGAAGATGGCAGGGCTTGTCAGAGCCCTTTGCCCCCAAATTCATTTATTCAGTAAGGAGTTTGATTTTTATTACACTTGTGAAAGACTACAGTAGTAATAGTTCATTCCAGATTATCTCTTACATATTATACACACTGCTTCTCAAGCTATTAGTGGTGAAGTATTAGTTTAAAAATTTCCAGTTCTGGGATACCTGGGTGGCTTAGTGATTGAGTGTCTGCCTTTGGCTCAGGTCGTGATCCTGGGATGGATTCCTGCATCAGGCTCCCCGCAGGGAGCCAGCTTTTTGCTTTGCATATGTCTCTGCCCCCCTCTCTGTGTCTCTCATGAATAAATAACATCTTAAAAAAAAAAAAGCTTTCTAAGGTTTTAAATAAATATATATTTATTATATTATATTTTATTTAAAACCTTAGAAAGCTTTTCTAATACATATTAGAAATATATATAGAAAATATATTTCTATATATATAGAAAATATTTTTCTTATTTAATAAAAATATTTTTATTTTTTATTTTTATTTTTATATATAAATAAAAAATATATTTCTATATATAGAAAATAATAAGTATATATATTTCCAGCTCATCAAAGAGTGATATTGTTGTAAAATACAAATCAGTTACTAGAAAAGTGAAATTTAAAAAAATACAAAATGTAAGCCCCACTCTTTATTATAAGATTCACAGATATGAAATGATTCTGTCAAATTGCTCTAAAACATTCTAAGCACTTATGTTCAATTCTGTATCTTGCAGAATAGTAGAAACTAGACTAGTAACAGACTATTAACAGATCAGTCGCAGGTTAGCAGTGGTCTTATAGACCATACTTTTTATTTTGTTTAAAATTTTTTTGGTATTTTTTTAATTTTTAAAATTTTTAATTAAAGTATAGTTGACATAATATTAAATTAATTTCAGGTGTACAACATAGCGATTCAACAATTATATACATTATGAAACTCTCACCACAATAAGTATATTACAGTATTATAGACTATATTCCTTATATTTTGCTTTTCATCTCCATGACTTATTTATTTTACACGTGGGCAGTTTGTACCTCCTATTCCCTACTTATTTTGTCCAGGTCCCCACCCCCAGACCATACTTTTTGGAAACATATCCATAGCCTCCTCTTTGTATTGTTTGATGTTATGAAATCTTAGCATCTTAGTCAATATGGTGAATAGCATTTATCCTTTAAAAAATATTTTCATGTGTTTCCTTTTCAGAACCGAGAGCTCCAAATCATGAGAAAGCTAGACCACTGTAACATAGTCCGATTGCGTTATTTCTTCTACTCAAGTGGTGAGAAGGTAGGTCTTGCAGAAAGTACGTACTGAATATTGTGATAGTCATCATTCTCTACCCTATCCCCTACCCTAGCCCAACTTGCAGAAGTTTTGCTAATTGAGCCCTGGTGATTCTGAGCTCAAGATATAATCATTGAATCTCATTAGTTATGTCAGAAAATGTTTATGAAATGATAAAGGGAATGAATTTTTAAGAATTTTTCTCTTTTGGAATATTTGTCTTTAATTCTGTATTTATATACACACACACATATATTTTAAACCTTCTGTGTTCCTTACGTGCTCCTGGAGCCCCATGATAGTTCCACCTGTTATTAGAGGGTAGAAAATTATGTCATTTTAAGTAGAAGTATTGGAGGGAAAAGGGAAACAGCTTGTTATAAGTGGTCACTATTTATGATCATATGTAATTCTGTGAAAGCAAAGGATAATAATTAAAGGAGACTTTGTGCTGGGCATCCACCAACCCTTTTGGTCTTTCTGTTCAGATGACAGTAACTAATGCCATTGTGCTCATTGGAGTTTGAAGTGCAGAAGTCAGTTTCTTCTGTTTTACCTTCTACTTTCTGCCCATTCACTGTCCCTTCCCCCCAGATTCAATATTTTCCTTACATTTCTGCTTCACTGGTTTGGGATGAAAGGGCAGGGCAAATAATAAAGCACTTAATCTTTTTAGCTAAACAAAAATGACTTTGGATAAGTCCATTTAATATATTGGACCTCAGATTTCTGGTATATACTATCTAAAGTTCCTAGATCCATAATTCCTCTTGATTTCTAAGCCCAGTGTTCTTTTTACTTCATTTAACTATAATTTCCCAGTATACCAGTGTTTAACCGTTTTCCATTAAATTTTGTTTAGATTATTCCCTTAGAAGTTCTTTTTTTCATATCAAAGCCTATAATATGGGAAGGTACTTATGTATTAAGCCATGATTCTGATATACCTCTTGTAGATACGTAAATGTAATATATTTATATGTGTTTGTGTCAGTCATAGCTAATGTTTTAGCAACCATAATTAGCAAATTGGCTCCTTAGTGACTCTTATTTCTCAGGTGGTTATGTTAAGGACTGTAAGCCGTTGTAAAAAATACTTATAAGAGCTCTTTTGTTTCTAAAGCCAGTTTTGAGGTTCATGCTGCTTTTTTTTTTTTTTTTTTAACATAGCAAACTGCCTGTTATGTCTTTAATCTTTAGTCTAGTTTTGACATGTCTTTACTTTTTCCTGTCTCTTCTCAAATAAAATTATGGAACATCTGTTATGTTCACAGCACTCTTATAATGGAATTTTGCATCCTCATGACTTTTTGTTATTAGATGCTACACATTATAATACCCCAGGGAGGAAAGTAAAGGTCAGAATTATTTGTTCCATGAACCACTGGATTACATAGAGATTGGTTTGCAAAGGTCTCCTTACAAAACCCCTAAACCTTTTCTCATGATTACTTTATTTATATAGTTTTCTCTGTATAGCAGACACTGTTTTTAGTACTTTATAAATATTAGCTCATTTAATGCTTATGAAGATAAAGAGCAGAAAAGGAAGAATGTCAAACTTTTGAATAAAGGTTCTATCTGATTTTGGTCTGGGGGAAACTTTGATCATAGTCTGCCCTCACTCTCACTTAATCCTGCCTTGGGAGTGATAGTAGACTGTTATCTGTGTACCCCAGAGGATAGATTTTCCTCCCTGTTGCTGTTCAGAACTGTTTTATCATCATAAATGGTTTTACAGATAAAGAGCAATTGAGAAGTCATTAAGCACAAAGTCTGGGTAACCAGAAAGACACTGAACCTCTATTATAAAAAAGAAATACACTTTCTAAAGTTTTATTTCTCTCAGAACTTTGTCTTAAGCTTTGTAAATTTTCCAAAGTGAGAAGAATGATTCCTCTTAATTTTGAATAGCTTCATTAAAAAAAACAAAACAAAAAAGCTGTGATATATTGCTGAAAATAATGATCCTTCCTTAACAAAAAAGGAAGGTTTTCTGAAGATATGCAGAAATACACAGGTTCAGGATCTCCCATAATCTTCTAGCCACCAAAAAGATGATTTCTTCTTGCCTAATTCATAATCTCCACTTCCGTTCTTCTGAATTGTTCTGGCAGGGCTAACATCACTCAAGACAGCCTGGGTGGCTCAGCTGTTTAGCGCTGACTTCAACCCAGGGCATGATCCTGGAGTCCCGGGATTGAGTCCCATGTTGGGCTTCCTGAATGGACCCTGCTTCTATCTCTGCCTGTGTCTCTGTGCCCCTCTCTCTCTCTCTCTCTCTCTCTCTCTTTCTTTGTCTCTCATGAATAAATAAATAAAATCTTAAAAAAAAAAAAAGATACCAGGTAGTAAATTAATATATCCCATATGAGAAGATGGGGATTGAGAGCTCAGGTTTGTAATTATCAGTTCTAATTCTTAAGAGTAAGTCACTGAGAATGAACTTAGAACTACAGTTTTGGAAAAGGATCTAAATGTCTTAGGAAATTCTTACAAATCTTTAAAGATGATTTCTCTCTGAATATGAAGTCCTATATTAGGTAGGCATTTTTCTAACAAGCATTAGGTATATATTAGAATTTTGAGGGAGGAAATAATAATAGTTCGAGATGCCTCTGGGACATGCAAATAGCAATGTCCATTAGATAGATACATGTTTGACTTCATAGATGGTAGAGGTGGTAGTGGAGGCTGGGGTGCTAAGAGGAGAAAGGACATTGACAAGGTTGGATTGATAAAGAGTCATATAGCCATGTGGTAGAGCTCTTAGGAGTTCTGGGAGGAGGGAGAAAGGATGTTGAGACCAGGGCAGTGAAGAACCAGATGATTGCCAAGTATTGCCTTCTAGTCCTAGAATGTGAGAACAGTCTTCATTTGGGAGAACTGAAAGAAACCAGTCCCTTTGGGTGGGATCCAGGTTTTTACTGCAAAGCAGTAAAAAACAAACAAATAACAACAAACAAAAAACTTCTGTGAAAAGACTGGGATTCAAAACTCCATGATGAGTTTCTTTTCAGGTTGTCGGAGAGCTTAGGGGAATGTCCGAACAGGAGATCGGTGGTCAGAATATATGCCTAAATGAAATGTGAAGAGGCAATTAAAGGGATGATTTTAGAAATTGTGAGGATGAGAAGAAAGAGTTCAGTGTTTAAAGATTATAAGGATGAAAGACTTGATTGATGGATGAGTTCAGTTGTATATGGGAATATTTAATAACTCTTTCATTGTCGTACTCCTCTCTCCTTCCCTACTATTTTCTTAGTCTCTTCTGTGCCTTTTGTCTCCTTCCTCTTGAATCTCTATTTACTGGGTTTTTTTTTTTTTTTCACTCTGGGTTCTGGGTCTTTATTTTTTGGTCTCTGGGTTTCTTCCCTCTCTCTTGGTCTGTGACACCCCCTCAGATTTCTTTTTCCTCTTCAACTCTGGTGTCTGTCTCTCTCATTTACTTCCTCTGTGGATTTCGACCTCTTCTTTGGGTTACCTGTACCCCTCTGTTGTTGGGTTTCTAGATATTTCTTTGAATATCTGATCCTTCTGAGTCTTTGTATGGATTCTAATATGTCCTGAGGCTTCTTCATTCTTATTTTTGATGTTTCTTCATCCTTGACCAGACAAAAATATTTTTTAATATTTTGAAAGTATAGGCTTATGGTACTTCTGTGAATTCTGAGTTTTGTGTTTTTCAGTATCAGTATTTGGCAGTAGAAACTCCTTTCCCCCTAAATAAAATTTTATGAAGAATCTTACTCTGTAACTAGAACAGGTAAAAAGCAAAGTTGCTTTGGTTAAAACTGGGGTATATGGAACCAGCTGACATTGTCTTTCCTGAGTTGCAGCTCACCTCTGTAGAACCCAAGGATTCTGAAGGGTATAGTATGTAAACCACATTGTGTCTTTACAAGGAGCCTTAAATTTTACTTACCTTAATTGTTTTTTTAAAGAAAAATTTCTGTAAGTAACTTTACATGTGAGTATATTTTACCTGTGTTCATCATAGATTGATTACTTGAATAATAAAGAAATAGCCTTCCTTTAAAAAAAGCTCTCCCTCTTCTTGAATGAAAGGCAATTTAAGTAGCAAGGATGACAAATTGATTTCATTTCTCATGCCAGCTTTGTTCTATTGATAGTAACTGTGTAGAGGCCTGTGCAGAAGAAGATTCTATCACTGCTTCTGGGAGCAGAGAGAAGAATGCTGTGTTTGATTATACCTGTTTGTCATTAGCTCTGGAGAGGAAAGGGTAGAGGTGAATCTCTTCTGAAAATTAAAGAGCTCTGGGTTTTAGCTGGGTTTACATTCCCAGTTCTGCCATTTGATAGCAGTATGACTAGGCAAGATACTTACCTTAGTAAACCTTTTTCCCTTTCTGCTCTACAAAGTAGGGATTTTGTAAAAAAAAAAAAAAAAAAAAGGGTATAATGTTTAAGTGTTTATTATAGCATTCAGCATATAATTAACACTTAATAAACATTAACTTGCTACTTTACAAATTATTGTTTAATAATAACAAATATATATTGATACTTGCTATGCATCTGATGTTGTTCTAAGCACTTTACATGTACTTTATAACTAATTTAAACCTTACAGTCACCCAGTGAAGAATGGGTACTCTTATTATCCCCTGTTTTATAGAAGAAGAAACTGAGGCACGTGCAGTTAAGTTACCTGAGAGTCATACAGCAAGTTAGGAGTCAACTCTAGGCAGTCTTTCTCCAGGGTTTGTATAGTATGCTGTACTATTTAGCATAGAATGTATATTTTTCTGGGAGCAGTGTATGAGAAATAAAACATTTAAAAATATCTCAGTCACTGTTGGTAAACAAGGACAGGTTATATGGTGTCTACTTTGGAAAATTTTTAGAAAAGAATAAATAGCCTTCTGTTTTAGGACAATAATAGTAGTAGTAGTGATGATAATAGCCAAAACTTTAATGAGGTGCTTACTATATATACACCAGGCATTAATCTGAACTCTTCTGGGTTTTTTGGAAGACCTTGTGAAGAATTGTTAATTCTTTAACATGTTTGTTAGAATTTACCATTGAAACCATCTGGTCCTGGATTTTACTTTTTGGGGAAGTTTTGGATTACTGATTGGTTCAATCTCTACTTGTTACATATTTTTGTTGAGGTTTTGTGTTTTGTTTTGACTCAGTTTAATATCTGGTGTGTTTCCTTTAATTTATTTGTTTCATCTAGGCTTATCTAATTTGTTGGCACTCATTCTGCTATGGTCCTTTTAATTTCAGCAGTAATGTCCTCAACTTCAGTTCTGATGTTAGTTATTTCTGTCTTTTTTTGTCAGTTAGCTAAAGGCTGGTCAGTTTTTTGGAGCTTTTCAAAGAATCACCTTTTGATTTTCTTGAATTTTTTTGTTCTCTTATTTATTTATTTCTGGTCTAATCTTTATTATTTCCTTCCTTTAGCTAGTTTTTTTAGTTTCCTCTTCTTTTCTAGTTCTTCAGGGTGTAATACTTGAGATCTTCTTTCTTAATGTAGGCATTTACAGCTCTAGATTTCTCACTGAGTGCAGTGAAGATAAACACTCAGAGGGTAGTATGTTGGATTTTTGTTTTCATTTATCTTAAGTGTATTCTAATGTTTCTTTATTTTTATTCTAATGTTTCTTTTTAAAGAATGTTACTTAATTTTCTCTTTGTCCTGTTGGTTTAGAGTGATACTTATTTTCCACACATTTGTGATTTTTTTCATTCTGTTATGGTTGGAGAAGATACTTCTAATTTCATTCTGTTATGGTTGGAGAAGATACTTTATATGGTTGCATTCATTTTACGTTTATTGAGATTTGTTTTGTTTCCTAATATATGGCCTATTCTGGATAATATCCTATGTGTACTTGAGAATAATGTGTATTCTTCTGTTTGGGGATAGATAGATAGATAGATAGACAGTCAGACAGACAGACAACAGATATCCTTTTGGTTTATAAAATTGTTTAGATCTTTCTATTTTATTTTATTTTATTTTATTTATTCATGAGAGACAGAGAGAGAGGGAGAAGCAGGCTCCATGCAGGGAGCCTGACATGGGACTCGATCCTGGGTCTCCAGGATCAGGCCCTGGGCTCAAGACGGCGCTAAACCGCTGAGCCACCAGGGCTGCCCGAGATATTTTCTTTATTATTCTTTTATCTAGATGTGCTGTCCATTATTGAAAGTGGTATATTAAAGTCTCCAACTATTGTAGAATTGTCTGTTTCTTCCTTCAATTCTGTCAGTATTTGCTTTATAAATTTGAGATTCTGTTGGTATATTATATATCTAATTTATGAATTGGCCTTTTTATCAAAATATGATGTCTTGGATTGCTTTTATTTTCTTTTTATTGTCACTGCCCTGGCTAGTACGTCTAGGACAATGTTGAGAAGAGATGAGAATAGACATCCTTATTTTGTTCCTGATTTCAGACTGTGACTGTGACTTCTTTGTAGATGTCATTTATCAGGTTCCCTTTTATTCTTCATTTGTTTAGCATTTCATAACATGTTGGATTTTGTCAAATACTCTTTATTCCTACATCTGTTGAAATGATTGTGTGTTTTTTTTTATCCTTTATTCTCTTACTAAGGTGATTTATGATAATTTTTTGAATGCTAAAACCTACTTGGCATTTCTGAAATTATCATTTGGTCATGATGTATAATCATTTAATACATTGCTTAGTAGTATTTTTTTTTAGAGGAGTTATGCTTGCATCTATATTCATAAGGGATATTGATTAGTAGTCTTGTGTGTGTCCATCTGCCCCCATCCCCTTCTGCTCCCTGATGGTTTTGGTATGGAGTAATACTGGCTTCATAGAATGAATTGGGAAGTGTTTTCCTCTCCTCCCTCCCTCCCTCCCTCCCTTCCTCCCTTCCTTCCTTCCTTCCTTTTTCTTTTTTGAAGGTTTTTGTGAAGAACTGGTATTAATTCTTCCTTAAAAGTTTGGTAGATCTTTCCAGTGAAGCCATCAATATACCCAGGCACTCTCTGTGGGAAGTTTTAAAATTACCAATTCAGTTTCTTTACTTGTGATAGATGTATTTAGATTTTCTATTCCTTTGTCCATTTTGGCAATTTGTTCATTTTATTTAAATTATCTTATTTATTGACACAAAGTTTTTCATACGTTTCCCTTAATTTTTTTTTATTTCTGTAAAGTCAGTTATGTCCTTCTTTGATTCTGGTTTTCATAATTTAAGTCTTTTTTCCCCTACTTTGTCAGTCTAGCCAAATTTTGTCAATTTTCTTGATTTCTTTTTTTGTTTTAATGAATCAACTTTTGGTTTCATTGATTTTTTTAAATTACTTCTCTATTCTGTAATTTACTTATTTCTGTTCTCTTTGTCATTTCCTTCCTGCAGCTTGTTGTTGGTTTATTTTGCCCTTTCTTTTGTAGTTTCTTAAGAGTCTTGATTTGAGATCTTTTTAATGTCACTTATTGGTCAGAAGTTGTGCTTTGAGTTCTCTTAGCCAGTTATATTTTTATCCTTTACCATTGGATGTGTGAGTGGCCTGGGTGCTGCTTCTCAGGTCAGGGAATTTATATTTGCTACAAGTCTAATGAGATGCTAATAGCTTAGAATTTCCTCTCTGATTGCTCCTGAGAAGATGCAGCCTTGAGCATTCACGTCCTTTCTGACTGCCAGGGATAAATGTGATTTTATTTCCTGGAAGTTGCTCTTGGGTCAGAGTAGCTTGTTGTTCAGTCAATGTTTGATCTGAGGTTGCTTGTAAATCCTTCTGCCAGTAATGCTTTTACCATGTGTTGATGTATCTTTGTGCAACTTGGGAATGCTTTGTTTCCCCTATATCCTGCACAGACTAGCACCTGTGCATATCCTTAATGACCTCCAGAGATGACTGTTACCAAATAGGCTCTTTTTGGCTATCACTTTGCTTGTTTCTTTTCAACTTCTGATGCCTTGCCTGTTTGCTTGTGTCAGGAACCTACCAGCCTGTACAAGGGTCTCCATTGTTTTTAGACAATGCCCATAGGCATGGTGTTTTCCCTACTGTGTTACAAATCAAATCAATCTCTATAGGTAGAGCTAGCCTGTCTTTTTCTCTCTGGACAGAATCCCTATTCTACTGCACTAGAACTCAGTATGAAGACTCAGTTTTTCCAGAGTAACACCCCCACTTTATGAGTAAGCAATGGAGGATGGACAGTGGCAGCCCCTGTTCTTCACACCTTGCTACTCCAGCATAGGCACTCTGCCCTATGAGCAAGTTAAAGGTGACACTCTCAGGTCCCCAGCCTACTATTCCTGGAGTAGAGGTTCTGAGTTCGTTTTGGGGACTGGGTGGGGAACAGAAGACAAAATCCTCTTGGCTCTGCCCAGCCAGAATAGATCTTTTGCAACTTGAGACACAGCCTGTCCCTTCTGGGATGATATCATAGCCTCAGACTAGAGCTGAGAGGAGAGGAAGCTTATCCATCTTATTGACCACATCTGCCTGGAGTAAGTGCTGGGAAGAACTTCCCAAACATGGAAGTAAGATATCAGGGTAAGGGAGCAGATCGTCACTAAAATGCCACAGACTCTTGCTGTTCTTATTGAGATTTGACTCTTCATTTGCTGTATGCCCTTAGAAAAACTACTAGATACTTTAAAATTTTTTTTAATTTTACCAGTTAAATTTTTGCTCTGCTAAGGAAATCTCCTGTGCTCTCTACCATTCCAGAAGTCCTGCTCAACCACTTATTTCCTACATTTTGTGGACTGCTTAGTGAAATTGTTATGCTAGATAGGAAAGATGAATAAAATAGACTTCCAGCAATAGTGAGTTCATATTGTATTGCAGAGGGATAGACTGAAAAGGAATAATTGAATATATGCTGATTGTCTTCTGTTTTGTTTACTTCATCAGTAAGTAAATTTTAAGTAAGCACAATAAGTTAGTACCAGTGTATTAATACATTATAAAACATACACTAATTTAAAACATCAAGTAAATATGCCATATATATGATAATTTTTATCAGATTCATATTCTTAGAGATATTCTTTTGATTACTGTGGAGATTACATAATATCTTAAATCATGAATAAAACACTAATTTTTAGTCAAATCTTATTCATAAAGGTTGTAAGAGTTTGGGTTTTCATCAGAAGTGTATGATGGTGCATGCATATTGGACATGACCCTATTCCAAAACCTAGTTTCCTCAGATTGAATTTTCCAATTTGTTGGATGAACAATTATTATTCGTTATTATTTTTATTATATATCTTTAATTATGAATGGGCTTGCATATCTTAATTTTTATTAGCCATTGGTAGGACCATTATTGGCCATTTATTTATGTCCCTTTACATTTTTTTTCTGTTGGATTGTTAGTTTTATTGACTTAGATCATAATTAATGAGCTGTTTGCATTTTAAACAAAAACTATCCTTTGCCATGTGTAAGCAGAAATATTTTTGCAAAATTGTCAGATTTTTAAAAATTATACTTGACAATGTTTAGTTTCAGCGTAAAACTTAGTATTCAACAATTATATACATTACAAAATGCTCACTATACCTGTCACCATACAAAGTTATTACAGTATTATTGGCTATATTCCCTATGCTGTACTTTTCATCCTGTGACTTACTTATTTTATAGTTGAAGTTTGTACCTCCTAACACCTATTTCACTTGTCCCCCACCCCCCTCCCCTCTGACAACCATCAGTTTGTTTTCTGTATTTAGTAGTCCTTTTCTGTTTTGTTTGTTTTGTTTTTTAGATTCCACATTTAGGTGAAATCAAACAGTATTTGTCTTTCTCAGTCTGACCAACTTCACTTAGCATAATACTCTCCTGGCCCATCCATGTTGTCATGAATAACAAGATTTCATTATTTATTTTATGGCTGAGAAATATGTCATTGTGTATATATACCACATCTTTTTTATCCATTCATCTACTGATAGACACTTAGGTTGCTTCCATAGCTTGACTGTAGTAAATACTGCTGCAATAAACATAAGGGTACATATATCTTTTCAAATTCTTCAGGTAAATACCCAGAAATAGAATTGCTGGATTGTATGGCAGTTCTAGTTTTAATTTTTGAGGAATCTCTGTGCTGTTTTCTACAATGGTTGCACCAGCTTACATTCCCACTAACAGTGCATGAGAATTCCTTTTTCTCCACATCCTTGCCAACACTTGTTAATTCTTATCTTTTTGATACTGAACTGGTGTGAAGTGATGACTTATTTTTGTTTTGATTTGCATTTCCCTGACAATTAGTGATGTTGAGTATCTTTTCATGTGCCTGTAAGCCATCTCTATGTTTTCTTTGGAAAAATGTCTATTCAGGTCTTATGCCTATCTTTAATTGCATTATTTGTTTTTTTTGGTGTTAAGTTGTTGTATGATTTCTTTGCATATTTGGGATATTAACTCCTTCTCAGATACATCACTTGCAAATATCTTCTCCCATTCTGTAGTTTGCTGTTACATTGATGGTTTCCTTCACTGTGTAAAAACTTCTTAGTTTGATGTAGTCTCAATTGTTTATTTTTGCTATTATTGACCTTGCCTAAGGAGATGGATCCAGAAAAATATTGCTAAGGCTGATGTCCAGGAATGTACTGCCTGTGTTTTCTTTCAGGAGTTTTATAGTTTATGTAAGAAAGTGGTCTAGTTTCACTCTTTTGCTTGTTCAGTTTTCCTAGCACCATTTATTAAAAAGATTGTCTTTTCCCCATTGTATATTCTCACCTCCTTCATAATAGATTAATTGACCATATAAAGGTAGGTTTATTTCTGGGCTCCCTGTTTTCTAAACATTGATCTATTTGTTTATTTTTGTACCAGTACTGTACTGTTTTATTATAGCTTTGTAGTATAGTTTGAAATCTGGGATTGCAATACATTGAGCTTTGTTCTTCTTTATCAAGATTGCTTTGGCTATTTGGGATATTTTGTGGTTCCATAAAAATGTTAGGATTATTTCTTCTAGTTATGGTTTTTTTTTTTCTAGTTTCTTTGGAATTTTGATAGGCTTTGGAATGAATCTGTAGATTGCTTTGGATAGTGTGGACATTTTAACAATTTTCTTCCAGTCCGTGAGCATGGACTCTTTCCGTTTCTTGGTGTCATCTTTAATTTCTTTTTTTAGTGTTTTATAGTTTTCAAAGTACAGGTCTTTTACCTCCTTGGTTAAATTTATTCCTAGGTATTTTATTCTTCTTGATATAATTATAAATGGGATTGTTTTCTTAATTTCTCTTTCTGTTATTTTGTTACTGGTGTATAGAAATGCAACAGATTTCTATATATTTTGTACCCTGCAACTAATGGAATTCATTGAGTAGTTTTTTTGTTTTTTTTTTAAGATTTTATTTATTTATTCATGAGAGACACAGAGAGAGAGAGGGAGTCAGAGACACAGGCAGAGAGAGAAGCAGGCTCCCTGCAAGGAGTCCGATGTGGGACTCCATCCCAGATCCTAAGATCACGCCCTGAGCTGAAGGCAGATGCTCAACCACTGAGCCACCCAGGTGTCCTTCATTGATTAGTTCTTTTTTTTTAATTAATTAATTTATTTATGATAGTCACACAGAGAGAGAGAGAGAGAGAGAGAGGCAGAGACACAGGCAGAGGGAGAAGCAGGATCCATGCACCGGGAGCCTGACGTGGGATCCGATCCCGGGTCTCCAGGATCGCACCTTGAGCCAAAGGCAGGCGCCAAACCGCTGTGCCACCCAGGGATCCCCATTGATTAGTTCTAATAGTTTTTTGGTAGACAAAAAAGTTGTCATTTTTTAAATTAGGCTCTGGTTTTGTTGTTTTTTTCAGAAAGTAGTATAGAAGTTTTACATTTTTATGTAATCTAATTAGCATTATTTTCCTTAATAGCTTATAGATATTTCGTCCTCTAAGATTGCAGACACACACATGTTTTCATCTGGTAGATTTATAGTTTTTTAAAAAACTTTTGAGAGTTTTGTTATTTATTTTATGTTAATGGAATGAGATGAGGATGAAACTTACCATAATCTTGAATGCCAAGTGCCTGTCTCCTATTCCCCATTCCCATCTTCCATTTCTCCCAAGCAAAAGAGATGCTTGTATATATTTTGTTTATTCACTCCATTAATTTCCTAATTCATACCCACTGTACAGTTAGTGTTATTACCATTTTTAGCCAGCCTGGCGCACACGTTGGAGAAAAGGCATCCATTTTCAAGTTCTTGTTTGTTTGTTGGGGTTTTTTTTGCTAGTCCTAGTTCCCTAACCCAATTCTGAGGAGAATCCTGGGCTATCATGATACTTTATTGAATGTCTTATTACTGGATTCTATGGATTCTATGATATGCTGCTTCACATCTCATCAAATTTTTAGAGTTATAGCATGATTCTACTTAAAAACTGCAGCCTCAAGTAATTTTGTTTCCTTGACCTCAAAAGTCATCTGGGGATAAGGGCATCATAGTAGTACCTGATTTAGAAATGTAGGATGGAATTGACCTGGTTCTTGTCTTAGTTGTTGCTAGATGTGATCAAAATTTTGTCATTTAAATTTCTTTCTGAATAAATGGTTTTAGAATGGAGTTTATAAAGGAGTGGTAATGAAAAATTAGAGAGTAGTTTATTAAGAAAAGTGATAACTTGGAAAACTGAACCACTGAGAGAAATACTCCCTAAATCGTACATCATGTAATTTCTTTGGAGATTTCTGAATAAGATCCTTTTTTTTTTTTGGTGGCAAAATTCATTTTAAAGGATTTCTGGCATGATTCCTTAGCAAATTTTTTGGAAGCAATTTTTTTTTGGAAGCCTATTCTTTGAAATTAATACTTTCTCATTTTGTGAGTAGACTGTTTTCAGGTATCTCCATCTAAGTGATACTTTTTACATGTTGTATTTTTATATTTGGCTTTTTAAGCTTAGAGCTAATCTGTGAGTATTCAAATACTCTGTCCAATAACCTAAAAGAGAGTGATTACATTAAGAAAACAGCAGACGTGGGATATTCCAGAAAATTACAAGTGATAGAAATGCTGAGTCCTGGTCCCTCTTCCTTCTCAAAATATTAGCATGCTTAGTCCCATGAATTGTTTTTTGCATATATCTCCAAACAAAACTATCTTTGGAATGTGAAAGTGTTAGTATTTTCTCTACCGTGATGATGTTTCCTAGTGATAGGCCCTCTCTCCTCTATTATTCCTGTGGCTATTTAATTTACATGATTATAAGTTTAACAGGAGCATTTAAAGAACATGATATTGTTGAGCCCATTTATTTCAAATCAAGATCAGTGGTAGTTTATTAGTCGGTTGTTTTGGTTTCCAGTCTTAGAACCCCTTTAGATTTTTTTAAGTAGATTTGATTTGAATACAAACATAAAGCAGTGAAATGAAAGGTAGTTCATAGTGCCTTAAAGTATAATGAGATACCTTCAGTGTCTCAGAAAATGAAGGTATTCGGGTTCCTGGGATTGGCCCTGCTTTGGCCTCCCTGCTCAGTGGGGAGTCTCCTGCTCTACTCTCCTCTCTGCCCTTTCATCCTGCATGCACACGTGTGTGCCGTCTTTCAAATAAATAAATCTTTTTAAAAAGTGAAAATATTCAAAATGACAGTTTTAATTTAAAAAAATATTTTTAAAGATTTATTTATTTGAGAGAGAAAGAGCACGGGAGGGAGGGGCAGAGGGAGAGAGAACCTCAAGCAGACTCTGAGCTGAGCACAGAGCCCAATGCGGGAGCTCCATCTCATGACTGAGATCATGACCTGAACCAAAACTAAGAGATGCTCAACAGACTGCACCACTCAGGTGTCCTCAAAATGGCAGTTTTTAAATTTTTTAAAATTTTTATTTATTATAGTCATACACAGAGAGAGAGAGAGGCAGAGACATAGGCAGAGGGAGAAGCAGGCTCCATGCACCGGGATCCTGACATGGGATTCGATCCCGGGTCTCCAGGATCGTGCCTTGGGCCAAAGGCAGGCGCTAAACTGCTGCGCCACCCAGGGTTCCCAGTTTTTAAATGCATATGATCATTTATACTGTACCTACAAAATGGATAGACCTCCTGTATGGTTCTAAAGAAATTGTAAGTTTTTGGTAATTGAGTGAATATATGAGCAATATATATGAGCAAAAGATAAGTTCATGTTAATCTGCAAAGTAGTAGTCTATAATTTAGGCTCCCATTTTCTTATAGGGTAGTAGATTAGAATATTCAGCCTATGACAGACATGGTTTCTTTAACCTTCCTTTGATGTATTCTACGTTGTCAATATTATGAATAAAACACATTGCCTAAAAATGGATGTCTTCAGTATGTCAAATGAAGCCTGAATTGTGCAGACCAGAATTACCTTTACTGATCTGAACACAATACTTTAGCTCTAACCTAATATTGCGTTAAGTTTTTCATTAACTGCATCTCAGTGTTGATTGTCTTCTGAGTTCTCTTCAGTTACACCTCTCATTTATTTTCCAGCTGAGTTACTGTCAAGTCTTATCTGTCATTCTACATAATAAATAGATACTTTGAGTTTAATCATAGGGTTTTATATTATATTGTAGGTTTGGCGTAGCTTTCCATACTATTAGAATTCTTTAAATTCTTATTTGGTCTTCCATTTTAAGCCATTCATAGGTTTGTGTCAATCTTTGGTAGTTATGTTAAAATCAGAAATTGTCAGCTGACTGCCAGGTTCATCCCCTGATGTGTTTTATTTGGCTAGCCCTTCTGTTAATATTTTTATGAATTGTGATGCTTTTAGTTACATTTAGTACTATCTGATTTATCAACCACTACCCCTTACTGCATTACACATTTTAGCTTCGCACATTTACATTTGTTCCTTAGTCATTGAAGGCATTTGCTTTTGCAACCCCTAATATATGAAATCATATTGAAAATATTGTAACACAGCACTATATACATCTTTAGGTCATTCATAAATATAGTGTGGTTAACTTTGTCAAATGACTTATTACATCTGTGTTATTGATCTTTCTGAAACCCAAGACTCACCATTCCTTCAGTTGTTTGTACACATTACTTCAGTACCAATTTGGTATTCTATTTATGTATTCCTTTTATTAGACCTTATCTTCACTTAGAACTTCTTGTCTAAATCTCGATCTCTGAAATTTTCTTCTCTTAGCCTACAGCATTACTTTTGCTGCCTTTAGTTCTACATATGACTTCATTTCTTATTTTACAAGGAAGGTCATCAGACATACACTTATTTTACTTATGATTCTTTCTAACTGAATCGTTTATTTATATGTACAGGAAGAAAAATGTGGTATCGTTTCTTTCTAAAGATGACAGTAGTGAAAATTTGAACCTTTATAATTTCCCAAGTAATATGCTTAAGGAGCTTTTTATAGATTATTTCTTATAATTTCAAGACAATCTTTTTAAAGTAAATGCCATCATCAGCATGATTTTACAGGAAACAGACTGAAAGAAGTAACTTGCTTGTGGTCACAGAACTTGTACTAGCAGAATTTGGCCTTCTGTGCTTTGTGTGACTAATGTTAACTTTGCCTTTTAATTGCTCTGTATAGCACTCTGTTCTTATTTCTCTTTTCTCATGATGTTCTAGAACATTGCTTTATCAGTTATCCCTTTTCTTATCTTTCTAATCACTTTATTCCATCCTTATCCTAAACTCAGCCTACAAATAAATTTGGATCTCTTTTAGACATTTAAAAGATACAAATGAAGAGCACATCATTTCTGTACAATCTCTCTTCGATTTTTGCTCTCCCCAAGTTATCAGCTCCCAGCTTTCTTTTCACTTTTCACCATTAGGGATTTTGTAAGAGCAAACTTAATTTGCTGCCTCCAATTCCTCACCTGCCATCTGCTCACTCTTGATCTCATTGTAGGTTGGTTGCTACTGGAACCATGGTCTGAAACTGTCCTTTCCAGGACTGTCACTGTACCACTGAGTCAGATCTTACAGCCTTCTCAGTCCTTATCCCTCCTGCTGATGAAACACTTCGCTGTCCTACATTTTATCATTATTGAAATTTCTTTGCTTTTTCATGCCTCTTAGTTCTGTTTCTTAGTCTTTACAAAGTTATCCCCTAATGTAATCTGCTTCTTGAGATTGGCATTTTCCAGTATTCCACACTCAGTCTCTTCTCACTCTCTTACTGTACATACTCTTCTTGGGTGAGTGAGGCTGTTTTCATAGTTTTAGCTGTTGTCTAGATCTCTAGACATACTCCATTTTTTTCCCCTGAGTTTTGACTTGAACTGCTTTTCCAGCTACCTGTGGAATGTAGCTGCCTAAATGTTTAGAGATCCGTGATCCATTAAGTAAGTTATAACTTTTCCCCTCACACCCTTTTCCTCTTTTTGCTTTCCCTGTTTCATTATCTGCCTTGTCACTCACGTTTAGAGACTTGTTTAATTAATTCCAACTTCTTTGCTTCTCAGATTCTCTATTACTCTCATGTTTATGTAGCCAATATACTTGCCCCTTCCATCCTTCCTTTTCTTTCAGTCCTTACTGCCTAGGCCCTGATGTAGGTCTTGGATACTTGTAGGAGGTTTCTAAATGCTCACACTGCTTTCACTCTCACCTTCTGAAATTCCCCCCTCTCCATACCCACTTTTCTTAGTGCTGTTTTAGTTAAAGCAGACCTATAAGACTGTCATCCTAATACTTAAATGATGTTTGTTGCTTTTGAGCTTAATTTATTCAGCAAATATTTCTTGAGTACCTACTATATGTCAGATGGAGAAGAGTGGTGAACAAAACAGACAAAAATCTTATCTCTCATTGAACTTAGTCTAGTTGAGGGGGGAAGCAAACAATACAGAGTAAACTATGTGGTTAGAAAATGATTAAGTATCATGGGGAAAAATAAAGTAGGGAAAGCAGGTAGGAGTATGAGGTGGAAAAATTGGGGAAAGCCACTCAGTAACAGTAACATTTTAGCAAAGATTTGAGGGTGTTGAGGCAAGTGCCAGTGTGTATATCTGGGGGAAAATATTCCAGGCTGAAGCAGTGATCAGTATAAAGGCCCTGCATGTAAAAGCCTGCCACATGTGTTCAAGAAACAGCAGGAAGTTATAGTCAGTAGAAGTGAGCAAGCAACAGTAGAGTAGAGGACAGGAAAATAAGTATGTATGTGTGGAGGACCTTGTAGACCACTTATGAGAATAAATCTTAATGAGGTGGAGTGGAAGAGCTACAATCTAACTTTTGTTGATGTTAGACTAAAGATGTAAAGATGAAAGCTGGGATACCGTTTAGGAGGGTATTGCAACAATCCAGGTGAAGTGATAGTGGTTCAGACAGGATTGTAGCAGTGACAATGGTAAGAAGTGGTTGGATCCTAAATAAATTTTAAAGATAGAACCATTAATACTTTTTTTTGGTGTATGTATATGTGTGAGAGAAAGAGGGGGTCAGGAATTAATAGTAATTCTCAGGTTTTTAGCCTAAGCAATGTCAAGTACACAATTTGACATACTAGTCTGGGGTTAAAAGCAGAGGTCCAGCATATATATGAATTTAGGAGTCATCAGTATAGAGTAGTATCGGACTGGATGAGATCATCACGTGAATGAGCTTACATAAAGAACAGAGACCTGACTGAGCCCTGAAATCCTCCATTTCTTAAGAGAGAAAGGAGATGGAGAGCAAGAAGAGTGATCTTTAAGTAAGATGAAAACCAGAAGAATATTGTGTTTTAGAATCTAAGTAAAGCAAATATTCAAAAGAAGGGAACATGATCCAACTATGTTAAATGATAGTGCTAAGTCAAGTAGAAAGGAAAGATAAGATGATGACTGAAAACTGGCATTGGATTCAGCAACAAGGAAATTATTGATCTTAAGGAACAATTCTGGTGGAGCAGTGGTGATGAAGTCCTGTTGGAGTGAGTTTTGGAGAAAATGAGAAGAGACTGGTATTGGAGAATACCAGTTTAGACATCTCTCTGGAAGAATTTTACTGATAAGGAGGCCAGAAAATATGGTGATAATTAGCACATTAGAAAGAGTTTTCTGGGGGATCCCTGGGTGGCGCAGCGGTTTAGCGCCTGCCTTTGGCCCAGGGCGCGATCCTGGAGACCCGGGATCAAATCCCACGTCGGGCTCCCGGTGCATGGAGCCTGCTTCTCCCTCTGCTTGTGTCTCTGCCTCTCTCTCTCTCTGTGTGACTATCATAAATAAATAAAAAATTTAAAAAAAAAAAAAAAAAAAAAAAAAAAAAAAAAAAAGAAAGAGTTTTCTGCTCTTCTTCGGCGCCGCCTGCGGAGGTGGCAGTTATCGATTGCTGGACATCATGGCTGCCCTCAGACCTCTGGTGAAGCCCAAGATCGTTAAAAAGAGGACCAAGAAGTTCATCCGGCACCAGTCAGACCGGTATGTCAAAATTAAGCGCAACTTGCGGAAACCCGGAGGCATTGACAATAGGGTATGCAGAAGATTCAAGGGCCAAGATCTTGATGCCCAACATTGGTTATGGGAGCAACAAGAAAACAAAGCATATGCTGCCCAGTGGCTTCCGGAAGTTCCTAGTCCACAAGTCAAGGAGCTTGAAGTGCTGCTGATGTGCAACAAATCTTACTGTGCAGAGATTGCTCACAATGTATCCTCCAAGAACTGCAAAGCCATTGTGGAAAGAGCAGCCCAGCTGGCCATCAGGGTCACCAATCCCAATGCCAGGCTGCGTAGCGAAGAAAATGAATAGACAGCTTATGTGCGTGTCATATTTGTGTTAATAAAACCATAAAACTACCAAAAAAAAAAAGTTTTCTTTTTAACAATGGGAGAAATAGCAGGGAGTTTGTAATGCTCCCACAGAGAGAGAAGAATTAATGGAGAGAGAGAGGAAAATTCCTGAAGCACTGATTGTGATTAAGAATAGCAGAATAGTTTTTTGGGTTTTTTGTTTTTTGTTTGTTTTTGCTTTGTGTTTATTTTTATTTTGTGTGTGTGTGTGTGTGTGTTTTTACATGTAGCAGAGTTTACCTTAAAAAGGAGCTTAGTCACTTTATCTTAGGGAAAGAAAGGAGGAGTATATGGGGTTAGATGCTGTAGGTAGGCATAAGTAGTCGTGCAAGCAAGGTCATCAGCTGAGGGTGAGGATGGGAAGAGAGGTATTTGGAGGTTGAAGTGAAAGAAGAAATCAAGTACTTTGAAAAAGTGAATGGACTAGGCAAATATATGATTGCTGGGCCAATTGAATTTCTTGATGTTGAATTTCATGTGAAACCAAGCAGCACAGTTTTAGGTTTCTTTGTAGCCATGTTCAACAATTTGGGTACTGGCATGGAATGAGTGGGCAGCTGGATTTAACCAGGGTTATGGTTTACCAAACGGATATGACAGAAGGCTCTATGCTAGAGCAGAATTGGCACACTTTTTCTTAAAGGGCCAGATAGTAAATATTTTTGGTTTTGCAGGCTGTGGTCTCAGTTATAACTACTCAGCTCTGCTGTTGTAGCCCCAAAGCAGCCATAGACAGTATTTATGTGAATGAGCATTGCTATGTTCCTATAAAACTTTATTTATAAGAACAGGCAGCAGGCCTTTGCTAGTTGTTTCCGACCTCATTGTTAGAGAGTAAGGATAATGGTAGACCATGAAATTTGAAGCTGGATATGGAGAGCAGAGAGGAGAACATGGAAGAGTGAGGGATAATGAAAAGGTAGTAGAATCAATGGCATGTTGTCTCACTAAATCATTTCCTGAGCTCTGCTGTATTCATTGACGCCACATCTTGAATATAATTTCTCTATGCCATTAATGCTCCTTTCATACTCAATTTAGATGTCATCTCTTTTATACCTCCACCTTTACCTCCTCTGCAGTGGCTACTGACATATAGAAACTGCTCAATAAATGCTGAAAATTGAAATTCTTCACTTCATTTTGGTAGGTAACATGATTTCAAATTGGGAAGATGGTGAAAGTTTGTTTACCTACAGATTTTTCCCTTTAGTAGCCAATTCTAGACTTGAACATAGTGGTTCTCAACTTTGTTTTCTGCTCAGTTTACCTATCAGATACTATTCACAAGAACAGAGTAAGGATAGCACTCTGTTTCTCTTTCCTACTTGGTACTTAGCTGGAATTCCCTTCTTTCTCTCCACTGATCTTGGATTGGTGTCTTTAGGCTGCTGAGAAAGGATGTTTAAACATATGACCTGCAATAAACTTGTAAGTATGGTAACTTGCTGCCTTACAAATTGTTCTTTTTCTTTCAGTTACTTGTAGAAAACAGGTGGTTATTCTATTAATTATAGGCCATCAGATAATCTTTTTTGTAGGGTTAGAGAAATTTTGAAGAACATCTAATACAAATTTTCATATTCTAGTTGAAGGAACCGAAGCCTAGAGAGATTAAGTGACTTGCATATATTAGTTAGCAGCAGAGCAAGGGCCAGAATCTAGCTCTCAATTCAGTACTCACTCTACTACCACGACAGCTTTCCTGATAGGATATGAGGGCACTGATTCACAGACTAGAAAATATGAAATTTTGTGACAGGTAATTCCTCGAATATCTTATTACCAAAATAATAGTTTAAATATAATTGGGAATCTTAACAGAATTGAAATGGCTATGTTTTTTTCCATGAAATTATTAGTAAAAAGGTGCGGTAGATGTGTTTTTACAATTATGGTTTTATTCTGAATGACTTTTATATAATTAAAATTGAATGCATGTATCTTTTCTTAAAAGTCTGAGTAAGTGAAAAAAAATCGGAATAAGTGATTATATAGAGATTTTACTCTGAATATTTAAAAGACTAGCTTCTAATTTTTTTTTCTCTTTCTTTTCAATAAACTCTTTCAGAAAGATGAGGTCTATCTTAATCTGGTGCTGGACTATGTTCCGGAAACAGTATACAGAGTTGCCAGACACTATAGTCGAGCCAAACAGACGCTCCCTGTGATTTATGTCAAGGTATGTAAAAATGGAACAATTTCCCATATTAAAAAGTATTTAATATGAACCAAGGAAAGTATTGGATATGTTTTAACTGTATTATTGCATATAATACCAAGGGGGGAAAGCTGCAAAAGTAGATATTGCTAAAGCTTCATTAAATTCTTGTATAGGGATCCCTGGGTGGCGCAGCGGTTTGGCGCCTGCCTTTGACCCAGGGCGCGATCCCGGAGACCCGGGATCGAATCCCACGTCGGGCTCCCGGTGCATGGAGCCTGCTTCTCCCTCTGCCTGTGTCTCTGTCTCTCTCTCTCTCTCTGTGACTATCATAAATAAATAAATAAATAAATAAATAAATAAATAAATAAATAAATAGTAAAAAAAAAGTAAAAAAAATTCTTGTATAATTTTAAAGTGTGAAACCTTCACCTTTTAAACTTTCATAACTCATGTATTAAGATACTTTTCTGACAAGTAAATTTTTTCACAGACATTTAATGCATTTTAATTTTGCTGACCATAGCACTTTTTTATAACATTATAAAAAATATATATATGATCAGATTAAACATTATATTGCCATTTGTAGATACATTGTAACTGTAGCTAAAATTTAAACATTCTGTAATTTTAAGTATGTACAGACTCTATGAAGGTGTTATTTTTTTTACTACCTAATGTCATCTTCTGTGAAAGAACTCCTGACAGAGTGACTAGGAATTTATCCAGAATAATTCTGATTAAAGTTGTGATTGCTGATTAGAAACATTATTATCATCATTATTATCATTATTAGATTGTTCGGATCTTTAAAAAAATTTGTCGAAGTATGGTTGACACTCAGATTATTAGTTTTTAACCATTGATGTGAAAATTAACTAGGAGTAAGTTTCAAAGTCTGGTTATCTAAATATAATTTCTTGCATTTTATCCTTTATAGAAATGACTCTAGAAAATAAAATGACATTGACTCTGAATGTTTTAAGATTAAGTATTGAATTTTACTTAATAGTTAGAATTTTAAAGTTTATAGTGATAAAATTGGTACCAAAGCAGGAATTTGGTAGCTAGATAATTATGACAAGGAGTCAGGATTCCTATTGAATTCAGTGCTAGGAATTTAAAAATCTGATTCCAGTATAATTTTATTTGGACCTATGAAACTTGGTTGAGGTTGTGGTTAAATTGATAGTAGGAACTAAAAGACACAGTTTTTGTACTGCAAATTTATGTTAGTACTTTATTCTAGTTTTAGGATAGCAGTGTCCTATTCAAGATAACCTGCACAATAAAATATCCCTTGATAGGTACCTGGGTGGCTCAGTGGTTGAACATCAGTCTGTCTTTAGCTCAGGTCATGATCCCGGGGTCCTGGGATCAAGTCCTGCATCAGTCTCCCCACAAGGAGCCTGCTTCTCCCTCTGCCTATGTCTCTACCTTGCTGTGTGTGTGTCTCTCATGAATAAGTAAAATCTTTAAAAAAAAAAAAAAAGAATATCCCTTGGAAATCTCTATAGAGTAATCTTTGAACTTCTCAGTTTAGAATGGCAATAGATTTATGAAGCAGAAAAAGTCCTAGGTTTAGTTCCTAAAGACCTAGTTTTTAGATCCAACTTTGCTGCTTTTTGTTAAGTGCTTTTGGACAGTTACTGATCCATTTTCTACTTAGCTTCTGTGTTGGTAAATTGTACTCATTTCTTTCCTTCTCACAATATAACATTGCTGGGCTATAACATGGACTCAACATATGAGAAAGTAAGAGAAGATCTTAACACTAGATTTAAAAAATGACATGTGAACATTTAATAAGAGATGCACAATGGTTAGACCAGTTTTTGTTTCAACTCTAATTTAGCAAACAACAAATGCTAAATGAGGGCAGCCCCGGTGGCGCAGCGGTTTGGCGCCGCCTGCAGCCCGGATGTGATCCTGGAGACCCGGGATCGAGTTCCGCATCGGGTACCTACCTGCATGGAGCCTGCTTCTCCCTCTGCCTGTGTCTCTGCCTCTCTCTATGAATAAATAAATAAAATCTTTAAAAAAAAATGCTAAATGATTGCACAATAATGTGAAGCTTAATAAAATATTTTATTCCTCCTCTAATAAGGAGAAAAAAGACTACACAAATAACTATAAAACAAGAAAAAAAAATGCAATATCATGAAAATAGATAGATTATATTCTTTTGAATTGGTAGAGTTTCCAAGAGAGAATAGCTCTGTTGAATCAACCCTCCACATTTACCTACCTCCTAGCAGACATGTATTGCTCCATAGCAAAGCCAATACCTATTTTCCCATCACTTAACATAAAATGTGCCAAATAACTTTCTTTTCCTGTATCTACAAAAATTTTACTTATTTCAGGATCTTTTCTTTGGTCATTCTAAACATTTGTTTTTATTATTGAAGATTCAAATAGAAACAAAAGAGAAAATGGAATAATGAACCCGCAAATACTCATTATACAGTTTCTACAGTGATCATTTCATGGCTACCTTTTAAAAAAAGAAAAAGATTTTATTTATTTATTCATAAGAGACACGCACAGAGAGACAGAGACATAGGCAGAGGGAGAAGCAGGCTCCCTGCAGGAAGCCCGATGCTGGACTCAATCCCCTGACTGGGACCATTACCTGAGCCGAAGGCAGACACTCAACCGCTGAGCCATTCAGACATCCCTCATGGCTATTCTTGTTTCATCTGTATCACCCTCTACTCCCCCATTTACTTTATCTTGAAGCAAATCACAGATATTATTATTTTTATCTGTAACTATTTTTAGTATATATGTATAAAAAATGGGGACTTTCTTTTTAAAAGTTTAGTTATAACACCATTGTCTTTATCTATACAAATAAATAGTAAATCATTAATATCATTAAATATCTAACTACTGTGTTTATTCCCAAAATATTGTATACATATGCTTTTAAGTTTCTTCATTAGAAATGGAATCTACGTAAGGTCCATATATTATAATTGGCTGATATATGTCTAATGTTTCTTTTAATTTATACATTCATTTACACATTCATTCTCTCTTAAATTTTGGTATTAAAAAAACTGGATCAGTTGACCTGCAGTTTCTTGGTCTGAATTTTGCCGATTGGATTACTGTAGTATTAATGTGTTCCTTTGTCTTCTGTATTTCCTGCAAATTGGTGATTAGATACATTTTTGTAAAATTCAAGACTACTTCTTATGTATTGTTGAGAGCTTTCCTAAGGAAGAGCATAATGTCCCATCTTTTTGTGGTGCTTGTAACCATTGATCATTGCCTAAATCCATTAATTTATCAAGGGTTACAAAATGTTACTATTCCTTCTTAATTTATAAGCTGGGGGATGCCTGGGTGATCTAGTTGGTTGAACATCCAATTCTTGGTTTCAGCTCAGGTTCTGATCTTAGGGTCTTTGGATCCACCCTGCATCAGGCTCTGCACTCAGTGCATAGTCTGCTTGCTTGAGATTTCTTCCCCTTTGCTCCTCTCCCCACTGACTCTCTCTCTCTGTCTCTCTCTCTTTCTCAAATAAATAAAATCATTAACAACAACAGCAAAAAAGGTTATAAGCTGACCTAGTTTCCCATGTCAACTATTTGATTACCCTAAGGTACAGTTTATATAAAAAATTCAGGATATATATTTGATTATATCCCTTTATTTACCAAAATTTATAATAATTAGTTGGTTTCATAACATACTCCAGAGTGCCCAAAGAGGTATTCATTTGTTATTTTATGTTTGTTTTAAAACTTCTTGCATGAGTCTCAATAATCTTTGATAGTAGCTTCTCTTTCTAGCATGGTAATATTCTAGGTTCATCTTACACATTTTTTCCCCAGACTTGGAATCAGCCTTTTCTTCAAGGAGACCTTATTCTTTTAGTGAGAAATAATATTTAGAGACCACAGTCTGGATGTTAAGAATGTTAATTGCTACGGAGTTGGTTACTCTTTCTGGGTTCTTTTTGTGGACAGAACTAGAAAATACATAGATAATTTTTTCAAAGATAAAATATATCTTTTTATCTCAAATATTAATATATATCAACATTGCTCATTAAGTATTGGGGGGCTTAACAATCTAACATCTGTATTTCCTTTTTCTTACACTAAAAATTCCATTTTTCAATGATAGTATAATTACTTGTTTTGTCCTACACTCTATATACAGTAGTCATAGAATAATAATACTGACAGTACCACCACCAAGTGAAAGCAATTTAAGCTCTCTTTGCATTTCTTTTTTTTTTTTTTTTTAATATTTATTTACTTATTCATGAGAGACAGAGGCGGGGGCATAGGCAGAGGGAGAAGCAGGCTTCCTACAGGAGCCCAATGTGGGACTCGATCCCAGAACTCCAGGATCACACCCTGAGTCAAAGGCAGACGCTCAACAGCTGAGCCACCCAGGCATCCCATTTCTTTTTATTCCCATGGTATATTTTATTAGATGTAAACAGTAAAATTCCTCTCTTAAGCATTAAATCTGTGTGATTATGCCTCATTAAGCTTTATTTCATATTACTTTTACTATAGATTGCATTTAAAAATTTTTAATTAATGAGGTGCTTGAGTGGCTCAGTCAGTTAAGTGTCTGACTCTTGATTTTGACTCAGGTCATGATCTCAGGGTTGTGATATTAAGGCTCACACCAAGCTCCCTGCTGGGCATGGAGCCTGCTTAAGATTCTCTCTCTCCCTTTTCCTCTGACCCTACCATCCCCCCCTCAGAAAAAAAATTTTAATTACTTTAAGTTTTATGTCATATTAATATAAAATATTTACATAGTTCCAAAATAAAATCTATAAAACAGGGTATATACATAGAGTCAAATAAGTTTAGCTTTTATAGCTGTTTCTTCTACACTATTCCTTCTCTCCCTCAAAGTTAAATATTTAAATTTTTTATAGTCCTACCATTTTAAAAATAAGCAAATATATATAATTATTCCTCCACCTCCTTGTTATGTGAATAGTTACATCAAATGTACATTTCCTCTATCATACATACTAAGTTAAAAATATATTCTGGGGATCCCTGGGTGGCGCAGCGGTTTGGCGCCTGCCTTTGGCCCAGGGCGTGATCCTGGAGACCCGGGATCGAATCCCATATCAGGCTCCCGATGCATGGAGCCTGCTTCTCCCTCTGCCTGTGTCTCTGCCTCTCTCTCTCTCTCTGTGACTATCATAAGTAAATAAATAAAAATTTAAAAAAAATATATATTCTGGTGATCACTCTATATAGACAGACAGACAGACATAGCTATTTGACCATTTTTAGAGTTTCACATTAGTGTACTATATGGCTGTATCCTAATTTATTCAGCTGGTCACCTATTAATGTATTTTCCCTTCAGGTGTTTGTTTTTGTTTTTGCTATTACAAACAATGTAGTGAAAAACCTTGTGTTTTCTGTGGGTTTTCTTTTGTTTTGTTTTAAAGATTTTATTTATTCAGAGAGAGACAGAGCATGAGCAGGGAGGAAGGAGCAGAGGGAGAGGGAGAAAATCTCAAGTAGGCTCTGTGCTTAGTGCAGGGCTTGATCCCAGGACCCTGAGATGATGACCTGTGCTGAAGGCTGACCCTTAACCAACTGAGCCACCAAGCCATCCGCGTTGTTTGTGTTTTTGACAACATGTATTTGGATGAGATCTCTGGCATTGTATTTTAAAAAAGAATAAAGATTATTTTGCTTATTAAAGTGGGCATATAAAGAAAGATCTGACACTTTTCCCCCTTGTGGAAAAAGGATGGTTCTTTTGCATAATCACAGCCCCCACAAGTCTGAGCTATTGGCCGTGAACATTGTTATTTTAGGACACAAATCTATTCTTATGTTTTAAGAATCTAAAAAAGATAAAAAATGATTGTCTGAAATTGGTAAGTTGCTCTCATTCACTTATTCTACCTACTTTTGTAAAAACTATTTTTGTGAAAAATATTAGATTGGGAGTTGGAAGTAAAAGCAATAAACACATATAACTCTTGCCTTCATGGATCCACCATCTAATAAGAACTTGTTTAGCATACATGTCACCAAAATGGCAGCTATAGTCCTTTGTAATTATTTGATTTCCACTTTTTTACTTTTTCTGGGGGAGTTGAGTATATTACATTATTGCTTCAAATCTTTCTTCTTTTTTTTTTTTTTTAAGATTTTATTTATTCATGAGAGATACAGAGAGAGAGAGAGAGAGAGGCAGAGACAAAGGCAGAAGGAGAATCAGACTCCTTGCAGGGAGCCTGACATGGGACTCGATCCCCAGTCTCCAGGATCCCACCCTGGACTGAAGGCGGCGCTAAACCGCAGAGCCACTGGGGCTGCCCCTTTCTTCAGTTTTCATAGTACAGGTCACTTTATAGTTGATGATGGTTAATATAAAGTTAAGAAGGTTTTGGGACACCTGGGTGGCTCAGTAGGTTCAGCATCTGTCTTTGGCTGGTCATGATCCCAGAGTCCTTGGGATGGATCCCCACACCGGTTCCCTGCTGAGCAGGGAGCCTGCTCATGCTTTCTTTCACTCTCAAAAAAAAAATCAATAAAATAAAATCTTTTTTAAAAAGAGTTTTTGAGCACCTTTGCTTTATGATGAGCATCTTTTATAACTAAGTAGGCTTTAAAATTCAAGTCTGAAACAGATGCCAGGAAAATCATCATTGTGAACTTGAATTATTTTTTTAACTTGAAAAAAAAAAAAAAACGTGTTTGAGGACATGGTCTGAGTACACAAGAAAGCTAACACCATTTTAGTGAATCATAAACAAAATTGTTGCTCTTTATTTGTTTTTAAACAGGTTTGTAGCAAAGAGGAGAAAGGACATTGGACTTGAGTTAGATTTGGTAACTTTATAACTCATCAAACTGTTTATTGAGCTTCTGTTACCATACCTATAAAAATGATAAGTGTGCATCTCACAGAGTGATTGCAAGAATTAAATAAAAGGGTAAAACAGGGTTGGTTTATACATAATAAATAAATCTTAAATTTCAAAGTGTGCTAAATATCTCTTGAGTTTCTAAGAGTTTATCATTCTAGTTTCTCCTGAATGATCAAGCTATTTAATGGTTATTACATTTTTACACTTTTAATAGAAAAAAATATGATAAAATACAGAAATCATTATTAAGGAGGCATACTTGCCAAAGCCACTGTAGAATATTTAGTATCTGATTTGGGTAAATTTCTTAATCTTTGTGCTCCAGTACTTTATATGTAAAATAAATAGTAATACTGATTACATAAAGATTAAATGAAAATACATGCAAAACACTTAAAATAGTGCCTGGCATGTGATAAATTATTTTTCTTGTTATTGTTATTGCTATCTTTATAGTAGAGAAGGCCTCCATTTTCCTGTAAATATACTTTTCCAGAGTCAGAAACAAAATAAATATGAAATTGCATATTACTTCTTTATTTTTTTGAAAGATAACATGAGGAGAATGGATATAAACTAGATCTTTCAGATGAATGAATGTGGTAAAAAGGCACCGTAACCTCATTTAAGCTCTTAAGCATTTTTGACAAAGAAAACATTTTTTTCCCACTGATTATTGCTGACCAAGACATTAGCGCCCTGACATAGAATTAGTACAATCTCTCCTTTAGTAAATTAATGCCTGTGGGCTCAGTTTCTTATTGGAGCTCATTTTTTTAATGGTAGTAGATTAAAGTTTTAGAACTCTGAGAGTAAGCTTTAGGACTTGGAGATGGATTCTGTGGACAATAATACCATGATAGAATAAGGAACTTTTAAAGGGTTATATGGATACCTAACTCCCTTAATTCTAACTTTGGGGACAAAATACTGACTTATCTATTATCTCAATTATACATTTTATATCATGCTTCATTTTTAAAAAGGCTTAAACTTTTCCAGCTTTAGTTCAGTATAACATTAAGGATATACTGAAATTCACTTGTCTTAGTTTTTATCAATGCCCATTTTAAAGGAAGTAGGCCTCATGTTAACTTCAAGAAACTATTAAGTCTTACCAGTATCCTTTGAAAGGTGGTGCCTTCTATCAGTACTTTTTCTGACCTTTTACTGTCTTTGTTGTTGCTATTGTTGTTGTTGTTGTTTTAACCAAGATACTGGTATCCTTGATTTGAATCACTTCAAAAATTCTTTTCATGATTATAACTTTGAGGTAGAGATCAGAAGGTGAGTAGTCAGAAAAATTTAATCACCAACCTTGGGATAAACAGATATAAGATATCTCACTTTCCTCATAGAGTCCTCTACCCTACCTAAAAGTCTTAAGTCTCTTCCATTCCGACTCAGTTTCTCAGTGTATTTGTTTTTGTAAGAGAATTGAAATAAAATATTCCTTTAATTTGATGTCAATAATCAGCAAAGATGTATTTTTAAATAGCATTTTAAAGTCTACTTATTTCTGAAGGATAATACAGGAAGAGTGGTATATGCTAGTAACAGAATTACCGATGTCTTGATCATTGATAATAGATTTTTCTCAGTTCACATTTGAGTTTTCTCAGTCCCTTGTATCCACAACCTCTAGGGTTGACATCTCAGAAAAAATGTTTTTCTAAAGATGAAATTATACATACTTATAAAGAATAATGAACTTAAACAGAAGACTTGGCTTCTGATCTAAATATTGTTATATTAGTCACATCTAGAATACTTTTCTGGGTTTACCATTTGTATTTTTTTATAAAGCCCATCTTAGGAGTCTTGAGGTAAGATATCAGTAAAATAAAAAATTATAGAGCACATTGTGACATTTCCTTTTTTAAATTATTAAAGAATGGTGCAAATATAACATAGTTAATTGAGCTTTAATTAGCTAATATAGAAAAGACATGAAATTCTTAGGAGGATTGTCTTCGATTAATTTTTACTGTTTTTTCTAGTTGTATATGTATCAGCTGTTCCGAAGTTTAGCCTATATCCATTCCTTTGGAATATGTCATCGGGATATTAAACCACAGAACCTCTTGTTGGATCCTGATACAGCTGTCTTAAAACTCTGTGACTTTGGAAGGTAAGCCAGCTCTTTTTTTTTTCACTCCTCCCACTCCATATACTTTTAAAAAACTATATGCCTTTTACAATATCAGTCTAAAAATACCATAGTCCTTATTCAAGGAGTATGCACTAGTTACAGATTCTTGTGAGAGTAGTTTGGCAGATTTTGTCAGAATTGTAAATGTGTATAGTCTTTTATCTAGCAATTTAATCGGTAGGAATTATTCCCTTAGAAATACTTTAAAATTGGGGTCCTGGGTGGCTCCGTGGTTGAGCACCTGCCTTCAGCTCAGGGCGTGGTCCTAGAGCCCTGGGACCAAGTCCCACACTGAGCTCCCTGCATGGAGCCTGCTTCTCCCACTGCCTGTGTCTCTGCCCCCCCCCCCCGCCCCCCGTATCTCTCAGGAATAAATAAATAAAATATTTTTTAAAAGTAAAGTATTTCTTTTTTTTTTTTTTTTTTAAGATTTTATTTATTTATTCCTGAGAGACACACAAAGAGAAAGACAGAGACACAGGCAGAGGGAGAAGCAGGCTCCATGCAGGGAGCCTGACGTGGGACTTGATCCCAGAGCCTCCAGGATCACGCCCCGGGCTGAAGGCGGCACTAAACCGCTGAGCCACCTGGGCTACCCCGAAATACTTTAAAATAGTGTGTATACAGGGATTTTTATCATAACATTGTTTGTAAATGTCAGTAGGAAAATGACCAGATAAATATATTATATGCATATAATGTAATACATGCAACTGTAAAAAAGAATGAGCTAGCTCTCTATGAAATTAAAAGGAGCAATGTCAATAAAATGAAAGGAATGATGTCTAAGAAATATTTTAAAAGCAAAGTCACAACTATATAAAATATGTTCTTTTCTGTGTTTTAAAAACATAGTATAGCCACATGTATATAGATATATGATTATTTATTTCTGGAATGCTATGTAATAAACCCATAACATTGTTTCCTAGTAGAAAAGGAAACTGGAAGTATAGTGTGCTTGGGAAACTTGCTTTTTCATTGATGGTACTTTTGTATTGTTTGAATTTTTTATTATGGGTTTTTCTTAATAAGAACTAATTTTTTTAAGATTTTATTTATTCATTGGTGAGGGTGAAGAGCAAGTGGGGGGTGGGGATTGAAGGGCAGAAGGACAGAATCCCAACCAGATTCTGCTCTGATCAGGGAACCCAATGCAGGACTCAGTCTCATGACTGAACCAAAACCAAGAATTGGTTGCCTAACTGACTGAGCCACCCAGGTGCCCCAGAACTAGTTTTTAAAAACATTAGCATTTGTTACCGCATTCTTTTTCACTTCGCTGTTAACCTTAGTAGCAGTATACTCTTCCTTTTCCTCTGTAATTCTCTTATTCTACTTTCCTGCAAATTACAGTGTACTTTGTTTTCTTAAAATGATTCCTTGGTAACATTATATTGTTAATAAGATTCCATCCTTTTTATCTTCATAGTATTCAGCATCTTTTGCCTCTTTGATCTATCCTTTCAACATGAAACCAAGCTTATATCCTCATGTAACTCAGTTAACCTTTTTCCATCTAGATTAGTCTCCCTCCTCTCAGTCCCTTAATAATTGCCACATAACTTGGATTCTCCAATTTTTTTCATCCTCACAAATTCTTTTCAATTCAGCTCTTTTTAGATACTGACCCACATCTAATATCTCTATTTCCACCTCTTTTTAATACTTTTGTATCAACCCACAGTTTAAATTTTAGGTTTAACATAAGATAGATTTTCCATAGAGTGTCTCTTAAGAGTGTCTTAAAAAAACAAGCACATCTGCTTTATCATGAGTCGATTCTTAGTCTCATAATGGTGTGCTCCTTCAGACCATCCCCTTTTTACAGTTAACTGATTTCAGACACCTATCGTAGGATTTAGCTTATTTTGCAGGCTCTAAGTCTTTCTTCAGCTGTAAGAAAAGCTGAAGTATATCAAATCAAAACTCTTATCTGATGCTTGAAACACAGTGGACAAACTGCCAAAATCAGATGAGTTTTATTGTTATAGGTTATCTTCCCCACTGACAGCGACTGACTGTTATGAGTTGTAAAAAGACTGAGGACATCAAGTTCAGTGGTGTTTCTGTTCTTACCATAGTGTCAAAACACTGCTACTAAGGACCATTTTATTGGGACATAGGAATTGCTTTGTTCTAATATATGTGAAATAGAGATTTCACTTGTATTATAATAGGTCATTTTTAATTGCTCTGATAAATAACAAAGCTGCCTTTTTTTGTTTTTAAACAGTTGGTTTAGGCAAGTAGAGTTTTAAATATACTTTAGGATCTTAGGGCCAGGCTGGTGGTATCTTGAACAAAACAGTATTACTCTCTTAGTAATTTTTTATTGGATGAAATAAGGCCTGTAGAAGTAGGTGAAGGGCTGATTGGGCTTTCTCGGAACTATCTGTAGTCACTCTATTGGAAGCTCTCATCCTTCAAAAGGTGGAAAGTAACATCCAACCTCACCTGAAGAAAAAGAAGATAGCTTCATCAAGTATTGAACTCTACAGGATGCAGAGTTTCCAATATTACCTTCTCTGTCTTATAGTGAATTTTTTGACTATGTAATTGGAATCAGTCTTGTTAATTAAAAAAAAAAAAACCTTTATAAGGTAGAAAAGTTTTATCAGCTAAGCTGGAAAGGTATCTTAATTTTCATGCAGTCTAAAAGCAAGGATTGATATTTATTAATTCATGAAATTGTTGCTGTGTGTCAGTACTTGGGGAGAATGTTAAAGAATAAACTGCCTCCCACCTTTAAAACTTGTAATGAAGGAAGAACAGGATCAGCTAAGGGTTATCACTGACCAGAAATAATGGAAGAAAAGAAAGCCCAAACTTTGAAATCTTTGTGACTACTTTCTTTTGTCTCTAGTCAGATTTCCTATACCTTTACTTCAAAATTTTCCCTTCCCTTACATTCTTACTATTTTGATTTTGTTGTTTGTATTGATTGCCTGTGTTTATCTTTGCTGTCATTGTATACTAAAGTAGTTAGCTTCTACAGGAGTTTATTTCAGTGTATCTTTAAATTATCCTGAGAGACATCTCAAAAGAAACTAAATTTAACTTAATGTTTAATATACAGTGCCACAAGCATTAAAAAATTTTTTTGTATTAGAGAACATGTAACTGAGAACAGCAGAATTAGAATTCAGAAGCTCTGAATCGTCTCTGACCTACAGGAGAGAGCATGTCTTTTTTTATAGGGTAATGAATATTTAGGCAAGTAATAAATTGACCAACAAAGTAGAAAAAGAAAGTAGATTGGGTAAACCCCAGGATATTTACTCTGATGCAGAAGTCAAATTATAAGAGAGTGATCAATTTCTGTTAAAAAAACACATTGATTGGGTACGAATTATTTATTCTTATAATCCAGTACTATGCTTTTGGTGGGTGGAGATACTTTTTTCTTTTTCTACTCTTCTTTATATTTTAGAGGTAGTTTTCAAGGAACAGAAGATAACAAGAAATTCAGCATTTATCCTTTTATGACTTTGTCTCTTTTTTTTTAGGTGACAGTTGACAAATGCATTCTTTAAAAGCTACTGTTATTTTTTTTTAAATTACTATTATAATTGTAAGTTTCTTTTGTCAGATAGTTAGGGTTCATATTTTTCCTTTTTGCATGTTGTGGAATTAAAGTATGTGAATCTTAGATAAATGTTCAGTGTTGTGAATGATAGCAGTTTAGATTCTTTTAAGGTTTACGCTTAAAGAATTTATGTTTTTTTTTCTTTTTTTTTTTTTTTAGTGCAAAGCAGCTGGTCCGAGGAGAACCCAATGTTTCGTATATCTGTTCTCGGTACTATAGGGCACCAGAGTTGATCTTTGGAGCCACTGATTATACCTCTAGTATAGGTAAGTACTGATATAAATATAATGGCTTGTAATTATTAATTGCATCTTTTTTTTTAGTAATTTAGTATTACTAATCAATATTTTGACTTAAATATAAAAGTAGAAATGACCTAAAGTCTGTTTCTACTTAAAGACTGATACGCAGAAATGTGTAGAGTATTTTAAATGTCAACTTTCAGAATGTAAGGTTTATTTATACTATTTCATATTAAGGTTTCTAGGATTTTTTCAAGAGAATAATAAAGCTGTTCCTTTATGATTGCATGGTTCTGTTATATTACATTTGTCTTTAACTTAAAATTTCAAGTAAGTCCTAGGTATATCTTTTCTTTTTGAAAATTTTAATTCTCCTGGGGCAGCCTGGATGGCTCAGTGGTTTAGCACCACCTTCGGCCCAGGGCCTGATCCTGGAGACCCGGGATCAAGTCCCACATCAGGCTCCCTGCATGGAACCTGCATGGAGCCCTCTGCCTGTGTCTCTGCCTCTCTCTCTCTCTCTCTCTCTCTCTCTCTCTGTCTCTCATGAATAAATAAATAAAATCTTAAAAAAAAATTAAAACTTTAATTCTCCTGAAATGCTAACTTCTGAGCTTGATCATTAGTTTGAGAATTTGCATCCATAATGTTGATGATGCAAGTGATAGGATGCCATAGTGTTGAAATTCCCACTATGCTGCCCCAGTTGGTTACTTACTTTTAAGTCAGTCACAAAAATAATTCTGACTTTTCATTAGTTTGACTAAACCCACTGATTCTGTAGAAGTCTTCACAGAAGATCTTAAGTGATAGCACAAATTGAATAGGGAGATTTGCTTCATTCTTCAGTGACTTCCTTCTACCCCATTTTAGCCTGCTAATAGAAGTGAGCATGACATAGTACTATCAGCTGGACATGAATAAATAGTAAAGCTAAGAAAGGAGGAGCAACCTTAGGCTAAGTGTACAGATGAAGGTCAAAATTATTTCTTTGTTATATACTGTTTTTTTAAGACTTTATTTGAGAGAGAGAAAGAGAAAGAGCATGAATTTGTAGGGAGGCAGAGGGAGAGCAGACTCTATGCTGAGGAGGTAGCCTGATGCAGGGCTGATCCCAGTACCCTGGGATCATGACCTTAGCCAAAGGCAGACCCTTAACTGACTGAGCCACCCAGGTGCCCCTGTTATATACTGTTTCTGAGACGAATTCCCTAGTCCAACAAACGAACAAGAGCATGCAAATACCAAACCCACCAACCAAACAGAACAGCCATAGTTACAGAACACGTAGAACAACCAGAATGTGGATGGTTTTTGTCTTTTAATACAAGTGGAAATTATCTGATATGAACACAGACCTCTAAACAAAAACACATTACCACTTTTATTTTACCAAAAGACAAAAAAAAAAAAAAAAAGCGGAAGAGCAATTTGATTTGTGTCAAAGGACCTACAGTTTTACCCACCATTTCTTTTGCACCATCAGTGTGAATATCAACACAGTGAAAAAGGTAGGTTACATCTTAGTATTCTTATGAAAATATGGGGATCCCTGGATGGGTCAGCAGTTTGGCGTCTGCCTTCAGCCCAGGCCTGGAGTCTTGGGATCGAGTCCCACATCAGGCTCCCTGCATGGAGCCTGCTTCTCCCTCTGCCTGTGTCTCTGCCTCTCTTTCTCTCTCTGTCTCTCATGAATAAATAAATTCTTAAAAAAAAAAAAAAGAAAGAAAGAAAAGAAAAGAAAAAAAAGAAAAGAAAAGAAAAGAAAAGAAAAGAAAAGAAAAGAAAAGAAAGAAAAGAAAAGAAAAGAAAAGAAAAGAAAAAATAGTTTTATCATTTAGGACCTCTGAAAAGATTCAGGAGGCCCTGGGCTCTGCAGACCCTGCTTTGAGACCTGCTACACTGGAGGATAGAATAATTGTGTGTGTGTTTGTGTGTGTGTGTGTGTAATCATGAAAATTTCATTGTGGCTGTTTTATGGCCTATGATAAGGGACCAATGAGAAATAGCAAAAAGGGTATTTTGGTTAGAGTAGAATTAGATTTGAGTTCCAGGTTTGTTATTACTTAGCTAAGCTATGAAGTGGAGGTTGCTAACAGTTCTCCTTTTCTGAGTGGCTGTGAAGATTAAATAAAATGTCACTGAAAGGGCAGCCTGGGTGGCTCAGCAGTTTAGCGCCACCTTCAGTCCAGGGTGTGATCTTGGAGACCCAGGATCGAGTCCCATGTCCACCTTCCTGCATGAAGCCTGTTTCTTCCTCTGCCTGTGTCTCTGCCTCTCTCTCGCTCTCTCTCTCTGTCTCTCATGAATAAATAAAATCTTTAAAAGAAAAACAATGTCACTGAAAATTTAAGAAACAAAACAGGATCATAGGGGAAGAAAGGAAAAAATAAGACAAAATCAGAGGGAGACAAACCATAAGAGACTCTTAATCATAGGAAACAAACTGAAGGTCCCTGGAAGGGAGTGGGTGGAGGGACGGGATAATGGGTGATGGATGATAAGGAGGACCTGTGATGAACACTGGGTATTATATAAAACTAATGAATCACTGACCTCTCCCTCTCCCTCTGAAACCAACAATACATTATATGTTAATCAATTGAATTAAAATAAAAATGAAAAAAAAAAAAAAAGAAATGACGAAACAGATGGTATTTGTTTTGTGGCATTTGTTAACTTTGACTATGCAGAAACAAGTTTCACCCCTTTATCTTTGGAAATATCTTTGGGTTTTTCAGCTACTTTATATTTTATTCAAATACATGCTGTGATATCTGCATACCAGATATTGGGATGAGTTGTGCCAGGGTCACCTAAAATAAATGCAATTTGCTTCTTTTAAAAAAGCTATGACCGAATTATCTGGCACATTAAAGCATGTTTATATAAACTTGTAACCCGCTTAAGAGTGCATTACTTCTGTAAATATCCACATGCCTTAGCAATTCTTCAGAATCATCTTGCAAAAGAAGAGCATTTTAGTCCATTTTCTCTATTAAGAACCACTTCTCTGGATATTATGAGTGCCTGCTTTTCAGTAGCTTCCTCTTATGACTAAAGCCGAAACCTGACTTTCTAGGCTTAGGACTCACCATATGCCACTGATTCAACTGCAATCTTTTGAACTCTACTAATTCTGGATTTGATCTCCCTTTTAGACTTGGATATTTCCTCTCATGACTGGATGATTTGTAGACAGACAGAAACAGAAGTAGTTAGAAGTGTATTAATGCAGATACATTTTAGAAATATTTTTAACAATGATATTTGAAATGAAAGAGTAGCTGATTCTGGGTGAATTACTGTCCTGTTTGGATATAACCAGAGCTCAGGCTGATGGCTCTGATTATATTGTCTTATTGAGAAATGGCAGAGAACAATAGCTTCCTCGGGACAAGGAATTGAGTTTATAGACCCTCAAAGAAGCAGCTAGTTATTCTCTGACAGGGAGGCACTTACTCAAGACAGTGGTGTCTTAATTGGAAATTGAAATTTGGTTCCATGCCTGGCTCTGCTATTCAGTAGCTTTACCTTGACAAGTCCCTGATCTTTATTGTGCCTCAATTTCCTTATCTGTAAATTAAATATGTTAAAGTAGATGGTCTTCCAAGATCACCTTTACCAAGAATTAGAGTTACCAAGAATAAAGCCAAACACTATTTTGGCTGAAATCCTCAAATAATCAGATAGGTCATTGGGCCAAAGTGCTTATTCTATTGTACCTTCTGTTTTATTTTATTTGGAGAATATCTTTCATTTGTCCTGCATAGTATGAACAGAAGAGATCTGATATCTCCCAAAAAGTGAATGATAAATATCTTGGTTTTGGTAGTTTGCCTGAGTTAACATTGAGGACCACTGGTATAGTTGCCACCTGAGTTTCAGGATTATTAATTGGTGGCAACCACTAAGCAGTAGTGTTCCTTAATGGTTTCCTCCTTGTCCTCCCATATTTGACCTAAATGCAGCCTAAGAAAGTATTTCCCCTGGTTTTTTAATGAAAGTTCAATTATTCCCCTGCATTTTTTCCAGCCTTGTCTTCTAAGATGAATTACCCTCTACTAGAAAGGAAAGAAATGAGTACATATAACCTTCCATCTAATTGGCTAAGTAAAAGCATATTTTTAAACCTAGATCAAAATAAAGCATTTAAGTTAATGAAGATATATATCTTTTCCATGTTATTTTAAGAGTTAATATTAGTTGGCTTTGAGTGAAGTAAAGTTTTCTTAGCAGGTTTTGATATTTGCTTCATTTAGCAATTACCTAGTATATCAAGGAGGGCTCTTTTTGGTCAGCATTTGCAAAATAGGTGTCTTGGTTATCATTTCTTGGAACTGGACAAAATCAACTTCAATTTCTTAAATAAATTTTGTGTCATTATTTTCCTAGGTCAGTATAAAGTTAGTCACGGGAGCAGGGATTTCTAATCCTTCTTGATAGTGCATCTAACCATATCAGACCTCTTAAATTATCTGTTGACCCTATGCCATTCACCATTCTTCTCTTTCCTTAATGGTAGATGAGAAAGCCCAGCAATGATTTATGTTCATCTTCTAAAGCACTTGTTTTTTGGTCCTACAAAACCTAGAAATCTCAGGCATCCAGAAACTGAAAATTAGCTTTTCCTTGCAGGAAATTTTAATGGTAGGCTATATATAATTTAACTTATTTGGTTATACTTTTAAAAGAGAACGGTTATACTATAAATAATTATCCCAGGACAACAAATCTAAACCAGGACTATTTGGGGTATGCCAGGAATGTATAGTTTAAATTATTTTTTAATTTATTAATTAAATTTATTTATAAATTACTAAAACTTATTAATTAAATTATTTTAAGACTTTACTTTCAGGATTGAAGTTTCCACTTTGACTTAAAAGTGAATTACTAGGCAGCCTGGGTGGCTCAGCAGTTTAGCACCGCCTTCAGCCCAGGGCCTGATCCTGGAGACCCAGGATCGAGTCCTACATCAAGCTCCCTGCATGGAACCTGTTTCTTCCTCTGCTTGTATCTCTGCCTCTCTTTCTCTCTCTGTGTCTCTCATGAATAAATAAATAAAATCTTTTAAAAAAATATTAAAAAAAATAAAAGTGAATTACTTTGTTTTGTTTTCCTTAAAATGTTTTACAACAAAATAATATACTGGCAGGCTGATATCTCACATTTCCATCCAAATTTGAACTTACTGTCCCTCATTAACTTCATTTTTCCCCCCTCATTTGTATTTCCATGTTTTTTTCCTCTCCTTACTCTTTCTGCTTGCTTTCTGACTCTACTTGCTTTTATGTACCTTGATACTAGTTCTCACATCTCTTATTTTCCTTTGTGCTTTTCCTGTGCTATCATGCGGTTCTCCTTTTCCCTAACCTCCTATCACCTTGTACTTTTTTTTTTCAAACACGAAAAATTCATTTATTAAAAAGCTAAGTATAGAAAACTTCTAGTTGGCTAAAATAAGCAGTGCACACTGAAATAAATTTTATTTTTTATACCACATACTACATGTAAAGAGTCAGCTTCTTACCCATTACTACCTGGATATGTCATTACAGCATCAAAATTTACATATTGAAAATTAATGAGTATTGCTCTAGTCTTAACCTTGATCTCTTCAAGTACCTTCCCCTTTTTTGTCTTAAAAAGTTTTTATTTAAATTCCAGTTATTGAACATACAGTGTAATATTGATTTCAGGTGTACAATACAGTGATTCAACACTTCCATATACCACCCAGTGCTCATCACAAATGTACTCCTCAAACCCCATCACCTATTTCACCCATCCTCCCACACCTATCTCTGATAACCATAAGTTGTTCTCCATAGTTGAATGTTTCTTTGTTTGCCTCTCTCTTTCTTTTTTCTCCCCTTTGCTTGTTTTGTTTCTTAAATTCCAAATAGGAGTGAAATCATACAGTATTTCTCTTTCTCTGAATTATTTTCACTTAGCATGATACTCTCTTGCTCCATCCATCTCTTTGCAAATGGCAAGGTTTCATTCCTTTTTATGGCTGAATAATATTCCATATTATACGTGTGTGTGTGTGTGTGTGTGTGTGTGTGTGTGTGAGACAGAGAGAGAGATTGAGATTATTTTTCCTAGGTCAGTAAAAAGTTAGTCAAAACTTGATTAAAAAATTAGTCAAGTTACCCAAGATAGTCCTGGGATAATTACTAATAGCATCTTCTTTCTCTTTAAGAAGTATTACCAAATAAGAAGTTAAATTGAGATGTCTGGGTGGCTCAGTGGTTGAGTATCTGCCTTAGACTAAGAACATGATCCCAGGGTCCTAGGATCAAGTCCTGCACTGGGCTCCCTGCAGGGAGTCGGCCTGCCTATGTCTCTGACTCTCTTTCTGTGTGTCTATGAATAAATAAATAAAATCTTTTAAAAACAAGTTAAATTATATGGTCACTCTATTTATAGCCCCTACACACACATGCACTGCATCTTCTTTTATCCATTCATCAGTCAGTGGTTCCATAATTTGGCTATTGTAGATAATGCCGCTATAAACATTGGGGTGCATGTATCCCTTTGAATTAGTGTTTTTGTATTCTTTAAGTAAATACCTAGAGTACAGCTACTGGATCCTAGGGTAGTTCTTCCTATTTTTTAACTTTTTAAGGAAACTCCATACTATTTTCCAGAGTGGTTGTACCAGTTTGCATTGCTACCAATAGTGCAAGAGAGTTCTCCTTTCTCCACATCCTTGTCAACATCTATTGTTTTTTATGTTATTGATTGTAGCCATTCTGACAGATGTGAGGTGATATCTCATTGTAGTTTTGATTTGTATATCCCTGATAATGAGTGATGTTTATCATCTTTTCATGTGTCTTTTGGCCATCTGTATGTCCCCTTTGTAAAAATGTCTATTCATATCTTCCATCCATTTTTAAATTGAGTTATTTATTTTTTGTGTGTTGAGTTTTATAAGTTCTATATACATTTTGGATACTAACCCTTTATTGGCTTTGTCATTTGCAAATATCTTCTCCCATTCTGTAGGCTGCCTTTTAATTTTGCTATTTCTACTTACTATATAGGAGCTTTTTATTTTAATGAAGTCCCAGTAGTTTCTTTTTGCTTTTGTTTCCCTTGCCTCCAGGGACATATTTAGAAAGAAGTTGTTATGGCCAGTGTCAAAGAGGTTACTGCCTGTGTTCTCCTCTAGGATTTTTATGGTTTTCAGGTTTTATGGTTTCAGCCTTTAATAAACTTTAAATTTATTTTTCTGTTTGATGTATGAAAGTGATCTAGTTTCATTCTTCTGCATGTTGCTCTCCAGTTTTCCCAACACCATTTGTTGAAGAGACTGTTTTTTCCCCCATTAGATATTCTTTCCTGTTTTGTCGAGGATTAATTGACCATGTTCTTGTGGTTCATTTCTGGATTTTCTGTTCTGTTGATCTATGTCTATTTTTGTGCCAGTACCAGACTGTTTTGATTACTACAGCTTTGTAATATAACTTAAAGCCCAGAATTGCGATGCCTCCAGCTTTGCTTTGGCAATTTGGGTTTTTTTGTGGTCCCTACAAATTTTAGGATTATTTGTTCTAGCTCTGAAAAATGCTGGTGGTATTTTGATAGCGATTGCGTTAAATGTGGAGATTGCTTTGGGTAGTTATAGACATTTCAATAATATTTGTTTTTCTGATCCATGAGCATGGAATGTTTTTCCATTTCTTTGTGTCAATTTCTTCCCTCAGTGTTTTATAGTTTTCAGAGTACAAATCGATTACCTCTTTGGTTAGGTTTATTCTTCTAGTTTTTGGTTTAGTTGTAAATGGATCAGCTTGTTTTCTTTCTGCTGCTTCATTATTGGTGTATAGGAATGCAACAGATTGTGGCACATTGATTTTGTATTTTGTGAGTCTACTGAATTCTTTTATAGGTTCTAGCATTTTTTGTTGGAATTTTTTGGGTTTTCTATATGTTAGTATCATGTCATCTGCAAATAATGAAAGTTTTAGTTCTTCCTTACCTTTTATTTCTTTTTGTTGTCTGATTGCTGAGTCTAGGACTTCCAGGGCTATGTTAAAATACCAGTAGTGAGAATGGATATCCCTGTCTTGTTCTTCACCATAGAGGAAAAGCTCTGCTTTTTTCCCCATTAAGGATGATATTAGCTGTGGGTTTTTCATATATGGCCTTTTATTATGCTTCCTCTAAACCTACTTGCTGAGGGTTTTTATCATGAATGGATGTTGTACTTTGTCAAATGCTTTTCCTGCATTTATTGAAATGATCATATGGTTCTTATCCTTTCTTTTATTAATGTAGTGTATCAAGTTGATTGATTTGTGAATATTAAACCACTATTGGAACCCAGGAATAAATCCCACTTGATTGTCACCAATTATTTTTTTAATGTATTGTTGGATTCAATATGCTAGTATTTTATTGAGAATTTTTATATCCATGTGCATCAGGGATATTGGCCTGTAGTTCTCTTTTTTATGGAGTCTTTATTTGGTTTTGGTATCAGGGTAATGCTGGCCTCATAGATTTAATTTAGCAGTTTTCCTTTTCTCTCTCTCTCTCTCTCTTTTTTTTTTTTTGGATTTGTGAAATAAAATTTATTCCTCTATCTTTGCATTTAAAAAGATAATATATTTAAGTGCGTTTTTCCTTCAGTCATATTACAACACAAAACCCAACCATTTAAGGCTTAAAATTTTTATTAGAATTTGCATTCAGACTCTGTGTATAAACAAAAAACAAAAAAACTGTGTATAGAGATTGAACCCTTGTTTGTAGCTATTCTGTAAGCACTGCCAATGTACAAAGGTTATTTCACTTCCACTTATTTTAAAGCAGGGTAAGTAGATAATCATGCCTTATGTTTTGGTGCCCCCTCTCTTGGTTGTTGAAGATTTGGACACCTGACCTTTGATAATTAAATGGACCTAAACCCTTTGTTGGAATTTGCTTATTAGCCTTATTTCCTCTTTGCTAAGTTTAACTCCTTAGGGATAGTTTGATCACTTTCTTCCTTTGGTTTGGGATTATATAGTTTTTTGCTTGTGATATTTACTCTGTGATCAAAGTAAAATTAGAAAACTACAAGTAGTTTTCATAGCAACTTAAGCTATAAGCATTAGTAACTCTTGTTTTCTTTTCTTTACAGACGTGTGGTCTGCAGGTTGTGTGTTGGCTGAGCTGTTGCTAGGACAACCTATATTTCCAGGAGACAGTGGTGTGGATCAGTTGGTGGAAATAATCAAGGTGAGAAGTTTGAATCAATTTTTGAACTGCAGTGAATTTTGTTGGTATTCTAAGAATCTGTATCACCCACACCAATGAAAAACTAAAAATGAAATAAGTGATCTAAGATCACAAAAAATGTCAGCTATAGAGGAAGTATAAGAACACCACCTTTTGGTTTCTAATTGAGTTATTCTTCTATTATATGATCCTACAAAATGTATTTTAGATACCTTGTGCAAAAAAATTGATATATTTGTTATTCAAAGTTCTTAATAGCCATAAGATCACTAAAATGTATATAAACCAAATAAAAGCACAAGCTGTGTGTATTTTTGCTTACCGTTGTCCTCTCTACTCCTAATATTCTGCTGAGCATATGATGCTTACATTTATTCAATATATAAATATTTAAAAGTTTTTAATATATGAGACCTTAAAGTTCCTACCTCCTTAAAAAAAATTCTAGTGTCTGTATATTTAGACTGCTAGATTGCTTCATTCTAAGGTTACAGTTTGTCCAAAGCAACAACACTGACTGTCTTTTGGGTTTTAGTCTTGATTTTCTAAATATTTCCTAGAAATGTAAAATTGAAAATCTTTTTAGAGGTCATGTAGTCCAATCCTCCAATCAATGAAAGAACCATACATTCCTGACAGATGGATTCCCAGTATCAAATACTTCCAAAAACAAATCACTGCTTTGGGATTCAGTCTCCTCTATATCTAGACAGCTTGAATTTAGTTCTTCTTTGCTGAGCCATAATTCCTCAGTAGCTTTTACCAGTTGTACACAAGACTATGATTAAGTTACTTAAAACTCCTTGTACTTCATTCTATAAAAATGTTACTTTTGATAAGATGATTTTGCTAAATATCATTGTATACGCGTATGGTTGAAAAGACCAGTGTGTGATCAAGAATCTTCCTTACTATCCACATGATTCCTTATGATTTGCAAATGATACTTCTGTGGTATTTATAGTCTTTTTAGGATAACCGTCTTTTTTTAGTTTCAAATTAAACTTTAACCTTTGTTCATCAGATCTACTTCCTGATTCCCACAGTACACTCAGATCTAAGTTCATATAGGTTGGTCTTTTGGTTTTCTAAAAGCCCATTCCTGGGCAGCCCCAGTGGCTCAGAGGTTTAGTGCCACCTTCAGCCAGGGGCGTGATCCTGGAGACCCAGGATCGAGTCCCGCATTGGGTTCCCTGCATGGAGCCTGCTTCTCCCTCTGCCTGTGTCTCTGCCTCTTTCTCTCTCTCTGTGTCTCTCATCAATCAATAAATAAAAAATCTTAAAAAATAAATAAATAAATAAAAGCCCATTCCTCATTATTCAAATTAATATTCTAATACAGAGGTTGGCATACTTTTTATCTGGAGGGCCAGTTAAATACTTTAGACTTTGTAGGCTAAAACACGAATCAAGATGTCATAGAGAGATGCAACAAGAGAAAAGAAATTTCTGCAAATTTTTCATTGAGGAAATTCAAAATATAATAATGAGTACAATTTTTTTGTGATAGAAGTCTGGTAAATAGAAGATTGGAATTCTTTGGAGGGGAGCTGTAACATTTCTTTCTGTTGGGGTTCAAAGTTAGTATTCTTTATCATCAAATAGATTGCAAATTAATATCTATAAAATCAATTCTTAGTTCTTAGGCCCAACAAAAAAAAACAGGAGATTGGGCCATATTTTGACCCATACTGTTGTGCAATCATTCAGCATTTCTTTTATTCCCAGGCTTTGACTTGATGTACTTGAGCTCACCATACTATAATTCTCTGGGCATATTGCTATTTTGTCACTTATGCTTAGCTTATTAGAATTATGTTTCTTTTATATGGATTATAGTTTAGAATTTTGTGATGATTTATTGTCATTAATTTTAGTGCATACATGATACAAATGAAATTACTCATGAAGCTAAGTTGCTATCTATATTAAGTCCCTGTCTCATGCTTGCCATCATATCTTGTTAACCTTTATATCTAGAGCTTTCTTCACCACCATCATTACAGTGCTTTTAAATTCAGTTTTTTCCTAATATTGGTTTGTGTTTATTTAATAGATTTTAGTATAGACGCTACCAGTTTGTTACTGATGGTTTAAGACTTCATTTTCATTTAGGGCTTATTGTAAGTTGTCCATGGTCACTTCGTAGTAGTAGGTCAGCTCTAAAACAAAACACTCTTCATTTGTGTGTTATCTTGTCATCTTGCATTTATATGTAGGGAACATAGTCACGTCCCTGCTATATTTCAAGATTTCTGTTTTGAAGGTGATGTGAAATAAGGGAATTAGGATCCCAGGGTACTTTGGAATATCCAGCTTCTAGATCCATTTTACATTTTAAGCATAACTGCTCAGAATAAATGAAACTCCAGTACTAGTTTACCACCCATTTGGTGACCTAAAGTTAATATATTACATTGAGATAAAGAAACATTGTGTTGTGGTGTGTGTGAGTAGTATTCTAAATCCTATTGCAGGGAGGTTAATAAGCATTGTACAGGTTTTGTGTATGTGTTTAATAAAGCTCTAAAATCCTGTTGATCCTGTATATCTGTTCCCTAAATATTTAATATTTGTGGTGTTTCATTGAAATAAAAATTCATAATTAATTCTGATGTAACTATTCTAGTTTTCTTGATCTAAGTTGTAAATCAGAAAAGAAGTTGTGTAGGTTAGCTTTCAAAGTGTTATTAAACACATTTTATATTTTAAACAGATACTGTTGCTAATCAGGGGTTCAAGAATAGATTTGAATCTTACGTGAAATGTGGTCTTATAAGTGCCAAATTCAATTCTGAGGTTTTTTGAGGTAATAATAATTAGGAAATCCATGAAAATCTGTTATTTTCTGTTATTTTTCTCCCTTTAAAATTTCATGGGGATTGCTTTGGAGTATCTGGAGGTAGCTGACCCTCCAGAAAAAATAGATACTCATCTCTCTGAATCTGAGTATGCAAAAAATGAAATCATATAGCAGACTTCAAGTATTTTATATGTGGTAGACTTACCTAATTATTCTATAAGCTTTCTGAACAGGGACTTTATTTATTGTGATGTTTTATAAGAAGTATATTTTGACTTAAGTAATTTTTGAGAATGACTATAGATTCTGTTGTATGGTTATATTCTGAATTACTTAATTGATATTGAAAAGAATAGCATTATGAAGTTCCGTAAAGTGATATATTATTGCCTTGAAATGAAATTACATGATATATTTGGCTTCTCAAAGATTTGATCATTAATTTATGTAAATGACAAATGTACCCCCAAACTCCCCAAATAGATTGAAGTTGAAGCAATCTGTGAAGCTCTGGATCTGGGAATGCTGTAGATTTCACTAATAGTTTCTTTTCCCCCTCCAAATTCTAAAACATAAATTTCAATTTCTGGCTTAAAATATCACAAAACTAAAAGCTTGAAGGAAACCAAATTTTGTAGAATTTCAAGTTTTAAATTAATGTTCCTAGAGATATGCTTTTATTTATTCCATAAACATTTACTTATGCTTAGTAATAATTTGAACATTTCTAATGGAAGAGTTTTAGAGCAGAATTAGAGTCCCATTTCTTCATCATTGAATTTCAGTATAGTTTCCATAGTTTTAGATTTGGGTATATCTCTTTTAGAAAAACATGACATTAAACATAGAGATACTTAAATTATTTGTAGGAATAAAAGTATTATAAGACAATTAAAGTTAATTTATCTTGTAGAACTTTACTAAATTGTTCAATTTCTCTTAGCAGTAATTACTCAATTTAGATATATCTTACAAAGGTAAGAGCCAATAAAGTCTTATCTCTAGTAGAAGCTTTATTTAAGAATTTGAAAGTAGGAAATAATAAAATCCAAATAATCTTTTGATTATTTGATTATGTTATTACAGCTAAGTAGATGGACTTCATTTCTTATGATGCCTATCACTAGAGAAAGATTTAGAAGGAAAAAGATTTAGTAGTGGAGAGTGGGATTATGGGGAAAGGGGTAGGAGAGGATTTTCACTTTATTTTTCTGTGATGTTGACTTTTTGAAACATTGTTATCTTTTTGCACAAGTCGCAGAAACTATGGAAACAGACATTTTCATTTGTTTTCTGCTGGAATCTTTTGTTAGCAAACAAAAACATTCAGTTAAGAGAGCCATTTTATTATAAATGTTTGTCTAAATAATGTTTTCCTGATCTTCCACTTTGAAGGCTGTTTGTAGTATAATTTAGACAACTCTAAATTGGCTCCATAAATAAATAAATAAATAAATAAATAAATAAATAAATAAATAAATAAATAATAAATTGGCTCCTCAAAAGCCTGCATTTTCAAATATTGGGAAACTACTAATCACAAAAGCTGCTACTCACTGAGACTTTACTTTGCATCAAGCAGTGAGCTAAGCACTGAACATACACTACCGCATTTATGTTTACCTTAATTCTAGGAAAGTGATGAGGATTATGATGATGATTACCATTACTACCACCACCGCCGCCGCCAAATCCTGGAGAGGCTGGACGATAGAAAAATTCTGTCTGATTCATCTTTAATAAATTGGTGTCCTCTGCTTATAGAATTTTATAGCTGTGTGGGAAAAATACAATCTATAATGTTAACTTGATATCTAGAACTGATTGAGCCATATTTATTGTGCTTCATTTAATGTAATGAAAGTTGTAATATTGGTGGATCTCTTTGCTTTCAAGTACAGCTTAACCTTAATTTTCACCATCTTTGTTTAGCACATGTTTTAGGTTTTCAGTTATCCTGTCCCTATATTATGGCTTGTTCAGCACCTGTAGGTATATATTCTCCCTTCCTGGCTTAACATTTTCACTGTCAAATGGTCTGTCAGACAGAGCTTTTTTTTTTTTTTTTTTTTTTTTTTTTTAAGACAGAGCTTTAAGATACTAATTAAATTAGGTTTAATAAGTATAAAAAAAAACTTCATTTTCCTAAGATTTTTGATGGATCCATGATGTGTCTTTGCTAACATACATTTGAGGTTTAGTCAAATGTTACCTGGTGACATTTCTTATATTATAGAGTCTTGTATTGGTAACAGACTGCAGGAATAATACGTTAAACTTAATTCTGTCTCTTTTCTCCACTTTCCAGAACATGTAAGTACACCCCATTATACACTGTGGTATACACTTATAATCTATTGTGTGTAATTATACACAAAATATGTGATTAATCTGTTCTTATTTATTTTTTAAAGGTTTTATTTATTTGAGAGAGAGAGCACAAGTGAGGGGCTGGGATAGGGGCAGAGGCAGAAGGAGAAGCAGACTCCCTACTGAGCAGAGAGCCCTGATGTGTGGGGCTCAATCCCAGACCCTGAGATCATGGGCAGATGCTTAACAGACTGAACCACACAGGCACCCCCATTCTTTTATTATTTAAATTTTTCCATGTTTATTACTGACTGGAGCAGCAACTTTTTTTCCCCCTAGTTCCTTATCTTTGTTTTATTTTGTATCCATTCCCCTTTACTAATAGAGTTTGCTTGGATCTCACCCTGACTCTTAAAAGCATCTGATTATGAAATTAATAAAGAGCAAATTCATTAGTTTTTTGAACATCACTTGAACAATATAAGCGCTTTTTCCTAAGCCCCCACTTTCTCACTGTTACCCCACATGGAATTCTGAGTGAGCTCCCTGCTGTTCATAATAACTTTTAGATCATAGACCACTTTGAAAATTTGTTTGTAGAAAATAGACTCTCCTCCAGAAAAATGCATACACGCAAGAATTGTCCATATAATTTCAGATGATTCTTGGGCTTTCTGAAGCTCATCCAGAAACCCTACATTAAATATGTCTATACTAGTACAAGGTACTATGGTTACACTTTTTGGTAACTGTCTGCAGTATAGGTATTACATATACAATATGATGTCAGCATTTTTTAAAGTAAGTGAATGGGTATAGGTGGCATTAAACAATTATTTTAATGTAATTACTAATCTGCATTTTTACATTAAATAATGTTTTCCATTGACCAAAAGAAACATCAACTTTTACTTATTACTATGAAATTTTACTCGCTCTAGAGTAACTTACTTGTACTTGGTTAAATCTCTGTACACTATAGATATGTGTGCCCAGGCAGAGAAAGTGGGTTTCCTGGCAGTGTAACCCATTTCATCTTTTGACATGAGAAGAATGACATCCATTTGAAATCTTTACTTTCCTCAAAACAAAGCAGTGTGAGATCATCTAATAAGTTGCCAGGATATGTTTTATTTAAGGAAAATTTTACACATAAATGAAGTTTCATGACATTGTCACCTTAAAACTAATTTACTGATGGTCATATTTTAGGATCTGAATCAAAAAACCATTCATAGGATTACTCTTCTTGGAATATAGTACCCTTTACTTATCAACCACACATTTTTTTTTGCATAGTTGCATTATGCATTCTTTAGTGTATTTCCTTAATTTCAAGGATCTGGTTTAATATATTATTTTTCTTTGGCATAATCTATAAAGTAAATAAAGGGGCAGGTGAGAAGTGGAACAGGGACAGAAATCTGTCAGGTTAACGCATTCATTATCCAGACCCTGATTTCAAGACTAATGTTTACTGAGAAATCTCTGCTTCCTTTTTTAACAAAAAGTTAGAAATTTTGAGGACAATGATTCTTAACAGTTCAGCAGTGAAAAAAAATATGAACAAACACTGGAATCTTGGAGAGGGTCATTTATAGTTTGTAAAAATGTACTGAAAGCTGTATTATACTTATAAAACAAAATATTTTGTTTCATTGAGATTTATGATAGAAAACATGAAGAAAATCACTCCAGTAGTGATTCTCAAAGGAAGTAAGAGTTGGATGATGTGTGAATAGAAAGAATAGAATAGAATAGAATAGAATAGAATAGAATAGAATAGAATAGAATAGAATAGAATAGAATAGAATAGAAAGAATAGAATATATGTCTCAGAAGGGGGTGTGATATTTTTAAAGCTAGAAAAATGAAGTGTTTTTGTTTATTTTTTCAGTGAAGAGATGCTGATCTCTCCCCACCTCCACCCTCCCACCACACACACTGCTGCCACTCCTTTCTACTTTATATTCCTTTGTTGAGCATACTACTTTGGTTGAGATTCTAGGAAAAAAAGATCTTTTGACTCCTGTGAATATGTGTCAGCCAGGAATGTCTGTTTTACTTATATTCAGTAGTTTGCTTAATCAAAACAATAGTTACCTTTTGGTGGGGAGGAGGGGACTTGTTTCCAAGTATAAAATTTTATTCAAGGAGTAAAGAATGAGAGTCAAAGCAACCTTTAAAAAGAATAATACACTAGAGTAATTGTACTTCCCATTTTAGAAACTTATTTGTAACTGTAGTAACCAAGACTAGTGCATATACAATGGAATGGTATTTGGCCATAAGAAAGAAGGAAATCCTACCATTTTTGACAACATGATTGGACTTAGAGGGCATTACCCTCACTTATCACTTATGTGTATCACTTATATGTGTAATCCAAAAAAAAAAAAAAGGATAAAAGTCAAAATCATAGAAATAGAAAAGTAGTTGCCAAGGGCTGGGGAGTGGGGGAGATAAGGCAAGATTGGTAAAGGGTACAAACTTTCATCTCTGAGTAAGATCTGAGGATCTAATGTAAAACATGGCAACTATAGTTGATAACACCACATTATTATAATTTGCTAAGGGAGTAGAACTTAAACATTCTCACTAGAAAAAAAAGATATGTGATGATGTATGTATTAATTAGATGTTGGGAATCCTTTACAATGTATATGTACATTAATCACCATGATGTACACTTTGTATGTCTTAGTTTTGTTAGTTCTACCTCAATCATGCCAAAAGAAAGAAAGTGAGAAAAAGACATAATGTTACAAGTGTAGCCTTATAGATCAAAGAATTAGAATGGAGAGTCCAGAACAGGGTTCCAAGGCAGTTCAGTGGGAAAAGAACAGTCTTTTTAGAGCTTGGAACTAAATACCCATATGCAAACAATGAAGTTGGACTCCTATCTTGTACCATATTACAAAAATTAACTCAAAATGGATCAAAGGACAATGAAAGAGCCACAACTGTAAGACTCTTAGAAACCTTTGTGAACTTCAGTTAAGCAATGATTTTTTAGATATGACACAGAAGACACAAGCAATAATAGAAAAAATAGGTACATTGAATTTCATCAAAATTGAAAACTTTTTCAAAAGAAGTTAAAAACCCACAGAATGGGAGAAGAGTTCTGCAAATCCAATGTATCATAAGGGACTTACATCCAAAATATATAAGGAACTCCTACAACTCAACAATAAAAAAAACCAGCCTAATAAAAAAATGGGCAAAGGGTCTGAATAAACATTTCTCTAAAAACATACAGGTGGCCAGGAAGCCATAATGAATATTACATTTTGTTCACTAGTATAGCTAGAATAAAAAAACCAAACAATAGTATTGGTGAGGATATGGAGAAATTGAAACCTTCATACATTGCCGATGGGATTGTAAAATGGTGCACACCAAAAATGGTTTGCATATGTTAAATAAGTTTAAAATACTAATCATAGGATTACTAAATGACCTAGCAATTCCATTCATAGGTCTGTCTGTACCTCAGAAAATTGAAAACACATGTCCACACAAAAGCTTGTACATAAAAAAAAAAAAGTTGTACATAAATGTTCATAGCTACATTATTTATAGCCAAATAGTGGAAACATTTCAAATGTCCATCATCTGATGAATGGATAAAGAATATGTCAAACACAAAAGGCAACATGTTAGGTGATTCATTTATATGAAATGTTCAGAATAAACATCTGTTTAGATCTGTTAGAAAGTAGATTAGTGGTTGTCAGAAGCTTGGGAGAAGTGGGGATGAAAGTGATTGTTCTTGGGTACAGCATTTCATCTTCGGGTGATAAAGCATGTTGTAAAATTAGATGACAGTGATGGTTGTACACCTCTGGGAATATACTAACAAAGCACTGGGTTGTATACTTTAAAGGATTAAATTTCATGATATGTGAAGTATATCTCAATACAGATGCTATTTTTAAAGAAGAATGAGGGCATCTATCTGTGGAACTGTTGATAAGGTAGCTTTATTGTCTCTACCATATTTTAAGGAAGGAAATAAACTCTGACCATAATTTTGCAAAGGACTCCAGAAGACTTCTCATATTTATAGTCTATCCTCTGGCTTTGAGAAAGAGAGGGGGAAGAGATCAGTTGAAATGACAGATGGTGCAAGAGTGAATGGACTAGAACATAGAACCATAAAGGTACCCTCCACTAGTTCATTCTCCCTTGGCTGAATACTTTAAACTAGCCAAATTGTTTAGTTGTGTTCAAATAGCGTGATAACTTGATGCCCTTTTCAATAAAAATCTAATGGGATTTAAAAATTCATTCTGCTGTCGTTAGAACTTTTTATTTCTTGCCTTTGAAAATTGGAAGAGCAAAATATTATACCATAAAAACAAGGGTTTCTTATACCAAAATTTCAATCATATAGGGAAGAGGTAGAAGTTGGATAATATCTATGTATGTCGAAAGTTAAGTATTGTAGCTACTACCTAGTGGATTTGAAAAAGGAAAACCTTTAAATTGTAGGGAAATACCAGAGGGAATGACATTTTATATCAGCTTTCTGGGAACAAAAATGTAAAATAGTGATTCCAGTGTCATTAGAATACTGATATTTTGAAATAAAATAGTTCAGTGCATGTTTCCTAGTTTTTTAATCAGAGACATTTGTTAAGCTTACTGGTACAGGCAGCGAACCTGAGAGTTATTAACCAAACTGAAAAGTGCTTTTTGCAGAAAAGAAGTGAAGATATTTCATTATTCAACCATGCTACATATAATTTCTCTGACCTTTATGCTAATTAAGGTTCATCCACTTATTTAAAAAGCTTCATTATATAGAGGCCTAGCAATGCGTCCGTTTAGTCTTTCAGAGTGCATATCACTTTCCTACTAATGTTTTGTTAGGTGCTGGGTTAGAACATAAAGGGTCCTTGCTGTCAAGGAGTTCAGAGACTTAGAAGAGAGGAACAACTGGGGACAATGGAGTAAGGCAGGTATTATCCCAGAAGTCAGGGCAGAGTACAAAGGCAGAAGTATTCTATTTGGAGGTAGTACTCTCTCTGTAAGGCATCATAGGATAGGTAACTCTTGAGCTGGGACTTGAAACATGGAGAACTATTGACCATTTAGAGAGAGGAAGGAAACGGAGGACATATGTATGAATTTGGGCAAAGATGCCTACGGGTCTGTTGTGTGTTTATGGTTTGAGCTTCAGATTCTGAATGGTGGATATAGTAGAATACAAGTTTACTGGGGCAGAGAAGGCTGGAGCTGTGAGCAGTGGCCAGACCACATTAGCCTGTAGGTAATTGAAACCACTGCAGGATTTTAAGCAGAAGAGTAAAAACTTTATAATAGGATTTCTTTGAATTCACCTTTGTTTTCAAGGCTGCACTGCAGCATTCTATTGCTGAAGTTTGGCGACCTCTGGTGTTGAGCTATTAAAAATAAAGCTGTGAAAACTATTCTTTCATAGCTTTTGTCAGATGATTTTTAGCTTTATTTCTTTGAAGAAATAAATCATACTTCCTAATTTGATATTTATCAAATATCAATATCAAATATATATGATATTTGATATTTATCAAATTTATCAAATACATATGTCTAGGTACATATGTAGCTAAATGAATGAGAAAATGTTACAACAAATACAGATGGGACTAGATACAAATAAAATGATGGATTTAACCATGCACAGCTCCCCCAAAGGAATGTAGCCAACCTATCTCTGATTCTTTGGATCTTTTTGCTACTAACCCCTCATGATCTAGGATGATGGGCCAAAGGAAATGTGCTTTTTTGCAATAAATGGAAAGGTCTTATTCTAATAATAGATAACTGAAAATACATACACTCTTTCCAATGGTGTGATAATTTTTAACATCTCCCCCCTTTTTTAATTGTGCGAACTATCATACTTTATAGAAGGTACATACCACATTTATATGCAGTTTCGTTTCCTTTAAGTCATTGGAGGGATTCAGTTTTTAGGAAATCCAGAAATAAGGTTTTGGTTTTGGGGGGCCGGTACAAAGATACAAAAACTGTATCTTTGTCTAAAAGTTTGGGGGGAAATATTTTTCTTAAAATTCAAGGAAGCTCTAAGATTTGATTTGTGTCTGAAATGATGAGGTCATTTCAAATGTTTTTCTAATCTATAAAACGAAAAGGTTCTAAAATTTATATAGTTCAAAAGATTCCAAATATATAATTCAGCTGTAGTAAATCAGGTAGAAATATATTCTTAATAAAGTAAGGTAGAAATACACTCTATATAATAAAATTTAATATAAAACCTAAAGATATACTCAAATAGACATAGGATAGTTTGTTAAAATGTCTTATATTTATTGTGTTGATTGCAGATAATGATGCATTTAGAATCTTTGCTCTTCATAATCTGTCTCTTGCTTACCTTTTACCCTTTAACGTTGCTGTCCCTCCGTTATCCAATTCTTAGTCTCTGTCACCACTCAGCTGTTACTATTATCCAAATCAGGGCATTTTCTACCTCTCAGTAGTGTGTAGGGAATGTGCTTCTGACTCATTTGCTTCCTAGACCCTTTACATAAAATCAGCTCTTGTCTTTCCTTCCAGAACCCTTTCCTGAATCATTTCCTCACTCTAGTGCAGGGTAGCACTTTCACGACACACATACCTACAGTTACTTAGTTGTACTGATCTTTGAAGATTGTATAAGTTTCTCTGCCCTAGAGTTCTTTGAAGATAGGAACTCAATAAATGACGTGAATGAATAACGTAAGAGACTAAGCAAAAATTTTTATTTTTATTTTTTTAAGATTTATTTATTTATTCGAGAGACCGAGACCGAGACACAGGCAGAGAAAGAAGCAGGCTCCATGCAGGGAGCCTGATGCAGGACTCGATCCCAGATCCCACACCCCGGGATCACACCCTGAGCGAAAGGCAGACACTCAACCACTGAGCCACCCAGGCGCCCCAGCAAAAAGTTTTAAATGCCTCTTGATTGCCTTACCTTTGCATTCTTAAATTCCTTTACATCTTAAATCGTATCTTTGTTTTCTTAAACACTATTCGTATTGTATATAAAATAGTTCTGATTGTAAGGTTTAATATAGACTGATTGTAAGTTTAATATAGACTCTGATACTTTTAATGCTAGCCTTAACAGAGCTACATAAGAAGGATTAACATCTGGTTTTATTTAGTGTACTAAATTTATTTAATGTACTAGATTACATAATGGTCTGTTTTACTTTTTAAATCAACATCATCAAGATGTAATTTACATAAAATAAAAGTAGTCATTTTATGCAGTTTAATAAGCTTCGACAAAGCTGGATATAACTACTATCCAGTCAAGATTTAGAACATGTCCACCAGTCCAAAAATATTTCTGTGTACAACCAGCGGTGAGTAAACATCCCAGTGTACCCAGGACCTGAGTGCTTTTCTAGGACAGTGCCAGGCAAACCAGGAGAGTTGACCACTCTGTTCATACCCCTTTGTAGTTAGTCCCCCATCTTCTATCTCAGGTGACCATTGGTCTGCTTTCTGTCACTGAAGATTAGTTTTTCCTTTTCTATAATCCCACGGTAAATGTATGTTACTTTTGTATCTAGCTCTTTTTTGCCCGTGTCTTTGAGATTCATCCAGATTGCTTATATTAGCTGTTTATTACATTTTATGCTGAGTTGTATTCTGTTAGAACATACTGTAATTTTTTTTATCCTTTCACCTGTACATAGATGTTTGACTTGTTTTGGTTTTTGGCTATTACAGGTAAAACTGCAATGAATGTTTGTTTATAAATCTTTTTGCAGATATATGTTTATATTTCTCTCCAAGAAAGGACAAAGACTAAAGTTGTTGGTCACATAAGTGTATGTTAACATTATAAGAAGTTACCAAACTGTTTTCCAAAGCAGTTCTACTATTTTTCAGTTTTACCAGCAACATACGAAAGTTACTGTGTTCTACATTCTTATTTACACAGTAATTTCAAATATAGACTTAAAATTACTTTTATCAATAGGAAATGACGCTTTTTATTTTAATTTCTTTGCCCTGAAGTCTCCATTTTCTGATATTAATGTAGGTACTCCATCTTTCTTACGGTGTTTGCCTGGTGTAATTTTTTGCATTTTAGCCTATGTGTCTTTATATTTAAAGTTTATTTCTCACAGACAGCATATACTTACTATCTTATCTTTTTCCTTTTTTTTTTTTTTAAAGATTTTATTTATTCATGAGAGAGAGAGAAAGAGAGAGGTAGAGACATAAGCAGAGGGAGAAGCAGGCTCCCCGCAAGAAGCCTGATGTGGGACTCCATCCTGGGACTCCAGGATCACACCCTGAGCCAAAGGCAGATGCTCAACTGCTGAGCCACCCAGGCATCCCCAATTTCTGCTTTTTAATTGGAGTGTTTAGACCATTTACATTCAATGTAATTATCATTATGGTTGAGTTTAAGTATTTTACTTTGATATTTATCTTTCACTCCGTGTTTTTCGTTTTGTTTCTTTGTTTTTTTTTTTTTTTGTCCTTTACTGCCACTTTACTAATATAATGAGCTTTTTTTATTTCCCCAGTGGGCAGTTTAAGCTATACATCCTTGTATTTTTTTAAAGTTTTTTTTTTTAGGATTGAAAATAGGCATGTTTATTTTGTCACATTCTGTAAATAATAATATACCATTTCACATATAAACTAAGAACCTTGTGACAGTATATTTCTGTTTCCCCTTGCTGTCTTTTATGTTACTGTGGTTATGCGCTTTACTTCTTTAATACTTTCATAGTACTTTCTTATGGTTTTGCTTTAAGCATTCAGTTTCTCCTGAGAAATTTAAAAGCAAAGGAAAAATACACATTTAGCCACATATTTACTATTTTTGGTGGTCTTCATTCCTCTAGATAAGAATGCCCATGTGGGATACTTTTCTTTCATCCTGAAGCACTTTCTTAAAGTGAAAATCTGGTAACCAACTCAACATTTATTTGCCTAATAATGTCTTTTGAAGGATATTTTTACCAGATACACAATTTCTTGGTTTCCAGCTTTTCTTTTTCTTTCATTCTTTCTTGGTTTCCAGCTTTTCTTTTTCTTTCATTCTTTAAAAAGGTCTCTAGGGATCCCTGGGTGGCGCAGCAGTTTGGCGCCTGCCTTTGGCCCAGGTCGCAATCCTGGAGACCCGGGATCGAATCCCACATCGGGCTCCTGGTGCATGGAGCCTGCTTCTCCCTCTGCCTGTGTCTCTGCCTCTCTCTCTCTCTCTCTCTGTGTGTGTGACTATCAAAAAAAAAAGGTCTCTAGTTTCTTCTGGCTTGCATGCTTCTGTCATTCCTATCGTTGATACCCTATGTATATAGTGTTTCTCTTTGTTTTGGGAAAGATTTTCCCTTTATCGGTGGCTCTTACTGGTTGACTGTAAGTATGTTTTTTTGTTTTGTTTTGCATTGTACTGCTTGAAGTTCATTGAGCTTTTCATTGATTTTTCATCAAATTTGGAAAAATTTTAGCTATTATTTCCTCAAAATAGTTTTTTTACACTTGTTCCCCCATCGCTCTTTTCACACTTGAATCACATACACATATGTTTTTCTGGCCTTTTCTACTTCCATGCTTCAGGTTTTTAGTTTCTGTTGCTTTTTTTTTTCTTTTAAGTTCATTGACTTTCTTCTGTGCTAATCTGCTCTTAGATGTCCAGTGAAGTTTCGATTTTACATACCATAGTTTCAACTGTACAATTGGTGTTTTTTTAGATCTTCTATTTCTCTCAATATAGTAGCTATTTTAAGTCCTTATTCCCTACTTCTGCCATCTCTCTCATTTCTGGATCTGTGTGTGTTGACTGATTTATTTTTTCCTCTTGCATGTGGGTCATATTTTTTTTCTTCTTTAAGAAGTATTTTGTCAGTTTTCTAGTTGTTTACACCTGAATGGCAGTTCTAGCATCTATTACTTCAGGAGTAGAAGCAAAAGTCCATAACAGTCCTTTTTTAAATTTTTTAATAGTGCAAGCCTTTTGCCTGGCATTCCTCATTTATTGAACTACTTGGTGCAAAGTTATACAAAATTGCTCTACTTTAAGGCTTTTAGTTTACATTTGACCACCTGTTTATTATTTTTTAAATATTTTATTTGAGAGAGCGAGAGAGTACAAGCAGGGGGGGAAGACAGACTCCCTGCTGGGCAGGGCTCAATCCCAGGATCATGACCTGAGCAGAAGGCAGATGCTTAACCAACTGAGCTACCCAGGCGCCCCTACATTTGACCACCTTTAAGCAGTTATGGCTCCCAAAGTAATTCAGTAACAATCGTTTCTGTAACTTAGGCTTTGTGATAAAAAAATTCTTACAGTGCATTTGCAACAACATGATTAGAACTAGAGGGTGTTATGCTAAGCAAAATAAGTCAAAGACAAATACTGTATGATTTCACTCATATGTGGAATTTAAGAAACAAAACTGATGAACATAGGAGAAGGGAAGAAAAACAGAATAAGATTTAAAAAAAGAGAGAGGGAGGCAAACCATAAGAGACTAACTATAGGAAACAAACAGGTTTGCTGGAGGGGAGATGGGTGGGGGGATGAAAGTAACTGGGTGATGGACATTAGGAGGGCACTTGATGTAATGAGCACTGGGTGTTATATTAAACTGATGAATCAATAAATTCTACCCCTGAAACTAATAATACACTATATATTAACTAAGTTGAATTCAAATTTTAAAAAATTAAAATAAAAACAAATTCTTGCAATAAAATTACTTATATTATGCACAGCTGTAGTACTTGCCCACCATTTAACATTCCAACCAAGATTTCACACATGAAACAATTACAACAGATAAAAATATTTGTTGTATGCTTCATATTGCAAATATAGTTAAGGATGAGTAAGCATGGAATTTACAGTGAGAATCTGCAGTTAGGGAAGCCTGAAAGTGATGTATCAAAATTGCTAAATCATAAGAATTTTGCAGGAATTGATAAAATAAGTTTGAGATTTGTTAAACTTTCTAATTTTATTTAGGCAGTCAGATTCTTGCATTTCTTCATATAATTCTTCTGTTGCCTAAATCTATAGTACTAAGAATTTAAATTGAATTACCAGATATGGATGGATTTTATTTAAATCATGGAGGTTTTTTTTGTTAAGTCTATTTAATTTTTTTAACCTATAATTATAGCCTTGTGATCTTATAAAATCTTGGGATATCCTGTACATCTCAAAAGGATTTAGATTTCATTTTGTGGCATAATCAGTAGAGTTTAAGAAAATGATGTTTTAAAAATTACTTTTTAAAAATCTTTCCCTTGTTTCTGCCCTTAATGTTAGATAGACCATTTTAGGGAGTCAGTGCACATGCATTTGAATCCCATATTTATACCTGACAAACTGAAGCTTTGAGAAGTCAGTTTGTCTCCATCAACTATAGGTTTCTTTTAAGTATAAAATGGGTAATGGGGATCCCTGGGTGGTGCAACAGTTTAGCGCCTGCCTTTGGCCCAGGGCGCGATCCTGGAGACCCAGGATCGAATCCCACATCGGGCTCCCGGTGCATGGAGCCTGCTTCTCCTTCTGCCTATGTCTCTGCTTCTCTCTCTCTGTGTGTGACTATCATAAATAAATAAAAATTTTTAAAAAATGGGTAATGAAGTATTAAAATTTAAATGAGAAAAGAAAATTGATATACCTCACACAGAGCTTTTACATACTGAGTGCTCTCTCAATAAATTCCTTCTTCGTTCTCTCCTTTTCTTCACTAATGTACTTTTTGAAAGGAGAACTTGCTGTCTCCGCTTATTTCAAATGATTATGGTCTTCTTACTTTTTCATGATTGATCTCCCTATGGTCAGAAAGGAAGTCTTCATGGCTAGATATAGTGAACACCTTTATTTTATCTGAGCTAATTATGTGATAAGTTACCCTTTGTTCTTTAAATGTTTACTTTCCTTGCCCTCTATGGTGTCATTATCTGTAGGACTTCTTCCAGTCTCTTGGACTTCTCTCTCAGTTTTCTTTTTAAATTTCCCTTTTTCTACATATTTGTGTCCCGTGGCTCCTCATTTTTAGTACTCTTCTTCAACCTGCTTTACCTGTTATGCACTTACACAGCTACCCAGCACTACCAAACTTGTACTACCAAACTTGTTTTTCTACCCTCAAACCCTCTTCTACCCTCAAACCCTCTTCTAAATGTTATACCCCATATTTACCACTTAGTTCTTGATTGTCTTAAGTATTATTTCTATTCTAGCTCTGTGCCTTCATGCTTAATAGCATCAACTTTTTACAACTACCAAAATTAGAAACAGAAATGATTAGTCTTCCAACCAAGTCAAATAAAAACAGATTCTTGATACTATCTCCTAAAAATGTGTTTGCCAGTGATAAGATTTGAATTATGTGCTGGCTTTGGATCTAATTAGTTCTGACCTCTGAAAAGTTGCTCCTTCTGGGCCTGTTTTTCTCATCCCTAAAAATGTTTGGACTAAGTCAGAGGTTGGCATCTAGGGCCCAGGAGCCAAATGCACTCTGTTACCTTTTGTTGTAAATAAACTTTTGTTTACAGCTGCATTGTGTGCTACAGCAGCAGAGTTGAGTAGTGACAGAGGCTCTATGTCTTACAAAGCCTAAAGTATTTACTCTCTGGCCCTTTACAGAAAAAGTTTTCTGACCCCTTTCTTGAGGGTCTTCCATTTAGTTTCCATCTGTGTTAGCCAGCATGGGGAGAATAGATCAGTGATTCCATTTACTGATTAGTAATTAGCTTCTTAAAAGTCACAAATATACGTATTTTAAAAGTAAAGGACACAGTTAAACTCTGACGATCAATTAGAATTATAATTAAGAATCTCTTTTATATCACTGTTTGTCAAAGCAGATTATTTCCCATTGTGATAAAATAGATTTTCCATATATATACACTGTGTATATTGAAGGAAGATTCCAAGTATATAAAAAATGCTTAAATAAAAGTCATAAATATTGAACCGTAGTTAATTATATGTATGCCGGTGTGTGCTTATGTCTGCAACTGACTTTGAAATGTATCAAAAAATAAGGTGGATTGATGTATGGACAGATGGATGGAAATGTCATGAACTAAACGTAGTAAAACACTAATCACGGTATCTGGGTAGTTGGTATAAAGGAAGAGGGTTTTCCCTAAAAAATGTGCGACTTTTCTCTGTGTTTGAAATTTTTCATTTTGAAACTTATCTGATATAGCCCCTATCAGAAAGTTAACCAAATGGCTGATAAGTCATCTCTGTGATCTCTGTCCATACAGTAAAAGAATGCATTTACTAGCGGACATCATACAATTCTCTTGACATTCTTACCAACTCGTGTGGAGTTAGGACTGTGTCTTGTGTTAACAAAGTACTGAATAAATAGAGGGACTGTGCAACAAATACTCACAAATTAAAAAGTGGTCATTTCTTAAGTGTCATTTTGTATATTATGTATATCTTAATGCAAAAATATATTAAAATGTGTTCATTGTAAAGCACATTAATAAAGCAAATATCCATGTAATTATCAGTCGTATTAAGAATTAGAGGAATTACTTATGCCCTAGTCACAATCTCTCCTATATCTTCCTATGAGGCTAAATAATATGTACTTGATTTTTCTAATGAGTATTCCCATGCTTTTTATTTAGTTTTACAGTTTTACTATATAAAATACAGCTTAGTCTTGCCTGTTTTTATGCCTTACATAAGGCAGTCCTACTATATGTAATCCTTACTGAGTGAAAACTCACCACTTTGTGACACAGATTCATCAGAAGGTATGTGTAGCTCTGCTTCATTCATTTTCATTGCTAGTTAGTATACTATTTTATGACTATACTACAGTTTATTTATTTAATCTACTTTTGGATTTTTGTGCCTATAGTATTTTATTATGTACAATATTGGTTTGGATGTATAAAAAGTTTCTCTAGAGTATATACCTTAAAATGAAATTATTAAGTTGTAGGGTCATTGAAGGTATGCATTTTTAAATACTCATTTATTCATGTTATTGCTGGTTGTTTTTTTCCAGCAGATAAAAGAATCCAATGGGACTGCATTTGGGGGGCAGAATTATTGATTAGTTTGCTCTCCCTTTTCCACTCCTCTCCCTCTTTCCCAGTACGTATATACACACAAGTAGACGCACATTTACACACCCTCTTCATCACGGGGTAAAATAGGATACAAGTGTTTGCTTTATTGTTTAGAAATAAAAATTAAGGTTCCTTTTTCAACTTTATATTTTAACTGTGAACATAATTCCTGACTCATAAGTGTCTGATAAAATCTATAGCTGCAAAGGACAGAGATTTCTGTTCCCATACTAGGTAATCCCTTGTTCCTTTCTATAGAGCTGGACTTCTAGACAAAATTTTCTAGAATTTCATATGAATGAAATTACACAGTAGGTACTCTTTTTGGTCTGGCTTCTGTTACTTGGTATGATTTTTTTAGATTCATTATTACTGAGTAGCATTCCATTGTATGGATATGCCACCATTTGTTGATTCATTCATCTGTTGTGGATATTTAAGTTGTTTCTGGTTTTTGGTAGTTGCAAAAAAGATGCTATGCACATTTGTGTAAAAGTTTTTGTATGAACATATGCTTTCATTTCTCTTGGATAAATACTTAGGAGTGGGAATGATAGATGTATGGTAAGTATATGTTTAACTTTTTAACATACAAAATACAAAGTATTTTCTAAGGGGCAATACAATTTTATATTTCCACTACCAGTGGATGGATGAGAGCCCCAGTTGCTCTATATCCTCACCAAGATTTGGTATACACAATCTTTTTTAACTTTAGCCTTTGAGGTATATAGATGGTGTCATAGAGTTTTAAATAGCATTTCCCTAAAATCAATGGTGTTGAGCATTTTTCCATCTGTTTATTTACTGTCTGTGTCTTCTTTGATAAAGTGTCTAGTTATATTTTTTGCCCATTTGTGTGTTGGGGGGGGTGTTGGTTGTCTTTTTGGTTTTGAATTATAGGAGTCTTTTGTATATTCTAGATACAAGTCCTTTGCAGATATATATGTTTTACAAATGTTTTTCTTTCCGTCTATAGCTTGCCTTTGTGTTTTCTTTAGAGTGTCTTTGGAAGAACAAAACTCTTAGATCTATAAGTTCTGGTTTTAATGAAGTCTAAAGAATTAGAACCCAAAAACAAACAAAAAAAAACCCTGAAGTTCTTACTTTGTCCCGATTATTCATTGGTTGCCACCACAAATCAAGTACTTACTACATTACACTCCTACTGTGCCACTATTTTTGAATTGTAAATGGCAGAATATTTTTTTATACCAGGCTTTAGAATTATAAAGATGAGTAATGTGTGTCATCTTTCTTCAAATTGCTCGTTTTTAGTAATTAATGTTTCTTCCTATCTGTCTTGTGCAGTGAGTTCTGTATGCTTTCCTTTGTCCAGTGCATACTATATCTCTGTAAGCAATGAAGTGCTCAGTGTATTTTTATCTTGTTTCATAGTTATACTTTTTCCCCACACACAAATATGTAAGTTCATTATAACAAGAAAGCTCTTGTTCTTTGTATTCTCTGTATGTCATTGCATAGTTCCTTGTACACGGGGAACAATCACTAAATATTCATTGATTGAATGGAATTATTGATGACAGTGTCTGAGTAAGGTTCTCCTGATTAATTTATTGATGATAAAACCTTTGGCCATACTTCACTAAGGGAATACCAAATCTCATTTCAGATGCCCGTGATTGCAATGATGGTTTTGCTCAAGAGAACAAAGGTGTTTGATTTTTACTTGAATGTTTTTGAGTGATCTTATATATTTATATATATATATATATATATATATATATATATATCTGGTTTAACATGATTATCATAAAAGTCTATGTAGGATAGTATAGCATAGTATAGCATAGGATCTCTAGTCAGTTAAAAATGACTTTTGCGAAGGCTGCTCTATTTAATGAATTATGTATTTTATGACTTGGGAATTCTTTTTTCCAATGAAACCAATACATTAAAATATAAAGACTGGGGATGCCTGGGTGGCTCAGTGGTTTGAGCGTCTGCCTTTGGCTTAGGGCGTGATCCCAGGATCCAGGATCAAGTTCTGCATTGGGCTCCGTGCATGGAGCCTGCTTCTCCCTCTGCCTATGTGTCTGCCTCTCTCTCTGTGTGTCTCTCATGAATAAATAAATAAATATTTTCAAAAAAAGACCCATAAAGACTGTATTTGTAAGTATATAGAAAAATACAGCAATAACTTGCTTTCTTTATCTAGGTCCTGGGGACACCAACAAGGGAGCAAATTAGAGAAATGAACCCAAACTACACAGAATTCAAATTCCCTCAAATTAAGGCACATCCTTGGACTAAGGTGAGTCTAAATGAGTTTTTTAAAAAGCATATTAACCAATAGTAAAACTTGGGTTTCTCATTGTTCTTAAACTAAATTATTTTGGTATAGATAGCTGCCTGAATACAAAGTACACAGCAGTTCGGAATGTAAAGATAGTTGGGGAGTTGTGTACTTCAGTGTTTTGTTGACTGTATATAGTTTTGTCCCCACTGATTTCCTATGGATAGTTTTCAGCCTGGGTTTTTATTTTTAGGATGAGGACAGTGTACCTATATCATTAAAATATAGAATTTCATTAGGAGTAGTATCTTATGCGTAAGTTTTGACTACTTAAAACTCAAGTTAATTTCTTTACAGAGGTACTTTTAATATCATAGGTAGCATATGAAAACATATTTCATGTATTTTCTTTTTTAAAAAACTTTTATAGGCCTTAAATAATACTGTTTTTCCTCTTTTGTTTGCTTTCCTGTTGGTGTTTTGGGAGAGAAATAAAAAGATTTGATCTTGCTTGCAGTATCCATTGAAAACATCAATATGTTAATGAGATGTCATTAACTATTTGATAGCCTAACCAATTCTTAAGTTGGAACCAATTCGAAGAGCATAAGTACTAATTTACCAGAATTTTATTTTTTGCTTTGATACTTAATTGAAATGATCCTTTAAGAGAGATTTTATTTAAAATTTTTTTTCATTTCAGTGTAATTTGTGACATTAAAGGGCAGAGAAAAAAATCTCATTAGGGCTTATTGCTGGAGTGAATCGCTAGTGTCCTTATTCTACAGATTTAGAAACTTTGGTCAGAGGTACCAAGTGATTTATTCAAGATTACATAGGTGGCCATGACAAAACCAGGATTAAACTTATGCTCATTTGTGTGTGTGTGTGTGTGTGTGTGTGTGTGTAACGCCAGACTTGTAGTTATGCACCATGCATCTTCTCTTACATTTACCTATATTTCATCATATATTTTGGTGAGTTAGCAAAGTTCAACTCTTACAGTTTAAGCAGACTTTATGTACTTAAAATGTATATAACAATTTTGAGCATTTTTAGGCTCATTTAATTGTCTATAGATCTTTTATGGTAAGAAGTAAAATAATTTAGTGCTATAGGTGAAATAATTTATATTCCCAGATTCAAAGTATATCTTTTTCTATCTCTAAATTGTATTATAATTCTAGTTACTTACCTTCAAGTTCTTACAATCTTATTATCTCTTCATTGCAGAAGAGCCTCGAGCCTCTTGTTACTAATTAATTATTTAGAATCAGAGATCTCAGTATTTCAGTGCCAGAATTGTAGATTAGCTTTCACTGACCATGATGCTGCCTTTCCTACCACACCTTTTAAAATTTATGATAAACACTAAATGTTCTGAGATAAACCATTCTTTGATCGTTACACTTAAACTTTATTTTGAATCTGGGTCAAAAAAAAAAAATGAATCTGGGTCAGAAGATATTTAAGGTCTCTCACTGGCTTTAAACTCGAAGGTGAATTTGAGTTTGGGGTGGCCCATTGGAATTTAAAGGCTGAGTTGCAGTTTGAATCCAGTGAAGTTGTTATAAGTTAAAGTGTTCATAAGTGATTTGTAGTATACTATAATTTCAGTCATGCTAAAGAAATGCAAAAAGCAAAGACAATTCTGTATATTGAATTAATACAGGGAAATAGTCCAAAATGCTAATAGTAGTTTGGGTGAGAAGAAGTGATTTTATTTTCTTTGTCTTGTACTTCCATATTTTCATTAATAAGCATGTCATTTTTTATGAAGAAAGAAAAATAAAGTTCTTTTTGGTATAATCTAAGTATTCCTCACATGTTACCTTTAATATAGACTATCTGACCAATATAATGCTGAAATTGAGGTCATGAAATTTTATTTAACAGTCCCTATCTTTGTTTTTTAAATCAAGACTGCTAGCAGTATTAGTGTGTGTCATATTCATTCTGCATTTTCCCCCGGATTATATCTTTCCAAATATTAGCCAGGATGTGAGAAATGGTGGATTATAATTAAAACACAGTCAACAGAAGATTTGTGGTCAGTTTGTGTGCTTTACATCTTCCTTTGCTCATTGGATTCCTGATGTTTTATGTCTTACACTAATGCTCTTCAAACTTGAATATTCTATACAAAGCCCTTTTATTTGTTTTATTTAGGCTTCCATTCCTATCTCATGTGTTGAATGATGACTCAATTCTCCCATTTTGTCTGTTCAAAGTACTGTGAACTCTTCGTTTATATAGTTTGCCGTGACATAATTTAATTTTCACTTGGTACAAATGCATTTATTATGTAATAAGCACACTTAACGTTAATTTCTCATTAGTGCGCACAAGGTTGATGTTATTATGGTATAAGCAGAAAACTATATTCAGACAAATTCCATAGCACTGCTCTGTCATCTGGATGAACCTAGGTGATTTTTACAATAGGTTATTATGAAAATGAAAATACAGAATTTTAAATTTCTAGCGAGAACACAGTCCCCTTTCCCTTCTGTTTTGATAGTGGACACCAACTTGAGAAATGTTCTCTTATGCTAGGCAGCCAATGAAGTTTTTTTGTTTTTTTTTTTAAAGAAATACATATTGTTCTCTAAAGAAAAGAGCATCTTACTCTTTGAGGGCAGGTAAACAAAGTCTGCAAACAAAAGCTGCTTTGCCTTTATTTTGGTCTTCTGATAGAACCCACTTTAGCCCCATTTCCTGTTTTTCTGTGAACCCTGCTTTTCTGTGCTACAATATGTAGTACAGCTGTATCCCCAGTGATTGGAAGCTGATGTATTCAAAAAAGTAGGTAGACATAAAGATTAAGAAAGAAAATGTCTTCCATGGAAACAATGAAGTAAAGGGAGTAAAGGGAGTCAGATGTGTAGTCAGAAATAAACAGTGAGATGAGCCTCACATGGTTTATGGCAAGAAGCTTGAGAATTTAGAAATCCAATAAGTGGGGCAGCCCAGGTGGCTCAGCGGTTTAGCGCCACCTTCAGCCCAGGGCGTGATCCTGGAGACCCCAGATCGAGTCCCATGTCGGGCTCCCTGCATGGAGCCTGCTTCTCCCTCTGCCTGTGTCTCTGCCTCTCTCTCTCTCTTCCTCGCTCGCTCTCTCTCTCTGTGTCTCTCATGAATAAATAAATAAAATCTTTAAAAAAAAAAAAAGGAAATCCAATAAGTCCCCCTTAACTACTACCTAATAGCCAGAGTAATCTAATTCATTGATAATGCACCCATGGTTTGAGTAGTAAAGGAACTTGGTGCTAATGTTTTGAAACAGGGACCATTATTGGATTGAGGATTGGAAGATAAAGACCTCCTGCATTGGTGCATGCTATAAACTTTTGAAGGAACAAATAACTATAGAAAGCAAAACAAATGATGCAAAGGAAGTTTGAGAATTAAATAGAGATGGAGGAGATTCACTAGCAAAAGAGAGGAAGCTTAAATTCTGCATTTAGTATATGAAAGTGTGATTAAATGACAGTCTATTAGATATAAAGTGAGCATCTACTTTGAGCACCGCTTCTACTCTTTGTGCCTCAAGTTTTTTCTTTTGTAAGATAGCAATTAGCTATTGTCTTTTCTGATTCTTTGGAAAATAGTAATATGCAGGTGAAGGAATATTTTATTTTGGTACTAAATAATATAAAGATTTGTGATTTGTCCTATCTCCACTGCCCTGACTTTAGTTTAGGACACCATTGTCTCATAGAATGTGTTAAAACAACCTCCTAACAATTTCCCTTCTAGAGTTTCACATCCTTTTTAATCCTCATTGCTCTCAAAATTAGTTTTCTTAAAAGCACATGTAAAACTATTGTCATTCCTATTTAAAAATCTTCCCTGCTTACTTAATTGCCTTTAGGAAAATCTTACATAATATGCATATAAGGACAAGGGTGATCATATGTCCCACTTTATGCTTGTCTAGTGTTATTATTAATTGAATGCTCCTTCACTCTCAAAAGTATCCTATTTTGGATAACAGATTATATAGTCATTCTGTTGCTTATTGTTTCTGTCTTCTCTTTCCAGAGAAGCAAGAGGTTTATTCTTGTCCTATTCCTAACCTTCCTAACTTCCGATTATTTGCCAGAGAAACCATAAATGTTTCTCTTTTACTAGTGTCTTTTCACACTTAGAATGATCACCTTCTTCTCTGCTTACCAAATCTTAACCTTTTCTCAAGATCTCAAATCTTAGTCCTTCCATGAAATATTTTCTAATTATCTGAGCTCGCCATGGTTAAGTCCCCCCATGTAACTCTTACAGTACCTTCCAACTCATACCATATGTATTATAGCAGTTCCTAATTTCTTTTTTTTTTTGTATTGGTAATAATAAAATGGGTATCAGTTACTTCAAAATGTTTGTCACTAAGCTTTTGGCATACATGCTAAGTTTGCTTAATAGTTAAGTGTCTCTGGGATATGTGGGACCATAGATTATTGGTTAAGTATTCTAGAAAGCAGTATCCACAAGTCAGTCTTTACATGCTCAGTTTCTTAGAACACTGTCCACATACTTAAAAATGAACGAATTTAGTACTATTTACAACTAGCTAAGAGTAAGCAGAAAATTGAGGTTGAGATCATTTCAGCTGTTAAAGGTACCAGACTAGACTGGACATGTTTAAAGCTAAAGATAAAACCCTGCTATACTTACTTTTTTCCTATGAATGTTTTTAAGACTTTCTTTATAATTTTACCTTTTTTTCTGAGCCTTTCAATACAGGATTTTTCACTTGGTAAACACCTATTTCAACTACAGTTAAACACATTTATAGTTTAAAACTATAAATGAGTTACATATAGTTAGGGGTGGCTGGGTAGCCAGTCAGTTGAGCTTATGATTCTTGGTTTCTGCTCAGGTGGTAGGTAATCTCATGGGTTGTGAGATGGAGGCTCCATGCTCAGTGAGGAGGTGACTTGAAGGTTCTCTCCCTCTGCCACTTCCTCCACTCACGTGTGCTCGCTCACTGTCTCGCTCTCTCATTCGTTCTCTCTCTCAAAATAAATCTTTAAAAATTTTTAAAAATTAAAAATACCTGACTAAAAATTGTAGTCAGACTTCTTTTTTGCAAGTAAGCTCTATCAGCCTTTTCTGATTTTGCTCACATGGACTCCAGAAAGCATAAAACTGTGTTGGAATTTCTACTGGTTCCTAAGATTGTACTTGTCTGTTTTGTTCTATTGCTTGGGTAAATTAGTTTCTATATTATTACTTAACATCCCTATGCCCTGAACTTTCTACTAATCCACTATCACTTGTCTTGTAAATATACTGTGTTCTCTACTGAATTTTCTATTTCTACCTACATCTTTATTAGTTGTAGAATAATTAGTTTTCCTTCTCTAACATTTATTTTCCTATGTGAGTAGACTTCACTTTTCTAGTTATACTGGCTACAATCCCATTTCTTTGCTGGAAACTGTGCATTTTAAAATCTAGCCACTAGGGTGGCTAATACCTGTGTAAGAGGAATAATATAAAACAATACTAAGGCATAAGTTTCCAGGTAACTTGTGGGGAATAGAGGGATAGGGTTGGTGGATTAAAAAAGCAAAAATCTACTTTTAATATGTAATTTGTTCCTTAAAACCTTTATCTCCTATGTACCCAGCATGGTGCCAGATACTATAAAAAGGATGCTAAAAAAGTAAAGTACATAGCCCTTGTTTTTGAAAAGCTTACAGGTGATATAACTAACTCAGTTGAAGCAAGTATTGAATAATGTAACGTGTAACCATATACTTGATCGTGTACTGTAGGTGCTCAAAGAGGTTTCATGCACTGTAGGTATAAGGCAGATCTCCAGCGGGGGTGGTGGAGCAAAAGAGGACTCCTCCTTAAAGGTGACGGAAGGACTAGGTGGGGTGCTGTTGAAGGAAGATTTAGATTTGCTTAGATGTTGGTACAACCAGGAATTGTTGTAGCCTAGGGCATTGTCCCTTAAGATGAAGAAGTGTAGATGAAAAGAAAATGTTCCTATATTCCTAAGAAGGTCAGTCTGACTATGGAAACTATTTTATGAACACTAAGATTAAATTGAGTAAGTGGTCATTTGGTAAATCGTACTTCTGTATAAGCTTGCATTACTATTTTGCATATAGTTAAACACTGGTATCAACACATATAAATATTTCTTATGTGTAATAGAGCTCAGGAACACTCAGTAAGCCTTTTAATTAGTACAGATGAAATTTATTGAATGCCAGCTCTGTTGTGGCTAAGAAAAGGATGTTTGTGTTTCTTATGAATTATGTACCACATATAAACTCTTTAGTAGAATTAAGTTCTTTTTGTAGCTACTTAACATGGTTAATCAACATAACTATCCAACAAATCCATGACATTGTCTCACTTTTAATCCTGTGTTTAGGTTTACAAATTGCAAATAATTTTAGACAATTAATAGATTACTTGAGAGCCAGCATTGGGATTGCTCTTTAGGAGTTCATGGCTTACCAACATGGACATTGTGTGCTTGTGTATATTGTGTATAACCAGAGAACAGTGTCTGTGTTGTACATTTATCACAAGGAAATCTATGGAGGAGTAGCTGTTTGGAACAGGCACAGCACTTGTTCTACTTAGATTAATTATCGTTCCCTGTAGGCATTTTTACACTGCTCTGGTTGGCTGTTAAATACAGTAGAAGTATTGAGAGCTGATGCTGTGAGAATCAGCCATAAGCCTTGATATCATATATATGACTTTATAAATGGTAATTTTAAAAGGCTTAAGATTCAGTTGTAATAGTTAGCTCCAGGTTGATACTTGATGGCAAATGTCTATTCTAGGCCATGTAAGGGGAAAATTGCCTCTGTCAGTTTTTGAGTTATCCAAATGCAAGTTTATTTTGAATAATTCTTCATTTAAGGACTCATTTGCATTTGTTCAATACCATAGACTTTCTTTTTGAAAAAATGAATTTTTTCTGTTAGTTTCTTCTATGGACTAGTATTTGTGGTGACAGTTTGTCTCAATTTAAGAAAATGAGTTGCTGCACAGGTGAGGTAGTATTTGAATCACTTAAAAGTTCATGTCAGTGTTTTGGTTCTTTTCAATTTTTCCTTTCTGTTCTCTTTCTTTTGTTTATTTATTTTTTGCTTTGTTCTGTTTTGTTTTATTTATTTACTTTTGTTTTTAGTTTTTACAGGGGGTGTTTTGGGCTCTTCATGGCCTTGCTAACATACTTGGCTGGCCATATTTAGTCTGCGCACTAATTGTTAGTTGGCCCAGTTGAGTCTTACTTTGTGCTCTCAGTTGTTTTAGTCTCGCTTTCTATTTTTGTCCACTTGATTGTGTTTTAGTTCATGAGAGATTTTTATTCTGATGGGCCGGATTTTAATCCGTGTACTAAATTTTAGTCTGCAGACTAAAAGTAATCCGCGGATTATTTATTTTTGCAAAATATTAATTCCCCCACTGGAAACTATCCTAAAAGAATGTTAAATTCTCTTAGAATAGCCAAGGGAATTCACAGCTACTGGTGAGTTCTGCCATTTTTTTGTTCTCAATGCCTAGACATAATAGACCCTACTACCTCCCTTGCGTACTTGGCTCCCTTGTGCCTAGGTGTTGGTGCACATTACTATGCATGGCACCTATAACTGTGACTGCCCCTTAGTTGTATTGTTTATTGTATATATTTTTTGTTTAGCTTTTGGTGGGTGAATTGGGCATATTTGCACATGGAACTGTGTTGAATTTGTAGTGCTCAAAGATGTAGGATTTTTTTTTCAGTGAGTTTTTCCAAAAAGGAAAGAATGTTCTATATTTATTTTCACTAAGTAATGGGTGCAAGGGTATGAGGGGGCAAAGCCCACAATAGAAAAAGTAAGTTTATACCCGCACTCCTGAGGTGATCTGTCAATTGCCTGAAGAATCCTAAAATAATGAGAATGTCAGCAAATATCTTTTAGCAGGGAAGTCAATCCAAAATGGAGAATAATCCGCGGTGGCCTGATCCTTCTTAGCTCACACAAATTGAAAATATCTGGCTTGAAATCTGTAGTGATATAAATTAAATATATTTATTACTTTCCTCTCATCACTAATAATTAAGCAAAAAAAATGTTTATACTGTCTAACTGGAATATATTAATAGATTAAAATTAGCATATTGGGAACTGATATCTTTAAAAGCAGGCTAATATGCCCCCTCCCAGCCATGTCAATGGATGATGAATCCAGGTCGTAGAAGACCACTTTACTTTGGGAAGTTTACTTCTAGATTTCATTTTGATTTTAACTTTTTTTGGTTTTGTATTTTTTTAATAAACGCACTGGCATTGGAACATAATAAATTAAAATTAAAATGTTTCTTTATTGTGCCTCACCATTGCGCAATCAAAAATTTTTTTGCATACACTGTGGTGAAATAATTTTTAAAACTTGGACTTGCTACTGTGGAGACTGATGTTTAAAGTTTATAACTGTATAAACATTTTCTATGTCCCCCCCCACACCATGGATTTCTTATAACACTGGATATATTTTTCCTTGCTGGACTATTCTCTTTTGGATTGACTTCCCCTGTTTGGATTATTTCACTGCATTATCATCTTTAGGATTCGTCAGGAACAGGACATTTCACCTCAGGAGTGCGGGTATGTACTTAATTTTTTTTTCCCAAAATTTCAGGGCAGGTCTATAAAACTAGAGGGAAACTTTTTTTAGAAAGGCTAAAACCATTATTCATTCTAGAAGTGTAATAGTAAAAACAATGTAGGTAGCTGTGATTTCTCTTCCACTGTGTGTGGGGTAGGTTTTACTTCTGGTATATTTAGATTGTCAGTCTTCTGAGTGATGTATTAACATCTAGACTGAAATTTAGGACCTGAGAGGTTTAAAAATTACTTTACAAAAATAAATATAAACAAAGATGCACAGAACTAAAAATTCTGAATGTTAAGCAATTTAAATGGGTAAAGAATAAAACAGCATTAGAAACTTCATTATTAAAAGCCATATCTCAGTTGTTACTGGTTTCCTTTTCTTTAGACACAAACATAATTCAGAGGAGCTATTTTCTAGTTTGGACTGTAATTTTTTGAAGTTGCATGCTACTTTGGAAGACACTGGGCTTTGACTCCACGTAATTTCCCACTTAACCTTTATCCATAGAGTACTAAACCAAGGCTTTGTTCATCAGAAATCTCTCAAAGAGTTAAAATAATAATGGATACTCTTTTTAAAAGGTAGATTTAAGTCTTGGTTTTAATGTGGGCTCTTGGAATGAGTTCTTCCTTATTATTTTTAACTCTGATTCCATGAGTTAGGATTCCCTGGCCAAATAGGCTAATATGTGTCTTAGTACCAACACACATGGTGACTTGTACCAACAAGATACCAAACAAATGTGGATGATTTTTTTTCATAATTAATTAGAGATAAGCTTATAGTACTGGTTTATTAATAGCTTTAATTCAAAATCCTCAGGTAATATAACATGAAATTTTTTCATTTAAGATACATTCACTGTCTAACTACCCTACATTTGAATGTTGGCAGGAGATAATTATTTCTACTTTTGGTAGTACTTCTTAGTTATACTTATGCACTCCCATATTGGTGCAAAAGCATTTTTTCTTAGACTAGCTAGCAAAATAAATCCATATGCTGTGAAATAAATGCAAACAGCCCTCAGGGATAAAATATGTCAGTAATACTTAATATTTTTATGAAAGATTTTCTGAGTTTTTCCACTGATTATTTTCCTTTATATTCTAGTTTGATTATGGACCTGGCCTGGAAGGAAGGGAGGGGAAAATGACCAAGAACAGTGGAAGATCTAACCATTTCAAATAATAAAATACTTTTAAGGTTTCCTTGAGTAAGGGGAGTCAGAAATCACTCAAAAGAATAAATATAAAGCAATTTTTGACCATATAGAGGGTTTTCTAATATAGTCAAATAAATAATTAAGGCCTTTGACATTTTGAAATAAATTCTTAGGATCCTACTCAAACCGATTTCTCAATTTCCATGGAAAATATCTTTATTACTAATAAACTTTGTAAAAACGGGCGGCAGAGGTGGGGGAGATTTTTACTGTAGGAAGTACTCTTATAAATAGTCTCTTGAAAAGAAATGAGCTCTATAGTAGTAACTGTCTCTGCTACATTCAGTCCAAGTGAATGGTCAGATGTTACATGAGCCATTCTCATTAGGAAACCTTATTCCCAGTTCCTCCATCCTCATCACAATCTACATGTCCTTCCTTCACAATTTCCCTCCCTTTATACATATCTGCCTCTCTTTTTACATACATCTGTCCACTGCCACTACCACACCTTCTATTTGGTCTGTGTTCCACCTATCAAGGAATATGTTTCATTTTTCTTTAGTTTCAAAGGCTTTCTGTCCATCTGTTTATGTTTATTTGTTTTTCCCCTTTCTGATTCTATTCTTCAACTGTCTATAATTTAGAGCAAAGCTATTTTCATAGTTCTGTGTATTGATTTGGAGTTTTAAGGTAAAGATGTGTAGAAAGCTTTCTATTCTTTTAAGCAAACTAATTTATTTGAATTTTGCTTCAGCACAGCCTTCAGTTGACTTTTTCTAGAGTTAATGGCTCTTAATGAAAAGTACATTTCTCTCTCCCTAATTAAAACCCTAGAATATTCATCCAAATGAGGGTAATCTGACCATATTTGTAATAACAGCTACTCTTTGAGAAAACAGTTTTGGACATTTTGTCAAATTCTGGGTATTCAAGAATTTCTTCAAATAAGACTGTTTATTGAAGAGATAATAGCAGATCATTAGCATTGCTAAAGCTAAAGTAAATAGCTTTTTTCCCCAAAAAAATATTGATTGCCAAATTTGAGTAGTGCTGTCCATTACTGACAGTTCTGCTAAAAATCACACACAAGAGGCAATCTTTTATTCTACTGCCACAGTAGTCAAAACTTTTAGAAAATTTTAATATTCTTCTAGTTGGTGCTTGCCTCCAGAACCCAGCCTTTCTTTGTGCCTATGATATCCTATTTTGTGTACATATTTCATTGTACTGCTTTATGATTAGCAAGTGTAGATTTTTTTTAATTTCCCCTAGTTTTTTCTCTGAGTTTTCCTCATATAGTTTGTAATTAGCTGTTCACCTCAATGTAGTGAATCATATGCAGTTAACTCTTTTCATTCTAGAAGGTTCCTCTCACAAATGCAACCATGTTGTTGTACGTGGTGGGAATTAACTCAGTACTCAAAGGATAATTTGCTAAGATTCTTACAATAAAGCATTAATTGTTCTTTACCTTTTTTTGTACTGCAGGTCTTCCGACCCCGGACTCCACCGGAGGCAATTGCACTGTGTAGCCGTCTGCTGGAGTATACACCAACTGCCCGATTGACACCACTGGAAGCTTGTGCACATTCATTTTTTGATGAATTAAGGGACCCAAATGTCAAACTACCAAATGGGCGAGACACACCTGCACTCTTCAACTTCACCACTCAAGGTAATTCCAGATACTTAGTTCTGTTTTTTACCATTTCTGAGAAAGCTACCTATCTGTGTGAGGTTATATTCTTTTAATTAAAATCTGTAGGACGAAAGTGGGCATATTAAGTACTTATACAGGTAGCAAACATCCCTTCCAACAACTGATTAGGCTACTACTTGTATGGTTTTAAACAAAATAGTGGCAGATAAAATTTTTTCCAGTAGACATAGCTTCTCTCATTTTTGGCAGATTATAATAAATCTTGGCACATGAGAAGTTATAGAGATTTCACTATTAAGTTAACCCTCAAGTTTGTATTTGAGACTAGAATTTTAGCATTTCTTACTTCCCAAGTGTTTATTTTTTTCCAAGTGTTTATATTAAGTTTTTTAAACCTGGAAATCAATTGGTGAAATTGGTGGTGACTGTATTTGTATAAAGTCAGATATCTTACTTATAAACAGAAGGAAACAATGGAATTCTATATAACTGTCTTTCTTAGAACTTGTATAAGAGATGTAGATAGAGAAATTCTCTTCCCTTGTGGAGCTTGGCACCATGGCTGCTTCTGAGAAAATACTGAGAGGAAAAAACAGAGTTTGTGTACTGGTGCTTTCTAAAAGACCCAGGAAGAATCATTGTTTCTTAATTACTTCTGTGTTCACTTTTCTTTCCTTTCAGATTAAGACCCTAAGTAATTCATTTAATCAACTACACTGCCTTCGATGCTGTGATTTTCTTCATAAACTGCACATTAAAAGTGTACAATTTCCTATAGATAAAACAAGCAAGAAGTGGTCAATTGATTGATTGGTCAGCTTAGTCAAGCTTAAAATATAGAAGGGAGATGGAAAGCTCTCTGTGACCAGGAAATAATTATATTTCCTTTATTCTAAGATGAATTCCCCCCCCCCATATTTAAACTTTTCTAAATTTGAAAGTGGGAAAATGTATTGCTTAAGCAGTAGATGTGGAAGACCTCAGTTACTGGCAAAATAGACTTGGATGATTCCATTGACTATAATCTTAAGCAGTCAATAATGTGTAACTACTAGTAGTGCTGATACAGTCTGAAACTACATTCATAAAGGAAAAAATGTTCAGATATCCTGGGATTAATTCTGACTGTTTAGGGCTGATCAGATATCACTGGAGTGTTGTTTTAGGTCCCAGCTATACCATTTTAAGATGTTATCAAATAGCAGGTGGGGTATATAAAGGAACAGAATTCCACTTCCTGGAAAAGTGAAGACTTAAGGAACTTTTGAGAATGATGTAAAAATACCTCATAGATTATCTTCTGAAGAAAGATGTAGACCTGTATTCTTTCTCCTGATTATAAAATTGAAAATAGTAGTAGCAAAAAAATTAGAGAATAGTACATATTTGAGTTTATGATATCAGCCCCTGGCATAGATAGAGACTAAATAAAATTATTGATGAATCAGTAAAGTTTTCACTTATTTAACAGTGGAACAGGTTTCTTTGTTGTGCTTTTTATTTGTTGTTTTTTGTGTGTGTGGTTTTGTTTTTGTTGTTTGTTGTTCCCCACTCCATCCTACCACCATCCCCAAATACCAGTCTCTGTATTAGGAAAAAGCTGGATGATGTCAAATGTTATAGATAAGATTACTCCAATTTGGTAATACGTTAGACTCTTCTAGAGCAGATTCTGTGACTCTGTCATTAAAAAAATTTTTTTATTTTCAGTTTTTACTGTTTTGTCTTAAGAGTAGCACTATATATATTAAAGAAAATGTTGAAGATGCAAAAGAAGTATAGAGAACATTAAAATCACAATCCCCAAATGATCACTTTTAGCTTTTGAATTAATCACTGTAATATTTTATAGTCTAGCTCTTTTTAGTCTTTAATATATACTATGATAATCCATGAATATAAAGTGATACTCTACTGCTCCCATTAAGAAGATACCAAAAGAAAAAGAAAAAAAAAAAAAGATCCCAAAAGGGTTTCTTGGGTTAACTCAAATGTATTTAAAATAATGAAAAAATAAATAAAATTATGCATTATATAAAATTAATATTCAGGAACTTTTTAACCTCAAATTTCATAAAACAATTTTATTAATACTTTTTATATGCATCTTTTACACCTGTTTCTTTCTCATCAGTAGAGCTATTTTTAAATTTTTTGATATGAAGCACCTTTTGAATCTATATGAAGCCACTACTGGAAATTCTTCAAGTATCCATTTTCATAAATGTTTGGTTTGGGGTCTTTCTTTGTACTATAAGTATCTTTATTATCTGCACATAGAACTATCTGCTAGGTTGCTTTTTAAAGTGGCCTCTAAAAGGCTATGTATACAGTGACATGCAACACTTGTAACTGTGGAATCTTGGCATCAGAAACTACTAAGTTAATGTTAAATTATTTATCTCCTTTTTCTTTTTCTTTTTCCTTTTCCTTTTTCTTTTTTTCTTTTTCTTTTTCTATTCACCACTTTGATCAGGTGAACCTGAGTTTCCTGAACTAGCATTGATTGTGGTTTTATTTACACTAAGTATCTTCTCCAATAAATACTTTGTTTCTCAAAACATGAATCAAGGAAGCCTTTTGTTAAATAAGCAACTTGGTGTAGACCCTCAAACACAACATATTTGTGATGGATACATTTTGGGAAATAATGCTTCTTATATTCAGCCATATAGGTATATACTATAATGCACCTGTATGTGGTGATCAAAACTGAGATATTACTTAAACATTTTATTTAATCAGATTTTAAAATCCACAATTTCATTTCACTGTTCATATGTACCATTTTTAAAGTAATTATGTTTGTTCTTTAGTCACTGGCTAATAATGTTTCATTATTACTAAATAAAATAAAATTTTAAAGTAACTTTTTATATGAATTTCTAAAGTTTTTTGAAAACTGAAATAAATTCATATAAGATGAGCCATTTTAAAGTAAACAAATCATTGGCATTTTATTATATTCACAATGTTGTACAACAACCACTTCAAGTTCCAAAACCTTTTCATTACTCCTAAAGAAAACTCCACACCCGTTAAGCAGTCAGTCAGTCCCTGTTAACTCCTCCTCCAACACCTGGCAGCCACCAGTGCGCTTCCTGCCTTTGGACTTACCTATTCTGGATATTTCATATAAATGAAATAATATATTATGTAACCTTTTGTGTATGGCTTCTTTCTCTTAGCATAATGTTTTCAAGGTTCATCCATGTCATAGAAATGTTTTAATATTTTATTCCTTTTTATGGATGAATAATATTCCACTGTATTATGTCTTAATCAGTGCAGGCTGCTATAATAAAACACCAGAGAACTCTGTAGCTTAAATAACAAACATTTATTTCTCAGAGTTCTGGAGGCTGGGAAGTTCAAGATCAAGGTGCTGTAGATTTGATGTCTGATGAGGGCCTACTTCCTGGTTTGCAAATGACTACCTTCTTACTGTATCCTTACATGATAGAAAGATTGCCTCTCTGTGTCTCTTTTTATAGGGCCACTGATCCCAGTCATGGAGGGTCTACCCTCATGACCTAATAAAGCCTCATTTCTGAATACTGTTACATTGAAAAGTAGGACTTGAACATATGAATTTTAGGGAGACACAAACATTCAGTCCATAGTGTATAGATAACGCTGCATTTTTGTTTATCCATCATCTGTTGATGGATATTTGGTTTGTTTCTACCTTTTGGCTATTTTGAATAGTACTGTTAGGACTATTTGAATATTTGTTTTTAATTCTTTTGGGTATTGATTGCTGAGTCGTGTGGTAATTCTATGTTTAACTTTTTGAGGAACTGCCAAACTATTTTCCACAGTGGTTTGCATGTTTTACATCCTCACCAGCAATGTATAAGAGTTCCAATTTCTCCAATCCTCACCGATACTTACTTTCCTCTTTTTTTTTTTTTTTATTAGCCATCCCAGTGAGTATGAAGTGGTATTTCTTTGTGCGTGTGGTGCTAAGTTTATTGCAATATAATGAATCATGACCTAGTAAATGCTATTTACCTGTTCTCTAATAAATTACACTCATAAGAAAACAGGCAGGAAAATAAATTGGCTTAGATTTTAGAATATGGTCTTGAAAATATTGGAAAGACTTTTGTGAATGAGCAATTTTCATATTGTAAACTAATAGGATCAACTAACTTTATCTTTAGAAGTCTCTAAAGTTTGTATTAACTTCAGCTTTGACACATGCCTTTTAAAGTAAAGGTTCAATTTGAAGAATAAATAATTTAGTTCAAAGTTTATTTACAAATATCTGGTATTTACAAATTTTTAAAAAGGAATGAAGATTCTTTTATTTTGACATTTCAAATTATTATATTTGCCCAGAATATCAAACATAACTGTGGCTCTCTTTATGTCCAAATGTACATATACATCTTTGAGGATTTAAAGAGTATGTGTATATTTGAATGTGGTGTGTGTAAATGTAGTGTGCAATCTCTACAGCTCCAAGTATTTCTGTGACTGCATATCAGTGAAAAGGATGTACATGAATCTCTGTATCAATTCAAATAAACTCTGTAAATGTTCTTGAAATATGATTTTCCATAAAACTGAATGCATTAAATTGAAAAGTGCCATCATTTTGAGATATGTCCCTTCCTTTTTAAGCATTAAAATGCCCTATCTTAGCAGCCATTCTGAAACTGGGCTGTGATCATCTGTAGTACTTTCTCCCTTTCCTTCTACACCACTATTACACTTGAACAGTGTTTCTGTATAAGGACACAGCTGTCAGGGGAAGAAGTGTTGATGTTTTTCTATTTGATCCTCTCTATTGTGATTTTGGATCAGTGTTTCCAAATGATGATCTTATTTGCCAAGGTAAAGATGTAACTGTTGTTCGTATGTAACTTCAAAGCACATATTAGTTAATGGCAATTAATGAGTGACCAGAATAAAACAGGGTAATACAAGAGCTTGAAAAAGAAGAATAAATCATCCAATTGGTCATATACCTAGAAAGAGTCAAGAGATAGGAAACACTGTGCGTGGGAGAGTGTTAGTGAAGTTCTGCTGTAAAACACTCCTCCATCCTCACAAATTTTCATGAAGCCTGTATTAATTCCCCCAAATGAAATAAAGATAATTCCTGATGTGTATGTAGTAGCTGCTCAATGAATGTTTGAGTGACACATGCCACTTCTAAGTAAACACAGTATTGATTCATGCAACCAATGTGTATTAGATATTTCTAATGTTCCTTGTAGCAGCTGTTAGTGTTGTTTTAATTAGTAAGGTAAACCCACCCTTTGAATAAAACTATGAAGATTAAACACTTGAGTAAAACACAGGGTTGTGTTAAAGTAAAGCTTAGCAACAAAGCTAACTGCACTTTGATGCCATGAGTCATTAGTTATAAATGATAATTAGTATTACACTCATATAATTAAAGCAAGTATTTCTGTAATCAGCTGGAGGAGGAAGAGAGATGAACATCCTTCCATCCTTGGAGATTCTTTTGACCTCCTGGATCCACAAGTCAGATAATCAAATGTCTCATTTTTCTGGCACTGGGGCTTCAGTGTTCTGGGACCCCTGACTGATGATACCATTTGCATCTAGACATTGGAAACCTGGACAGACCTTTGGCACACCCTCTTTCCTTCAGTCATTGAATCTCAAAGATGGGGCATAACTGAATCAGACCTCAGGAAGCAGGTGGAATCAGGAAGTTTCAACCCGGACCATTATTTTCTTTATTTACCAATTCCTTGCCTATTTCAAGGCTAGAATATATTGGGAAATAGGTTGCTTTGTATCTTTAAATGTGAGTCTCCATTTAATCCCACCTACATCCCCTATACCAGTTTTCTACCTAATTTGGATGAAATTTTATCAAGTAAAGTTATTTTATCAAGTATTGTCCCTGGAGGGCATAGGACAAGTTGGGGATTGGGCAAAGGTAAGTAAAGATTGTCAAAACAGTATGATTTAGTTTGAAGAGTTTACTGTTCTATTACTTAGGTAGGTTGTTTGAGAGATTGGTAGCTCTGTAGGGAGATATAGAGGAGGCATGGCTTATTGGCTGGGCCAGAAGAAGGGAGAACTGCTTAAATAAGATTTAACATAGGATATTTGGAGCTGCCAGAGAGCAGCATGCAAACTCAAGCGATTTGAAGACAAGAGTATCTGCACATGAGGAAAGCAGATGAAATAGCAAAGAGGTTCCAGAAAGCAAGTGGAAAAAGGAACAAAAATAGAGAAAACTAAAGGAAATAGGAAAAGGATTAGAGAGATTTAAAAAAGAGTGTAGGTATATGTTACAGAATAGGAAGTGATGAAAACGGAATTGAGAATAGGTTGGGGGGGCACCTGGGTGGCTCATTGGCTGAGCATCTGCCTTCAGCTCAGGGTATGATCCCAGAGTCCTAGGATCGAGTCCCACATCAGGCTCCCTGCATGGAACCTGCTTCTCCCTCTGCCTATGTCTCTGCCTCTCTCTCTCTTTCTATGTCTCTCATGAATAAATAGATAATATCTTTTAAAAAATAAATAAATGTATACTAAATTCATTCATTTTTGGGTGACTGATATAAATTGTGATGCTCCCTCCTGGACAATTCCAAGGCAAAGTAGTCATGGATTTGTGTAGATATTATGTAGTCCTCACATTAAACATTGTTAGTATCACCAAGAAGCAGTCAGCCTTGTAATTATTTATTTACTATTTTTCTGATCTTCTAATTAGTTATTTTTTTAATTTTAGAATTTAGTTAGAAACTTGATCAGGTTTTGTCTGGGCACTTTGGAATTGTTAGGGGAGGGGAGGAGCAGTTCTGATAGGGTTATTTATCTTTTAAAAAAATCCAAATAAGCAGCATTAGAATTCAGTAGTGTGAGATCAAGTTGCACATCCCAGCATTTGAATTCTTGCTGTAAAAAAGTACACAGATAAAATGGGCATCCCAATGTGAAATCATCTAAACCTTTTTGTGAGAGAAGTACCACTTTTACTATGTAGACTACCACTGGCAATTTTCATATATACTTAGGAGGCCTGATACATACATCAAGACCTCAAACTAATTGCAGAAGAAAAATTAAGTCTGCCTTTTTTTAGTGACTCCCTTCTGGAGATCTGCAGGTTGAGTTTCAAAGCTAATGAAGAAGATAACTTTCTACCTGATGACTGGTATTTTATTACATACTGTAAGAGAAGGCCTGGTGAACAAAGGGATTGATTTCTTCCTTCTGGTTAACACATTGATTACTTCTCTCAAATTTATCCTCAGCTTTCACACTGTCCACAGTTTGAACAAACGTATAAACCCTATGTGCCCACTGACCCACTGCTCCCTGCCCCCACCAACCAAGAAGGTTCCTTATCTACCTCTTAGCATTAAATTTGGGACTCTTATATTTGGAAGAATAGAAAGTTTAAGGAATACTTAAGGTTTTGTCAACTTGATTTATGTTTTGTTTTAATATTTTAAAAGATTGGTTTATCAGGCAGTCAGGTATGGCTGAATAGTTTATCTTTTCATGGGATGTTTCTTCAATTTGCATTATTAACAACAGTGCAGCAAAATTTAGTTATTTGGTTGGCCTTTTGGTTGATACCTATCTTGGTTTTATTGATACGTATTTTTTAATTCACTTGGCTTTTCTTTAAATTGTCCATTATAAAATGTTTGGTTATGAAGCATGTAATGATTGATACACCATCAAAAGATTTTTTATATTCCCTGATAAACTGATATGTGGTTTTTTGATGGCACAATTTCATGGCATCTGCAGTTGGTTAAAGAAACCCCTATCATTATTAACTTTTCTAAAACCTCTGAACTTGGTGTGCCATGTTATTTTGAGCCATGTCTCTGAGATAACATGATCTTATTCTTCCTACCTCTTCTCCAAACATAGCCCCATTTCAGTATTATGGACTTTGTTCCCTTAATTTCTCCATACTCTCAAATCTAATGCACATGCTTTATTCAATAAATATTAGCTTGCTTTTTATTTTTAGTCTCTTCTACACTCCTTATTGTCTTCAATAATACATGTACTCTCCCTGATTCTGAAAGGTTCTGTTGCTTTGCTGTTCCTGTTCTCTAAAATACCATCCCTTTTTACATTCTTGCGCCCACCTTGCAGTTTATATCCACACTCCTTGTCTCAATTTCCTTACTACTCACCGTCAGGGATAGACAAGAGACTGGGATGGCAGTGTAATGATTGTCAGGAGCAGAAAATCATTACAGCCGTTTTGCCCAACCCCAAAGAATTGCCCGTAATCTGCCCCCACAAAAGGGACACACTTTAGTGTATAGAACAGGACTATAGCAAGAATATAAGGAGGCTTCCTCTTTCACAGAGGCAGAAGTTACAACAATAACCTTTCTCAAGTAAAGAAAAGCTAATAGATGGAGAACGGTGGACCCCAAGGAAGAGAACAATGAGTTACAGATTTTGGAGAGGTTTAGAATTCCTTAACTTTAAGAATGTTAGATTCAAACAAATTTGCAAAAGCCCTTCCTTCCACCCAAAGGCTACTTATTGACTCTAGGTTAAGAATCTAGTTGTTTTTGTTTTTTGTGTGCTTTACTTATTCTCCCCCGTGTCTTTGGATACGGCAAAACCTCCAGGATCCCATAGTTTCTCTTTTTCTTGCCTCTTATTTTCTTCACTTTTCTTTCTTTCCTTACAATGGTTACTCCTCTCTCCCTACTCAAGACCAAAATGGCTGTCTACTCCCTAAGGAAAAAAAGGTTGCTTTTTTTCAAGCCCTGTGCCTGTGTATGTATGCCTGTCTGTCTATCACATAAAGCCACCATGTCCTCTCAACTGGGCATACAGATACATAGAAAGATAGATGATCTGATAAAAAAGACTAAATGAATGGGAGAAAGTGGGCAGCATGGGCCATAAGCAAAGTGACTGCAGACCACTGATACTCAGTTTATTTTAAGGATTATCTTAAAAGTGGCTTTGTCAAAATGTCTTATCTTAAAACATATGGTCAGCTTTTCCTTTTTTAGATTTTCTTTTAAATGTTGGGCACTTGGTCATAGAGAGTTTTAATTTAAAAGTGCTCCTGTCCTGAATAAGTTGAATGCCTTTCTTGCTATCTTATTTGTGCATTTGTCCTTCTATTTACAATTTCTGTTCCTCAAAGACAGTTACCTTTTTCTCTGTCCTGGAACTTAACACACTGTTTTATGCTCAGTATTTTTTTTTTAAAGATGTTATATATTTATTCATGAGAAACACAGAGATGTGTGAGAGAGAGGCAGAGACACAGGCAGAGGGAGAAGCAGGCTCCATGCTGGGAGCCCGATGTGGGACTTGATCCCAGGTCTCCAGGATCACACCCTGGGCTGAAGGCAGGGGCTAAACCGCTGAGCCACCCAGGGATCCCCTATGCTCAGTATTGATAGAAGAATGGGAGTATGGATGGATCGGTGGATGGATGGATTTTAAAGAAGCCTTTCTATTTTAGCAGATTTTAATTGTAATTGGGATGGTAAATCTTCCTTTTAGGTTAATGAAGAATAATTTCCACATCCTGCATTGATTTTTATTTTAGAACCACAGAGTCATCAGCTGTCTGTTGCAAAGCCCCATTATTGACTTATTCAAGTTGGCACCTATCTGTCTAAATTTTGTACTAAATTAGATATATGACACAAGATTCTGGTAAAAACAAAAACAATAATAAGCTGGTGCCAAGAATCAGCTGTAACTGATGAAACCAATGAACTGTACACTTTAAAATGGTTAATGTTATATTATGCAAATTTACTTTAAGATTATATTACTCAATTTTTTTATTCCATGCCATGTCTGTGAATTGTCACAATGTATGCTTTTGTGCTCAGAAAATAATGTCTTCCTGTAATATGGTTGTATAATTATCCCTACAAATTACAACACTTATTAGAGTGAAAAGGAACAGTCATTAGCTAAATGCTGGAATAACAAGAATAAACCAGGGTTAACCCAGGCAGACCAGGAGAACAGTCACATTACCTAAAGCTAACACCAGATACTTATATGTAAAAGCTTACCACACTCCTTACTATCTGTCTATATCATTAGATCCAATATCATCTTAAATTACTTCTTAAGGCCTATATAGAACTTGATTCTTTGAAGAAAGCCATTCTGTATAGAATTGACAGAAACTCCCACATGCAGGTAAAAAGCCTGTATCAAACTAACAATTAAAATAACAATCTTACTGAGTTAAAAAAAAAACTCCAAAATAGAATGGAGTTAAAAGCATTATTATTTTTAATAATAACAACGACACGTTAATACTTGGGCTGGTTGGTCCATGCACCAGTAGTGCATACATACACATACACACACGGACAGTAGTCCTCTATTTTCTTTTCTATGACACCATCACTCTCAATTCCTGTAGTCAAATATTGTCAGAGTAGTATGAGAAAACTTAGTACATTTAAGTTAATGAAAGATGCAAAAATATTTCTTAGTAATATGCTTATTCTCAAACTTTTGACCTGTACAGTTTCCCAAGCTGATACCATTAGTTCTCAGAAATACTCTAATTTTAGCAGATTGTGCCTCAGTTTTATGTACAACATTTCTGTGGACTTTGTTTTTAAGTTGATTACTAGCTTACTGATTTAGTTTTAGATGTACGTTCATTGTGCCTTTTTTCTTTTAAGCCAGTGTTTTAATGTATTTTATATTTATTGTTACCACAGTGTTTTTACATACAAAGTTAAGAATGGGCTCTAATATGTATCTTACTTTTTCTTTAGAACTGTCAAGTAATCCACCTCTAGCTACCATCCTTATTCCTCCTCATGCTCGGATTCAAGCAGCTGCTTCAACCCCTACAAATGCCACAGCAGCCTCAGGTGAGAATGCATATCTCTTCTATAAAAAATTCTGTATTTTTTAAAAAGACATGATTACCTCCATTTTATTTCATGTGATGCATGTGAACATTTAATACCCTCCAAGTTTCAAAAATAGAGCACAGCCAAATGAATAAAAGTGAATAAAATGTTGCTTTATTTCCAAAAAGTATAAAAGGACCCCATATGTACTTTATATATAAAGTATTATATTTAAATATAATATATTAAGATATTATAAATATCTTATTATAATGTTATATTCTGTCATCTTAGTCATTTTTAAAGTCACGCTATCTGTATAATTTCTTGAGTGAAAACACATCAGACAAGATGCCCATAGCAGAAAGCAATCTGTACAAATGTAATATTATTGAAGATAATTTACTGTAGTTCCATCACTCTGAATGTAAATTATATTTGTATACTGGAGAGGCAAACTTTGAAGAAGTATAAAATATTTAATCATTTGAAATTTAATCATTTGAAAGGACTAAAACTATAATACAAATATATTTAACTAAGATTTTAAAAATCTTGTCTATCCAAAAAAAAAAAGAAAAATGCCCACATGGTCTCCCAGGTTAGAGCTCGGGTATACTGCTGATCTCTTAGCCAACTAATGGGGCCTGATTCGGTGAGAATTGCAGATATTCTGAAAATATCCAACCCTTGAATAAATTTAAAAGTTCTCCAAAGAATGGCTATATGCTGTTGAAGATGAAGTTAGAAATACAATAGCACAGTTGGGCTCAGAATATAGTACCGTTGTTATCTCCCTATAAAAAGCAGATGTTAGAAGCTAACTCTGTTTTCATTAAATCTATTACATTGAACTGAGTTGGATCAGACTCATTTTTGCCTAAGGGCATTGATGCTGCAGGAGATAAAGTCTTTCATTATTAGTTCTTGATATTCTGCAGTAAAAGCATAATCCATCTCCTGTGGTCTGACACATAGTTGTTTGTTCCTGTGCAAAGATTTTTTAGAATGTTGCTAATAAAGATGAGAAACATTGCATTTTAGTCCATATCCTACCTTAATTCCAGGAAGAGTCCAGAAAGAAAGGTTTCTTTAGTTCGAGTTCCGTCAGCACATGCTACTTTGAGAAAGTCATTTGAACTTGATTAATTTTAGTGATGTCTTATTAGTTTTCTCAGTCTGTAAAATGAGTGGCATTGCTCTCCTAGAGTAATGTTGTAAAAATCAAATGTCTGTTGAATTGTGCTTTAAATGTTTTAAATATAAGATTTTTTTTAGACTCTGTCCAATTTTTTAGAAGGAAGATAGAGTTGCTTAGATGAGCTATTAATAAACCTAATATATCCCTAACCCAAGTTAGATTATGTTGATGCTCAAAACATGAAATAGCCCCAACCCTAAACTAATACAGTTACTCGTTGAGCTAGTTTCCAGGAGTTTTATTAGAATTGCTTTATTAGCCTATGAATAAAACTGAACTTAGAAATATAATAGCACCAGTTACGATTGGTGAGTTTTGGGTAATTTTAAATTATTTCATTAGTGTGAGATACTAAAGTAAGGCTTTTGGGCAAATTGCCTGATAGAAACTTAGTATAACCTGATTCTTATGTTGCTTTGATACAAGTTACAGCAAATACCCCCCCCTCCGTGTGTGTGTGTGTGTGTGTGTGTGTGTGTGTGTGTGTATTCTTTATTCTTAAAGCTATTCAAATCAGATTTCAACATGAATATGGAAAATGACATTGAACTCTGATCCTGAGAGTTTACTTCAAAGTTGGAGTACATTAGAATATGACAAATTTAACAGAGGAATAGTAGACTGAGGCTAAGGACACAATTAAAACTAGTTGAGAAAAATGCCTGCCTTGAGTATCTTGATAAATACCAAAAATGATTTCAGATACTGCTTTGAGCTTCCTAGTGGCTAAAGTAAATAAAGGAATGTTACCTGTTAAAATTTCCCATTGTTCATTAGATAAGCACCCTGATGGCTTTTACTGAAGCAAAATTTTTCTGGGCCTTCTGTGTGAGAGCTATTTCTCCCTTAAGGCCTCAGATTTGGTACTATAAGAGATAAATTAAATGACGTTTCCTTCACCATTCCAACAGTGGATGTAATAATGAGCCTCATATGGATACTTTTTTTTTTTTTTTTTAAGTGACCCTCAGTGAACCAAAGGCATACCACCACAGTATAGATCTGGGGAAAACAGTTTTTTTGGAGGCCAAAATAGTGAGAACCAAGTATGTTACTAAACATATTTCAGGAAATGCTGAAGGAAGGAATTGATTGTGCAACATTAATGGCTGTCTATATGTGGATTATACTCTTTAAAAAGATTTTTTTAAGGTTTTATTTATTTATTCATGATAGAGAGAGAGAGGCAGAGACACAGGCAGAGGGAGAAGCAGGCTCCATGCCAGGAGCCTGATGCGGAACTCGATCCCGGGACTCCAGGACCATGCCCTGGGGCAAAGGCAGGCACCAAACCGCCGAGCCACCGGGATTCCCCTAAAAAGATCTTAAAATATAAACGCTCTTGTTGTCTCTCTTGGCTTCAGTTTTTTTATCCATAAAACAGGAATAGTAAATACCCACTACATAGACTTGTGAGAAGTAAGATATAGAGTGTACAAAGTACTTAGCTTGTGTTGTGTTCAGAGTTAGGTAGTGACTGCAGGTGAATTAAGGCCTGCTAGAAGGCATTATTAATATATCAAGAACCATCAGAGTTAATACTTTTTAGTTCACTAATCCCACTTTAGAGATCTTAACTTCAGGGTACTTCTAATAGAGAATCAGAAAGCTACCATGTACAGAGATATAAGTAGGAATAATTATATAATAACAAAAAGGAGAGCCAATCTGATCTGAATGGTCAGCAGGAAGAAATTGTTTCAATACCTTATAGAATCTCCATCTTTATGTAATAAAAAAAATCAATTCTGTAACTTATAGACATTTGTAGAAATACTCATCAAATCTTCTGTACCATGTTGGTAACTGCCAATATGAATGTTTGCAGGTAGATAGGGACAAGATAAAAATACACAAAAATTAAAACAGTTGTGTTAAATTAGTGAATATGGATGTTGATTTTTTTCTCAAAAATTTTCATGTTCTTTCTAAATTGTTTATAAAATACCTCAGGATACCAAAAATTAATAATTAAAAAATATTTTAAAGTACCTCAGTATCCAGGGCATTATAGTTGATCACGGCTCTGATGAGAAACTCTTGAAAATTACATATACTATTCTCAGTCCATAAAATATAATTTACATATGATTAATAGATAATTTTAGTATATAATTTTAGTGTATATATATAAATTCTGATTTTTCTCCACCAGCAGCAGATCCTCTCATGTACTCCATCTGGGAGACCATTCACCTAAGCTATTTAGAATAATAAATCTTGAGAAACAGTAATTTTACTGGTCAAATATGAGCCAGTTTAGAGATCATGTGGTCCTATGCCATAGGAGTTAAGGATGAGATGCGGTAGGGAATTTCAAATAGAGCAGTTTTCTCTTTTTACCTGTTTTGTATATCAGTCTTCTGGGTAAGGTTTCAGTGCAAAGGTTCTGCTATTAAATTTTTAAAACATTTCAGTTACATTTCTTACTTACTACTGAGAACTAGTCATCTATCCCATACTTATGTGTATTCAGTAAACTGGAAGCTCATTAATGCAAAAATGAACACATTCCATCTTTGTATCATTCTCTTAGAAAATTTACCCTTTTTTCACCCTGAAATTTGTCACCCTATGCTTTCTTCCATTTAGTGATCCTACTCTGGCATTACACACAAAAGTCCTTCAAATTTAGTAATGGCTAACTGCCATCCACATTAATGAGGGTTTCAAATCCTAATCCTGAATATGTTCTCTCAGTGTCAGGATATTAGATTTTCTTTATAATTCATATCAGATACACATTTCATAAAAATAACAATTTCTTGCCTCTATTTAAGCAACTAATAAAATACCAAACAGTACAAGACAGGGCCTACTCAGATTTTTTTTGCCTTTTCCCAGGTTACTGATAAAATAAGTTAAATGGTACTAGACAGGGCTTACTGGATACTATTCTTTGGTTGATTTCTGAGTGACTGTTTACCCTTCTTGTTTGCTTACCTACAGACCAACTTTACAATATTCATTTGTATAATAATGTTTTGAAAAACTTTGTAAAATGCTTTGTTGTCAAGAAAATTTTCAAGAAAGTTTTTCCATCCGAAAGGTAACTGTTAAAAATGGAACTTAAACTGTTTTTGTTTTGTTTTTTGTTTTTTTTTTTTTTAAGACTTAGGGAAATTTCTGGTGTCTACTATTTGTCCACTGTGAGTTTCTATAATCCATTTTAGAATTTGTTTCTTGGACTTTAGATTCTGGGTTTAAAGACATTTAAAATGTGTAGATTGCCCCTACCTTCTTTGGGCTGCATTTTGTTTATTAGGATTTTTGTTATATCCTTTCCAGGTTGAAAACCCTTCTAACAGAAAAGGGAATCATGATAGGAGTTGGACAAGGTCTGTCTTCTCTGTCTTTTTACCTGGTCAGGGGGTTTAACTTTTTTTGACCTTGCTTTGAAAACCTTATGCTGTCACCTTATTTAAACCAAATCTGGCCTGTTCTTACAGGTTCACATTGTTATTTTCTATTCTTCCTTGGACATGTGCCCTTTGTCTTTAAGTTATCTGTATTTGAAATGATGATCTCATCAGAGAAAACACTTTCAGTTGGTTTATTTGGTTCTTTTCCCTTTACCTTGCATTGAGATTATTTGTAATTGCTTGGTCAGAGTTTTGGTTTTTTCTAATTTTCTATTTCTTGTCAGTTTTGAGCTCCTTTTGAAGACTATAACCAGAAAATCATACCTATTATTCCCTGAACTTTTTGAAATCCATTTTACTGAAGTCATGGCTCAGATTTAGCCAGGACCCATGGTTCCCTTTACTTACTACTACAGTTATTTTTACCCCATAATTCCTGTCACCTACATCACCAGCCAGTTCTTTCTAATTGGGCAGAATTAAACCCAAAATAATTTCTCCCATTGTTTGTTTCTACTGATTTTGAGAGTTGAAATATTAGACAATTAAGTCCATGGATCAAATACTTTCTTAAATACAGTTACCATCCTTTTATCCCCTCCCCAAATACTATTATCCTATGCCTCTTTGCCACTGTACAATGCGCTTTGGGAAAACTGTATCCATGTCTTGTCTGGTTTTAGAATCTTCAGAGTATTGCCCTCAAGTGTTCCTTTTCCTAAACCTGTTCTTTCTGTTGTCTATCTTAACCCAAATATATATGGAATTTTTAAATAGGTATATATATATATCTTTTTAAAATGGGGATTTTTTCTACTTAAAAACATAATATATAGTTATTTTAGAAAATAAAAGCCTCATGTTCTTACTTTAAAAGGCAACAAAAAGTAAAATCATTTTATAATGTAACCAGCATATACATGGGCAGAGATGTGCCTTTTTTTTTTTTTTTTTTTTTCATTTTTTTAATAGGCTCTGCTCTTCAGGGGATGGGGGTATAAGACTACGCATTCTAAGCCTATACCATATTTTAACTTAATTTCTTATTCTTAGATATTTGAGTTGTATTTCAGTCTTTAGAAGTTTAATTGCCAAGCCAAAAGATAATAAAAATTTTTTGAGATTTTGATACATATCAAATTGCCTTCCAGAAAGCTTGCCCCAGTTTATACTGCCCACTGGCAGTGCACATTATTTTTCCATTTCTCCATTACCTTAACATTGGCCAGTCCAGAGTAGGGGTGGGGAACGTGCTGCATGCACGTGTGCACATGTATATTTTTAGGTATTGCCAACTTGGTAGCCAAAGAATGTGTCTTTTTTAGGTACTGTGCTATACCCATTTCCTCCCTTTAGCTCTGTATTTGAAATAGAGACTCCTATCCACATATGCCAGTTTGACAGACTAACACCAATGAGATTGTATCTACCCTACATTAAGGTTTCAAGTTTGCTTGGCAAATTTTGTATGTAGATACCTAGAGTCAAACCAGGTTAGTCATTATTTTTATCAGAGCAGTGTTAAGTGTCACTTTAAAGAAATTGTTTCTTTTTATTCAAAACAAGTTTTCTCCTATTGAGTCAAAATTTTTACCTGAATTTTTCCCCCTCCAAAAGTGATGTAAAATCATCTTAATTAAGTCAGTAAATGTCCTATCAAACATTTTTCTGGATGTTCTTCAAATGTTCCTCAGTTCCTTGCCTGAAGTCACCTTTGTATGCCTTTTCTTATTCTTTATTCCTAAATTATATCTTTTAATTTGAAAGGTGAAGATGTTTCCTTGTCCCCATGGCCTCAGTTACCTACCCTGAACAATCAACCCTCCTAAATAAAATGTGCTCTACCCCTGAGCCCAGGGCACCTAAGATCTCTCTGCTGCTGGCTGATAAGATATAAGATCTTCTTGACAAGCCCTCCAACTTTATCAGTGGATTGGTTGCTCATTGGCATCTGAATTGCAGTTCTGTTTTTGAAATGACCAAAGCCACTTTGCTGTCTTGTGCCACACCTTTTCCTCAGAAAAATAAGAAAAGAGAGGTGATGATTTTTTGCTGAGGAGGGGTCACCCTCATGATCCTTCATTATTAAACACCCAAAATTGTTGAAAATCATAGTAGACATTATAAAGGGAAAAATGAAAATTGAGTCCTTTTCCTTAGAGGTGATCCTTCTATCTCATTAATGTAGATTATGGTTTCAATTTAAATGTAGGTTTAGGGTATACATTTGATTCTCTGAAAAATGGTCTTGTTTGTTCCTGTGTCAGTTAATAACACTAATCTCTGAAACATAGTTTTCAATAAAGACATTTCCACTTGAAACAGCTTGAATAGGAACTTCCTTTAGCTACACAGTATAAATAACATATCCCAGGCTGCCAAAATTTTATCTTTTAGAAAAGTTGACCTGTCGTGAAATATTTGTAACTATTATAGAATGAGATAGTAATAAATAGAAAAAATAGAAACACATAAAATGGCTGGGAGAGCTTAAAGGAAATAAGGAAATAAAAATATACTTAAAGTTAACCAAACATAAGGTATGTGTAAAATACAAAAAAGATTTAATATTATCTGAAATATGCTCTTTAACTGATCTGCCAGTAATAAAAATATTAAGAATTTAATGATTTTGTAGCTTTTGAGAACTTAAAAGGTGTATAGGATAATAGAGAATGAAGTTTTTATTGTTATTTAATTTCAGTTAAATTTAAGTAACCATATGTAGTTAACAGCCATCCTATAAGAGAGTACAGATAGAACATTTCCATCATTGCTGCTGGGCCAAACAGTAAACACTTGTATCACTTAAACGGCTCTGTCTTTTATAGATCTATAGTTGCAGAATACTGATTGATGGTGGCAGGACATTCCTATGTTTACTCACTGTGCTTTCCTTCCAGCCTGTTTTCTTGTTTGCTACTCTCTTTTTATTTAAACACTTTGGCAACAATTTATAAATGTGGGCCCTTCTTCACTCTCCTTCCCATCCCTATTAGCACATTTTATTATAAACACATTTAGAGGAAAAATGGACAAGACTTGTTAATGCATTAGATGTTGGGGGAGAGGGAAAAGAGAGAATCGTGGTGACAACTTTTGGTTTATGACCTGAGCAACTAGGTAGGACATTTTCCTCAGTATTGAGACAGTTGCTCAACAAATCCATGACTCACTTACGTCGCAACTCTTAAAGATCTCTGAGAATCTAGGAGGTGGGGAAGAAACTATGGGTCCTCTCCTAGAAAATGTATGCATATCATATATGGTATTTTACACGTCAAAATCTTCTCTAGGACAAAAACTGCAGCCTCATGGATTCTGTTGGGAACCTGATCCCTTACAGGGCTTCACCCTTGATTTCACTATGGGGTTGCCCTACTTGTCATTTTTATTCCTGAAGTCACACAGAGTAAAACTGATTACAGTAAATACATGTACAGATTAACTTCCCCATATCCATCATAAAAGCCATAGAACCATAGACTCTTCTTAGAATTAGGGGAAAAAAACAGTGGTCATCTAGTGCAATTTTTCTTGTCTTTTGTATGTATACTTCATTAGGAACATATTCTAGAGGGAGTTGGTCAGGGATGTTCTCATGGGCTTGTGGATGTAAATTCTACCTGGCATTTGACCTATTTGACCTATGTGTATGTGTTACTTATCTATTGCTTCAGATCAAGATACCCTGAAATTTAGCAGCTTAAAACAAGAATAAACATTTATTATCTCACATAGCTTATGTGGGTCAGGAATTCAGAAGCAGCCTAGCTGGATAGTTCTAGGTCAGGGTCTCTTATGAGGTAGTCAGATGTCAGTCAGCTAGGGCTGCAGACTTTGGAAAGCTTACCTGGGGCTGGAAGATCCACTTCCAGGATGACTCATTATGTGCTTAGTGAATCTGTCCTGGCTGCAAGAGCCCTCAGTCCCTTACCATATATATATATATATATATATATATATATATATATATATATATATATATATATATATATATACCTCTCCATAAGGCCACTTAAGTGTCTCATATTGTGGCAACTAGTTTCCCCTGGACCAACTGTTCCAAAAAGGAGGACAAGGTAGAAGCAACAGTGTCTTGTATGTCCTAACCCTGCAAGTCACACAGCATTGTCTCTTTTGGTTATAGAGGCCAGCCCTGTTACTGGGGGAAGGGACCACATTAGGGCATACACATCCAAAAGACATGACTCATTGACTCATCAGGGCCATCTTAGAAGGGGGCTACCACAGTATATAAGAATGATCTTATACCTTTGTCCCTCAGAGCTGATTATTCTCTCCATTCCTCCTCAAGTCCATCTTTGGTTGGTTGGTTCTGAAGTAGCATCAGAAGGAGAGTAAAAGGCATTGGTTTCTAGGAAGCTTAGAAGTCAGTGAAATATCCCCTCTAGAGTTCTTTCCAAATCATTTGTATCTCTGCATACCCCATACAGACTAAGAATTAGGAAATAAAGTAACTGTACTTTTAATTATTCTTATCATCACAGATGTTTTAATGTAGTAACCCTTCTAGACAATAGAAATAGGCTTCTAGAAATCATAGTAGATTATGTAGGAGTTAAGTCTGAATGAAAGTCCCCTTATGCTCTCTTCTCCCAGAAAATCTTTTCTGCTGTCCCCTGGAGTCCCCGTAAAGGCCATCATTCTCATCCTCTACTACCTCTGTACTCAGTTCTCCTATTTGTTAGCTCTGCAACCATGGGCACATTGCTTAATTCCTTTTTTTTTTTTTTTATTTTTTTAAAGATATTTATTTATTTGAGAGAGAGAACACGAGGAACAATGGGACTATGACCTATGACCTAAGCCCAAGGCGCTTAACTGACTGAGCAACTCAGCTACCCCACATTGCTTAATTTCTTTCTGTCTCTGTTTTCCCAGTTGCAATAACTGTACCTGTTTTGGAGGATTGCTCTGTGGGCATGCAGTATACTTAGTATGATGTCTGGCACATTGATAAGCATTCAGATGTTAACAGTTGCTGCCACTGACATGTATTGTGGTGATGATGGTTATTGCAGTCACCTTAAACTATATGTTTATGTATTTTTAGATGTCTCTTTTGCCTTTCCACTTACAGAGCAATTACTATAACCTCAGCACTGTGATAAGCCCTTCCCAGGCCTTATTTCATAGGCAGATGGCACTATCTCCATTTTATAGATGTGGAAATTGAGGCATAGAAAAGTTAAATAACTTGTTCAGTATCACACAGTTATTAAGTGGTACAGCTAGGTCTCATACTCAGTGTTTGTGGAATTGGATTAGACTGAAGAAAGATACATACATCATTGTGAATTTCAGGAGAACATCTTAAGACCAAAAAGGAGACTGTACAGTCTTTGGTTATTCATAGTTGAATTGGACGCTTTATAATCAAAAGATGGTAGCTGTCTTTTAAACCATAATGTCAGGTAGCATCACTTTTACCAGTTTGAGTGTAAAGGGAAGGGAATGCAGGAATAATGAGCAAAATGAATTTTGCTACTTTTAAAGAGTTTAAATATATGAGAAGAACTGTTATAGAAATTACAGTAAACATCCAAATCCAGTGAGTTTTTAATGAACATTTTTATTATAAAAAGTCCATATTGGGCGCCTGGGTGGCTTAGTGGTTGAGCCTCTGCCTTTGGCTCAGGTCATGATCCTGGGACCCTGGGATCAAGTCCCACATCAGGCGCCTCACAGGGAGCCTGCCTCTTCCTCTGCATAGGTCTCTGCCTCTCTCTCTGTGTCTCTCATGAATAAATAAATAAAATCTTAAAAAAAAAGTCCGTATTAATTCAACTATGTAAAATAAGTTTACAGAATTGGCCGTAGAAGCAAAGTAAGTTTGTACTGAGAAGAATTTAGGAAGTATAGTTTTATTTCATCAGTAGGCCAGGTTCTGTTGGGAGCTACCCTTGAGTAGAGCTTTACATTTTATTTGTTGTGCGTTTCTCTTCCTTGTACTTTGCCTCTGAAAAACAAATATCTCTGTTCTTTTTCTTACAAAGGACATATATAATTTTATTTTAAATGTAATTTGTTGCACTATACAGAAGTGTTTGTTTTGTTTGATGAATGAATACAGTGCTGTGACTATAGCTTTCAAGGATATTTGTAATCAAAATATTTAGCTGTTAAAATTTTATTTCACACAGGGTTTGGAGATAAGAGAAAAAATATGAAACCATTAAATTACAAACCTGCAATTAACATAAATATCTTTTCAAATTTTATTATTCAGAAGTTGAATTTGTTTCAGTTACCTGCACACAATAGGATTTTGCTAAAGAGTAAATTAACATAACAAACTGGATGGCCATGTAGATGAACCTTAGAAGGTGTCCTACAGTGGGGCCAGAGCTGCTAACAGGGCTGGTATATTTGTTGATGTCATGGTCAAGCAGGTGAATTCCTCATAATTGGTAAATCTCTTAAGCCCTGAGGAGCACCAAAACATGAAAGTTTTACCTGTCATCTTCACATACTAAAAATGAGAGAAAAGTACTATTTGATGATGATCATGCATAGGTTCTTAGTGTCATCCAAAGCATGGGAAATGCTACAGTAAGTTTGGACTTGTGAGGAACATTATAATTCTGAAATAGCTTTGTGGCCTTTCATGTTGGCGTTTCAACATGGCCTAGGCATGTTGTTAAAGCAGCCTATGCCTAAATTATGAAAATTACTGTTTTTCTTGAGAAAGGCTTAAAGGGTCATGTGGCCTGGACAGAAATTGATGTTTATCATTGATGACAGAATTTGGATGATCATTGAAGAGTGAAATTCCTGCTAAAAAAGACATATTTAAGAAAGACCAGGAGTCATGAATGAAGTATTAGACATAGTTATATAGGAATTAGTGGAAAAGGCATGTACTTGCCTTTGGAGAAAGATTTTGTGTCCTATACCTTGCCACCTGTCCATGTGTCATAGCAATGAATTAATGTGACTCCATGCATGGATCCTGATTCTGTAATGTCCACACTTATTTTCATGAAAACAGGATTAGAAGCAGTTATAAGTGCTTTGAAGGAAGTTAAATGAATTAAACATAACCAACCAAATTGAGAGGTGTATAAACATTTCTTCCCCAAAGGCTGTTAAATGTGTGTAAGGGCAGATTATTTTGAGGACAGAAAAATCAGGAAATTAGAAAAGAAGTGTAGTTTTTCACAGTAGCCATTCTAATGATAAACTAACAGCTGATCCTTAAGTAAAGAATTCCTGTGTGTCCTTGGGGTCTTTTGTTTCTTGCTCTAATTAAAAAATTCAAACAAAAAAGATCCAAGGACCAAATATTGCATTCAGCCATGACAGCTGCTTACTCATCATAGGATATAGGGAGAGCTTCAGTCTCTAGGGAGACAAAACTTCTGGACTTGTTTCTTTGGTGTCACCAGCTTTGATGGTCAAGGGCAGTATGACTTCTAGGGAGATGGCTCTTAGAAGTTACCCATCCCAGTCAAGCCACTTCTCGTCTTGTTCAGGGCTTAGTGTGAAGTGTTTGGGAGAAAATGTGCCCAATGGTATGTATTAGCAGTTACATGCATGATGACACAGGGATGTGACTGGACTAGCCAACTGAAATAGCAATCTGTTGCCTACCTGAGATGCAGTGCTGATCCAGATGCAACCAAATGCCCACTTAAATGTTAATAGGGGCTGTGAAATAATAATTGACCTTAAAAAGGGGGTTAAGATGGTTAAAGTTAATTATAAAGTTACACATTTCCAGAGGATTAGGTGAAGCAAGCTCAGCGCCAAGATACTTGACTACAAGATACTTATTGAATTCAATAAGTGAATCAGTGCTATTTCTTTTTTGCTGATTGTCTTCCATTTATACAAATAATGAAGAAGGACTGTACTTAGAAAGTAAGCAGCTGAGGTTGATTTACACGTAGTGCTTGTGCCTCTCAGTGCTGGCCCATGTTATGTTCAGTGCCGTAAGCAGATGGCATACTGTAACGTGGTTCAGAATTTTTAGAAAGTTTTCCCAACTGTGCTCTGTTCACTTATTTTCAGGTGAACCAGACTCTTCAGCTGAGTATTCATGCACATACTGCTCATCCCAGCTGAAAGAAGGAGTTTTGACAAAAGTGGTCTCTGACCCCAATTTATTCAAAGACACTATCTTCCCTGCACCAGGCCCAGGCCACGGCATGGACTCAGCACTAAGCAGAAGGAAATTCAGATTTCCTAGTATTGGCCCCATCTAAAACAACCTTTTCAAATATACCTTAGAAGACCACACAGCCCACAATCTGCAGTTCAGGCAGTGTACTTTTCTCTTAGGGTGTTAAAGCATTGCTCATGCTCTCCTGGGGCTTTTGATTTGCAGATGCTAATGCCGGAGACCGTGGACAGACGAACAATGCCGCTTCTGCATCAGCTTCTAACTCCACCTGAACAGTCCCGAGCAGCCAGCTGCACAGGAAGAACCACCAGTTACTTGAGTGTCACTCAGCAACACTGGTCACGTTTGGAAAGAAAATTAAAAAGAGAAAAAAACCTGCTCATTTTAGTGTTCAATTTTTTATTATTATTGTTGTTCTTATTTAACCTTGTAAAATATCTATAAATACAAACCAATTTCATTGTATTCTCACTTTGAGGGAGATCCAGGGGGTGGGAGGGGTTGTGGGGAGGGGAAGCGGAGCACTAGAACACACAATCTCTCTCCCACGACAATCTTTTTTTATCAAAAGTCTGCTGTTGTATACTTTAAAAACAGGACTCCTGCCTCATGCCCCTTCCACAAAAGAAGACTTTGTTCTGTGCTGAAGTTTTTTTGAACTTTGTTTTCTTTAAAAGTCAAGTGTAAGACTTTGGTATAGTGCACAGCTTGAAATTGGTTGGGAGCTTAGCAGGTGTAACTCAATGGGGACTTAAATGTCACTTGTAAAATTAATCCATATCCTCGGGTATTTGAAGACTTGCCTTTGGCATATTGGTGGCAGGTGTGGCAGACAAAAAAGGAAATGCGTATCATTTGTATGTAACCCAGGGAGGTCAATAAAGTTTAAAGATTCTTAATTGACTTTGATAAGGTTTTGTTTTGCTCTTAATCAGTGCTAGTGGTGAAGAAACCTAAATTGGAAGCTATCAGAGGAGGAGGAAGATGCGTGCTCTGAGGGTGGATCTCTGTTTGCCTGACCAAAGGTTCTCTGCAAATCTTAGTACAGTTTTAAACTAGTGACCAGAAGACTGAAAAGGATGTTGAGCCAGTCACTCTGGCTACAGATGCCAAAAGCTGATGAACTGAAGGAAGGGGACAGGCCGAGAGCAGATCTCACCACTGTGAATGAATTTGTCCAGATTTGTTTCTAACGTTGCTTCCCTTGGAAAGACACTTGAGAGAGGACATTATAGTTAAATAATGTGAACTGTAACAGTCTACTGGTTTATTTTTCATATTTTTTAATTACAGATTGAGCTTGCAGAAATTGCCACATTCTGCACATAGTTCTAATATTAAATCCAAATCTAGAATCTGTATTTAATTTCAGCTTTTTTTTTAACCTCATGCTTTTAAAATTTTATTTATTGACGTATGTCAGGTAGACCATATGATTTTAGATGGTAGGAATCTTAAGAACTACACATCAAAATGGTATAAACAGTCACGTGTACCTGCTGACTTTATAGGAAAGCTGATTATATAAATGTGTGTATGTATATATGTTATATATACATAGATTCAATACTGCCTTTAATTTTTGTTTTTGTCCACAGTATCAAAATCAGCTGGTCGAAGCATGAGAAGAATGTTTCCCCCCACACCCAGTTAAGAGTTTTTGTTTCTGTTTTCTTTGTGTATCAGTGAACGGTGTAAGACTCAGTCTCTGTTTCTGAAGAAAAAGCAATATTCCTTGGAAAGCAAAGAGGATTGAAGGATTATGTTTGCAGTGAGGAAATAGATTTTCACAACTAGTTTGTTTTACATTTTTAAGGTTGACATCTTTGTGGGCCTTATATACTCTAAAATGAACCTTAGTCACCTTGGTGCTTATGGGCCATTACTTGACCTATGAATCTTTAAGGCACAATCAGTTGTACTTTACATTTAAAGATCACTTGAGTGATGGCCGCCTTTCCCTTCTCCCCACTCTTTCCCTACACACCTTCCAAGGTTAGTTGCTAACTGTAGGGCTGTAGAGCTGAGCCCTTGAATGTGTGTAATCTCCCTTCACCTTCCTCATTGCCACCTTAGGTCGTGTTAGGGGTCTTGCCCTCCAGGTGATTTGGAAGTGGAGTCTCTTGGCAACCCTCAACGCAGGTCCCAGTACCCTGTCCTGCTTCTTAACCAAGTGTGTGCGACTCTCCAAGAGAGTCCTACTGCCTGCTGAAGTGAACCAATACCCAGAAGGGCAACTGTGAGCCATCTTAGTTTTCACTCACTGTTTAGCTAAGCTCTTAGGCCACAAAAGGGGTTTCTCAAACCTCTGGTTATATCAGAGTTCGTGAGAAAGGAAACACACTCAGTCAAACCAAATCGAACAAACTGACTTTTACATTTCATAATGCGCTTCTGAGAGCTAATTAAGATTTGGAAGAAGTCTGAATGAGAGTATTTGGCCAGGTGATTCCTAAAGGGAATGGCTTTGGTAGACCATTTTCAGAAAGGACTTGTAAAGAAGCTGAACAGCAGGTCTAGGACAGATCAGCGGACCTGCTTTCATACCAAACTGCCCAGGCCAGACATTTGCACCCAGACACTACTCTGGACTTGGTATTCTTGCCAGAGTCCTTAAAAATCTGTGCTTGTTCTAGGAAACACTCCCCCCTCCTTTGCCCCCATAAATGGGGTAAGAGAAGAAGAGAGAAAAGGCAGATGCTTTTCTCTGTGTGTGTGTGTGAGGGCTGAGGTGCATGATTTTTCTTTCTCAAGGATCATGGCGGTATCACAGAACTCTTTTATACAAGTGAGATCCAGGTCTCTGAATCTTTTTGTAAATAATAATAATAATAATAATAATAATAAAAAGCTCCTCACCAAATTCAAGCTTGTACATTATATTTTCTTTCGATGTTTTTAAATTTAAGTTTTATTGTTTTGTATGTAAATATGTGGACCCAGGAACTGTTATTAATGAGCAAAAAGTTACTGTTCAGGGCAGTGATTCTGTTTAATAATCAGACAAAATGTAGACGAGCTTTTTAAAGCCATATAGTTTTAACTCTGTACAGTAGGTACCGGCCTGTATTATTGTAACAATAACTCTAGCAATGTATAGTGTATCTATATAGTTTGGAGTGCCTTCGCTTCCATGTGTTTGTTTTTTGTTTTTGTTTATCATTTTTCAAATTTTAATTGGTTTTTCTACCCGTGTCTCCCTGTCCTACCCCTTTCCCTTTGAAATAATAGCTCACTCCTAACAGTGTCTTTGCCCCTTCCACAGTTAATTTCAGTGATACCATGCTCAGGAGTGCAAAGAGGAAACCTCGTCCATGATCTCACTTCATTTAAGCCCTGCTTTTGTTTCGGTTCTGAACAGCTGTTTCCTCCGCAGTCAGTATGGTGACCGGTTTCATTTCATACTTAGTCCATCCAGGGACTTTGTGTAGTGCCAGGGAGCCCTAGAGCTGGAAGAGACCGAATCAATTCAAGTTTGCTCATCTCTTCCCCAAATCCCAACCACAGGTCTTACAAAACAGCAGGTTCCGGGAGCCTTCCATGCTCTCTGCCCCTTATCTACTTCCTTCCCAAATGAGAGAGAGAGAGAGAGAGAGACAGGTTTTATAAATCCAAGTTTCTTAATAGTACCAGGTTTTGATACATCAGTGGTCTGAAATGCCGTAGTGCAATTACTAGCAGTTACTGCGTCGAGTGCCACCGAGCCGAGAGGACATGCCAACAGAGGACTGTTGTTTTAACAAGGGAACTCTTACCCTTCCCCTCCCTCCTGCCACCTCTATCCCTGTTCAGTGAAATGTCATTTTCATTTCCTTCTTAAATAAGTTTGATTCTTACTGTATGCCCATCATGAAGGCCTTTTTTGAAAGAAAAAAAAAATCATTTGTTTTGCCTCCAAGTACTCCATATAAGATGTCTTGAGTAGAAGAAAAAAACAAACTTTACCAAACCAAAGGTTGCTATTTTTGAAACATCATGTGTTCATTCCAGCAAGGCAGAAGACTGCACCTTCTTTCCAGTGACATGTTGTGTCCATTTTTTAAGTCCTCTTAATTTTTAGACACATATTTTTGGTTTGTGTTTTAACAAAGCCTGCCTAACCAGTCATCTTGTCTGCACCAATGCAAAGGTTTCTGAGAGGACTATTGTATTCTCTATCCCTGTGGATATAAAGACACTGGCATTTCTTTTTCCCTTTCCTTTTTAAGGGATTTAACTTTGGAAATCTTCCAAAGGAAGTTTGGCCAATGCCAGATCCCCAGGAGTTTGGGGGGTTTTCCTTTGTTTTAAACCAAAATTGTATCTGATTTCTATTTTTTATGTTAGTGATCATCTAATCACAGAGCCGAACACTTTCTCCCCTATATAGAAAAATAAACTAAGCATGCTTTACAATAAAATCTGTCTTTTCTGGTAGAAACCTGAGCCACTGAAAATAAGAGAGACAACTAGAAGCAGAGTAGAGTCCCAGACTAAGGTCTACGTCTGAGAGGCTTTGAAAGTAATCCCTGGGGTTTGGATTATTTTCACAAGGGTTATGACGTTTTATTCAAGTTTGTTGCTCCGTTTTGCACCTCTGCAATAAAAGCAAAATGACAACCAGTACATAAGGGGTTAGCTTGACAAAGTAGACTTCCTTGTGTTCATTTTTCAGTTTTTTTTCTTAATATCTGTCTACAGGCAGATACAGATAGATGTATGAAAATGTGCTTGCCTGTAAAATTTGCATTATAAATGTGTTGCCGATGGATCACTTGGGCCTGTACACATACCAATTAGCGTGACCACTTCCATCTTAAAAACAAATCTAAACAAAATTTATTATATATATATATATATATATAAAGGACTGTGGGTTGTATACAAACTATTGCAAACACTTGTGCAAATCTGTCTTGATATAAAGGAAAAGCAAAATCTGTATAACATTATTACTACTTGAATGCCTCTGTGACTGATTTTTTTTTTCATTTTAAATATAAACTTTTTTGTGAAAAGTATGCTCAATGTTTTTTTTCCCTTTCCCCATTCCCTTGTAAATACATTTCGTTCTATGTGACTTGGTTTGGAAATAGTTAACTGGTACTGTAATTTGCATTAAATAAAAAGTAGGTTAGCCTGGAAATGAAATTAAAATTCACAAGTGTGTGGTCTTTATTTCAGTACCCAACCTTCTTTTCTTCACCCTATCTTGCTACTGCAATATGTAGTCACATTGCCATCTCCGTTCCTCCAATTAGAGAAACATGGATCTTTGTTAAAAAATCAAGATACAAACACTAGTTCTCGTTCTTTAAATGATCTTATTCCATTGTATAGCCCCAAGAGGTGCAGCTTCCATCTTGGAAACCTTTGGATTTGGTGTAGAGGAAGCTTTGCAGACACTGCTTTGAAAAGAAAGAAAATATCCCTGAAAGGGACAAATTTTTAAAATGTGTATAAGTCTTTGATTACTGTGTTCATGGTTTACTGTAGCTGTATTTTCTTTTAACTTTCATCCCATTAGTAATGGTCTTTGGGAGTATCTGTAAAATATAAGAACACCACGAACCGTGGGGCTGTACCTCCCAGGTAACCAACACATGTTGTGTTTGAATCTGCTCATTTCCAATACTGGATGATGTATGTAAACATGTTATGTCTCTTAGTGCAAAAAGAAACATCATTTTTTTTAGGGCTGGCTCATTCTGTCAGGCCTAATCTAAAGGCTAGATATTAAGTCATGTGACTGCTGCTTCAATAAAAACATTTATATTGGATAAAGTCTGCTCTTTATTTGCTCATTTTATTTATCTCGTGGGGAGGGGGTTGGCTAATACTTGAAAGAACTTGAAAGATAGTTAAACATGTTTACTATGTTTACAGTTTACACTAAACATGTTTACAGTTGCATGGGGTTGGCGGAAAAGAGGGAAAATGCAAATATAATGATGGGACTTGTGGGATGGGCCTCCTGATGGCCCTGAAGTGTGTTTGGGATTCACTGCTCTTCTATTGGAATGGAGCAAGATACCCTTTTAACCGAAAAGCCTGAAAGACTGCATTTTCAGTTTTCAAGTCTTCCAAAAAGTACCAACCAATCTGTCCTTTGGATCACGTTTCAGGAGAGCACTGGTAGCAGGTGCCATTTCACAGGTGTTCTAGAAGAGTAGTCAAGAAAGGGAGGAGTCAGGCTGCAGAGCTCCTCATGGAGAAGTTTGTGAAAGGAAGTGACCAAAAGTGATAGTGTGGCCACTCATTTCTTGGGAGTAAGCTATTCATCTGCCCACCAGCACCTTCAGATTTAGGAGCACTGTGCATATAGTAAGGGGACATATCCGGAGGTAACCAGCTGCTGTGTAACATGGCACTAAGACGCCCCCAAGTTGTCAGAAGCCAGGAAGGGATGGTCAGTCAAAAGTCTGTTTCTCTTTACATCCTCTTCTCCAGAACGGAGAGGCCACCCCAGCCTTCCCACAGGAAGACTTGTTGATGTCAATGCTTTAATAGGGACCTTAAAGTCTGGGCCAGGTAGAGATTGGCTGCTTAGTGCCCCTGGCTAATGGTGGGTGGGGGTGGCCAGAAGGCCAGCAGAACTTACTTAGCAGAGGGCAGCCCTGGTGGCTCAGTGGTTTAGCGCCACCTTCAGCCCAGGGCATGATCCTGGAGACACAGGATCGAGTTCCACATCAGGCTCCCTGCATGGAGCCAGCTTCTCCCTCTGTCTCTGCCTCTATGTCTCTCATGAATAAATAAAATCTTTAATAATAATAAAAAAAAGAACTTAGAAGAGCTTTTCTCCTGAGCTTTGCCTCACCTGACTGAGGCAAGACCTAGAAAATGAACAGCAGCCCCAGGGATGCCTAGAAACTGACAGTTCTATGCACTCAAAGGCTCAGGAGAGGGAGTAATGGAGCAGTCCAAATGTTTGAGAGCAGGAAAGTGCAATCTGGCTCCTAGCCCTATAAACTCAAGATCCACAAAGTTATTGAAATATCCTGTGTGAGCAATTTGGTGTATCTCACCTTGAATCTTAACTACACTTGGACTACAACAGTTTTTATAATACATATAAATCCTACATACATATCAATTCAGCTGCCCAGCTATTTTTAAAATCAATACCAGGACAGTTTACAGCCCATCCTAATTTTTGCCTCACTATAGCCTATATTTAACAACCATCTCGGGCCCTTGAATTCATTCAGGAGCCCGAAATTAATTTAAAGTTAACTCAGTGGGGAAGAGGAGATGCATAGGATTTATGAATGCAGTTGAATAAAATTTATATTTCCAAATGAGACAAAACTGGGAACAAAATCTGTATTTGTCATATTTGGAAAGAGGAGCTCTTTTTTCTCCTCAGTTTCTTTTTTAAAAATGAGCTCTAGGGATCCCTGGGTGGCGCAGCGGTTTGGCGCCTGCCTTTGGCTCAGGGCGCGATCCTGGAGACCCAGGATCGAATCCCACGTCGGGCTCCCGGTGCATGGAGCCTGCTTCTCTCTCTGCCTGTGTCTCTGCCTCTCTCTCTCTCTCTCTCTCTCTCTCTGAGTGTGACTATCGTAAATAAATAAATTTAAAAAAAAATAAAAATGAGCTCTATATCCTTGAGGCAGAAGAGGCTGGTAAATCCGGGGGGATGGCAAGGAGTATTTAATTCAATTTCTCCATTTTTAATTTTGGTATCTATCTATCATCTATCTATCATCTATATACATATAAACACATACAGCATGTTGGGGAGGTGTATCATTTCTATATGGATTTTTACGTGGAATAATCATTTTATTAGCAAACCAAATTAGGTCATTTTTGTTTTTACACCAACAGCCGTCAGATGTCAGGGGCAAACGCAAGCCCCAGCTCAGATGTGGAGCAGACCTAACCAAGTCCCACACATGTGCACACACCGGTTAGCACCCTTCCTCCCACGAACACGCATTCCAGAAATCCCTCACTTGGGTCCTCAAGGGCATGCAGAGCCCCGCAGAGCTTGGCATTCACAGGAAGAGAGTCCTTGTGCTGCTTATGTCATTTCTTTGGATCAAAGTCACTTGTATTTCTGCTTTGTTTCTTTTGGTTGAGCTTCAAAGTCTTGGAGGTCAGGAACCACGTCTGCGTGGGCGTACACCCCCCAGCAAGCTGCATTCTGTTGGTGCTCCTAAATGTGTTCGCATGGATGCAGAGGCACAGAATGAGGATCCCGGAAGGCAGAAGAGACACAGAGGTCATGACGAGCCTCTGACGTTTGCTGCCGGCCCCTCACACGGTCTCTCACTGACCTCCCACAGCACCTGCTGATGAACACAGGCCTGGGGCGCACTATGGAGCTCAGGACAGGAGGCTGCAGGTGGGGAACGAGTGGGGTGGGGGACACAGGGGTACTTACTGAAAGCACCCAAGGAGCTAGTGAACTTGGGTGTGGGGAGACTCTCAGATGGTCCGGCCCCAGGCACCCTTGCCCTCTCCCACCATGGCACTAGATCCCCCAGACCACAGGCCCATTTCTAAGGGGAGGGTGGTCTTGCCTCTGGATGGCCTGACCGATAGGCCGTGCGCTCTCCATCCAAGTGTCCGTGGCTTCACTCTCCACAGACTGAGCTGGGGGCTGGCGAGACCCTTGTCCCCTTCCAATTCGAGGCAGCATTGCCAGAGCTGTGGCTGGGAGATGCCTGGGGAGGCAGGGCCTGTAGGGCATTGTCAGCTCTCAGCGGTGTCCATCTGTCTATCTAGTCCCAGGGAACGGCGGCTCCAAGGGCTCCGGCTCTGGCTGTCCCCCGGGAGGCTCTCCTGAGGGGCAGCGGCTCAGCCGTCCGTGATGCTGAACAGCTCCTGCATGAGGGGGCTGGCGAAGGGGTGTATGTCCTGGATGCGCAGCAGCTTCTGGGTGTGCTGGGCATTGATGCTGCGAAGCTCGGTGAGCATGGCCATGATCTTCAGGAACAGGAACCTGCAGGCCAGCCAGAGGAAAAGTTGGGGGTGCAGCCCACCCTTGCCCCCATCCACTGACCCTGGGACTGCTCTGAAGGGACATGAGTTTGGGGGTATTAATCTTAGAACATCTCAGGCAAGCCAAGGGACAAGGCTCGGTTGGCATCTCTTGCTCTGTGGATGAGAGGGGCAGAGCAGGCTTGGGGGGATTGAGGTGTGGACTCCCCCTCCTTGCTTGCCCCTCACGCCCTGGGCTTGAGCCCTCGGATGCTGCCCCTTCCATGGGAAAAATCCATGCGCATAGGGCAATCCGGGGAGAAAGTACCACCTTGGCCAACGGCTGCGGGTCAGGACCCGGTGGTGCCGTCGTGGGGACAGTGATGCAGGCTGCCCTGCAGATCCTTCCCGGATCTAGCCGGGGACCTAGGGTCTGAGACAAACCTCAGGCCTCAGTTCCTGCATGCCGCCTCCTGGCTCCAAACAGGGGAGGACCTAGCGAATCAAGACATGGCCCAGAGGCTTAGCTCAGATTGAAGTGAGCGGCCAGGTAAGGACTCGAGGTTCTCGGCCCGGCCAGCATGTCCTATGCCGGCCTTCAGCCCTCCAGGCTGGGCCGCGGGCCTTGCAGAGCCAGGGAAGGGTGGAAGGCCCCGTCCGGCCCGGCCCTGAGCAGCCTTCCTCCTTTGGTGATGACCGGCACACACCAAGCAGCTCCCCGGCCGCTTCTCCTAGTTCCTGGGTGAGGAGGTAGCGCTCAAAGTGGGGGCCATGGGGAACCCTGGGTGGCGCGGTGGTTTGGCGCCTGCCTTTGGCCCAGGGCGCGATCCTGGAGACCCGGGATCAAGTCCCACGTCGGGCTCCCGGTGCATGGAGCCTGCTTCTCTGCCTGTGTCTCTGCCTCTCTCTCTCTCTCTCTCTCTATCATAAATAAATAAAAATTAAAAAAAAAAAAAAAGGTGGGGGCCATGGGCTGGCCTGCCCGGGGCCACCTCCAGACCCCAGCTATCTGGCTCTGGATCCTTAGCCTCAGCCCCTCGCAGGGTGGCAGGAGCACCCATTTCATGAGGCCGTAGTGACAATACACGTCAACCACTTGGCGCCATGGCTGGCATGTCTCAGTGCACGTCCATTTATCGTTGCCATCGTTATTGTGGCATGGTCATCTTTCCTACATTGCTGTTACTGCTGCCTGTTGCTAGAAAAGCCTGTGGGAGCCTTGGGGGGCACCTGGCTGTTCCCATCCCTCACTGACAGAAGCAGAAAAGGGCAGACAGGGGCAGCCCCGGTGGCTCAGCGGCTTAGCGCCACCTTCAGCCCGGGGTGTGATCCTGGAGACCCTGGATCGAGCCCCACATCAGGCTCCCTGCGTGGAGCCTGCTTCTCCCTCTGCCTGTGTCTCTGCCTCTCTGTGTGTGTGTGTGTGTGCCTCTCATGAATAAATAAATAAAATCTTAAAAAAAAAAAAAAAAGAAAAGGGCAGACAAGACCTGGGCCTCAGGAGCCATGTCCAGGGCTGGGCGTGACCCCGGGCCCTCCTCAGGTTCCTCCAGTGTTGGGCTGGAGCTCCGGCTGACGGGGCCGGATGCCTCAGTGGAGGTCACAGAACAGGGACCCAGAGCCCTGGTAACGGGAAGCTGCCCCAGGAGCGGGCCTGCCCTCTCAGAGAGGCCCAGAACAGGCGGGGGCCCAGAGGACTGGGCTGCCAGAGGGCCCCTGGCCCCCTCCCGGCCTTCTGCTCACCGGTGGGCAGGCTGCGGCCGATTGCACTCGATGTAGGCCTTCAGGGCGATGGCAAATCTCTCCTGCAGCTGGTCCACCACGCTGCGCTGCACCACACCTGGGCGGTCTGCGGGGCCCAAGGCATGGGGCCAGCAAGGCCGCGGTGGCAAAGACAAGATCAGTCCAGCCCGCGGAGGGCCAACTGCCAGCCAACCACCTTCCAGAGCCAGGGGCACCCAGGCAGGGAAGTGAGGGCAGCACTGCAAGGGGGCATCACCCCACCGACCCAAGGAGGAGCCAGCCAGTGGGGGGGGCCCTTCTGGCCAGGCAGTGGATGGGGGCAAGGCCATGGGCTGGGACCTTCCCTGGGGAGGGTCGGGGTGGGGCTGCTGCCTCCTCCAGCTAGAGCTGAGGGGTGCAAGCAAGCATGGGGGCGGGGCCTGGGCCAGGCAGGACAGGTGGGGTCATCACCTGGGGAGAAAAGAGAGATGGCCTGCATCAGCACATACTCCTCCTTATGCAGCTGCAGCCTCTTCAGCCTGTAGTGGAACTTCAGCACTGGCTCCAGGAGAAGCTGCTGGAAGCCGCCTGCAGGGGGGTGTAGGGTGGAGGGGCAGGCCAGCTTCTCAGACTTGCTGCACCCAGGTCTTTCTTCCCGTCGCCCAGTCTCCGCCCTGCACCCGGGGACCCGCGTGTCCCGGGGGGCTCCTCTCCTCCCTCCGCTTGTGTTTGCTCCCTGCCCCAGCCAGGCAGGCGGGCGTCCCCCCCGCACCTGCAGGGTCTTCCAGGCAGTAGGACAGCCGGCCACACTCCCAGGTTCCGGTCTCTGCGTTGAACACCGTGTTGAACCTCAGCTGGCACACCTCGAAGGTGGCCCCCTTTAGCAGCGAGATCTGGTCCTCGATGGGCAATTCCCTGTCAGAAGGATGGGGGTGCCAGCCTCCATGCGGGGGGCCACAGGCCAGCCCCTTCTCATTACCCAGACTTCGGGGGGCCGGGTAGCAGGGTTCCTCCCCTGAGGAGGTTGCTTTCATCACCTGTATTCCCTCCCCTCACACCAGGCAAGCAGCCCCTCACCCCCAGGGGGGCCGCCCCGCCCCCCGCCCCGTGCAGCATCCCCTCCAGCGCCGCCCCTCTCCTCCGGCACCTGCTGTCCCTACCCTCACACTCTGCCTCCGTTTCCCCACTTGGGATGACTGCCCTTCTCGCTTCCCTTAAATGCACCCTGGCTCCAAGCTGCACGAGTTCCCCGCCCCAGGAAGACTTGCTTCCTGCTGTCTTGGGTTTAATATTTCTGGGCTTCTCCCCAGGCAGCGCGGACGCCCCTTGGGCCCCGAGGACAGGCCCAGCCGCCCTGGTACCTCCGACAGTTGCGGGTGCACCGGTGCCCTCCGGATCGGACAGGCCCTGCTCCCACCGAGGGCCACTCCGCGGGAGCCCCGAAGGGAGGCCGGGTAGGCTGGCTCCTGGGGGCGCCCTGCCTGTCTCCGGGCTCCTCGGAAACGGAGTCCCTTGTTTTCTGCACCAACCCCCTTCTTTCAGACCCGTGACCTCTCGTGTCTCCCGGCGCCCGGCTCAGGACCTGGCGGGTAGCTGGCTTTGAACTCTGTGCTCTCAGCTTCCAAACCTGCCCCCCATGAACTTCGACCCCGCGCAAGCTCCTGGGCCTCGGCAGACCTCAGTCTCCCATGGGTGGAATGCAGGCGATGGTGATGCTGGCCTGCGGGGGACACGCTCATGGTCGTGCTCACGAGTCAGGAAAGTGACCTCACACCGTGATGTGCCCTTGTGGCCCACAGGCGTCAGAGGCGAGGACGCGCACACGTAAGCAGGCCTGTCTCCTTACTCCCCTGACCTGATTTGCCGCAATCTGACCCGTGGCCATCCTCACCGCATTATTTTTTTTTAATTTATTTATTCATGAGAGACACAGAGAGAGAGGCAGAGACACAGGCAGAGTTGAGAAGCGGGCTCCCTGCGGGGACCCCGAGGGGGACTCGATCCCACGACCCCGAGATCACGCCCTGGGCCCTCTCACTCTTCTCTATCTCTGCCTAACGAACTTCGGATGCTTCGCTCACTCGTGTCCGCGAGATCCGTTCTTTGACTCCATGAGAGAGAAGCAGGGTCTCCGTATCACAGGGACCCCATTCATTCGAATCCGCCCCAGCCCCCTGGGGCCTGCCAGCTTGCCCGCTCCCTTCCACGCCCGCGCCCGGCCGCCGGGGCCTACCTGAAGTGGGAGATGACTTTGGCAAAGTTGATGACGCCTTTGAACATGTAGGTGGACATGTCAGCCATGTGGGGCAGCAGGGAAAAGATCTCGGCGCCGCTGCGGTCGGCCTGGGGTGTGTAGTTCTGGACGCTGCCGTCCTCCCCGCGCAGCCGCAGGCACACCTTCAGCGAGCACAGATCCTCCCTGACCTGGCTCCACTTGGCAGCTTCCTCCCCCACTGGAGTGTGCGCCGCTCCTGGGACCTCGCGCCCGCTGCTGCACGCGGCCGGCAGCTGAGACAGGGGCCGGCAGGTGGACGGGGGCGCGGGAGACGGCGTGTCAAGTCCCCGGCGGGGTCACAGCCACAGCCGCAGCCCGAGAGGACGCACGCACACTCGCACACGCACACGCGCACACGCTCGGTTCTCCTCTCTGGTCTTCCCTGGCAGGCGGTGCACCGGCATCTGTGTATCAACGTTCCCTCCACCCCGCCCGGTCGGAAACGGGTCTGCTCTGCCACCCGGGGACTGTCCGCCTGTGGCTGTGTCCCAAGCACCCCTACTTAAAAGAAGATTCTCAGGGCACCTGGGCGGCCCAGTGGTTGAGCATCTGCCTTGGGCCCAGGGCATGACCCCAGGGTCCCGGGATCGAGTCCCACGTCGGGCTCCCCTCGAGGAGCCTGCTTCTCCCTCTGCCTGTGTCTCTGCCTCTCTCATGAATAAATACATAACACCTTAGGGGGGAAGAAAGGTTCTGGGAGTGACAGAGGGAAAGAACCGACTTCTGGGGTCCCTGGCTCCAGCTCTGAGCAGAGCAGGTCCCCCGGACCCCTGAGAGCACAGAGCGGGAGGAGAGGCCTGGGATCAGACTGGCTGACGTGGCTGAGCGCACAAACGTAAAACCCGTTCACGAAGGCCGCAGCCCCGACGGGTCCTGAGCCCGTCCTCGCAAAGGCCAGATGCCAACAACCTTGGAGCCACTCGGCTCCCCAAACTCTCTTTAGGGCTCAGCCCCACTTGCCACCTGCTGTGGAAGGAGAGAAGGGAGCATGTGTCAGAGTCACCTTGGGGATCTTGTCAAAGCACCGGCCGCTGGGCCACCCTCAGTTTCTGACTCAGCGGGGCCGGGGTGACCTGGGAAGTGGCACTTCTAACAATTTCCCAGGGACAGAGCTGCGGGGGAACAGGGGCCACTCTCTGAGAGCCCTGGGGTTTGGAGGAGCTAGCACAGCGTCTGAGCCAACCCGAAGGCCCATACCCGGAAATCCTTGAAGTTGGAGAAGGTGGTGTCAAAGGTTTTCATCTGGGCATCCATCAGCTCTCGGATCATCGTCTGCTGCTCCTCACTCAGCCCCTTGGCTCCCAGCGGCGACGCGCCCATCCGTTCTCGCTTTTTCCTCCGGATCAGAGCCCGCCTCTGCTCCACAGCCGCGTCGGACATGATCACTGCGGGGAGAGCCAGGTGCGGGCTCAGGCACCTGCAGGTGACCCTCCCCGGGCAGCAGAGGGGAAGTGCTGGTGACAAAGAACCCGACCCTTCCTAGACCGTGGGCTCCCCTGGAGAAACACCGGGTTAAGGACAAAGAATGAGGTGCAGCTGGTGTGTGGCCCTCGTCAGCGGGTTGGTGATAACTTTGGAAGGGTGGCAAGAGCTTGGGCTGCAGAATCAAAAGGTGCTGGGTTTGAGCGACAGCTTTGTCACTCGCTGGCAGTGACCTTGGGCGAGCTCCTTAACCTCTCCGGGCTTCAGTCACCTTCGTAATCTGGAGCCACAGCGCCATCTCACGCTGCTGCCACAAGGAGGCATTGCCTGCAGGATAAAGGGTCAGTCGTCTTGGGGGGGGGGGGAGGGTGGGATTAGACACCAGCAAGACCCCGTAGGGTCCCCAGAGGCATCTGGGTCTCCAAGACCCTAGAGAGCTGGGGCTGCTGCTTAGCAGGAAATATCAGCCACGTTCTACACGGCCTGGAGCCTCAGGGCCTTCCATGGATTTCTAGAGCCTACTTTGCGTGCAGGGCGGAGGTGGGGGTTGGTGCCAGGAAGAGCAGGGACAGCCCGGGTAGGGCCTGGCTCTCAGTGGCCTGCAAGAAAGGCTCCCTGTCCACAAGCCCAGGGAACTCGTGCCCTGAAAGAGGCTGCTCACTTGGATCAGTGAAGACACACGCGCTGGAAGCTTCCAGCCTTTTCCTTACTAGCTTTAACCTCAGAGTGACCTGCGAGGGCAATCATACACCAACGCTTGACAGTGAGAAAGAGAGCGTCCTGTGTCACCTGTCCGCAGCCCGCTCCTCTGTAGGACGTGGGGTTTGGGAGGCTGATGGCGCTAGCTGCTGGAAGGTCGGGGGTCATATCACACCAAGGGTCTCTGGCCTCCTTCCCCCCAATTCACCTGGCCCAATTTGGCTAAAACACCTTTAGGACAAGGGTGAAGGCAACAAGAGTCACGCAAGGGCACCTGAGGGGAGAAGGGGGCACCAGAGGTCCACCGCACCCCCCAGAGCAGGGAGTAAGGGTGCTCTGCGGGGATGGGCAGCACCCAGGGCTCTCCTCCCCTCAGGTGCACCCCCGCGGCGCCCCGTGCCCCCGCACCCCGTGCACCTGCGCCCCGTGCCCCCGCACCCCGTGCACCTGCACCCCGTGCACCGACGCCCCGCGTCCCCACACCCCGTGCACCCCCGCGGCGCCCCGTGTCCCCGCACCCCGTGCACCTGCGCCCCCTGCACCGCGCCCGTGCCCCCGCACCCCGTGCACCTGCGCCCCGTGCACCCCCGCGGCGCCCCGTGCCCCCGCACCCCGTGCACCTGCGCCCCGTGCACCGACGCCCCGCGTCCCCGCACCCCGTGCACCTGCACCCCGTGCACCCCCGCGGCGCCCCGTGCACCTGCGCCCCCTGCACCGCGCCCGTGCCCCCGCACCCCGTGCACCTGCGCCCCGTGCACCCCCGCGGCGCCCCGTGCCCCCGCACCCGCGCCCCCGGGGCTCGCCCGGCTCTCACTCTCCTTCTTCATGCCGCTCTCCAGGCACTTGCGGAGGCGGCAGGCCTGGCACTGTCGCCGGGTCTTCCTCGTGATTTCGCAGGTGCCCTTCCGGAAGGGGCACCTCAGCCGCGTGTTGCGTTTCACGGTTCTCCTGCGGGAGGTCGGAGAGCGAAAGGCAGGTTGGGGGCCACCCGGGACCCTAGGCCACGGGGCCCCAGCGACACTTCTCTCCGGACCCTGTTAGGAGCCACCGGACACAGGTGTTCATGCCCACGTGGCCGCCTTGGGACCCGCACTGCGCCCCCGCCCAACCCCGCGGGACCCGCAAGTGGCTCAAGACTTGCGCCGTCAGCCCCGAAGCCAGGGGACGCGGGGCGGCCGCAGCGCCTGCCTGGGTCCTCCCGTGGGTGCCGGGCCCCGCCCAGGGCGCCCTGCCCGCGGCGCGTCGGAGGGATTGCAGCCTGGGGGCCGCTCGAGGGCCCAGCCGCCGAGACAAGTGCTGTCCTGGGAGCTGGGGGGGGGGGGGTGGCAACGGCCCTCCTGGGGCCCCCGAGAACTCCTGAGCCCCCCGGGCCCTGCCCCCTGCCGCCCTGCTCTGCCCCCTGCCCTGCCCACCCCAACCCCTCCACCCCACCCCTGCCCTGGCTTCTTTCCTCTGGGCCTGGGTGCAGCTCCTGGCGCGGCCTGCGGGGACTGCTACTTTGGCCTTCCCGCCGCCTGTTTCTAGATGAGGCTGTTTGGTCCTATTCCCCTTTTTCTGTTCCGCCCTCCTCTGCTTAACAAAAACCCCCTAAAGCTGACGTGAGCACATGCCGCCCTGGCTTTTCAGATCCTTTCCCCTTTTGTGACCTGGCTCTCCAGTGTGCTCAAGGACACGGAGAAACCCAGGACAGGCCCCTGAGGCGGCGCCCAGTGGGCTGGTGGCAGGACCCCGCTGGACGGACCTGCAGCGTGGGGGTGACAGGTGGGTGAAGGCTGCCGGGGAACTACCTGAAAAAGCCCTTGCATCCTTCACACGTCAGGACGTTGAAGTGGTAGCCGGTCGCCCTGTCCCCGCACACACGGCACACCTGGGGACACCCAGCTCCAGCGTCCGCGCCCCCTGCAGCCTTTCCGGGAGCCGCGGCGGCTTCTTGCGAGGGCGCAGGGTCAGCATGGTCCCCGCTTTCCCCGGGTCTCGCCTCCAGCTTGGCTTGGGGCCTGCGGGGCTAGAAGGGAGGGAACCACAGGGACTGGAGGGCGCCGGACAGAGGCCGGGGCGGACCCAGAGCTGACCCCTCGGGGCAGGCCTCAGGGTGCTGGGAGACCCGTGGGGGCGGGGGGCGGGGAGCCGCGGGAGCGTGTCTGCGGCCACAGGGCTGCGGAGTAGAGCGCCAGGGGGAGAACCTGGCGAGGGCCGCGGGGTAGAGCGGGAGGGGGAGAACCTGGTGAGGGCCGCGGAGTAGAGAGCGAGGGGGAGAACCTGGTGAAGGCCGCGGAGTAGAGCGCGAGGGGGAGAACCTGGCGAGGGCCGCGGAGTAGAGCGCGAGGGGGAGAACCTGGCGAGGGCCGCGGGGTAGAGCGCCAGGGGGAGAACCTGGCGAGGGCCGCGGAGTAGAGCGGAGGGGGAGAACCTGGCGAGGGCCGCGGAGTAGAGCGGGAGGGGGAGAACCTGGCGAGGGCCGCGGAGTAGAGCGCGAGGGGGAGAACCTGGCGAGGGCCGCGGAGTAGAGCCCGAGGGGGAGAACCTGGCGAGGGCCGCGGAGTAGAGCGCGAGGGGGAGAACCTGGCGAGGGCCGCGGAGTAGAGCCCGAGGGGGAGAACCTGGCGAGGGCCGTGGAGTAGAGCGGCAGGGGGAGAACCTGGCGAGGGCCGCGGAGTAGAGCGCGAGGGGGAGAACCTGGCGAGGGCCGCGGAGTAGAGCCGAGGGGGAGAACCTGGCGAGGGCCGCGGAGTAGAGCCCGAGGGGGAGAACCTGGCGAGGGCCGCGGAGTAGAGCGGGAGGGGGAGAACCTGGCGAGGGCCGCGGAGTAGAGCGCCAGGGGGAGAACCTGGCGAGGGCCGCGGAGTAGAGCGCCAGGGGGAGAACCTGGCGAGGCCCGCGGGGTAGAGCGGGAGGGAGAACCCGGCCAGGGGAGAGGAAGAGGCGGGAGGGAAGTGCTGCGCGGGTGGGCCCACAGGAGCCGTCCAAGGAGCCCGAGGTCAGGAGCCCCGACCCCGCGGAGGGGGAGGGCCGGGGGAGGCCACCTTTTGAAGACGTTCTGGGACGGGGGTGGGGGGGCTCCGGGGGACCGGCTGGCGGGCAGGCGTGGCCCGCGCTCCCAGGACAAGCCGATAGCTGGGGCAGAAAGGGGGCTTCCCGCCGAGCAGGGAGCGGGGCGGGCGCGGGCGCGGGCGCGGGGCGGCGGGCAAGGAGTAGAAGCGCGGCCTGTGCCCCGCGCTGCTCGCCCCGGAGCCCTCCCCTGGACCCTGGGCCCTCTACTTGGAGGGACGGGAGGCCGGGGGCGGGGGTGGGGTGGGGGGCGGGGGGTTGGCCTGCGGGGGGACTCCTCCCCAAAGCCTCGGGGCGCTGATGGCGGGGCCACATCCAGGACAGGGGTTGCCTTTCCTCAACCCCAAATAAAACTTTTAGTGCAGTTTCGACACACAACTTTCTATTTCACACGGCACGATAGAGGAGAGCAAACAGCTGTACAAATGCAGTGGAAATTCATCTGCCCCACAGCCCTGCGTCTCCAGAAAACCGCATATAAATAGGTTGATGGGAAACGTGAAGGGAGTAGGTGTGGGGGGAATCCCTCCAGATTCTTCCCCTCACAGTCCTGACCTCAGATGGGTGTGCGCACGAAGGGTATACTTAGAGCGTCCAGAAAACCTGAAGCTAAGGATTTGATTTAAAGAAAAGGGGGGGGGGGGGATCCCTGGGTGGCCCAGCGGTTGAGCGTCTGCCTTCGGCCCAGGGCGTAACCTGGGGTCCTGGGATCGAGTCCTGCATCGGGCTCCCTGCATGGAGCCTGCTTCTCCCTCTGCCTGTGTCTCTGTCCCTCTCTTTCTCTCTGGGCCTCATAAATAAATAAAATCTTTAAAAAAATAAAAATAAAATAAAGAGATGTTGGAGGGCAAGCAGAAACAGCTTACGGCACAATTAGACGTGCAAAGAATTGTCTGCAAAGGAGACAGTAACTCACACTCTGATACATTCTCCAGCTCCATAATGAAGGGGTATTAGGATCAAGGCCAGGGTCTCCCTTCATAGCATTTGTGTAACTTTTACTTTGTTTTGCCCGAGTTCACTGTTAAATAAACAGATCTGGTACATTGTGTAGTTCATTCTCTCATATCCCTATAAAGCCCCAGTTAGAGAATCCGTGACAACTAGGCTCCGAGTCGGCTCCCAACAAACCACAGGTCCCCAGCCTGGGGCAGTCTCTCCCGTGAGGAGTCTGGGAGGGCCTGTGACTTGCTTCAACCAGTAGAAACGCGGGGACGTGATACTGTGCCAGTTCTGGGCTGGAGCTGCAAGGAGGCCTGATAGCTTCTGCTCCTGTCTTCTGGGGGGCCCTCACCCAGGTGTGAGACAGTTTAGCCATGCTGCTGGGGTGCCCACCCGAAGGGATCGTGCAGAGAGGCCATGTGAAGAGGGAAAGCCCTGACGTGCCGAGGTGCAAGGGACCCACCCGCACCAGGCTTCCCCCCACCAGGCTCCAGGCGAGTGAGCCGGCGCAGTCCAGTAGAGCATCCAGCTGATGCCATGTGGAGCAGAACTCGTAGCTGCACTCGGTCAACACAGAATCATGCAGAAAATAAAATGGGGACCTGGGGTGGATGGGGGTGCCAGCTGATGCCTGCACTTCTGACCCTACTCCCCCACCATCAGTCCTCACAGCAGGGTGCTCCATGGACAGGAAAATGACGGCAACTGGGTGACCGGTAGGGGCCAGCCACATCTCTCGTTCCTGTGAATCAGCATCCAGTTTTGACTGAGGCTGCACCTGTTCCTCACCGGGCTCGGGCATCCGAGCATGCAGGAAAACCTGCCCTACAGGGAGGACAAGTCTGACTTGGGAGGCAGAACGGAAGGACAGTGGTGCATCCCAGGGCGGTAGCGCAGGGAAGTGTTCAAGGAACCGTGGAGGGAAGTTTCTGCCACAGGATGAGCCAGGATCCTCAAGCGGGGCCGGGGGAGGGCTGCAGAGGCAGCCTGGGAGGAGGAGAACTGCACGACCCCGGGGTGGGCTTAGACCCCGGAGGTGGTGGCTGCAGGAGGCTCATGCACACACCCCTGCAGAGCATCTGCACAGCTTCAGGGTCCAAAATGAAGACGAATGAGACCCTGTCCACAGAGCTGGCATCTGCTGATCAAGGGGGATTGAGCTGTGAGAGGCAGCACACTCGGCGCGAGTATTTACACGACCTGGACGGTATGGGGTAGGTGGCTGATCATGAAGAAAGACCAGGAGAATCAGAAACCTGATCCGGTCCTCCCCTGCAGAAGGAGCACGTGCAAAAGAGGTGCTGGGGAGAGAGTCTGTGGCTTGGGAGAGAGTGGGGGTGGGAAGTCTCCACTAGGGACCCTTGGAGCCAGATACTGAGACGCTGTGTGTGAGACCACAGCGAGCTGGGCTGTGGATACCTCTGGGCCAAACACCGGGTGTAGACGTGGGAAGCAGCTTTGCGGGCAGAGAAGAAGGAAGTGCCCGGTAGAAGGCCCACGATGTTGCCTGTTGGGTTGCCAAGTTGAGCAGAGATGTCTGGAGGTGGAGGAGAAAATTCTCACCAGAGCCGGAAGAGGAAAATGCTAGAAGGGGAAAGATGAGCGGGAGAGAAGGCCTCGCCTGGGTGCTGAGGTAGATTTGGGAAAGAGACGACACTAAGGGGGTGAGGGTGGGGAGTGTGATCGAGGCAGAGCAGAGAGGAGGACGTTTGGGCACAGGGGCTGAGGTGGGAGGTAGCATGAAGACGAGAAGAGGGCAGAGTAAATGGCCAAAGGGAGACTCTGAAGATGGGTGTTTTTCAAAAGGCAGCATGAGAGAGGAGAGAGACTTAGGTTAATACTGGGCCCGCCTCGGAGCCATAAGAGGGAGAGAGAGAGGACTGGCTCAGCACAAAAGCATCGTGGCAGTTGCCAGAGGACATGTACTCAGCTCCCAGAGCAGCAGATCCAGGGCCCCCCAGCCTGCACCCCACAGCAGTGCCCACAGAGCTCGGGGGCCGTTGCAGCGCCCTGTAGCACGTGGGCATGCTGCATGCTGCTCGGCCAGGCTCCAGGGCACCCTCCTCCCGGCTCCCCTGCGACTCCGTCGCCCAGTGAGCAGAGCCACTCCAGCCGCCAGCAGACTCCGCCCTGCTGGGGACACGTCAGAGACACTTCATCGGGTTCTCAACTCAGTCATTGGGCAAGTAGAGGTGCCACGAGGCAGCTTATGTCAAGTGAGGCTTGTGCGATTGAAGGAGTCTTCTTCAAATACAAGAATGCACAATGCAAATACATAATTAGGTACCAAAGAGAATATGTATTTGCGAAAAAGATTGAGAAAAGAAATTACAACAAATTACAAATATTAATGTGGTCCCTTGTGGGAGACAGAATAATGGCCCCCAAAGATATCCACGTTCTAATCCCTAGAACATGTAAATGTGTTTCCGTATATGGCAAAAGGGTCTTTACAGATGTGATTGAGGAAAGAGACCTTGAAAATCAGAGAAACTTTCCTGGATCCAGTCACAGAAAGAGACATGATAATGGAAAAGTGGTCAGATGCCACGTTGCTGGCTTTGAAGATGGAGGAAGGGGCCGTGAGCATGGAATCCAGGCAGTCTCTAGAAGCTGCAAAAAGCAGGAAACAGATTCTCTCCTAGACCTTCCAGAAGGCACCAGCCTGACAATATCTTGGCTTCACTCCAGTGATACTGACTTTGGACTTCTGACATCTAGAACTGTAAGATAATAAATTGTGTATTAAGCCACCACGTCTGTGGTAATATTGCAGCAGCAATAGAAAACAAATTATCCCCCCAATATAACCATGACTTTGTAATGTCACTTTTAGATAAAAAGAACCAAAAGACAATAAAGTTTTCCCTCTAGTATCACTGACCAAAATTCGCTTTTTGTTATGACAATGGGTAAATTTTCATTTTCACATCTTAGCTGAGGATTGTTGTCAAACACAAGAAAACCTCTATCAGGGTTCTTTCATATTAGAGTTCATATTTGGAAGAATTTTCCATGGTCTAGGTTCTGGCTCCACGCATTTCAAACCTCATTCCCCGCCTTAGCCTGTTCTGGGCACCTGCAATGATGGTGGATGAGCAGCAGCGCGGGGCATTCTGGGACTGGTTAAGACACTGGGCGGTCAGCAGCAACTCAACTCCACACGCAAGTAACTGCCACCAGATGAGTGTCCCCAACTCAGCGCTAAAATCGGTCTCTGCTCTGGTTCAGTTGTACCCATCAACGAAGCTCCACAACTTGCTGGAGCCTCCAGGAGAGATCACGTCTCAGACCAGCCGACAGAGCCTTTACTGCTCGGCCCCCTCTGCGTTCCAGCCTGATGTTGATGTCAGGCCCAAACGCCTTGACAAAAGTGGCAAAACAGGAAGTCTTCAGAGAAGCCCCGTCCATTAATCAAGCAGAATGCGACTGCTCGGCCTGTGGTTGACCCTGTCCTGCCTCTCTGCTCCTCTGTTAACTCTTGAATCTTCTTCAATGACAAGGACTGAGGCTTCCTTTTTTTTCCGCCTGGCCACTCTGAAGGGGGAAGAGTGGACTTTGGCTAGGACAGAAGAGGTTGGGCAGCAAGGTGGGAGTTAAAGTGAGATCTGGGGTTTTGAAAGGAGATTCATCAAATAACTTGTTCTTAAGCACAGAGATCAAGGAAAGCTTTTGAGAGAAAAAAAGCATTACCCCGTCCCCTCATATCAGAAGACAGGATGTGTCAGATAAAATGCCAACACTTGTGAGACAATTGCGTGAGAAGAAACGATGTTACAGACAAGTATTCACAGCCTCCCATCTCTGTCCTCATCAAGGAGACTCATAGATCCACCCAACCTAACCTTGCAGGAAGAGGATGCTCAGCAGGCCTACCCCACCCATAGCCAGCCTCAAAGGGGCTCCTGGGACCAGGTTCTGGGGGGCCTGTGAGGGATGGCGTGACTGCCTCCCCCAGGGACAAGTGGTCCACCGACGCACCGAGATCCTCTCCTAGCGACACTGAATGTTAGATACACAGACAGAGCCAACTCAAAGGGCTGATGGGCTGAGCTGCTGTCTAGGGAGCCACCATATTCAAAGGACATCAAAACATTGCTGGAATAACTCAGAAGTGAAGGAAACCATAAATTGTTTCCTTTCCTACATTCCTCGACAGTGTGGACTAGTCTCTGTGGAGCGATCAGGGGTATATGCCTGTCACACTGGGCCCCTCCAGCCAAACACCTGAGGATAAGCTTCTTGAATGACCTGCTAAAATTGGCAGAGCCAGAAACAGAATAACGTGTGGTGTAAGGCTGTTGGCGTAGGGCTGTTTGCAGGGAATGAGTAGACTATTTTATTATCTAAAAACTTAAACAGGCCTTCCAAGAAGCTGTCTGGTTTGAAAAACAGCACAGAATAAATTACTTATTTTGACCACAAAGGACATGATACTCATTTTGCATTAAAAAGCATCACTTGCCAAGAAATATATGAAAAGATGCCCAACATCACTGACCATTAGGGAAATGCAATAGGGCTTCCCTTTACCACCATTAGGAGGGGGGCTGTCACAAAAATGGAAAATAAAGTGTAGAAAAATTAGAACCTTCATGTACTGATGGGGGGAATGTCAAATGGTGCAGCTACTATGGAAAACAGGACGGTAGGTCCTCAGAAAATTAAAAATAGAACCATATGATCCAGCAATTCTACTTCTGGATTGAAAGCAGGGTCTTGAAGAGATATCTGCACACCCGTGTTCACAGCAGCATTATTCACAACAGCAAAAAGGTGGAAGCAACCAAAATGCCCATCAACAGATGAATAGTATATACATATAATGGGATATTTTCAGCCTTGGAAAGGGAGGAATTTCTGTCACAGCTACAACATGGGTGAACCTTGATGACACTACGCTAATGAAACAAGTCAGTCCAAAAGGACAAAGTACTGTGTGATTTCAGTTGTAGGAGGTACGCAGAGCAGTTAAACTCATAGAAACAAAAAGTAGAATGGTGGCGATGTACAGTCACTATAGTTAAAACAGTATTGCTAATATAGCTACTTAGCTAGTAACACAGTATTGTTTATTTGAAAGTTGCTGGGAGTAGAAATTAAGCTTTCTTACTACACACACACAAAGACTTAACTATATCTACTTTGTGGGGTAATGGATGAGTTGTTTTGATGTTGGTTATCATTCCTATATACATAGGAATATACATAATTGATATATATATCAATTAATCACATTGTACCTTTTTTTAAAGGTTTTATTTATTTCTTCATGAGAAACACACAAAAAGAGACAGAGACAGAGGCAGAGGGAGAAGCAGGCTCCCCACAGGGAGCCTGATGCAGGACTCGATCCCAGGACCCCAGGATCAAGACCTGAGCCAAAGGCAGACACTCAACCACTAAGCCACCCAAGTGCCCCTACATTGTACATTTTAAATGTATAGAATTATATGTGTAATTATTCCTTAAGATAGTTTAAAAAGTAAGAGAGCGGTTGCCAGAGGCTGCGGCAAGAAAGGAAAGAGAGGAGTTGTTGTTTTATGGGAACAGTTTCAGTTTTACAATATGGAAATGTTCTGGAGAGAAATTGCACCACAATCCATATATACATAATATCACTAAACTGTACACTTAAAGAAATGTCTAAGATGGTACATTTTATATGTATTTTACCATAATTAAAAAAAATAACATCAGCTGTCACTAAGTGAAGGTTAATCAGATATTCAAAGAATGTTGAAAGAGAAGCCAAAATGTTAGACTGATGTGAGTGGCCGCATCTCAGTTTCTGTGGGTCTAATGCATAGAGAAGGCAGCTGGTGGAGCCAGGTGGGGCTGTGAGGAAGCAGAAGGCAGGAGGCAGGGACAAAGGTTAGGAAAGTAGTTAAAGAAGCAAAGGAAAGAAGAAGCAACAGTAGTTAAAAGCACTACACTAAGGAATAAAAAGATAAACCAGGTCACAATCCAGCTGCATTTGCGCTTGGCAGACCTTAGCCTTCCAACCACACTGGAATCTCTGTGACAGGTAAGATCGCTGTGGCTTCAGAATCCACACGGAGTCACCTAGAGCAAGTGCTTGTACTCTAACATCAGGATTCGTCAGTGTGAACGTGCATACGGATCAGCGGGTCCGGATGCCACTGGCGCTGCTGGTCCGTGTCCACACTTGCAGTAGCAAGGACCTAAGAAATCCAGCTAACCCAGAAGAAAATCACTGTGCGCTAAAGGGACACGATGGAGAAGACGACCGAGGGGCAGGCAGAGGGTACGGCAATTCAAGCATTTTAGGGTTCTAGAAAGTAGAGGAAGTAATCAAACACACGTGCAAAATAACTGGCATCATGAATTGTTGTTTAAAGTCGATATGTGTTTGGGACTGAGACAGCTCCTTCCCAGGAAAAGGGTATGGGGAGAAGATGAATATATATTTAATCTCCAGATGAGTCAAAACAAAAAGCTTTGGAGCCAGGTCATCAAGATTATGTGGAGGCAAGAGTGGGGAACTTGGAGCTGAAGCTGCAAGGAACCTAAGTGGAAGGGGAAAATGATTGAAAGCTCATGATTTTAGGAATAGAAACTATTGGAAACAGCAGGATTATAATACACATGTTTTATGTGTGATATGTCTTATGCGTGTAGATATATGTATTTATCTCTGCTCATAAGTGCATAAAATCAGAAATGTATGTGTGTGTGTTTATGCCAGAACTGATCAGATGGTAAAGAGGGTGGAAAGAAGCAGGTAAAGGGAAATTATATAAGAATTGAGTTTCTTAGAAGTTGACAGTGAAGCTTATAAAGTATTGGCTTTGTTCAGTGAAGGGAGAAGGTTGGCAAATTTTATTAACTCATAGGATACAGGTTTTATGGTTTACGAAGTGATTGCCAAATCATCCTCTCATGTGGAGGTGCCGATGAGGAGGTCAGCAGAGAAGGGCCTCTCGCGGTTGAAGGGCCCGGACAGGTCTTACTATCTGCTTATCTACTGAGGACATTGGGGCTGTGTGTCCAAGGTCATAAAGGCAACAAGTGGTAGAATTTGTCCCTCGATTCTGATTCCTCCTACAGTGCAAATGGATACACTATGTACTATGTAAGTCCTTTTTGTCACCAAGGTCACAGGGATAAAATGAGATCATATATTTAAAGTTTTTTTAGAAATGGATCAGATATTGTGAACACAAGTCTCCCCATTCCTTAGCCCTGGCATGGAACAGGCACCCGGAGGGAACTCAGACAGCAAAAGTCACATTGCATAAGTTCAAGCGAGAGGTCAACTGCCATCTTCAGGAGGCCATAAATGAAATTTGGGCTTTGTGCTTCCTGGCATGCAGTCATCAGATCCAAGGGGTCAGAAAATTTGTTCCTAGACACAGATCAGGGTTGAGAGCTGGTGTCAGTCCAAGTCAAAAGTACACCCCGTACCATCTTCCAATATTTAACAGAGCACGATGACCTCTGAGCTAATTGCCTGTCTCTTCTGTGTATGTGCAGTGTTCCCACTGCCTCGGGCTTCAGAGCATGACTCTGTTTGGAATTCATACAGACCGAGGAGAATTGTTTCAGACATTACACAAGGAATTTGGATGTATATCTTTATCTTAATTTTAATTTGGATATTGTTATTGCAATGTTTTACAGAAGTTTAAGAGATATGGCAGGTGGATAAGCAGGTGTTGGCTGACAGGAGAACTCTTCCGAGGCCCCTTCAAATCCTAGCACTTGGAAGGCCCCTGTATGCAGAGTCCCATACACTCCTATGTCAAAGAGTCCTGCAGAGAAGTCTCCAAGAAATAGTTCACAGCGTGAAATAATCATGAATTAAAATCAGAAACACTGGGGTGTCTGAGCTGCTCAGTCAGTTAAGTGTCTGGCTCTTGGTTTCAGCTCAGGTCATAATCTCATGCGTTGTGGGATCAAGTCTCACATTGGGCTCTGTGTTCAGTGTGGAGTCTGCTTATCCCTCTCCCTCCATTCCTCCCCAGCTTGTCCTCTTTTTCTCTTTCTCTCTCAAATAAATAAAATCTTTAAAACAAAAATCAGAAACATGATAAAAATACCTAGACATCAGAGAGTTTGTGAGTGGTTTCCCTAGAATTGTGCAGTGTACAACTCTCACAACTGTATACATCAGCCCTGAGATTATCCTCAGTCTTAACTATTACTCTGCATTGTGCTTTAAGGCCAAGAAAAGGCAATAAGACAAAAAAAAATAGAATGTGTAAAGATGAGGAAGAAACAAAACTTGTTTTACATATATAATATGGTTGTCTACCCAAAAATTGCAATGGAATCAACTGATAAAGTTTTAGAAGTATTAAGAGAATTCAGTAAGGTGACCAGACAAAATATCAAAACACAGAATAGATTTTTGGGGTGGCTGGATGGCTCAGTTGGTTGTGTCCAACTTTTGGTTTTGGCTCAGGTCATGATCTCAGGGTCATGCGACTGAGTGCATGATTGAGTGTCATGTTCAGTGCAGAGTCTGCTTAAGATTCCCTCTCCCTCTGCCCCTTCCTTTCCCCCTCACCTCTCTCTAAAATAAATAAACCTTTAAAAAAAAACAAGACTAAACTAGCACAAAATAGATGTTGTATATATCATTAAAAAATCAATTGAAAATAGTAAAGCTATAATAGAAATTGGCTCTATAATATTTCCTATAATAGAATAGGAAATACATTTTAAAAAGAGTATCCAGCAGCAGACACGTAAAAATGAGAATTTAGTACACGATAGAGGCAATATTCAAATAAAATAGGCAAAGGGCAGACTTAATTTGGAATAAAGGACTAAAAGCCTATTTTTTAGGTGATAAAGGTATTAAAAGAAAGTGTGCTAACATTTTATTATCATCATAATCTTGGGAGGTTGAGGAGGCCTCCTTAAATAACACTGAAAGAACAAAATCCATAAAGGAGAAAATTAATAAATTAAACTAAATCAAAATAATAATATGATAATAATAATAATAGCAATAACAATCATAGTAAATACTTCCGTTGACTAAAAACATGCAAACAAAGTTAAAAAACAAGTCACAGATTTAGTGGGAATATTTATTATATATCAAACGATTAGTATCAAGAATAAATATTAGACTCCTACAAATGAGTAGAAGATAACCCCATATAAAATGAACTAAGGATATGACTAAGCAATTAGGAGGAAATACAATGGCCAAGAATTATATACAAAGATGCCCAACCACATAGGTTGTTCTGGGTTGATGTGTGCCCCCCAGAATCTTAGAATGTGACTATATCTCCAAATATACCTTTAAAGAGGTAATTTTTTTAAAAGATTTATTTATTTATTTATGAGAGAGAGAGAGAGAGAGAGAGAGAGAGAGAGAGGCAGAGACACAGGAAGAGGGAGAATTAGGCTCCATGCCCAGAGCCCGACGCGGGACTCCAGGATCACGCCCTGGGCCAAAGGCAGACGCCAAATTGCTGAGCCACCCAGGGATCCCCTAAAGAGGTAATTAAATTCAAATGGCATCATTAGGGTGGGCCCTATTGCAATATGACTGATGTCCATGTAAGAAGAAATTTGGACACAAAGCAAGATACCAGGGATGTGCTCACACAGAGAAAGAGCCATGCGAGGGCACAGCAGGACCTCAGAAGAGGGGCACCTGGATGCCTCAGGGGTTGAGCATCTGCCTTTGGCTCAGGGCGTGCGGGGAGCGGGCTTCTCCCCCCCTGCCTATGTCTGTGCCTCTCTCTCTGTCTCTCATGAGTAAATAAATAAAATCTTAAAAAAAAAAAAAAAAAAAAAAGACCTCAGAAGAAAGAAAACCTTGCTGACTCCTTGATCTTGGACTTCTAGCTCCTGGTACTGCGAGAATATGAATGTTTGTTGTGTAAGCCGTCCGGTGTGTGGTGTTCTGTTATGGCAGGCCTGGCACACTAACACATTAGTAATCCGAGACATTTACATATTTGGAAAAATCGGTTACTATTTTCACTCATCCAATTGGAAAGTAATAAATACTTAATAAATAGCAAGCATCAAGGTGTGGAGGAGCAGTAACTATTATTCTCTGCTGGGGTTGGGGGGAGTATAAACTGGGCAATTTGACAGTATCAAGAATTAAAATGTACATATTCTGGGGCACCTGGGTAGCTCAGCTCGTTAGGTGGCCGACTCCATTTCAGCTCAGGTCATGATCTTGGGGTCGTTGAGATGCAGCCCCACATCTGGGTCTGCGCTCAGCAAGAAGTCTGCTTGAGATTGTCTCTCTCCCTCTTCTGCCCCTCCCCACCCCTCTAAAATAAATACATAAACCTTTGGCAAAAACAAAATAAAATGCACATATTCTATGTATAATATGCATAAAATTAATGAGGTAGAGCTATATATGGATATGGAAAGTCTCCATATGGGATACAGATACGGAATGTTTGTTGAGTAGAAAAACAGAATGAGAATAAGATGACAACACATAGTTTATTAGTACATATATGTATAGGTGCTTGCAAAGGAGACTGGCAATAAATATACCAAACTGGGTATAGCAGTTACTTTTGGGGGTACGGGGGATTAGCACTGGCAGGATGACTTAAGGGGAATTTAGCTTTATCTATGCTGATTCATCATTTTACTTTTATTTATTTATTGTTTCAGGTTTTTATTTAAATTCTAGTTAGGTAACATATAGTGTAGTATTGGCTTTAGGAGTAGCATTGAGCAAATTGTCACTTACATACAACACCCAGCACTCATCACAACTGCCCTCCTTAATCCTCATCATCCATCCACCCCATCCACCACCTACCTCCCCTCCATCAACCTTCAGTTTGTTTTCTATATTTAAGAGTCTGTTTTATGGTTTGCATCTCTCTCTCTCTCTTTACTTTCCATATGTTCATCTGTTTTGTTTCTTAAATTCCACATATGAGTGAAATCATATGGTATTTGTCTCTGACTTATTTTGCTTAGCATAATACCCTCTAGCTCCATCCATGTCATTGCAAATGGCGAGATTTCATTCTTTTGATGGCCAAATAATATTCCATTATAGATGATAGATAGATAGAGAGATAAAAATACAACAGTCTTCTTTATCCATTCAACAGTCAATGGACATCTGGGCTCTTTCCATAATTTGACTATTATTGATAATACTGCAATAAACATCGGGGTGCATGTGTCCCTTCAAATCAGTATCTTTGTATCCTTTGGGTAAATACCTAGTAGTGCAATTTCTGGGTTGTAGGGTAGTTCTGTTTTTAACTTTCTGATTCATCATTTTACAAAGAGCATGTAATCACTTGTTACATTCATATTTTAAAAAGCTATTACCTACTAATAATAGTTTAGTCACTTTTGTGGTTGTTTATTATGTTCACTCCATAATAATTGAAGAACAAATTGATAGCTTGAGACTAGGAGTTGGCAAACTTTTTCTGTAAAGGGACAGATAGTTAATATTTTAGGCTTTGGGGGCAATATTGTCTCTTTTGCAACTACTCAATTTTGCTGTCCGAGGGTAAATGCAGCTGTAGATGATATTAATGATGATATTAATGTGCATGGCTGTGCCATGTTCTAAAAAACATTATTTATAATAACAGCTAGTGGTTCAGATTTGGCTTGAGTGCCATAGTTTACCAATCCCTGGTTTAGACTAAGTTTATTATATAAGTAAAGATATTTATTTTTATTATTTTTACTTTTTAAAAAAATATTTTATTTATTTACTCATGAGAGACACAGGGGGAGGGGGGAGAGAGAGAGAGAGAGAGAGAGGCAGAGACACAGGCACAGGGAATTAGCAGGCTCCATGCAGGGAGCCCGACATGGGGCTCGATCCCGGGACTCCAGGATCACGCCCTGGGCCAAAGGCAGGCACTCAACTGCTGAGCCACCCAGGCATCCCCATGATATTTTTAAAAGTACATTGAAAAGTATACTTAAAAAATAAGTATTTGGAAAAATTAATCTTTCCTATTAACCAACTAAGTAAATAAATAATAGCCTCTGGGGCCTTGCTTAGAATATTCTGGACTCTGGCCATATCATTAGGGATCAAACACCCATCACAGTGGAAATAATCCAGTCACCTTGGCCATCTTGGGCCATCATTGACCTTCCCAGCAGCAGGGTCACACAGCCCTCCCATGTGGGAGGAGCAGAGTGCCTATTGCAGCTGACTCACAAGGTTCAATGGCCTCAGAGGTAACTCTTGACCATCCCCAGATATGTGTTACCTTAAAACCAAGCCACTGGCCATAGCCTAAGCCAAGCTGGGCTGTGATGTGCGGAGAAGGGGGGCATGTCTTGGTGGCACTGAGCACATATAGGAGAGGTTTTGTTCTGGGGGACTGGGTGTCTACCCTGGGTGTAAGTAACGGTAGGAAACTTACTGGGCCAAAGCCAACTCAGCCCCAGGGCTGGGCAGGGGTTGGAGGAACCTCTGGGGGACCCCTTACCGAGGTGATCAGGCCCTGTGACTGTCATGCTGCTGTGTCTGAGCCCTGGTCCCAAGGGCTGCCAACACTAAGCAGCTGAGAGGAACCGGGGCTGAGTTGTCCCAGCCCCCACAGTCCCACACCTCGGTATATTCTGGATCAGGAGACTCCAACTCTGCAACAGAGAGGGGGCTGATTGTATGTAGGACACATCATAGCTGATGTAAAATTGAGATTTCCATTGTGATTATTTCTCTAGGAGGCCAATTGCATGACCAGGGAGCATGGGTAATGGAACTCAAAATGCAGTGATTATCTTCATGGTTTTTTCAATCCTGAAATGTGAACAGCAGTAAGGCAAACATGATACACAACCCTCTATACGATGCTGGCCTCAAATGTTAAGATACATTTGTGTTCCCATACTTTTTTTTTTTTTTTTTGCAGGGAGCTGGGGAGGCACTCTGCCCCCAGCAAAGGAGAAAGAAAGAAAGAAAATCCATACCTGCTTTGTGGCAACTTCTTTGCTGTGACTTCTCCTTTGGGGTCCGCTTTCAATAACCAGGAACAAAGGATCAACCAAAACCTCAGTACCCCTGAAGCCGTGGCCTTGGTGAAGACTGGAACATTACCTTAATCTTTTGCTTTTCTCAGTAGCACTTTGCAGGGCAGAGGCCGTGGCTCCCGTTGGGGTTAAGGCCGTGCTTCCTCTTTCCTAGTCGTAGCCTAGTTCCCAGGAGGTGAGCCAACCTTGTCTCTCACCTTGTCTTGCCAACCTTGTCTTCAGTCCGGGTCGGACTAGGCTCTGAGTGGGCCCCTCCTGGCACTCCTAAGTCCCAAGTCCAGAGCTCCAACTTGCAAATGAACCCATTACCGTATTTACTCTCATTACATGCACCTGCTTTCTTCTCGTGCGTCTTCACTGTAAAACACAGGAGAAGGGGAGGAGTGTTGCTTTGTCTAACTGGTTCTGTGCGAATCCCTGCACCTGATGGTCTCTGGGCTGTGGCCCCTGGGGCAAAGTTAATTCAAACCTAGATCTCCTAACATTTCTTCCTTTGTCTAAGCCACCTTTCTGGACAGTGCTACTTGCCTGGGTGATGAGAGGGCCAGTGTGTTTATTATGTAAGAGAGGGGCTCACCTGGAGAGAGGGATGAGGGGGCAGAGCCCACGGCAGGGGCAGGGGCGTGGGACCTGCAGCTTTAGCTTTAGGGCTGATGGCTGAGCAGGAGCCAGAGGATGGGCCCAAGGCTCTGTCCTCCTCTAGCAGCTCCTCAGCATGACCCTTTGTGTTCCCTGGTCGGTGGGTCTTGATGGCTGTTGTAGCTCTCAAGGAAAAAGAACAGACAAAAGCCAAAAGCAGTGGGTTTCACAGGATATGTTCTACTTGCTTTGTTTTAAAAGATGCTTTATGGCAGTTGTGGGCAGCAGACTTGGCACCTGCTTCCTACGACAGTAAAGCTGGGTCATGGGAGGAGGAAGAGGAGGAGGAGGAGGAGGAGGAGGACGAGGAGGAGAGGAGGAGGACGAGGAGGAGGAGGAAGAGCAAGGGAACCTGATGGGTTAGATGGCAGGAGTAAGAACCAGGGATCTCCAAACAATTACCATGGCCTTCTTGGGAAAATTCGGACTTCCTTATACTCGGTTCTGATTTAAATTGTTTTTAACTTGAATTGGATATTTTCATCAAGCCCTCCCAATAAGAAAAGTAAGAATAAGTATGGTTTTCTTGGTTTTGTTTTTGTTTTTGCTTTTTAGTTAAACTGATCTCTTCTGTTCCTCTCAGTTTTCCCCTCCCAGATGTTTGAAGAGGACGAGAGTCTAGGGTCAGCATTTATCAAGGGGTTGCTCACCTTGCTCTCCTCAGCCAAATGCAGAAATAAGATGGTGCACACGTCGCACTGTCAGTCAGCTTGGCCAGGGGTGGTGACTGGGACCCATGGTCATGGGACTCCTTTCTTTCAGGCCGGCTTCCGTCTGTCCATAGGGGATTCTGCTAGCACTGGGGAGCATCGGATTATGAATCTCACTGGTTGTGAGGCTGACTTGGGCCTTGGACAGGGAGGACCTAGAAGAGGTGAAGCACTGGCTTGGGGTCCCAGTGAAAGCAACCTGTCTAGGGGGCCCTGAGGGCTATATTCTGGGCCTGGTGGCACCTTTAGGACCCTGTGAAGCTGTGACCAGTAGGCCATGACCACAGCGGGGGATGAGAAGACTGACTCACTCCAGAAAACCTATGTTTCCAAGATTAAAAATGGCTCTTTCTGGGGGCACTGAGGATTTTTAAGGCAGAGTAAACATTCTTGGATGATACTGTAACAGTGGACACATGTCACTAAATATGTCATTTATCCAAACCTAGAATGGACACCACCAAGAGTGAACTCTAATGTAAACTCTAGACTTTGAGTGATGATGATGTAGCAGGGTTGGTTCAGTGGTTGCAACTAGTGTACCATTCTGGTGGGGAGAGTTGATAATGGGCAGGCTATGAGGCTGAGCGCATGCAGGGGCAGAGCAGATGCGGAATATCTGTACCTTCCTCTCAATTTTTCTGTGAACCTATAACTACTCTAAAAAAAAAAAAAAAAAGTCCTGAAAAAATTGGCCTTTTTGGAAAGATAGGCGTTTTTGTGTCTAGGGGAGAATAGGAAAGCAGGATCCCAGCTCAAGTGGGGCAGTGTGCCAGAAGTCCTCGCGTTGTGTGCAAAATACGTAGCTTTCATCATCTCTCAAATCTCTCCTGGCTCACAAGGGCCTGACCTTATCTCGCTTATAAAAATGGTGAATTATTTACAGCAAAAACAGGGAAGTAAGAACATGTTCTAAAATCACTGAGGCAAAGCAGCTATCCTCAGGTTTCTGCAGGGGTCTTCTGGGTGTCTTGTGAGCTCGTGGACCGGAAGGCAGGAGGATGGCTGTGGGACTGCGGGGCCTCTGCCATCCGTAAGTGCAGCTTCAACATTAGGCACACCTCGAAGCTAAGAAACCAGCCAGAAAAGACACCGTGGTTATTCAGCATCCGGATGCCTGCGACCAGAGTCTGAGTCAGCCTCCAGCACAGATGGGGAGGAGGAGAAATTCGAGTGTCTGACCTCCATTCTGCACGTTGTCTGTTGCAGGAACCAAAAATCTGGAGCTCTTAAGTCATTCTTTAGGGGAAAGCAGATCTAATTAGCCTAGGGAGTTTCCTTAGTGTGAATTCATGGAATGTGTTACCTGGTCAAGGAATATTTATGTCTAGAAAGAACAACAGAGCAAGTCTCCTACAGGAGTATCACACTAGTGGTGGAGCCTGAGGAAAGCAGGTGTTTAGCAACCAGTCCAGTGGTCCTCCTCAAAATCTCTTAGGACCCCTCTGGGGTGTGCTCAGGTAGGTGGCAGAAGCTTAGGGTCCTCACATGTCTTTTCTGAACGTGTGTCCCGTCCTGGGCAAGCATGTTACTTCCTAAATCTTTCTTTGCATCTTTCCTTGTGGTGCTGTTTATTATTTCTCCTCTTTCGTTTCTGGTTTTGTCGGGGTCCTCTTTCTCTCTTCTTTTTGATCAGTGTGGCTAAAGGTTTATCAATTTTGTTGATCTTTTCAAAGAAGTGGCTCCTGTTTTCATTGACCTGTTCTTTTTCTTTTTTTTTTTTCCAGTTTCTATTTCATTTGTTTCTGCTCTAATCTTTATTATTTGTCTCCTTCTATTGGTTTTGGTTTCATTCTTTTTCTCTGTTAGATGGAAGGTCAGGTTGTTGGAGATTTTTCTTGCTTCTTAAAGTAGGCCTGTATTGCTATAAACATCCCTCTTTAAAAAAAAACTTTTGCTGAGTGAAGTAAGTCAGTCGGAGAAGGACAAACATTATATGTTCTCATTCATTTGGGGAATATAAATAATATTGAAAGGGAATATAAGGGAAGGGAGAAGAAATGTGTGGGAAATATCAGAAAGGGAGACAGAACATAAAGACTCCTAACTCTGGGAAACGAACTAGGGGTGGTAGAAGGGGAGGAGGGCGGGGGGTGGGAGTGAATGGGTGACGGGCACTGGGGGTTATTCTGTATGTTAGTAAATTGAACACCAATAAAAAATAAATTAAAAAAACTTTTATTTAAAAGAGTTAACATACAGCGTAATATTAGTTTTAGGTGTACAATATAGTAACTCAATACTTCCACACAACACAAGGTGCTCATCATAATAAGTGCACTCCTGAAATATAAGCTGTCCCCTGACCCACCTCCCTTCTGGTAATCATCAGCAAACTAGCAAAGGGGGAAAAAAGAGAGAGAGCCAAACCAAGAAATAGATTCTTAACTACAGAGTAAAATTCCCTCTTAGAACCTCTTTTGCTGCATCTCAAAGATTTTGGACCAGTATTTTCATTTTCATTTGTCTCCATGTATTTTTTAAAAATATTTTATTTATTCATGAGACACACACACACACACACACACAAAGAAGCAGAGACACAGGCAGAGGGAGAAGCAGGCTGCAAGCAGGGAGCCCGATGTGGAACTCGATTCCAGGACTCTAGGATCAAGCCCTGAGCCAAAGGCAGACGCTCAACTGTTGAGCCACCAAGGTGTCCCTCCATGTATTTTTTGATTTCCCCTTTGATTTCTTGGTTGACCCATTCATTGTTTAGTAGCATGTTATTTAACCTCCATGTATGTATTTTCTTTCCAGATTTTGCTTGTGCTTGTTTTCTAGTTTCATGGTGGTGTAGTTGGAAAGGATGCATGACTTTTCAATTTTGAATTTGTCGGGACTTGTTTTGTGGACCAGCATGTGATCTCTTCTGGAGAATGTTCCACATGCAGTTGAAAAGAATGTGTATTCCACTGTTTTAGGATGTGATGTTCTGAATCTCTCTCTTAGCTCCATCTAGTCCAATGCATTATTCAAAGCCACTGATTCCTTGTTGATTTTCTGTTTGGAAGATCTATCCATCGATGTAAATGGGGTGTTAAAGTTCCTTACTATTATTGTATTACTATTAATGATCTTTTTTATATTTATTATCAGCAGCTTTATGTCTTTGGATGCTTTCATGTTGGGTGTATAAATATTTACAATTGTTACATCTTATTGTTGGATTGTTCCCTTTATGTGGTGTCCTTCCTTGTTTCTTGTTACAGTCTTTGTTTTAAAGTCTATTTTGTCTGATAGAAGTATTGCTAACTTGGTTTTTTTTTTTTTTTAAGATTTATTTATTTATTTATTCAGAGAGAGCGAGAGAGAGGCAGAGACACAGGCAGAGGGAGAAGCAGGCCATGCAGGAAGCCCGACGTGGGACTTGATCCTGGGTCTCCAGGATCACACCCTGGGCTGCAGGTGGCGCTAAACCGCTGCGCCACTGGGGCTGCCCTAACCTGGTTTTCTTTTCACTTCCATTTGCTTGATAAATGTTTTCCAAACCTTTTACTTTCAAAGTGTAAGTATGTTTAGGTCTGAAATGAGTCTCTTATAGACAGCATATAGGTAGGCCTTTTAAAAAGTAAGTTACTTCTATTTATTTAAGTAGTTTCTACACTCAACATGGGGTTCGATCTCGCTTTTTTAATCCATTCTATGACCCTATGTCTTTTGATTGGAGCATTTAGTCCATTTACATTCAAAGTAATTATTGTATGTATGTATTGCCATTTTGTTACTTGTTTATGATAGTTTTTGTGGTTCTTCTGTTCTTTTACTCTCTTCTCTCATGGTTTGTTGGCTTTCTCTAGTGATATAGTTGGATTCCTTTCTCTTTTTTTGCATATCTATTACTGGTTTTTTATTTGTTGTTACCATTAGGTTGGTATATGACATCGGTGCATATAGCAGGCTATATTATCTTGGTGTTCACTAAAGTTTGAGCCAATTCCAAAAACACTAATTTTTTCCTCCTCTTCCCCCCTACATATTAGGATATGGTGTCATACTTTGCATTCTTTTTTTTTTTTTTAAGATTTATTTATTTATTTGTTCATGATAGAGAGAGAGAGAGAAAGGCGAGACAGGCAGAGGGAGAAGCAGGCTCCATGCAGGGAGCCTGACGTGGGACTCGATCCCGGGACTCCAGGATCACGCCCTGGGCCAAAGGCAGGCGCTAAACCGCTGAGCCACCCAGGGATCCCCCTTTGCATCCTTTTATTTTGTGAATCCCTTGGTTGATTTTTGTAGATATACTTAATTTTATGGCTTCTGTGCTTCCTACTTTTCTTACTCCTGCTTATGGTGTTTCTTTTCATTCAGAGTCCCCTTTAACATTTCTTGTAAGGCTGGTTTTTAGAATTCCTTTAAATTTTGTCTGGGAAACTCCTTCTCCAGTTCTGAATGATAGCCTTGACAGAGTACAGTTTTTTGGTTTGCAGTTGCAGTTTTTTTCTTTCAGCACTTTGATGATATCATGTCTCCCTTCTGGCCTGTTTTCTGCTGAAAAACCAACTGATTGCCTCATGCAGTTTCCTTTACATGTAACTGTTTTTCTTTTGTTGCTTTATCACTACTTTTTGCCATTTTATTTTTTCTTAAATTTATTTATTCATAGAGACACAGCTAGAGAGAGAGGCAGAGACACAGGCAGAGGGAGAAGCAGGCTCCATGAAGGGAGCCCCACGTGGGACTCGATCCCGGGTCTCCAAGATCATGCCCTGGGCTGCAGGCGGCGCTAAACCGCTGCGCCACCGGGGCTGCCCACTTTCTGCCATTTTAATCACTGTGTGTCTTGATGTATACCTCCTTGGGTTGATGGGGGGGGGGGGGCTCTCTGTGCCTCCTGGATCTGAATTTATGTTTTGTTCCCCAGGTTTGGGAAGTTTTCAGCTATTATTTCTTCAAATAAAATTTTCTCCCTCTTTTTCTCTCTTTTCCTTTTTGGATCTCTATAATGTGAAAGTTATGATTGACGGTATGGCTGAATTCCCTTAACCTATTTTCACTCTTTATTATTTTTTTCTCTCTCCTGTTCATTCAACTTGATTGCTTTCCCATACTCTGTGCTCCAGGTCACTAATCTGTTCTGCTTCCTCTAGTCTACTATTTATTCCCTCTAATGTTTTTTTTTTTTTAATTTCAGTTATTGAGTTCTTCATCTCTAAAAGGTTCTTTTTTTTTTTTTTATGTTTTCTATCTTTTCATTGAGGACCTCACTGAGATCCTCCACTCTTTTCTCAAGTCCTGTGAGAATCTTTATGGCCATTTCTCTGAATTCTCTATCAGATATGTTATTTATCTCCATTTCATTTAACTCTCTTGTTGTGATTTTGTCTTATTCTTTCATTTGGGACATATTCTTCTGTCTCCTCATTTTGTGTAACTTTCTGTGTCTGTTTCTGTGTGTTAGGAAAGTCAGCTAGATCTCTTGCTCTTAAAAGTCATGGACCTTTGAAGAAGAGGTCCTGTAATGCCCTGTACTGCAATATCACCTCTTTGCCAGAATCTGGTGCTTTAGGGGTGTGTGTGTTGTGTGGGCCCTACCGTTGTGGCTGAGTCATATTTGCCTTCAGTCCAGTCATCTGCAATGGCTTTGTCTGTTGTGGGCAGGGCTTAGTTCCTGTGTTGTTAGTGAGCTAGTCTGGCAATGCTTTGGGCTTGAGTCGTAGGACTGCAGGGCACTCTCCCTCTCTTGTCCCCTGAGAAGCTTTCCTTGGGGGGTGAGGTCTGTACTCAGACCAGGTGTCTTGCTCAGCCCACTAGTGGGGCTGCAAACTGGTATGTGTGTTTTTCTTACTTCTCTCTGGGGCAGAAAGTCACTTTATTTTTTTTAATAATAAATTTATTTTGTATTGGTTCAATTTGCCAACATACAGAATAACACCCAGTGCTCATCCTGTCAAGTGCCCCCCTCAGTGCCCGTCACCCATTCACCCCCACCCCCCGCCCTCCTCCCCTTCCACCACCCCTAGTTCGTTTCCCAGAGTTAGGAGTCTTCATGTTCTGTCTCCCTTTCTGATATTTCCTACCCATTTCTTCTCCCTTCCCTTTCACTATTATTTATATTTCCCAAATGAATGAGACCATATAATGTTTGTCCTTCTCTGATTGCAGAAGTCACTTTAGAATGGACTGACCCCCATTGGGCCTGCTTGCACACTGCCAGGCTTGTGGTGCTGTTTGGATGGACTTCCTGTCAAGGCCATGTTTGATGGGGTGGATCTGCAGGAGAATGAGGGAGCAAGGGGGGTGCAATGCCAGCAAGGTCCCACCTGGTCTGCTGCAGGAGGGAACCTGTAGCCACCTGGGAAAATCCCTGCTAAGGCTGGGCTGGAGGGGGCAGTCTGCAGAAGGGGGGTGCAGGGCGAACCATTAGCCAGCTAGGTGAGAGTGTTCACAATGTGCTGGTTATCACAGTTGTCCTTACATCTAAACTAGAGCGCAGGAGAGGGAAAGGATGTCCACCAACTCTTTTGCTCTTGCTAAAGTCTCCCAAATATCCCTACCCCTCCAGCATATGCTCTGAGATTAGTGAACAAATCTCCTCCCCTTTATGTCAGGCATTTTTCAAACTGCTGCTTCTATGCTATATATCCATGGGGCTGTTTGTTACACTGTCTCTTTAAGGACAGGGACTCAGTTTTTTATAACCTTCCAATTCTCCCAGGGGTGGGCCCACTGATTTTTTAAAGTTCCAGATGTTAGGCCACACTGATTGTAGGAATGCACAGAGTTGGAACCCCTGGGTGTCTCAGTGGTTGAGTGTCTGTCTTTGGCTCAGGGCATGATCCTGGGGTCCTGGGATGGAGTCCTGCATGGGGCTCCTTGCTTAGCAGGAATCCCTGCTGCTCAGCAAGGAGCCTGCTTCTCTCTCTGTGTCTCTCATTAATAAATAAAGCTTAAAAAAAAAAATGAATGCACAAATTTAGGTCTTATGGTTTTTGAAGCCAAATGTTATGGGGGTTTGTCTTCCCAATGCAGATTGCTTGTGCCTGGACCTCCCGGTCTGGGGTCTGCTCCTCTTCCCTCCCCACACCAGTGGGTCCCTCCCTCCTACAGTCTCATGGGTCAGTTTAGTTCCCAATCACGTCATTGCTCTCCCTACCATTTTTCACTGTGGCCTCTTCTCTACATTTAGCCGTGGAGAGTCTGTTCTGCCGGTCTTCGAGTTATTTTCTGGGTTATTTATACTGACGTGGGTGTTATATATGTGTATCTGTGGGAGGAGGTGAGTCTAGGATCCTCCTACTCGGCCATCTTCCCCAGAAGTCCCGTGATCGCTTTCCTACCATTTTTAAGTTGTCCTTTTTTTGATTCAGCATCTGCTTGGTTGTTATAAACTTTTGACTTTTTTCAGGAGTCCAGGCAAAGTTGGTTCTAATAGTTGCTGTTTGTTCTTTAATGTTTCTAGGGAAGGACAGGAATTTGGAGCTGCTAACTCTGCCATTTTGCTGATATCACCAATGCTAGTGGGATGCCTCATTTCTTTGTGTATGTCTCAGTTTCCCTCTCTGTACAAGGAAATGATACAGATACAGGTAAGGGTCCTTTTGAGAAAGGTGATCAATGAAATAAGAAAGCCTATTTCAGAAGTGTGTTGGGTTTTGTGTCCATCCTGGTCATAAAGGTGAATAACCCCTCTTCAGAAGGATCTATAGGCATATTAGTCTTTTTCTTTATGATAAATATTTTTTGGGTCCTCTGCAGATAAGTCATGAAGACATTCTCTTATGTTTTATTCATGGAGTTTTACTGTTTAAGCTTTAAATTCTGAGATCCATACAAAATTAATATTTGTGTTTGTGTGATGTAGGTATCAAGACTCATTCCTCCCTTCATTTATTCAGTTTTCTAGTACCATTTGTTGAAAAGACTTTCTTTTTCCCATTACATAGCTCTGACACCTTGTCAAAAACTAACTGTAAATGAATGGGCCACTATCTGGACTCCATATCCTGTAACATTTATCTATTTATCTACCCTTATGCTAACATTATGCGGTCTTTTGGCAAGTCTTAGAATCAGCTTTATAGCAAGTTTTGAAATCAGGTAGCATGGACCATTCAACTTTGTTCAAAATGGCTTTTTGGCTCTTTTTTTTAATATGTATATTTTTTTTATTGGAGTTCGATTTGCCAACATATAGTATAACACCCAGTGCTCATCCTGTCAAGTGCCCCCCTCAGTGCCCGTCACCCAGTCACCCCATCTCCCCACCCGACTCCCCTTCCACTACCCCTTGTTTGTTTCCCAGTTAGAAGTCATTCGTGTTTTGTCACCTTCTCTTATTTTTCCGACTCATTTTCCCTCCCTTCCCCTATGCATTTCACTATTTTTTATATTCCTTGTATGAGTGAAACCATATAATGATTGTCCTTCTCTGATTGAACTTCGTTTAGCATAATACCCTCCAGTTTAAAATTGTTTTGGCTCTTTCTTAGCCCTTTGTTTTACCATGTAAATCTTAAAATCTACTTATCAAAATGCCTCTGCTGTTTCGTGATTGCATTGAATCTACAGATTTAGTTGGGAGAGTCAACATCATAATAGCATTGTGTGTTCCAGTTCATGAACATTGTATATCTCTTCATTTAGGTCATTAATTTTTTCATGGTGTTTTGTAGTTTTCAGCGCAGAGGTCTTCTATGTCTTTTGTTAAATTTATTAAGTTTTAGGTGTCTAGGTCTTTTAATACTACTGTGAATAGAATTTAATTTTTTTGCATCTTCCAATCATTGCTAGTATATAGTCATACATATTTTTCTGTATATTGGCCTGTGTCCTGTGACTTTGTTAAATAGTAGTTGTCCAGGAGTCATTCTTTAATATTTCTTAGGTTGTTCTGTGTAAACAATGATGTTTTCTGCAAAATGTTTTTAGTTTTAATTGTTCCTTTCCAATCTTTATGCTTTTCCCCCCTTACCTTATTGCACCATTTAGAGCTAATATAGAATAGAATGGTGCGGGTGGATATCTTTGCTTTTTTACCAGTATTGAGGTGGGTGGTATTCAGTATTTCACCATCCGATATTATGCAGGCTGTACGTTTGTATATGGATCCTTTTGTTAGATTGAAGAAGTTACTTTCTATTCCTAAGTTTTTGGGGTTTTTTTTTTTTGAGAATTTCTAATCCCAAATGAGAGAGGCATTTTGATTTTTCTTTGATTATTAAAATCATAATGCTTTTATCCTTTTTTCCTATTAATGTAGTGAATTATATTGACTTCTGAATCTTGAACCAACCTCGCATCTTTGGAAAAATCCACTGATCCTGATGTATTGTCTTGGTTTTTGTTTTGTTTCATGTAGTGCTGGATTTGATTTGGTAACATTTTCTTAATGACTTTTGCATCTATATTCATGAAGGATATAGATATTTAACCTTATTTTCTTACCTTTGTTAGGTTTTGGCATTATGATTTTACTGGCCTCTTAAAAGTGTGATATGAAGTTATGGGGGAACAGGGCTAGCTGAAGACAATGCACAAGCCTGGGGCAGCACATTGACAAGTCCTTGAAACAGGCAGAGTCTACAGACTCAACTGCCTCGATGTTAATACTTTGCTAAGGGCAAAAGGCAATCTAAACTTTTAGAAATTTGCTTTATTTCTACTCTGCAAGATACATGTTGGCAATCATCCCCAAGCACGTGGCCCACCGATACACACCTGAAGGGTCTCATGACTCAGGTTTTATTAGACGGAAATAAATGACCTTTCCCCAACAATAGCTAGCCCTTTCAAGGTTCTGGAAACCTTGCTTCCAAAATTCCTTAGAGTATGCTATCTCCCTGTGAGGGATGGCTGATTCCCATGGAATGATGGAGGGAATCAGCCATCCCTCACAGGCCCAGGAGAGCAGCTCTTCCTATCCACTGGTCCTGTCCCCGGGCCTTAATAAAACCACCATTTTGTACCAAAGACATCTCAAGAATTCTTGGTTGTCGGTTCTGGACCTCACCCCACCAAACCTCACCTACATTCCAAAACTTCATCAAGAAGTGCTTCCTCTTTATCTTCTGAGTTTGTATAAAATTAGTATCAGTATCCTTAAATGTTGGATGAATTTATGGGATTGAATTCATTTATTTGATTGATTGATTGATGAACTCACCACTGAAACCATCTGGTTTGGAAGGTTTCTTTGAGGGAAAATTTTTTTTACCAAAAATTCAATTTACCTAACAGGTATTGAGCTACTCAGAAATTGCATTTTATTCTTATATCTGTTTTGGTAAATTGTTTCAAGACTGTCCATTCCATGTAAGCTATCAAATTACTGTTATAAGTTTTCCAAATACTCCCTTATTCTTTTAACGCCTATAGGACCTGTAGTGACATTCCTTCTTTCACTCCCCAAAATGATACTCCCTCTCATTTTGACATTGAAATTTGTTTTCTTTTTTAAACAAGTTTTGCTAGGAATTAATTTTATTAACCTTTTCAAAGAACAAAATTTTGGCTTTGTTATCTCTATTGTTTCATTGATTTTTTTTCAAAGATTTTATTTATTTATTCATGAGAGACACAAAGAGAGAGAGAGAGGCAGAGAGACAGGCAGAGGAAGAAGCAGGCTCCATGCAGGGAGCCTGACGTGGGACTCAATCCCGGCTCTCCAGGATCACACCCCGGGCTGAAGGCAGGTGCCAAACCACTGAGCCACCTGGGCTGCCCTGATTTCTGTTCTTAAAATATCTGCTGCACTTACTTTGGGTTTGCTTTTTCTTTTTGTGTCTTTCCCATGTGGAAATTTACTTGGTTTTAAACCTCTTTTCCCACATGAGCATATAAAAGTATATATTTATCTGTTGACTGCTTTAGTTACATCCCATAAATTTCAAAGATGTATTTTCTCAATCATTCAGGTCAAAGTATTTTCTAACTTCTGTTGTGATGTCTTTTTGATCCAAAAGCTATTTATTGTTTAATGTCCAAATGTTTGGGGGATTTTCTAACTTTACTTTTTTCTTTTGATTTCTAATTTAATTATTTGCATCCAGAGAACATATTTTATTTCAATTCTTTGAATTTATTGAGACTTGTTTAATGGCACAGGATATGATCTATCGCAACAAATGTTCTATGTACATTTGAAAAGAATGTATATCCTGTGGTAGTTAGGTGTAGTGTTCTGATTAGCATTAGGTTAAGGCAATGAGTAGTGTTCAGATTGTCTAAATTTTACTGATTTCTTATTTAATTGTTCTATCAACTACTGAAAAGGTGCTACCTTTAGCATGTAATGTCACAAGATTTCTCCCCATCTCCCCACCCTAAATTAAGTCTTTCCTCTCTGGCAACAAAACTGCTAGACTGGAAGACTGCCATTCTTGCAGACTGAGCTGCATGGGGGTTAGGGGTAGTGTAGACCTGTGCTGTTCTTACCTGAATCTTTAGTAGGTTTTTAAAGTGTTGGCCATCTCTGAGATTTCTAGGCCCTAAAATGGGTGAGGTTTTTTTTTTTTTTTTACAATTTTGTCTAGTTATATCTATCTATCATCTATGTATGTATGTATGTATGTATGTATGTATGTATGTATGTATCTATCATCTATCTACCTACTTCCCTATCTATTAGTGGAGGAGAATTGCTGGCCTCTTCTTTCTGTCATAATTAGAAGCTGATATTATGGTTATATTTTAATATGATGCCTTTAACCTCTATTAAAAATATTATTGAGAAAAACATTTCTCTAAAACCTCTGTTGGAGGTTTTTAAAGTTGTTAATGTTGTTTGTCCAGAATAAGTGGATAAACTCCCTTTTGGATGTAGTATAGAAGCTCCTACACCCTTTATGACTTACTTGGTTCCTGTGAAATATTCACCAGTTGAATCACAAAAAGTTACACCTTTATTTGCTAGAAATGAATATTATAAATCGAGAATTTTATTTTTAAAAACTCATTTCATACCATAAAATACCAAGATATTCACAAATGTTCTTCCAAATCATAGAAGTATTTGCTTTTACAAATATTAAGTGTGTAGAATTTCATTCAATAAATACTTATTGAGAGATTACCACATGCCAGAAACTGTGTCAGGTACCAGGAATAAAAACAAATGTACTTATGAGGCATAGCTCCTGCCTTCATCTCAGAGCTAACAGTCCAGTTGGTGAGAGAGATGATTATGCAGGCAATTATAATCAAGTGTGATATGGGCTATGGCAGAGGAAGTACAAGTGTTATGATTGTGCTCAGTGCCCACAATTTTTTTCTAGTCTTTTCAATCTTTGAGGCTTTAGAAATAAAATATCATTAAAGCCTGACTAAAGATATGTCTCCTATGGTAAGTTTCTGAATGGTCAGTACTTGGGGAGAGATAGTTACTTTGGGAAAGATTTCTCCTATTCTAAGTCTTGAATGTACATTAGATCACTTGGGAAACTTAAAACAAAACAAAAACAAACAACAACAACAACAACAACAAAACCTTTGCCTGGTTCCACTTCTAAAGATTCTATCTTAATTGGCCTGGAGAGGCCCAAGAACCAATTCTTTAAAGTACTTGATGATTTTAGCATGCAGCCATGGTTAAGAACTATTACAGTCTTTGTTTCCTGTTTCCTCAATTTTTGACAACTATAATAAAAGAAGCCTCCTTCAATGGTTTTAGTTAAGTTTTCTGGGAAATTCTTCTTCATAATGGCTTCTTTCTACTGCTCTGGTGTCTAGTAGAATATGCCCTTATTGCCAATACTTCAGGATTCTACAGAACATGGGACACTCGTTCCTCTCTCTCTCCTTCTCACTCATCCCCAAGTGAGATGGAGAAATTCATCTGATTAGTTAGCAACTGACATCCACTGAGCTACTTTCTGCATAGCGGTAGATGTAGTTACTTTGCTCCACCGTATCTTTTGCTTCTATCCCATAGTGATAATAAAAATAGCTAAATGGTACTTGTTGAATGCTTATCATATGCCAGCTGCTGTTCCCAAGCCCTTTACATGAATGAATTCATTACATCCTCATACCAACTCCATGATATACATTCTATTGTTATACCATTTTAGATTTGAGGAAGCTCAAGCTTAATGAGATCAAGTAACTTGTTTGAGGACACACTGGGGTTTCAATCCAGAGCATCTGGCTCCAGAGCATATTCTCCTAACCTCCAGGCTACTCCAATGTTAAGAGGCTAGCTTGGCCTTCGTTCCACCAAGCGGTAAGCACAGTTGGAGGCCACTTCTATATCACTCTTGCCAGCTAGCATTCTCCATTCTACTGGTAACTGGGCCTTTAATTCTCTGCGTAGCTTGCTGCATAAAAGTGTACTCCAAGTCGTCTTAGTAGGTGCAACTCTACTCCCAGGTAGGTACTAGGGTCCAGAATTGAGGATGGGGATGAGAGTTCTCTTGAATCAACGTATACTCAGCCTTTAAATTGTCTCGGGTTCTGCACCTAAAGATTTGGAATCTCTAACAATTTTGCACTTAATGGTTTCTCATCCCAAAGAGATCCTTTACTCACACTACACACTTCTTCCTTGGATTTTACCTTGCCTGTTCTTAAGCATGTTGAGAAGAGGCAATGCCTTTGTTAAGTGGCATGAAGGTTCACTGTATACGATTATGCATCCATGAAAAAAAAATTTTCTACTTTACAAATCAGCTCATTGTGATTGTGTATTGCTATTGATTATTCGACTAGTCCCAACCAACTACATAGCTTCAGTTGCCATGACCGCATGCTTTAAACATGAGTTTTGCTCATCACTTTTATTTTTAAGAGCAATGGTTATTAAAGTTTAGGTGTTTTAACTAAAGCCATTATAAGTAGAAGTTTGCTAGTAAGAGAAAATTTTCCCCTCCTGGTAAACTTCAGTTAGCTAATGAGAATTCTGTATTACTTTGTATTTTCCTTTTTGTCTAAAAACAAATCTTAGTTTTCAAAGACTGCATAAAGATTGTTTTAGAAAATATTGTTTCATTATATGTTCTTTATTAAAAGCTGCTTTAAACACTTCATGAAAGTAGGTATTGATTTCAACTTTAGTTCATTGCTATATAGCAGGGATGGGCAAAGTACAGCTCAAGGGCCAAATCTGGCTGCTGCCAGTTCTTGTAAAGTTTTATTGGAACACAACCATGTGCCTTCTATATGTTACCTATTGCTGCTTTCACCTTATAATGGCAGAGTTGAGTAATTGCAACAGAAACTAACCCACAAAACCTAAAATAGTTACTATCTGGCTCTTTACAGAATAAGTCTGCTGTTGCCTGCTATAGTATGGCACCTTCACTCCCCATAGCCCACCCTGCCACTATCTTCTATCCCATTGCCTAATTTGCTTCTTCTCATTCTGTCTTGTGTCCCCGATTTTTTATTTTACAAATAACTTTTACCTCAAACAGGTTAGCATTTTTAAAGGAACAAAACTCAACTCCCTCGTTAATTGTAGTGCTTTTCTGTTTGTCAGTGATTCTCAGGCGAAGAAAAGTTACCTTGATCACAGTTATCCTAATACAAGGTAACCCTTTCCAAAGTTGTATGATCAAGTATTTTTTCAGCTCAGAAAATCTTTTGTTAAAACTATTTTATTTGTCTTGATTTCTTCTTTAAGATTTCCTACTGCTTGTAGGATTGGTCATCCAGAGCTAACCTCTTTGTCATTTTCATCTCTTTATCCTTCCCAAACCATACTGGATGACTTAATTTCATTAGCAACATCACCTCTTTTATTCTCTGCTGTGAAGTTTGTTCTTTAAACTGCATCCAAATGTGTTTCACTGGATTTTTTAATCTTTTTGCATTTTTTTTTTTCACATTAACCAGCTTTCCTTTCTTTCCAGCCTACATCTCTCTGTTGGCATCTGCTCTTATTATTCTCTGCTTCAGTTTCCTGAGGCCATTTCTTTTTGCCTCCTATTAAAATCACCAGCAGGTAGCTTCTGAAGATTTTCTTGTTTCTTATAGAAGGACATTTTCTAAGATAGGCTTTTATTCTGCTTTCAGAGTAACATGCATGGGGCTCAGGTAGATTTGTTGTTGATACTTTTGTTTTTAGGGTTTGTTTCCTATTTACCAATCTTTAAATGAGGAGGGATCCTAATGTTTGTCAACACACAGGGTGGGCAGATTGCTCTCCAACAGCACCCTCTCTATAGGGGTGTTGCATAAATATTCTTAGATCTAAAGCTCAAGGGTAAGTTGATGTGCCATTATATGGATATGCCACAGCTTATTTTTTTATTTCAATGTCAATGAATGTTTGGGTTTCTAGTTGAGGGGCTATAAAGAAAAGTACTGCTGTGAACATTCTTGTCATGCCTGTTGATGCATATACTCATGTATTTCTACTGAGTATATATTTAGGAGGTGAAATGCCAGGTCATGGAGTATGGATGCTTTCAAACTTAGCAGATAAGGTCAATGTACCATGAATATCAAGCCAAAACTATGTAAGAAATATTCAGTAACATTTCTTTTTGTTTGATTAAGCCAGAATATCCTCGTAGTTAACAAAATGTTGAAATGAAACATAAGAAAATTTTCTCTTGAAGTAGAGCATCTGGGAAACACCAAAGAGAATAAACTCTTTCATTTGATTATTATTACTGAAAATCATTTTAAATTATTGGAAGTTTATGGAAAATAAAGATCTTTCCTCATGAATTACACATTGACAAGTCCATAAGAGCTGTACATCTTGGAAGAAGCACAGATATAGGAATTCTTTATGATGATTTGTACAGCTTCTTTTAGGAAAGATAATCTGTAAAAAATAAACAAACAACAACAACACACACATAAAAACCCACAAATGTTTATGTCATCTTTTAAGAAATAATCATTATCAGAACAATACATTCAAAAAATTACTGTGATGCAATTATACAGAGCCTTGGTTCAAAAGGCAGACATCACCAGAAATATCCTAGTTCTGCCACTTATGAGCCCCATGATCCAAATGTTTAACTCACAGGGTCTCAGTTTCCAACTTATAGCACTTATAAACTTTATATTAGCTGAATTATAACTGAAAACTTAATATGTGTACACTGTAAAAAAATTCAGACTACAAAAGGAAATGAACATGAGGAAAATATATCTATTTCCTCCCAGTCCCTAAGCCTACTGACAATACTTAACCAATTTCTTGATCTGTCCAGAAATATTTTATGTATATTGCAAGCATCATGGATGTATATATATGTTTGTATATATGCACACATATTTCTAGCTTTTAATTAAAGAGTATGACACATATAAGAAAATAACAGAAAACTAATGTGCGGCTTGGTGAATACATGTTAAATATTCACCTGTCTAAATACTACCCAGGTGAAGAAGTCCTATAAGCTCCCTCTTACTCCTTTGCAATCACAACCCTCTCCCTATCCTCTAAAACTTATCACTATTCTGATTTTATTTATTTATTTTTATTCTGATTTTTTAAAAAAGATTTTATTTATTTATTCATGAGACACAGAGAGAAAAGCAGAGACACAGGAAGAGGGAGAAGCAGGCTCCATGCAGGGAGCCTGATGTGGGACTCGATCTCGGGTCTCCAGGATCACGCCCTGGTTGAAGGCGGCACTAAACCGCTGAGCCACCTGGGCTGCCCCACTATTCTGATTTTTATTTGATTTTTACAGTATTCATTTCCTTGCTTTTCTTTTCTTTTTTACCTCCTAAGTGCCACAGTTTAGTGCTGATTTTGAATTCCATATAAATAGACTCATACTATAGGTTTCTTTTTGGATTTGGCTCCTTTCTTTCTTTCTTTTTTTTTTTTTAAAAGATTTTATTTATTTGTTTGAGAGAGAAAGAGAACACAGGGAGAGTGAGAGAGAGAAGGAGACTCCCTGCTAAGCAGAAAGCCCGATGCAGAGCTCAATCCCAGGACCCTGAGATCATGACCTGAGCTGAAGGCAGATGGTTAACCAGTTGAGCCACCCAGGCATCTCTGGATTTGTTTGGTTTCTTTCAATACTTACTATATTTGCAAGATTCATCCATGTTGTATTTAGTTCTGCTTCATTCATTTTAATTGCTACATAGTAGGAATTGACAAACCTCTGCAAAGGGCCTGATAGTAAGAATTCTAGGCTTTGTGGGTCAGTAAACAAAATCAAGGATATTATGTGGGTCCTCAATGAGAGAAAACAAATTTCCACAAAATTTTTGATAAAATTCAAAAGATGGTAATAATGATGACAGGTTTATTTTTTAATATAGGTCTACTAATGAGAAAAATAGAAGTTTTATTTAGGGGTAACATTTTGCTTAATTGAGGTTCAGATCATCAAAACTGATTACATATCACTAGTAGCAGACAAACATTTGCAATGAGACCTCCACCCACATTTCAGCTTTGAAAATGTCTGACATACAGACAGGTGCTGCCAATACAGATATCAACCCATGAACATATGCTTTTAATTTTGCATATTTATTGCTTGGGAAGCATTTACAGAACTCCATTAGATCCGTCTCTTGATACTTTCCTCCTAGCACGCCATTACGACACATAGTAATCACTTCCCGTCAAAGGTTAAGGGGACATTCCTCCATTGCACAGTAAAAGAGACTTTGGAATAGAAAAATTTCCTTTGCACTTGTTTCAGGTTCCAAAAAATGCTCCTGGAGGTGTAGTTTAAACTCAGAAAACATATTCACTGCAGATATGTGTGGGAATTAAAATCTTGCTTCTTGTTTTAACTTTTGACAGCACAGCAAGTATATAAAGCAGCTGGCCATTACTTGTAATTCAGTGTTAGTGATTCTGAAATGACTTTACCATAGTGCAAATTCTGCAATATAAGCTCTGTTTCGCCTTGTAATTTCATTTTACTTTTAAAAAATATTTTATTTATTTATTCATGAGAGACACAGAGAGAGAGAGAGAGAGGCAGAGATACCAGCAGAGGGAGAAGCAGGCTCATGCAGGGAACTCAACGTGGGACTCGATCCCGGGTCTCCAGGATCACACCCTGAGTGGAAGGTGGCACTAAACCGCTGGGCCACCGGGGCTGCCCATTGCCTTGTAATTTTAGGTTGGATTCATTAAAAAATAGTATCAAGTCTACAGCAAAAGCTAATTTCCAAAGCCTTTCATTGTTCCATAATAGTAGATAAGGGTAATTTTCTTACTTAGAAAAATCTCAATCTTAGTTTGAGCTGAAAAACTCACACTGAAAGATTGCTAAGCCATCAAGTATCACTGAGGTAAGCAAGTCAGGGTACACAGCTATTTCTGACAAAAAAAAAAAAAAAACTCATGGAACAATAAATTAGCAATGGTTAAATCCACGAGACTGAGTGAAGATCACCATTTAAATAGCTGGATAGGGATGCCTGGGTGGCTCAGTGGTTGAGCACCTGCCTTCAGCCCAGGGCGTGATCCTGGAGTCCCAGGATCGAGTCCCCAATCAGGCTCACTGCATGGAGCCTGCTTCTCCCTCTGCCTGTGTCTCTGCGTCTCTCTCTCTTTCTCTCTCTCTCTCTGTGTGTCTCTCATGAATAAATAAGTAAAATCTTAAAAAAAAAAAAAAAAAAACAGCTGGTTAAGTAACACATGTTAGATTCAAACATGTTTTCACTAGTAAAAAGTTTATCCACCAAAAGCTAATGCTGACATTCTGTGGGGGAAATTTGCCCTTACATTCGGAGCTCCTCTCGATTGCAATCCATCATGCTTGCCTGTACTGATTTTAAGAGTCTTGTTGGTTTCTGTTTCCCCTAGTGAATAAAGACCCTCTGCCCCCTGGCAAACCTGAGCCCAAGCTTATTCCCAAACTTGGCCAACCCCAAGGCAAGAAAATGGCCAGTATCTCAGATCACTTAGGAAGGACTTTCCTCTCTGCTGTTATAATTAGTCCTTTTGATTTTCACAGCTCTCCAATGTCTTTGAAAATATGGTGTTTACTATGTATCCATTATTTTCTCTAAATGTTGCAGCTACGTACATCTTACCTAAAATCAGAAGATATGTCTATTTTGTTTTGTTAAATTTTTTCCCCTAACTTATGCATAATGTTTGTCTTCAAATTTTATTTTTTTATTAAATTCTGCTGTTATTGTATTAGTTCTTTCCTTTTGCTTTTCTGTATCTAATTTACCATTTTTTATAATTTCTTGAAAAGGATGCTTAGTCTTATTTTCATCTTTTCAAATCAATGCCTTTAACTACAAATTTCTAACTAAGTGCCACATTAACAGCATTCCACAAGTTTGATACATACACATTTTTGTCATTTTTCAGTTCAAAATATTTTCTAGTTCTGACACTTTCTTTGATGAATGTCTGTATTTCTTAATTTTTAAACATATTAGAATCATCTTGTTATTGATTTCTAGTTCCATTGCATTTTTATCAAAGAACACATTTGGCGTGATTTCAACTCTGAAATGGTTAACATTTGCTTTAGGACAGTATATAGTCAGTTTTTGTACGTGTTTGTTGTGTGTGCCCTTAAATAATGTGCATTCTGTACTTGTTAGGTGTAATATTCTATAAATGTGCATTACATCAAATTTCTTAATTATGTATTTTAAGCCTTCCATTTCTCCCCTGCCCCCCCCCCTCCGGTTGCTCCATCAGCTTCTGATAGAGATTAAAATTTCCTAGAATTAGTTTGGATTTGTTTCTCCATGCAGTTCTATTAAATTTGCTTTACAAAGGTTGAGGCCAGGTTACTAGATACATTCCTATTTGTGACTCATACCTTCACAATGAATTAAAACCTTTATCTTTATGAACTGTCCGTTTTGTCTAATAGGCCATTCTGCCTTAAAGTTGTCTTTGTTCGATATTAATACAATTATATCTGCTTTCCTGTGGATGATGTTTTCATGGTATCTTTTTTAACCCTTTAACTTGTAAGCATTCTGTATATTTAGGTTTTGTATATGCCTCCTACAAACAGGATTTAGTTTTTATTCAGTCTGCCAAATTCTGACTTTGAGCATTTAGCTCTTTAATATAAATGAGTGATGAATCAATGATAAACATCTACCATTTTATTTCCTTTTCCTATCCTTTCTATCTTCCTTTTATACTGAATGGGTTTTTTATTCCATTTTCTTCTATTAGTTTAGATGTCATACAACTTTCTACTATGCTTTAGGAGTTATCTTAGAGGTTACAGACTGTTGCCTTGAGTCATCAAAGATAATATTTTTTTTAATTATTTATTTATTTATTTATGATAGTTACAGAGAGAGAGAGAGAGGCAGAGACACAGGCAGAGGGAGAAGCAGGCTCCATGCACTGGGAGCCCGATGTGGGATTCGATCCCGGGTCTCCAGGATCGCGCCCTGGGCCAAAGGCAGGCGCCAAACCGCTGCGCCACCCAGGGATCCCCATCAAAGATAATATTAAATAGCATTTTATCCCCCTCCTAGATAATGCAAGTATCTTAGGACAACTTAGTCCAAGTATGGATTTTGGACTCCCACACTACTTATGCTAACTCTAATGTCACTAGTGTTGCTTTTTCTTACTGTTTTTTATGCAGTCAATAAATATCCACATATTCTTTATTTATCTCCAATTTTCCACCTGGGATAATCTTCCTTCTGTTTGTATAACACCCCCTAGTAATCTCTTGTAGTGAAAAATCTCCTAGTGATAAGTTTTGTTTCATTTATCTAAAAATATCTTTCTTTGTCATTCTCGAAGGATATATTTGCATGGGATAGATCCTATGTTTTTAATCTATTTTAGCATTTTGAAACTATAATTTCATTATTTTCTGGCTGTTTCTGATGAGAAGTCAACTTCAGCTTAATTATTGCTCTTTTGAAGGCAATTCACATACTTTTCTTCTGAAAACTTTTTTTTCTTCTGAAAACTTTTCAGATTTTTTTCTTTTGTTTTCAGTAGTCATATTAAAATGTATCTAGGTATAGATTTTTAATTATTTTTTTGCTTGGGGTTAAGAAGGTTTGTTAAATATTGAGTCTTTGTTTTTAAAAAAATTCACATTACACATGACTTCCTAACATATTTCTCCTAGTAGTCAAATTTCTTGAATCAGCGGTCCATGCCTATTATCCTTTTGTCTCTTAAGGATTAAATTATCCTACCACTATCCTTGCATTTCTTCTGTAGTTTCCACCTTTTTGTTCCTTTATTCTTCTAAGTAAATTCTTCTGCCCTATCTTCTAATTTATTGATTTTTCTCTGTAGCCGTATTTGTCCTGCTCTTAAGTCCATTCACTGAGTTTCTCATATTGATTACTGTATTTTTAGATTCTAGAATTTTTTTTAAAGATTTTACTTATTTATTTGAGAGGGAGGGAGAGAGCATAATCAGGGGGAGAGGCATAGGGAGAAAGAGAAGAAGGCTTCCTGCTGAGCAGGGACCCCAAAGTAGGGCTCAATCCAGGACCCTGGGATCATGTCCTGAGCTGAAGGCAGATGCTTAACCAACTGAGCCACCCAGGCACCCCTAGATTCTAGAATTTCTATTTTCCTCAAATCTGCTATATCATTTTTATGATTTACAGTTATCCTGAAAAATTTCAATCTCTCATAAATAGTTGACTTTGATAATAGAAATTGACATAAGAGCAATCATGACCCACAACTCTTCTTCCCTCTTATGACATTCGTTTATATTCAGGCTATAACTATGATCTATCATTTTGTCACCTAGTAAGCATGAGAATGGCAGTGCTAATTTTTTTAAAACTTTTTATTTTGAAATTATTTGAATAAAAATATGTATGGGCTGAGAGTAAGATTGCATTAAAGACATTTTCTATATTGTGATGGATTAGAAGTAAACAGTGCTATTCCAGTTTGGAGATATAAGAATTTAGAATCCCAGAATAGACCTACACACTGGTGCTGAGGTAGAAACTAGGTGACAACTGTAAGAGGAGAAGTAGAGTTTTCTGATGTTTGGTGCCGTCTCCTATCTACCAGATAGTTATTGTTATGTACTGTGTGTCTAGATGGGGATGTAGTGGCCTATTTATTTATTTTGCTTTCTTTTTCAGGTCATTCTGTATAAGGGTGGACAGATGTTTGATGGTGCCCCCCGGTTCCCCTGGGATCATGTCCTGAGCTGAAGGCAGATGCTTAACCGACTGAGCCACTCAGGCACCCTTAGATCCTAGAATTTCTATTTTCCTCAAATCTGCTATATCATTTTTATGATTTACAGTTATCCTGAAAATTTCAATACTGACTTTATCTCTTTAAACATAAGTGTCTAAGCTCAGGCTGCTTTAACAAAATATCATAACTGGGTAGCTTAAGCTTAATTTCTTCACAGTTTCTGGAGGCTAAGAGTCCAAGATCAAAATGTCAGCATAGCTGGTTTCTGGGATGAACTCTCTTCCTGGTTTGTATATGGCTGCCTCCTTGCCATGTCCTCACATAGAAAGGAAAAAGAGAATAAGCTTTCTGGTGTCTCTTCTTCTAAATGCACCATTCCCATCACGGGGGACCCATCCTCATGACCTCATCTATGCCTAATCTCTCACAGCACTTATCTCCAAATGTCATCATATTGCAGGTTAGAACTTTAACATCTGAATTTTGGAGGGACACAAGTCTGTAGTCCTCCACTGCCACCCCCAAATTGGTGTCCTTCTCACCTGCAAAATACACTCATTCCAGCCCAATAGCCCCCAAAGTCTTAGAGCATCAACTAAGTCTCATCTAAATATCCTCTAAATCAGGTATAGGTGAGTCAAGGTATGATTCATCTTGAGCCAAATTCCTCTCCAGCTATGAATCAGATGAGTTATGTACTTTTTTTTTTTAAGATTTATTTGAGAGAGAGAGAGAGAGAGAGAAGGAGAGGAGAGAGAATCCCAAGCAGACTCCATGCTGAACCCAGAGCCTCATGCGGGGCTTGATCCCAGAATCCTGAGAACATGACCTAAGCCAAAACTGAGAGTTAGATGCTTAACTGACTGAGCCACCAAGGTGCAAACCAAATGGAGGAGGCTTACCAGGGCCTCTACCTTGACTCCAGTCTTTGTCCCTCTAGTTTTACAAAGCTGGTGAAAGCATCACTCAGCTTTTCAGCCACATTTTCTAGGATGTGCCTATTCCCTCAGGAAAAAGAAGTGACTCCAAATGCCAGAACCAACTAACTCTCTGAATTTGTCTTCTCTTATATATTTGCCCAGAAATTCCTCACTATTAGCTCTCCATTGTCTTCAAGCTGATCAAACATATTTTAAAATGAATGTTCCATCTCTACATCCCTAGGCATTGTTAAAAAATTTCACATCTGACATCTGTCCTTCCCTCCTTCCCACAGAGAAGAAAGAAAGAGTAATACATATTAAGGGGGCAACTAAGCATCATGTTCCAAACATTTAATAAAGCAAAATAAAGAGATACTTTATACTCAGAAGTAAAGGCATACATACTCAATTTAAACTATGTAAATTATTAATCTTGTTAAATTTTCATGTAAGAAAAAGGACTATCCAAATATTGAAGGTGATTTTTATCATAATAATGAGATTGGCAAAATCTCATTATTTGGCCCTTGAATTTATATTATATAGATACATGGATAACATTACATGTAAATACATGGTTTATATCTTCAGAAATTTCACAGGTTATTTCATTATTAATTAAAAACAAAAGATTTTCTGCTGTAATTTATAGCCATACCTTGGTATTTAAGAGTACTTTTATCAGTTTTTTTCTCTGCTTTCCTTCTTAACTGCCCCCTCATCTTGATATTCCTTCCACAGTCTTCCTTGATTAAAACTTAAGGCCTCAATAGATTCCTGTGCAGAGGGTCTTTGGTCACAAATTTCTCCCCAAGCCTGTGCCTTCTCTATCCTGATAGCATACTCTTAGGCCAAAATAGTACATGATGTGGACCCATCAGATGACAGTTGAGGGAGAAGGAATAGGCAAAGGATTCACTCCCTTTCTTACGAGAATTCTCATGAGAATTTTACTTTTTTAACAAAAAGATTTTATTTATTTATTCATGAGAGACACAGAGAGACAGGCAGAGACCGAGAGAGAAGCAAGCTCTCTGCAGGGAGCCTGATGTGGGACTCGACCCCAGGGCTCTGGGATCATGCCTCAAGCAGAAGGCAGACACTCAACCACTGAGCCACCTAGGTACCCTCAAGAACTTTACTTTAAATGGACTCTAGCTCTCTTCTCCTAATAATTCATTAAGACGTTTATATCAACTCTGTTACTAAGCAACACTACTTGACCTCCAAGTGGTAACTAGCACTAGTTGATTGGAAGGATAAAGGAATTATTAATACCACAGGAAACCGTAGGTTTGAGCTTTCCTGAGTGCTGACTATTGTAACCAGGTAAATCCATTAGGGGGACCCTGGAAATAGTGCCTATGGAATCATTATAAGACACACTGGCCCCTGAGGCATGTAAACCAAGGCAGGTCCTGTACCTACCCAGTGTAAATCTCTCTTCCTTGCACCTGAGCTTTGTAACTGGGGGACTAAAGAAAACAGCTATGTGTTTGTCTGTGTGGATATGGTAAGAGCTTCCATAAGAAGAGAAATACCTGATGCTGCCCGGCTTGAAGTTGTGGTTCCCATCTTCTATCTTTCTGAGTAGATGGATACTAAAATCATTTAAAACCTGGTCTATGTGTCTTGTGAGTAGGAACATTTAGTTGAGTCTAAGACCAACTCCTGGTGGGTACTGCATGAGGTACCTGGGCTAGAATCAGAAAACGTGTCTTCTGCTGTGCTTACAGCCAGCATGATGAGATGGAGATACTGTATCTACTCCGTAAGAAAAAGCTGCTTTTTATAACATGGACACACACACACACACACAAATAACATGGGCACATTTTACAGCTTTGTGATGGAATACCATTATATACTTTAAGACCCATAAAAAATTATCTAGAATCCTGTTTTCTGGACACAAGAGTCCAACTGCTATAATGTCAACTCTATTCTCTAAGAATTTTTGATAGTAGATTCTATAACCTAGATGAAATGTGCCAGCTTCAATGGGAGTGTCTCACTTTCTTAAACACATGGTTGTTAGGGAGAGCAGAGAGCTGAATGATGCTGCCATCTCCTACTTTCTGCTTCCTTTCAGATGAAAAAATCAAACTCACCTTAGCTGCTATTCTTATTTTGAGTATCTTCCTCAGGTGACTTGTCAGTGTCTGAGACCTCTTCATCTTGCTCTTGCTCAACAAAATTCTTCTTGACCATGTCTTCTGTGTGCCCGTGGATGATCTGATGGGCCGCAAGGATATGCTTCCGCTGTGCATTCCTCACTGTGACAAAGTGACAAGAATTTTTACTCTGAAAGTCTGAACAGAATCATTCCTAAAGATTTTCAAGAAAGTAGGACAGAGGTCCTACCCTGCTACCCTATCCCTGCTCCCACTCTGAATCGATCCAGTCCTACTCTTCCCCATGAGGCTCACCTCTATTCCTCTCCTCTGCAGCGGCCCTCCCCTGGAATGCCTGCACTACAAATCCTACCCGTTCTGCAAAGCCCAATGTGGATCTCAGCTCCCCGCTCCTCCAGGAAGGCTCCTCTGATTGTGCCAGCCCACATTTACCATTGCCACACTGGAATTCAGACAAACCCATGGAGCACTGAAACACATGATGTGAGTTCCATTTTGTTTTTTAACTAGATTGAAATGACCTTGTCTCATTCTTCTCTTTGAGCTTTTGTTCCTAACATGGAGGATACTTGTTGACTGATGATGAATTTCTAATCTTATGGCTTTAGAAGGTGGCCCTTGCTCCATATTCTAAGAATATTTATTATCAAGCCTCCCATTTCCCTTGGAAAGAACTAATCATGATGATGATGATGTTAGCACTTAGCATTCATCCTTACTTTGTGCCAGGCACTGTTTTAAGTAGTGGACATATATTCATTTAAACCACCCCACAGCCCTAAAAAAGAATATTAATAATATCCCCATTTTCAGATGAGGAAACTGAGACCCAGAGAGATTAAGTAATTTGCCCCAAATCATACAGCTAGTAAAGGAGAGCAGGAAGTACTGTGGATTCTGTGCTATCCAGGTATCTGAGTTTATAGAGGATAAATCTCACAGCAACTTACACTTCATAGTAGTATGGCTGAAAGAATGGGGACTTTGGAGCTGCAGAAACCATGGTTCAAATCTGTAAGTTGTATAATATCTCTAAGCAATAATTTCCATAATTGAAAAATGAGAATACACCTACAGTCACCTTAAGAAATTGAGATAAGGTAGTTTTTAAATGCTTAGTACAGTGTCTGGAACTTAGCATGCACTTAAAAATTTGGTAATTACTGTTATTTTACATCTATAATAGGTCTCTTCAAGGTCTTTTCAATCATAAAGTATCTCAAATGGCCTGTATACGTTATCTTAACTTGGGGGTAAAGAGTACATATAATTCATATGGTTCTTTCATTTGAAAAGAAAAACAGAAGGTCGTATTGTGGGTCCCTGTTCACATGGCTTTCTTCATTTGGTATATCTATATAAAGAGAAGAGGCTAAGGACTTGCCCAGTTCACTCACAGACAAGTCCTTCTGCATTCCTTCAGCTCAAGTGCCTCCTCCAGCATCTTTCCCTCTTTCCTTCGGAGCTCAGAGAAGCTAGCCGAAGGTGTAACAAACTAGTTATTACTAAACACTATTTCTCTACCTCCTTCAATTCCCTCAGTTAGAATTGACTTGAGCCAGGCTGACCTCACTTTAGACCCAAGAAAATTTAAAAGGAGTTGCATATTTTCTTAAAGATACAGAAAACACAAGATTCCTTTTTATAAGGTGACACAGAAATACTGATTATTTTATCTGAAAATTAAATATTGTTGGTATATACTGATGACAGGGAGTATGAATTAGAACAGTCTTTTTGTGGGGGCTGTTTGTTAGTACCTGGCAAAAGTAAGATGCACATACCCTATTTTTAGCACCAATCTGCTAGAAATTTACTGTCAGTAGCATGATCAGGATTTGCATAAAATATATTGCTTGCAGCATTGCTAGTTATAGTAAAACACACTGAAACAAACTAAATACTTATCACTAGAAGATACTGGTTTAAAAACTACAGTACAATTGTGTAATAGGAAAATAAGATATTTCTTTCTTCTCTTTGAATGCATCAGAGCTGCACCATTCCTTTATTCCTTGAGGTGATCTGAAATGTTATATTTCTATTAAACCTGTCCAGAATTCCCCTGCACAACATGGAAAGCTTGTTAGAAATAACCAAGCTGTTATTTCACTTAGATTTTTAAAATTTAAATTCAATTTAATTAACATACACTGTAATACTAGTTTCAGAGGTACAATTTGATGATTGTATACAACACCCAGTGCCCATTACATCAAGTGCCCTCCTTAATGCTCATCACCCAGTTGCCTCATCCCCTCACCCAACTCCCCTCCAGCACCCCTCAGTTTGCTTCCTATAGTTAAGAGTCTCTGATTTCATCTCACTTTATTTTTCCCTCTCTTCCCCTATGATTCTCCATGTTGTTTCTTAAATTCCACATATGAGTGAAATCATATGATAATTGTCTCTCTGATTGACTTATTTTGCTTGCCATAATACCCTCTAGTTCCATCCACATTGTTGCAAATGGCAAGATTTCATTCTTTTTGATGGCTGAGTCATATTCCATATCTTTTTTATCCATTCATCTGTTGATGGACATCTGGGTTCTTTATATATTTTTTTATGTAAATATTTGAGGTTTACAAAATATAAATTAATTTTTAAAATTCCTTTTAAAATTCCAGTACAATTAAAAAACAGTGTTTGTTATATTAGTTTTAGATATACAATATAGTGATCCAACAATTCTAAACATTTCTCGGTGTTCATTATGTTAAGTGAACTCTTAGTCCCCTTCACTTATTTCACCTCTTTGCCTACCAGTCTCCCAACTGGTAACCATCAGTTTGTTCTCTATACTTAAGAGTCTTGTTACTTATCTCTTTTTTATTGTTGTTGATTTGATCTATTTTTTAAATTTAACACAGGAGACAAATCATATGGTATTTGTCTTTTTCTGACTTATTTCACTTATCATTATACCCTCTGGATCCATCCACGTTGTTGCAAATGGAAAGATTTCATTCTTTTTCTTATGGCTGAGTAATATTCCAACACGGATATATACTACATCTTCTTTATCCATTCATCTATTGATGGACACTTCGGCTGCTTCCATAATTTGGCTACTGTAAATAAATGCTGCAATAAACACAGAGGTACATACATATTTTCAAATTACTGCTCATATTCTTTGGGTAAATATCCAGTAGTGGAATTATTGGATCATTTGGTAATTCTATTTTACATTTTCATTGTTTTGAGGAACCTCCATACTGTCTTCTACAATGGCTGCATACCCACTATAAGTGCACAAGGATTCCTTTTTTTTTTTTTTTTTTTTTTAACATATCCTGCCAACACTTATTTCTTGTGGGTTTTTTTTTTTTTTTTTTTTTTTTTTTTTTTTTTTTTTTGTCATTCTACTGGTATGAGGTGATATCTCATCATGGTTTTAATTTGCATTTTCCTGATGATCAGTGATGTGAGCATCTTTTCATGTGTCTGTTGGCCATCTCTATGTCTTCCTTGGAGAAATGTCTGTTCATGTCTTCTGCCCATTTTTTAATTGGATTTGTGGTGGGGTTTTTTTTTCGGTGTTGAGTTGTAAAAGTTCTTTATATATTTTATAACCTTTTATCGATATGTTATTTGCAAATATCTTCTCCCATTCAGTAGGCTGTCTTTTAGTTTTGTGGACTGTTTCCTTTGATTTGCAAAAGCTTTTAATTTTGATGTAGTTGCAATAGTTGATTTTTGCTTTTGTTTCCCTTATGTCAGGAGACATATCTAGAAAAATGTTACTATAACCAATGTCAGAGACATTACTGCCTGTGCTCTCTTCTAGAATTTTTATGGTTTCAGGTCTCACACATAGGCCCCTAATCCATTTTGAGTGTATTTTTGTGTATGATGTAAGAAAATGGTTCCATTTCATTGTTTTGTATGTAGCTGTCTAGTTTCCCAACACCATTGGTTAAAGAGACTGTCTTTTTCCCATTGCATATTCTTGCCTCCTTTGTGGAAAACTTGACAGCCATTAAAATTGTGGGTTTATTTCTGGTCTTTCTATTCTGTTATATTGATCTATGCATCTGTTTTGTGCCAGTAACTTACTGTTTTACTACAGCTCTGTAGCATAGCTTGAAATCAGAGTTTGTGATACCTCCAGTTTTGTTCTTTTTTTTCAAGACTGCTTTGGTTATTCAGGGTCATTGTTTGGTTCCATACAAATGTTAGGATTATTTATTCTAGTTCTGTGAAAAATGCTGTTGGTATTTTGATAGGGATTGCATTAAATCTGTAGATTGCTTTGTGTAGTATGAACATTTTAATAATTTTGTTCTCCCAATCTATGAACATGGGATATCTTTCCATTTGTTTGTGTCATCTTCAATTCCCTTCATTAATATTTTACAGTGTTCAGAGTAGAGATCTTTCACCCTGTTGGTTAAGTTTATTCCTAGGTATTTCATTCTTTTTGGTGCAATTCTAAATGGAATTGTTATCTTAATTTTTCTTTCTGTTACTTCATTAGAAATGTATAAAATGCAGTGGATTTCTGTATATTGAGTGTGTATCCTGCAACCCTTCTGAATTCATTTATTAGTTCAAGTAGTTTTTTGGTGGAGTCTTTAGTTTTCTCTCTTTATATTATCATGTCATCTGCAAATAGTTGAAGTTTTACTTCTTACTAATTTGGATGGCTTTTATTTCTTCTCTTCTGATTGCTATGGCTAGGACTTCCAATACTATGTTGAATAATATGGTAAGAGTGGATATGCTTGTCTTAATTCCTGATCTTAGGGGAAAAGTATAATGTCAGCTGTGGGTTTTTCATAGATGGCCTTTATTATGTTGAGGTAAGTTCCTTCTGAACCTACTTTGTTGAGGGTCTTTATCACGAAAGAATGCTGTGCTTTGTCAAATGCTTTTTCTGTATCTATTGAAATGATCATATGGGTTTTTTTTTATACTTTCTGTTGATGATGTGATGTATCACATTAATTGATTTGCAAATATTGTACTACCCTTGCATCCCAGGAAGAAATCCTACCTTACTGTGAATTTTTAAATGTATTTTTGGATTTGGTTTGCTAATATTTTTTGAGGATTTTGGTATCTTCGTTCATCAGAGATATTGGCCTGTAGCATCTTTTATCTAGTTTTGTTATCAGGGTACAGCTGGCCTCACTGAATACATTTGAAAGCTTTCCTTCATCTTCTATTTTTCAGAACAGTTTGAGAAGAATAGGTATTAACTCTTTTTTTAAATGTTTGGTAGAATTCTCCTGTGAAGCCATCTGGTCCTAAACTTTTGTTTGTTGGAAGTTGATGATTGATTCATCTCCTATGCTATATTCAATCTTCAAATTTTCTATTTCTTCCTGGTCTAGTTTGGAGAGCTTATATAGTTCTTGGAATTTATCCATTTCTTCTAGGTTGTCCAACTTGTTAGCATATAATCTTTCATAATATTCTCATAACCTTTGCTATTTCTGTGGTGTCAGTTGTTATTTCTTCTCTTTCTTTTCTGGTTGAGTCTTCTCTCTCTCTCTCTCTCTCTCTCTCTCTCTCTCCCTCCCTCTCTCTCGATGAATCTGGCTAAAGGTTTATCAATTTTGTTGATCTTTTCAAAGAACCAGCTCCTTGTTTCCTTGACTTCTTCTATTGCTTTTTAGTTTCTTTTATTTTTTTCTCTAATCTTTATTACTTCCTTCTACTGGTTTGGGGTTTGGTTTGTTGCTATTTTTTTAGCCTCTTTAGGTGTAAGGTTAGATTGAGATTTTTCTTGCTTCTTGAGGTTGGCCTGTCCCCAATCTTACTTCTTAGAACAGCTTTTGCTGCATCCCAGATATTTTGGACCATTGTGTTTTCAGTTTCATTTATCTCCAAGTGTCTTTTGATTTCTTGGTTGACCCATTCATTGTTGAGTAGCATGTTATTTAACCTCTATGCATGTGTCATCTTTCCAGTTTTTACCTGTGGTTGGTTTCTAGTTTCATAGCATTGTAGCTGGAATAGATGCAGAATATGACTTAAAATGTTTTAAATTTGTTCAGAATTATCTTGTGGCCTAACATGTGATCTATGCTGGAAAATGTTCCAGGTGCACTTGAAAAGAAAGTGTATTCCACTGTTTTAGGATGGAAAGTTCTGAATATCTCTTAGATCCATCTGGTTGGTCCACTGTGTTATTCAAAGCACTGTTTCCTTGATTCTTCTCTTTGGATGATATATCCATTGATGTAAGTGGTGTCTTAAAGTCCCCAACTATTATTATATTACTCTCTCTCTTTTTTTTTTTTTGCACTTGTTAGCATTTAATGAACCTCCCCCTGTGTGGCTTTAAGCTACTAGAAAGCAGGTGCCCCCCACACCCTTTGTCTTCTTCTCAGCTCTTCTACTGAAGAATCTGGCCTTCACAATGACAGGCTATTTTGGGACCTTTCCCTTTCCCAAAACTTTGTAGTAGCCCAATCACACCACATAAATAATAGGAGCAGCCCCAGTCTTGTTTTTGGCAGCATTTACCTGTGTCTGCTCACTGACTGAGGTCCATAGTTTATCAAGGTTGACAGTTGGGCAGAAGCTCTGGTTCCTCTTTAAGTGGTAATGTCTCATACCGACTTTTCCAAAGTAACCTGGGTGATATATGTTGAAGTTGATCCTGTGATAATGCATGCCACCAGCATTACCCCAGCCTCCTGGGTGCTTCCGGTGCTTGCCGATGCAGCCGCGGCCATGACTCACATAGCCCGAAGTTTCTGGGTCTTCCTCAGTCTGGATGGCATGTTGGCGGGTCAGAGGAAAAAGGGAGGTGTTTCCTATTATATCACCATCAATTACTTTCTTTATCTATGTTAATAGATAGATAGCTATCTGTTTTACATGTTTGAGTGCTCTGATGCTGGATGCATAAATATTTATAATTGTTATAACTTCTTGTTGAATTGTTGTTCCCTTTGTGGTTATGTAGTGTTTGTCTCTTGTTACAGTCTTTGTTTTATTTATTTATTTATTTTTTTCAGTCTTTGTTTTAAAGCCGATTTTGTCATGGGGTGCCTGGGTGGCTCAGTGGTTGAGCATCTGCCTTTGGCTCAGGGCATGATCCCGGAGTCCTGGGATCAAGTCCCGCATTGGGCTCCCGTGGGGTGCCTGCTTCTCCCTATGCCTATGTCTCTGCCTCTCTCTGTGTTTCTCATGAATAAATAAATAAAATCTTTAAAAAAAAAAAAAGCCTAATTTGTCTGCAATAAGTATAGCTACCCTCGCTTTCTTTTCCTTCCATTTGCATGATAAATGTTTTTGCATCTCTTCACTTTAAATATGCATGTGTCTTTAAGTCTGAAACCAGTCTCTTACAGATAGCATATAGATGGGTCTTGGTTTTTTTATGTCTTGAACCTATGTTTTTTTACTGGAACATTTAGTCCATTTACATTCAAAGTAATTGATAGGTAAGTAACAAATAGCAATGAGAACATATTTTATGTTTGTTCTTGTAGCTCTTCTCTATTTTCTCTTACTCTTTTCTCTCACAGTTTGCTGGCTTTCTTTAGTGATATATTTGGATTCCCTTCTCTTTATTTTTGGATTCCCTTCTCTTTATTTTTTTCTATTATTGGTTTTTGATTTGTAGTTATCTTTAGGTTTATATGTAACAATTTATGCATGTAGCAGTCTATATTAGGTTGATAGTTGCTTAAGTTTGAACCCATTCTAAAAGCACTACATTTTTATTCCTCTCCCCTATCATGTTTAGGTACATGGTGTCATACTTTACATACTTTTTATTTTGTGATTCCCTTTCATGATATACTTAATTTTACTGGTTTTGTGCTCCCTACTTTTCTTACTCCTGCTTGTGGTCTTTCCTTTCTATTCAGAGTCCCCTTTAACATTTCATGTAAGGCTGGCTTAGGGGTCATGAATCCCTCTAATTTGTGTCTGTCTGGCAAACTTTCTCCTTCTATTCTGAATGATAGCTTTGTTGGATAGAATATTCTTGGTTGCACATTTTTTCTTTCAGAACTTTGAACATATCCTGCCCCTCTCTTCTGGACTGCAATGTTTCTGCTGACCAGCTAGTTGTTTTATGGGATATTTCTTGGATATAACTACTCTTTTTTTCTCTTGCTGCTTTAAAAAGTCTTTACCACTACTTTTTGCCATTTTAATTACCATGTGCCTTGGTGTGGACCTCCTCGGGTTGATTTTGTTGGGGGCCTCGTTTGCCTCCTGAATCTGGATTTCTGTTTCCTTCTTCAGATTTGGGAAGTTTTCAGCTATTATTGCAAGTAAAATTTTCTCCCCTCTTTTTTCTCTGTCTTCTCCTTCTTGGATCCTTAGAATGCAAATGTTATTAGACTTGATGCTGTGGCTGAGTTTCCTTAATCTATTTTCATCTTTTATTATTCTTTTTTTCTCTCCTGCTCAGCTTGACTGCTTTCCATGACTCTCTCCTCCAAGTCACTGATCTGTTCTGCTTCCTCTGGTGTACTGTTTTTTTTCCCTCTAGTGTATTTTTAACTTCAGTTACTGGGTTCTTCATCTCTGGTTCTTTTTTGTGTTTTTTATCTTTCTTTGTTGAGTATCTCATGGAGTCCTTCACTCTTTTCTCCACTCCAGTGAGTATTTTTATTACTATTATTTTAAATTTTCTATCAGGCATATTGCTTACCTCTGTTCCATTAGCTTTCTTGTGATTTTGTCCAGTCCTCTCATTTGGGACATATTCTTTTGTCTCCTCATTTTGTCTAACTCTCTATGTCTGTTATAATGTCTTATGAAAGTCAGCTACATTTCTGGCTCTTGAAAGTTATGCACATATGAAGAAGTGGTCCTATGGTGCCTTGCAGTACAATGTCTCCTATTCACCAGACCCTGGCATTCAGAGGTGTCTTGTATGTGTGTTGTATGTGCCCTACTGTTGTGGCTGAATCGTATTTGCCTTCAATTTAGTTGTCTGCAAAGGCTCTCTGTCTGTGTGGGCAGGGTTTGGTCCCTGTTTTAGTGGGCCAGACTGGGATCACCTTGGGCTTGATTTTGGTCAGCCCAGATATTTGCCAGAGCTGTGGTCACACTGAACTACAGGGCATTCCCCTGTGTTGACTCCTGTGAGGCTTTCATTGGTGGGCAAAGGTGTAGTCAGACCAGATGTCTGCCCACTGCGGGGCCTACAGTTGAATTGATGTGTGTGTGGTTATCTTACCCCTCCCTGGGGCAGAAGTCACTTTGGAGTGTTGCTAGCCCACTAGGCCTGCTGGCATAATGTCAGGTTTGTGGCACTGCTTTGGATGAACTCCTGATAAGTGGATTAGTTTGGAGAACGTGGATCCACAGGGGAACATGGGGATGGGACACATTGTCAGTAAGCTAAGTGGAGAGTGTGTGCACTTTACTGGTCCTTGTAGGTATCTGTTTATCTAGGCTGGGGTTGAGGGAGGTAAATGGCACCTGATAGCAATTTTGATTTTGGAGAAGTCTTCTAAAGATCCTTGCCCCAGATCACACATTCTGAGATTAGTAAATCTCCTTCCACTGGACTCAAACTGCTGTTTCCATGCTGTATCCCAGTGGGGCTGTGTGTTATGCTGTCTCTTTAAGAGTGGGGACGGTTTCCTTGCGCTCTCTGGCTCTCCAGGACCAAGCCGCTGATTTATAAAGTTACAAGTGTTGAGCCCTGCTGATTGTAAAACTCACAATGTTAAGCCCCTCTGGTTTTCGAAGCGACTGGGATTCATCTTCTCAGTGCAGGTTCTCCCTTGCTAGCGTGGCTGGTGTGGGGTCTGCTGCTCTCCCCTCTCCATGCTCATGGTGTCCCTCACTTCCATGGACAGTGACATTGGTCAGTTTGGCTCCCAACCGTGTCTGCACCCTTCCTACCATTTCCGATGTGGTCTCTTCTCTACATTTAGGCATTGAAAGTGCATTCTGCCAGGTTTAAAGTCATTTTTCTGGGTTATTTACACTGATGTGGGTTTTATCTAGGAATTACCATGGGAGAAGTGAGTTTAGGATCTTCCTACTTGGCCATCTTCCCTGGAAGTTACTTCACTTAAATCCTGATCTTCTGGTTGTACCCCCCTCTCTGGTAACCTGTCACCAACAGTCTGAAAGCTCCAGAAGAGTATTCTTTTTGAGGGGTGCTTTTGGGTGGGGGCGGAGGGGAGAGAGAATCTCAAGCAGGTTCCATGCTTAGTGTGGAGCCAAATGTGGGGCTTGATCTCATGATCCTGGGATCATGACCTGGGCTGAAATCAAGAGTCAGACGCTTAACCGACTGAGTCACCTAGGTGCCCCCAAAGTATTCTTTTTTAAAGTTTTTTCTTTATTGACTAAAAGCATTAGTCTTCAAAACATGCCACCTTTGACAAATAAGTGAAGATATTTATACTTCCATATAGTTCTGGCAGAAACAGAAGACATCTGTGCACAGAGCAGGATAGACTTAAGCCCTTCAAGCATCTCAGCTTTCCAATACCCACCTTGTATGTGTCCCACCTCCAAAGCTTAGCACAATCTGAAAATCCTATATATTGTCAACATCTGCTTTATGTCTTAAAAAAAATCAAATCACAAAATACAACTCTTTTGGGAACTTCCTCTTAAAGAAGGTTTGGCTTTTGATATTCTGTCACACTTAGAACTGCATCCCATCTATATTAGAGATCATTATATTCTGGAATCAGCATGAAAAGAACTTGACAAGCTCTAAAATAAAAAAAACTCAGTCATTCTCCTTCAAAAATTTCTTCCTACTTCTGCTCATTTTAAATCTCAGGGATACTGACAACAGTTTACATCTTTTCAAAGAAATCACAAAGCAAAGCATTACATTGGCTTACCTTTTTCTTTGACAAACTCCTTCTGTACCTCTGGGATCAGGAAACTATAAACCAACTCAGCAACAATCTCCTCTGACTGAAGCTGAGTTCGACTAAAAAAGAAAAAAAAAAAGTAAACTTTTTCCTTTGCTGCCTTACTTCTGCTGCTGATTTCTACTTAGGTTCTCCTTGCTTGTGTAAGGGACTCCACTGCTCAAGTCCCACCACTGCCTTTTCCTTGATGAAGTAGTCTGAAATATTACACTCCTGGTGGGCTTGGTTAACTTCATGCAAATTCAGATTTGACCCTATCCTTCAATTAGCCTGCCTGCCAGGAAGGGAACTTTAAAGATATAACTTATACAAGAAGCCAAACGTTTTGGGGTGAGGTAATACTACATATGCTTATTCACATTGTTTTCATGATTTGTGGTATTCTAAAAGTAATATGTTAGCGATCCAGACTGCAGAGGATAACTAAAAATTCTACTCCCAGTGCTCCTGCCATACAAAGGTATGGGCATGTTGACTTTTGAAGAGTTATGCAATTAAAACAAAGGACACTGACACAGGAGATATATACTTGTTTCTCCTTGGTGGTAAAATCTTAAGCTCTTGAAAAATACATATGAGTAACAGCCAATGGGTTATCCATTCTGCCGTATGTTCTCTTGATACAAACCGGCTCTCCATTTCATAAGCAACGTCATTGATTTCCTCAGCCATCTTCTCAATTTCTGCCCTGGCTTGTTCTTCTGCAGTATTCTCTTCAGTATTCAGGATTATGTCTTCCAGATAGGAAGTTATAGTATTTTGGTGAACTTTAATCACCTGCAAAACCCAAAAATACCCCTGTTACTGAGAACAGGAATACTACTGTATGAGCAAAATTGGTTGCAAACATTGGCTGACCTTTTTTAAGCAGATCTATTTTTGTTCATTAAGTCAAAAGTCCCCTCATTGATCAATCCTTTTGTTTTCCTGTCCAATCAGTCTGTTTCCAGTCCACTTACCTTCCCATTCGGTGAAGCTCCTCTCCACCTACCCCATTTTAGAATTATGGGTCTTACTTAGGGTGGGCAATATAACACTACAGAAAGATCATGGGCTTCAATCAATAACCCTGTTTTGGATCTTGGCTTTGTTCATTCTGGCAATGTGACTTGGTCAAACTACCCATATGTGGCAGAGACTAAGAGGTATTTCCCAATGTCCTTTCTCTCCTTCTTACATAACAGAGCCCCCTGAATTTTAGCTGCACCAACAGATGTCTAGAGTCAAGACTACATTTCCTAATACCCATAGTTCTGGTTAAGGGTGTACATGCTGAAGCCATCTGTGCACTTTCTAGGTTCTTTTTGCTTTTTTTTTAAGAGAGAGAGATAGAACACAACCCAGTGAGGGGAGAAAGAACATCTTAAGCAGGTTCTATCCGGCATGTAGCCTGAAGTGGGGCTCGATCTCATGACCCTAAGATCATGACTTGAGTCAAAATTAACTGAGAGGCCCCTAGAAAGGATTAAGGGAGAAACCTCGCTTATTTTATTTATTTATTTATTCTCTTTCACTTCTCATTTCATGGGGTCATAATACTGGAGCACCAGAAGTCATCTAAAACTGACATGAGGGCCATGCCATAAGGACGGAAAAGCAGAAACCTAGAGTGATCCCAGGTCTCTGATGAATTTTTAAATGATCATATCCTGGACTGCTGCTTTTTTAAGGTTTCTGAAATTGTGAAATAGAACACATATTTTAAAAGTGCACAGTGACAGATGTACTGTGTAATGAATTAGCGTAAAGCCAGTACCCAGGTAGCCACTGCTAGAATTCTAGGCAGCCACTATGGGCTCTTCCTGACCATAGACCCTTTCTACTGTCATGATTTTACGGTAAACACACTTTTCTTTACAGTTTTCCTCCCTAAGTATGCAATAATAAATAGTACAGTTTAGTTTCCCTGTTTTGTAGGTAGATGGACAAGAAGCATCATAGGCATCAAGTGCAGCATACTTAGTTTTATATGTATTCTGTCTCCTGAACAGATTTTGTATTTCTTGGGCAAAAGGTACTTTTATATTTCATGTCAGAATAGTTCTTTGTATCTGAGATAATGCTTTGGTACTTGATAACAACTCACTATTTCTTGACTGGCATTGCAGTAAGACTCTGAGTATGTAATGTTTACTGTGCATCTACTTGTAAAACACCAAGACCATAACCTGGAATCCCAAGGCCTTCCCTGTGGATGAGACTCAATGACCAGTTTAATACAGTAACAACCAAGCAAGCAATCAACCAAAATATATTTTCTCAGTGTCTTCTGTGCAGGGACCTGTGCTGGTGCTGAAGAAGGCACAAAGTGATATATATACAATATGCTTGCTCTCATGGAGCCCACCCACAGTCTTATTCAGGAGGCAAGTCGCACCTATGTGAAATAATTAGACAACTGAGTCTTATACGAGTTCAGAGGTGAAAAGTTTAATGTTGTCTGCCTCTAGCAGTATATGCACTTGGATGCTTACATATGTCTTTATTAATGTGTAAGTTTCTGGACACACTTGTGCTTGTCTGTGCTTGAATGAATAAGGAAATGCGTAGGTGGCTGTGAATTGTGTATGTTCCTCTATGTCTTTAACATTATGTGCTCTGCATTGTTTCTGAATGTCTTTGAGTACGTGCATACAAACACGTGTCTGTGTTTAAATATACGCCAATGACTATGTTTCTCAATATATTTATTTTTCTGGAAATTTACGTAATGTAAACATTTCTGTTTTTTGGTATATTTATGTGCAAGCATATTTATCTTTAAGAGGGTCATGTGAAGGGAGATTAGAAATTTAAATGATGGATGGGGGCAGCCTGGGTGGCTCAGCAGTTTAGCACTGCCTTCATCCTAGGCCCTGATCCTGGAGACCCGGGATTGAGTCCCACGTCAGGCTCTCTGCATGGAGCCTGCTTCTCCCTCTGCCTGTGTCTCTGCTGCTCTCTCTCTTTGTGTGTCTCTCATGAATAAATAAATAAAATCTTAAAAAAAATAATAAAAATTAAAAAATAAATGATGGATGGTATTTCAACTTGGGGTCCATAGGTGGATACATGACTCACATAAATGATCCTTAAATCAGGCTAGAAGGTTCATCTTAGCCCTTTCTTGCCCTTCCTAGACATGGCTGAAATTTCCTGGGGTCATTCCCACTTAAAAGGTACCTTTCTTGAAGCTGTCACCTCCTCCTTCCTTCCTGTGTTTTTGAACAGAGTGGTTTCTATGTCCCTTTCCTTTTTATTCTCACCCCTAGGCTGGTTCTTCTCATCCCAGCTGGTTTTTCCTTAGTGATATTAGATGTGGTAGTAAGTTTTGGTTTACTAATACTTTTTAAGTCTCAGCAACTCTTTCTGAAGCAAAATGTGTTAGGATGGTAGGAAGCTAGGATATGGATTATAGGCTGCTACAAATTGTAGATGATCTGCTAGTCCAGTTAAAAAGCTGAACTTGACAATATGTAACTCAAAACGCCTCAAGCTGTGTAGAGGGAGAACAATCTGTTTGGTTTTAAAAACACTTGAAACACACAGAGCAAATACTATTCATGAATCAATCCTAATTCCATGAGAACTAGGTAAATCCTAAAAATCTCAGATTAAATAAGATCTTAAAAGGACACTTTTTTTTTTAAACTGAGTATCCACACTTAAAATTCAGACAGCCCTCTTGCCTGTTGGACAGGAAATCTTTTAAGATCCCCATTGGTTCTCTTTCCCATGTGGCCCACATCTGGTCCAAGGGAAATTCTCACAGAGCCTTTGCCTTGACATATTCTGGGTGTGGTGGCCACCCACACAGCCTCATCTATGCCCACCTCCAAAGCAGCCAGCTCCCCAGCTCCCCTTCTCTCCATTTCTAGAGGGTCAGACACTCTAAGTGAAAAGATACATATCAAGATCATCAATGAGTACAGGAAAAGAAACCAACCTCTGGGTGTGTTTTGGCAGGTGTGTGTTGGGGAGGGGAATGGGTAGTCACAGCATAGTTCCTTTTAAAGGAAATCTTCATAAGCCCCCTCCAATTTTCACACTTGAACTTTTATAGTCTTGATGAGGATGAATGCTTTGAGAACTTACTAGTTCCTTGAACTTCCTCTGAATTTACATCTTGCTCACTTTGGAATTTCACACCCATGATGTCTTGGTCAGAATTCTAACTTACCAACCTGGTACGCTAGTTTATATCTTTGGTCAAAACCTCTCTTTTAAATCCCATCTTGTCTATCCACCTGCTGAAATGACACCTCCACTAGAATGTCTTGAACCTAATAAAAATCAAATTCCTGATTCCACCCCTGTCCCTAAACTAATTCCACACTCTGCTCTTCCACCTCAAAAAACAGTATCATAACAAAAAAAAAAAAAAAAAAAAAAAAAAAAAAAAAAACAGTATCATCTTCCCAGTTGCTTAAACCAGAAACTGGACATCTTCCTTGATTCTCCCTATTTCTCATTGGCCTAAACTACTTCAACAGCCTCCTTCCTGATTTCCTTGTTCTCACTCTGTCCTCCCTCCAACCTGTTCTCCACACAGCAAGCAAAGTAATCTGTTTAAAAATGTGTCACTGGGCCCCATCTGTTTCCTCCACGAACTTTACTAGATTTTCTAATTCTACACATATTTGCATGCTATATAGAACTTATGCTCCAGGAGAAAAGGGACCATGTCTGGTTTCTCTCTTCCAAAGTACCTCACAGTGACTAGCATATCATAGTAACTCAATACATAGTTGTAAAACACAATGAAAAACAAAGGACAAATGCCATTTCACATCATGAGTTTCTTCGGGTTTGATTCAGCTCCTCACAAACAAATAGCTTCCAGACATCCAGCTGCACCCCCACTTGCCTCCTTAAATATCTGGTCCTCCTCCCGCAGGCGCCTTTGCTCCACTTGGCGTCGACCACTCTCTTCAGCTTCTCGCATCCTCCGCTGCCTCTCGGCCAGCATGGCAAAAGCATGGATCCTCCTCTCTTCCTGTAGTCTCACTAGCTCTTTGGACAGAAAGTCAAACATGTCTGCCAGCACCCTTCCTTCCAGTCCAGCCAAATGGTTTTCAACCAGTGAGACCTTAAAAATAATAATACATTTTTAAGGATTCAAATTCTACTAAGCATGGGGATGTCTAAGAAGGATGCTGGATTACCCAGAACTCCTGACAGCCACTTCACTTTCAGAATGAACTCAGTGTTATTAGGACAATCATCATACAGTTTCACTCATACAGGGAATATAAAAAGTAGTGAAAGGGATTATAAGGGAAAGGAGGGAAAATGAGTGGGAAAAATTAGAGAGGGTGGCAAAACATGAGATACTCCTAACTCTGGAAACAAACAAAGGGTAGTAGAAGGGGAGGTGGGTGGGGGGAATGGGGTAATTGGGTGATAGGCACTGAGGAGGGCACTTGATGGGATGAACACTGGGTCTTAAACTATATATTGACAAATTGAGCTTCCATTAAAAAAATAAATTAAATAAGATAGGAATAAAAAAAATTTTTTTAAAGGGATATTATCACTAGGCTGGCCCCATCCCAAGAGTTCTTACTAAGAAAACTTATGATACAAACTTAGACATAAGAAAGTGATTGCTCAGTCAGTCACTGACAGGTTAGACTCCTCAAATTATGATGAGGATTTAACAAAACATTTCTGTTAGTATCCACACAAGTTTTTTTTTTTTTTCATTTTTATCTAGAAGGTAGAGTGCTTCTATTTTCCCAGACAGGAAGGGAAATGTCAGGGTTTTTATTAAAAAGATTTTTTTGGAGCTCAATAAAATGGAGTCTCCAAGAAATTCACTCAGGATACCTTTTAATTTTTTTTAAAGATTTTATTTATTTATTTATGAGCGACAGTGAGAGAGAGAGGCAGAGACACAGGCCGAGGGAGAAGCAGGCTCCATGCAGGGAGCCTGATATGGGACTCGATCACGGATCTCCAGGATCACACCCTGGGCTGAAGGTGGTGCTAAACCGCTGAGCCACCTGGGCTGCCCACCCTTTAATTTTTTAATGCTTGGTTCTTTGACACAAGTTTGGGGAATTTTAAGTTCTTGAATCATCAAAGTAGAGAACTGTGAGACTCTTTATTCTTTTAAATAACTTCAAAGTCATTAAGAACTATCTTTGAAACAGAGCAGGAAAAAGCCTACAGGTCTATGTAAGTGTTGAGGTAAAGTTGGGGCCTGGAGTATCTATTTATGGACCCTTCTGTCCTGGCTTTGACACCTGGAGAATAAAAGTGTTTAAGAAGACTGCTTCCGGGGGGATCTCTGGGTAGCTCAGTGGTTTAGCACCTGCTTTTGGCCCAGGGCGTGATCCTGGAGTCCTGGGATCGAGTCCCACATTGGGCTCCCTGCATGGAGTCTGCTTCACCCTCTGCCTGTATCTCTGCCTCTCTGTCTCTCTCATGAATAAGTAAAATCTTAAAAAAAAAAAAAAAAAAAAAGAAGATTGCTTCTTTTGCAGCTTCATCCTGTTCCTTCTCCTATCCTCAGGTATAAGGGGAAAGGGCTCTTCTCCCAGTCTGTACTGGGTTCTGTACTCCTTCTGTACTGGGTTCTTCTCTGGTTTGTATCGAAGGGAGGTAACAACACAGATCTCAAAGGTGATGGAGCTACTGGTAAGACTGTCATTCAAGTGTGGACATCAGCCCCAACACCCTTCTCCTCCTCCTCCCTCACCTCCCAGCCCATACATGCTTTTTAACTACAAAGTTCAGCTTTACTTACATGATAGAGGGCGGTGGAAAGGAAGGGTCACATGAAGAGTGCCTCACTACTGCTTACATTATAAACTGATCATTCAGCCCAGAGACCACAAATGAATCCTCTCCTTGTCTCAGGATCACAAGCTCCTTCAGTTGGGGGGAGGGGGGCAGATGCAACCTTTAAAACCCAAGATGGCTATTTGTTCATGTACAGCCTCCTCCCTCAGCAAGAAATTTGAGAATGCTAAGGTAGTGCAATCTAATTTGAAAATTAAGTAAAAATATTTAGGAAGGTGATTTTGCTGTGATCATATCATGCAATATATTACATAATAGGGAACTGTGCATTTTCTGCACTATTCCCCATAGAAAATACAAGAGGAGGAAAGAAAAAAAAAAAAAGAGGAGAAAAGGAGAGGATCAGTTGGAGGTATATGTGAGGTGCCCCCTCCCTCAGATTCCTGCATATCACTGATGTATCCAGGTAGACGAAAGGTAAGCAGGGTGAGAGTCCTTTGCTAAGTGACTGCTCTTTCCATTAACTCCTCCTTTAGCTGTTAGGTGACATGATAGCAGTTAAGTATGTGCCCACTAACTGGGACAGATGAGTTAAAAAGCCTGGACTGGCTTACGTGTACCTGCTAATGTCTATAATCAGAAACTTCAAAGGGCCAAGGAGGGCATTTTTCTACCCAGTTTCTGGGTCCTGGCGCTCCCATCTGAACAGAAGCACAGGCCCTGGCTCTCTCATTTCCAGGACTCTCAGACCTCCAGATTCAGAGACTCTAGTGTCCACATTCCCTTATTTCTCTGGTCTCTCTATTGGGTCTGTTAGCCTTTGGTTTTCCTCCTCCCTCGCCTACACCAGCTCCTCCAAACTCAGAGACCATCCATAAGCCCAGTGTCTTCTAGGTAGTTTGGTGGAGACAGGTGATTTGGAGACCCTACTCTTCCGCCATCTTGCTCTATCTCCCCCATAAGCCCAGTGTCACGTAAAAGGACTAATGTGCTCATTTCCAAGCTGCTTACCTTTTGTGCCCAATCCCACATGGCCCAAGCAGTACATGTGTTACTAAGGGTGGGTTATATTAACTTCACTGTGAGTTTGCTTTTTTATAACACCAAACTGGGCAAATTGATTCTTTTTCATATTGATTTATAGGTTAAGTGGGAAAGATAGTAAAATCCTGTCTACCCTTTGGTCAGCAACATTAAAAGCTGCACACATGGACAAATGCCAGAAGAAAATAGGAAAAACATTTACAGTTGTTGAGTAGAGCTGCAATTACCAGCTGTTGTCAGATGACATGATGAGAGCCACAGAATACCATGAGATCTTAACATATTTAACATGCAGCTTAACCAGCATGGGCTAGGTACAGTTCCAAAACTCATAAAATAAGTGCTGATATTTTAAAACAAATCTCCTGTCTTTTTTTTTTTTTTTGCTTTTATTTTCATACTGCTGAACCCCCACTGAAATATAGTAGAATCATCAAATACTTAAGAAAATTGGAAGGAAAAACCTTTTTAAAATATGGGATTTGTCCTTTTTTTTTTTGCAAATAAAATAAGACCATATTCAGTTCAGTGAGGGCACCACCCCCCCATTCCAATTCTAGACTGCAGCAGCATTGTTTAAAAATGCCAACTGATAGAGTGATGGGATGGGGGTGGTGGATGTTTCTTTGTCATTTCATTTACTGTTCTTATGATGCTGCTTGTGCAGTAATAACAACCTGAGGAGACAGAGTCACAAGAAATAAAGGAAAGAACCTTGTGCTCATGCAGGTTTCTCTGCCGCTGTAAGGCCAGCGTCACTTGCTTCTCGGCTTTCTTCAGCAGCCTGTCGTCCTCTTGCAGTGCATGGCTGGTGCGTAGCTCCTGGATCAACTCCAGTCGCTTTTCCTTGCCTTCAAACATCTGTAGCAAATCAAATCAAATCAGAAAGAAACTTGCAGGTTAGCATCCCTCGTGCGAGGCACAAGGACTCCTGCTGTGACTGGTGAGGCACTTGTGAACAGTGGTGGGTTTAGTTCTGCCCTCTGGGACCACAGAGCTTAAAGCCCAGCCCTCTTTTCTGCACCGTCAGCAGCTCAGGTAGAGAAAGAGTTGTTAACAGTTGTTTACTCAATTTCTTAAAATGTCTCTCAAAGACAAAATGGTTACTATAGTGTCATATAAGAAACTTGAATCTCCCCTTCATTTTCTGTGCTCTTTCCCTAAGAAGCCTGAGGATGGATGGTATTTTTTATAGTCATGCTTTCTTTTTCTTTTTCTTTTTCCAAGAGATCTGCCCCTAGTTTATAATACATATAATAATGTCTGCTGTGACATTTTTCCTGGGGAAATACTCAAGGAGAGTAAAGAGTAATGCTGGACATGAGATGCTCACCCAGCTTCTCTGGACATACTAATTATAACTGAGTCTCTTACAAGTTACAGCTATAAGAGGACAAAAATTTTTTTAGCTGGTGCTTTATATCAATCCATTTTAAAATTAAAGTGTGCTTGTACAAATAACATGGTAAAGGCTCTATAGTCAGGAAGACCAGAGCTGAATTTGCTAGCAGTTAACATAATCTCAGACTCACATCACTTGCCTGTAAAATGAGGTAACTAAAAGGAAAAAAAATGAGATGATAGATGTAAAGTAAAGAATATACAATGTGAGCTTACATTAGGGGTTCGAAACTGTAGTTAGTATTACTTATCTGTTTATTATTCAAATATTGCTAGCTATATGCAAACTCAAATAATTACAACTTTACGGAAAATTAGGGAATCCACTTGGTTTGTGATGCCTTAATAGTTAAAATTCAGGAGCACCTGGCTGGCTCGGTTAGTAGAGCACGCAAATCTTGATCTCACGGTCCTGAGTTGAAGCCCCATGTTGGGTATAGAAATTACTTACATAAACTTTTTTAAAAAAAAAGTCTAAATTCAAGCAAGAAAATTGCTAGATTTAGCAATTCTAAGGAAGATATTAATTTCACCTTGCCTTGGTTACAACTGTGACAAACAGCAAGCAAGCAGATCCTTTCTTTCCTTGACACCGTGCTGCCCACTTGGCAAACTATGACAGTAGAAAGGAATGAGCAGGTCATGCAAGAGTATATAGCTCCATAAGACAGCAGGGTGCAAGAGGGAATTCACCCCAAAGAACCAGTACATACACATTCTATATATCTATTCTCAAAGGAGAAGCACAGGACCAGTGGATAGACCCTACACACCATGTTCTGAACGACTCTTCCCCGAAGTAACTTTTGAAGGTAGATCACAGCCATTTCTATATCTTCTTCTTCCTAAAAGAACAAAGTAAGAATCAAGCAGCTTGAGAACAGCAGTGGTCAGCATCAAATAGTTTTTTGAAGACTTAGATCAAGCAAAAGAGATTGTGCTAGATGCCAAAAAGATTTAGAGAAATAAATAAGGCCTACACTCTCATTGAACATAGAGTATTTTAAATGTTACTTACTGTATTGTTAAAATTCATCATTTTTATAAGACATCATTAAAAAATCGTATCAAAAGCAAAAAATTCATTCTACCCCTACAAATTAAGCCATTTTCATTTTTCTATATTCCTTTCCAGCAAAATCTTTCTTGAAGCAACAAGTATTGCCTTATAATATCTCTTTTGCAATTGTTTTTTTTTTTTTTTTCATGTTTGATCAAGAGTAGACTAGGAATACAGCTAGTCTATGTCAGAGTCTAGAGTAAGGTACTTCTCACAAGAATTTAGATAAACTGGTAAAATCAGAATGGACAAGATTAGCCACCACGAAAATCACCTTAAATGACTATGTTTTTTTGCTTTTGACAGTCTGCAAATCTATTAAAGTACCTCTGAATACAAAAGAAAGCAACAGAAATCAACAGCATAAACACATTTAATAGACGATGTGTTAACCATAGGAGTGATTGGCACAAAGTCTAGAAAGGTGGATGTCCAGAAGCATATCCTGGCCAGTCAGTGAGAGTACTGCAGTATCTCTACACAGGTCACACAGGTGACCCGTCAGAGGCATTAATGAGATCTGTCAACTCCTTTCCCTCTGACATAGCACAACAACCTTATTAATATGATCTGGCTTCTTGTGAGAATTGCCTTAAACAGGGAGATAATGGGCTGAGAAGAAGGGTTGCTAAGAATATCCCCATCTACCAGGCAGTTATCCTCCCACTGAGCAGTACATTTGTATTGTGTACTGCTCTCTAGGAGTTTCTTGGTCAGGTGGGGGGTGAAGGTTTTGAAGGGGGAGGGTGGCTGTCAAGTCCGAGTCAGTCCTAAATCCTGACTAACTCTGGTACCTTGGCCAAACTGGGTTAGGAGATCTATGAAGGTGAGGTATGACCCTGGTCAGGGTGAACTCTTTGAGCCAGTCCTACCTCAGAAGCCAGCCTGTCCTCATGACATCTCTGGCACTTCACTCTTCTCTGACTTCAGCTGTCCAGAAGCCACCTCCCTATGTTGCAAGATGGTTATGGTAACTGATCGTCATTTGATCTTTTTTTATTTGACACACATGAGGAATACCTTTTGATGCCTATTTTTCTTGTCATTTTGCTTATTTGTGTGTTTGATGTTTGAAGCATAAGAATATATGCCATAGAAGTCAGATATTGAGAAGGTAATCCTGTTAAATTAGGTTTGTTTTTAAACCAAAGTATCTAAGGATAAACAGACAACAATACTGAATTTAGCATTTCGAATAAAGTTTCAAACTTACATTGGAACTCATTTCCAAGGTTGGCGTTGGAAGCCGAGGTTGAGGTACAGCCTTTCTTTGAAGGAAGCGCAGAAGTTTCTTTGGTTCAAGAACTTTATTCTTCTTATCCAATATTGCCTGGAATAACACCAACTAGCATCACTTCTTACCTTTGTATTTTCTTCCACTACTAGATCTAGACACAGGTTTGAATATCAATCAGAAATAATCTTCACTATGGCTATGCCAGGACTTTTTGAATAAGGCCAAAACTGGGTGCTTGTATGACCCATGGAATAGTACGATACTCCTAAACATCAGCTAAACACTCAGTAAACAGGGCACGTAGGTTTTATCCATTTTAATCAAAGATTTGGAGGTTTAAAAAAAATTGAGATTTTAAAAGATTTGGTCATGTGTGTGTGCAAGCAAATCCCTGACTCCTTTTCTTCTACAAGAGCCAATTAACTGTTTAAAACAAGTTCCTGGGCAACAGAAAATTTCCCCCGGCCATAAATGACAGAAATCTGTTATGTTCTGTTGTTATGAAGGAACTGAGGAGCATTAAAGGCAATTGTCTCCAAGTGAAGAAAGAGCTTTCCTTTGGCCATGAAAGCCTGCAGCTCACATTTTCTGAAAATGAACTTGTTTCCTTGTGAAAGAGTATGTGTGTGTTTTGATTTCAACATACATTTTATTGATTTTACTTTTGATCACCAAAAGCCCCCCAAATTATACATGACATTATAATTTGTTATAATGGTTTTGTTCATTGCTTCTGTTTTCAGCCATACGGGGATACTTTTAACTTAAAAGTATCAAAAAGCCTGATCTCTGTTGTTTAAAAATCATACTTGAGAATCATGTTTTTTATCATATAATTTTTACATTAGTTTTCCCACAGAAAATACAGAGAACATAGATAAAAACAAGTACTAAGCCAAATCTTGAAATAATAAACATATGAAAATTGAGTAAAATTTGAAACCACATGACATTATTGTGGTTTTAACAGAACCCTCTGAGTTTCTACAAGATAAAAACTGACACCAAATACATAACAGCTCTAATATATAACAGTTCTACAATAACCACAACAACAGACTCAACAGAAAGCAGCAGCAGTCTAAAAAAAATAATAATTCTGAAGTCAAGCATCTCTTGAGTGTGTTGCCCTGAAGAGCACTACAATGAAACCATTTTAAAACCAATCATTTATAATATGTTGGTAGGGATCTGGGAAAACTGGCACTCTCACATATTCAGCATTTAGTACGCATTTATGTAAGAAAATTTGTCAATATCCATCAAAACTATAAATGCAGGCATATTGTGGGCCAGCAATTCATGTCTAGGGATTTTCTTTTAGATATGTTCATACATATACTAAATTATATGCAAACAGCATTATTTTTGATACAAAAAACTTGGGACTGGTTAAACATGTTACATTTATATTATGATGTATCATGCAAAAAATGATGTAACACAATTACGGGATGATCTCTAAGATATATTAGATAATAAAAGCACAGACAGAGCAGTGTGGATTATGTATTAACATTTGTGCAAAAAAAATTTGTGTAAAAAAGTTGAAGATACTTATAGGTATTTATATTTATTTTCATATATTTCTAAATATACACATATACATATTGGTCATGTGTGTGTGCACACATGAGATCTCTACATGGAGATATATATAGATACAGATATATTTGCCTGTAAGATATCTCTGGAAGGAAAACATCTTATACCAAAGCCAAGAGTTCAGATAAAAACAAGGACAGTAAAAGAATGTGAATTCTTTGATACCATCAGCTACAACAAACATTAAACACAGCCCAACATCTAGCCAGATTAATATAAATCCCACCTATAGCCTATTTACCTCAGTTCCTATTGCTTTATAACAGATGTCAGGCTTTCAACAAAAAAACTAAAAGGCATTCCAAAGGCAAGAAAAACACAGTCTAAAGAGAGAAGTAACTATCAGAACCAGAGTCAGATATGATATAAATGTTGGAATTATCAGACAGAAAAATTAAAATAACAATGATTAATATGTTAAGGGCTCTAATGGAAAAGGTAGATGACATGCAAGAACAGATAAGTAATGTAAATAGAGATAGAAACTCAAAGAATCAAAAGGAAAGGCTAGAAATCAAAACATTGTAACAGAAATGAAGAATGCTGTCAATGGGCTCATCAGTAGACTCAAAAAAAAAATAAAAGAAACCAGGAACTTGAAGATATGTCAATAAAAACTTCTCAAAGTGAAATGCAAAGAGAAACAAGGAAGTAGAACAAGATATCCAAGAACTGTGAAATGATATCAAAGGAATAATATGTTTAACTGGGATACCAGATGGAGAAGAGAGAATGCAGAATAAAATTTGAAATAATAATGGCTGGAAACTTTCCTAAAGTAATAACAAACACCCCCCACAGATCCAAAAAGCTTAGAGAACACTAAGCAGGACACACATGCACATGCGTGCACACACATACACACACACACACACACAAAACACCTCAGGCATATAATATTTAAATTAGAGAAAACCAAAGACCAAGAGAGAAGTTTGAAAGTCGCCAGAGAGAAAACACACCTTAACTATTGAAGAACAAAGTTAAAAATTACAGTGGAATTCTAGTCAGAAACCATCCATGCAAAAAGAGAATAATGGGAAATCTTCGAAGTGTTGGGAAAAACTCCCACCAACCTAGAATTCTACACTCAATAAAATCATTATTCAAAAGTGAAAAGATCACAATTTTAAACTTACCTGTTTCAAAAGATACTATCAAGAAAGTAAAAAGACAAAAAAATAAGAAGACATCCCACAGACTGGGAGGATAATCTGTGAATTGTATATCTGACAAGGGTATAGTCCTTGGAATATATAAGAACTCCTACAACTCAACAATAAATAGACATTAAAAGTAACATCTATAATAAACAAACAAAAAGACAACCCAATTAAAAATGAGCAAAGGATCTGAATAGACATTTCCCCCAAAAAAAGATATACAAATGACCTGGGGTGCCTGAGTGGCTCAGTTGGTTAAGTGTTTGCCTTTAGCTCAGGTCATGATCCTCAGGTCCTAGGATCAAGCCCTGTGTCTTCTCTCCTTCTGCTAATGCACACACTCTCAAATAAATAAATAAAACCTTTAAAAAAAAAGATACAAATGACCAAAAGGCACATGAAAAAGATGCTAACACTCATTAATCATTAGACTAATGCAAATTTAAACCATAATGAGAATATCACAGTACACACACTAGAATGGCTAAAATAAAAAAGATAGGCAGGAATAAGTGATGGCAAAGGTACAGAGAAGGGGATCCCTGGGTGGCTCAGCAGTTCAGCGCCTGCCTTTGGCCCGGGACATGATCCTGGAGTCCCGGGATCGAGTCTCACATTGGGCTCTCAACATGGAGCCTGCTTCTCCTTCTGCCTGTGTCTCTGCCTCTCTCTCTATATATATATCTATCATGAATAAATAAAATTTTTTTAAAAACGTACAGAGAAATCAGAATCCTCATACATTCCTGGCAGAAATGTAAAACAGTATAGCCCCTTTTGAAACAATCTGGTAGTTCCTCACAAAGTAAAACAGTTATCTGGTGACCCAAGAATTCCATTCCTAGGTACAAAGCCAAGAGAACTGAAGAACTTATGTCCACACAAAAATGTGTACTCAAATGTGCCTATCAGCATAATTTATAATAGATAAAAAGTAGAAACAACTCAAATTTTTATCAACTGATGAGCAGATAAACAAAATGTGATACATCCACACAATGGAATATCATACAGTCATAAAAAGTAATGAGGTACCTACCTACAACATAGATGAACTTTGAAAACATCATGCTAAGTTAAAGAAACCAGACATAAAAGGCCATACATTGTTTGATTTCATTTATATGAAATGTTCAGAATAGGCAAATCCATAAAAGGAAAGATTAGTGGTTGCCAGGGGCTAGGGGGAAGAAGGTAATTGTGAGTGACTGCTAATGGGTACAAGGTTTCTTTTTGGGATAGAGAGTATTTTGGAATTAGAAATTGGTGATAGTTGAACAATCTTGTGAATATGTATACTATAAACAACTGAACTGTATATTTTAAAAGAGTGAATTTTATAGTATGTGAGTTATATCTAAAAAAGAAATCATATAGGAGAAATAAAGACTTGCTGAGACAAACAAAAACAGAGAGTTCATTGCCAGGAGACCTTCCCCGTAATAATTGGTAAAACAAGTTCTCCAGGCAGAAGCAAAGTGATATAGGTCAGAAACTTGCATTTCTATAAAGAAAGGAACAGTGGAATACAAAGAATAAATGAAGGTAAAATAAAATATTTTTATTTTTAATTGATCCAAAATATAACTGTTAAAGCAACAAGAGTAAAAACGTATTGGGTGATTATAGCATATGGATCAGTGCAATGAATGACAGCAATGCCAATGGACAGTAGGAATGAATGGGGAATAATATGCTATAAGGGACCTGTACTACATGTAAAGTGATAATATTATTTGAAGGTGTACTTAGATTATTTTATATGTAAACTCATATACTAGTTCACAAGACAAACATACCTAAGTTTCAAATAGGGATTACTGCCCATAGAGCAAAGGAGTTAGAAGTTATTTCAAAAAGAGTGAAAATTCCTGCAAACTTAGAAATTTAAAAACCTAAATACTTATAGGTTCAAAACTGTAACAGATATTTTTAAAAATTAGATACTAGTATTGATAAACACTCCATATCAAAACTAATGGAATATACCAAAGCCAGTGTTTTGAAGGAAATGCTTAGCCTTCAATACTTATTTATAAAACTGATGAGTGCCTGAAAATTAATGAACTACATGTCTACTCTAAGTTAGGAAAAGAACTACAAAACAAAAAGAAGAAAGATATATATGAATGGGAGTTACTGCAAATGAAGTAGAGAAAATCAACAAAGTCAGAATTTCGTTCTTTAGAAAAACAATACCAAGAAAATTAATAAGCCTCCAGCAAAAATGAATAAGGAAAAAGAGTAAGAGCACAAATAATATTATAAATGAAAAAAGGCATGATTATAGTACAACAAACACTAAAAAGATTTTAAATAATACTATCAACAACCAAATGTCAAAAAATATGAAAAGCTAGGTGCAACAAAATCTATAAAGAAAATGTAATTTTTCAGGATACCTGGCTGGCTCAGTTGGGTTATAAGTGTCCCACTCTTGGTTTTGGCTAAGGTCATGATCTCAGAGTCATGAGATCGAACCCCTAAGTTGGGTTCTGCACTGGGCATGGAGCCTGCCTAAGATTCTCTCTCCTCCTCCTCTCCCTCTCCTATCCCTCCTTAAAAAAAAAAAAAAAAAAAAAAAAAATTAAAGTTAAAAAGAAATTTAAAAAAAAGAAAAGTTAATTTACTAAAACAATGCAGATAGTTCCGTAAGCAGTAAGGAATTTGAAGGAGTGGTTGGAATTTTCCCATGAAGAAAACATCAGTCTCATAATTTTAATAAGAATATTCTACCAAACTGAAGAAATAGGTCATTTTATTTTATTTTATTATTATTTTTTTTTTTAGAAATAGGTCATTTTAAACCTATTTAAATTCTTTTCAAAAGTAGAAAAGAAGGAATACTCCACAGTCATTTCAGAAGACCTGGATAACTCTGACACCAATGCCATACGTAGTCAAAATGAGAAAGAAAAAGGTGATTTCACTCATGAATATGGAATCAAAATTCTGATAAACTTATTAGTAAATCAAATCCAACAATGTATTGGTTTTTTTCTTTTTCAAATTTTTATTTAAATTCTAGTTAACAAATAGTATAATATTGGTTTCAGAAGTAGAAATTAGTGATTCATCACTTACATATAACACACAGTGCTCATCATAACAAGTGCCCTCCCTAATACCCAACACTGTATTGAAAATAAAACACCTTGACCAATTTAGGTTCATTCCCAGTGCATAAGAATAGATGAATTTTGTAAAAAACAAAACAAAAACCTATAAATGTTCCTTATTACCATAATTTTAAAAAGAAAAATATATAATTACTTCAATTCATACAGATAAAACATGATAAAATTCAGCAGGAACCCATGATTAAAGTTTCAGTAAATGAGGAAAGAAGAGAACTTCCATACTCTAATAAAAAGTGTCTGAAAAAAACTCTTACAGAAAGTGAGAGAATAATGAACACAGTTCAGAATGGGTAAATGGAGATAGGGGAATGAGGTGAGAAAGAACCACATAGATACACATGAATTATTGTCAAAGTCCTAAATTTTTTTTATTTTTTATTTTTTTTTATTTTTTTATTTTTTTAAAGATTTTATTTATTTATTTATGATAGTCACACAGAGAGAGAGAGAGAGGCAGAGACACAGGCAGAGGGAGAAGCAGGCTCCATGCACCGGGAGCCCGACGTGGGATTCGATCCCGGGTCTCCAGGATCGCGCCCTGGGCCAAAGGCAGACGCCAAACCGCTGCGCCACCCAGGGATCCCCTAAATTTTTTTTAGAGAGAGAGCATGGATGTGCACCTTGCAGGGCTGGGGAAGGGGGATGAGGTGGGGGAGGGAGAGAATCTTAAGCGGGCTCCACATCCACATGGAGCCACAGCAGAACTTAATCTTACGTCCCTAAGATCATGACTTGAGCTGAAATCAAGAATCAGATGCTTAACCACCCAGGCGCCCCAAGGTCCTAATTTTTATTTTGATTATGGGCTTCTGTGGATTATTCTATTACTAAAACCAACTGAACACACAAACACATGGACCAGTGATGAGATTATGTCATGAACCTGTGAGCCTCAAAGGGTAGTTCCTGCAGATCAGCATTACCTGGAAACTTGTAACAGCTGCAAATACCCCAGCCCCACCCCAGATCTACTGAATCAGGAACTTTGGAGGTTGGGCCTAGCAACATGTGTTTTAACAAGTGATTCTGATGCATGCTAAAGACTGAGGAGCGCACTCATAAATCACAAGTTCAAGAGTCTGTACGCTTGTAGTCCAATTAACAAAAGGGAAGCACAGCTGGAAGATGCCATGTACTCGTTTCATGAGGACAACCATTGCACTTTCTCATGTGGTTGGGCTTTAAACCAGATTAGAGAGCACTTGAACATGATTCCCTTTCTTCCTGATGCCCTGGGAACATTCTAAAAGAGAGAAAATGAAGTCTTTTTGACTATTAAAACCAGCAGTAATTCCTAACACTAGAAACCTGCTACCCCTAAACGCAGTGTCAGGTTTTATTATGTAGATCCAAAGTCAGAACCACTTTTAGGAAGTAACATGACTCCTGCAAATTGGGAGAAGAGCCTCCAGCAGATTTTCCTACAGCTTGAAATGAGGGGGGAAAACACTGGTTCAGCATAGCACTGGCAAATTCCAAAAGATGAAAGTCTGGAGAGGAGAAAAAATGTAGAGTGATGTGTTGAGAACTACTGGACACTGCAGTTTTGGAGATGGGGTATCTCACTGCAAAAGTCCTACTAATAGCATCTTGTTCTACCTTATGAACCTCTGCCAACTCATGGTCCATCCTTGCTGCCCTCTTGAGAAAACCGGCTTTCGTGGTAGTGACTTTTGGCTTCGGAGGTCTGATTCGGGGTTGTGTCACAAAATCTGGGAGACTTGACTCAAGTTCAACTAATCCTACAGGAATGAAGTACATGTTTTTAGTATTCAGTGACTGCAGTTGGCGTTTGAAAGCATATTGTTAATTTTAGTAGCTGTTTGCCAAGTGGTTTCATTTGGAATCGATCAGATATATAGCTCACATAATTGAAGTGGCCCCAAAACATAAAGCAAATTTGTGCATAAATTAGCTCATGTTCTCAGTGATTTAGACCATAAAATGCAAAATGCATTCTAATAAAATATTTCCCTAAAAAAAGGAATGAGTTTTATGATAATAACCAACAGAAATTTAGTGGACCACCATTCTATCGGGGATGTACACCGATTTATCATATTCTGCTCTGGAGAGTTCAACAGTGTGACCACCAACTCATGATCTTGGCCATGTGTATGCTTCAACTTGTCAATGAAAATTTAAATAACCTAAATAAGCCTCTCTGGGACTTGATGAGAAGTATAGCCCTCACCATGAATTTTATCCCCTAGTTATCCATTTCGTTACCCACTAGCTTTCTAGCACTTCTTCTTTAAGGGCTGATTTCATGATAAGTTCCTTGTTTACTTTCTAAAGCTTGTATAAAAGCTTTTTTGGTTTCATTTTTCTGTGACTTTATTAGTGACATTGAACACGTTTAAATGTTTAGTAGCTAAACACTGATATATTGTTATATAGTGGATCCATTTACTTGGGTCTTAGGAGTTTTTATTGGTTTGTATGAACTTATATTAATAATAATAAATGTGTTCATTGCTATTTCTTGAAAATATTTTTATTTGTTGTTTAGCCTTTAATCTAATATTTCTAGTACTTTAATACTGCTACTACTGGACTTGTAATTATGTAAATTGCTTACCTTCATAGGTGTTGAGATAGTAGTTTTTTACTACAAAGTCCTCTGAATTGTTGTCAGGGAAACGACCAAGACGAGACAGAGGCCCATAGACCTGTGATGCATAATCAGAATAATCCTTGATGATATTTCTTCTCTCTAACTTCCCTTCTATATTCCTTCCCTTTCCCGCAAGTTTTCTGATTGCTAGAATAAAACATACCTCTGTGACTATCTTCAAAATATTGTTCTGAACAAATGCATAATAATAGGCCAGTTCTACTTTTATTCACAGGGAAGCTACTCAGCGGAATGAATTTCAACGATGGCCACTCACTGCAGCCGGAATGTAACACTAAGAACAGAGGTCATCTGTGTGGACCAGATCATCATGAGACAAGTGCAAGTGACAGAAGCTGAGTCGATTAGTGTCCTCAGTTGGTATGCAACAGAAATCTTTTATAATTGCATTCCAAGCTCTGAGGCAAGAAGGGGTATTCAGTAACAGTTTGTCAAGCTAATGAAAGAAACTCAAAGTAACCCAAAAAAACCATGGTCAGTGGAGATTCGGAAAATTATTTTCTCCTAGGAAAATAATTGCAAGGGAGGAAAGACTACAGGTTCTTCGATAATCTCTTTCCATCTTGGCTCACACCAGAATAAAGCACAATGTATCCCAGCTCAGAGCTCTTCAGAACTGTTTGGCAGTGGGAGGGAAAAGGCTCAGCTGTGCACACTGGGAGTTTACTCATTAAGGACTCATGCTTACTACCTCCACCTGTTCCTTTTCTTTCAGATCTATCATAGAGCCATCCCTGCTGAGGGCTCTACACTGTGCACTCTGGATGGGATTAAAATCATACTGTGGGACTGCAAAGTCTTATTTTAAGAGGTGGCTGCAGGCACCACTGCTTCCTCGTGGGCATTTATGTTGGTTCTCCAAGCTTTTGTGTGGGACTTGGGGTTTTGAAACGAAATATAGTTTACGTTTGTTATGTATCTTTTTTTTATTAGTTTCAGAGGTAGAATTTAGTGGTTCATCAGTTGCATATAACACCCAGTGCTCATCATATCAAGTGCCCTCCTTACTGACCATCACCTAGTTATCCCATCTCCCCATTCTCCTCCCCTCCAGCAACCCTCAGTTCATTATCTACAAAAGTTAGTCAACTCATCATTAGTTATATCAGGTACCTAAAAGAAAAAATGCTGACAATATCTAAGTGCATATCTAGCAGCTAGTTAAAAGTTATTTTCTCACATCAAGAAAGCGTTAAAAGTTCAACTAAAAATAATTCTTTTTGTTTTCAACTAAAAATAATTCTACGGAATTTTTATAATTGTTTTACTTTTGCTAGAAAAATAACAAATTTGATTTTTTAAAAATTATGATTAATCTATTATGCATATAAATTGTCAATTTGCACATATAATTGATATTATTTTATAAGTAAATTACATTAGAAGTTACTAAGCAACCAAAATTATAAAGTTAAATACTAATAAGTTAAAAAATTAATTTTATTTAATTTTAATTTTTATTATTACTTTCTTTGAGAGGGAGGGGGCGCTAGCAAGGGGCAGAGGGAGAGAATCCTAAGCAGGCTCCATGCCCAGTGAGGAGCCCAACATGGGGCTTGATCTCACGACCCTGAGATCATGACTAGAGCCAAAATCAAGAGTCAACACTTAACCAACTGAGCCATGCAGGTACCCTCTTTTTAATTTTTTTTTAAAGATTTTATTTATTTATTCATGAGACACAGAGAGAGAGATTGAGAGAGAGTGAAAGAGAGAGAGAGAGAGGCAGAAACACAGGCAGAGGGTGAAGCAGGCTCCATGCAGGGAGCCTGATGTGGCACTTGATCCTGGGACTCCAGGATCACACCCTGGGCTGAAGGCAGGTGCTAAACTGCGGGGCCATCCAGGCCCTTTTTAATTTTAATTTAAAAATATTACATATTATTTTTTTTTAATTTTTTCATAGTTATTCTTAATCACCCACTGACTGCTCTTTTTATGTCTACAGATATAGTACATAAACAGATACACAGTATACCCATGGTATTAAAATTTCATGGGAGGGGGTAAGGAGAAAAGATGTCTAAATGTATCACTTAGGAGCAATAATAAAAAAGGTTGAGAAAATAGGGCTCTCTATCCAGGACTTCAACCCATGAATATGGGAAGCCCGACCCCTTTCACACGCACACATGCACACACACACACTTACCCCATAGTGTCAATAACCTGACTACCTGTTGGAACATCATTACTTGGTTTTCTTAGTGAAGAATTTTCCTCCACTCTTCTACTTTTGAGAAGTAATTCATCTCTTTTACTTATTTAATAACATTAGGATGCAAAAGAATTCTATCTAAATGAGGTTTGATCAAAGATTCAAAGCAAAGCCAACCCTCCCATTCTCTTCATCGTTAATATGACATCATTACCTACTACATGTGTGTGCTGAATCTGTGCCAACTTTGCCTCCTTCGCTTCCTGCAGTTGAGACCATCGGGCATTCAAGTGCTTCATGTTCACTTCATTTTGATTCTCATCACGTTTTTTCAGCAACTCTTTTAGAACTTCCAGACGAATCTCCTGTAATCTTTAAGTAAATCACCAAACATAAAGAAGTGTTTGTTATCTCAGACTATTCTACTAGGGAGAGAGGAAACACCAGCCATAAACAGAATCTTCTCTTTGGGCTGGTACCATATTCATGTATTTAAAACGACCACTCTATCAAAGTGTGACAGATACATTGGGTGTTTGGGGGAGGCAACTCCTAGTGGATCTCTCTATAACAGGAATATGTATGGGACACCCGGGTGGCTCAGCAGTTTAGCGCCTGCCTTCAGTCCAGGGCGTGATCCTGGAGACCCGGGATTGAGTCCCACATCGGGCTCCCTGCATGGAGCCCGCCTCTCCCTCTGCCTGCGTTTCTGCCTTTCTCTCTTTGTGTCTCTCATGAATAAATAAATAAAATATTTTTCAAAAAGGGAATATGTATGGGCATAGTTCTGAAAGGCAAAGAAGAGTATTCCAGGTAAATAAAAGGGTTCTCTAGGCAGATGGGTCTAAATGAACAAGAAGATGTCTGTGCACAGTTCCAGGTCCACAGGTATTGGCTGGAGAGTTAAGTAATACGAGTGAAGAGAAAATGAGACAGCATGCTATTTTAAGAAATACATGTGAAAATGTCAGTGTCTGGCACATATAGACATTAATCAATCTTTGTTTCCTTTCCCCTTCCCTTCATCTTGTTCTCCTAAAGTTGCCTTGCTCATGTTTATGCAACCATGCACACATGACTTCAAAATCTGTACCTCCAGCCCAGGTATTTCTGAACCAGAATTCCTATCTACTTGAATTTCCAGCAATCCTGAGAATCTCAAAAAAATTCACTTATTTTGTTCTCCCAGAAATCTACCCCTTCTTATCTTCTTCCCTCCCCTAACAATTCCTCCTCTAAAACACTTCTCGCATCCAGTCCCTATCTCATGTTTTTTTTATCATCCCTCTCCTAACTTGGACGCTAGTTGCTAATCTAGTCTCTCCTTCCAATTTTGCTCCACACAGCTGTCAAGATTTTCCTTCCTAAAATAGACATTTGAACATTTTATGCTTACTTAAAAATTCATAGAGTAATTTATTCAGCCACTCATCTGTCAAATATTTATTAAATCCTCACCATATGCCAGGCAGGAAACAAACAATGATGAACAAGATCAAACACCTTCTCTCAAGAAGCACTGTTCTATTGGAGCAGGCATATCAACTAGCATTTTTTTAAAGATTTTATTTATTTATTCATGAGAGACACAGAGAGGGAAAGATGCAGAGACACAGGCAGAGGGAGAAGCAGGCTCCATGTAGGGAGCCTGATGTGGGACTTGATCCTGGGACTCCAGGATCATGCTCTGGGCCGAAGGCAGGCACTAAACCTCTGAGCCACCCAGGGATCCCCCAACTAGCATTTTATAAAACAAAGAGATAAAAAAAAAAAGAGAGAGGATAAATACCAGACCAAAGGAATGAACACCATGGGAGAAAAAAGAACAGGGCAACTATGGTTAGCGCTATTCCCAATGGATCCAGGAAGATGGAGAAGGCTCCCTTACTGTACTAAATTACAGTAATTTAATAATTACTATTAAATAGTAATTTTCCTATTACCTCTGTAGTCTTGAAGATAAACAAGGATTGAGATTTGCCACATAGATGAGGAAAAAGTGAGGCCTTGGCAGAGGAAAGTTCAACTCAAAGGACTAGAGACAGAGCTAACATGTCATACTGGTGGAGCTTCTCAAAGTGGACTTACAGGAGAAGGTGGAGAAGTAGTGAAAAGTGAATATGGAAAAACAGGTGTTTTAAAAAAAAAGCCAAAAGCCAATTGTCACTTTTCTCTCTGGAGTTAGAAATTCTAGGTTCATTCTCAAGTTCATCACTTACCTCAATTTCTTCAGCCATATAACAGACATAATAGTACCTATCCCATAAGGTTGTGAGCATTAAATGAGTTAATGGTAGAACAGTAGTTCCCAAACCTGAGCATGCCTCAGATAATTTGGAGTCCACCACCTGACTCAGTAGGTCTGGGATGGTGCCCAAATATCTGGATCTCTAACAAATTCCCAGGAAATTCCGATGCTGCTAGTTTGTGGACCACAATTTGAGAACCACTGGCTTGGAACATGGCTCCAGCACACAGTAAGCTTCTACAAGTGTAACATGCTCTATGAATATCATCATCATCACTAATACTATCTTCCTGATGGCTTTTTACTCACCCTTCAACACCCAGCTACTTTCTCTCAGTAATTTTCCCAAATCGCCACCCATCCCAAACAGAACTAGCCAGAAACATTATAAATGTTCCTAGTGCCCTTCTGATAAGAATATACCTCTCCAAATTGCAGCAATAAATTTAATTTTGATACCTACTTTGCATTCTTTAATTGCAAGCTTTTACCAAAACATCACACAGTCTGGACTTGGGGTTAACAGAAGGTGTTATAAAAAGATAAACATACTTTGAATTCAGAACCATGCTAAGTCTCTGTCTTGGTTCTTAGCTTTCTTTTGTGTAAGTACACTGACAGGTGTAGCATTGCTATGGGCAATAAAGTGCCTTAGTGCAGCACAGAACAAAGGAAAACCTCAACAAGTTCCCTTTCTGTTTAGTACACTAAAAACTATAAAACATCTTGATGAAAGAAACTGAAGATGACAAAAATAAATGGAAAAACATCCCATGTTTCTTTATTGTTAGGGAGTTGTAATTTTGGGGTTTTCATCATTTCCACACATTCTAAGGACAGCTTTATTACTGAAAATACATTAAAATTATTGAAAACCAGAAGTACCTAAACATATTGTTATTTATGCACTGTGAGTTCATCTCTTAATTGAGGAATTCCACAATTTGTCTTTTAAATAGAAAATGCTCCCATTAACTGTAGCTAGAACCCAGGATGTCCTGACTGTGAATTCAGTATCAAAGGGACTAAGATGATTAGCTAAGAGGCTGAGGGATATAAAGAGGGCCACGGTCCAGGCAGAGGTGCACTGGGAATGAACAGAAAGGGTCAGTTTGAAAGACTGATGAATGGATAAAGAAGATGTAGTATGTGCATGTGTGTGTGCATATCTCCACACATACATACAATGGAATATTATTGGGCCATCAAAAAGATAAAAAATTAATAAATAATAAAATAACATAAATAAAAAAAGATTCAAATATTGCCATTTGTAACAAAGTGGATGGAACTAGAGTGTATTATGATAAGCGAAATAAGTCAGTCTGAGAGACAAATACCATATGATTTCACTCATAAGTAGAATTTAAGAAACAAAACAGATGAACATATGGGAAGGGGATAAAAGAGAGGGAAGCAAACCATGAGGCTCTTATCAATAGAGAACAAACTGAGGGTTGATACAGGGAGGTTGGTGAGGGATGGGCTAGATGAGTGATGGGTATTAAGGAGGGCACTTGTTGTGATGAGTACTGGGTGTTATATGAAAGTAATGAACCAATGAATTCTAATCCTGAAACCAATACTGTACTATATGTTAGCTAACTAAAGTTTAAATTAAAATTTTTTTAAAAGAAAGACATTTTAGGGGTGCTTGGGTGGCTCAGTCAGGCTCAGTCAGGTAGGTGAGCATCTTGGCTTCAGCTCAGGTCATGATTCCAGGGTCCGGAGACTGAGCCCCATGTCAGGCTCCCTGCTGAGTGGAGAGCCTGCTTCTTCCTTTCCCACCGCAGCTCCTTCTGCTGCTCCCCCCTGCTTGTGCTTTGTCAAATAAATTTTTAAAATCTTTAAAAAAAAAAAAAAGGCATTTCAGTGGGATTCTATGATAGTAATTAGATTTTTCTTTATTTTTTTTTAATTTTTTTATTTTTGATTTTTTAAATTTATTTATGATAGTCACACACACACACACACAGAGAGAGAGAGAGAGAGAGAGAGAGGCAGAGACATAGGCAGAAGGAGAAGCAGGCTCCATGCACCGGGAGCCCGATGTGGGATTCGATCCTGGGTCTCCAGGATTGCGCCCTGGGCCAAAGGCAGGCGCCAAACCACTGCGCCACCCAGGGATCCCTAGATTTTTCTTTAAAGAAAAAAGGGGAAAAAAAAAAAAAGAAAAAAGAAAAAAAGGGGAGCCCCAGTGGCTCAGCAGTTTAGTGCTGCCTTCAGCCTGGGGTGTGATCCTGGAGACCCAGGATCCAGTCCCACGTTGGGCTCCCTGCATGGAGCCTGCTTCTCCCTCTTCCTGTGTCTCTGCCTCTCTCTCTCTCTCTCTCTCTCTGTCTCTCATGAATAAATAAATAAAATCTTTTAAAAAGTATAAAAAATAAAGAAAAAAGGGGGGCAGCCCTGATGGCCCAGTGGTTTGGCACCGCCTTCAGCCCAGGGCCTGATCCTGGAGACCCGGGATCGAGTCCCACGTCAGGCTCCCTACATGGAGCCTGCTTCTCCCCCTGCCTCTGTCTCTGCCTCTCTGTCTTGAATAAATAAATAAAATCTTAAAAAAAATAAAAATAAAAATAAAGAAAAAAGGAAAGAGAAGAATCACAGATGCTTTGAGAAATTATTCAAATCTGGGTTCCATGCTTAACTTTACATACAAAGAGAGCAATATACAGTTTTATGTTGTTAGAGAGAAAATTGTAGAACTATTATTCCTAAAAGAACCAGAAATCCAACTTCCTAACTCTACAGGTAGAGAGCTGCCTTTAAACCCATACATTTGGGAAAATGCTTTACAGATAAAAAATATTTATATTACTCCACCAGCACAGGTGCAGATGTCTCAGTAATCTAGAACTTACTTTTCAATCTCCTGCTCTCTGAAGGCCCACTCCTTCCTTTCCATTGCATTCATCATCCTTCTCCTCTTCTCAAACTGGGAGGTGTCACTCAGACAGGGAAGAGTGGCTTCCCAAGCACGTTTCTCCCGGGCACGTTCTATCATCTCAACTTCAGCTTGTCCAGCTGGGAGCCCTCGACCTGGATGATGAAGCAAAGCACTTTAGAAACACATGGAGAAATTCATGTACCATTTACGTTCTTTCAGCTCCTGTCCTCTATAACTTCAAGGGTTATGAAGGATGAAATGACATTAGGAAATATCCTCATGATGTGCCTCACAACTGGTTATCTGTGTCCTGTATTACCTCTTGTTAGTTATTTGGCCAGAAGACATTTTAGTTGCATATAAGATGCTAGACAGTTTGAAGAATATTACTGAATAATCATACCTTGGAATGCCCTGTATTAGACAAATCCATATTTTTAAATGCAAGGAAATATCAAAGTAGCTTACAAAGGTCATAGATGGTAAGCAAGTAGAAATCAGGATTTGAACATGGCAATCTGACTCTTGTGGTCTTATTTACTACTCTATACTCCCTCTCCATAGAGAAATAAAACAAAAATGAACTCTATATTCAAACCCACAGCTAATTTCACACTCAACAGTGGGGTTGAAAGCTTTTTCTTTAAGATCAGGGATAAAACAAGAGCCTACTCTTATCACTCCTATTCAAGATAGTACTAGAAGCCCTACCAGAGCAATCAGGCAAAGAAGAAATAAAGCCAACCAAATTGAAAAGGAAGAGGTAAAATGGTCGCTGTTTGCAGATAACATGATCTTATACATAGAAAACTGTTTTCTATCAAAAACAGAACAAATGAATTCAGTAAAGTTGTAGGATACAAAGTCAACAGATAAAAATCAGTTGCATTCTTAAATATAAACAATGAACTACCTAAAAAACAAATAAAACAATTCTATTTATACAAGAATCAAAAGTAATGAAATAGGGAGGCGCCTGGTTGGCTCAATTGGTTAAGCATCTGCCATCAGCTCAGGTCATGATCTTAGAGTTCTGGGAGTGAGCCCCACATTGGGCTCCTCATTCAGCAGGGAGCCTGCTTCTCCCTCTGCCCCATTCCACCCTGCTTGTGTGCTCCCTCTCTCTCAAATAAAATCTTAAATGATAATAATAATGTAATAGAAATAAATTTAACCAAGGACATAAAAGATCTATACACAAAAAACTATAAAATATCTTGATGAAAGAAACTGAAGATGACAAAAGTAAATGGAAAAACATTCCATGTTCACAGATTGGAAGAAATAATTTATTAAAATATACATACTACCCAAGGCCATCCACAGATTCAATACAATCCCAAGCAAGATCCTAATGACATTAGTTTACAGAAACAGAAAAATGAATTGTAAAATTCATATGGAACTATAAAAAAACCCAGAGAGCCAAAGCAATCTTGAAAAAGAAGAACAAGGGGTGCCTGGTTGGCTCAGTGGTTGAGTATCTGCCTTTGACTCAGGGCCTGATCCCAGGGTCCTCGGATAGAGTCTCACATCAGGCTGCCTGCAGGGAGCCTGCTTCTTTCTCTGCTTTCAAGTCTGCCTCTCTGTGTCTCCCATGAATAAATAAATAAAATCTTTTAAAAAATAAAAGAAGAAGAAGAAAAGGCATCACACTTTCTGGTTTCAATCTATATTACAAAGCTACAGTCATCAAAGCAATATAGTACTGGCATAAAAAACACATAAGACTAATGAAACAGAATCAAGTGCTCAGAAATAAACCCAAATATAGTCAACTAGTATTGACAAGGAAGCCGAGAATTCTCAATGGAGGAAAGATACTCTCTTCAATAAATGGGGCTGGAAAAATTGGATATTCACATGTACAAGAGTGAAACTGAACCTCAATCTTACACTAATCATAAAAATTAATTTGAAATGGATTAAATACTTAAATGTAAAACTCCTAGAAGACGACATAGAAAGAAAGCTTCTTGATATTGGTCTTGGCAATGATTTTTTTGGATATGACACCAAAAGCACAAACAAAAGCAGAAATTAAAAATGGGACCACATCAAACCAAAAAGCTTCTGCACAGTGGAAAAAATGAGCAACAAAATTAAATGACAACCTGTGGAATGGGAGAAAATATTTTCAAACCACGTATCTGATAAGGGTTAATATCCTAAATATATTAGGAACTCCTACAAATCAGTAACAAAACCAAAATAATGCAATTAAAAAATGGACAAAGGACCTGAATAGACACTAATTATCAGAAAACTACAAAAGAAAAACACAATTAAATATCACTTCACACCTGTTAGGATATTTGTTTTCAAAAAGACAAGAGATAACAAATGCTGGCAAGGATATGGAGAAAAAGGAACCCTAGTATACTGTTGGTGGGAATGTAATTCATATAGCCACTATGAAAAACAATATGGAAGTTCCCCCAAAAAATCAATAGAGGTACTATATGATTCAGCAATTCCACTTCTGGGTATATATCTGAAGGAAATGAAATTACTATCTCAAAGAGGTATTTGATTTTCCCATGCTCCCTGCAGCATTATTTACAGTAGTCAAGACATGGAAACAACTTCATTGTTCATTGACAATGCATAAAAAAAGATATATATGTATACAATTCCTATATAACATACTAAATATAATTAACATATTATATTGAATATAATTAATGTGACATAATAAAATTTTTTGACATAATAAAATTTTATGTTTATTAACGTGTGATAAATTTCATTATATGTAATTTAAAATATACAATATTCAGCCATACAAAAAGGAAATCCTGACATTTGTGACAACATGAATGAAACTTGAGGGCATTGTGCTAAGTAAAATAAGTCACACATAAAAAGGTCAATATTAAAAAATAAATAAATAAAAATAAAAATAAATGAATAAATAAAAAGGTAAATATTGTATGATCTCACTTATGTCTGGAATTTTAAAAAACTGAATTCATAGAGAGTAGACTGATGGTTGTCAGGGGTGAGGAGGTGGGAGAAATGGGTAGAAGTGGTGAAAGGGTACAAACTTTCAGTTAAGTGATGAATAAGTTCTGGATAGCTAATATACAGCATAATGACTACAGTTAACAATTCTGTATTGCATACGTGAAAGGTAACAAGAGAATAGATCTTAAATGTTCTCACCACACATAACAAAAAAAAATGGTATTATGTGAGGTGATGGATGTGTTAACTAATATTATTGTGGTAATCATTTTGCAAAATATATGTATATAAAATCATCGCATGGTATGCCTTAACCTTAGATAATATGTGAATTATATATCTCAATAAAGCTGGGAAAAATGAACTATACATAAGTAAAAATATAATACTGTCTTTTATTTAATATCCATATCCATGATATTTTACTGTATCATTCTGCAACTTTTTTACTCAACTTAGTGCTGGGGACACTAGTCACACTGATACAGAGAGTTCTAATTTCATTCTGCCATTGTAGGACTCTACCACAATTTAAGCTAACTTCTAAAAACTAATGTTTTAGATTGCTTCAGTTTTTTGATTACACATAGTAATGCTACAACAAACATCCTTGTACTGGTCATTATGTCCATATGCGAATTTCTCTAGGATTCTTAGAAGATCTTAAGTCTAGCAGCTAGATCATAAAATATAATGGCTTAAAAGTTTTCTGGATATTGCCAAACTTGTCTCCCAGAAGTATAATTTTGCTCAAGCCTTCTGAGATTCCCCTGATGCTCTCCTACAGCCCATGTTTTCTTACTTCCTCTCACATAGTTTCTGTGTAATCTCAGTTTTTGTTTTTTTTTTTTAAGATTTTATTTATTTATTCATGAGAGACACAGAGAGAAAGGTAGAGACACAGGCAGAGAGAGAAGCAGGCTCCCTGTGGGGAGCCTGACACAGGACTCAATCCCAGGACCCGGGGATTATGACCTGAGCCAAAGGCAGATGCTTAACCACTGAGCGACCCAGGCATCCCTCTCAGTTGCTTTTTGTAGTCCTAACAAGTTAGTAGTAGTTTACAGATTTCTTTTTTTTTTTTTTTAGTTTCACTGAAAGTGTAATTTGTGGAAGTTCTGGTGTGCTTGTTGCTTTTGTGTGATTTCTGGTAAGAGAAGAGGACAGATAGTGATCTACAGAGGCACAGCAGGAATTTGGATTAGAATTTCTTGAAGGTATAAAATGTTTAGAGGAAAAATAATATGCACTAAAGCATGAGTCTTCCATTCATAAAAACAGTATGCCTCTTTTTTTTTTTTATCAAATCTTTGTTCATATGCTTAAGAAACTCTTTATATTTTTCTCCATAATGCTATGCACATGTTTTTGTTAAGTGATTTTCATAGGTTGTTATTTGTTGCTATTAAGAATATAATGTTTTCAAATATTTCTAATTAAATATTGCATATCAATTCCACAATCAGGCATCTTGAACTCAGGTTCTTAGTTCTGATAATTTGTAATTTCGGTTGATTTTCTAAATGAGTACATCATAAATAGTTTTGCTTCTCATTTCTAATCTTTATACCTCAATATTTTCCTCTTAACCGCACTAAGTCCGTATTTCTCAACCAAAGTGACATCACTGCCATATTGGGCAAACAATTATTTCTTGTATGGGACTGCTGAATGCAGGACAGGATGTTTAGTACCACACTAGCCTGGCTCCCAAACCCCATCCCATGTGATAAATGCCAGGAGCACCTCCTAATTATCATTACGTTAAAAAATGTAGAGCGACTTATGGGGAGATGGCAGAGTAGGAAGATCCTAGGCTCACCTCATCCCACAATACAACCAGATATACACCCGTCAGTGTAAATAACCAGAATAAAACCCCAAATACTGACAGAACAGACTTTCCACACCTATATGCTGAAAAGAGGCCACATTGAGGAGGGTAGGCAGGGCAGAGACATGGTGGGAGCCAAGCAGACCTGCAGGACTATCCACAAAAGGGAGGAATGTTGTGAGTGCAGGCAGGAGGAGAACCCATGCTAGGCACCCCAGGCACAGGGGACAGGCACTGGGGAGATGAATCCCCATAACATTTGGCTTTGAAAGCCAGAGGGGCCTGGCTTCACAATCTCTTAAAATCAGTGAGGCTTAGTACCCAAAACTTAAAAAAATCAGTGGGATCAAGGAGGAGGTTGAGAGGAAACTGAGCCCCCACCTTAATGAGACTGCACAACAAACAGGCTCACTGAGATTCAGCCTAGAAGCAGAAATTTGAAAAACACTTGGGGTATACAAGAGGGAAATTTATTTACTAATCTCAGAGTCTGTGCTGTAGGGGCAGAGATTTTTGGGAGACTTCTCTAGGAACAAAGGAGCTAGCAGGAGCCATTTCACATACCCACCCCCCGGTGTAGATACATGGACACCTACCAGAACCAGAACAGCAGGAATAATCTCCACCAACCTTGCTAACAGCATGCCCTACCCCACAGTCTTCTGTGGATCTGCCCACTCCAACCAAGTTGCCTCAGCAGAGTAGTCCCAAGCAGCTGCAGGTCACTTCCCTGCATATTGACAGACATTGCTGACACCATTCACTCTTACCTCATGTCTCCTGTGGAACTACCCTAGTCCATCCAAGGCTGACATCATGCAGCCCAAATAAGGACCACCACCATTGCAAGCAATTCCTGCCCCAGGGAGAAGGGAAGATTACCGCACGTCAGTCCAATCACACATGCCATGGACAACGCAGGGAGAAAACCTTGCAGTTCAGTGCTACTGAAGCTCTAGCAAGCCCCTGGTCTGACTCAACTCAAGCTCAAGGCAACCCCAGACTGGCCAAATTACAACACAGGGACCAAACCCTGCCCACAACAGGCAAAGAGAACCGTTGTAGAGGACTAGACTGAAGGCAAACATGACTAAGTCACAACAGTAGGGCACATACAACACACATAGGAGACATCCCTGAATGCCAAGGTCTGGTGAACAGAGGACATTGTACTGCAAGACACCATAGGACCACTTCTTCATACACCCATGACTTTCAAGAGTCAGGAATGTAGCTGCCTTTCATAACACATAGAAATAGACACAGAGAGTTAGACAAAATGAGGAGACAAAAGAATATGTCCCAAATGAAAGGACTGGACAAGGAAGCTAATGAAACGGAGATAAGCAATATACCTGATAGAGAATTTAAAGTAATAGTCATAAACATACTCACTGGAATGGATAAAAGAGCAAAAGATTTGGTGAGACACTCAACAAAGAGATAAAAAACACAAAAAAGAACCAATCAGAGATGAGGAACTCAATAACTGAAGTTTAAAATCACTAGAGGGGAAAAAATAGTACAGTAGAGGAAGCAGAACAGATCAGTGACTTGGAGGAGAGAGTCATGGAAAGCAATCAAGCTGAACAAGAGAGAAAAAAAGAATAATAAAAGATGAAAATAGATTAAGGAAACTCTTTCGACTGAGCCAGCCAAGTGCCCTGGGAACGCAAACTTCTGCAGCCACTGTGGAAGACAGTATGTAGTTTCCTCAAAAAAAAAAAAAAAAAAAAAAAAAAAAATTGAAAACTAGATTTACCATATAATCCAATAATTCCACTACTGGGTATTTACCCAAAGAATACAAAAGCTAACACTAATTTCAAAAGATATATGTACCCTTATGTTTATAACAGCATTATTTATAATAGGCAAATTGTGGAAGTAACCCAAGTGTCCATGGACTGATGAATGAATATATATAGGAATATTATTCAGCCATAAACAAGAATGAAATTGTGCCATTTGCAACAATATGGATAGAGCTAGAGAGGATACGCTAAGCGAAATCAGTCAGAGAAAAACAAATACCATATGATTTCACTCAATATGGAATTTAAGAAACAAAAAAAACAACAAAGAAAAAAAAATAGGCTCCTAATAATAGAGGACTGGAAGTTATTAGAGGGAAGAAATGGAGGAAATGGGTGACAAGGATTAAAGAATACACTTACTGTGGTGAGCACTGAGTAATGTACAGAACTGTTGAATCACTATATTGTACAACTGAAATTAATATAACATTGAATGTTAATTATACTGGAATTAACATTAGACTTTTTTTCCAAAAAAAAAAAAACTACAAAAGCAAGCAGATAGTATACAAACAAATGAGTGTGTCTGTGTTCCAATAAAACCTCTTTAGCGTCACTGAAATTTTGACTTCATGTAGTTTTCCAGGACCAATTTGGCTTATGGACCATAGTGTGCCAGTCCTGATCTAGAGTTTTAGTACTTGCTTCTTTTTTTCAAAAATTATCATCTTTAGAGGTGCCTCAATAGCTCAGTCAATTAAGCATCTGCCTTTGGCTCAGGTCATGATCCCGGGTTCCCGGGATCAAACCCACATCAGGCTCCCAGCTCTTCGGGGAGTCTGCTTCTCCCTCTGCCCCTCCCTCACACTTGTGCACTCTCTCTCTCAAATAAGTAAAATCTTTTTTAAAAAATATCATCTTTAGAAAATCAACACCTAACAAGTAATTTAATTTAATTTTATTTTAATTATATACTTTTCTCTTTTTTTTTGCTCATCATGTTCTCAAACCCTGCTTCTTCCTTTTGAGATCATTTTTCTTCTCACTGAAATATATGCTTTCATCTTCCTTTACTCAGATTAATAGCTAACATTTACAAGATGCTTATCTACATGCTAGGCACTGGTCTAAGTACATTACATAAATGAGTTTATTTAATCAATACAATATCCTATAAGGTAGATCCTATGAAATGTCTTATCCTATGAAAAGTCTTTATTTATTTCACCTTCACTCTTGAATAACAGTTTGGCTGGTAAAAGAATTCTAGGTTTGCTATTATTTTCCCACACTTTAAAAATAATTCTATGAAATGTCAATTTGGTTTTTGTCTCTTTTTAGGTAATCTGACTTGTCTCCAAAAGCTTCTGCAGTTTTTTCTTTTTTCCTCTATTAGTAGGTATGAATTTTTTTTTTTAATCTTGTTTGGTCTTCAAAGAAATCTTTCAAACTATGGACTCATATCTTTCTTTAGTTTTAGGAAATTCTCAGCCATTATCTTTTCTTTTTTTTTTTTTTTTATTATTATTTTTTAGCCATTATCTTTTCTTGCATTGCTTCTCCACTGTTCTCTCTACTATCAGATCTTATAATCCTATCCCCCATGGCTCTTACCTTTTTTATCTTGTTCTACCTTTGCACATTACATTCTGGAATACTTGTTCATTTAATCTTTCATTTCACTAATTTGTTCTTCAGCTCTACTTAGTTTATTACTGAGTTCATTTTATTTCAAACTTCATAGTTATCCTTCCCAGGGATTGCAATTGGTTTTTTCATAGCTCCCCTTCTTGTTTTCATGCTCTACTCTCCTTGATCTCTTTGAGGATATAAAAAGTACTTCCTAAGTCCCTTTGAGATTGCTCCATGTGCTTGCTCTGTTTGCTTAGGAATTTATTCTCTGCTCCCCCCACACACACCTTTTTTGAACTTTTTGTGGATCACTCCTGGTGTCTGTGTTCCTTAGATGCCTTGTGATTCTTGGGTTGAGATCATCCAAAGATTTCTCTCACAATCACCTTGGGTAGTAACACTCTGACCTGGCAAGAAGAACAGCTCTACAGCCTCATTCTCTAGAGCCCTGAGGATGACGAGTTAACAGACTGCCCATCTGGAACTACTCTACTCTTAAAGATCCTGGAATTCCTTGAACAAATGGCCCAAGCCTCCTTCCAAAATTTACAAGGACCATTTCCCAGAATTCAGACTCTCAAGGGCAGACTATATCCTGCTGTTTGTTTACCCTTAAACCCAAAGGGTAGCCAAGTGGCGGCTGTTTACAGGGATATGTACACAGAGACTAGAAAAATAGGGTGAGGTAATCACATGCGTACATGACAGACCCCTCATGATGTGGAACACAGCCAAAGAAAAAAGCAAGTCACAGGCAGCCTCTCCCCTGCTGCCCCATTCTACCAAAGAATCCCATAGAATCTAAGAATTTTCAATTTAAATTTGTCCTTTCAATTCATTATAAAGATATATTTGTGAAAAATACAGAACATATTTTACTTATCAGATATTAACTTGATTTATAATTTTTAAACATCTATACATATAGTTTATAGGACTCCATTTAGACTCCGAGGCAAGGCCTCACAAATGAAGGAGCAGGCCTGACTCACAGTGGTTTTTACTGATACTTCAACCTCTGTGCTCGCAGGCAATGAGCTTTAGTCCCACCTGTAGGTAGGAGAAAAGTCCTGCTTCCTCTAATTCAGGCAGGTAACTCAGATCTGGTTCCCTACCACTCACAATCCCTACTCATCATCATAGGTTCCCAGCTATTTCTTTATTTTAGGAAGAAATCTCCACTTCAAAACTATGGAAATTTTCTTCCTTTTTTTAAAAGTGTCGTTATGTGTATATCAGTGTGTATACACACATACTCTCTCTCTCTCCTTCTCCTCTCAATAGCTCACATGGTTATCAGGAGAGACATCTGCAAATATTCAAGACAATTACCAACTCACACTAATATACCCATAACCAATATATGAATATATGTATATTCACATATATATACACTAATATACACATTAGTGTATTCAGAGCAGAAGGGAAAAGTTTCAGCATATTTTTAATCCGTCATCTAGTGAAATTAGAGCCACTGATTTCAAGTATGGATGGCAAGAATGCTTCATCTGAATTCATTAAGGTGAGCCAGGAAATGAGAATCAAACTAGAGTTCAGATATGTATATCTTCATTGCCTGTGATGCAGACTTGACCACAGCAAACCATCACAAATGGGAAACAAAAGTCATCTCATTTTAATAAAAGCCATTACATTGTACCAACTACCTCCAACACCTGGGAGGAGTTGGCGTCTCTGGTTCTCAGTTTCCCAGCTACAATCAAGTGAGTTCAAGAAGCTGTTATTTCTGAAAACCCCTTTTCTGATTAATTTTTCTAATTTCACATAATATAGGCCTCAGTCAGATTTTATTGCATTCTAAGAGTGAATTTCTGAGTCAGAACCATATTAGCATTTCCGAAATCATAGCAAAAGAAATCATCCAAATCATCCAATAGGGTATTTAAGAGAGATTTGATAAATTGCAAGATACTTTGGGCAAAGTAAGACAATATTGTTACATATGGTGTAATATACATTCAGTATTATACATTCAAAAAAGATTTATGTGTAAAAGAGTAAGAATTGCTCAATAAAAAGGAATTGATTCACTAGGAAAAACAGTGGAAGGAAGAAGGTGAGTTGTCACCAAATAACCACAAAATTAAGCTGAAATAGAACTTCAGCTTCAGGGATAAAGTACAATAACCCTCCTTTAAGTGAAAAGGGTACCTCTTTTTGAAAAAAAGTATCAGCAGAAGTATGAATCTAAGAAGTAGCTCTGTTGAGCAAGACATTTTAAATAGCAACATTTAAACCCCAGTTGCTTCTAAGCACATCATTTCCAGGAACTCAACAGTATGCAAGGTGATCAGGACAGATATCTGCAAATATCCAAGATAATTACCAACTCACCCCAAGTAAGAGTAGCCAGGGTCAAGAGCTCAGGGATTGAATCCTGACATACTACATATTCTGGAGAATATGGATCAGTTTGAACTTCAGCATCCCGATAATCAGTCTGGGTACCCACAGTATGCTTCGAAAGTACGGGTGGGTATTTAGCAGAAATAGGGAGAAAAGTATATGCCTGTGTCCTAAAAGGGAAAATGATTTTAAAAATTAAAACCCGATCCAGTCACTCAGAATACTACATAGTCAAGTAGAAATAAGTCCTTAGCTTTAATAAGCCCATTCCCCCTTTAAACATGCACAGATTCATGAATACAGTGTAACCAGGATTATGCCCAATTATCTTGAGAGAACTGCCTTATTAGTCTCACCTCTGCCAAAAACCCGAGGGGATACAGAAGCCCAGGTCTACTCACAAAAGCAGCTATTTATCTGTGTATCACTGGGCAGGACTGTAGTATAGAACCGTAAGAGGTAGATTCTAGGATGTCACAGAGTTACTTCTGAACCTGTTTAGAATTGCTACTTCCTGGTTTCTTTTTTCTCTGCCTTTAGGTACACAACCGATTTTAACTGTTTCCCTCTAGAAATTCAGGAGCAGAGAAAAGATTAGAGATGCTTTCTGGTTTTTTAAAAAGACAAGGCTCTTTCTAGATAGATGACTCAATAATTAATGCTAAGATAACTTGGTTAGCTATAGAAAAGTTACCTCATCCCTTGGACAAAAATTAATTCCAGATATTTTAAGGTATTTAATATAAAAATGAGACTACAAAAGTATTAATAGGAAACATAAGTAAATATACCCCCTTTGAGTGCAAGTCTTTTTCAGCATGGCTCAAAAGCCTCTCTGGCTACAAAAGAAAATGATCAGTAGAACTAAGGTTAAGTTGAAACTTTTATACCTCAAAGTATCATAAATTTAAAATATGAATGGCACACTTAGAAATAGGTTCTGCAACATATATAAGAGTTAAACAGTCTTTCTATACAAAAAGCCCTTGTAAATCAATGACAGTTAAATACTAACGGAAAAATGAGTAAAGAACAAGTCACAAAAATTAAAATTTCTAACATATGAAAAAATGACCATAACTAGTAACCAAAGAAAAGTAAAATAAAACATAAAGATTCTGTTTTATTACATCACATAAGCAAAGATTTAAAAGATTGAAAATACCCAGGATTGATGAAGTTGTGATGAAAACAGGCATTCACATAAACTGTTGATTGAAATACAAATAGATATAACCTAACAGGTAACTTAGCAATATATATCTGACCTTTAAAATACTTTTTTGCCCCAGCCACTGTACTCATAGGAATTTATTCTAGGAAATAATTGGACAAGTGTACAGAGATATAAGCAAACACATTCATAAAGTCTAATGTGTAAGAGTAAAACCTTACAAAAAAATTTTAATGGCCCATTTAAAAAAAATGGTTGCACCTTAGGTTATTAGGCATCAACTTCGATTCATATTTTCATCTTTGGTTCTTTTTAATTCTGGCTATTTTTAAGTAAAAAAATTAGATTAATTCACTTAAACCTATGTCTACTCTTAAACATAATTTATATAACAAGTATGATAGCACATATGCTTTAACGTTCTAGTGGTTATTTTTTCTTTTTTAAGATTATACTTTTAGATGTCCATTGACTGATGAATGGACAAAGATGTGGCACATATATACAATGGAATATTATTCAGCCATCAAAAAGAATGACATCTTGCCATTTGCAATGATACAGATGGAACTAGAGTGTATTACACTAAGTGAAATAGGTCAGAGAAAGACAAATACCATATGATTTCACTCATATGTGGAATTTAAGAAATAAAACATAGGGGAACATAGGGGAAGGGAAGGAAAAATAAAACAGAGAGGGAAGTCATAAAAGACTCTTAACTAAAGGGAATAAACTGAAGGTTGCTGGAGGGGAGTTGGGTGAGGGGATGGGGTAACTGGGTGATAGGCATTAAGGAGAGCACTTGAGGGATCCCTGGGTGGCACAGCGGTTTAGCGCCTGCCTTTGGCCCAGGGCGCAATCCTGGAGACCCGGGATCGAATCCCACGTCGGGCTTCCGGTGCATGGAGCCTGCTTCTCCCTCTGCCTGTGTCTCTGCCTCTCTCTCTCTCTGTGTGTGTGTGTGTATGTGACTATCATAAATAAATAAAAAATTTTAAAAAAAGGAGGGCACTTGATGTAATGAGCACTGGGTGTTGTAAATTCTACCCTTGAAACTAATAATACACTAAATGTTAACTACTTAATTTTTTTTTAAATCTAAAAAATAAAACAAAGATTTTATTTTAAACAATCTCTATACTCAATGTGGGGCTTGAACTCACAACCCCAAAATCAAGAGTTGCATGCTCTACTAACTGAGCTAGCCAGGCAACCCAGCAGTGCTTTTTTCTTTTAAAGTTTGTTTCCCTCAATATCTTTTCCTCCTTTATCCACCTTTATCAGTACCCTCTATGTATATCCTAGATCTAGAATATATCCTTGAATTATCCCTGAACCTTGCTGTATTTTTATCCACATTTATTTTTCTACACACAAATATACAGAGTATTATTTTATTGTTGTGCCAACATGAATGCATTTTTGCATCTTGCTTTTTTAACTAAATCATACTTCACAGAAATCTTTCCAATCTATTCATGTGGCTCTTTTTCAAGAAAAGTTAAACTTAAATGATCATGACCAACAGAAAAACTACTTCAAAAAATATGGCCCATATAATGGAATTTATGCAGCTATTAACAGTAAAAATGTCGGGCAGCCCGGGTGGCTCAGCGGTTTAGCTCTGCCTTCGGCCCAGGGCGTGATCTTGGAGACCCGGGATCAAGTCCCGTGTTGGGCTCCCTGCATGGAGCCTGCTTCTCCCTCTGCCTGTGTCTCTCCCTCTCTCTCTCTCTCTCTCTGTATATTCTCGTGAATAAATAAATAAAATCTTTTAAAAAAATAATAAAAGTAAAAATGTAATCAGTACTTGTGAACATACAAAAATGTCCATGATTCAATGTAAAGTAGGAACAAAAGACACTGTAAAGCAGGATGTACAACAGAAGCTCATTTTTATATTTAAAAACTGGGTTTTGTGCACAGAAAAATGCCTAAATGGATATATAATAAATTAACAACAATTATTTCTGGATAGGACTACAGAATTTTTTTTCATGTTCATCGTTTTCTAAATTTTCTATTCTTTTAAACCTAGACATATAGTACTATTAAAACAATACTGCCATTTCCATGTAAAAGAATATGTTTTCCAGTTGGTAGAAGTATGTTAAATCACATCTTTAAAAACCTAAATACAATGGCAAAAAAAGAGATTAACATTTTAAAAAAAATAGTCAAAGGCAATGGGAGGTGTTTATAATAAGCAAAACAGGCATTCCCACCACTCGGCCAGAATTCTAAGGCTTTCTGCAGAGATTTGAAAAATGGTAACAAATGAAAGTATCAGCATCTTTAGTTTAGCATCCTTGGCTGTAGAGTATGTAGGTTCACTTTTACCTGAGAACCCTCTACAAGAACCATTTAAAAATGCTTGGAACTATATGTTGAAGAATTATACAAAGTTCCAGATTGCAACATGGGGATCCTTGGTATTTCACGAGGTTCTTTATTTCTTGTTCTGTTTACCTGGATTTTTGTTTCAATTTATACCGTTCATGAAAAAGTACAAAATTCCAAAGGATAAACCAGAAACATGGGAAAACCAGTGGAAATGTTTTAAAGTAGTTCTCTTTAATCACTTTTGTATCCAGCTTCCTTTGATCTGTGGACCTTATTATTTTACAGAGTATTTTAATATACTTTATGATTGGGAAAGAATGCCAAGATGGTATATGCTTTTGGCAAGATGCTTTGGCTGTGCAGTGATTGAGGATACCTGGCACTATTTCCTGCATAGGCCCTTACATCACAAAAGAATATATAAATATATTCATAAAGTTCATCATGAGTTTCAGGCTCCATTTGGAATGGAAGCTGAATAATATGCATATTCTTTGGAAACTCTGATTCTTGGAACTGGATTTTTCATAGGAATCATGCTTTTATGTGATCATGTCATCCTCCTTTGGGCATGGGTGACTATTCGTTTGATAGAAACTATTGATGTCCATAGTGGCTATGACATTCCTTTGAACCCTTTAAATCTGATCCCTCTCTCTGCTGGTTGTCGGCATCATGATTTCTACCACATGAACTTCATCAGAAACCATGCTTCCACATTTACATGGTGGGATAGAATTTTCAGAACAGACTCTCAATTTACTGTCTATCATGATGAAGAAGATTGAGAAAAAGACTCAATAAATATCTCATCTAAACCATCCTGAAAACCCACACCTTTCCTGAATTGAAGCAAATAGCTAACATTGCTTCTGCGGAGCAGAAATAAACATGTGTCTTGACTGCTAAGTGATACAAAGAACATTAACAACCTTTAATTATCTTCCTAGTGGGAACTTTTTCTACTTTACATAAAAGTTCTGTATGTGTAGAAATAAGTAAATATATAATGAAGTATGATTTTCATGAGGAAGTTGTAAAGGCCACATTGCTAACCTTACAGAAAGGTTTTAAGTAATGGAAGAAGTATCAATCTGTGTCTTTCCCCCAGTAACACCATAGGCCTGAAGTTAAAATTGGTCTTTAGGGCAGCCTCGGTGGCTAAGCGGTTTAGCGCCACCTTCGGCCCGGGGTTTAATCCTGGAGACCTAGGATCAAGTCCCATGTCAGGTTCCCTGCATGGAGCCTGCTTCTCCCTCTGCCTGTGTCTCTGCCTCTCTCTCTCTCTCTCTCTCTCTCTCTCTGTGTCTCTCATGAATAAATAAATAAAATCTTTTAAAAAATAAACAAAATAAAATAAAATAGGTCTTTAAAATCTTGCAAATATATGGTAGCCATTTCAGTATCTCTTATCAGGGTGTTGGCCTCATACTGAACTTTAAATATTTTCTAGAATTTGCTTAAACATCCAAGTATCATGGGTCAAACCATATCAATCGACAGTGAGAGTGAGGCTGCCAAATCAGAAACAGGCCGCCCCAAGAACTTCCACTCTTGTCCTGAGCTGACTGGTTTGGGGTGATTCTCCTTTGAGAAGTCCTTTTGGATTGCAATGTACTACTGGTATCTATAAATTAAGGCGTTTCTGAATTGTTGTAAATGGAATATTTTAGTCTAAAGGTTTTTGGGTTACTTGAATTTTTTTAAAAATTGAGATTTCTGCTATTTACCCTTTCATTTTTGTATATCAAGTTTTCATTATACTTAAAACTGTATCTTGAAACATTGTGAACTGACTTGCTGTATTTGCACTTTGAACTACTGAAATAAATGTGATTTTTTTTGGTCAAAAAAATATAATAAGCAAAACATATAGAGCTTAACTCTAAGAAAAATGCACTTCAAGTCAGCTAGAAAGAAGCACCTACTGAGAGGTTAAACTTGTAATGAAATACTACTTTAAATTGTTGTTAAGGGGATCCCTGTGTGGCGCAGCGGTTTGGAGCCTGCCTTTGGCCCCGGGGCGTGATCCTGGAGACCCGGGATCGAGTCCCACGTCAGGCTCCCGGTGCATGGAGCCTGCTTCTCCTTCTGCCTATGTCTCTGCCTGTGTGTGTGTGTGTGTGTGTGTGTGTGTGTGACTATCATGAATAAATAAAAATTAAAAATAAAATAAAATAAAATAAATTGTTGTTAATGCTGGGGTATCTAGGTGGCTCAGTGTTTGAGCATCTGTCTTTGGCTCAGGTCACGATCCCGGGGTCCTGGGATCGAGTCCTACATAGGGCTCCCTGCAGGGTGCCTGCTTCTCTCTCTGCCTATGTCTCTGCCTCTCTCTCTGTGTCTCTCATGAATAAATAAATAAAATCTTAAAAAATAATAAGTTGTTAATGCTGAATTCAAGTGGTATTAAGTGGAATTAAGTGGTATTTTTCAGCAGCTGCTATGGATTTCTAACCTATGTAGATAATTTAGGTATTTATAATTTATGTTTTCAGCACAAATTATTCTACTACCAAAATTCTAGTTGAGGAAATAACTTCAAATCAGCTTTATATCATCCCAGATCATATGACTATTACTATGTAACACTATTAATTTGAATCAAGAGAATAAACTGTTTTCCAAATTAAAAATTACATGCTTGAACTATCTGATCAAATATGCTAAGATTGTGATAAAGCCTAATGAATCCTCTGACTAAGCTTTCTGATGACTTAAGATCCTTCTAGGTGGGGATGCCTGGGTAGTTCAGTGGTTGAGCTCAGGGCATGATCCTAGTGTCCAGGAATCAAGTCTCAGATTGGGCTCCCTGTGGGGAGTCTGCTTCTCCCTCTGCCTGTGTGTCTGCCTCCCTCTCTCTCTGTGTGTCTTTCATGAATAAATAAATAAAATCTTAAAAAAAATATCCTTACAGGTAGGTCAGAGGAGAGGATACAAAGGGGAAATGATACTTTGACAGAAGTCCTATGGTAACTTAATACAGTTTCTTTTCTAACTTGTTATTTTTCTCCAAACTATTTCAGTTGGTTTTAGGGGAGAATAAATGGAGTAAGAAAGAACAATGATCTCTTTCCTACTCCTCCCCAACTTCAGTCAGGACTCAAAACCCAGAAAGACCCCATACCTGTTTCTTATGTGGCTTGAGCCCTGGATCCCATCCACACACTCACTTATTCTAGGTTTGGTGTGCTGACAGCACTTATCTCTGCTCCGTTCCCTCTCCCGGGCCCTTCCTCCTCCACTAGATGGAAAAGCATGCACTGTCTGCCATATCCACAGTCTTCTAGATTTTCCTCCCAGCCCCAACAAAACTAAACACAAAGAGGGGTTTCACAAAGTAGCAAATCCTATTCTGTAACTATGAACTCTAATGATTATTTGTATTTTTTTAAAGATTTAATGTTTTCAGAGTGGTTTTACATTCACAACAAAACTGAGAGGAACGTACAGAGATTTTCTATATATGTTTTGGCTCCACACATACATAGCCTGCTCCATTATCAATATCCTTACACCTACCACCCAGAGTGGTACATTTGTTACAGCTGAGGAATATACATTTACACATCATAATCACCCCATAGTGTATATTAGAGGTCACTCATTGTATTACATATTCTATGGTTTGGACAAATCCCTATGTATATGGTATACACATATAATAGCATGCATCCATCATACAGAGTATTTCCCCACGCAAAACTCCAGAGTTTTGCGTTTTCCAAAATGTCATAGAGTTGGAATCATACAGTACATATCCTTTCCCAATTGGTTTCTTTCTTTTAGGAATATGCATTTAAGATTCCTCCATGACCCCCTTCTCATGACTTCATAGCTCATTTCTTTTTAGTAATGAATAACATATTACAGTGTCTCAATATACCATAGTTTATTTATCCATCAACCTGCTGAAGGACATCTTGGTTGCCTCTAAGTCTTGACATTTATGAGTAAAGCTGCTATAAACATCTATGGGTTTACGCGCAGGTTTTGTATAAACATAAGTTTTCAACTCCTTCAGTAAACACCAAGGAGCACGATGGCTGGATCATATAGTAAGAGTATGTTTAGTTTTATAAGAAACAGCCAAACTGTCTTCTGAAGTGGCTGTATCATTTTGTATTTCCCACCAGCAATGAATGAGGGTTTCCAGGGCTCCACTTTTGGTGTTATCAGTGTCCCAGACGGTGGCCATTCTAGTAAATGCATAGTGACATCGTATTGTTTTTTCAATTTGCATTTCCCCAAGGACACATCATGTGAAGCATCTTTTCATAGGCTTATTCACCACCTGTATATCCATCCTCTTTGGTGAGGTGTCTGTTAAGGTCCCTGGCCTGTTTTAAAATCAGGTTATTCTTTTTCTTGTTGTGTTTGAACAGTTCATTACATAGTTTGAGTAATGTCCTTTCGCAGATATGTCTTTTGCAAATATTTTCTCTCAGTCTGTGGCTTGTCTTCTCATTTTATTGACATTGTCCTTCATATAGCAGAAGTTTTTAATTTTATTTATTTTTTCTTTAGGTTTTTACTTAAATTCCACTTAGTTAACATACAGTATAGTATTAGTTTCAGGAGTAGAATTTAGTTATTCATCACATACACATAACACCCAGTGCTCATCACAATAAGTGCCTTGCTTAATACTCATCACTCATTTAGCCCATCCCCCTGCCCACCTCCCCTCCAAAAACCTTCAGTTTGTTCTCTATAGTTAAGAGTCTGTTTTATGGTTTGCCTGTCTTTCCCCCCATGTTCATCTATTTTATTTTTTAAATTCCAGATGTCAATGAAACCAAATGGTATTTCTCTGACTTATTTTGCTTAGCATAATACACTCTAGTTCCATCCATGTCATTGCATATGGCAAGACGCCATTCTTTTTGATGGCTGAGTAATATTCCAGTGTGTGTGTGTGTGTGTGTGTGTGTGTGTGTGTGTGTACCACAACTTCTTTATCCATTCATCAGTCAATGAACATTTGTGCTCTTTCTATAATTTGGCTATTCTTGATAATACTTCTATAAATATCAGGTACATGTATTCTTTGAAATCAGTATTTTTGTGCCCTTTGGGTAAATAATAGTAGTGCAATTGCTGGATTATAGGGAATTTTCATTTTTACTTTTTGAGGAACCTTCATACTGTTTCCCAGAGTGGCTACACCAGTTTTCATTCCTACTAATAATGCATGAGGGTTCCTTTCCCTCACCAACATCTATTGTTCCCTGTGTTGTCAATTTTAGCAATTCTGACAGGTCTGAGGTGGTATCTCATCATGGTTTGACTTGTATTTCCCTGATGATGAGTGAGGTTGAGCATCTTTTCATGTCTATTAGCCATCTGGATATCTTCTTTGGAAAAAAAAATGTCTATTCACGTCTTCTGTTCATTTATTAACTGGATTATTTGTTTTGGTTTTTTTTGAATTTGATAAGTTCTCTATAGATTTTGGATACTAACCCTTTATCAGATGTGTCATTTGCAAATATCCTCTCCCATTCCATAGGTTGTCTTTTAGTTTTCTTGATGGTTTCCTTTGCTGTGCAGAGCTTTTTTTCTTGATGAAGTCCCAATAGTTCATTTGGCTTTTGTTTCCCTTGCCTTTGGAGACATGTCTTATAAGAAGTTGTTACAGTTGCGCTCAAAGAGGCTGCTGCCTGTGTCATCCTCTAGGATTTTGATGATTTCCTGTCTTGTATTTAGGTCTTTCATCCATTTTGAATTTACTTTTGTGTATGGTGTAAGGAAGTGGTTCAGTTTCATTCTTTTGCACATTGCTGTCCAGTTTTTCCAACATCATTTGTCAAAGAGACTTTTTTCCATTGGATATTCTGTCCTGCTTTGTTGAAGATCAGTTAACCATATAGTTGTGGGTCCATTTCTGGCTTTTCTATTCTGTTCCATTGATCTATGTGTCTGTTTTTGTGCCAGTACCATCCTGTCTTGGTGACTACAGCTTTGTAATATAAATTGAATTGAATTCCAGGACCGTGATGCCTCCAGTTTTGCTTTTCAAGATTTCTTTGGCTACTCCGGGTCTTTTGTAGTTCCACACAAATTTTAGGATTGTTTGTTCTGTGAAAAATGCTAGTGGTATTTTGATAGGGATTGCACTGAATGTATAGATTGCTTTGGGTGGTATAGACATTTCAAAAATATTTGCTCTCCCAATCCATGAGCACAGAATGTTTTTCCATTTCTTTCTGTCTTCTTAAATTTTTCATAAATGTTCTATAGTTTTCAGAGTACAGATTTTTACCTCTTTGGTTAGATTTATTCTTCGGTATCATTGTTTTGGTGCGATGGTAAATGGGATTGGTTCCTTGATTTCTCTTTCTGCTGTTTCATTATTGGTGTATACAACAAATTTCTGTACATTGATTTTTTTTATCCTGTGACTTTACTAAATTTATATATCAGTTCTGGCAATTTCTTGGTGGAGTTTTTGAGTTTTCTACATATTGTCCATAAATAGTGAAAGTTTGACTTCTTCCTTACCCATTTGGATGTCTTTTCTTTTTGTTTTCTGATTGCTGAGGTAAGGACTTTCAGTACTACTTTAAATAGCAAAGATGAGAGTGACATCCCTGTCTTGTTCTCGATTGTAGAGGAAAAGTTCTGTTTCTCCCCACTGAGGATGATATTACCTGTGGGTCTTTTGTATCTGGCCTTTATGATATTGAGGTATGTCCCATCTATCCCTACTTTGTTGAGTGAGGGCTTTTATCATGAATGGATGCTGTACTTTGTCAAATACTTCTTCTGTATCTATTGAGAGGACCATATGGTTCTTTTCCTTATTTTTATTAATGCAGTTATCATGTTGATTGATTTGTGAATATTTAACCACCTTGCAGCCCAGGAATAAATCCCACTTGGTCATGGTGAATAACTCTTTAAAGTACTGTTTGGAGTGCCTGGGTGGTTCAGTAGGCTGAGCATCTGCTTTCAGCCCAGATCATGATCCTGGAGTCCTGGGATTGAGCCCCACACTAGGCTCCTGGCTCAGCAGGAAGGCTGCTTTTCCTCTGCCCCTCACCCCATTCATGCTTTCTCTCTGTCATTCTCTCTCTCAAATAAATAAATAAAATCTTTTTAAAAAATTAAAAAATAAAATACTGTTGGATTCAACTTGCATTATCTTGTTGAGAATTTTTGCATCCGTATTTATCAGGGATATAGGCCTGTAATGCTTTCTAGTGAGGCCTTTGGTTTTGGAACCAAGGTAATGCTGGCCTCATAGCATTAATTTAGAAGTTTTCTTTCCATTTCTATTTTTTGGAACAGCTTCAAAGAATAGGTATTAACTCTTCTTTAAATATAGAATTCCCCTGGGAAGCCACCTGGCCCTAGACTTTTGTTTGTTAGGATATTTTTGATTACTGAATCAGTTTCTTTGCTAGTTGTGGTTCTGTTCAAATTCTCTATTTTTTCCTGCTGCTGTGTTGGTAGTTTAAATGTTTCTAGGAATTTATCCATTTTTTTTCCAGATTGCCCAATTTGTTGGCATATAATTTCTCAAAATATTTTTTTAAAGATTTTATTTATTTATTCACGATAGACATAGAGAGAGAGAGAGAGAGGCAGAGACACAGGCAGAGGGAGAAGCAGGCTCCATGCAGGGAGGCCGACACGGGACTCGATCCTGGGACTTCAGGATCACGCCCTGGGCCAAAGGCAGGCGCTAAACCACTGAGCCACCCAGGGATCCCCTCAAAATATTCTCTTATAATTATTTCTATTTCTGTGCTATTGGTTGTGATCTCTCCCTCTCATTTGTAATTGTATTTATTTAGGTCTTTATTCTTTTTTTTTTTTTTTGATAAGTCCAGCTAGGGATTTATCACTTTTATTCTTTCAAAGAACCAGCTCCTGGTTTCATTGATCTGTCCTGTTTGGTTTTTTAAATTTCTGTATCATTTATTTTTGTTCTAATCTTTATTATTTCCCTTCTTCTGCTGGCTTTAGGCTTCATTTGTTCTTTTCCTACCCCTTTTAGGTGTAAGGTTAGGTTGTGTATTTGGGATTTTTCTTCTTCTTAAGGTAGGTCTTACTTGCTACATACTTCCCTCTTATAATTGCTTTTGCTGCATTCCAAAGGTTTTGGACCATTATGCTTTCATTTTCATGTTTCTGTGTATTTTTTATTTCTTCTTTAATTTCCTGGTTAACTCATTCGTTTTTTGGTAGGATGTTCTTTAAACTCCATGTATTTGTGGTCTTTCCAAATTTTTTCTTGTGGTTGACTTTGAGTTTCATGTTTTGGTCAGAAAATATGCATGGTATGATCTCAGTCTTTTTGAACTTGTTGAGACCTGATTTGTGACCTGGTATATGATATATTCTGGAGAATGTTCTATGTGTACCCAAAAAGAATGTGTATCCTGCTGCTTTAGAATGAAATGTTCTGACCATATATAAGTCCATCTGGTCCAGTGTGTCACTAAAATCCATTGTTTCCTTGTTGACTTTATGATTCCATGATCTGTCTATTGCTGTAAGTGTGGTATTAACGTCCCCTACTATTATTGTATTATTATCAGTGAATTCCTTTATGTTTGTTATTGTTTTATATATCTGGGTGCTCCCAAGTTAGGGGCATAAATATTTACAATTGTTAGCTCTTCTTGTTGGATAGACCCCTTTATTATGATACAGTGCCTTTCTTCAACTCTTGTTATAGTCTTTGATTTAAAATCTACTTTGGGGGATCCCTGGGTGGTGCAGCGGTTTAGCGCCTGCCTTTGGCCCAGGGTGCGATCCTGGAGACCCGGGATCGAGTCCCACGTCGGGCTCCCAGTGCATGGAGCCTGCTTCTCCCTCTGCCTGTGTCTCTGCCTCTCTCTCTCTCTCTCTCTGTGTGACTCTCATAAAAAATAAATAAATAAATAAAAATAAAATCTACTTTGGTAGAAGTATGGCTACTCTGGCTTTCTTTTGATGTCCATTGGCAGGATAAGTGGTTCTCCATCCCTTCACTTTCAGTCTGTAGGTGCCTTAGGTCTAATGTGAGTCTCTGGCTGGCAGCATCTAGATGGGTCTTGTTTAGTTAATCCATTCTAATACTTTATGTCTTTTGATTGGAGCATTTAGTCTATTTACATTCAGAGTAATTACTAATAGATATGAATTCAGTGCCATTGTATTGCTTGTTTTATCCTTATTCCTTTTGAGTCTTCATTACTTTTGGTCTTTCTTTCCCACTCAAAGAGTCCCCTTTAAAATTTCTTGCAGGGTTGGTTTAATGGTGAAGAACTCATTTAGATTTTGTTTGCCCGGGAAACTATCTCTCCTTCTACTCTGAATGACAGTCTTGCTAGATAGAGTATTCTTGGCTGCATATTTTTCCATTCAGTACATTGAATATATCATGTGACTGTTCTGGCCTGCCAAGTTTCTGTGGAGAGATCTGCTGCTAACCTTACTTGTGTTCCTTTGTAAGTTAGGGATTTCTTTTCTCTTGATGCTTTTAGGATTTTTTCCTTATCTCTGTATTTTGCAAATTTTATTATGTTTTGCTGCTGGCATGTTTTTGTTGATTTTGATGGGAGTTCTCTGTGCCTCCTGGATTTGGATATTTGTTTCCTTCCCCAGGTTAGGAAAGTTTTCAGCTAAATTTCCTCAAATAAACCTTCTGCCTCCTTTTCCCCCTCTTCTTCTTCTGGGATTCCTATGAAAAGATTGTTATATGCTTTGTGGAGTCACTGAGTCCCCTAAGTCTGTATTCATGATCCAATATTTTTCTTTTCTTCTTCTTTTCAGCTTCATTATTTTCAGTAATTTTATCTTCTATATCACTTATTCATTTCTTTGTTTCTTCCATCTTTGTGGTCATTACATCCAGTGAGTTTCATCTCAGTTATAGCATTTTTTTATTTCAGCCTGACTAGTTTTTAGGTCTTTTATCCCGTGGTAAGGGGCTCGCTGCTGTCTTCTGTGCTTTTCTCAAGTCCAGCTAGTATCCTTATTATTGTTGTTTTAAATTCTGAATCAGGCATATTACTTATATCTGTTTCAGTGAGATCCCTGGCTATGACCTTTTCTCGTTCTCTTTTGGGATGAATTCCTCCATCTTGACATTTATCTAGGGCTCTGTCTTCTTCTGTGTGTTAGGAAAGCCTATTAGGTTTCCTGTTCCTGAGAGTAATGGCCTCATATGCTGTTCAGGGCCTGGCACTTCATGAAGCATCTCTGGTATATGCTGTGTGCACTCTGCTGCTGTGTTTTGGCTGCTCTTTCCCTCAGGTCAGTCCTCCACAGTTTCATCTCACCTCAACAGTGGGGACTGTTTGGACCTTGGGCAGAGTGTGGGGAGTTTTAACCAGGTGTGCTCTAGTCTGCTTGTTAAAAGAGACCTGATGCTTTGCAGCATTCTATGGTCAGTAAATTTGGTGTGTACAGGGGATTTACACTGGTCTTCTGGGGGAGGGGCCTGCTGCTCAGATTCTCAGGCACATTTGTTCTAGTAAAGAAACACCTGCGAAAGGAAAGAAAGAAAGGAAAGAAAAGGAAGAAAAGGAAGAAAGGGAAGAAAGAAAAAAAGAAAAGAAAAGAAAAGAAAAGAAAAGAAAAGAAAAGAAAAGAAAAGAAAAGAAAAGAAAGAAAGAAAGAAAGAAAGAAAGAAAGAAAGAAAGAAAGAAAGAAAGAAAGAAAGAAACACCTGCATAGTACAGGGATGCAGGGCTTGGTGTAAGCAGTTTATGCTGAAACTATTGGCATATGCTGCTTACTGAAGTTAGTTTAGGTTGAGGAACAAGGGAGGAAAATGGCACCAGCCCTCTCCCTCATCCTAGAGAGGGGTGTTCGTGCCCACCACTGTCTGGGAAGACCTCAGAGAAGAACAATCTCCCCTTAGACACCCCTGTGTCCGAGGTGTCCCTCAGATCCCTCCCTTCACCCTGTGTCCAGATGTCTGCCCACCCAGCAGTGCAGGGTACCTGTGTTTTATCCCAGGCAGGCTGGTTGAGTTTTAAATTTCCAAAACTTTAGGGACCTGATGTGGCTTGGACCTATGCCAGTCCTCTGGGGGAGGGTCTTGCCACACTGGGGCTGCTACAGGTTTGTCCCAGAAGTAGCATGAATGCACAAGAGTTTGGAGTAAAGCAAAACAAAAAGCCAGTGTCCAGGTTAGCCACCCTCAGCAGATGTCTGTGTCTAAGCTAAGGGGTGAGGGAGCATAATGGTGCCTGCCACCTCTTTTGACCCCCATTTGTCTCAGATGCACTCCAAGAAGGGCGAACCATCTCTCTCAGTGCTTCTCTCCCAGGGGATCCTCAGATCACACTATCTGCTCCCAGGCTCTCTGCCCTCCTTCTTCACAGGAGCACTGCAGCACCTACCAGGATCCACACCAGTGACAGCATGGAACTCTAAAACTTCAGCCTTGGAGTTCCATTGGCTGTTTAAAACACAATAATTAGCCTCTCTCATTTTCCCAGTCAATGGCTTTGGGAAATGTTCTCCTTGTGTGATCCCCTATGCAAAACCCCCCTTGCCTCTCTCCCATGATCAGGGCTCCATCCCCTCTGCAACACCCACCATCCCTCTCTCCCTCACATCACATCTCCACACCTCCTACCTTCCATAATGTGGCCTCTTCTCTCCCTCTGGTTGTTCACTCTATTCTGTCAGTACTCAGATTTCTTGGGTGTTCAGAACAACTTGATATTTATCTGTGTTCAAGGGATGAGGTAAGACTAGGGTCCTCCTACTACTCTGTCATCTTTGCTCAAAAAACCAGAAGCTTTTAATTTAAATAAAGTCCAGATCATCCATCATTTCTTAAAAGGATTGTACCTTTGGTATTATAGCTAAACAGTCATTGCCATACTCCAGGTCATCTTGGTTTTTTCCTATATTATCTTCTAAGAACTTGACAGTTTTGCATTCTACATTGAGATCTGTGATCCATTTTGGTTTTTTTTTTTTTTTTTTTTTTGTGATCCATTTTGAATTAATTTCTGTGAAAGGTATAAGGTCTGTGTCTGGAATTTTTTTTTTTTTTTTTTTGCACGTAGATGTCCTGTTATCCCAGCATCTTTTCAAGACTATCTTTGCTCCATTGTATTGTCTTTGTTCTTTTTGTTAAATAATTAGTTGATTATATTTAAGTAGGCTTACTTCTGGGCTCCCTATTCTGTTTCACTGATCTATTCTTTCCGCAATACTACTCTGTCTTGATTACTATAGCTTAATAGTAGGTCTTGAAGTCAGGTATTGTCAGTCCTTCAACTTTGTTCTTCTCCTTCAATATTGTGTTGGCTACTGTCAACACATATTACCTATTCATATAGGCTCCAGAACCAGTTTGTTGATATCCATAAACTAACTTGCAGGGACTTTGATTGAGATTACATTAAATCTATAGATCAAGTTGGAAAGACCTGACACCTTGACAATATTGAGTCTTTTCATTCAAGAACATGGAATATCTCTCCACTTATTTAGTTCTTTGATTTCTTTCATTGAAGTTTCATAGTTTTCCTCCTACAGATCTTGCATTTTATTGGATTTATACCTAAATATTTCATTTTTATGGTAATGTAAGTGGTATTGTATTTTTAATTTTAAATCCCATGTTTTCATTGCTGGTATATAGGAAAGCAACAGACTTTTTATACGTTAACCTTGTAGCCTATAGCCTTACTATAATCACTTACCGGTTCCAGTTTTTTTAGTCCTTTTCCCCGATTTTCTACATAGATGAACATAGCATCTGCTAACAAAGACATTTCTTCCTTCCCAATCCATATAAATTTTACTTCCTTTTCTTGTTTTATTACATTAGCTAGAATATCTGTGCTGTTGAAAAGGAGAGGTAAGAAGAGACATCTTTGCCTTGTTCCTGATCTTTGTGGAAAAGCTTTGAGTTTCATTAACTATGCTGTAGGGTTTCTGTGCATGTTCTTTATCAAGTTGAGGAAGTTTCCTTCTATTCCTAGTTTACTCAATTTTTTTTTTTATCATGAATGGGTATTGGATATTGTCAAATACTTTTCTGCCTCTATTAATATGACTGTGTGATTTTTCTTGTTTAGCCTGTTAATATGATGGATTACACTAATTGATTTCCAAATGCTGAACAGCCTTGCATCAGCCTGGTTGTGGTGTATAACTCTTTTTATACACTGTTGGATTTCATTTGCTAATATTCTGTTGAGGATTTTTGTGCCTATGCTCACTGGCATACTGTTTTCTTTTAATGTCTTTGTCTGATTTTGGATTTAGAATAATGCTGGCCTCATAAAGTTAGAAAGTATTCCCTCTTCTTCTATTATCTAAAAGAGATTGTGGAGAATGGTATCATTTCTTCCTTAAGTGTTTGGAAGAATTCATCAGTAGACCCATCTGAGTCTGGTCCTTTATGTTTTGGTTATTAATTATTGATTCAATTTCCTTAATAGATAGAAGTCTGTTCACATTATCTGCTTCTTCTTGTGTGAGTTTTGACAGATTGTGTCTTTCAAGTAATTAGTCCTTTTAAAATCTTTTTTAAAAGATTTTATTTATTTATAAGAGAGAGCAGAGTAAGAAAAAGAGCACAAACAGGGAAGAAGGGTAAGAGGCAGAGGGAGAGGGAAAAGTAAATTCCCCCACTGAGCAGGGAACCTGATGATGCAGAGCTCAATCTCAGGACCCTGGGATCACAACCTGAGCTCAAGGCAGACACTTAACAGATGCAGCACCTCAGGTAATTTGACTTTTCATCAAGGTTATCAAATTTGCAGCATAGTTATTCATTGTATTCCATTATCTTTTTAATGTCAATAGAATCTATTCTTTTATTTCTGATATTAGTAAGTTGTGTCCTCTCTCTCTCTCTCTCTTTATTTTTTCAGTTATCCTGGCTAGAGGTATCAATTTTAGTAACCTTCTTGAAGAACCAGCTCTTGGTTTCACTGATTTTTTTTTCTATTGATTTCATTGATCAATTCCATTGATTTGTGCTCTAATTCTTATTTCCTTTCTTTTCCTGCTTTGGATTTAATCTGCTCTTCTTTTTCTAGTTTCCTAAGGTAAAAGCTTAGATGACTGGTTTTAGTTCTTCTTTTCTAATATATTAATTTAATGCTATAAATTTCCCTCTAAGCACTGCTTTCACTGCACCCTAAATTCTGATTAAATTGTATCATCATTTTCACAAGGTTCAAAATATTTTTTTTTACTTCTGTTGAGATTTCTTCTTTCTCTCTTGTGTTATTTGAAAATACATCACTTAATCTCTATATATTCAGGAATTCTCTGTTACCCTTCTGTTAATTAATTTCTAGTTTAGTTCCATTGTGCTCTGAGAGCAGACTGTTATATAACAAAATAATCCTAATTTGTCCATCTGTTTATCATTCCTGTCATTCATTTTACTTATATAAGCGCGCGCGCACGCGCGCACACACACACACACACACACAAATGACCCTTAAGCAACATAGGTTTTAATTCCATGGATCCATCTATACATGGATTTTTTCATAAATACAGTACAGTACTGGGCACCTGGGTGGCTCAGTGGTTGAGCATCTGCCTTCAAGTCAGGGCATGATGCTGGGATCCTGGGATCGAGTCTCGCATCAGGATTGCCGCAGGGATCCTGAATACCCCTGTGTCTCTCCATCTCTCTGTATGTCTCTCATGAATAAATAACTAAATTTTTTTAAAGATTTTATTTATTTATTCATGAGAGATATACAGAGAGAGAGGCAGAGACACAGGCAGAGGGAGAAGCAGGCTCCATGCAGGGAACCTGACGTGGGACTCAATCCCAGGTCTCCAGATCACACCCTGGGCTGAAGGCGGCGCTAAACCACTGAGACACGTGGGCTGCCTAAATTTTTTTTTAAATACAGTACAGTTCTTTTTTTTTTTTTACATTTTTTTATTTTTTATAATAAATTTATTTTTTATTGGTGTTCAATTTACCAACATACAGAATAATACCCAATGCTCATCCCGTCAAGTGCCCCCATCAGTGCCCGTCACCCATTCAACCCCACCCCCCGCCCTCCTCCCTACAGTACAGTTCTGTAAATGTATTTTCTCTTTAAGATTTTGAAATCTTTTTCTCTAGCTCACTTTATTATAAAAATATAGTATATAATATATATAAAATACAAAATATGTATGTTAATGAACTGTTTATATTATTAGTAAGGGTAGCCTACAAGTTAAGTTTTAGGGAAGTCAAAAGTTATGCATGGATTTTCTAATATGCATGAGTCAGTGCCCCTAATCACCATATTTTCAAGGGTCAACTGTATGTGTAGCGATTGTATATGTTTCCAAATACATTGTTGCTATTATTTTGAACAAACTGTCAACTGTTATATTAAAAAAATAAAAACTTTTGGGGCACCTAGTGGCTCAGTGGTGGATTGTCTGCCTTTGGTTCAGGTCGACATCCTGGTGTCCCGGGATCAAGTCCCACGATCAGGCTCCCAGCGAGGAGCCTGCCTCTCCCTCTGCCTCTCTCTCTATGTCTCTCGTGCATAAATAAATAAAATATTTTTAAAAATAAATAAATAAATAAATAAATAAATAAATAAATAAATAAATAAATAAATAAATAAAATAAAAAATAAAACCTTTCATTTTACCTTCATTTATTCAATCTTTTCTTTACGCAGATCCAAGTTTCTGACCTTTATTATTTCCTTCTCTCTAACGCACTTCTCTTAACATTTCTAGCAAGGTAGATCTAATGGCAACAAATTCCTTCAATTTTTGTTTGTCTGAGAAAGTTTTTCTTTCTCCTTCACTTTTGAAGGTCATTTCATAGGATACAGAATTCTAGGTTGATTTTTTTTCTCTCAACACTTGAAATTTTCACTTCTTTCTCTTCTTGTTCACATGATTTCTGAGAAATCAGAAGTAATTCTCATCTTTGCTCCTCTATAGGTATTTTTGTCCTCTAGATTCTGTCAAAATTTTTTATCTTTGATTTTCTTTAGTTTGAATATGATATGCTTCAGTGTACTTCTTTATTTATCCTGCTTGGTGTTTTCTGGGCTGCCTAACTCTGTAGTTTGGTGTTTGACATTAATTTGGGGAAAATCCTGTCATTGTTTCAAATATGTCTTCTGTTCCTTTCTCTCTTCTGGTGTTTCCATTACACATTTATTATATTTTTGTTGTTGTCCAAAGTTCTTGGCTATTCTACTCCTTTTTTTTTTTCAGTCTTTGTGTCTTTATTCTCTTTGCTTCCCAGTTGTATAGCTTTCTATGGTTATAACTTCTAGCTCCAAATTCTTTCCTAAGTGGTATCCTGCCTACTAATGAATGAACCCATCAAGGGTATTCTTCATTTCTGTCAGAGTTTTGATTTCCAGCATTCTTTTTTTAGTTAAAATTTCCTTTCCTCTGCTGACATTGTCTATCTGATCTTGCATGCTACTCACTTTACCCACTAGAGCCCCTTAGCATGTTAATCATAGTTGTTTTAAATTCCTGATCTGATAATTCCAACATACCTGCCATGTCTAGTTCTACAGCTTATGCTGTGTCTTTAAATTGTGTTTTTTGCCTTCTAGTATGCCTTTTGTTTTTTGACTGTGACACATAATGTACTGGGTAGAAAGAACTACTATAAATAGGCCTTTAGTAATGTGGTGGTAAGATGGGGAGGAGGGGGAAGATAAGTGTTCTATTGTCCCATGATAATGTTACAGTCTTTTGGTGAGCCTGTGCATAGGGACTGTGAACTTAAGTGTTTCTCAGTTTTTTTCTATCCCCTCTAGGTGGGGCAGGATTGCTAGAGGAGGCTAGAGTTGCATATTTTCCTTCCACCAGGTCAGTTAGGCTCTAATAATATCCATCAGGTTAGGCTCTGGTTAACTAGTTTCTCCTAACAGCTGACCTTGTTAAGAACAGAGTGCTCTGGCATATTTCAAAATGGTTCCTTTTCCATTCCCCCAATTCAAAGCACGAGGGGTTTTTTTCCCCAATATTTACTGTGATAAGCTAGTTGAGCTCTCGGAGGTAAATCTCATCTCATAGAATTGTGGTAGTCCCAGTGACTAGGTCCCCCTAGAATTTTAATTCTCAGAGCCTCCAGCAATTAATAAATTATTGTTCAGGTTTTCCTACCTGGACTTGGTTTCTGGCGTGATTTCTGCTCATGAATCTCTGGGATTCTGGGAAGCCATGCCTCCTTGTATTAACCTGTCTGACTCTTGGGGATCCCTGGGTGGCTCAGCAGTTTGGTGCCTGCCTTTAGCCCAGAGCGTGATCTGGAGTCCGAGGATCGAGTCTCACATCAGGCTCCCTGCATGGAGCCTGCATCTCCCTCTGCCTGTGTCGCTGCCCCTCTCTCTCTCTCTCTCTCTCTCTCTCTCATGAATAAATAAATAAAATCTTTTAAAAAAATAGATAACCTGTCTGACTCTCTGAGGGCAGCAATTTACCCTAAATCCTCCCCTTTCCTACAGATCCAAGAAAAGTTGTTGCTTTTTTCAGTTTGTTCAGCTTTTTACTTGTTTTTAGGACAAATGGCAACTGCCAAGCTCCTTACATGTGGAACTAATAACCACCACTGAACTTTTTAAAAATATTAACTTTTTATCCTTTTTACCAAGATGCCTAGATGAGTCCAAAGTAAAGACTCCATCAGCTAACCATGAAAAGGTATGCCTGGAGAAGGCAGCTGGTCCCCCAGACAAGTCCATCCTTCTAACCTAGGATGGATTATCCTCATTGCTCAAAAATTCAACCCTGCCAGAATTCCAGAGTTGACTTCATTCAGGGATACTGATTAATTCCTTTAAAAGTTCTAAGAAAGAGAGTATCTAAGATGTCAACTGTTATGGTTTAATTCTTAGAGGATGTCCCTCTTGTCACAGTTATTTACAAAAGAAGAGGCCTAGTGTTCATCACCATAGACCTTAGAACTCCCAAGATTAACTGAACAACTTTTAGACCTAATGTAATTATTAACTCCAAAGAAGGTGATCCAGTAAGTCTGCTTTTAAAAAATTATCAAACGAATCTATAGGGATCTACTGATCTCATATGTTCCTCTTTTCTCATACAGAGCATTTCACTGAAAACAAGTCTGCAGCTGTCCCTGGGTAAACTGACACCACATAAAGTTGCTCTCTTTAGGGAGAGGGTGAGAAATTCACTCTCCATCTACAGAAGAGCCAAAGGTATCCATGCACAGTCTTAAAAAAATCAGAAGACAGTGGCACTAGGGTGGCTCAGTCAGTTAAGCATCTGCCCTTGGCTTAGATCATGATCCCAGCGTCCTGGGATCAAGCCCTGCATTGGGCTCCCTGCTAAATGGGGAGTCTGCTTCTCTCTCTCCCTCTGTTTCCCCCCACCCTGCTCCACTCATACACTCTCTAATAAATACATTAAAAATATTTTTAAAAATATTTTATTGGGATCCCTGGGTGGCGCAGCGGTTTGGCGCCTGCCTTTGGCCCAGGGCACGATCCTGGAGACCCCGGATCGAATCCCACATCAGGCTCCCGGTGCATGGAGCCTGCTTCTCCCTCTGCCTATGTCTCTGCCTCTCTCTCTCTCTGTGACTATCATAAATAAATAAAAATTAAAAAAAAAAAAAATCTTTAAAAAAAAAAATATTTTATTTACTTATTCATGAGAGACACACAGAGAGAGGCAGAGACACAAGCAGAAGAAGAAGCAGGCTCCCCTAGGGGAGCCAGATGCAAGACTCAATCCCAGGACCCTGGGATCACAGTGCCCCTAGTTTTCCTGATAAAATGCTAAAGAGCTATTGCCAAATAAGTGTGTGTTTCAGGGATGCAAAAGAGGGTAATTAAAGCATTTTTTGACTTTTATTTACCATACCATATAATAAATACATTTTACATCATAACCATGACATATGAACTTATGTATATATATCTACCCAAAACAGAAGTCATTAGCAAAAATACCACAATTATCCTCAATATATCTGACGCTTTGGGTTATTTTCTATCTCGTTTCCTAAAAATGCTGTCCATGCCCCAGTAAAATATGTCATGACTTTGTAATGATTTGTGATCTGGAATTTGAAAAATATTGGAATTCTGTAACAAATATGGGAACAAGCAATAAATAAACTAGAAAAAGAGTTGTAAAATAATGGTTACTTACTTGGTTGCTGCAAAAACAACATTGAAGGGCACCTGTTGATGAAATGGAAGGAAAGGCCTGCAGAGAAAGAAGAACACAAACGCGTGGGACTTTTGCAATGTGTACTCTCTGAGCTTTACTCTAATTTCCATATTCATCCTTGAAAATCAGTGAGCTTGAATATCCCACCCTGGTAATCCTCAAATCTGGGCACAAAATCACTAGAGAGTGGGAAGATTTCTTTTTGTTTTTTGTTTTTTTTTTTGTTTTGTTTTGTTTTGTTTTTAATTTATGATAGTCACACAGAGAGAGAGAAAGAGAGAGAGAGAGGCAGAGACACAGGCAGAGGGAGAAGCAGGCTTCATGCATCGGGAGCCCGATGTGGGATTCGATCCCGGGTCTCCAGGATCGTGCCCTGGGCCAAAGGCAGGCGCCAAACCACTGTGCCACCCAGGGATCTGAGAGTGGGAAGATTTCTATTTTGTGTTTCTTTTTTAAGATTTTATTTACTTATTCATGAGAGACACAGATTGAGAGGCAGAGACACAGGCAGAGGAAGAAGCTCCTGCAGGGAGCCCAGTGTAGGACTCCATCCTGGGACCCCAGGATCACGCCCTGGGCCAAAGGCAGATGCTCAACCTCTGAGCCACCCAGGCATCCCTGTGTTAAAAATTTAACATTTCTCGGGGCGCCTGGCTGGCTCAGTTGGTTAAGCTTCTGCCTTTGGCTCAGGTTATAATCTCAGGATTGTGGGATCCAGTGGAGCCCCGCTTAGTCATGGGCTTCCTGCTCAGTGGGGAGTCTGCTTCTCCCTCTCTCTCTGCTCCTCTCACTGCTTATGCTCTCTCTCCTTCTCACTGTCTCAAATAAATAAATAAATAAATAAAATATTTAAAGAAAAATTTACCATTTCTCTAAAAAGTCAGCATTATAAAACTTCTATAAGGAGGTTGCTCACAAATAATAATGTAGACTACAAATTTACTTTCTCAAGGAAGCTTATGTACATGTGACATCAAGACTATTTTTCTAACAAGATAAGACCTATAGGGAGATCTTTATTTTAATTTAATCTAACTATATGATTATCACATGATTATTGATCACAAATGAAACAAAGTGAAACTTTCAACCATGTTAGTTTTGGCAAGATTCACACAAAGACAGTGAATGTCGCCTATTTGCCCACTTTTAACAATTTCCCATGTACTATGACTATCACGGTGTCTCTCCTGTACTTCACTTGACTTGATGACTTCATTTTGTTCTCAAATATACATTCTTACTTACACTAATACCTCTGAGATTAGGCAGATTTAGCTGTAATCCCAGATCTGCCACTTGCTAACTTAAGAGACTTCAGGGATCCCTGGGTGGCGCAGCGGTTTGGCGCCTGCCTTTGGCCCAGGGCGCGATCCTAGAGACCCGGGATCGAGTCCCACGTCGGGCTCCCGGTGCATGGAGCCTGCTTCTCCCTCTGCCTATGTCTCTGCCTCTCTTTCTCTCTGTGTGTGACTATCATAAATAAATAAAAAATTAAAAAAAAAAAAGAGACTTCAAGCAATTGTTTTCTCCTCTCTTGGTCTCAGCTTCCTTACTAATAGGGATAATACATCTTATCCTACATTTCTGTTGTAAAAATTAATTATATAGGGGCACCTGGCTGGCTCACTTGGTAGAGCATGCAACTCTTGATCTCGGGGCTGTGAGTTCAAGCCCCACATTGGGTGTAGAGATTTCTTAAAAATAAAGTCTAAAAAAATTGATTTTATATACATAAAGTACTAAACTGGTACCTAACACATTGCATGCACTCAAAAGTGATAGCTGCTATCATTATCATAAAGACACTTTCTTTCTTCCTTTTTTTAAAAGATTTTATTTATTTATTCATGAGAGACACAGAGAGAAGCAGAGACATAGGCAAAGGGAGAAGCAAGCTCCCTGCAGGGAGCCCGATATGGCATTGGATCCCAGGACTTGGGGACCACGACCTGAGCCAAAGGCAGATGCTCAACCACTGAGCCACCCAGGTACCCCATAAACATTTTCTAATAAAATCCAGGGCTCATTTTCATTAGTAATTACTTTTTACCTTTCAAAATATTTATAGCGATTCTTTCCAGTCACGTCAGGATCTTCATAAACCTCTTTAGCCATCTGGAAAGATGTATCCATTCTAAAATGAAGCAGGAAAACATTATTAAAGTCTGACATGTCATTTCCAAATATAATTTCTATATTTAATAGTTTTAGATCTACAAAGTAGAAGATATACAGGGTATCTGATGAAACTGAGACCAAAGTCTTCTACAACATGCATCTGACTGACCTACATCTCAGACTAGATAACAATTACTTTCCCTGAACCAGGAAACTAGGGGCTAACAAGAGAAAGTAAGAGTAAGAAAAGAGTAGATTTATGAAAACTCACATACAAAAATGCATGCATTTAATCAATAGTCCATAGGAATAACAGAGTTTTAAGAGACAACTTTTTATGTCCAGGTTGAAAGGTAGCTTTTTTTCTTTTACTTTCCTAGGTATGACTTGTAAATAATTAAAAGAACAAAGAATTCAAGATACTTATCTCTGAAGGTGCTCTGGTTGCAAATCTCCAAATATATATATATATTTAGATACTAACAGAAGGGTATAGTTACAATTTCTAAGATGGATCAAAGAAACAAATTCAGTCACCTCTACCTCTACCTTTGGCAGCAAACTGTCATTTAATATATATATTCACTCCAAGCTTCTGAGAACATCTACTAACCTATAAACCCATAACCATTGCCCCTGAATCCAGCTCATTTTGGTCAGAGGACTTAAGAGAGTAATTTGGGGTCCATTGATCTAGGTATAACAATTGTACTTTTAAAAAAGTGCAGAATAAAAAAATCTTAAGAAGAAAAATGCATTCATTAAAAACATGAGAAGCAGCTGAAGCTACCAGACACTTACATAGCAAGCTGCCAGAGGCCTTCTCTGTGTTTCTCCTCCTGTCCTTTCCATTCCCGGCGCATGAATGCTGGGACAGGGTCAACCTTGCTCCAATACAGAGAATATCTTGGATAATGGATCAAGTTACTGAACATGGTTCTAAACCTGGGAACTCTTCTCTAATATTAGGACAGGGAGGCAGGGGGAAAAAAAAGACAAAATGTTACCTTCAGATTTTCTAAAGCATTTTATTTATTTTTGTAAATTTTTTGACAGCTATAAAACAGTGTATGTGGCACAGAAAGAAGGGTAGTTGTACATACACAGAATATCTCCAGAAAGATACCCAAGAAACTGATGACAGTGGATGATCATGAGAAGGGGGCTGAGGGTTAGAATTCCTTTGTACTGTACATGTTTTTGTACTACTTGAATTCTTTATCACGGGCACATATAACTTTTCCCACTGAAATAAATTAGGTTATAATGACTCTTTATTCACTATTAGTTAATTAATCTTCACACTGGGCCACAAATATCAAGATGTCCCCTAGTAATCATGGCAGAGTAATTTCTGCAGAATATAAAATCCACTGGTGTTCTGATTATTAGTCAATCTGATCAGTGTGGTTAGCAAAACTAGGTGGTTGAAATTCATTAGGCTGCCTTAGTGAATGAATTAGACCTACCAGTCTGTTTCGAATCAGGTTAGCTTGGATATTTGCCTGTGTGTGATCTTTCTCACTTGACACAATAAACAATGGATCTGCAAAATCAACAATAAAGTGGTATAAGGAATAGAATATATCTACTCTTGACTGAGAATAATGGCAAAACAATGTAATTTCTTAATTGGAAAACAAATTACAAGATTTAGATATTGCCTAACTCTACAGCAGCTCATACATCTCTACCACCAGTGAGAGTCTGTTAGATGCATTTCTTCTCTATGTATTCCAAAGTCAGTTTATGCAATAGGAAGGTAAGAAGAAGGCCTGATATATTCTCAAGCACCAAAATCTAAACACATTGTCTTTCCTCTCCTAAGAACAAACTACCTTCTGGGTCTGGGTAGCCCAGGAAATACTCTAAGACAAAAGACCCCCGCATACACTAACTATACTCATTTGCAAGTAAAAGAAATAACATACTGGAACACTACCTCTCATATTCAGTACAAGGGAAAGATACAAACTCTTAACAACATGTCACCTCTGAATTGATAAACATAGTAAGAAAATGTCATTCTCTAATAATAAATAAATAAAATCAGCTATAATTCACTCCTTAAATTTAGAAGGATGTTGATGATGGACTAAATTTTTTCTCCAAAGTTCAACAAAAGATTACTCTGTTATTATAAGTATGGGCTTGATAGGTATATCTTTTTTTTTTTAGTATAAATTTATTTTTATTGGTGTTCAACTTGCCAACATATAGAATAACACCCAGTGCTCATCATCCCATCAAGTGCCCCCCTCAGTGCCCATCACCTAGTCACCCCACCCTCTACCCACCTCCCTTCCACCCCTCCTAGTTCGTTTCCCAGAGTTACGAGTCTCTCATGCTCTGTCTCCCTTTTTGACATTTCCCACTCATTTTTTTTCCTTTCCCCTTTATTCTCGATAGGTATATCTTTAAAGCAACAGAGAATATTTAGGATTATACCATCCCTTAAAATTAAATAATATGACATTAAATTCATAAGCTACCATCAGATACAGACTTGATTTCCTAAGTAGTCATCTCTTGAGAAACAAATACACTGACCAACTAGTCTAGATCACTTGGCAACATAAATCTTCACAGAAATTACTAATTGTTATTGTGATTTAAAGGTAACTTAAATTTAATTTAGATTACATGAGTCAATTCCTAGAGTCTTAAAACTCCTCAGTTACCCAACAAAAATGATTTATTAGATGTAGACACTTAATATTCTCCCCATGGCTGGAAAGCTACAGGAGGCTCAGCTCTCTTTCATTCATGAAAGATTTATTGATGGGTTACTATGTTTGAGGTGCCTAGAACATATCAAGGAAAAAGATAAAGGTCCCTGACCTCATGAGAGAGAGGCAATAAACAACACAACAAACTAACATTTTATACAATACATTAGAGGATAGTAAGTGCTACTAAAAAAAAAAAAGTCGGGGAAGAGCAAGTGAGGGAGATTGGGTTGCAATTTTACACAGCGTAGTCAGGGCAGGCCTCACTGAGAGGTGACATTTAAGCAGACTTGCAAGTGGGGAGTTAACTACACAGTTGTCTGAAGGAAGAGCATGTGAAGCAAAGAAACAGCTTGAGCAAAGGCCCTATGATGGCAGCATGCCTGACATGTTTGAAAAAGAGCAGAGACCAAAGGCATGGAAACAGAGGAAGAGAGACAAAATATAGCAGATCAAAGGTCAGACAAGTTACCAGGGGCCTAGATCACATGGGGCTTTGTGGGCCACTAAAAAGACTTTGGCTTTTAATCTGAGTGAGGTGGGAAACCACTGCAAGATTTTGAGGCGAGAAGGGGCAAAATCTGACTTACATTTTTAAATGTTCATTGTAGGGGCTCCTGGGTGGCTCAGTCAGTTAAGCATCTGACTCTTGGTTTCAGCTCAGGACATGATCTCAGGGCTGTGGGACTGAGCCCCACATAGGGCTCTGCACTCAGTAAGGAGTCTGCTTGGGATTTTCTCCCTATCCCTCTGCCTCTCCCTCCCCTTCTGCCTGTCTGCCCCTCTCCCCACTCATGCATATGCATACTCTAAAATAAATATTTTTTTAAAATGTTCATTGTGGCTACCCAGTGAAGAACAGATTGTATGGAAGTTATGAAAAGGACAGGGAGACCTATTAGAAGGCTCATGCAGTGAGCCTAGAGAAGAGATGATGGTGATGGCAATAGAAGTGATGAAATGGGGCAGGATTCTAGATCTATTTTTAAAGTGGAACAGAGAAGAATTTTTAATGGATTGGAATGGTGTATGAGAGAGAGAGAGAGAGAGAGAGAGGGGACAATGATGGCTCTAAGATTTTTGGACTTTAGTAACTAAAGTATGGGGTTGGTATCAATTGACACAGGAAAGCCTGTGGGTTTGTAGGGAGAATGTGAAAAGCAGGCCTTAGGTGTTTATTATATGTCCAAGTGGAGAAACAAGGAGGCAATTTGGTGGGGTTTTTTAAATATTTTATTTATTTATTCATGAAAGACACAGAGAGAGAGGCAGAGACATAGGCAGAGGGAGAAGCAGGCTCCTCTCAGGGAGTCAGATGTGGGACTTGATCCTGTGACTCCAGGATCATGCCCTGGGCTGAAGGTAGGTGCTCAATCGCTGAGCCAGCCAGGCGTCCCAAAAGAGGCAATTTGCTACACAAATCTACAGTTTGAGAGAGAAGTCTGAACCAGCGAATATGTATTTGGGAATCATCACCTTTAGATATACTCTTCTTTAGCTGCAGCACCCAAATCCATATCTATGATTCAAGTTGGGAAATTATGGAAATGGGGCTGATTAGAAACGACAAAGGCAAAAAAAAATTTTTTTTTAATAAAAAAAAAAAAAATGAAAAAAAAAAAAAGAAATGACAAAGGCAAATTTTATGGCCCCAAATAACAGGCTAGCGTATTGGAAGACCGAATGAATGTACTTGCTTAAAGGGAAGAAGGCTGTAGCTTCAACCTGTCTGATATACTGGGAACAGAACGGGACAAAGGGAAATTTCTATTCATACTCTTATTTTAAGTGATTTAAGAGATGTCACTGGGTCTATGGTTCTAACTGTGTCGTTCCTCTTAAATGAATTTAGCCTACATTTCCCCTAAGTCTGAATAATAAATTACAAGCCATCCTCCTCTTCTTCCCATAAGGAGTACAAAAGCATGCTATCTACAGAAACACTCCTGCCACCTATAGAAGATAATGGCACAATAGCGTATGAGTTATGACTACACATTCTGCGACGTGTCCTACAAGTGTGATCATAATCAGTGCTCGAAAGGCAACAGTAGGACCTCTGAGATGCCCAGATAATAGCACTCACCAGGTATCACTTGCTTATTCCTAGGTAAGTATTAAGTGCTTTATGTGCAATATTTCATTTAATTCTCACAAAAACTCAATGAGGTAGGCACTAGGGCTCCTTTTTAAAGGGAAGGAAACTGAGGCTTCAAGAAGTTAGCCACTTACTGACAGAATTTCAACTCCGATCCTTCTGGCTCCCAGGCCTAATATTATCAATACTCCATGAATTTTATGGATTAAAGTTTCCTACGAAAACCATGAAAAAGTCCCTCAACCAATTTACCCATACTGTAGAAACTGTTGTGACAAGCCTAGGAAGTTGTCATAACCAAGTAATCATGAGAGAGAGAGGAAGTATGTAAACTTTTAGGCAAAAGTATAATGAATTGCATATTCTGGGGGAAAAGAAAGGAGGAAAGAGTTTATGACAAACCTAGAAAGCATTTTAAAACATTTTTGGAAAACTATATCATATATTTAAAAGCTTTAATTATCAGGGCAGTAGTGTAGCTACTAATCAATATACAAATTCAGGAAAGTGACAGTGTATGGTGGTCACTCTGGGAGGCACTTGAGAGATACAAAGCATTTACCAAAAAACTAAAAGTAAAATGCAGGGACTCCTGGGTGGCTCAGCAGTTGAGCATCTGCTTTCCACTCAGGGCATGATCCCAGAGTCCCGGGATCGAGTTCGGCATTGGACTCCCTGCATGGAGCCTGCTTCTCCCTCTGCCTATGTCTCTGCTTCTCTCTCTGTGTGTCTCTCAAGAATAAATAAATAACATCTTCTTAAAAATTTTAAAAATAAAAAAATAAAAGTAAAATGCAAAATGGTATATAAAGGAGGTAAAAATCTATTAAGAAAATGATGTTAACTTTAATACTAAGAAAAACAAGGTATTAGAATCTATCTTAATTGCTAGAGTGATCAGAAGAGTAAAAATTACATTTAGTGAAGACATCCAAAGCTGATTAGAGGAGCAAAAGCCTTGCAGACAATTAACTATGATGAAAAGGCCATTAGGTTTGAGGGGTGGGAGCGAGGGAAGGGTGAAAAGGCTTAGAAAGGTGTTCATATGTGTACAACTGACCACCACCACAGCTCTGCCAGGGTGGAAATCTGACCCAGGCCAGTCAATTCATTGGCTTGTCAACAACATATCTTATTTCTCTCTTCAATTTTCAGCTAAGATACACGAGGACTCTATACAATTGGTAGTGAGCTTTAGGACAAGAGGTCATGGAGACTGCCACTCCAGTCCCTGTCATAGTAAGAGAAATCCATAAACAAGTTGCTTTCTGTCAGATGGAAGAAGGGAAACATATGCACAGAAAAAAACAAGGGTTAGAGTTGCCAGATAAAATACAGGATGCCCAGTTATATTTAAATTTCATATAAGCAATGAATAACTTTTTATATAGACATATCCCAAATATTGCATGGGGCTAAAAATTTATACTAAAATATTATTCGTTATTTTTCTCAAATTCAAGTTTAACTGTGTGCATCCTGTATCTTTACTTGCTAAATCTGACAACCTAAACAAGGTAAAAAACCGTAAGGCCCAAGAAATCACACAGAAGGGTACCACACCTTAGTTCTAACCTTCCCTGTCTTGGTTCTACTTTGTCCTGGCTATACTTGCTTCCCGTCCATTAACAGCTGTGAGACTGCCTGTTTTATTGGAACAATCCAAACTTTATTTGGCCTATTCTGAGTGGGTTTCTCTTCCTTGCAAGGGATATGGAAACGTTTTGCAATCCTTCTGCCAAAAAAAAAAAAAAAAGAGAGAGACGAGCTTGATAAATTCTTGCCTTTCTTTACTGAAGAGGTCTATCCAATTCCCAAATTACTTTTGAAACTGTAGTGATGTGTTTACAGTTTACTAGACTTCTTTTACAAGATGAAACCAAGAGTGAATAAAGAAAACCACCGGCCAGAATAGCTACGCAACCATTACATACCCCCTATACCACGAAATGGGTAACCGATGGATTCCCATTCAAAGAAGATTCTGGGAATCCTAGAGGAGATACCACATGGTTTATTTTTTATTTTATTTTATATTTTATTTTATTTTATATATTTTATTTTATTTTATTTATTTTATTATTTTATTATTTATTTTATTATTTTATTTTATTTTTTACCACATGGTTTAAAAGCAACCTAAGGCTCAAGTGAAGAGCATGAGACTGCGGAGGGCGATATTAGAAAAAAAAAAAAAACAACTCACGTTTAACTGCTTAAAATTCTTATAATAAATTCAAGTTTCAGTAAACATTTATGAAGTAGCGAGCACATGCACCAACACTGGAATAGTTTGGAAGACACCCAAAGGCTGCAAAAATGTATAAAACCAGTACTTCAAGAACTCCAGGAACTTAGTGGACCTAGTTTATAAGCAATGCTCTGATGAGTAACAGTAAGGTTTTTGTTTTTTTAAGAAGAGAAAACTAAGGGATCCCTGGGTGGCGCAGCGGTTTGGTGCCTGCCTTTGGCCCAGGGCGCGATCCTGGAGACCCGGGATCGAGTCCCACGTCGGGCTCCCGGTGCATGGAGCCTGCTTCTCCCTCTGCCTATGTCTCTGCCTCTCTCTCTCTGTGTGTGTAACTATCATAAATAAATTTAAATAAATAAATAAAAATTTAAAAAAAAAAAAAAAAAAAAAAAAAAAAAAAAAAGAAGAGAAAACTAAAAACAAAGGTGAGATAAGACTGCTCCTTCCTTATCTACAAAGCCAAAGGTGGAGCTGCCGGGAGAACCGGAGCGGGAGCGTCCTTTTGGTCCGGCCCTTCACACAGGTGGAATGTGCGAATGTTGAGAGAATCTCCAAATTTAGCAAATCACTGCCTGCTTTCCTGGATAACAGAACACCCGGGACCGCTTCAGGCTGTGCAAGTCCCCAGGGAAAAGACGGTGGGAACAGCGAGGCGATCCCGCGCGGGGCTCCGGGACCGGGCGCACCTGCGGCTTCCGACGCCCGCGGGGAGCACCGCCGGGGGCGGGCGGGGGGGGACCTCGGGGCAGTGCCCACCCGACAGAGGATACCCGCGGGCGCGGAATCTGTCCCGAGGCTCAGCTTCCGTTCACCGCGCCCCAGGTCCCGCAGCCCACCTGGCCCAGGATTCCACGACCCAGGAGGGAGGTCCGGGGCAGCGCTTACCGTACAGAAAATCATACGGTCGATTGGCGGAGACACTGCCGCTGGCCCCCGGCTTCTCCCTGCACCGGGTCTGAGGCAGCTGCGGGCTGGGCGGGGGCTCCTCGATAGTCACCACGCGGCTCATGGTGCAGCCCTGACCCTCCCGCCAGCTAGGGACCCACTACCGACGCCCGGCCGCGGCGTGCACGGTAGCCATGGTAACCTGCGTCCGCGCGCCGGGACCAGGGGCGGGGCGAACGCGCGGGGCGGGGCTTGAGGCGGAAGGGGCGGGTTTGGCGTGGGAGACGGCCCCGGTAGGGTGCGGGAGCGGAAGGGGCGGGGCTAGGCGCTGGACGGGAAGGCGAGCGCGCAGGCGCCGGGAGGATGGGCGGGGCCCCGCGAGAAGAGAGATGGGAAAGGAGGGGGTCGAGGGGTCGAGAGGGCCGAGGGGGCGGGAGGGCGCCCGGCAGGCGAGCGACGTCCCCGCTTCCCGCGGCGGCCCCGACTGCGCGAGTCCTCCACCGCCCCCCGCCCGGGCCCGCCCCCGGGGAGCCCGCGGCCGCCGCGCGAGTGAGCAGCCGTCCGGCAATTACGGTTCGTGCCTTTCGGAAATCCCTGGGAAATCTCGGAACCTTCAGGAGTAACTGGAGTCTTTCATTTCGGACATCCCCTTTCCGCGGGGCTGCTTCTGCTTTTCAAAACTGTGAAGGAAGATATTAAACATTGGCAAAAGTGAATTCACTTTTCATAAGCCTCAGGTACCCGTCACCAAGAATCGACAATTATTTAACACGTTGCCAATCTGGTTTCGTCCTCTCCCCTGCTCTGTGCGTGAATATTTTGAAAATATTCAATCTTCTTATTGAATATTTTCAATAATACTGAGATTTGAATATTGAAGATCAAATCTCAAATGGTATTTTACCCTTACAGTTAATATGCATCTCAAACTGATACAGATGCTCTGTGCTTGAGTATCTTGAAAATACTCAATCTTCAAATCTCAGTATTTTACCCTTAAAATTAATGTGCGTCTCAAACTGATACAGATGCTCTGTGCTTGAATATTTTGAAAACATTCAATCTTCAAATCTCAGACAGTATTTTACCCTTAAAATTAATGTGCATCTCAAACTGATAACAGATGTTTTTTGACTTCACCGTTATCATATCTAACAAAATCATTTCTAATATCATCTAATACTCAGTACGTACTCAAATTGACCTGGTCAAAGCCAAAATGTCATTTGTGTTTGTTTTTCCTATCAAAAAAAGATCCATTGTATTTTAGTATATCTTGTAAGTCTTATCGCAGAACACTAGATTTTCTAATACTTTCAATGGATTTTCCTTATTACCTGGAAATGCTTTTGTAAAAAGAACTTTCACCCACTCATTGGTATCCTGAAATACAGGGATCCTAGAAGAAAGACTAGAAAAATGCTGGGATTTTTCACTTTAATTATAAAATTTCAGAGAAATGAATTGATGCCCTAGCAACCTCCAGTGTTAACCAGTAAAGTTTTGTTTGTTTAGGATCATTAGGAATGCATACATTTTACATAGCTGATGTGTTTTAATCCATTATTATTATTTACGATACTCAGATGATCCCATTAGGCTAGTAGCACACACCTTAGAGTTGACTTCTTTGTCCTTTGATGTGATCCATAGTCACTTATTGAATAAGCCTCCTGGCCTGCTATCACTCCACACACATATTTCTTGTTTTGTTTACCCCTAAACTTCTTGGGGGTTTGCAAACCAGCCATATGCTTTGTCACTCCCAAGCCCCTGCTCAAGCAAATTCCTTTGCCTACAATGCCTTTTCCTATTTATGCACTAATTTAGGCATCCTTGAAGACTTGGTGCTGACTTTATTACCTTTATGCAGTTTTCTCAAATCTCCCAAATAGAGTGAGGCTTCAGGCTTCATTCTTTCTTCCAACACTATAGGAGCATCAATAGCATGGACCACTTTGCATTAGTTAATTGTTTGCAACTCTCTCCACACAACTGTTAGTTCGTTGTGGGCACAGGCCTTCACATGCTCATTTTGTATCTTTAAAGTTCCTGATAAATGAAAACTTATGATTCCTAAATTAATAAATCCATCCGGGGATCCCTGGGTGGCTCAGCGATTTAGCGCTGCCTGCAGCCCGGGGTGTGATCCTGGAGACCTGGGATCGAGTCCCACATCAGGCTCCCTGCATGGAACCTGCTTCTTCCTCTGTGTCTCCGCCTCTCTCTCATTCTCTCTTTCTCTGTCTCTGTCTCTCTCTGTCTCTCTCTCTCTCTCGTCTCTTATGAATAAATAAAGTCTTTAAAAAAAAACTTTAATAAATCCATCCATTTATGGAAAAAGTTTACTGTCTACTATAGAATAGGTGTTGAAGATTCTGAGATAATCTGTGCAGCATACTCCATGATGGGAAAAACAGAGAAACAAATAAAATACAATATTATAATGGTCTGTGGGCATAGCTACCTTTCCCACTTTCTGTCCCTTCTTCCCAGAATGCTGCTTACCCCTGTCCCCATCTTCTCACTGCTGACTCCTCATCATTTGCGTTCTCAGCTAAAATGTCCCCTCCTCAGACTTTTCCTCACTAAATCACATAAATTTTCTTAAGTAGCCAATAGCCAGCCCCCTCCATTGATACACTGAAAGACGTTAACCAACAGAATATGTCCAGTGCGATGAGGTATATATGACTATGTGATTGTCTTCTGTAGACAGTTCAGGACATCTTATTGGAGTTGTTCACTCTCTCCCTTGGGTGGAGGAAGCAACTGGCCATGTTGGGGAACCCCACGTAGCAAGGAACCAAGCCTCTTGGAGCTGAGGGCAACCTCCAAACCACAGCAAGAAACCAAAACCTTCAATCCTACAACTGGAAGAAACTGAACTCTGCCAAACCCGAGTGAGATTAAAAGTATATCCTTCCCCATTAGAACCTCAGATAAGACCACAGTCTCACCCAATATCCTGATTGCAGTCCTGTGAGACCCTCATCAGAGGAGCTACTTAAGCCATGCCTAGATTGCCAACTATAAAAACTGAGATAATAAATGTGTATTACCACTAGGTTTTGGCAGTGCTACACAAGCAAGAAATAATGTGCAGTCTTGAGAAAATTACATTCTGTGTCATGCAGTTTATTTGTAACTTTGATGTTGTAGAGGGGTACTACTACTAATTAACTACTACTAGTTAATTAAAAAAATCATTAAAGTTATACTTTGCCAAGGGACGCCCGGGTGGCTCAGCGGTTGGGCACCTGCTTTTGGCTCAGGGTGTGATCCTGGAGACCTGGGATCGAGTCCCACATCGGGCTCCCTGCATGGAGCCTGCTTCTCTCTGCCTATGTCTCTGCCTCTCTCTGTGTCTCTCATGAATAAATAAATAAAATCTTAAAAAAAAAAAGTTATACTTTGCCATGTTGGAAGACAGTTGGCCATGTTTCTGCTTGTCTTGTGAGGTGGGTACTGTCTGCTTTCGTTCCTTTGTGTAGGAAACAACCTTGGACAAGAGAGATCGTGTGCATTTGTGGAGCAAAGGGCAGGTTTGCTTAGAGCCTACAAAGTCAGTCTCCCTTTGAGCAAAGGGCAGGCATTCCTACAGCCCACTATCAAAGATTTGGGTTTCCTAAGTTCACTATTTTTTTTTTTCCTGTAATGCAACTCAGAGTGTGTGCAGATGCCATCTGGCCTTCTTTACATCACCCTGTGGGAACTGAGGCTCAGAGAACTGGCACAAAAGTGCCGATATGATGCATTGTTGCTATGGCTGTAAGGAATGAATTACCCTTTATCTCTGACCTGGCAGTTTGCTGGCTTCTAATAGCATTCATGGGACTATGATAAGCAAATAGGGTAAAATTTCAAACCCTTCAGAGTTCTTGAAAAGCTATAGAACATGATATATAACACATATTTATCTGTAGAAATTGGAAAGCTTTTATTTTTTTCCCCAAGAGGCAGAAATGTAAATACTATACAAAATTACCTCTGAACTTACGAACTGGGGAAGTGAGAATTCAGGCCTTGTAATTCTTCTCTCTCAGCATATGGTGTCACTCCTCCACCAACATCCACTACCTACCCTTCCTTGGTAAAGTCTCCACACCTGGAATTAGTTAGGCAGGAAAAATAGCTAATACTTTCAACACGGAGGGATCTGAGAGTATTTCCTTACTTGTTGCTTGTTACATTACCAAGGCTGTCATCCACATGGTGCCACGCACAGGTATTGCTTCCATTCGGTACCACACAATAACATATTCACTGTACTATACAAAAGTCCATTATAGTCCCCATTTCAACTCTTGCTGCCTATTAATATAGCAGTTACAATAGCAATAGCGAAAAGCCCCTAAGGGCTTAAAATAGTAAAATATTGCTGGTTAGAATCAGCATTGGGAACCAAGAACTTGATATGAAAGTACTTAATCAAACCAACCTCAGAGTTGCCTCTCTTAAACAGATGCTTGAATCTAATCCTTTGTTAGTCTCCACATGCCACCTACCTCTGATTTAATCTCCAATTACAGCTCTCTAAAATGGTGTTTTTCTTGGGGGAAATGGGTTTTTGAGATTTTTCTTGGGAAGAGAATGGGAAACATTAAATGTCATTGTTCTCTACTCCTCTATTTTTCCTCAAAGACTAAGGCCATCATGTTGCCGGGTGAACTGGTTCCTGAGCCATCAACCCAGTCAGACCTGAAGGAGTTGCCAAAGGTTCTTGGTCCTGTCAAGAGAAGGAATTCAAGGACAGGCGTGCAGCACAGAGGATGAGTAACCGAAGCTGGAAAGCTTATTACAACAAAAAGTACCCTGAGGAGATTTGAGAGCAAGAACAATAGCAGGAGCAATGCGTGCCCTGGGGGTTTCAGTTTCTATCTTTTATTGATCGTTAAGTGGGAGGCAGAATATTTATTACTTGGGGTGGGACAACGGTTAACACTTTTTCTTCCAATTTGGTCAGGGTTTCCTGTCATGGCCTCCACCGTCTTGGGCCTGTCCGGTTAGATCTGGCTTCTTGTGGTGTACTGCCCGGAAGGGCCTCCGCCTTTGCCACCAGCTGGCCTAGACTTCCACCGCGCTAGCCTCCAGCACTGTATCCTGATACAGCCTAACAAAGTGCCTACTCTGACAAGCCCACAAGTCTGAAGGCATTTAGACTGAGTAAGAAAGGCAAAGAATGTTTATGTAAAAATCATTAGTCTTAAAGCTTACCTCTTCGTAAGTTAAAAGGCAGAAGAAAAAGCAACCTACGTGTGTAGGGTAGCTGTAAACTACTCTGAAACTAAATATTTCACTTTGGAATGTCTTTGGTATTTTTTCAAGACTATTCCATCCTGAAGAAGCAGTTGTTGGAAGGGTTTTAAGAGTCCCAGTGCTCAACTGATGAATTACTGAATTCTACCTCTGAAACTAATCATATACTATCTGTTAATTAATTGAATTTAAATAAAATAAAAATTTAAAAAGTCACAGAGCTCAAGGAAGAAACTAAGAGTTGCTAATATCTGGAACACCGCCCATTAAAGGAAGTGGGGGCAGGGCAAGATGGAGCGGCTACCCAGCTTTACCTGAGGCCTGCCAATACTAGTTTACCCTAGTAAGTCACAGGGAGGGTTGCAGGACCCTTATTTCAGTGAGGCAAGGAAGGAGAGTGAGCAAGAAAAGTCTTTTCTCAATTGCAGAAGCTGTTTCAGTATTTTGGTCTATAACCTACATCTACAGTGTATCTCAATTTTCTATACCTAAATTCTTAGATATTTCTTTCTCTTCTTGTTGATTTCCTAGATACAAAAGTTTAGTAGCACATTAAATATAGATCAATGATTAATTTAAAAATAAGAAATACCTTGCATTTCTACAAATTAAATGGGATAGTAGATAGAGCACAGACCTTAGAGGGAGATGTTGAGCCTCAGGCCTGCCACTTATAAGTTTTGTGACTGAACAAATCATGTCCATCTCTCGGTGTTCTCATCTATAATGTAAATAATAAGCTCAACTGCTGTGAGGATCAAATGATGGTTCACAAACTCATCATGTATGGAAGACATCGTAGCTGAAGATTATGCTGCCATTTTAACTGCTTATACATTTTTTTTTAAAGATTGTATTTATTTATTCATGAGACAGAGAGAGGGGCAGAGATACAGGCAGGGGGAGCAGGCTCCATGCAGGGAGCCGGACATGGGACTTAGTCCCGGGTCTCCAGGATCATGCCCTGGGCCCAAGGCGGCGCTAAACCACTGAGCCACCCGGGCTGCCCCTGCTTATACATTCTAAGTGAACACGTCTTAAAAATCTGACTTCTCTATTAAGAATTATCAGTGCCAATATGAGTGTTACTGGACAGTACTAGAGGCAAAAATCGTTCAGACCTTTTCTTGGGACGCCCAGCAGTTGGGCCCCTTGCCTTCGGCCCAGGGTGTGATCCTGGAGTCCTGTGATCGAGTCCCACATTGGGCTCCCTACATGGAGCCTGCTTCTCCCTCTGCATGTGTGTCTCTGCCTCTCTCTCTCTCGTGAATAAATAAAATCTTTAAAAAATTTTGTCTCGCTACTTATTTAAGATAAGAGATCTTTCTATGGGAAAAAATACTTCAAGATTCTTTGTAGCAACAGGGCAAAATAAAGCTTTCTTTGGAATAATTTGTCTGGATGAAACTTCATGCGGTGTCTACTGCATACTAACTACTGTTAGGGCACCAAAATGAGTATAAGATCACAGCACGTCATCTACAGATTCACAGTATGTCTTTACGACAAAATGATTATTTTTTACTTAAAAGCAAGAACATGGCTTAAGCTCTTAGGATAAAACTTACTTTATTCTGCACCAGCTAAAAGCGTAGTGAAAGAGGACATCAAATCATTAAATTCAATTACTACTCCATGAAGCAGTGTTTTCCAGATTGCATTTAGTGGGATGCAACCAGTATAGTTTTCCTTGTTTTTCAAGCACAGAAAATTGACCAATTTATCCTGCTCTGTGCATGACACATTGTCATCATTGGTCTCGGCAAGGTCATTTTATTCATTTGCATTTATCCCCATTCTCTTCCCATACTTACCTTCCTTCTTAAACAACCATTCTGTTTAAAGCAAGTCATTTTATACATATGTATTCTTATGGGTATTTTCTTCAGGTTTTTGTACCCCTTCTTTAAATTTATGTAAATGGTATCGGGGTATGTATTTATTCTTTTTTTCAGTACCCACACTCTTTAAAAAAAAATATTCATGTTTCTTTGTGTATGCTGTCAATTTCTTCTAGTGCGTGCCCAGTACAATACACTTCCCTATCCATCCCACAGGGATGAATGCCCACATTGCCTCTAATTCTCTGCCACATAAACATGCTGTGACAATTATCCCCATGTATGTCCCCTATGGACTTGCTGGGAAGTTCTCTGGAATACACATCCAGAGACAGAATTGTTGAGTCACAGACTATGCAACTATTCTTAAATTAACTGGATATTGCCTAACTGCCTTCCAAAATGCACATTCCCAACAGTAACCTGCATTCTCACAGGTACTTGGCATTATTCAGCTTTCTAATTTGTCAGTCTAATGGGTAAAAGTGATATTTCACTGTTGTTTTCTTTTCCATTTCTACAATTAATACACTTTCGGAAGGGCTCTTTTTGTGAAGTTGGCCTCAAGTTTTCTATTTATTCTACATATTCTCTTGCCTTTAATAAGTATGCAAACAAAAACAAGTTGAACATTTCTGCTTCTATATACTGTTTATATCTCTTTTCCATATCTCTGTTGGGGTTGGTCTTCTCTTATCATTACTTTCTATAAGCTCCTTAAATATTCTAGACATCAATCCCTTGTTGGATTTAGATGTTTCAAATATCTTTGACCAATTCATCATCTGTGTGTTAACTTTGTCTATAGTTTCTATTAAAAGATAAACTGAGGCATATTAAAAATTTTAAGAGTTTATTTGAACAAAAATTGTTACAAATTGAGCAGCAGAAATGGTTAGGAACACTCACTCCACTGACAGGAGCTCAGAGAGAGGCCTCTACAGAGAAAAGGCAGAAGAAAGGATATTATTGATTGGCCACAGCTTAAAACCTTAGTTGGCTGTTTGTGAATGGTTGTCCTTAGCATTTTGATTTTGTAACCTTGAGGTATTTGTAGGCTTAACTTTCAGTTTGCTTAATGTACATCACTGCACCATTAGTGCCACATCAGTCTAATAGCTTCTTTGTTTAATATGTCCTACGGAAAACAGCAAGCCTTTATTTTAATGTAATTAACTTCATATTTTTTTTAACTTATGATGAAAGAAACTCTCTAAAAGGCCTTATATACAAGGGAAGCCATTTTAGATTTCTTTCTAAGTTAGCATGACTGTACATAAACTTTGTTCAAACCAAAACTTGATATATGGTCTGCCACACATGCAATGCACACATGCTTTGTGAACGAGTAGCCTAAAGGAAAACCCATCTTGTCCCTGAGTTATCAATCAACGTTTCTGTTCCCTGCATTCCTTTACAGTAAAACTCATGATTCCTGCCTATATGCTAATCTATAATCTTTTGAGCTTTTACAAGATGTGAAAAAGATACAACTGTAAAAACTTTTCATTCTCCAGAGTACTTTCCTCCCTGTGAAGAGTGTTTCCTGAGCACTGTCCTAATGTGGGCTCAGATAAAACTGTCTCTCTTTACTATTAGATTCTAAATGGTTTGTTCAATTTGTGTTGACACTCACAATTTGTGATTTTGAAATGTTGCCAAATAGGTTGTACTCCACTCCTCAGTGTAAAGATAACCTCTACCAACTTTACATTAATGTATTTTGGAATCCTCAGTAACAGAGACATGCTATACAAGTTGGGATGATTGTTTAAAATTTTATCTGTAAGTAATCTCTATACCCAATGTGTGGCTTGAACTCATGACCCCGAGATTAAGAGTCGAACCCTCCACTGACTGAGCCAGCCCAGCACCCCTAGAGTTAGGATGATTATTTTAATAAGAAAAAAAGATTAGCTCTTCTACTATCACTACCTTCTATTAATTTCTTAGTTTGACCTTTCATATGTAGACCTTTAATGCATCCACAGATGCATTTTTTTTTAAAGATTTTATTTATGTGAGAGTGAGCAAGTGAGACAGCAGGAGTGGGGTGGGCAGAGAAAGAAGCAGACTCCCCACTGAGCAGGGAGTCCAACATCAGGCTCCATCGGGGGACTCCAGGATCATGACCTGAGCCAAAAGCACCCCTTAACCAACTGAGCCACCCAGGGGCCCCCAGAGACCCACCTTCTGATGTGATGTTCAATTTTCTTCCATTTGTTTTCTTTTCCCCATTGATTTATTCAGCCATGTTTATTGTACATTACTTTTCCAAACGATGTTGATGTTGGCAGTCCAAGAGGCACTGTTTGAATAGCAAGATATTAAACAACAGTAGTGAATAAATGGAGATCGTTTTTGTAATTTGGAAAATACACAGAAATTCTTTCTTTCTTTTTTTTTTCCTAGGCAAAGAACTTTATTAACCTTGTTTCAAACTTTATCCCCAGGCTTCTTCATCTTAATTAGCTGCAAAGAATGAATTGTGTATAAGCAAAAACTGAAAGAGCTGCAGTGTCCAAGGGGCTTGGGCTTAAAAATATTAAGAGATCTAGATTTTTATCAGATCCATGAACAAAATTTTAAAAAGCAGTCATAAAAAAAAAAAGCAGTCATAATATGAAAGAGCAGCTCCCAGTAACTTCTTCAAGTTTTATCTTCTTCAGAAGTTGACTCCATGCAGTTTGCTTCTTTCTTAGAAGCTTCATCAAAATTCTCCACAAGATCTGGAACTTCATCCTCCTCCTTCTCCTCCTCTCTGGTGGCAAGTGGTGCTTGCTTCTCCATCCACAGATGTTTGGGCAGAGCTTCAGCCAGTCTTCTTAAACTAGTCAGACTGTCTGCACCAAGCTGGTTTAAAACACTGGGTCACATTTCCATCAGCTGCTTGGTCTCCACATGGCCTATAATGGTCCAAGTGTTCGCTGACAGGGATGCCTGAACTGCAGGGTGGTTCAAGTGGATCACTGTTCCTTGGTTTGTGAACATACTCACTTCTTCAATAACAGAGATATTGTTTACCCCTAACTTCTTTAAGGAGAACTGAAGGTTTTGTTTTGTTTCGTTTTGTTTTGTTTTGTTTTTAATCATCTGCTGCAGCTCTTCTGTGAACCACCTTCTTCTCTCGGCAAGCAGTTCCTTTCCCACCAATGCGCACCTGTGCTTGCAGTTTGGCGAGTTTCTCCCCGTTCACAATGGTTTCTTTCCTCTTGTTGGAGCAGAAATGGGACCGCGCGCGGAGGGGAGGGGAGGGGAGCGGGGGGGGGGGGGGTGGCGCTCAGGGGGTCTCGGGAGACCAGGTGCACAAACCGAGAAATCATTTCTATACAGCGCCAGTTTACAGCCATACCTACGGATTCCCCGAACCAAATCTCTAGCATACAGAAACGAACCTTGCTTAGGGGATACTGAGAAGTTTGATTACCCAAAATATCAATCACTAGGCAGCTCTCTGACGCCTTTAAGTCCTGGTTTTAAAAAAAAAAAAAATAAGTTCAATCCCTTTCTCCCAACAATTCTCTACAGGAAAAACAAAACAAAACAAACACAAAACACAACAACCCTCCACAACTGCAAATAGTAGGCATCCGTTTACTTATGTACCTAATGGAATTCGAGACGTGCCAAGGAAATAGTCATTTTTCAACTTCATTAACTGGTCTCTCTGCCCTACGAGTGAGAACAAGTCATAGTGAAATCAAATCACTCAGAAAGGGAGCTAGGAACAATTTTTCGCGAAGAATTAAAGTGTAGGGCAGCCCGGGTGGCTCAGCGGGTTGGCGGCTGCCTTCGGCCCAGGGCGTGACCCTGGAGACCCGGGGTCGAGTCCCACGTCGAGTCCCACGTCGGGCTCCCTGCGTGGAGCCTGCTTCTCCCTCTGCCGTGTCTCTCACGAATAAATAAATAAATAAAATCTTTTTTAAAAAAAATTAAGGTGCATGGAGAACGGCAGGCGCGTTTTCCCCTCTCACCGGTGGGTCGCACTGTTCAAATGTCTTTGCTCATCAAGTTTAACTGAATCAGAAAATGGGAGGAGCGGGCCGACCATCCGACAGCAGGAAACACGCGGAATCGATCCGTGACTCGGCGGGGAACCGGCTTTCGTCAGCGGTTCCTCCTGGTGGGCGTGGACAAGTCATCTCACCCTCTCGGGCTTCGGTTTCCCACCGCTGGGCGGAGATACCTGCCGGTCGCCGCCTTTCCAGCCGCCCCCGGGGCGCCTCACAACCTGCCCTTTCACCCCGCGCCTCTCTGCGCCTGCGTCGAAGAAGCGCCCGCACTTCATTGCCTGTTAGCTTTCTCTGCGCAGGCGCCAAGTTTCCCCACCTCCGTCTCCTGCGGTGGGGGGAGGGGCGGGACTTCCTGTCCCCCGTAGGGCTCCGCCGGAAGTGACGGCGAGCGAATCGGCGTGCGCCGGGCCTGGAACCGGGTAAGGTGGCGGTGCTCATTGCTGCCTCTAGGCCTCAAAGATGCCGGGCCTGGCGGCCGCAAGCCCTGCCCCATCTGACTCACAGGAGAAGAAGCCGCTGAAGCCCTGCTGCGCCTGCCCGGAGACCAAGAAGGCGCGCGATGCGTGGTCAGTGCGCAAGCGGGAGGGGGCGGCGGGCAGGTGCCTCCGTACCCCGCTCGGCCTCGGGCTCGTACCGGACCCGGCTCGCTGTGCTGCGCCCTTGGGAGTTGTAGGGCGCCGTGGGCTGTGGGCCGGCTGTCCCCGTAGCCCAGCCGGGGGACGTGGACGAAGCGGGCTCGCTTCACCCGTTCAGCTTTTCTGCAAAGGGTCTTTGAGCATCTGTTACGCGTCAAGTGCTGCCCTTCGGTCTCCTAAATACGTAGAAATAGATGAAAGATGCGAATTGACTTAAAAAGGAGCTTAAAATTAATGGAAGTCTATACTAATGATTGCTGTTACCACCCGGTACGGGGTAGGAGAGAAGACTTGGCAAGATCGAAGAGTAAAAGTTTTCTGGTAAAATTTTAGCACAGCGGGACCCGGTTACGTGTCTTAAAAGTACTGAAGAGTCCCCCTTGCCTCTCCTCCTCCATCATCTTTGGAGAGATGAATGAAAAAAATCATCTGTGAAGCAGGGTGACACCGTGTTGAGAATAGTACATCTAAATTACCAATTACCATCAACCCACGGAAGGTTTCGTTTCTTTTCATTTGATACCGCCTCCGTTGTGGATTGTGGAACAAATCTCATTCGGGGGGAATGGGCAGAAAATGTGAATGCACACCTCTCCCTCCAGCCCCTTTTTTATCCTCACACCAAAAAAAAAAAAAAAAAAATTCAAAAGTGGCATAGTGCGGTTAAGTTGTAAGGAGCTTAGTGCTTTTTATTACTGCTCGATACTTCGCAACTAATACCGCGAAAGAATCGAAAGGCGACAGTCTGATGCAGAAATGGCTTTCCTAGTTTACAGTAAGTGCTTATTGAATCTTAAAAAGAGCCCGGAGTCATGACTGAGAGCCTGAGATGCAGAGTCAAGGTTTGATTTGAATCCTTGGTCCATACTTACCTGGCAGGGGAGATACCATGATCATGAATCCATGGTCCACCAGCTTTGTGACCTTGAGCAAATCACTTAAGGTACCTGCGTCCTGTGTCTGTAAAATGGGTCTAATAAAAGTGTCCGCCTCTAGGATTACTGTACAGGTCAATGATACAAGCCACACGAGGGCCTCGCCAGCTGTTCTCTTCACAGGGGGCTCTATCCCCAGCATCCCTTCATCTGCAGGCAGCCCTTGAGCTATTGAAGGATGTATGGTCTTTCTTTCTTTCTTTCTTTCTTTCTTTTTTTTTTTTTTTTTTTCTTTCTTTCTTTCTTTCTTTCTTTCTTTCTTTCTTTTCTTTCTTTCTTTCTTTCTTTCTTTCTTTCTTTCTTTCTTTCTTTCTTTCTTTCTTTCTTTTCTTTAAAGAAGGAAAACCTATCCTTCCGATTGTTTTCATGTTAGTTGCCTCAGACCACTATGCACAAATATCTATAGTCAGTAGTCAGTTTTTTCTTATAATTAAATTCGGCTTAACTTCATCTTTACTAAAATTGCCTTTTCAGGCCCTAGAAGTCAAGCTGTATGGTCCTAGTTTTTACTTTGTGCATCCTACAAATAGAAAGTTCTTTGATCATCATGAGGGAGGCTCATTAGGCTGCTGTTGGCTGGCAGATCTTGATGTTTATGTGGTTGGGTGTATTTTGATTAGAAGGAGATTTATTTGGGTCTATTTGAATGTAGGGCAGAATGAAAAATTTAATTATTTTATAGTAGGCAAATTGAAGGTAAATGTTCAGATGGTTTATTTCATTAGAGAACTATGTATGTTCCTTGGATATAAGCTAGAGGCAATATTTGATAGGCATAATTATTTCTTCTAATTAGATTCTCCCTAAAAGCTAGTTGTCTGTGGAATATCTTCATGGGCACAGAAATATTACAAAAGCCAATAAAAACAAAGCCATTCGGTGTAATAGCATTTTTTTTAAAGCTCCAGCTACTGTTGGCAAATCAAACTCCAATAAAAAGATAAATACAAAAATGAAGAAATAAAAAAGTAAAGCTTCAGCTACATTCCATCAGACCCATGTTCTGTCTCACCCCCCATCACTATCATGCTGCTTGTTTACTAGTAATGTACTTAATGCCTACTTTGTTAGATAACAAGTACATTTTGTTTTATAGCATCATTGAGAAAGGAGAGGAGCACTGTGGACACCTAATTGAGGCCCACAAGGAGTGCATGAGAGCCCTGGGATTTAAGATATGAAATGGTGAGCGTGATACTTTCTTTTTTTTTTTTTTTTTTTTTTTATGATAGTCACAGAGAGAGAGAGAGAGAGGCAGAGACACAGGCAGAGCGAGAAGCAGGCTCCATGCACTGGGAGCCCGACGTGGGATTCGATCCCGGGTCTCCAGGATCGCGCCCTGGGCCAAAGGCAAGCGCCAAACCGCTGCGCCACCAGGGATCCCTTTTTTTTTTTTTTTTTTTTTTTTTATGGCGTGATACTTTCTGATTGGGAAGATAATACATAAGCTTATTGCTTCAAATTTGTGCTTTGCATATTTAGCAGTCATTGGGCAAGCTTCCATTCAAAGTGTAGTTCACCTGGTTAAGATGCTCAAGTCTCACTTAAAAATAATTTTCAGTTTCTAATGTAGGGACTAAATGATGCTAATAAGTTGAGAGGCATTCAGTGGATTTGGGGAGGGAGAATTTATCTTTTAAAACAGGGTTTGATAAAAGCCTTTAGAGTTACGTCAGAGTCAGAAGAGATAATAATTTAAGAAGCTCAGAATGTTCAGTTGTCTGACTTAAAGGAACTAAAAAGAAAATAATCTTTACTTCTTGTCTCTGAAGTGGGTCTTTATTTTTTTAAGGATTTTGTTTCTTTGACAGAGAGGACAAGCAGGGGGAATGGGAGAGGGAGAAGCAGACTCCTCACGGAGCAGGGAGCCAGATGTAGGGCTCCATCCCAGGACCCCAGGATCATGAGCCGAAGGCAGATGCTTAACCAACTGAGCCACCCAGGTGCCCTGTTGTGGGTCTTTAGTAGGAGCTTTTAAATAGGGAGTAGGCAATACATGGAAGCATTGCTTTCTGCAAAAGAAAAAGGAATTCTCACTATTTCTTTTGTACTAGGCTTCTAATAATACTACAACCTCAGACCTTTTTTTTTTTTTTTTTTTAAGAACTTTGAACCTAAATTTTAATGCTGAAAGGGACCTTAAATTATACAGTCCCACAAATAAATGATCTTTTGTTTGGAAGCTCTTTCTTCAGATAGCACCTGAATTCCCTCCCGCACTTCATTCAGGTCTCTGTTCAAAAGTCACCTTATGGGGCACCTGGGTGGCTCAATCGGTTAAGTGTCTGCCTTCGGCTTAGGTCATTATCCTGGGGTCCTGAGATTGAGCCTCTCATGGGGCTCCCAGCTCAGTGAGGAATCTGCTTCTCCTTCTCCTCTGCCCCTCCCCATCTTGTGCTTTCTCTATCTCTCACATTAATAAATAAAAAAAATTTTTAAAGTCTCATTGGAAAAGCTTTGGCTCAACACTCCATCTGAAATAGCATCCCTTCTCCATCACTCTATCCCAGTACTGTCTGATAGAATTTTCTGTGATGGTGAAAATGTTCTGTACCTTCACTCTCCACTGTGGTAGCCACTAGCCATATGTGATTATTGAGCCTCTGAAACATGGCTAGTAAAACTGAAGAAGTGAATTTTTAGTTTTCTTTATTTTAATTTGAATAGCCACAAATGGCTAGTGGCTACACTATCCTTAACATCACTGCTTGCATAATAGATATTTATTTAATATCTGCATTGCTTTACTCCAAGTAGAATATAAACTCTGAGAAAGTAAGAATTTTTGCTTTACTCACTGTCATATCCCTATAACTATGCCTGGCACATAGTAGGTGCTCAACAGAGAGTTGTTAATTAAATGAATAAATAAATGAGGAACTAAGGCCTGTAGGTATGGAATGGCTCCCAAAGTGAGTTAGCAAGATCAGAACTGGAGCCTCTGTCTCCAGGCAGACTTCTTTGCTTTTTGCCCACCCCTCCCACCGCCCAACATCCACACCACACCACCACTTTTAACTTAATAATAGCTGAGAGATAATGCCAAAGTCACATACCAATATAACAGCAATAGAAAGTCTGGCTTCTTTCCCTTTCACCTCTCTCCTGCCTCTTTAGAATTTCACATATGGCTAGTCTTCTTTGAGCTGTAAAAAAAAGGACAGATAAGGAACCTGTTCCAAGCTGATAAGAAATACCACTATGTAGTGGAAAATAGTCTAGGCTGAAAGCCCTGAGACTTAATTTTGGTTCTCTGGACCTCTAGCTTAGCATGTATTCTACTTCAGCTACATTTAACATTCAAGACACTAATCCTCTCTGGATTTTATTTTTTTAATTTATAAAAAGAGAACCATAATACATTTTGTGATTTTATATATGGTATGGTATATCTACTCTGTGTGTACATGACATACTTAAGTGGCTTTATTTATAAAGATTTTTTTAAAATGTATTTATTCATGAGAGACAGAGAGAGGCAGAGACCTCGAGGGAGAAGCAGCCTCCTCACAGAGAGCCCGATAGGGGACTCCATCCCCAGACCTGGGATGACACCCTGAGCCAAAGGCAGATGTTCAACCGCTGAGACACCCAGGCGTGTCTCTTAAGTGGCATTCTTTAAATCCTATGGTGAATCATTTTGTAAAATAAGTAAGTTTGGGTGTATGTGTGTGGAGGGGGGTGTTCTTTAAAAGAGTGAGTTTACTTATTATTTTTAAAGACCTAAAATCTTAACATTTATACATAGTTTCCTTGTTCATAATCTAACTTTCTTCCTAGGTTGTTGTGTAAACTTTTTGCTAATGCCAAGCCTGTCCTGATAAAAAGGGTGATTTAGGGGCACCTGGGTACCTCAGTCAGTTAAGTGTCAGCCTTTGGCTCAGGTCATCATCCCAGGGTCCTAGGGTCCAGCCCTGCATTGGGCTCCCCACTTGGTTCAAAGAGTCTGCTTCTTGCTCTACCCCATAGCCCCTGCTTGTGCTCACACACACTCTCTCTCTCTCAAGTAAAATAAATAAAATCTTTTTTAAAAAATTAAAAGGGTGATTTTTTAAGGGTGCTACAACTGTTGTCATACTTAACATGAATTCACAAGGACTCAAAGATGTCCTAGTTGTCTTTATATTATTGGGACAAAGAATGAGAGTGATTCCTATATACTTGATTTGTGTGTAGAAGAAAATGCAAGAGCTTTGGACTTACAAGACCTGGTGTTTAACTGTGTGGTCTTCGTCAAGTCCTTAACTTTCTGAACCTTAGTTTTACTTCACAGAGTCATTGTGATGATTAAATGACAGGTGTATGAATAGGATTTGTAAACTATCAGATAGAAACCAGAACGGAATAGCCCATATCTTGGGAATTGTGGATAGCAGACATTCAGTTGAGGTCTGTTGAATATATGACCTGATTATGTATTTTTGAACCCTGGTTATGAGGAGAGCAGTCTGAATCCACATACGGCCTTCTTAGAATTCAAATGTCATGTTTTCGTTTTCGGCATGATAGTACTTTTGGAAAAGGAACAGGTGTTTGGATCTCCTTTGGTCCCAGGTGTCCTGTTTCCCCAACTCCCATTGGGAAATGGACAAACAGTGAAGTAAAAATAAAAAGACCGTGAAGTTAAAAAAAAAAAAAAAAAAAAAAAAAAGACTTGCTCAAGCTAAGAATGGCTAGCTGGTGGAATTAACACTAAGAGTGTAGGTCTTTTATGTTCTCTATTTTTTTTTTTATGTTCTCTAAAACACACTTTAGACTTCATTCCTTGCACTTAATGAGATCTTATTGCCAACATACTCATTTTTAGGAATGCACATAGTTTTGATCTTCAATCCTAAAACCTTATGAATGCAAATTAAAGACCTATTGTTGAAATGTGTTGGTACATATAACTCAGTAACCAGCTTATTGGCTGTAAAACCCAGTACTACTGTCTACATTGTTATAAGATAAACCTAAGTTGGTATCTCTTAGACTTAGACCACATTTTTCTGAGGATAGCTTTAAAGGAAACCTAGTTTTGACACCTAGATCTTCCCAGTAATGATCACAAAAGTTATTTAATTCAAAAACCTTTGTAGGGATCCCTGGGTGGCGCAGCGGTTTGGCACCTGCCTTTGGCCCAGGGCGCGATCCTGGAGACCCGGGATTGAATCCCACGTTGGGCTCCCAGTGCATGGAGCCTGCTTCTCCCTCTGCCTATGTCTCTGCCTCTCTCTCTCTCTCTGTGTGACTATCATAAATAAATAAAAATTAAAAAAATAAATAAATAAACTTGAGATTAAAAAAAAAAAAAACCTTTGTAGATTTTAATGCCATATCCTAAGTAAGATAGGTCTTATTGTACCTTGAATTTAGTAGCCTAAAAGTAGGCTACATTCAACCAGAGGTGTACCTTGTAATCACCTAAGGACTGTTTTCCAAAATTCACATGCCCTGGGCCTTGATCTGTTCCTGTTGACTCAGAAACTCCTAGATAATTTTCACATGTAACCTTCTTTAAGAACCACTGGGTTTAAGCTGAAGAAGTAGCCGGGGTATTGCTAAATATAAACTATCTAAATATTTAATGGTAGCAAAGGCAGAAACTTGAAAACTACTCCTAAGGAAAAATAAGTGTGTGATGGTGGTGATTTTTGACACTTTCTTCTATCTTAAGATTCTTACTGAAAGAAACTAGAGGAACTGAGAACCTGCTTAAAAATGTAAAGAGGAAATGGTAGCTAGTATCTTGCTGACTTCAGGAGTCAGAAGGAACCCTGAGAACTCAGTTTGGGGGCTAAAATCATTGAAGGAAAATGAAAGGACTAGCACTGAGTAGTGGAGATACTCAGTAGTTACTGTTTAACAGAACATAATAGTTGGTTAAAATGTGCTGATTTCACACACATACACAACTGATTATGTATGAAAATATCCCAAGAAAATCCAGAAAAGGTGTTATTTCTTGCTATTCAAACTTATATTCATTCAATATATATTTATTGTTGAATACCCTAGAAAATGCCAGCATGAGAAAGACAGGGTCTCTTTTGTCGAGGACTTTCTACCCAGATATATAACCAAGAGGTTTACACCCAGAGGCTTTCGGGATAGCCCCTCCTGATACATAGTTAGTGGTAAAAGAGGCAGCAGTACTATGGATTGCTATCTCTTACAGTGTTGAGTGGCTCCTGTTTTGCTTATCTTTCCTGCTCAGTCCTTTCCTTAAGTGTATTCTTCCTTTGAGCCTTTTAGAAAAAGTTTAGATGTTTGTATTATTGATGAGGCTTACCTTTTCTAAACCACACGCAGGGAATAATAGCTAGATGAAGGAAGAAGCACTTGCTTTGGGTTTGAAGAGTTGTCTGACCCAGATTATTTAGTTAACTGTTTTAAGCATTGTTCTCTGTCTTCTGGAATAGGGGCTGGGAGTTGGGGTGGGTGAGAACAACATGGATAGAAGCCTGATACTGCTTGACTTAGACCAGCAAACCTATCCTCCACTATTTTCCTTTTCTGATTTCTAAATAGATTTCAAAAGGGTTACCCATATTTTGCTCTGGGGATAAAGTGAGTAACTTTCCACAGGAAGTGCCTTGTATGCAGAGCTGACCTTCTGCCTTCCACTTCATGGGTCTTTGCCAAACATACTTGAATCAGCAAGGAGGGCTTTGCAAGTCTCTTATCTTGACTATCTGTAAAAATAAACTGCCCTAGTCTTTTGGGGAAGAGATTTTTTAGTAAATAAATACAGAGTTTTTAACAAAGACTTCTAAAGATTAAAAAAAGTACTGGATTGAATAGTTTCAGTGATGTTTTTTAGTTAGACAAAATTAGAATTTAAAACTGTAGAGTTTTTTAATTCTAAACTGTGGTTTAGAATAATTGTGGCAATTGGTTAATAGTAGGTGGATGAGACATTCATTTCTAGTGGTCTTAATTCCCTAATTCCATAGCTGTAGCACGATGTTTGAAATCTAATTTTCTAATATAAATTTTTTTTTGTAGGTGGTTTACTCTGTAAATGAATAATCCTTGAAGAATGAAGAAGATTGAATAGTTTTGAGAATTCTTTGAGGAACTTTGATAAATGGAAAAAGTATTTATAATTTATTAAAAAAAATAAAGGAAAATATCACTGGTCAGAAATCTTCAGGTGTGTTTTCTTTTTGTGTTCCATACATCCCTACATGGCACTTACTTATTTTCCTTAAAGGATATAGTATTTTTTTAAAAAAAAACTCATAATATTAGTTCCTTCTGTTCTTGTGTCATTCTGGGAACTCTAGATACTCCTGTTGTAAGGAGAAAGTAAATACTAATCTCGTTTAGTGAAATCTCCAAAATGAAGGGCATAGAAGTAAGGAAATACCCTTTACCAATTCAGAATGAGTATGGTAGCCATACCATACCATCTCATTCAATGTTTTGTTTTTCATTTTTAACTTACTTAAAGGCAAGAGGTAGACAAGCCTTCAGTCTTCATGCTTTATATCATTATTGTTATTCTTGGCTAGTTCTCTCTCTCTTTCTCTCGGTTTTTTTTTTTTTTTTTGGTTTTTTTTTTTTCTTTTTTTAGTTCTCTCTTTTGGGAAAGTTATTTGTTTAGATTTTGGACCACGTTAGGGTGCCTTGGCTTAGAAGATCTCAACTGTTTGGCATGATTAATCTGTAGATGTCTAGTTACATTTTAAGATAAACTAGGATCATTAATTTAATGCCTACTGGCCAAATAATTGTCTCTTACTGGTTAGTAGCTATCCCAGGCCAGAGGCTAGACTAGTATAATTAAGTCACCAATGAAATAGCTCAGTGCTCTGCTGTAGTGATACCTGGGATGGAACATAGAGTGTGGTTTGCTTACTATAGCAACCCCCTGGGCCTGTTAGCTGCTTATGGGCTAATGAAGCAATTAGTCACATTCTGCCTGAAGGGAATTGAGTTTCAAATCTCAACAACAAAAGATACTGAAGAACATAATATGTAGTATCCATATGTCATTCTCTGATGGGAAAGTTGCCTCTCTTCTAAAGGAGCTGAATTAAATTGTTCCTTAGGATTCCTAGTTAATTAAGAGCATGGTTTTGAAGTATGACAGACTTCAGTTCAACAGCTAGCTCTGTCACCTCAAGCAGGTCACAACCTCTTTGGGTCTGTTTTTCTCCTCCGAAAGAAAAGAAGCAAGGGGGACGCCTGGGTGGCTCAGTGGTTGAGCAGCTGCCTTCAGCTCAGGGCATGGTCCTGGAGTCCCAGGATCAAATCCCACATCGGACTCCCTGCAATGAGCCTGCTTCTCCCTCTGTCTGTGTCTCTGCTCTCTGTGTGTCTCTCACGAATAAATAAAATCTTAAGGGATCCCTGGGTGGCGCAGCGGTTTGGCGCGCCTGCCTTTGGCCCAGGGCGCGATCCTGGAAACCCGGGATCGAATCCCACGTCGGGCTCCTGGTGCGTGGAGCCTGCTTCTCCCTCTGCCTGTGTCTCTGCCTCTCTCTATCTGTGTGTGACTATCATAAATAAACAAAAATTTTTTAAAAATCTTAAAAAAAAAAAAATAAAAGGAGGGATCCCTGGGTGGCTCACCGGTTTAGTGCCTGCCTTTGGCCCAGGGCGCGGTCCTCAGGTCCCGGGATCGAGTTCCGCGTTGGGCTCCCAGTGTGGAGCCTGCTTCTCCCTCCTCCTGTGTCTCTGCCTCTCTATGTCTATCATGAATAAATAAATAAATCTTTAAAAAAAATAAAAGGATAGTAGTAATAGTGTACAAGATTGTGAGCACTATTAAAATGGTGTACATACTGTACATTTGGCATAGTATCTAGTATTTAGTGTTACTCTAATTCTTTGATTCTATACTCATGTTTCCACCTGAATATTTGTTTGGATATACTATTTTTAGGAAGTAATTTATAGCTTTCAGAGCATTCTAGGTGAAGAATAGAATCTTGGATTCCCAAGAACGATAAAAATCAACTTCCCACCAAACACCAGTATTTGGCAGATGGTCATCCAGATTTTGCTTGAATATGTCCTGGATTATAAAAAAGGGGAAGAAAATCTATAAACTTACCACCCAGTGTGAATTTTTGCTGTATGCTGTTCAGACTTTTCTAATGCATTTATACATCCTTTTAAAATAAAAAATGATGTCATTTTTCTATGCTATATATTTTTATTTTTGTTATGCTATATTTTTATTTCATTTTTTATGCTATATATTTTTAATGAAATCATAGTATTAGTTACTTTTTCCCCTTGATGTAACTTACCAGCTGTGAATATAGTTCTCACAATATGATTTGTATTGGCTATGTATAAATCCATTCTAAACTTACTGTAGTTTAACCAATTCCCTACTGTTTTATACATTCATGCATTAAACCAAATGTTTTGTAGATTGCTTGCTATGTGTCATACCATTCATGGAATTGAGTAACAGTCTTGAACAGAACATACATACCTGATACCTAAATTATTTCTGATTTGTTGATTGGTTTAATTGAAACATATGAGGAAGAAATCACCTGAAATCCCACTGGTCTTTTTGGTGACCTTACCATTCATCTCTTTCTGCGTGTATATATTTTATTTTTACTTTTTTTTTTTTTTGGCTACTCCATAATAACATTGCACTGGAGTTTCCATAGGAAATTCTTTACAAATCCTTTACTAATAGGGACACCTGGGTGGTTCAGCAGTTGAGCGTCTTGCCTTCCGCCCAGGGCGTGATCCTGGAGTCCTGGGATCGAGTCCCACTTTGGGCTCCCTGCATGGAGCCTGCTCCTCCCTCTGCCTATGTCTTTGCCTTTCTCTGTCTCTCATGAATAAATAAATAAAATCTTTAAATCAACAACAAATCCTTTACTAATCACTAGCTAAGGATGGGCCCAAAGCTATGCATGTTTTCAAGGCTTTGGATAAGTACTGCCTGACTGATCTCTAGAAAGGGGTTACCCACTTTTACCTTTGTATCTGAGGGTCCTATTTCCCTAAGCTCTCAGCAAGGTTAATTTTTTCAACCTTTGCCAGTTTGATATGCTTACATGACATGTAAAGGAACTAAAGGAACATGGTAGATGTCAAGGGTGCTTTAGTTCCTAAAAATATATCTCACAGACCCTCTGCCCATCCTCCCCTAATACTGAAGTAAGCCTTCCCAAAGATTATACACAACATTTTGGTACTAATAATAGTAAGAGATGCTCCCACAGTAATTTGAAAAATGAACTTCACTTCCTGGTAGGTGACCACCACATTCTGACACAACATCTTTCCTAAGCCCTTGCTATTCACAGTAATTCCCAAACTCAGTACAGATACATTCACACCATTCTTTCTAATCATTTCCTTTAGTCTAACCTTAAAACATTTGACTGAAAGGTTGATAAGAATAGGACCATAACTCTAAGCAAGGCCTACTAATAAAAGGTATGGTGCAAGGCTCCTGGAAAAAACATAATCCCCGTTTTATAGGTGAGAGAGGTACTCACTTTAAGGAAATCACTGTGGTCAGACCTGAGATGTGAGTCTTGGTCAGTAGAGTTCAAGCCCAGTGTTCTTTCCTATGCCAAGTATCTAATACAAATATCACATATTCATAGTTCTAAATTCATTTATTCATTCAGCTCATACTTAATGAAAGCCTATCAGATGCAAGAACTGCTCTAGGTGTTAAATATTCATGTATGAATCAGACACATCTTATCCTCAAGGAGACGGGAGGCTATTTGACTCAACATTTATTTACTCAGGACATAATATATGCTAGCCGCGTGCTAAGTAGTGAAAAAAGATGATAAACCACGGTCCCTACTCTCAAAGAGCTTATAATCTAGTAGATGTAATAAAATATGAACGTGTAAAATTGAGTACTCGGTACTATGGTGAATATTCCAAGATACTTTCCTAAAAAGAGTGCATGTGTGACTACCCGAGGTTTCGTCCTTTAGCTATCAAAAACTGCTAGCTGGTAGTTCCATCTGTGTCAATCATGGTGATTCTGAAAGCAAGTAATATGACTAGAAATTCAGAGTTAGGGTGAGCTCTAGATGCAGTGATATCATAGGTTCTGTGATACCATCCAAGACTCAAATTATTTTCGTCTTAGAGGGTTTTTTTTAATGATTTTATTTACTTAAGAGAGAGAGTGATGGAGAGAGTGAGAACACAAGTGGGGACAGAGGTAGAGGGAGAAGCAGACTCCTCTTTGAGCAGGAACCCAACATGGGGCTGGATCCCAGGGCCCTGGGATCATGACCTGAGCTGAAGGCAGACACTTAACCAATTGAGCCACCCAGGCATCCCTCAGAGCGATTTCTTACAGGACTGATGAAACCATATGCTTCCTTGTTCGAGTAGAACAGAAGAGAGAAACCATTCCTAAGGCATGAAATCTTCCCCACTTTTTTATAAGTCTGATTAAGCCAAATTAGGTTATGTGTACTTTTATGGACCAATAATAGTTGCCAAACAGAATGCCTCATGCTGATTGGCAACAGGACCCCCTCCCCCTGCCCTCTGATCCATGCCTAATTATAGATATCAGCACAAAACAGGAATTCTGTAACAAGGAGGAAGGGATAAATGGATTTTGAGTAGGCAACCAATTTTCCACTAACCCACCTTGTTCACTTAACAACCAAGTCATCCTGAGCGGCCACATTGAGTTTAAATGTGTCATCCGTTTACTTAAACTTTTGAGAAAAAGATATTGGTAGAACACAATACATTGTCTGATGTTCAGTTTTCACAGAATAAAGCAATCGGGTGTTCAGAGAACTATTTCCTGAAGAGTGGTCCTTACGGAGAGCCTAAGGGAGATCTGAATCTGGAAGCATTCGACTGCAAGTACCAGAACACCTCACTACGGTGCTTAAGCATTAAATGTAGTTCACCTCCTCTCATGAAGTCTGGAGGTTGAAAGTTCCAGATTGGAGACAATAGCTCAGTAATACTTGGAGAACTATAACTTATTCTGCTTTTCGGCTCTTTATCCTTCCCATCCTTAGGTACCTCATATCTCCTGGTAGCTCAAGCATTACATCGCTGCGCATCTGTATTCAAGCCAGGACAAGAGGTAGCAGGCCTTCTCACTGTCAGGAAGTCTTCTTTTCCCAGAAGCTTCCACATACACTGCCTCTTATATCCCATTAATCCCATGCCCACTCGTAAACCAGTTGCTATCAAGGGAAATAGGATATCGTGCTTGGCTTTGACCAGGCCTATTTTAGGCGCTGGCAACTGGGGCAAAGCCCACCCTCCTTAACATATTGCCCAAGAAAATCAGTTCCATAAACTCAGGAAAAACAGGGAGTGACTATAGGAGAGACAACCAGTAGTGTCTGCCTAAGGTCGACTTGGCGGTATGGGTCCAAAGCCTAGATCGTGCCTTTATTCTATTTTAATATATATTAGGAAAGGATTAATTTCAAGCTCAGTGTTTTTCAAACTATATGTGGTTTAGTTTCTTCTATTTAACAATCGATCCTAGGAAGACAGGAAATACACACTTTTAAAACCACATGTACCAAATAAGGCCACTAGTTTTTATTGCATTAAAAGGCCGTAATTTCCTCTGTCAACTTGCTATAAAAACGTCTAAGTTCTCTCAGCTTCTGTCCTTATCTCCTCATGGACCAGTAACAGTTCTCAGACGATCCGTATTTCACAGCCATACTTGGAGAGGCAAGTTAGCCAGCTGACTTCATAATCTGGCCCCGGCCCGCCCCTCCTGCCTTGTGTCTTGCTGCTTCTTTGATTCACCTACAGCAGGCTGTACTCTGTCACCAGAATATGTCATGTATTTTTGTTTTACTTCTGGACTTGACTTCACATTCTGTTCTCCCTTCCTGGAATGTTCCCCTAGTTGGGGAACACCTAGTCATCTTTTTAGACCAGCTTAAATGTCACCTTCCCTGTGAGTTTTTTTTTTTAATACTTTCTCCCCGATTAGTGCTTCCTTGGAACCCCAAATAAACTTATTTTATTGGATTGCAATTATTTCTGGGTCACTCTCCCTCATTAGACCAAAAATTCCTTGAAAGTGACAATTGTCGTGCTGGTCTTTATGTACTTATTTATTTTATTTTAGTTTTTAAAGATTTTATTTATTCATTAGAGACACACACAGAGAGAGGCAGAGACATAGAAGGAGGGAGAAGCAGGCTCCCTGTGGGGAGCCTGATGTGGGACTCGATCCCAGGACCCCGGAATCACAACCTGAGCCCAAGGCTAAACCCCCAAGCCACCCAGGTGCCCCTTGCTGGTCTTTATATCCCATGCGCTTGACACACATACTTTGCTCTAAATAAATGCTTATTGCGTTGAGTCAACTCAACAAATGATGTAACGGTGTGACTTCTGTTTGTTTCCTTTTATTCTCCCCCAATATTTTCTACTGTGCTTCTAGCTGCATGTTTGGGGGATCTCCTTAGAAGAACATACCATTGTGGGGCATCTGGCTGGCTCAGTCTGTAGAGCATGTAACTCTTGGTCTTGGATCATGTTGAGTGTAGAGATTACTTAAAAGGATTAATTAATTAATTTTAAAAAAGGATGTACCATTTTTACACAATTTTTCCCCTGTTCTATCAAATGTGTTTTTTTTTAAAGAGTTCTTTATTTTTTTTAAGATTTAATTTATTTACTCATGAGAGGTGCACGGAGAGAGAAAGGGATAGAGACACACAGGCAGAGGGAGAAGCAGGCTCCATGCAGGGAGCCCAATGCAGGACTCGATCCTGGGTCTCCAGGATCATACCCTGGGCTGAAGGCGGCGCTAAACCACTGAGTCACCAGGGCTGCCCTCAAATGTGGTTTTAAAAACAAGATACAACTTTGCTTTGTTGTATTCCCATCACAGCTCCCATCCTTCAGGCATCACCCTCACTGTCATTGCAGGCAGCATGTGGGGTAATGTGCTGTGATGCCACACCACCAGCAGCATAGTCAAATCCCCTGGAGCAATCAAGGAGCCTGTATAGGGGTACACAGAAGTGCCCAAAGGCCCCTAGCAGGGTGGGACAACACAGAGAGCAGACAATTTAAGTGACCTATGCTTTAGTTCACATACTAGCTCTGCCACCTTCCTTAACCTCTCCTAAAAAGAAAAACGGTACCATGGGATGACACGAGGAAACAGTCTCTGCTTGATAAATGTTTGCATCCTCTGCTCAGGTGAGCACCTATGTGGGTTGACGAAGAAGGCCGGCTGAGAATAATAGTCAAAGGGTCTCCCTGTTTCTTTAATGGATCCGGGTGGCCCACTGGTCAGGCTTGCTGAGATGGACGACCTGCTTTGAAATTCTATCATCTCTGGAGCAGAGCCTTGGGTGCTTCTCTTTTCCTGTTTCTGATTTCCTGGCTCACAGCTGGCAGGAACAGCCACTCCGGGGCTCTGGGCGCATGACTAAACTGGAAGGATGAGCAGCTGCCGCTTGCTAAAGTCTGGTGGGTTGGTTGGGAGGCGGGCAGGTGACATTAAGGCAGCATATGGAAATCCCCAAACTCTACTGCTCAAATGACATCCAAATCATTGCTGTGATTGAGACTGGGGGCAGGCCCTTTCCTTCTCTGGGCGCTCTCTAGCTCTTCTCCTTTACCGCCGATTTTTCCCCCAGTCTACTTTAGAGTAAAGGGAATAATATACACATTTGTTGGTCAGTTGATTTTAATTTAAAAAAAGAGTGCGCCTGGGTGGCTCAGTCGGATAAGCGTCTGGCTTCAGCTCAGGTCATGATCTCAGGGTCCTGGGATCCAGCACTGCATCCCGCTCAGTGGGGAGTCTGCTTCTCCCTCTTCTTCTGCCCCTCCCCTGCTCATGCTCACTTGCACTCTCTCTCAAATAGATAAATGCAATCTTTAAATAAAAAAAAAAAAAAAAAACTGGTTTCCTTCAACATGCCATACATTTTCACAACTCTGGGCTATGCTTCTGCTGTTCTAGAAGTGCTCTTCTTCCTCTACCTACCTGGGTAATTCCATACCTAAGCCTCCAATCCCAAGAGCGGTATACCGCTCTTACATCATCCCTTGTGTACACCACCCTTCCTTCTAGGCAGTCACCTCTCTTTAAGCTTAATTATTGTGCTTCACACACTGAATTGCCATTTTTTTTTTGAGGTATCTTTCCCTTAATAGAGTGAAAGCTCTTAGGAATCTGATTCTCCAAGTGCTCATAGTAGGCATCCAGTAAATCTTTGTTGGGTTTAAACTTCAACTCCGCATATTTGCCAGTTTCTAATATCTCACTAATTATAGTTAGGTTATCAGCAGTATAATAAAAGTCCCTATGCATTGAGTACTCAAATAGTTCTAGAAGGTTACTAGGTACCTCCCCCCTCTCCTTTTTCAGGGGCAATAGGAGTACTGATAATGAATACTAACTAGCAGCAAGGGAAAAAAATCAGAGTCATTTGGAAACCAGAAGAGCATGTCTTAACGTTTGCATATTCCAGATTTATTTTTTGATGACCCAAAATAGTCTCCACGTTCATCCAGAAGTTCTTTGGATGTCATCAGACTTCCGGGGTGTGTGTGTGCATGTGGGGTTGGGAGTCATGGATCTAGTCTATTTCCACTTACTGTGCAAACTACTTGGCATAGCAGTGAGTCTGACTTGGGATCAAGTCCTGGCTGGACTACTGTTGCCTACGGGAACTCGTTACCTCTGTGAGCCTCAGTTTCTCTCAGATCTAGAAGGAAAATAGTACTTATCTGGAAGGATTGTGTAATGACTAAATAATTTTTTTAAAGATTTTATCTATTTATTCATGACAGACACAGAGAGAGAGAGAGGCAGAGACACAGGCAGAGGGAGAAGCAGGCTCTGTGCAGGGAGCCTGACGTGGGACTCGATCCCGGGACTCCAGGATCATGCCCTGGGCTGAAGGCAGGCGCCAAACCTCTGAGCCACCCAGGGATCCCCAGACTAAATAATTTGTGTCTAAAGTGCCTAATCACAGCCTGATACTTGGTAGGTATTTAATAGGTGGCAGTTATTATAATTTGCAAATGATGGGTAGAGGGATGGTCTGAGCAATGCATTACCATCGTATTAACTATTGCTAGATCCAGATACGTGCAGAAGAGAGTCAGCTTAGACTTCAAAGTCATTTTTTTAAATATTTTATTTATTTATTCATGAGAGACATACAGAGAGAGAGAGACAGAGAGAGAGAGAGAGAGGCAGAGACACAGGCAGAGGGAGAAGCAGGCTCCACGCAGGGAGCCCGACGTGGGCCTCGATCCCGGGTCTCCAGGATCAGGCCCTGGGCCGAAGGCGGCGCCAAACCGCCCAGCCACCCGGGCTGCCCCTGCCTAGTCATTTTTGTTTACTGGTTGTCAAATAAACGCCTAGTGATGTTTATAATGTGACTTAATAAAGGCCTCTGCGGGGTTTTCCAGTTCTCACTGTTAGGATTTTTTCTGGTAATAGTCCCATACTTTCCTACTTCGATGCGTCCCGCCTCAGGAGAGCCCCTAGCCCTCCCCACCGAGCCCGGCGGCCCTGCCGGAGAAGCGGTGGTAAGTCCTGCGCTGACTGTTCCTCTGTCCTCCCCTGCCGGCCTCACCCTTGTCCCCAGGGGAGATGCGTGAAGCGCTCTGCCAGCCTGCCGCGAGCCTGGCCTGTTTTCTCTCGCCGCCAGTACCTCTTGGATTCCAATTCCAAACATGGTATCCGTCTGGGGTCACCCTCCCTCCCGGTGCCAAGAGAGACGCATTCCAAATGGAACACAAGTGTGCCTCCAGGCTGGGCTCTCCTCACTCTGGGGACAACGGGCAGCAGGACGGGCCCTTTACCCCTCCTGCCCAAGCGGTCGCCCCGCCGTCCTGTCTCTGCCTCAGGACAATTCGGGTTTCTGCCCAGAGCCAAATGCGAGGACCGTCCGGAGAGACCTGCAGCCGGGGACGCGCGCCAGAGCTCCCCGAGAGGGCCGGGGCCTTGCTGCGGGACAGCGGGAGGGGAAGGCAGCCCTGAGATCCTGCATGGAGGGTCCCGTGCTCTGCAGGTTACTCCCCAAGCTGCCCGAAGCATTCCTCTCAGGACAGGCGGCCCTGGGGGCCAGAAGCCGCACGTGACAAGACCCCTGGGAGGACAGATTAATCCGGTTTTGCCAGTTTGCTCCGCGGGGACAGCCTCAGGGCCCGGGAGGCTCCGAGCCCCGAGGATGAGCGCCCACAGCAGCCCCGCGGGCCAGGCCCCGTGGCAGGGCCCCGCGTGCCTTGGCTGGAAGCGGGACCTGGAAGGGGCCGTCTTCCACCTGGCCAACTGCTTCTTGCTCCTGGGCTTCATGGGGGGCAGCGGGGTGTATGGATGCTTCTACCTCTTTGGCTTCCTGGGCACGGGCTACGTGTGCTGCCTGATGTGGGGCTGGTTTGATGCCTGCGGCCTGGACATCGTCCTCTGGAGCTTCCTGCTGGCAGTGGCCTGCGTGCTCCAGCTGGCGCACCTGGCCTACCGCCTGCGCAAGAACACCCTCCCCGAGGAGTTCGATGTCCTCTACAAGACCCTGTGTCTACCCCTGCAGGTGCCTCTGCAGGTGTACAAGGAGATTGTTCGCTGCTGCGAGGAGCGGGTCTTGACTCTGGCCACTGAGCAGACGTACGCTGTGGAGGGCGAGACGCCCATCAACCGCCTGTCCCTGCTACTCTCTGGCCGGTAAGCTACTCTGTCGCTGCTCAGCATCCCCCCTCCGCCCGTGCTTCTCATTTCCTACTGTGTCCCTTTCCATTCTGAGGCCCCTTCCACTGAGGGACGGATGTGGCAAGTCAAACAAACAGAAACAGATTTTTCGAAGCAGGGGCTTGGTTCCTCTTTCTCAGCATTTCCCAAGAGGAAACAAGATCATGAGGCATCTTCTCCGTTGGCAGGAAAGACTGTGTGTGCACTTGGTCCTGGGAAGTGTGGGGTGAGGGTTTCTTAAGCCTGGGTCTAAAATGAGTGCACACACACGTGTATTACACGCACCAGCAGGTCATTGCGTAAGCTGCCACAGTGTCTCGGGGAGCTTTGACAAATTGAATATTTCAATAAGGCTGGTTTTCTCCTTCTGTATGTATTCAGGATTTCCTAAGGGCCAACTATGTGAAGGGAACAGCAGCTGTTCCTTGCCAGGGCATCAAGGAAACAGCCCCAATTATGTTGAGGATATCCTATATAAACTCTGTGGGAAAGCCACTTAGTATACAACCAGGTGGAGAGAGAGAATATTCCTTGTCCACTTTTCCATTCCCATTTGTTGTGTTGAGATTCTTCCAGACCAGTGATCAAGTACTATAAATCTGAGGACCACACAGTGAGGGAAGAGTAGTGGTGCCCACACATGTCTCACTGAGAATTTGGTGCAGATACCTAGCTGACAGCAGAAATTAGCAGAAGTGGTCTTTTAGGATGGGTGACAGCGGAAATTAGCAGAAGTGGCCTTCGTAAGGATTAGAGTATGCCCCATCAGCCTATACGCGAGTGCTGGCCGTTGGCTGGCATCCTCTGAACAAATACCATGGGGCTCCATGCTGTACCTTTGGTAGGCAGTTGTGGAATCTTTGAAATATTACCCTCGTGGGGCTTACATATGGGGCTGAGCATCCAACATTAAATTACTTAACCTGATACACTTGGGCTGCCTCTGTGAAAGCAAGCAAAGTATTTCGAAAGCTTTGTCCTCAGTTTCCTTCCCTGCTTTTTTGAGACCAGGAGAAGGTGATAGAAAAGATAGTAATCTTATCAGAAGGCTCTGATTCCAAGGGGGTGGCAGGGGGCCGGGGGGTGGGGGGGAACCAGATAAGACTGCCAACCACATAGTGGGAAAACACAAAGTTTCGGAATGATAATGATGGAACTACAATGGCTACCAATAGTAACAGCGTGTGCTTGTGTCGTACTGCTGCGTAGAATCAAAAGTATTAGGTGTACATGTGATTTTGTTTGGACTCAGAGTCCCGGATTGAATGATCCATGAGATTTTGCGGGGAGACATTTCATTTCATCTATGAATAAACTGAAGTATAAGCAAATGCAATTACTTGTAAATAAATACATGTGTAAGTACAGGTACATTATGACTGTTGCCAAAATGTTTGCCACCGACAGTTCCATGGTTAAAATAAAGACAATTTAAGAAACGTTCTCATTCAGGAGATCCAGGATGGTGTGTGCTGCTCGGAGCTCCTCTGTTCAAAGGAGGTCACTGAGTCAGGAGGGAGAAAGGCCCACAGCACTTGTATGGTGTACGTTTATGGAAGCGTATTACGACTATTGTATTATTTGACCATCTTTTTTTTATATGATGGATTTGCCATGAACCTGTATCACACCGCTTCCCTATGAGGGGGAGGTGGGCTTGCCCCCTCAGTGTGGCTTTTCCTACTATACTTGGCATCCAGAACCCGAGTCAGAAATTAGACAATTTTTTTTCTTGCTTTTCAAGGTTTGGAGTGAGAGTTTTATTTGTTATCTTTCAATGTCATCTTGTCTCAACTTTGCTCAATTGGAGCTGGGAGAAAAGGCTTCCTGTCTATGACCAGGCTCCAGTTTTAAAGGAGAATCACTGCAGCTTGGGCTGGTTATAGACCAAACACCTCCAAGCTGTGAACAAGAGCTCTGTGTGGGGGGAAGGGGGGGAAGGTAGGGATAGGGGCTTCCGGTGCAGACCTCCCCATATCATGTGCAGGCTCTTATCTGGAGCTCTTTGCTGAAACCTCAGATGCCCTTTCTGTTTTAATACATGCGACTAGTCCCTCTTAGGACTCAGAAAGGCCAAGTGACTTCCCCAAAGTTTATCACCCGGTTAAGCTGGGCTTACTGTTGGTGAGCTTCTCTCATACAGAATTGTCTCGTGCACAGCCTCCTGAGCTCGCACCTCACTAAGCTCTTCATGTAGGGGAAAGTACTTGTCCAGGGGATCGAGAAGAAAGAAGAGACTTCCATGATAAAGGGCACAGTATACCAATTTCAATGGCTTCAGGGAGCCACGTGGGCTCATTAGATGTTGTACTTTAAATGATGTCACTCCTAGTAGTTTGCTGGAGTGATCAGACCCCTTGCCCGAGAACTGAGTGTATCCAGCAGCAGCCTCACTCTCTCTTGTCGTGTCTCTTCCTGTGTATGAGAAGCTTTTTCTTGAGATGTTGCTCCCCTTTTATGGTGACACAAGTGATTTCATCTGTTCAATGTTCCTTTCTTCTCTCCTTTCTCCCTCATTCCTACCTTCCTTTCTCACTTCTCCCCTTCCAAAAATATATATTTTTAAAGATTTTACTTATTTATTCATGAGAGACACAGAGAGAGGCAGAGACACAGGCAGAGGGAGAAGCAGGCTCCCCGTGGGGAGCCTGATGCAGAACTTGATCCCCGGACCCCAAGATCACACCCTGAGCTGAAGGCAGATGCTCACCCACTGAGCCACCTAGGTGCCCCTCCCCTTCCAAATATATATATATATATATATATATTTAAATATTATTTATTTATTTATTCATGAGAGACAGAGAGAGAGAGAGAGAGAGAGAGAGGCAGAGACACAGGCAGAGGGAGAAGCAGGTTCCATGCAGGGAGCCCGACGTGGGACTCAATCCCAAGACTCCAGGATCACGCTCTGGGCCGAAGGCAGGCACTCAACCCCTGAGCCACCCAGGGATTTCCTTCCAAATATATTTATTAAAAGTGCAAGGGACTAAGGATTCGGTGATTTTTTAAAATATGAAAAATACTGTTCCCACTGTCTGTCAAGAAAATCAATAATTAATGTTTGACGTAGTGGTGGCTCAAAGACATATTTCCAAGGAGAAATGCCAAGTGTCCTGACAGCTTGTACCTGGGGGAGCTAACTTTTTGGGGGGAAGTCAGATGGAACTTCCTGGAAGAAGGAACATTTAAGCTGAGACCTGAGGAGAAAGTGGAGATTGGGACGAGGTCTAGCTAGAGGGACAGACGATGTGGAGACCCTGAGGTAGGAGAGCACAGCACTTAATTTTCTCTTGTGCCCGTTAATTACTCAGGGAAGTGCTGCCGGCTACCTCTATATGTTACCTGGTCTTGTAGGAGCAAGCTTGCTTCTGCCATTAGAGACCATGGGCTGACACATCCTTGGCTTGGCTTGAGAGCCACATCCCCTTCTGTCTTCCATCTTTAGGTTGTCAGATAAAAGGCAATAGCTTATTAATCGGTGATGGTCTCTGGTAATTTGTATGCATGCACGTAGTCATCAGGAGCCAGATTTGGAGGCTAATACCCCATTTGGCCAGAGCTTTTTCACGTGGCTATACCTAGCTGCAGGGGCCACAGGGAAATGCAGTCTAGCCGCGCAGCTGCAAGCCCTCCCAAAACTCTAGTGCCGTGGACGAAGAGGAAGAGCAGCGATGGGTAAACAGGTGACCGTACCGCATTTCCCAGCTCTCCATCTATGCCCATCTTTATTGGCTTCCCAACATCCTATTCGTTTTTCAAAAGTCAGCTCATGTCATCTTTGAGAAATCTGCCGCTCGAAGGGAACCAAGCTCTGTCCCTCCTCTAGTCTCCTGTTCCACAACAGCACACATTGACTTACAGCCAGTTATGTACGTGCCTGTGATTTCCACTAAATTGTGAAATCCTTAAAGGCAAGGATCAGATCATACCCAGCTCTGTTTTTCTAGACCTCCAGGAACACGGGAGGTACTCCATGCGTATTTATTTACTCAGTAAAGCTCCAGGAAAAAAAAAAAAAAAAGGAACAATAGCTCCTTCCCACTGAGTGTGCCTCTGAGATCTTTTTATCTGCCTCCCTTTGTTTGGCAGAGACACCTCCTTTGCTGTATAACTCAACCCTTGAGAGAGGTTGAAGCTGAGTTTTCTGGGGGGAGGAGGGAAAAGCCCTTATTGGATCCTAATACTTTTCCATTTTATTTTATTAAAAGATTTTATTTATTTATTCATGAGAGAGACAGAGAGAGGCAGAGACACAGGCAGAGGGAGAAGCAGGCTCCATGCAAGGAGCCCGACGTGGGACTCGAATCCGGGGCTCCAGGATCATGCCCTGGGCCAAAGGCAGGCGCTAAACTACTGAGCCACCCAGGGATCCCATCATTTTCCATTTTAAAATATGGAATTTAGACTGAAGAGGATTTGGGTAACCACTTCCCTCTTTCCACATGGTCTCTTCTCTCCTTTTGCCAGGGTTCGTGTGAGCCAGGACGGGCAGTTCCTGCACTACATCTTTCCTTACCAGTTCATGGACTCTCCCGAGTGGGAATCGCTGCGGCCCTCTGAGGAGGGAGTGTTTCAGGTAATAGGGAGCCTGGGGCGGCACTGCCACCCAATAATATGCCCCCCTCCACTTTCCCCACTCACGTCTGTTCTTTGAACCGCTGCCTGTGTGATGCTGGTGGTGGGAGTGCTCTCTTTCTGGGGAAAGAGTGCCTGGGCTGCTGGCAGAGGTGGGCTGGGGCAGAGAGGGACTAACCCTAATAGGCGGAGCATATCCAGAAGACCCCAGTGACCCCAGCAACCACCAAATAAAAATCCACACTCCTTAGAGAGTAACCTAAGACCGTTAGTGATATCCAGCCACATCTCCAACCTCTTCCTCCTTCACAGTTTTTGTTCATACCAGCTACACGGAATGGAACCCCCAGCACTTCCCTAAACACATCCCAATTGTCTTTGCACCGGCCATGGCTGGCCCCTACCGGACCTTCTATCTGAAATGCACTTCCCCCATCTAAATGAGGCAGTGGCATCTTACTTCCTCTGAAGCCTGCCCAGATTGACCTCATCAGCCTCTATTCCCACAGCTTCATGCTCCTGGCTGTGTGGCTTCCCATTCCTTTTACTTCTGCTGACTGGTGCACAGATAGCTCTCTGCTCTGATGCCCTGGTTTCCTTTCCCAAGCCTTTGAGGTAGAAATCTGGGCTTCCTCTCCTCTCTATTCTCAGGCTCCAAAAGACAGTACCCTGAACACAGTAGGTGTTTAATAAGGGTTTGCTGAACTGGCTTGGCAGTGGGCAGTTGGTGTCTCAGAGAACTCTATGAGGCGTTCACCGACATGCTCCAAGGTAGGGGCCTGGTTGCTTGGTCCCTGCTCTTCTCTCTGCCAATCCTTCAAACCTTGGTTCCCTGCTTTGTAGCTCTCGTTTCCTGAATGGCTAGTATATGTCAGGCACTAAATATTATACTGCCTTATTGATTCTCAAAACAACCCTCTGGATTGGATATTATTAATACCCCATTTAACAGATAAGAAAATTGAGGCTCTGAAACATCAAGCACTTGGCCCAAAGTCTTCAGCTAGAAAGTGGCAAAGTGAAGTTGTCTGGCTCTACTATTTCTGTTCTGTTCTTTTTTAAAATGAGCAGGTCACCAGTAGAGTGGAGTACACAGACACACACACACACACACACACACACACACACACCGTTACAGGGACTCCCCTGTCCAGATAGTTTGCTAGTACTGGGTTCCATGTGATTTCTACTGCTTCTATTGGGGGAGTCCCTCAAGCTAGCATATGAGCTAACCCCAGAATAGACACATGGCTGGGCCACCTGGCTGGGCCTGTTTCTGCTCCACCCTAACTCCCAGCTCTATGAGAACAGACCCTGAGAGGCAATCCCGATCCCACTGCCCGGCTACCAGCCATTGACCTCCACTGATCATGTTCCTCTTACTCCAAACATGCACCCACCCTCTCAAACCAGCCCAGCAGTTCTCTATGAGAACTCTTTCAGGCCTCTATTAACCTCCAGGAGGGCCGAGTCAGGTCCTGAGCCAGCCAGACCAGGCTCTGTTTCTGACACTGACGCCAAGGAACAGGTGGTGGATAAGCCGGGTGTCCTCCTCTAAGCTCTGCTTAAAAGGAGGGGCTATAACCCCAGATGGCCTCTCAGCCTGGAATGTAGCTACTGTCATAGTCCTCCCATTTATATTTTTAGTGAGCACCTCCTTTGGGAGCAATGAGATCCACACGTTCGCTATTGGCTGTATAAAGTCTCATTTCCTCTTTGTAAATGTCAGGTTCACCCTGTCCTTGCCTTTTGGGATTACAGTCTTTGAGGACTAAAAGGACAATCCACAGTGACTGTCTAAATCTTAATTCTCATCGTGTTTACCACCAATGAGTCAATGTTCCATCATACCTCTCAGCGATCCAATTAAATAAGAATTTATGGAGTATTCAGCACTGGGGCCCTCTCCTTAGTCACCGGGAACATAGCAGAGGAAGCATCACACAGAAATCATCATGATGTCTCCAATTTAGCCTGTGCCTTACTGGACACAAGTCCTCTTTCCATATGTTACATCATTTAATCCATTTCACCAGCCTCTGAAATGAGAATTAGAGAGAAAGGTTGTCAATACTTTACTATAGACATATGCGTCTATATGTGGGAACCAGGCAATATGCAGGTTTCCTGAAGACCTTTGAGGAAGAATTGTATAGAGGACCTGAGAAAGTGACAGTCAGTTGTTTTGCAGCATGTAAGATTTGTAGTCTTTACTTGACTTATTCATTCATTCATTCAAGTAATGTTTACTGAGTGTATACTAGGCACTGTTAAAGATGCTTGGGACGTATCAGTGAACAGTACAGAGGAAGTTCCCTGCCTTTGTTCAATTCGCATTCTAGTAGAGGAGATAAAAAATAAGACATAGGCATAATGAATAATTAAGTAATATGTTAAAAGATAATGAGGGCTAGTAAAAAAATAGAGTGGTATAAGGAAGGCCTAGTTGCTATTTTATTTTAATTTATTCATGAGAGAGACACAGAGAGAGAGGCAGAGACACAGGCAGAGGGAGAAGCGGACTCCCTGTGGGGAGCCGGATGCAGGACCCGATCCCAGGACCCCAGGAACACACCCTGAGCCAAAGGCAGACGCTCAACCACTGAGCCACCAGGTCCTAGCTGCAGTTTTTAAGAAGGTGGCATAGAGATTGTGTTGAGCAGGTGACACTTGAGCAAACACCTGGGGGAGGTGATAGTGTGAGGTCTGAGAAGCTGAAGGCAGAGCATATCAGACAGGAAGAGCCAGTGCCAAAGCCCTGTACCAGGAGAGACTAGCATGTTTGAGGTGCAGAAAGGAGGCCAGTGTGGCTGGAACAGAGAGAGGAAGGGAAGAGAATAGCAGGAGAGTAAGTCAAAGATGGATGAGGAACCAGATCAGGTAGGGCTGGTACATAAATTTCTTAAATAGAGCAGAAAGGATTGCCTAAGGCTTTGGATGTAGTGTGTGGGAGAGAAAGAGGACCAAAGAAGCCTCTAAGGCTTTTGGTCTGAGCAAGTGGAAAGATGGAGCTGCTATCAACTGAAATAAGGGAGCCTGCAAGTCCAATCGGTTTGGGGGGAAGAGAGGAAGTTCCTGTTTGGATATATTAGATTCGCGTCATCTATGGACATTGCAACAGAGATGCTGCCCAGGCAGTTGAATATCTGTCTAAAATTAAGGGATGTAGTGTGGGGCTGAGATACAGATTTGGAAGTTTTGGCACACAGGTGTTATTGAAAGCCATTGGATCAGATGAGATCGCTGAGTGAGTGAGTTTAGAGAGAGAAAGGGTTTTAGAATGGACCGATCCTGGGATACTCTAGTGTGTAGAAGCTGGAGGACAAAGGAAGCCTCAAGGAGAGGCCAGGTGATCGTCCCAGGAGAGTGGGGTACCCTGCGAGCCAAGAAGAGAAAGTGTATCATAGAGGAAGGAGAATCAGCAGGATTGACCAGGAAAACTGGCATCACATCACAGCTTAGAGGTCACCGGTGACCACACCAGGAGCAGTGTGTGTGGCCCGCGAGGGGCAAAGCCTTGTTGGTTTCCGAGATAGCAAGAGGAGAGGAGTTGGAGACACCACGTACGGGCAACTCTTTCCCTGGCGTTTTGCTGAGAAAGGGGGTAAACTAATGAGGTGGTAGCTAGCCAGGGAAGGGGGGTGAAGAAAATGGATTCTGATCTATTCTAAGGCGGAAGAAGTTAAGATCACGTTCATAAGCATGCCCAAGGTCTTTGTGTTTGGTGTCAAGGACCCTGGTTACGTCCAGAGTGGCTCTGACGTCCATCCGCCTCAGAGTCAGGACTCTGATTTCTTGTTTGGGAATTACTATTAGGTGCACCTGCAGCGGGGGCCCGGCGCCCAGTGACACCTCCTCACTGAGCTGCTAGGAACGGGCAGATTGTGAGCATTACTTTCAGCAGGTTTTGTCCTGAGGCAGGGTGTCCCGAGAGACTAAGTGATTTGTCCGATGCCACACAGCTGGTCAAGGGGGGACGCTGGAACTTGAAGCCAGATCCCAGCCTTGATGAAGTAATTGAGGGGCCTGACTTTGGTGCTACCGAGTAGGGGGCGAGAAGCAGAGAGGAGGAAATGAGCGGAGAAAGTGGACGAGGGGTACTGCAGAAGGAGAGAGGAGAGAAGAGGAGTGGGGCTCCGGGACACAAGGCAGGAATTCAAAGCACTATGGAAGATCTCTGATAAAGGACGGTTGGAAGTCAACCCGACCTTTAGTTAGAAAATCCACACGAAGAATTGAACACCAGGCCTGGCACACAGTCACCTCCTAATAAATGTTAGCTGCCGTCACCCTCACCATCATCTCCACCGTCTCCATTCACAAACCTTCATCGTGAGCCCTGCTGGCCTTCTCATTTTTAAAGTATTGTGGCTGTGGGGCGCCTGGGTGGCTCAGTCGATTCTTCACCGTCTGACTTCACCTCAGGTCATGATCTTGGGGTCCTGGGATCCAGACCGGTGTCAGGCTCCCTGCTCAGTGGGGAGCCTGCTTCTTCCTCTCCCTCTGCCCGCCCCCTCAACCCTGCTTGTGCTCTCTCTCTCTCTCTCTCAAATAAATAAATAAATAAATAAATAAATAAATAAATAAAATTTTTTTAAAACAGTTTTAAAAAATACTGTGGCCAATCCTATTATTAAAAATTGTGTGATTCTACACCCTATTCCTTCACTATCCTAGGCATGTTTCTAGTTCAACACTAGCTTTACCACTCATCATTGTTTTAAGAAGGGTTTATCAAGCACCTGCTACATGCCAGGCACACATTACCTACCTACCCCACAAGTGTAATTTAGCTTTGCATGGTGGGTGCGTAGTGAGCGCTCAGAAATCCCTCGGTGCCTAAATAAATGGAAAGTGGGGCATCCTCGACTCTGTGCTCTTAAAAGCACCTCTTCCTCTCCGCCCTTCTTCTGACTTTAGCCGTCACATCTCCCTGGTTATTGTCATGGCCGAGTCCAGAGCAGCTTCCTGGGCCTGAATTCCAGGCCAGGTGACGAAGCTTGGCGTGCCTGGTCAGGAGCTCTCCTCTGACTGAGACGCTTTCCAACTCTTTCTTAATCCCTCCTGCAATATATTACCCTTCTTGATTCTCAAAACAAACTGTCATCAGCATGCAGCCTAGCTTCAGAGCCGGAGGAGGCCCCCGTTGCTCTCACGACAGGCTCAGAACTTCCCTCGGCCCTGAAGGGGGTCAGCTTTGGGACCACAGAATGTGGAGCTGAGGGGCGCCTGGGGGGCTCAGCGGTTGAGCCTCTGCCCTTGGCCCAGGGCATGATCCTGGGGTCCCGGGATGGAGTCCCACATCGGGCTCCCTGCATGGAGCCTGCTTCTCCCTCGGCCTGTGTCTCTGCCCCTCTGTGTGTGTGTGTGTCTCTCATGAATAAATCAATGCAATCGCCAAAAAAAAAAAAAAAAAAAAAGAGAGAGAAATAAGAAATGTGAGAGCTGAGGAGACTGGGTGTGAAGCTGCAGCTCCAGGGAGTGAGGCCAAAGAGCGGGGGCTGGAGCCAGGGCAGGGGCAAGGTCCCCTTCAGGATGTGACCCCCTCCAGGCCAGGCCAGGCCAGGGCGCGGCTCCCACGGCTTCTTCCCCGCAAGTGCAGCTGTTTGCAGAGCCCCTGCCTGTCTAAGGGGGTGCTAATGAGGCCTCCGCTCTCTCCTCCGGGCCCTCAGGTCACTCTGACGGCGGAGACCCCCTGTAGCTACATCTCCTGGCCGCGGAAGAGCCTCCACCTTCTTCTGACCAAAGAGCGGTACACCTGCCAGCTCTTCTCGGCCCTGCTGGGCTACGACATCTCCGAGAAGCTCTACGCCCTCAACGACAAGCTCTTCGCCAAGTTCGGGCTGCGCTTTGACATCCGTCTGCCCAGCCTCTACCACGTGCTGGGGCCCGCGGCCGCCGACGCCGGGCCCGAGGCCGAGAAGGCCCCCGGGGAGCCCCGGGCCCGCGGAGCGCCCCCGCCCGCGCCCCCGCCCGCGCCCCCGCCCCGCGCCGGGGCCAGGCCCGACAGCGGCCTCCTGGGGGAGGACTCCGCCAGTCTGGTGCTGGAGGATTTTGAGGAGGTGTCGGGATCAGAATCGTTCATGGATTATAGGAGTGACGGGGAGTACATGAGGTGAGGGCCGCCCCCGGGCGCCCCCCGCCGCCTCGCCAGCCCGCGTAAGTACTCGGCAGGCAGCGGCCGCCTGGGCCCGAGCCCGCCTTGCAGGGCAGCCCCCACGGGGAGGCCTCCCATTGCCAGGGCAACCCCCACGGGGAGGCCTCCCATTGCAAGGGCAACCCCCACGTGGAGCCTGTCCCCCCGGAGGCCTCCCATTGCAAGAGCAAAACCCCTACGTGGAGGCCTCCCATTGCCAGGGCAAAACCCCCACCTGGAGTCTGGCCTCCGGAGGCCTCCCACTGCAAGGGCATAACCCCCAGTGGAGCCTGTCCCCCCGGAGGCCTCCCATTGCCAGGGCAAAACCCCTACATAGAGGCCTCCCATTGCCAGGGCAAAACCCCTAGGTGGAGGAGGCCTCCCATTGCCAGGGCAACCCCCACGTGGAGGCCTCCCATTGCAAGGTCAAAACCCCCACCTGGAGTCTGGCCTCCAGAAGCCTCCCATTGCCAGGGCAAAACTCCTACATAGAGGCCTCCCACTTCAAGGGCAAAACCCCTAATGGAGCCTGTCCCCTCAGAGGCCTCCCATTGCCAGGGCAAAACCCTCACGTGGAGCCTGGCCCCTCAGAGCCCTCCCATTGCAAGGGCAAAGCCCTCACACGGAGCCTGTCCCTTCGGAGGCCTCCCATTGCCAGGGCAAAACACCTACATGGAGCCCGGCCCCTCAGAGGCCTCCCATTGCAAGGGCAAAGCCCTCACGTGGAGCCTGTCCTCTTGGAGGCCTCCCATTGCAAGGGCAAAACCCCTACATGGAGCCTGTCCCCTCAGAGGCCTCCCATTGCAAGGGCAAAACCCCTACATGGAGCCTGTCCCCTCAGAGGCCTCCCATTGCAAGGGCAAAACCCCCACGTGAAGCCCGTCCCCTCGGTGGCCTAACTCAACCTTGCAGGGGGAGCTCCATCCAGGTGCATGCAAGGCATGAGGGGGATCCTTTTAAAAACGCCTTTTTTATTAAGTGTCCTCGCACTTTGGAAAGGGGGCTGGGTGACATGTTGAGCAAGCAAATGGTCACTAAATTGGTCGCCAGTGTGTGAGCAGTCAAGGCCTAGCTCGCTAGGGCTCAAGGGGAGTCCGTTTGTAGCCTGTGTCTAAAGGGGAAGAAAGCTCACACGGTTCTAACTCCTATGGGTTCAGTTTCTTGCGAGCCTAAAGGTAGCTTCTGGAAAGCAGCCGCTCTGTAGCTGGGATTGGCAGCGATCTCTGTTAAAATCATATCCTTCTAAGGGGCTTGTGATACAGGCTGATGACCCCGGGAGGCAAATCGCCCACCTTGCTGTCCTCTTGCCCAGCGGAGAGTACGCTTCTTGTTCAGCCAGAGGACTGGGTGCTGCTTGGTCACTCTGATCATACGGGTCACACGGCCGCCTGGTTTTCCCCTCACAAACCACACACCTGTGTGAGGTGGATGGGCACCATGTGGGAGGGCCTAACAGGAAGGGCAGGCAGGATTTGGGAGCCCTGCGTGGCTCAAGGGTTGAGCGGCTGCCTTCAGCCCAAGGGGTGATCCTGGGGTCCTAGGGTCGAGTCCCGCATCGGGCTCCCTGCATGGAGCCTGCTTCTCCCTCTGCCAGTGTCTCTGCCTCTCCCTCGGTGTCTCTCATGAATAAATAAATAAATAAGATCTTTTTTAAAAAAGTTAAAAAACATAAAAAGGAAGGGCAGGATTTCCCTCACAGCTCAGGAGAATGTCCTAGAAAGGCTGTACTGAGTAGTTCTGGGAAACTGCTCTCACCTTCCCCCTGGTTGCTCTCACAGCGCTGTGACCTTCTCCTCTGGGACTCCACCCAGCCATGGTGGGGCCTGGCTTTTCCTAAGGAAAATCCCACCGTTGCCAACTGGGGAGGCAATTCCAAGTGCGTGTGTGGCACAGGGGCCTAAGGGACCCATGGTCCTTTGGGAAGTGCTGACACACCTTTCAAGAAGCTAGCCCAGTGAGGAAGGTTTCCAGGGGACACGAGGTGAACGAGTGAATGTCTGTAGATTTTGTCAAACAAGTCGTGGAAATGACAGAGGCGGGGGGCGGGTGATAAAAGGTGAGAATGCTTGCTTTATAGACTCGCAATCTGTCGTCTCCTATAGTCCCCGGGTCCCTAGAAGCAGAGTTGGGGGGCTTCTGGACTAATTCCATGGATCTACCCAGGACCTGCGATCACGTGCTGAGTTCCCCCGTTTGCACCGGCCACTCTGATGGCGCCCTTCCCACCGTCCCACTAGGCCCCCCATCCACACTTATGGGTTTCACCCCGCGGACCCCGTCTCGGTCCAGCCTACCTGCTTGTACACACTCAGCCCACGCAGCTCCTGGGGTTCTCACGATCTCCCTGTTTCCTTCTCTTTCCCTGGCTCCATTTGCTCTTCTTTCTTCCCTCTTTCTGACTTCTTTTCGGTCCTGGGTTGCCTCAGTTTGCTGCTCATAATTAGAAAAAAGTCCTTTTCTTCTTCTTCTCAGGCAATTTCTCCTCTCTGTATTTGTTCCTTACACGTCCCCCATTTTATTCTTCATGTATTGCTCTAGTACCTTCTTTTCCTTTTTATCCCCACTTTCCTGCCTCGCTCTGTCTATTCTCCCTCCTAAACTACCCTGCACCCCCACCTCGGTCTTTAACCCATACTCTTCTGAGATCGGTACCTCTCCCTCCACCTGTAGATAAAACCACTCAAGTGAAGGGGTGAAAACGCCCAGCTGTGGGCAGCTACACATTCACTGCGTGAATCTTCCCAGACATCAGGAGGCAGCATGATAAACAAGAAAGAGGGCCAAACTGGGTGCTGCAGTCCTGCCTTCTACGTCTGGGTCTGCTATTTTTTTTGCAAACCACACAACCTCGCCAAATCTCACTTTCTTCGTTTGAGTGTGTTGGACCAACTGGCCCCCAAAGGTCTCCTTGGGTTTATGTAAGAAGGCCATGGATGAGTTCTTCTGAAGAGGAAAAGAGAAAGCACAGTCAGTAGTATTATGGGCACAGGCTCCAGGGCATCCAAGTGTCCTCCAGTAAGAACCATCTGCCATATTTCACTACAATTTCTCTTTTGACTCAGGGCTGTCCTCCTCCTTGCTGAATGGAGGGTCCTACTTGACTCGAAGTCCCCTCCATGCTGTACCTGTCAAGACTCTATCACCTCCCATGTGATGACAGAGCAGATGTTCTGTGTGAAGGGAGGTCACCACTCAATTTCGAAGCTCCTCTGCCCTTAAGACTATCATATGAAATACCCCTTTGCAAATGCAGCTTTTTGTGAACCTCAAGAGGAGAAAAGGGCTAATATCACTCCATTTCTAAAGTATTAGCACTGGCGATATAAAGAGAGTAGGTTTTTAAACATTTGTTTATTTAGGTAATAGAATGGGAAAAACATATACTTCCAAACCACAGAGTTTTGGGAACGACTTGAAAACCTGATCAAGTTGTACAAATTTCAAATGGCTTTCAATCCAGTCTGTGATAGTGGGATAATTTAAACCAGAGAGCCTTGTCTGGAATTGTGTGTTTGGGTGCTTGGTTTGACTTATTTGCCATCAAAACCCTTCTAGGGTTATTACTTTAATGAGTAAGCATAGTCCCTTGCGATGGGGAGCCATTGACTCTGGTTTCCTTTATACACGCAGGGCACGACTCACCCTCTGTTCCCTGGCTCTTGAGTTACCAGGATTGTTTGCTGTTCGTCCTGGCACAGCGCTTATGTAAGAGGCACGAAGCTGGCTGCATCCTGCCTCATTGAGAATGACACAGCTTCAGCACTTTGACACGGGTGCTTGTTTCTCACACCGAAACCAGCTAAAAATAGTCAGGGCTTCCACTGGAACTGTCTTTGGAAGACAGAGCCTGGCTTTTCATCTGGTGGTGCCTAAAATTGAATGCTGCTTCTTTTAATGGGCAAAACAGCACTACTGCATGATACACTCCTGCAGGGTCTTCCAGTCAGACCTCACATTAACCCGGCCTCCACTACAGGTTTTAATTACATGGACACTCTCCACAGTGCTCCGTGTGGCGTCTTATGTACAGGAGATGCTCAGTGAATTCAACTCTCTAATGAGCAATTAAGTCAGAGAACAAGTCTTGTTAGCGCAAATTAATTAAAAGCTGTTTGAAATCTGGACAGTTTTGATTATGTTTTCAAATTATTCTGAAAACTCTGTGATTCGAAAGTAGAAACCATATGATGGTGTCTTTCTCCCTATTATTTAAATAAACAAGCAAATGAGAAACAGATTACAACATGGGGGTAACTGTGGTCAGGGAAGGAGCACAGGACCAAGGGCCAGAGAACCAATTCAACAGACATTTGAGTATCTACTATATATTTCAGGCACTGTACCCAGTAACTACATCATGAACCATCATGAGTAACAGGAGAAAGAAGTGCAGGTATTTAACCTGGAAGAGATGAGCAAGAGTGATAACCCCAAATTTCAAAAAGAAGGGGAATTAGAATTTGCCTTCCTTTGGTACAGTTCTCGAGGGCAGAGATGACTTAAGAGCTGAATGTCACAAGGAGAAGGGCTTTGCTCAGTGTTAATAATGGGTTGCCTCAAAGAATTGTGAGTTTCTCACCATTGGAAGAGGCCAAGCAAGAAGAAGAGGAAATCTCAGAAACCTTATAAGGTGATTCAGGCTCTGAGAGAAGGATGCCCTGGGTTACTGCTGTGAAGGTGCCTTCTAACTCTGTGATGCTATGATTCTGTGCTTCTGAGGTCGGACTCTGGTTCTGCCACTTAACCACCATAAGGACCAGTTTCTCATCTGCAGAACGGGACTAATGGTCTCATAGATAATTCATACCTACTCATAGGTAGACAGGTAGCCTCTGTCTCCCTTGGCAGGTTGCTGTGAGGAGTAGTTGAGATAACGAATATAAAGGTAGTTTGTAATCTGTAAAGTGCTGGATGGATGTGTAAGGAATTTCAATATCCTATTGTGTGTGGAATGGTTTGGCAATCTCCCTCTCCCTCTGTCAGAGGTACATGATTTTCCTTCTTTTTTCTTTTTTTTAAGATTCTACTTATTTATTTATGAGAGACAGAGAGAGAGAGAGAGAGGCAGAGACACAGGCAGAGGGAGAAGCAGGCTCCATGCACGGAGCCCGATGTGGGACTCGATCCCGGGTCTCCAGGATCAGGCCCTGAGCCAAAGGCAGGCGCTAAACCGCTGCGCCACCCAGGCGTCCCTTGATTTTCCCTCTTATTTCCCCCAGTCTGGCTTTCCAGGGGAGGCAGCAAGTGGCAGAGGCCCCTAAGAACAAAAGGGTCAGCAAAAAGGTGGTGACCCAAAGAAAACACACGTGACGAGCTCCTCAGTCCCCGAGGACCCAAGAACTGGCCAGTCCCTCACCTGTGTCCTTTATTGGCTCAGAGGAGACAACAGTTTCACACTCCGTTCACCCGGTTCACACTCTACCCGCCACGCTCCGTGTCTCTCTCTGGGGGCTCTGACGTCCGTTTGTAGCTGGCAGTTTGGTCACAACTCTTCTCACAGGACCCCTGGAAAGATTCCTGGAGCGGAAAACGTGCCCTTGACCGTGGCCTGGCAGGAGCTGCCCCGGGGCCTCGGGTTCCCTGGGTGGTGGCACCACTGCCCGCCAAGGCCCCGTGCTGGGTGCGCTCAGCTGAGGCAGCCGCTCCCTCCCGGCCCTCGGGAGCCCAGCCGCCTGCCACCCGTGCCCGCTCGTTGCTCTCCTACTTGTGTTCTACAGGCCTCAGTTACCTACCCCGTCTTTGTAAAAATAAAAGACAGGGGCCTTATTAAACTCATCATTTTGTGATACAGATTTTTTGGCAACTCATTCGGTAGTGCCAGACAGGAAGTTGAGTTCCATAGATTCTTCATAGGAGGCCCCAGGAGGGGCACCTGGGTGACTCAGCGGTGGAGTGTTGCCTTTGGCTCAGGTCATGATCCCGGGGGTCCTGGGATCGAGTCCCGCATCAGGCTCCCTGTGGGGATCCTGCTTCTCCCTCTGCCTCTTTCTCTGTGTCTCTCATGAATAAATAAATAAAATCTTAAAAAAAAAAAAAAGGAAGTCCCAGGCGTGGATGTTTTGGCCTCTTCCCTTGTAAAACGAGAGGTTGGACTAAATAACTTCAAAGCAGGTTTATCCTAATACTCTAGCATGAAATGATTCAAAGATATGACTGGCCCTACCGTGGCAGACATTGGGTGCAGCTAATACGTTGGGAATTAGCAGAAGATAAAATTGGGGGACGCCTGGGTGGCTCAGTGGTTGGCATCTGCCTTGGGCTCAGGGTGTGATCCCAGGTCCGGGCATCCAGTCCCATGTTGGGTTCCCTGCGAGGAGCCTGCTTCTCCCTCTATGTCTCTACCTCTCTCTCTCTCTGTCTCTCATGAATGAATAAGTAAGTAAGTAAGTAAGTAAGTAAGTAAGTAAATAAATAAATAAATAAATAAGTAAATAAAATAAAAAATGAAAACAAAACTGTAAAGAACCCTGTGAAGTTAGGCAAGCTACCTGGAGACACAGCACTGAAATCCTTCCTCTTTTTTTTCCCACAGCTTCTAGAAGTCCTCTCCACAGTTACTCTCAAGCTATGTCCAGGGGACAGGCCCCCTTGGCTCCAATCCACACTCCCGGACTTTAAGGATCCACGGACTATCTTTTTCTCTGGCCATACTAATCCTCGCAGGAGGGTCACTGAGTGCACACCCGGTCTTACCCACTGGAAGGCCCACTGGCCAGGTCAGAGCAGACACGGAAGACTCTGGCACTACAGCTACACCAAGGGCCCCAAGCAACTTGTGGAAATTTACCTTCACCAGCTGTCCTTCCAGGAGAAGGCACCCCAAAGTGCAAAAGCACTGATTCCATCCTCCACTAACTGCAGAATTTTGGGCAAGTTACATAGGCTCTCTGAGCCTCGCCTGTAAAGTTGGGATTTATGAAAACCATCCCACAGGGTGGTTGTGAGCATCGAATGAGCTGACTTAGGTAACACACCTCAGACATGGTGTGACACTGAGTAGCCACTCAATAAATCGCTCAGTTGTTTTTTTTCACTATGTGGTTTCTTTGAACTGTCTGAAAGGGTCTCTGAAGTCAACTAGCCAAGAAGTTTGCTTGTTTGTTTTTTCCCATTTAGATTCAATTTATAGAAGTGGATATTTAAAAACCTAGTTTTCCCTTAAGCTTTCAAGTTCAACTTCCAAATCCCTGGTTCTGTTCAGGACCCTAGCATTAAACAGTAGTTTTTAGGGGGACTTGAACAAACTCAGTCAATTAAATTTCCTTAAATATTTTAAAGTGGATTTATAAATTTAACACGTTCTATTTTACTTTTTCCCTAAATACTTCAACACATATTGTGGTTATTATCTATTGTCATGTAACATTCATACCTGAAATGGTAACCTGCAGTAGTTTATTTTTCTGATACACGTGGGGCTTGAGTGAGCCCAGCTGGGTTGTTCTCACTCAGTCTCTCATGCTGTCGTGTGCAGATAATGGCTCGAGCTAGAGTCCTCTCCAAGCCTTCTTCACTCGTGTGTGGGGCGGAGTCTGGAGACACTCAAACAGCTGAGGACTGAAACAGCTGGGAGTCCTCGGGCATCTCTCTCTCTCTCTTTCTCTCTCAATGGTTTGTTCATTTGTTTTGCTGTTTGCAAAATTGCTGTCTTGATTATTGTTGCATGAATATATCATAATTTATTTATCCATTCTGCTAATGGGCATGGAGTGCTTTCTAGCTTGGGGTGATTATGAATAGTACTGGCATCAGCATTCCTGAATGCATTTCTTGGTACACACAAGTGTACATTTCTGGGGTATATGTAGGACTGAAATTACTCAAGTATTGGGTACGTGTATGTTCGACTACAGTAAATACCATCAAACGGTTCTCTAAGTGATTGTATTAATTCATATTTCCGCCAGCAGTATGTGAGAGTTCTAGATGCTTCTCATCCTCCCAATTGCTGACATTGTCATTTAAAAAAATAGTTTAGCCATCTGGGTGTATGTAGCAGCATACCACTGTGGTTTTAGTTTTCATTTGCCTGAAGAGTAATAAGTTGAGTACCTTTTCATGTTTTCATAGATATTGTGAAGTTGTCTATAATTGTTCTTGCCCATTTCACTATTTGTATGCTTTTGCCTATCAACTTAAAAAAATTCTTTAAGGGGCACCTGGGTGGCTCAGTGGTTAAGCGTCTGCCTTCAGCTCAGGGCGTGATCCTGGGGTCCTGGGATTGAGTCCCACATCAGACTCCCTGCAGGGAGCCTGCTTCTAAAACAAAAACAAAAACAAAAACAAAAACAAAAACAACAACAACAAAAAAACTTAAATATTCAAGTTAAAAGTCCTTCATTGCTTACATATATTCAAATATATTCTCTCCCACTTCGTGAGTTTTCTTTTTTTTCTTTAAATTGTGTCTTTTGATGAACATATGTTCGTTGTTTTTTTTTTTAAGTTTGTTTTATTTATTTGAGAGAAAGAGAGTGAGCATGAGTGGGAAGAGGGGCAGACAGAGAGAATTTCAAGCAGATTTTCCACTGAGCATGGATCCCAACTCGGGGCTCCATCCTACAACCCGTGAGATCATGACCTGAGCTGAAATCTCCAGTCAGACACTTAATTGACTGAGCCACCCAGGTGCCCCTGGACATATGTTCTTAATTTTAGTGTAGTAATTTATCAATCTTTTTCTCTGTCATTAGTCCTTTCTGTGTTATATTTAAGAAATCTTTTCCTCCTCTGAAGATATCCTTCTATTTTACCTTCTAGATATTCTATTGTTTTACATTTCACAGTTAGATCTACAGACAATCTGGATTTGATTTTTGTGTATAGTATGAAGTAAGGATTAAATTCTTTATTTTCTAGTAGATATCCAATAGACTGAGCACTATTTACTGAAGTAATTATCCTATCCTCACTAGTATCCAGTGTCTCCCTTGTCATAAACCAAATCTTCATATATCTGTATGGTCTGTTTCCGGATCTTCTGTTCCATCAGCCTGTTCGTCCACCATTGGCAATACGACTTGGTTGTAATTATTGCAACTTTATAATAAGTTTTGGTATCTGGTGGCCTTCAAACTTTGTTCTTCAAATCTTTGTTATTCTTGGCTCTTCCCTTTGTATTCCATAAAAACTTTAGGATCAGTTTGTTAATCTCCACAAAAATGTAAACTCTGCTGGTTTTTTTTTTTTATCAGAATTACATTCACCCTGTGAATCATATTGACAAATAATTGATAGCTCTATGATATTAACTTTCAAACCATGAACATAGTATAGCGCTTTATTTATTTTGATCCTCTTTATTTTCTTTCAATAGTGTTCTGTAGCTTTCCATGGAGATATCCTTGTACAACTTTTGTTAGATTTATTTCTAGGTATTTGTTGAATGTGATATTATTGTAAATGCTACCATTTAACATTTTTTTACTTTCTGATTTTTTTATTGCTAGCATATAGAAATATAGTTGATCTTTGTATCTTCAAATTCCATCCAATGATTTTGATAAATTCACTTATCGATTCTAATCATTAATCCATAGAGTCTTCAGGATTTTCCATAGATTCAAATATATTATCTGTAAATAATGGTTTTATTTCTTCTTTCCTAATCTATATCTTCCCCACCCCTCCTCTCTCTCCTTCTTTATCTTTTGATGCTTATTGTGCTGGGTAGGACTTCCAGGACAGGGATGGATAGAAGGGATAATGAAGACATCCTTCTTTCATACTTGACTTAGGGAAAATGTTTTCAGTATTTCACCATTAAGTATGATGTGTGTTATTAGGTTTTTATAATACCCCTCTCAGATTAAATAAGTTCTATTCCTAATTTTTAAATCATGGATGAAAATTGAATTGCATTAGATGATTTTCTGCATTTATTGAGGTTATTTTTCTCCCTTATTTTGTTAATGAATTATATTAATAGATATATGAATATTGGAACAACCTTGCATCCTGGAGCAAATCCAAGTTTATTATGTTGCATTTTCCTCTTTGCCTATTTCTGAACTTAGTTTACAATTTTTTTTTTTTTAGGAATTTTACATCTATGTATTTTGCAATATCATTGTCAGGTTTGATATCAGGGTTATGCTGACTTTTAAAAGGAGTTAGGAAGTATTCTCTCTCTCTTCTTTCCTCTTCTTTCCTCTTCTTTGGAAGAGATCTTCAAGCCAAACAGCTTTATAACTCTTGAGTACCACCCCACCCACCTTACCTTCTATTCTGTTGTCTTTTCACTCAGGTGCCCATGCACTAAACCTTGGAATATTTCCATCCATTTTCATTTTATCTTCAAAATATATCCTGAATTCAATTCACCACCTTTACTGTGACCACTAATTTCAAGCTACTATTATTTCATACCTAGGTTAACTTCAAGAGGCTTACAACTGGCCCTCTGCTCTCTCCTGTTTCCCCTCCCCATAATCTACTATACACACAGCAAAGTGGTCACTTAAACATTTATATGATCTCATCACTCTCTTGCTCAAAATTTCAAATGGCTTCCTATTATATTTAGAATAAAATCCAAACTTCTTACTATGTGATATTAGTCAGGATCAGCTTATGATGACTTAATAGCACAAGGGTTTATTTCTCTCTTAAAGTTTACTGAGAGTCTGCATGTTTCATGATGGCAACTGTCATCATGTTGCAACTCAGTGACTCAATCTACTTTGACCTTCTGGCTCTGTCACCTGAAGAAAGAAACAGTTTGACATTCCGGTGCTAGCTTTTTGATGCTGTAGCCAAGAAAGGATACAAATCACATCTGGCCAGAGCCCATTGGCTAAAGGTAGTCATATGGACCCACTAAAGGTAGTCACGTGGATCCACTTAATAATCAGCTTTGTGCTTTGTTGATTAAAGAGACTGGGAAATGTTGGGGAAGCAAAAGGCTTGATTGGTGAGTCTTATTCTTCTGGGCACTTACAGTTGTGTTTTCTCTCTGAAATCCTTTTCACTCATAACTTCTCCTGGCTGACTTCTTCTGGCCATTCTGTTCTCAGCCCCTGTCACCATCCCAGCTAAGATATCCACTCACCTCACCGTCACCATCGTCCCTTTGTCCTGCTCAAACTTTCTTCAGTCTTATTTCCTCTTTCCTCTCTTTTTGGTATTCCAATTATGCATTTGATAGGACTGTTCAGTGTGTTATTTTCTCTTTTTTTCTGAAATTACACTGTGTATTTCTTTTCTTGTTTTATTTCTGTCTCTTCCCTATATATTTCACAATGTACTTCTCCCCTGTCAATTTTGAGAAATTCAATAGCTCTCTTGTCAACCCTTGAGGGCTGTTGTGGAGAATAAATGAAGCAATAAACATCAACAAAAAGCTCATACATTTTAAATTGAGACTCAACTGTACCTGGGACATAGTGCCAGCCCTCAAGCTAGAGGACTGCCTAAGTAAGTCTATTGTTACACACATGTGATATATACCAAAAGTGGATGCAAACCCCTTTGAATGTATGTATATTTGTTTTTAAAAGGAACAGACTTTATATGGTAGAAGTTGTGCTTTTATTATCTAATGGTATATGTAATGGCAAAAGATATCTGGATTCTTTTTTTTTTTTTTTTAGATATCTGGATTCTTATAAGGTTTTTAGATAAGTTTGTGGATTTTTAAAATTAACAACAATGGTATCTTTATGTATTTGAAATGTAGCATGCCATGTAGATATAAAGCATTTTATTTACTCAGTCTATGGAAAATTCTTGACATGATATGGATTTGTGAACCTCCTACACTAACCCCTCACTAGAGGTCCACACTTGTGAAAAAATCTTTGGGATATAGCTTAATATATTCAGCAATAAAGTCTGACATATAGTCAGATTTTCCCTAAGGAGAAAATAGTAAATATTATTTTATCTCATAAATGCTTATTAAATATCCACTTGCTGTCAAACTCTATGCAGGACACCACATACTTCAAAAGGTGAATCATTCATGATATCTTTCCTGAAGGAACTTGAGCTCTAGCAAAGGAAAAACATGAATCATAGGCACCTGTCCCTTCCCCACCAAGGCCTGACTCCACTGAGGATTAATCTTTTCCCAGAAGACTCCTCAGTCCCTGTATAAATAGGCTTCTTGTGGCCCATAAATAGTTTAAGGTGTAGCTGGATCCTTGACGTATATACAAATAAGCACTATGTCAATCCACTTGTGGAAAACATTACGCGAGTGTTTGAAACCACTGTATGACCTACAGAAGTTCAGCAGAAGATATAACTTCCTATTTCTGACTTTGAGCTGTCCCTTCAAAGACAAGGGTTAGGCAAGGCAGAAACAATCCAGGGGAAGGAAATGTGTGAGTCAAAGATGCAAGGCTGGAAGGTACATGAAAAGCACAGCTAGGGAAGAGAACCCAAGCTCTTAGTCACTACTTGTGGAGTCTGAGCTCTAATCAAAAGGCAATGGGAAGTGAGCAGGAAAATGGTGCACCCAGAGCAGTGCTGAGGGAGATGGTATTGAGTGTGTACACGGAACCTGGCGAGTATAGCTGTTTAATAAATGCTCATGTCCTGAGAGACTTGAGAATACAAAGCCAGGAGAAGAGTGTTGGCCATTGAGATGATCACTGGGGTTGTGAGGTGCCAAGGGCCAGAACATATGATGGTGATGGCAACAGAGAGGCAGATACCCGAGAAATGGGCTGGGGAGAATTGCTTGGGAGAAGAGTCAAAATCCATCTTCGAGGTTCTGCATCTCCTTTCCCATATATTCTTGACACCTTGGTTTCCTATAGACTTCCCCACAAATCTTGACTGAAAAATGTGAACAATGCTCTCAGTGGTTTCACTTCTATTTGTTATGGAATTCATACACTGACACATGTCTCCCACTCAGAAATTTCCCTGGAGATCATGAGACTATTTCAGTTTTGGTTCACTCCTCTGACGTGATCCCTACCAAGAGTCCTCTCCTGCACAGCACATGATTGCCAACTGTCAACTGCCAACTGACAGTTGCTCAATGGCCCGGAGTTGCCCTCTTCCCAGCCACCCTCTGCTCTGAATCCTATTCATTCCTCAAGGCTAGTACAAATGTCCCCTCTCCTCCCACGCTCTCCCTGCCATCTACCCCACCTCTGCCAGCATTAATCTGTCCCCTCTAGGATTCAAGGAAATGGGCAACTTGCTGTTGCCAGTAAATCATGTTTAGTCCTTTGGGACCAGCTCCCTCAGCTCTCATCGCCCTCCAGACTTCCTTTCCAGGCGCCTGAGGGCTGGGTAGATTCTTACTTATTGCCGTGGTCCCAGCACCTTACACAGTGCCATGTGCCTGGCATTTAGTTGGTAATTATTAGATCTTTGTTAAACTCAGCTGCTAAACATTTCAATGTGGGTCAGATTAGGATTTTAGAAACTTCTAGTTCCGCTTTCCAGTGTTCTTTTGTTTCTGCCCCCTATTCAAGCTAGGACACTTTGTCTTTGACTCATGTGTGACTGAGGAAGGAGGGCCCTTCTGTTTGGTTTCTCCAGGCCCAGCAGAGGAGCTCAGGCCTGCTGTCCTCCCATCTCCTGCCTGTGGACAGCTCAGACTGCTTGCCTGCTCCTCCCTGAAATGTGTGAGGAGAGAACGTTGGTCACTCCTAATTTTTCCAATGTGGTTTCTTCTCTTTTCCCTGAATTTTGCTTCCTGTAACCTTATTCCTCGCTATTTACCACATACTTCTATTTCTCTTCTCCTTTTCCACCTTCATTAGTTCTCAAGTTATGTTAACACCCGTCATTTCTTCATCAGAAATATAAACACATGTTTTGTAAACCCTCCTATCCATGCAATGTTACTTTATCTGACCCGGTTAAACCCACTTTAATGCAACATGGCCAGACACCTTGCTGTTGCCAGTAAATCATGTTTAGAAAACAAGAAGGAGACGGGGATGACATAAGCAGACATTGAGTTAGGATGTCCTATCAACATAGTGTAGGGTTAAGAAAACAAAGTTCTGGATCTAGACCATCCCAGTACGAATTTCAGTGCTGCCACTTTCATTGCCTGGTTACGTAACTGCTCTGCATCCCAGCTTGCCCATATGTAAAATGACAATAAAAAAAAAAACCTCTCTCATATGTTGTTGTAGGAGTTGAATGAAACTTAAAACCACGCCTGGCACATAGTAGGCTTATAATAAAGTTTTGCCAAATAAGTGAATGAATGAATGAATGAATGAGTGGAAGAACATTCTGGTTTTATGATCACTTGTCTCCAGTTTTGCCCATTTCCTTGTACTCTCCGGAGAAGAAATACAACAGAGGGCAGCTCTGGAAATGAAACCTGGCCTGAGAGTGAAAAGGAGTGATCTTGAGTTTGGGGTGGACCGAGTTTCAAGTCCAAACCAGGAGGACCAAATGAACACCGGAAGTTGTACAGTTGTGAGGGCTGGTAACTGCAAAAGAGAAGGGACATTTTCCACTTGATTCAGTCTGACCCCAGTGCCGTGAAGAGAGGGGTTCACACAGTGAGCTCTCCTTCCCTGGATATTTACCTAGATCTCTTTCTACCTCTCCACCTTCTGGTTCTGTCCAAAATAAGAATCTGTTTAATACTGGCATAGGCCTGGATAGATGGGAAAGACCCAGAACTTCAAGTAGCAGCAGGCATTTACTTCCAGGTAAACACTGTCCCTTGTTAATCTCCAAAAAGTTACTAAGCGGTTTGGAAGTGTGATGCAAACGGGTTGTGCTTTATCTCTAGTGGCTGTTGTACTTCAGGCAATTCCCTCCATCTTTCTGGGCTCTGGTTTCCTCCTCTGACCCTCTGTGGCTTGTTGACTAATCCAGGGTCTTACCACATGTCTGAGAGAACAGAGAGGAAGGGACAAATATGAGACACATTTTGAAGAAATTGAGAGACATAGTGTCTAAGTGTAAATAAGGTTTTGGGAGGAAGGAAGGAGGATAATGATTCTGTTTGTGTGTGTATGGGTTTTTTTAAAGCATTATAGTGTTCTAAGCCAAAGATGACTCAAGCTTCAAGCCTGGATGTTGGATGATGGTGTTGTGGCTATTACTGTTGAGGACAGAAGGAACAACTTTGGGGGAGATGTTGAGTTGATTTTGAATGGGTTCAGTTTGAGCTGTTGTCAGAACACTGAATGGTCCCATAAAGCAAACAGTTATATTTTCGTAAATGAGAAGGTGAATACTGGGAATAGGGAGAATTTTAGGGCCTGGGAAATGGAGGAACTCAGGCACAGGGATGGTCACATCACCTCCAGGCTCCCCTCTGAGGGGAAGAAACCAACCTCTCTGGGCTAAAGGTAGGGCTGTAATGGTTGCCCCAGAGCCTGAGAGTGCCCAGAAGTGAGGTCAGAGGTATGTTCAAGGCTGGGGACAGAAGGGTCTGTCTCTCTGAGGTCACTCAGGACCACTGAATAGGGAGAACCAGGACTGGGTAAGATTTCAGCAATTCGAGAAGATTTATGTTTCAGTACAATTCCTTTCATACACTCAGAGCTTCCTTCTATAGAGATTAAAAAAAATTTTTTTTTCGTTTTTAGTAATCGCTACACCCAACGTGGGGCTTGAACTTACAACCTCAAGGTCAAGAGTCACATGTTCTACCAACTGAGCCTGCCAGGCACCCCACTCCTATAGAGATTTTAATTTTTATGTTTTAAAAAATATTTTGTTTATTTAACAGAGAGAGCACAGGCAGGGAGAGAGGGAGAGGGAGAAGCACATCCCACGCCCCACCCCTTGCCACCCCACCCCACTCCCGAGCAGGGAGCCCGACCAATGGCTCCATCTCATGACCTGGGATTACCACCCGAGCCAAAGGCATTATGGCACAAACTGAATATATTAACTGTCTGAACCACCCAGGTGCCCCCTGTAGTGCTTTTTGAAGCTTAAAATGTAACACTGGTGATTAAAATTTTAAAACAAGGTGAATAAATGAAGGCCATTCTGACACTGATGAAAAGACACCAACCCCTTGTTGGAATTAAGCCTCTCAGATCAGTTAAGCCTAATCTCCCTTTGCTTTTGTCTACATCATTAGAATGCTGTCTTTAATGCATTTTATTATTGTCATTTATTGCATGTCATTTATTTGCATGTCATTTATTGCAGACATTTATTGTCTTTTTATTGCATGCTTACAATGTAGAGGGCCCAGAGAAGGAGAAACATAGCTCTTGCCTTTAAGGACCTTATAATCTCTTTATAAACCTGGCATACATGCAGGAAAATATTGACCACGATCACAAGGCAGCATAGATACTGACTGAAAAGACATATTGATGGCCAGCCTTACTAGAAGAGATAGAACTGGAAGTGGACCTTTAATGCCTGGAAAATTCTGAAGGGGTTGGTTGGGTCAGCAGGTACAAAGGCAAGGAGGTGACATCGTCTACAGTATGTTTTAGGGGGATACTGGCTTCAGCACACTGGGGACATGGCGGGTAATTCTAGTTAGGCAGAGTGGGGCCAGACTGAGGAAGTTTCTATTTCATTAAGACAGTTGGTTGCATGTGCTAGAAACCAATTTGAGCAGGCTAACGTGTTTCACTCAATAGTTAAGGAGCCCAGGTTTAGGAGGAACACGCCTTGGTGTGAATCCTGATTTCACCCGCTGCTAGCTGCATGACCATGGGCAACTTGCTAAATTCCCCTCTCCCTCTGTGTTCTCATATGTAAAATGAGGTAATACATGGATTTGCTGGGAGGATCAATGAGATAATTTATATAAAGAAATTAGACCACTACCTGGCAGATACTAAATGCTCAGGAAGTTTTCGTTTTTCACTTTCTCTTTCTTAACTTTCTGCATTGGGTGAAATTTTTTAAATGAGTTGAATTTTATAATCATAAAAAAGTAAGCCTTTATTTTTTAAAAGTTCTTTATAGATCTCCCCTCCCAGTGGGTTTCACTGCTCAGAGACGATGGTGTCTGAATGAATGCCCTTTTTAAAAAGTAATTAAATCTCAGGCCCCTATACTTATGAAGGAAAGTGTCATTCCAGTTTCACAGATGGGTATGGGTCAGCCAACTTGGAACCAGTTGAATACCCCATGGAAACTCCAGAGAAGAAATCTGGGGATTTGAGTAATTTATCTTAGGAAGACAAATACTTGGATAAGTAATTTCAAGAGAACATTTTCTTTGAACCATTGTCAGAGATCATGTGAATTGGTATAATATTTTTGGAAAGTAACCCGTCATTACTATCTCTTGATATATCTGCTGACCTAGCAATTCTCACATAGGAATCTACCATATAGAAATGGAGGTACCAGTACATGAGAGATGTACAAAAATATCTCTTGTGGCATCATTTGTAGTTGAAACAACCTCAATATCCATCACAAAGAAAACGGTTGACTGAGTTTTAGCAGATCCATAGTGTGGATTATCACACATCAAGTGAGTAAATTAGACCTATGTCTAATTGGAGTGAAGTCATGATATGTTGTTAAATGATAAAGAAAAACTACAGAGCCTATGATAGGTGAGCTATGATTTAATTTTTGTTTAAGAAAGGCTTTGTATATATTTGTATTTACATGGAGAAATGTGTAGAAGAGTATATATAGCTATTAACATTGATTACCACAGGGCCACGGTAGCTATATACTTACAGTTTGACTTGTTAAAATGAACATCTATTGATTCTGTAGTTTAAAAAAATATATTTAATAATGTAGAGGAGGTGGTTTTTTTTGGAAATTAATCTGAAGACCAAAATTGAAAAGAGATCACCCAGAAGCTTTAAATGAATCCCAGGACCCAGATCCTGAATCACAATCTTGCTTTAGAAAGACTTTGTAGGGTAACTGAGCTCTTTGTTCAGTAACCACTGAATAATCCCAAAGAAAAGAAGTTAGAAGATGGTGGGTAGGTTTACATTTGCTCCAGTAACCAAAAAGAGGGAAAGCACAGCTTCCTAGAAAGTTTGGCATGTCACCAGCAAAGTCCAGGAGCAAATCACTAAAAACATTGCTTGTATATATTTAGGAAATGAAGTAGGAATTAGTAGGAGAGCCTACATGGGCCCCAGGAAATTAAGTCATGCTAAAATTTAGTTAATCATATTATTTCTCTTTTCTCTCTTTCCTTCAAATCAGGGGATCATTGTAGATATAAAGTACTGAAACTTTTCTCATAATATGTAAGTACTCAAGATAAACATGACTTAGAAATATGTATGAAGGCTCAGACCCAGGGTATTGATTAGTCTTAAGGAAACTTCTAGAAGTAGGGCTTTACCCTTTCAAGTTCTTGGCTTCTCCTTTCAAGTTCTTGGCTATAGATATAAAAAAGGAGTCTATAAAAATGTCATATATAAATGTGCAGATATATTTATATATGTAAAGTAAATACATAAAAATTGCATAAAGCTTGGAGGGAGAACTAAATATTCTTTTTTTTTTTTTAGAACTAAATATTCTTAAGGATAAAATCAGGATATAAGAAATTCTTGACAGGTTGGAGAGACTACAACAATAATATGTAGTGGAATTGGGTTATATGAAAAGTTCATATATGAAAAGTTCATTCAGGTTCAAAAATCAACTCCATAAGAAAGAAAGCAAGCTGGAGCAATAAGAATATAGACTCTATAAAAATAAAGACTCTACAGTTACCCTGAAGTGACTCTTGGGTTGAATTGCTGGAAGATTGTAACAAGGAACATGTGAAGACACACTCCTGGTATATTCTGTGAGAGGAAGGCCTCAAATATCGAGCCCAGTCCTGGGATTATGGCACAAACTGAACATATTCAAGGTAGAGTGACCAGAGAGGAGAAGGGTCTGGAAACCATGTTTGTAGTGCCACTTAAGGACACAGGCTGACTACTGAAGTGAGTTGCTTCTGTAATAGTTTCTGTTCATGAAAAGATCTTCAAAGGAGTTGTGAACAATGTAGGTGTGGAAGGGAGACCCATGCTTTTGTCTTGCCGTCAAGCAGAGTTCTTTGTTACCTCTCCCTTTTTTAGAGCCCCACACATCCCTACCTACATAAAGCCAATGTGTCACCTGTCCTTTTGTGGCATTTCTGCAACCTAGACAAAGGCCCAAGTTCTCTATTCTGGTGAGCTGGTTGACCTGGCTCAGGTGGAGCAGTTGCAGCCAGTAGCCTACATCATTTTCCTGCCTTTACTGTGGAGCATGAGTCAGCAAGTCAGCAGTTTCTTTCAAAGCACATTTATTTAGTTTTTTTTTTTTAAGTCTTGAATAGATATATGTATGCCTATGTTCATAGCAGCATTATTCACAACAGCCAAAATGTGGAGCAACCCAAGTGTCCATGGATGGATAAATCAATGAACAAAGCACGGGAAAAAAAAAAAAAAAAATATATATATATATATATACATACACAGTGGAATATTATTCACCCTTGAAAAGGAAGGAAATTTTGATACTTGCTATAACCAGAGTGAACCTTAAAGACATTATGCGAAGTGAAATAAGCTAGATTCAAAAGGAAAAATATTATATGATTGTATGAGGTGTTCTAGAATCAGAGACAGAAAGTAGAGTAGGATTACCAGGGGCTGCAGGGAGAAGCGATGGGACCATTGTTTAATGGGGACAGAGTTTCAATTAGAGAAGCTGAAAAAGTTCTAGAGATGGAAAGTGGTAATGGTTGCACAGCAGTATGGATGTACTTAAGACTACTGAATTGGACACTTAAAAATGACTTAAATGACTTTTTTAAGAGTCAAAGAAAACAATTCAGTATGGAAGAACCAGGGAGTACCATGCTGTGGAGAGAGTGGAGAAGATGTGTGCCTCACATCTTCTTGGAGAAGATCTCTGTTCCTCAGCCCCACCTCCCCATTCTCCACCCTTCTGTGTCCTGCTCTATGCCCTGGCTCACATCAACATGCCTCTTGCCTTCTGGCTTCTGGTTGGAGTCATTCGATGGGGAGCACTAGCAGGGGATGAGGCAGAGGGAAGAGTGAGGTCAGAGAGTCTATTTCCTCTGTTCCCTCCCTGCAGGATTGCTGCAGGTGAGGTGACCATGACCCTTTTCTGAAGGCCTGACAGGCCCTCTCTGTCCCAGGAGTCTGGTGCTTTTTCCCTTTGCCTCTTCAGACCTAGGCCAGTAGCAGCTGCCATGACCCTGGCCCCCTGGAACTGCACTATCCCTTGTGGTCTTCCCACTTCCTACTAACACCTTTGTAAACAGTCCTTTTATTAAATTCTCCTCAACTTACCCAATTTGAGCACATCATCTATTTCATGCTGGACTATGGCTGATACAAGATAACTTATAACAAAGTTGGGGAAACAATGACCCAAAGAAAATCCACCTATATTCCCCAAAGATCTCTCTGATCCCCAAAATTTTCCAGCTACCCAGAGGAAGCAATGGTAAGGGATCTTCCATCTTCCAGCCTGCCCTCCTTCCCCTCTCTTGTTCCAAGAACTTCTTTCCCATTGCTATTTTAATACAGAGAATTCTGTATTGTTTTCTGTACAATTTTTGTAGGATTGTTTTCTCCAATCCTATAGACAATCATATTTTTGTACATAACAGAATTCCATTCCAATAAAACAATGAAGCCAGTCAGATATTTTATTTTTTAAAAAAGCATTCTTCCTGTGAATGTTTCTACTGAATCCTAGATACAAATGTTCAAGGATATGGGGCAATTGCAGTTAAATATGAATAGAAAAGTTCAAAATGTATTTTTGTAAGGCTGTTCAAATTGGTAATAGAGACAAAGCTCTGTTAGATGAGCTAACTCTCCCCTCTAAAGTGGCTAATTATAGGGAAAACAACCAAGAGTTTTTGCCTTCCTTCTAATAGTAGTGGCCTAGAATAAGTTGAACATAGCTCCCACCCTCCTCTGAAATTCAGGGAGATGTATCCTGCCCAGGTTTATACTAAACACACATTATTTTCAGGTCATAAGAAACAGTCTCACTTGCTTGTAAGTTCACTGGCTCAGGTAAGCAGACCATCTTTTTGCTGCAAAAGAAGAGCAACAAGAAAGTAGAGCTCAGGGCAGGGTCCTGATTGGTCAGGAGAGAGGGCTAGCAGTCACGTGCTCTTGTGTTTCCATGATGTCAGGTGCAAGAAGTCTACAATCGTCTATTATAGGCATCTACTACTCCTGTCCTCCTCTTGCCAGGGCTGGTAAGACTAGTGTAAAACCCTGCTAGAGGCACAGGAGGATCCATGCCTGTGAATGTAACCAGTGGAGGCTGTGCACTGAGAAGTCTTGTTCCAATAAAATCATACGTAGAAACTAAGTAAGACATACATAAAGCAGATTTTATATTTCTATATAAAATTATCCAGCTATAGATCAGAAAAAATGAAATATCTTATACTGAAGTGGGAATGGGAAATTGAAAGTGGTAATGGTTGTACAACAGTATGGATGTGCTTAGTGCTACTGAATTGTACACTTAAAAATGATTACAGTGATTTTTTAAAGAGTTGAAAAGATTAAGTACCGAAGAATCCGGAGAGTACTGGGTTGTGGAAAGAGTGGTGAAGGTGCGTGCCGTATCTCTCTGTTCCTCACCCACACCCCAGCCATTCCTCATCCTCTTTGGCTTTCTAACACCTCCAAACCAAGATGGCCCCACTGGAAATTCAAGAAAACCCTGGGTCTTCGTCATCTCTCCATTGAAGAACTTAACTGCTGTGATGAGACTGCACCTCAACAAATGTCACATCAAAGGTCAGGATTGGTCCTCATGGGTGTGTCACGGTAGCGTAGAGTGGTGTGGGGTGGGTAGACTTACTTGTCATTGACGGGCAAAGGAGCAGTGCAGAACTTCCCAACAATGGTAGTCCGGTCTTTTCTCCAAACTCGGTGGGAAGAGTGAAACTTGAGTTTCACTTGGTTTATCTGGCACTGAGGGTTGGCATGAGCTATGACTCCTTTCCCCTGGAGTTCCTGTCTAGGTCTGCAAGGGAGAGGTAAATTAAATTACCCAAGAGCATTTGGCCTTTGCCTCCCCTTGGCTCCTATGGGGCTCTGCAGGTAGTGTTGGTTAGCTCTCACACACAAGAGAACTCCTTGAAGGTGTGGACCACAATCTTTTATATCACACTCACCAGCCCCTCTGCGTGTATACTCACAGCTTTAAACATGGCTCAGAAAATAGTTGTTGATTTTTTAAAGAAAACAAGTGGACATGGCAGCAAAATGGTAGTTCTTGGATTTTCATATCCGGAAAAATGTCCCTGTTCTTAGATTCCTAACTGGAGAAAATCTTCACTTTCAGATCTACCTACTGGAAGTAGAGCCCTCTTTCAGGGCCTTCAGTTCCATAAATTTTGTGTGGACTTTTGTATTTTATACTGAGTATGAATGTGTGAATGGGAAAAAACAAAACAAAAAAAATGGATCTTGAAACCAGACAGAGCTGCTGTGGTACTATGCAGGTTTTGTGTCTTCCCAACTATGTGGCTTTGGAGTCATACAGCCCTAGGTCTAAACCCCAGCTTTCCCATGCATGAGCCATGAGCTTGACCCACAGGCTTGGTACACCTCTGAAGGCAGCCTAGGTGACCCAGAGTAAAAGCAGAATCCAGGTCTCTCTTGGCTCAAGATGGAAGGAAGAGCATGAAGTCACCCATCCAGAGAGGTGACAAAGAGAAGACTCAGGTGTGGAGCAAGGAGGCCTGCCGGGAAGTCACCAAGGTGGGCAAAGTCCTGGGGAGCAGGGAAGACACTTGCCTCCTGGGCCCTGCCTGGGCCGCTTTGGCCTCCACCTCGGAAGAAGGAACGGGGACTGGAGAAGGAGGAGGAGTGAGGGGGTGGAACTTTCACCTTCACGCATGAGCGTTGGGGTCATCGAAAGTAGAGGGGTTATGGCTCAGCCACATGGTTTCTCTTTCCTTTCTGGCCTTTGCGGAGTGATAAAATGTCTTCTTTGTGTACTCTTTAACCCAAGGTTAGTCAGAGTTTGTTTTTTTCTTTTGAGGAAGATTCTGTATGTCTTCCAGAGCCGTTCCTGTTTTGTTTTTGTTTTTTAAGTTTAGAAGTATTTTAAAATATTTCAGAGGAGGGATCCCTGGGTGGCGCAGCGGTTTGGCGCCTGCCTTTGGCCTAGGGTGTGATCCTGGAGACCCAGGATCGAATCCCACATCGGGCTCCCGGTGCATGGAGCCTGCTTCTCCCTCTGCCTGTGTCTCTGCCTCTCTCTCTCTCTCTCTCTCTCTGTGACTATCATAAATAAATAAATAAAAAAATTAATTAAAAAAAATATTTCAGAGGAAAAATAAGATTTTTCTTTTTCAGAAGCTGCATGGATAGAAGGACTTGCAAACTAGCAGGATATGAAGGACGCTGTGAGTGAGTGACCTAAGGACTTGGTTTGGGTAAATTTTCTAATTAGAAGGAAATCCTGGGGTTTCACAAAATTATACAAAGAAGGGAAAGACCACACATAAACCCCCCTCCTTTTTTTCAATTTCTATTCTGCAAGGGGGGCGGGAAGAAAAAATAAAACAAGGAATTGAAGATAGCTGTGTCTTGAGTCTTCTTCAAAAGAGTAATGCAAATTGCTTTTGGGAGAAGGAAGAAACTGTGGATATCCATTCCAGTTACTCAGGGAGTTTTTAAAAGTGTAGTGGTTGAGGCTGTGCCCAGAGTCTCTGCTGTAATTGGCCTGGGATGAGGCTTAGGGAGTCGGTGGTGTTTAGGACTCTGCAGGTGATTCTAATCAGTGACCAGTTGTGTGGTTGTCTTGACCCCTGCCGGTATTGGCTCATCTTTCAAGGTGCAGGAGAGGCAATGAAAGCACCTTGTGGATGTAACACGACCTTAAACTGATCTAATGAAAATCATTCAGCTGTAATCTGCAAGACTCTGGTGGGCACCTGAAGATCCGTGTTGGGACCCTGACTGCCATACCTCTCTCTGTGGTCTGTGTGAGCTGGAGCCCTGACCAGTGCCAGGGTGTCTGGGAGTCCAGAAGTGTGCTCCTCTCAGTACCATTAATGTCTAACACTGCAGCCTGAGAAATGTTTCCAAATTCCACTCTGATCTGGTCACTCTCCTCCTTAAAAGTCCCACTGGCCCCCCAAACTGCTCTCAGGATAAAACCCAAAATCCCTAACTGTCCTTCAACACCTGGCACAGTGTGGCTCTGAGCGGCTGCCCCGTACTCCCCTCGCCACCCCCGCCTCCTCTCTGCATTCTCACTAACCCCTGGACTGGGTAACTCCGTCAAATCACTACTGAAACCTCACCTTCTCAGTCTTGGTCAGGCTCTGTCCTACTTGTCCTCACGGCACCTGCCACTGTGGAAAAGCATGCATTTCTATGGTTGTGCTTCATCCGCTCACCTGCAAACTACACTTCTCAGCTTCCCCTGCCAGCAAACTCCAGTGAGAGCTAACCTGCAGGAGGCACACTTAGTGGCGAGACCACTTTGGGCTGTGATTCCAGAGGGGCTATATTTCTTTTTTTTTTTTTTTCAGAGGGGCTATATTTCTTGCCTGCTTCCAGCTCCCGCCAAACAGCCACCTCGGTGGATCCTGCTGACACACTACCAACATCACCTGGCCTTGTTCCTCTGACCCCACAGGAGGATTGCCCCCTGTTGCTGATTTCTGCACTGTCCCCCCACCTCCTTTTGGCTTTTCAGCTCTCTGGACATATTTGTAATTAGTTCCTTGGGTTAAATATCTTCTGTTGGACTCCCAGTTTGGGCTCTGGTTTCTGGACGGGACCCTGCTTGCTGAGACAGTGACTTCTTTGATTAGACCGGCTCCTGCTGGCTTGCGAGTAACTTACCAATTGCTTTGTAAAGAAACATGCACCTCTGCTGCTGTTCCTATCCTCTGCCAGGCTTGAGCCTTCCTATAGTTGAAGTTCTCTATCTTCCCACCTCAAGCCTGGTCCTGCCAGCTGCTAGGCCCAAATGTGACCCCAGAAGGGAAGGAAATGCTCAGCCTGCTTCTAGGGATTAGCACCACATGGCATCAAGCCCTGCTGGCCTCACCTTGTACTCATTTGCTTACTAGCCCCTTTGCCTGTGATTCAGTTCTAATAACTCACCTAGTACTTGCCCCACTTTCCAGGAGTAGGTGCTTCCCAGGCTCTGGTCAGCCCTCCCTGGCCAGTGATGAGGTCTTCCTGCTTGCTGACATTCCTGATGCCCCCTTCCTGGATTCCTGACTCATGTTTCCTATCTAGGTTCTCATGTTCTCACCACCTGTTGAGACACCCCATATCTTCGGCTCACCCGCCTCATCTGCTGTTGTCTAAATAAACTACCCTTGGATCCAGTACTGATCATGAACCTGGGACAGTTGCCCAGCATGTGTCTGTGGGTGCATCTGCAGCAGGTCCTGCCCTCACCTCCACCTCCAGCCCAGCAGGCTTGGGCCACCCATTAGTGATCACACAGTGCCTGTTGTGGGAGATGTGTGTGCGTGTGATGCGGGACACTTACGTACATGGTGATCTTGACCTGGGAGGTAACGTTGCTGCTAAGGAAGGTGACTGAGATGAAGGTATCCTTGTTCCTTGGCTCCTGCAAGTAAAACTCCACCAGGCTGTGATGCACTGGGAAACCGAAGCAGAGCAGATGCCTGGGCCAGAGGTCAGCGGTGCAAACTGCCCACAAAGCCCCAGAGAGCAGCAGTGCAGGAATCTGAGATCTACCTCTTAGTAGCAGGTTACCTGCTGTCCCCCAAATCCTTAGCTTCCAACTGGGGATAATAAAAATAGGTCTGAATGAGAGTTAAATGAGTTAATACTGGAAATTCCGTAGACAATGCCTGTGGCTAGGAAGCATTCAATGCATGTTAGTTCTTGTTATTACTTATAACACTAAAATGTCCCACTCCTCTCTGCTTGATGACATTGTGTTGGTGTAGTGATTCTGAAAGAAAAGCATGTCTCTTATACTAAATAATTAACTCATAAAATGTAATGATACTCCTCGACTTCCCACCATACACACAGTTTCAGGAAGCCCACTTGTGTGTAGGTGACTATTTTCCTCTCTGTGGCAGCCTGGGTGCCTACATGGCATCTCCACCCTCCCAGGCAGCATGGATCCTGGGGCTTTCAAAGCTCATGTCAGTGACACAGACTAGATGAGGAGCCTGGCTCATGATGATATCCCTGCGACCTGCTGTCTCTCTGGCAAGAGAAGTTAAGAAGTACAGCTTCTCTAACATCCTATCCTTTCCTTATTAAGGGGGTGGCCCATCTGGTGGCATCTTGCTGTATCTTTGGTCTTGGGGCATTTTCACACACTTCTCTGGTGATTGGGACACAGCTGGAGAGGCAGTCCTTTGCCTCTTACCCTACTTGTACTTTTTCATTTGTCATATTTAATAGGCAGATATAGGAGGGACATCGAATGGACTTAGGTAGACTGAGCATTAAGTCAGAAGAGTGCTGTGATCCATCTGGGCTCATGGGGTTGGTAACAAGACTCACTGATGGGTGCTAAGATGCCAAGAACCCACAGGAAGGAAAGAAAGCATGGTATGGTTCCCCTCCACAGAGGAAGACATCCAATGCCATGCCCCTCCTGTCTTTCAGTTGTTTGCTAGGGGGTTCAGATTGTTCTGGTGATGGGTAAGGGCAGAAGGGGAGTGGATAACTGCAATGTGGGAAAAACACTAAATTGCATAAGCTTTACGAATTTAACTCCCTAGGCTGACTTTGATATATTGTACCACTTCTTCCTTTGCTGGCAGGTCTCACCTCATCAAGTAAGTTTCCTAAGGTTCTGCTTCTCCCCTTTCATTATCTGGAAGCCCCAGGAGAGTCAGGTCTACTAATGTTGGGTGGGCATGAACTGGGAGTGGAATCCAATCGGTGCAGGAGTAAGACATGGGAAGCAGCACACAGAGCCCTGGACGGTTAGTCAGGAGACCTGGATCCACGGCCCAGCCTTGCTTCCTTGCTGTGTCCCTCTCCCTAAGTTACTGAACCTCTCTGTGTCCTGGTCCCTTCATATGTAAACAGTAACCTTGACATGACCTCACAGAACATGGCAAGGATTAGTGAAGTAATGGGGAGAACACACTTCATGTGAAACACTAGGGAAAGTAATATTGTCAGAAAAGATTATTATTTGGAGAAGATTGATTCTTTGCCCTGCTGGTACATGCCTGGCAGGAGTCAAGGGTGACCACTGTCCTGCTGAACACTGCTGTAGCCCAGGCAGGCCAAGAGAGCTGGGCAATGGGAACCCAGTGCCATGGTGGCCTGAGAGTGGGTAGGAGCAGGTTGCTACAGGCTGTTGGCACCACCCGAACTCGAGGTAAAGGAGGATCCCAGCTCCAATGCTCAGAACAAAAGGCTCAGCACTGGAAGGCTCAGAGCATGTAGGCAAACAGGTATTATGCTCCTTGGTTCTTTCTGTGCCTCTCTGAGGTTTGTGAACAGACAGGGCCATACTTCTGGGGCACCAAGAGGGAGTCTCACAACAAATATGAAACAGTCACAAAAATTGTGGCTATGTGAACCTGCCTTAGCAGGGAACTGAAAATGCCTCTAACTTCAAGTGTGCCCCAGTCTCCCTACCATGTGTGTTCCTGGCTGTGCAGACAGAGAGGAGCCAGTTCAGGTTGCTGTTAAGCTGTCCAGAGCTGGAAGTAAAACTGGACATCTGGTCCTGGCATCACTGCCTCTGTCACTGGACAAAGCATCCTCCTTCCAGCTGACCTCAGGAGGGGGCAGTGAGGACAGAGGAGTAACCTAGAAATATGGCTGTAAAGAACAGATTCTCTTTCAGAAGCAGAGGCAGAGAAGCCAGTGTGGAAGCAGGTGGTGGCATGAAAGGGTGTAGATTTTGGAGTCACAAGACCTGGAGTTGAATTATACTTTTCCCACCCCACTGTGTAGCCTTGGGCACAAGGCTGAGTGTCTCAGAGCCTCCCCTTCCTCATACCTAACCCAAGAATTGGGCTGTCAAATGAATAGATATATGTGAGAAGCCCACAGTTGACTCTTGAAACCCACTTGTTCGTAGGAGGTAGCCAGGAATTCTCTCTAGCATCATAAACACCCGCATCTAGTCTCCTCCAATTCTCTGATTGACAAAGGGAAAGCAATTATTTCTTAGCAAGTTCCAGTCCCTGTGCTAGCAACTTCCTGTATACTATTTTATTTTATCCTCACGTTGATTCTTTGAAGTAGGTACTGTTATTGTTCCCATTTTCTACATAAGGATGTAGAGGTTCAGAAAACTTAAGTAAGATTCTCCTGATCACATATCTGGTAAGTGCAGAAGCTGAGATTCAACTCCAAGTTTGTGTGACTACAATCTGAGCTTTGGGCTCCATAACACATAGCACTAGGAGTTTGGTACAAGGAAGGAATAGCCACAAAGATCCCTCCACCAGGATACGAGGTGGCTCAGCGGTTGAACATCTGCCTTTGGCTCAGGGCATGGTCCCGGAGTCCCAGGGTCGAGTCATACATTGAGCTCCCCTCAGGGAGCCTGCTTTTCCCTCTGCATATGTCTCTGCCTCTCTCTGTGTGTCCCTCATGAATTTAAAAAAAAAAAATCTTTTTTAAAAAATAAAAGATCTCTCCACCAACCAGACACAAGCAAATCAGAAAATCAGTCGGAATTAGTGTGGCCATACAATTTATCATCTTAACCAGCATACTTGTCCTATACACTCAATAAACAATAAACTAGACAAGATCCCAGGATAACAAATGTCAAAAAGGAAGTACAGTCGATCTACTTAAGATGCAAATAGCACCGGAAAAGATGATGCTCCAACCTGTGATATATTTCATGGGTTCTAAGACACACTCTCCTCTCACATTTCATATCTTTTACTGGCATCTTCGCTTCAGTGAAATGCAGTGGTTAGAAACAACAGTGAAGAACTGGAATATGTATGTGTAGGGGAAGGAGGGCAGAGGGCAAGGTTCAATATTCCTCAGAGATCCTGACCTAAGAGGGCTGCGAGTGGGTGGGGGGAGAGACCCATAAGATGGGCACCAAGGAAGGGGTAAAAAAGTATGCAAGAAGTGGGGAACCAGAAGGTCCTCCCAAATATCAGACTACAGAGTCCCACGCTGGAGAGAAGGAGGGAGGAACTAGGATAAATATATGGAGAGTAAGATGTCCTTAACTCTTCATCTGCAGTTGGACTAGCTCTGAAAGTTCAGGATCTAAGACTAGCTGCTGCCCACCCTCCCACCCCTTCTATAGCATCTTTGCCCCAATCTTTCACCTCCCACCTTGGCTTCCATGCTGTGCTAGACACAGGCCAAATCAAAACCCTGGACTCTGCAGGACAGCACACTAGCAGAGCTGAGCTACACATGTTTCCCCCAACTCACCACAATATGGAGCCCTGGAAGTGGTCAGGAGGTAGACTTTCACTTCCTTGGGAAGCGGCTCTATCTTGATACCACTTTGTTCCATCAGCCCTGGAAGTAGAGAGGCAAAGACAAAGACAGCAGAGTCCTGAGAAGGCCATTTCAGTGTCCCTTGGCACCCACCCATGTATTGATTAATTCATGTACCCGATCATTCTATAAACAACTACGCTGTATGCTCATTACATGCCATGCCCAGTCCAGCCAAGGATAAACATACAAGTAAACAGGACACACATTCTTCAGATCATTGGGCCCATTCCAGGAGGTATTTACCAGAAATTTGAAATTATGTCTCCAATTTGCAAAATAATCTATAAGACAGTTGTTTTAATGGCTTTTTATATCCTTTGCAGACAAAGCACAGGGAAGCATTTGACCTGAAGAATAGTGGTTAACAAGTTAGGGAAAGGCATTCCAAGCAGAGAATATGGTTTGGACAAAGGCACACAGGGTGAGGAAACACGAAATATTCTTGGAAGTACAAGTAGTTAGCATCCTGGTGTTCAGTGCCAGGCAAAGTGTAGTGAGAGGTGACGCTGGCGGATAGTGTGAGGTGGCTGTTTATAGCAGCAGGACCATCACATTGGGGGAAACTGTGGCATATGCCCCCTGAGTAGGAAGTAATGTTGATTTGCTTTATTGTGGGAAACTACATCTACTTTAACATTTTCTCAAGCTGATATCCATTTCATTCATATAAGGAATGACAGGTTGCTGCAGTTCTGAGTGGCAACCAGGGATGGGGAGTGAGAATGGGAGAGAGGAAGGAACCATTTATATTTCCCAGAGTTCTTCCTGAAATCCATCTTGGAGAACCCTAGGATATTCTTAGCAATGACCAGCACAGGGTGAGTTGAGGCCAGATCCCTTAGCCTTTCCCAAGCCCTTCTCCCAGACTATCCTGGATCATCCAGAAATGTGCCCAAGCCAACCAGCAAGGAGGCAGCCCTCTAGTTGGTGCATGGTTGCCACAGCCTCACACCTCTAAAGAGGGTCATGTACACCATTCTTGGGGATTCCTCACAAAGCCTTGGTTTACAGTCTATCAGGACTTGGAGAATGGCTGGCCTAGCTAGAAAGACCTATGGCAAGCATCTGGTCTTGGAGTGAGGGCAGCGGCTCTGGGCTATTCCAATGTTTCCAACAGGTCCTGAGTCTGGGCTTGCAGATGAGGGGCTGTGTGTGAAGAGTGTGTGCAGAGCAAGTATGGCATCAGGCAGCAGTATAGAGGGTGAGGGGAGGGACACAGAAGGCCATATGCCATCTTCCAGATGGAAATAGGCTGAACATCGATCAGTGAATTTCCTTATCCAGTTGGATAGACTTCTTGACCATAGGAAATCAGGACTTACAGAGGTGACAACTAGCAAGACTTGAACTTGCCCCAAATTGCCAAAGGGGTGGCATTTACCAATTCTTGGACAGGAAAGCAGAAAAGGGTTAAAACAATCCAGACATTGTCCAGCAAGAAAGGCCTTGTAGGTGGCACAGGGAAAGGCCATCAGTGGACAGGAATTCTCCAGGGCACTGATGTAGAGGTATACAGCCCTCATGTGATCACAGATCAGGTAACTGTAGCCTGAACAGGGGAAAAATATAACCATGGTTTTAGTTTAAGACAAATGAAAACCCCTCCATGCTACTTATTGTAATTCTATTGAATTTTATATTCCAGCAGGCTATAAATTTTAAATTCCAGCAGGAAGTCTCCTGAACCACGTTTTAAAATGTTAATGGAAATGGTTACTACATTCTCCCTCTTCTTTTTAATTTTCCTGAGATACCTAAGCTTAATCTATCAAAAAAATTACTTAAATTGAGACCCATCTTTCATAATCATGCAAACGCTCTTTTGGAAAATGGGAGCTTACGGGGATTTGGTGATCTTGACCAACTTCTCACAATGAATATCTCCCTGCACATTTTAGCTTCTTCATAGTCACCTACACAATCAAACTTTTTACAACCTCATGATACTCAGCCTAGCAATGAGATGATCAAGGGAGTCAGCCGCAGTTCATGGTAAATCTGAAAGTCAATGTGCTTCCGAGTTTACCTGGCCAAATGACTGATACACTGAATGTGCCAAATGTCCCAATTTAATAAAAAACCTTGTTTACTGTATAAAAATTTGAAGTAACTCACACTGGATGAATTGCTGGGCTAAGAGGTCTATGGTGAGCTACCGTTTTAGGGTTCTGGGGTCTTCACATTCTCCCTTCATCTTGGGACCACCACTCCCTATTCTGGGACCAGCAACCAAATCTGAGCCTGTGTTAACTTGCCTTCCCCTATGGTTGGGACACTCTTTATGGGCAAGCTCCTTCCAGCTGCAACAGGGAGCTGGGGAACACAAACTAAACCCTTCTTACAATTGTGTTATGAGGAAAAATGAAAAGGGCCAACTAAAATGCCACATAAATATATCCAAAGGTCATAAAACCAAACTATCCCATCTGAGAAAAAATGCTAGGAAATCTATAAATTATAAAAATAAACATGTTTTTGAAAATCACTAAGTTTGGTAAATCAGATTAGGGGTTATTCAATAACATTGTTAAAAGAATCCTTAAAATGTTAAAAAATGTGGTAAAGCAGGAAAAGACTAAAAACGTAGTAAACAAATCAGGATAAAATTCTCATAAGAAATGCTGATAGGACAGCTCCGGTGGCTCAGCGGTTTAGCGCTGCCTTCAGCCCAGGGCGTGATCCTGGAGACTGGAGATCGAGTCCTACGTCAGGCTCCCTGCATGGAGCCTGCTTCTCCCTCCACCTGTGTCTCTGCCTCTCTCTCTCTCTCTCTCTCTGTCTCTCATGAATAAATAAATAAAATCTAAGAAAAAAAGAAGAAATGCTGATAGGTTGCCTATATTCATAAGAAGACTATAAAAAGACTAAACAACCCTTGATCCTTAGCTTTTGACAAATTTAATGTTATTTAAGATAATGTTAAGAAGAATGTATTCAAAAAGAGCATTCCACCGGCACCCGGGTGGCTCAGTGGTTGAGCGTCTGACTTGGGCTCAGGGCATGATCCTGGGGTCTAGAGATTGAGTCCCGCATCAGGCTCCCCACAGGGAGCCTGCTTCTCCCTCTACCTATGTCTCTGCCTCTCTCTCTGTGTCTCTCATGAATAAATAAATAAGATCTTAAAAAACAAAAGAGCATTCCAGAAGAATATAATTGACCCTTGAACAACAGGGGTGTTGGGGCACCCCACCTCCCATGCAGTTGAGAATTCATGTATAACTTTTCATTCTCCCGAAACTTAATTATTAATAGCCTACTGTTGACTTGAAGCCTTACTGATAACATAAACAGTTGATTAACACATATCTTGCATGTTATCTATATTATACACCATATTCTTACAGTAAAGTAAGCTGGAGAAAAGAAAATGTTAAAAACCATAAGGAAGAGAAAATACATTTATAGTACTATATTGTGTTTATAAAAAAAATCCATGTACAAGTGGACCTGTGCAGTTCACACTCATGTTGGTCAAGGATCAATAGTGTATTTAGAAAAGAAGAAATGTATATTCATTGAATGTACTCAAGACGATTATCTTGAAAACAATTTTGGAGAACTGTCAAATTTAATAAGTTTGGGGAATTGATCCTTCAGGTAGCCACCTTTGGGTGTATCATTCTACTCCTGTCACAACTAGGCTCTGCAGGAGATGTAGCTAGTGTGGACCATACCACAAAGTGGGGCCCAGGAAGAACAGAATATTGGCTGGAGTGATGATATACACTGTAGGACCTAAGAAGTGGGGAGACCAGCAAAAGTATGGTGCAAGCTTTCAATTTCAGGCACTCTTCCCCCAGAATTCCCCTGGTTCCTATAGACATCCATTCAATAAGTGCTGCGAGAGGTCTTACGGGGCATAGTAAAGGACACTAGAAGGAAGACCTCCTGCGGCCCACACTGGCTGACTCAACATGAAAACTGTTGGTGAATTCCAGCCTCTGGGGCAGCCAAATACCAACCCTTTCTGGCTTTCTGACCTGCGTGAATGAAGGTGGGACAGCCAGGTTGGTCTTGGCCTCCATTGACAAAGTAGTCCACATGTCCAACAGGAATCCGGATACCCAAATCTGAAAGAAGGCAAAACCCCATTATTTCTTATTGCAGGGGCATGTTTTCTAGGCCCCAATGCAGGGTCCCCTGGCAGCAAAGCCTGAACTCTAACTTTGGGAGCCACCCCCCCACACTCTGTGCCCACCTCACCCTTAAGTGCTGTGACACTGCAGAACATGCCCTCAGTTTTCTACAGGCGTTTATCTACACTGAAAGGAAGCCAAGAAGAATAACGCCATGAGAAGATATTCATATTTGTCTAACAAAATCAGGAAAAATATCCCTTAATATAAGTTCTTACAGATCACTAAATGTCATAAGCTGGGTAAACTTCCTTGTCAAGCAAGTGTTTATTTTATTTTGAGCAATAGTTTATATATATATATATTTGGAGCCACATTTCCACAGTGTCCCTCATATTTTTGTGCTGTCTTGACTGAGCAAAAATATGACCTGGTTAGTTTGAGAGACTATCGCCCTCATCGCATCACGTGACCATATCTGACCCCTCAGACTGGGTCAGAGGCAGCTAGTTACCAAAGACCCCAACTTTCCCCTTCATAACATCTTTCCCCTTCTCACATCCATCACTACTGCAAGTGATTGGTCGTATGTTATTTGTTTAATGGCATCTATCCAAGAGTTAGGCAAAGACCTAGAAGTCATCCTTGCTTCATTCCTTTCCCTCACTCCCTACACTTAGCCCATCACCTGTCTGGTCAGCTCTACCTCCAAAATATACTTTGAATCTTTCTACTTCTCTCCGTCTCTCCTGCGCCCACCTCTGTGCAAGCCACCACCACCTCTCGCCCACACCACTACTGCAAACAACCTCTAATGAGCCTCCAACCTCCCTTAGTGTCCCCTGGAGCTGACTCTCTGCACAGCAGCCACAGTAATCTTTACAGGAACTCCTAATGCCCCTCTGTTCTTGCCGTCAGCTCCTCACCTTGGCCAGCCTGGCCCGGTTCCAGCCTCACTCCCTGTCCTGTAGCCACGTGGTTGGCTTTCCTGTCCCCACCGGCATCTTGTTCTCTCCACCTCGAATGTTCTCCTAGCGCTTCCCAGGGCTGGCTCATTCTGACCCGCATAATATCACCTCAGATATCACCTCCTTGAGCAGACTTTGCTCAATAACCTTACCTGAAGAGGTCCCCACCCCCACTCTCTGCCCCACATCCTCCATCATCATGCTCACAGGGTGTAATTACATCTGCTTCCTCGTCCATAAGCTCTGCAATTTACAGCAGGGACATTACCTGTCTTTTTCTCTGCTGTAGCCCCAATACCAGCACCATGCCTGTCACATGTGTGTGCCTAATATTTATTGAAGGGAGTAATGAATGAATGCCTGCTCAATGAAGCCTATATTTCCACGTGGGCAGGGACCTTCTTCAATGCCGTGTGCATTGCAGTATTCTCCGGGCTGACTGCATAGCTCAGTAAAAATTAGACAAATGGAATACTTTTTTCCCCTCTGGTCACACTAGGAGGAACTCTGAAGGGGACTGCGAGGCCTAGCTCTGGTAAATGGGGACCTAGTAAGTCCCCTATTCAGCAAATTTAGAAACAGAAGAGGTTAACCTTGATAATTAACATGGTTCACCCAACAGCTAGGTGGAGGCCTGTGGGCTTTGCTTTCCTGTCTGTGAGATGATGAAAGTGGGAAAGAGGGTTGAATAATGTGACTGCTTGGGTTTCTTCCAGAATTATAAATCTGAGTGTTGGGTGCTAAAAGAAGGCTTCTGATCAAAAAGAATGAGACATAGACACCTGTCACTTGAACTGCACACTCTTCTGGTGGGGGATAGGCATTATTTCTTCTTGTACCCACCATGCCGAGCACAAGGCCTGGCTGACTCCTGAGCATTTCATAAAGAGTAGAAATGAGGAGGAATGCCCATCCTCTTTCCTAACTGGTCAGAATAGCTTAATTTGGCCATAATAGATTTAGGGTTGGGGGTCTTTTCGATGCCTGTCATTGTTGGAGAGGAGGTTTCTCATTCTTCACTGCACTGAAGGGCTGGGATCCTCCCTGGGGAGGAGGGAAATCCTGACAGGCCTGAGGATCTGCCCTAGAAGTGGAATGTCCCAGTCCCATGGGGCCGGCCACATTCACCCTGAAAAAGCAGTGTGACTTTCCCATATACCAGCCCGGCAGCAATGCCCTCCCCCCACAGCCTCATCACAAGGTTTAGTAGTAATCAGAGATCAAGATGACACTGATAAGCTCCTCATTGCAACAGAAGCTCAGGAGGGAGGGAAGCTGCCCAGGGTGACACAGATAGATGCCAGCCTCCTAGTCCCTGCCGTGCTCAGTCCTCCCACCCCAGGAAGGTCAGCTTCTCCTCACTGTCAGTGTCTGTGTGGATGGCCTCCACGAAGAGGGCGTCTCCAGGGTCCAGGCGTTCCTCCAGGCTGGCTCTGGTGTACTCTGGTCCAGCAGGATCCAGGCCTGCTGGGACAGATTGATGTCAGGGGCCCTGTTCCTCTCAGCTACAGGAACCCTCATGGATCCACCGCATATCTCTCAAGGCAGCCCTTCCTGGTCAGCTCTTAGAGTCCCCCAGCAAGGACCCAAGGACAAGAGGAAACTGTATTCAGGACCCAAGGGCAAGAAGACCATCGTACCCAGGAAACCCCACGCTGTTCTCTCTGATTCTCAATGACCCAGCTTCCCTGGCTCTGGAATAAGCTTGATAACATCAACCATTTGGTAAGGGCTAATGTAAGTAATTTTAATCCACATGTACTCATCACAACTGCTATAATTTTTTGAGCAGTTACTATGTGTCAGGTCTTGTGCTAGTCTTCATAACAACACAGGGAGACCCTGAGACAAGGATTTCAAGCACAAGTAGCTTATTTGGGAGTTGATCACAGGAAGTATAGTGAGGGAGTAGAAAAATGAGTCAGAGTATAAAAAAAATTAACGGATGGATTATCACTTTGAGTGACTTGGTCTCATCCCACTGGGACCCTTCTGAGAGGCTCTGTAGTACATGACTCAGAATTGTCCCACTGAAGGGTCAGAAGGTAAGGGTATTTACCACACAACTCTAGTCCTTTATTGGTTGAGGGTAGCTTCTGAAGCATAAAGTCCCTAGTGCTTTTGCAAGTATTTAGCATAATTGTCTAAAGGTGATTTCCATAGTGGGCCAAGGAGAAATGAGCTATTACAACTCATTTTACAGAGGTAATAACTGAGGCATTAGAGTAATATTAGGTAATATTAGGTAATAACTGACATTAGAGATCATAGGGCCTCAGATTTTAGCAGAAGTAGATAATCATAAGAACAAAGATCCCCTCTGCTTGCCTCAACAGAGGCATTTCCTGGGCATTCTCTCTCTATCTCCAAACTTGGGAGAATGGGCAAGAATGTTACCTGTGATCCGGCCTAACTGGCCTTTGTAGAAATGTCCCACCATGCCCCCAACGTGGGCCCCCAGGCTAACACCAATGATGTGGATCGAAGACTCCGGCACACCCAGCACCTAGAATGGGGCATTTACAGTGAATTGCATTTGGGCCACAGCAGACTTCTGGACCCACAGGATCACACTTTTCCCTGAAGCTTCAGAGTCAAAGGGCTCTGGGCATGACATATGCCTCACATATGCTTTGGGGTAAAAAGTCAGAATTCATTCCATTCATCACTTGCCCTCTTCCTAGATACCCCACCTTGAGGACTGCCTCACTTTCTCTTTGGTGCCCAAAGTGTGTGAGCAATGACCATGGCCACTCCCTCTTGAGAGACTCCCTATCCGACATGAGTGGCACATTTTACAGAGGAGAAGCAGGAGGCTCAGATAGGGTCAACAGCTTGCCCAAAGTCGACACTGTAAGTGGTAAAGTTGAGCTTGGAAGGGAAGACCCACAAGCTACTGGTGGCTCTGCTACCACCCTGAAGCTCCCCTTCATGTGTTGACTCTTTCTTTGGGTCCCCTTTCTCCTCCCAGTCAAAACTCACACCAAGCTCTTTAACACCTACCAGGAGTTTACTGAGGAAACGGGAGATCTCAAGTCCCAGCTTAACGACATTTTCCACGGCTGAGAAGTAGACACCCGTAGAGCCATATACCCAGTCCACAGCAATCACATTAGCATTTGCTGCCCGGAGAAGGGTGCCAATGAATGTATCAATCCAGGAAGGCTTTGTACCTAAGGCCCTAGACAGGGCCAAGAAAGGATAGGAAAATTATCTCCCAGGCCAATGTCCATTGTCATGGAAATTACAATGCCACTCTCTATTAACAGAACAAACCCAGGGAGAAAAAAGGTGGAAACAAATAAGAGGAGTATATGGGCAATAAATCATATACCACTTTGAGCATAGGAAGAGTGCAATCCCAAAGTCACCAGGGCTTCTGCCTACGTATATGGAACCTTTGCGTAAATTGTTAAAGGGTACCTTTTGTTCCAGGTAGATGCAGCCTCATGTCAGGGCTCAGAACTTAGGTTGGATTTCAACCCCAAACAACCCTCAGTCAGGCATGTTTATGCAATGTCTACTACACAAAACCATTTGCACTGACACTGCTTGTGTTAATCATAGGGAAAAATAGGTAACTTTGTACCTTAGAGTTATGCTTTGCAATCTTAATTCTCATTCTATAATATAAGCACTCTCCTTGAGGGATGTTTTTATTTACTTGTCCATTCGGTCATCCTTTCATTAATTCAATGAGCCAGGCAGTATGCTATGTGCTTTGTGAGAAATAAAGAAAAACGAGATACATTTTCTATTCTTCTGGAACTTACAGTGTAATAGGGCTTTTCTAGGAAAAGGAGAGTGATAGAAAAAATTTCATAAAACTTTCCCAAGAGATTGAAATCGGGAGAAGTTTTCTCAATGGCCCACAGTAAGGGAACAGTAAGAGCATGCTCCTGTGGGCAGAGGAGCACAAACGTGTATGCCATAGAATGTGGATTCAAAGGATCTAAGAGCAGACACAGTAACAGCCTGCTGAGCTCTCCAGCTCTTTTAGCTATCTCTGGGTTGGGGATACACACCCAGCCTTGGATAGTGGTTGAATATAAGATTTGCTAGAGGAGATACTTTAGCACAAGAGTGAAGAAGAATGCCTAAGGAGAGATGTGGCTGGGTCCCTGGAGTCCAGGGATTTGAGAAGCAGAGAGAACCCAGAGACCATGAAATGGTGATACTTTGTGCAGTGCCTTTGTGTCCACTTCTTCATTGGACACCCCCATCTCTAGTTGCTCTATACTGCTACTGTTTCACTGCATTCTCCCTCTTTCCCCCCACCAACCTTCTTCTGTTTCTGGCCTTGTTGATGGGCTCTAGAGAGAAGATGTTGGAAGGAAGGATGGTGGTTGAATTGAGACTCAGTATTATAACAAAATTTGGACTGTAGGGCATCAAAGAAATTGAAGAAGAGAAGCACCTAGCATCTGAGAAAGGTTAACCTCAGGAGATGATGGAAGCAGCACCAATGCGTAGAAGTTTCTTAAATCATGAAACTAGGGAAGAAATGAAGAAGAGGAAATAAACTCCTGGATAAAAACACCATGCTGTTACCCCAATTGCACAAAGCCTCTGACCTCATTGGCTGAGATGAATCATCTAACCCATGCTTCAGGGAGAAAAGGATCACTGAGACCATCTCTACAACTTCCCTTTTATTCAGATATGGAAACCAAGGCTCTATGTGCCAGGGCAATTTGCCCAGGGTTATACATATTTAGTGTTTGAGTGCATTTGGACAAGACTGAGCAGAGAAGTAATGCACATGACCAACAAGAATAAACAATGCAGTGTGTGCTCATGTTGATCTGAAATACCTTCAAAAGCAACAAGAGGTGAGAGATGAAACATGGGACTGTCAGTAAATTCATTTCTCCTCTTGCTCCCCACTAACTTCCTATGGCATCTGGTCACTCTCTAGTTTTTAGCTGAGGTGTTTCTATTGGCTGATTACTCCCACCTGAATCCATGGATGATTAGTTTGGTTCCCAGAGTGGCATTAAACCCAGAGTTTTGGATGTCACCACTTTCCTGCACTAGCTGCCCACAGCTGGGTTCCAAAGGGGTGAAGAGGAGAAACTGGACTTTGAGATTGGTGCCTTGGAGAAGATTAGCATTCTGGAAGTCAGTGCACTTTTTCTGTGGGGTAGGAGGTGCATCTCCTGGAGGAAAAAAACAAAAAGAAAAACAAGAAAGATCACCAAGGTGAGTTCATCTGTTCTTAGAAGGAAGAAAAGTGTTCTTGAGAAGAAGAAAGAACTAGAGGCTTACAAGCATTTATTATAAATCAGCTAGTGCAATATTCAGATTAATTTAATAAAGACATCACTTCTGTAACCAAAACCTGTGCATAGTTTCCATGTCTAAAGATACAATGCCAGAAAAGGATATGACTGTTACTCAACTAGAGCAGATTAAAGGCCATGGTGAAGTGGATATTGTTATGAGATAAACTGAGTTACCCCCATAACTCCATATGTTGAAGTCCTAACCACTTAGGACCTCAGAATGTGACTGCTTTTCAAGATAGAGTCTTTATAGAGGTTATTATGTTAAAATGAAGCCAACAGGATGGGTCCTAATCCAGTATAACTGGTGTCCTTGTAAGAGGAAATTTGGATACAGACAAAGAGGAAAGACATGAAGACACATGGAGTAGATAGCCAACAGCAAGCCAAAATTAAGTCAAAGGTCACACTTCTATGCAAAACATGCCTCTGAGGCATTTCCCTCAGAATGAAATCTGAAGTCCTAACAATGGATTAAAGCCCTGAATGATCTAAGCCACAGGCTCTGGGAGCACTTTGCTGTCCAACTACTGCTTTTTCCATTCTGACCACCTGTCCTCCTAGCTCTTTTCCCTCTACACAGTCTTAGACCACCTGAAGGTGCTTACACTGGCCATCCCTTCTGCCTGGAATGTCTTTCCACAGACAGCCACCTGGCTAACGCTCTCTTCTCCTTCAAGTCTTTGCTTGTCAAATGTAACTACCTTGTTTAAATTGCCATCTGCCTGTGCCCCACACCCAAGTTCTCTCAATCTTCCTCATCCTGATCATTTCCTTTTATAGCAATCATCCCCTTCTAATCTCCCATGGAATTCACTAGTTTATTATTTAGGTGTATTCTTTGATTTCCCTATAGTAGGATATACTTTCAAAGAAGGCAGAAATTTTTATCCATTTTGCTCACTGTGCTGCCTAGAATAGTATCTGTCACACACAATAAACATGAAAAGCAAGTTCTTGGAAAGAATAATAAACTAGATGTACCTTTGATAAGACAGAGTAAGAAAAAAAAAGAAGGAAGTCACAAGTAAACAATATAGTTTAAAAATCTACTGTAGATTTTTTTTTAATTTTTTATTTATTTATGATAGGCACACGGAGAGAGAGAGAGAGAGAGAGAGAAGCAGAGACACAGGCAGAGGGAGAAGCAGGCTCCATGCACCGGGAGCCCGACGTGGGATTCGATCCCGGGTCTCCAGGATCGCGCCCTGGGCCAAAGGCAGGCGCTAAACCACTGCGCCACCCAGGGATCCCTACTGTAGATTTTTAAAACCATAAAAGAGCATATTTATACCCACCCAAAAGTTCAAAATACAAATATTTTCCTAGAAAATCGGCAATTTCCTAGAAAAATTTACCTTTCTGAAACTTAAGAAAGAAAAAATGGAAAGTCAAATGTTAAAACTGTAGCATTAGGGAATTGAAACCATAGTTTTCAATCTATTTATCAAAAAACTCTAGCAGGCTGGACAGTTTTACAGAAAAATTCTACCAATCCTTCAATTCTTATTACTGTTCTGGAGAATCTAAATTCATTCTATGGGGCAGCCCCAGTGGTGCAGAAGCTTAGTGCTGCCTGCAGCCTGGGGCGTGATCCTGGAGACCTCGGATCGAGTCCCACGTCCACGTCGGGCTCCCTGCATGAAGCCTGCTTCTCCCTCTGCCTGTGTCTCTGCCTCTCTCTGTGTGTGTGTCTCTATGAATAAATAAATAAAATCTTTTAAATAAATAAATAAATTCATTCTATGATAATAGCCAGGATATCAAAACTGGTCAAGGACAGGAGAAAGGAAAGGCCAATTTCACTATTTAACACAGACATAAAAACCCTGAATAAATTATCAGCAAATTTAAGCCCATCAAAGATAACAAGAATGAAACACACATCATGGCCAAGCAGGGTTTAATCCAATGGATGAAAAGATGGCTTAACATTAGAAGATGTATTAATGTAATTCACATATAAAAATTTAAAGAAAAAAAGCCCATATGCTCCTCTTAATAGATGTAGAAGGAAAAAGCACAGTAGAATTTAATACCCAACACTTCTTAAGAAAATGTATCTACCAAGAATCTATTGCAATGACCATACTTGGGATGAAATGTTAGAAGCATTCCATTTAGAACTGGGAACAAATGAGAATATCTGTTATCAGTGCTTCTATGAAATATTGTACTGGAAGGTCTAGTCCTAGCCAGGGAAACAAGACAATAAAATGGGATGAAAGTTACAAAGTTTCAAAAGGAGGAGAGAAAATTGCCAAGATTTGCATATGATAGAATAAAACTTTTGATCACTTGGGAGTATGGAAGGTGGCACAGTGAATCATGCTCAGATATCCCTTCTCCCCAACCACCACTCCAACTAAAGACTAATCACAGTTGAAAATCAAAAGAGAGAGAGAAAGACATAGCCAATCTTAAATATAAAGATTATGTCACCATTCCAGTATGGTGCTGGGTTCCTAGTTTGGCAGAAGGCAATGGTTGTGAGAATTCAGCTCTGTGAAGTAAGCAGGATCCTAGAGTGCTCCATGTTAGGTGTGGAAGGTCAGCACCAGGCCCCTGTGAGGTAGGGAGGGGCTCTGCAACTCAGTAAAGGAAGCTAAAAACAAAAGCAATATAACCAAAAAAACATTGCTATTGACTTTTTGACTGGGGCTTATAGCTTTATTTAGGGAGGCAGGATGGAAAGAGGAGGCCTCACTAATAAGATCTGAGCTGAACTGGAGAAGACAGTCTAAAGATGAGGGGTGAGGGGAGGGTGCCTGGGTGGCTCAGTCAATTAGGTGTCTGACTTCGGCTCAGGTCATGATATTCAGGGGTCCTGGGATCAAGCCCCTAGTTGGGCTCTGGGCTCAGCAGGGAGTCCACCCAGCCCCCCTACCCCTACTCTTGCTTTGTCTCTCTCTCTCTCTCTCTCTCTCTCAAATGAATAAATAAAATCTAAAAAAAAAAAAAAGAAAGAAAGAAAGTAAGAAGAGAAGGGAAGGGGGTGATGGGAGAAAGTAGGGAGAGGCCAGACACAAGCTTCTCTTAAACATTGAAATGAAACTCATCTATTATGTTAGAAGTCAAGATACTAGTTATCTTTGGGTTGGTAGTGCTTAAGAGAGAGGAGATATGTGCAAAGGGTTTTAAGAACCTAGTAATGTTCTATTTCTTGATCCAGATGATAGTTACACAGGGGAATTCACTCTGAAAATCCATTAATCTGTATATTAATAATCTGTGCACTTGTCTGTATATATGCTGTATTTCAGTAATGAGTTTACTTTTTTAAATCCTGCAAACAAAATGTTTAAATACAGAGACATCTGGGTGGCTTGCCTTTGGCTCAGGTCGTGATCCTAGGGTCCTGGGATCGAGTCCTGCATCCGGTTCCCCACGGGGGGCCTGCTTCTCCCTCTTGTATCTCTGTCTCTCTCTCTGTCTCTCATGAATGAATAAATAAAATCCTTAAAAAGTGTCTAAATATATACAGAAATTGAATGTTTACCAAGATAGTCAATAAAGCCAATAAGTGAACCATGAATTCATTCCAGGTAAAATAATATTTTAAAAGCCTTTGACAGGGGCAGCCCCAGTGGCGCAGCGGTTTAGCGCTGCCTGCAACCCAGGACATGATCCTGGAGACCCTGGATCGAGTCCCACATCAGGCTCTCTGTATGATGCCTGCTTCTCCGTCTGCCTGTGTCTCTGCCTCTCTCTCTCTGTCTCTATGAATAAATAAATAAAATCTTTAAAAAAAATAAAATAAAATAAAAGCCTTTGACAAAGATTTTAAAATAAGTATGCTGAGAATCTTCAAGGTTAAAAATAAAGATGGAACATAAGAAATTATGAAATAAAAACATGCATAAATGATAAATTAAGGTATTTAGGAAAAAACTAGTTCGAAAATTGGAAATGAAAAAGATGACCATTAAAATAAAAAAGGAATCAGGGACACCTGGGTGGCTCAGCAGTTTGGCGCCTGCCTTCCAGCAGGCCCAGGACGTGGTCCTGGAGACCCGGGATTGAGTCCCATGTTGGTCTTCCTGCATGGAGCCTGCTTCTCCCTCTGCCTGTGTCTCTGCCTCTCTCTCTGTATCTCTCATTAATAAATAAATAAAATCTTTAAAAAATTTTTTTAAAAAAGGAATCAATACTATAATATTCAGTACAGAAGTTAAAAGCTTTTAACATGAAAGTATAGTTAAAATGTATAGACAATAGATGGAGAGGTTCCAATTTTTATCCAGTAGCTGTTCTCTAAAGGAAGAGAATAGGAAAAGAAGCAATATTTTGAAAAGATAATGGTTAAAAATTTTCCATAATCAAAAAAACATATGAGTTCTCCAATCAAAAATTACACTTGGGGTAATGAGTGAGATAAAAAACAAATAGGAGCGCCTGGGTGGCTTAGTCGATTAAGCACCCAACTCTTGATTTCTGTTCAGATCATGAGCTCAGCGCCATGGGATTGAGCACCGCATCAGTCTCTATGCTTAGCCTGGTGTCTGCTTCAGAATTCTCTCTCTCCCTTTGCCCCCCTGTTTTATCAAATAAATTTTTAAAAGTATAAATAAATAAATCTATGTATCTATCTATGTATCTATGTGTCTATCTATCTAGCTATCAGTAGATTGTAACAGCAGAACATCAAAGATAAAAAAATATATTTTTAAAAATTCCCAAATGTATTGCACCATTTACAAGAAATGGATAATTTTCTAGAAAAATGTGATTTAGTGAAACCGAATCAAGAAGGAATAATAAGCCCAAATAAAACTATTAGCATCCAAACATTAAACTGGTAATCAAGAGTCTTCTCTGGCCCTAAAGTACACTAGAGCTAGGTGGTTTTATTTGAGAACTCCACTGCTTTAAAATATAAGTAATCTTTATCTTATATAAACTGTTTATAGAATAAAAACTTATTTCATGAGGTAATAATAATCCTAGTATCAACAGGACAAGGGTAACTCAAGAAAAGAAACTGATGGATAAATTTTTTATGGACATATGTGCAAATAATATACATGTAAATACATAAAAAATTTTTTTTAATTGTGGCAAAATAAAATTCAGCATTATATTTAAAAACACACCATGATTAAAGAATTTGTCCCTGGTGATCTTAGTCTGATTAGGCTAGCACATGGGGCTTTAGAAGAAAATACGAAAAAGTGTCTTTAGAGTAAGATTGCTTAAACAAGACACCAGAAGCACAAATCATAATAAGAAGTAAGAATTAAGACGACAATGTAATACTGTTTTTTCTATCAAGGCGACAATATGAAAAATGTCTGATACTACAAAGCATTGGCTGAGAGGTGGGGAAACAGCCATGCTCGCATACTTACTAGTAAATGGTCATACCTTCTTTGCAGGGCAATATTTCCCACGTCTATCAAAAACGTAGAAGATAGAAATCCTTTCAGATCTAGTATATTGTGTATGAACAGCCATTTCAAATAACAAGATAGCTGTGTATGTTCTTTTTTTTAATTATTATTCATTTATTTATGATAGACATAGAGAGAGAGACAGAGAGAGAGAGGCAGAGACACACAGGCAGAGGGAGAAGCAGGCTCTATGCCGGGAGCCTGACCCAGGACTCGATCCAGGGACTCCGGATCATGCCCTGGGCCAAAGGCAGGTGCCAAACCACTGAGCCACCCAGGGGTCCCATGTATGTTCATATGGAAGAATTTCACACACAAGATATAAGGAGGCCGTTTTATACACACACACAAATAAGCGCTTAAGGGAAAGCACCCATGCAGCTAAGCAGCACCTTTTAAAAGCCACCCTTCAATGCCGGAGGTGAATGCTGTCCTACTCATTGAACATCTGGGCAGTTAAGGGTGTGGAGTAGAGGCAGGAGGTGTTGCAAGAGAGGGAGAATGCTGGCAGACTTTCTGGGAGGTGTGAGGAGCATAGATGAACAAAAAGGCATGAGCAGCTCCAGGCAGAAGGATTGACACATTCTAAAGCTGGGCACGGACAATTAAATGTCTTGTGACACAACTGAATGGGGGCCTGTTATGGGGAACTTGGGGAGTGAGGGGGTCCACAGGGGAGGACCGGTGCCGGGAGGAGAGGGATCTTCACCAGCAGGAGAACCTCCAGGCCACAGGAGTGTTTAGATTTGCTACATTAAACCAGCAGGCATGGGATCCCTGGGTGGCGCAGTGGTTTGGCGCCTGCCTTTGGCCCAGGGCGTGATCCTGGAGACCCGGGATCGAATCCCACATCAGGCTCCCGGTGCATGGAGCCTGCTTCTTCCTCTGCCTATGTCTCTGCCTCTTTCTCTTTCTCTCTCTCTGTGACTATCATTAAAAAATAAATAAATAAACCAGCAGGCGTGGTGGGTGGACTTTTTACCTGGGGAAAGGTAAGATGCAAGTAGCACCTGCGGGAATGTTTTCTAAAGGCCATCCTGTCATCTGTGGTTAGCAGGGATGAGCTATCGTAGTCCTCCCAGGGAAGACGACAAACCTGAATTTGATTTGGGTCGGCAGATTAGCAAGGACATCTATTCTTCTCAGAGACAAAAATCTTCTTTAGTCAGGAAATTTTAAATTTTAAAATTAAATGTATCTTGGCACAGTGGATATTTTTAGGGTGGATGTCAATCATATTTTGGAATCGATCAAGGTTTGTTTTCTTTCTTTTTTTTTTTTTTAATTTATTTATGATAGTCACAGAGAGAGAGAGAGGCAGAGACACAGGCAGAGAGAGAAGCAGGCTCCATGCACTGGGAGCCCGACGTGGATTCGATCCCGGGTCTCCAGGATCGCACCCTGGGCCAAAGGCAGGCGCCAAACCGCTGCGCCACCCAGGGATCACAAGGTTTGTTTTCTGATGTTCATCCTGGCTTGTGCCGGGCAAAGAGGATTATAATGCAGCTTTTGGAGAAAAGAGGACAAGAACAAGACACTTGGGAAGGTGTCCTGGTCGTCATCAGTCCCTTTATGATTGTAGGGTTTTTTTCCTCCCTCTTCTAAATTCATCTCAAGAGAGGGCTTTTAGGGGACCTTCCAAAGGTTAGCACTGCATAAATAGATGGCTTAAGCAACAGAACCACTGACTGAAAGAAATGCCACTCAAGGCCCGAGCTCCCGAATTACCTGCACTTCCAATGCTGAGCCACAGAAGGAGCCCCCACGAGCAGAAGTGTCTCTCCCTGAGGCCCGGGGGCATCGCTGAGCTGGAAGTCCCAGAGCTGGGGTGAAGCCGACTCCTACTAACCGGCCTCTTGAAGTTTTGGACACCACATACTCGCTTGGGTCTCAGTAATCATTAACTGGCCTCTTGACCTGCAGAAGAAAAATAAACTCTCCCTATTTGTTTAACCTTCACAGTTTTTTGGTTTCTTCTTCTCTATGAAAATAAGTACACTTTTGTTTTCTCTTTTTAAAGCAAGGGACATTGAAACACATTGTCCTTCCTCTCTGAGCCAAACATCATCAGGAAATGATTTCCTGTACCTCTCCCACTTCCTATTGTAAAATGTTAGTAAAAATCGAGGCAGAAGTCTTTCATCTTCTAGGTGGTGACAAAACCGTCGTCGTACTGGAATCATTTGTGGACTTGTTTGTCTCCCTAGGAAGACTCAGCAACTTGAGGTCAAAGACCATCTCCTTTCAGTTTTTTTGTGGGGGTTTTTGATTTTGGTTTGAGAGAGAGAGAGAGAGAACATGAGTAGGGGACGGGTGAGTAGCAGAGGGGGAGGAAGAAACTGACGCCCCACTGAGCAGCGAGCTCGGAGGACTTTGGGCCCAGGCCCAGAACCCTGGGATCATGACCTGAGCCAAAAGCAGATGGAGCCACCCGGGCATCCCCCTTTCAGTTTTGGATCCCCAGGGCCTAGAATAGAACTGAACCAATACGTGTCTCGTATACATTTAACAGGAAAGTGTAGAAGAATATGACATTTGCCTCTGAGAGTACTATCCCTTCATAGACTCTTGGAGCTAGAAGTAAAGCCCAACCTCTAAAAAGAGATGTTCAACTTCTTAAAATTTGCAAATAAAGGAACTGAACAGTAGTGAAAGAAAGTGACCTATAGAAACCCCGTTGCTAGAAGTGACTGGGCTGGCCTGGAACCAGGGCGTTTCCAGTATACCATATGGCCTCTTCACCCAAAGGAGTGATAGAAACCACAGGGAGCGAGTTTTAAGCAGGTCAGGAGAAAGGGGAAGGCAAGGTACTTGCCCAACGCTCCTTCGAGCACACTGCGACAACAGGGCAGTACTAAACCTCTTGGACAATAGCTCTGTGAGGTGAGTATAGCTGTAGGGCATAGAGAGGTTGAATAACTTGCATAAGGTCATGTGGAGTTAGGACAAACTAACCCCAGTGGCCATGGTCTGACATGTACCAGACAGTAACGACCCCCAGAGAGGCATGGGTGCCATGCCAGCATGGCCATGCCAGACCTACCCAAGTGAGGATAAAATGATTTTGGAGGGGGCAGCCCTTGCTTCCCTTTGTGCATGTGATCCCACAGGCCAAGCACTGCTGCCACCAGGAAGGAAAGGGGGCGATAAACAGGGCACTACTGAAGGCTATTCTGGGGTCACACACCAGCCAGGTGTGGCAGTCCCGGTCCTCAGAGAAGAGATACTGAGATGGGACTAGACATGTAAGAGATTTACTGGAGGTAACATGTGTCAAGGATAAGGGGAGCTAGAGAAGTTAGAGACAACCCTTAGACTGTGATGCAGGCCTGACACCTGTGAAGGAGAGGGGAAAGGAGAGAGGAAAGCATAGGAACAGTCTTGCACTGCCTCATTTCCTGGAATGTTCTGGCAAGGGAACTGGGGAATCCTCAAACTGAAATTTCTTGTCAATGCAGTCCTGTGTCTTATAGGAATGAACTTGGCTGAGCATCTCTACCCGGCTCAGTCACTAGCTGGGGTCATTGTCAACACAAAGACGAGGGTAGATCCAGAAAGGCAGCAACTGGGACCATCAATTGATTAGGTTCTCTGTAGCAGCAGATTGAGGGCTCCATTTTCATAGCCATTCACACCACCTCCAAGGCTGGCACGTCAAGCCTGTTACTCCAGTTATTCCAGCACGGTATTCCTTGTGGAGCGACATTAATACAGCTGACGTTTAGAGAGCACCTTCCCTCTCCCCTTTGTCATCTAGAACAGTGCTCCTCAGGTGGGGTTGGAGTGCTCCCACGCAGGATCACTAGCCTCAGCCTCATCCAGGAGACCTGAACCCAGCTGCACTGAATGAGAATCTCTGGCGTTGAGCCCAGGACTCTGCAGTCCCAGCACGCTCCTCAGAGGATTGTACACATGCTAGAATCACTAGTTTTCTGCTAACTCTTCCTACAGTCATCTCCATTTTACCAGAGATGAGCGTGAAGCTCAAAGAGCCCAGCAGCATGGGGAGCACAGCTGGAAGGGACCAAGGAAGGGGGTGGTGGTGGCAGATTTTTGAAGGTGAGGATAGAGACCTTCTATCAGGAGACCCTGAGGGAACACCAATTATAATCAGTGTATACGGTCTGTCTCCCTCAAGGAGAATGTCAGCCTCAGGACAAAATTCTCATGTCTTTTGCTCAGTGAGGTATCCCTAGAGCCTAGTACAGTGCCTGCCACACAGCTGGTGCTCAATATTTGCTAAGGGAGAAGGCATGGTACATCTGGTAGGGTGTGCTCGTCTGGAGAGGGCAGTGGCAACGGGCCTGAGCTGAGACAACACTTTGGTCCGCATTGTCTCGTGCAGTCAGATGGCTTCATTTGCCTGGGATCCAAGAACACGAGGCAGCAAACAAGAGTCCAAGGATGTGTGTTCGGTACCCAGAGTCCCCTGCTACATGCTCAGCACTTAGAACACCGTCTGGCATACAATAGGTGCTCACTAAATATTTGTTTGGAAAAAAAATGAGAGAGACAGAGAGAGAAGAGGAAAAGGAGGGAGGGACTGGAGAGAGGAGAGGGAGGCCTCTAGGCTGCCACCCTGGAGTCCACTGAATCCCCTTCAGCCTTCCTTGTCTGCCTGTTCCCAGTTCAGATTGCCAGCTTTCTCGCCTCCTGGCAGGATCCCTAGCTGACAGTTCCGTATGGGACTATCCCTTTAATTACTTGTGTTTGTGTGTCCGCACGTGTCTGTGGCATCACTGCCTTCGCTGGGGGGTGGGGCGCAGGCCTATGAACTAATATCATAACCAGTAGGGACTCATTCTAGGAAATATTTCTAGGCCTCACCAGCTTAGGACTACAAAATGAAGTCACATTGATTTTCAAAGTGTGTTTTTTAGTAGTTGTACATGTATATGGCTTTCTTAAAAATCAAGCACAAAACCATGTGGTATAAATATTAAATAAAAAAACATAAATAAATAAATAAATAAATAAATAAATAAATAAATAGCTAGCAAATGACCTTCACCCCTGCCACTTGCAGGCCCAGCAGAAGGCAGTCATTGTTAGCGTTTTCTTGCATATTCCTCTACATATATTCGATCTCATCCTTTTGGAAATTTTTTACCCACTTACTGAACCTCTACACAAACCCTTCTGTACCTTGCTTTTCACACTCAACAAAATACTTTACACCTGCCTCGTTCTTTTTTTTCTTAAAGGTTGCATAAAATCCCATTAGATAGGCTATCTTGTGAAATTTTAGTGCCCAACTCAAAATGGCTCAAGCCCCATCCTACTCAATTTTTGGGAAGTCCAATGTTTTGCCAGGTTCCATTCCAATCTGAAGTGAATATTGCATCCACAGGCACAAGCACACACACACACACACACACACACACACACACACACCCTCTTCTCAGAACAAGCCAGAATGTATGAGCATAGAACAATCGATATACTTATGGAGGAAGAATATTTCATGCCCCTTGTGCCCCAAACCACATAATTTTGCTTTAATTTTAATACCATCTCTGCTCTGTCTCTGTTTTTCTGGGGAAGAAAAGGTAGAGCCTGCTTTACATTTGCCCGGGCAAAAGGCCACATGTGGTTTTCCAGAATGGAGAAGTGTGTACTCCATAGGTGTTTCCAAGTCTCGAGTGTTGAGAGCGACTGAAAATTGTAGTGTTTTTTTTTTTTTAATTGTAGTTTTTTAAATGACAGTTTGATACTAAAATTCTATGGTTTCATGTTTGTTTCCTTAGATCCCCTAACTTCAAAGCAAAATTATTTGTGAACCTCAAGGGCTTATCACTGGGTGTGCAGTACTGCAGGGAGGTTGTACGAGAAGGCTGGAAGCTCCAGGGTCCCCCTGGGTTGTGTCTTCCAAGTGGTGGAAGGAAATGGCTATGAGTGGTCCATCTGGGATCTTCCCTGGGTCTCCATTTCATGACAGGCTGATGGAAAGGAAACACCAAGAAATATTTTAAAATGTATTCTCTATATCCTTGACACATCTCCTTCCACCCTTCTGTTTGAGTGCTTACGATGCCAGGTACTATCTATGTGACCCATAAAACAATTCCACAGAAAAGGTACTATTACTGGTCCCATTTTACACATGTGGGAAGAGAGGCAGAGTGAAGTTAAATCATTTGCCCAAAGCTAATAAGCTGTGGAACAAGTTTTTGAATCTGAAAAACTGCCACCAGTGACCATGTCCTTATCCACTACAATGACTCATAGGTTGCTTAGTGTTTCAGAAAAAATTTTTCCTCCTGTGTGTCTCCTTTCCTCACACAACTGCTACACTCATGGTACTGCAGAGACTAGACGTGTGGGATTTTCTGCCACGAAGCAATTCTCTGCAACACCAGCTGGGTGTCCTACAATTTAACTCAACTTTGACACTATCTACCTAGAGATATGTTCAGCCCCATGAGGGTTCACCCCTACAAGATGATACTCCCCACTTCAGATGCCAATTGCTTCTGTGTGTGTTATTACTTGTGCTTCTGACTAATTGGCTTTAAACTGGAGGTTCCCATGACTCCATCTCTGGGTTTGATCAATTTGCTAGAGCAACTCACAGCACTCAGGAAATCTGTTTACTTAACGTTTACCACTTTACTATAAAAGGAGGCAGATGAACATCCAGATGGAAGAGATGCCTATGGCGAGGTATGTAGAGAAAGAATGCAGGGCTTCCATGCCCTACCTGGGCATGCCAGTCCCCCAGCACCTCCATGGGTTCACCAGCCCCCAACTTAGGGCTCTCCAAGCCCTCTTCTTTGGGGATTTTATGGAAACTTCATCATGTAGGCATGCTCAATCACTAACTCCATTTTCAGCCCCTCTCCCTTCAAGAGAATGTAGGGGGGGGGCAGGGCTGAAAAACCCAAGCTTCCAATCATGGATGATCTTGCTAGTGACCAGCCCTCATCCAGAAGCCATCCAGGAACCCATTCAGAGTGACTTCATTAGAACAAAAACACTCGTATCACCCCAAAATTTATAAGGGTTTCAGGAGCCCTGTGTCAAGACCTGGGGTCAGAGACCAAATATTAGAACTACAGATGCTCCTAGTACTCTTATAATGTAGAAAATCACAGGGGTTTTGGGGAACTCTGGCCCAAGGACACAGACCAATATACATATTTTCTATTATCTCACACCTAGTCGTACCCTCACCACAGCCTTCAAGGGAGGCCTTATTAGCCCAAATGTATATTAGCCCTCAGCAACCTGAGGCTCAGAGAGGTAACTATCATGTCCAGGGGCAGAGCCAGGTTTCAGCAGCAGGTCTTTCTGCAAAATGGCACAGAATGTGCCTTTTCTTAGGTCTGATTACCATGTTCCCACAAGAAGGAAAAAAAATGCATGCCTTCGGAGAGTGCCTTCTTCCCACTTTCCTAGATTCAGGGCTGGTATGAAATGAGGGACACCAGAAAGCCACATCTCAGCCCAAAATGTCACCTTCACTAGAGCAGTCTTCAGTAGAAATCATCTTGCTGAAGATTCATTTGTTTGATGAAGGCCATGTTTCCCAATTTCATTCAGTTCCACTTTCCCTATTCTTTTCATGTCCACTTAACACCATGTCTTACATGTCTTTCAAGTTTTCACTTAAGTAAACTTTAATAAATGTACTTTAGTAGGATGATTTGTATTAAAAGAAAACATAACGAGCCCCAGAAGTGGTCTGACAAGCAGACTGGGTCACCTCCAGCTGATGGCATTAGCAACAGGGGCGGGGTGGGTTGGGATGGTTGCCCATAGACCATCCAAAATGATGGAAAACACTGGTTTGAAGCATGGCCCTCTCTTCACAGCACAAAGCTCTATCTGCAGCTCTGTAGCTCAGGAGAAACCATAGGATTCTTTCTTGGATTCTTTCCCAATCTTCAGACAACGTAATTTTTGACTCATGTTCTTTGGACGTTAGAGTTGGAAGTCCATGGGCACCGAGCCCAGAGACCCTGAGAGAGGACACTTGCCTGACTGCCCTGCCTGAATAAATGATGATACTAAGACACAAAAAGGTAAAGGAGGAACCTTAAGTGGGGCAGGCGTGACCAAGCACAGTATGGAGAGAGAAGTCCCAATCATGGCCTAGGCATTGGCTGGAGTGTCTTCGGTGTCAGAGCAAGAGAAGGCTCTCTGAGGAGGGAAGGGATGCTGGGAGGAGAGTGGAGACTCTGTCCATCTCACAGCCTGACCTGGGCCCCATTCCGCCGCTCCCTACCCTTGCATCCGAATCCACATTTGAAGTCCTGACTTCTCATAGTTGTGGGAAGGTAAACAGAGGGCACAGGCTTCTACCATCACCCGTGTAACTCTTGGGTTTAATTTTGGCTTTGTCTAAGGAAAACTTTCTAATGACAGCTAATAGCTGTAGTGTGATAGGACTGAAGACACACGGCCTGGGTTTAAACCCCATCTCCTTCTCACCCTAGACGTGTGACTTTGGAAAGATGGCAGCTTCTTGGAGCCATTTCTTCATCTGTTGGTGGGTTGTGGTGAACTATCTGACATAGAGCAGCTCTTTCTTCCTCCTCTTCTTTTTCCTTCTCCAAATGGAAAGAGTCTACCCTACTCCCTAGATGTCACTTCTTCCAACCCCCAAACCCTAAAGATGACAAATGATGGCAAGGCTCCCCACTATGCCCTATCTGGATGATCCCTGGATTCCTAACCAGACTCCAGCAGCCATTCCTTGAGGAACTGATCCAGTAGGCTGGCTGGTTGTGAAATCCTCAGAATCTCCATTCCTTCCCCACACTTCCCATAGCAATGTGGTTGTCTCAAAAAAATATGCCCTTGAGAGGTTAGGGAGGGGAGTAAATAGAGAATATGGTGGCTGAAGAAGCTTGAAGAAGGCTGGATTAGGTCAAAGCTAATTTTGCAGATCTTAAAAAAAATATTGCCAAGACTTCTAGACAAATCTAGCAACCTTAGATAACAAAGAAAGTGAATGACCATCATATAGGTCAAAAATATATCTTTAATTCCTGTAATGTTACACATGACCTGTTGCCTGTTTTAGTACACAGATTAACTTGATAAACATGATAAATTCATACTGTGCATCAGATCATTTTCCTTTTTTTTAATCAGGTCATTTTCTAATTTACTTTAACATGCATATAATAAGTTTATCATCTCTTCCATCAGTTCATTCTCATTCTTCCTCCTTCTACACACACACACACACACACACATACACACACACACACACATACTCAGAGTCAGGAGCAAAGGTGGAGACCATGAGCCAGATGCAGGTGGGTGGGCAGAGGTGGTGAGGTGTGTGTGCAATTGTTCTTTTCTGGTTACCTCTCCTTTCTGAGAGAGATAGCAAAGCAAGGTCACCAGTTGGGAATAAAGTCTGAAGACAAGGTTTTGAGGTTTGAGAAGAAAGAATCTGAAAGTTTGAACTCTTTTTGAAGTGTGCCTGTGATGAAGAAAGAGAATCTCAGAGCAAATATAGCCTGAGGCATCTCTAGTGTCTTTCTCTAGTGTCTCTGGTTGTAGCTGAAATCCTACCTGGGAAATAACAAATGCTTAGGCCCCCCTCTCCTCCCCCTCCTACCTCCTCCACTACATTCTAAAGGGACTGGGAAGACTTGCAAAGACAAATCCCATAGGATTTAGGAGCTAGCACAATGACTCTATTATCAGACCTCCCTTCCCTCACCTCCCCCAGCTAAAAACTAGTGATTTGAATGAAAAATAAAGAGAGTTACACTTCTGTGGAGCATCTCCCTTACCTTCTTGAAGGGGTCGGAGAGGTGGTGCTTTTTCTTATCCTTCACGAGCCAGTGAGGGAGGGCCTACCAGCTGAGATTGAAGATGACCACATCAAGGTCACACTGGCATCTATCTCTTTCTGAGTTGGATGTCTCAGGGCCTATTTGAGACATTGAGGGGGCAATGTAAGATAGCAGCAGGTGGGAAGCCTGCACTCCCACTGCTGGATGTGAGCAGGAAGGACAAGTTTCCCTTGGGCTGAGTGACCCCCTAGAAAGACAGTTGTCTTGAGCCTTTCCTACCAGTGCTCCACCAATGAGAAGGGTCTCGAGGCAACACTGGGGAGGAGCAAGGAGCCCAGTAAAGGGACAAGAGGAATGTCCCCATTTCTTCTCTAAGTTCCTTGGGCCCAGGAACAGTGGTGGGAAGGATGGCATCACATTAAAGTTCTAGAATTGATAAAACTGGAGTGGGATTCCCACTTCTAGGTAGAAATCCAAAGGAAATCAGGGGCACCTGGGTGGCTCAGTCAGGCATCTTATACTCAGGTCATGATCTCAGTGTCCTAGATTGAGCCCCATACCGGTCTCCCCACTCAGCAGGGAGTCTGCTTGTCTCTCTGCCCCTCCCCCGGCTTGTGCGCTTTCTCTCTCTCTCTCTCTCAAATAAATGAATGAATTATTTTAAAAAAGAAATCCAAAGGAAATCAAAACAGGGTCTCAAAGGGTTTCCACTTCCATGTTCACTGTAGCATTATCCACAATAGCCAAGATATGGGAACAATCTAAGTGTCAACAGATGAATAAAGAAGATGTGATATATACACACACACAACGCAGTATCATCCAGCTATGAGAAAGAAGGAAATCTAGCCATTTGTGACAACAGGGATAGACTTTAGGGAATTATGCTAAGTGAAACAGCCAGACAGAAAAAAAAAAATGAAAATACTGCATGGCATCACTTATATGGGGAATCTTCAAAACAAAACAAAACAAAAACAAAAAAGGTCAAACTCATAGAAACAGAGTAGGAAAGTGGTTGCCAGGGACTGGGAGGTGGGGAAATAGGGAGAGGTTGGTAAAAGGGTACAGACTTTCAGCTGTAAGATCAATAAGGTTTGAGGACCTGAGGTATAACAGGATGAGGACAGTTGATAACACTATTATATAACTGAAATATGCTGAGAGTTGAAATTAAATGTTCTCACTGTCCACCCCCTCCAAAAGATAACTATGTGCAGTGATGATGTTTTCATTAACCAGATGGGGGAAGTCTTTCCATAATGTGTATGTACATCAAATCACCATACTTTAAATCAGCAAACTTTAAAAATCTTACAACTTTATAGGCAATTATGCTTCAGTGATGCTGAAATTTTAAAAAAATATTGGACTGGGATTTTACTATGCTCCCCACCCCCCACCCCTCCACCAAAAGACCAAACACTATGTGATCTGCTAAGGAACAGGAAAAGCAGCTTCAACAGAGCACTCTGAAGGCAGTGGCTGGAGAAAAAATAAAATTTTATGTTTGTTTCTCAATAAATTCAAACAAGTTACCAAACCAGGTACAGAGATAAAACAGGTCATGTTTCATATTCCACTTGTTAAAATTCTCTTCTGCTCTTTGCTAACTGTAAGGTTTAAGCATCTCAGGTCTGTTGTTTGGTCAGTGCTAAGAGAATTCTCGTGTTCCACCTTGAAAGTGCAGGCACCTAACTATTGGGAAAAGAAACCTCAGAAAGACAAGGAGAAATGTTTCCTTTTTTCTTACATCTGCAGAATGCACCTACTATTCTGTGCTATAAAGTCAGTTCTTACCAACTAGGAAATTGAAAGTAGTCATGAGGGTCTCCAACTTACATCTTCTGCTCAGGAATCTTGTGTAAAAATGTATATACTATGTTTTCTATTATTCTAAAGCTGTCCTCAGCATATTTACACAAAAGAATCTTTAAGACACCCAAATTTAAGAAGTTATTATTGTTCTGTGAATTGCAGCCCAGCACCCTTGAAAGTCTCCAACTCCAGTTGGTTGTCTTACTGAAGAATGTTTTCATATCATAATATTTAAAACGTTTGTTTTCTGAAATATATAAATACATAAAAAAGTTTTTTGAGCCATAAAATGAACTTTGGAATTTCCTTCTCCTCTTACATATAAAATTATAAATTGCATGCCTTTGCTGGAATCCTGCTGGAAATACAGAGGTGAGAGCTTTGTCTTGTGGAAGTTCACACCTGTGCATGGCTAAAGCAGCAGACTCTCCATCTCTCACAGTGCATTGCAGGTTACTCTGAGCAGCCATGAAGTGGCAGGGGTCTGAAACAGATGTGGAACTGCATGCTGAAAGCATTCACAGCCACACTACTTGATGAACCTCCAAAGTAAATGCTTACTTGAATGTCTCCCATGGGCCGGGCCACAAAGAGAATAAATGAGTCCTCACAAGGAACCTGAGATTGTCCTCAGAAGACACTCAATGGTTACCACATGACAGGATCAGCGTGGTGGTGGAGCTGGAGACAGAAGGCTATAGGCGTACAAGGAGAAAGTGGCCAAGTGCCCGAACACTCAGCAGATTTCACCTAGAAGGATCTACCCGAGCTGGGCTTTGAAGGATGAATAAGAATCTACCGAGTCAAAGTGCAAGGGGAAGAGCACCAGGAAATGAAGGGGGTGAGTATTCACTGGGTAGAACATGAGTAGAAGTTCAACATGATTGATTGGTTATTTGTAAAGGTAACTCTGGAGTGCAAGAAGAAAGGCAAGTTAAGGCGCCAGACAGGTTAATTAACATTCATTTATTATACACTGGTTAGGTACCTAATCAGGCACCCGTGTTCCCAGGCACTGTGCGAGGTTGTGTCTAGAGGAGAAGAAAGACAAGCAAACAGTAAAACTGGTAATGCATTAAGAGTTGCAGCCAGTAATGTACAGAGTGCAGCTAGGAGCAGCACTCCCCAGACCTGAGTAGCCTGGACTGCAGAAATCAGCTGAAAAACGGCTGGTGCAAGAAGGTAAAAGAGGTAGTAGATGTAAAGGATATTTAGGAGGTATAACCATTGGCAGATGACATTGGGACCCCATATAATCACCCTTACTGTTCCCATGCACTGTACAGCTTGCCACTGCAAGCATCTCGGAGTCTTTTCTTGAAGACATCTGTGTTTGGCTTGCACAAGAGGCAAGCCAAGAAGAACCGGGTAGCTGGCATCCCTAGGAATGGTCCTCAACCACTATCAGATGGAAGATGGCAGATAAACACCTCAGGTTTGCTTGCCTTTCAAGTGGGACAACTCTGGGGAGTGGCCTACACAGAAAACCCAGATAGACTAAGTCCCAACTGCCCAGAGTGGTAACATGCTCAGTAATGCACCTTGTACTGGCTTCCCCCCACCTCCTTATCTCTCACTTCCCCATTCTCCTATCTCTGCTTCCTGGAATCACCTCCCCAATAAACTACTTGTACTTAAATCTTTATCTCACAGAGTCCACTTTTGGGGGACTCAACCTGAAACAAACAGAAAAAATTTAGTGAAAGTTTAGACGATGAACATGAAGACTCAAATATGAGACTACAAGACTTCTAGTTTGGGAGGACGAGGACCCTGTCAACTGAGCTCAAGATTTTTCAGGGTAGAAAAGAGGGTCAAATTTGGCGGGAACAGGATGAATCTGGAAAGACGAGCTTCAGGTGTTCAAGGGACATGTCATCTCAAAATTCCTGGAGTACAAGCTTAAAACTCTTGACTTTGGAAAAAAGCGAAAAGAAACTGGACCACACAAGAGGAAAAACCACAAGAAATGACATCACATCTCCCTAAAGGGCAATTACGGTATCTTCCTTTGACCCCAGAGAATACAAAGCCCTGGCTGTCTTTTCCAGCCGGTTTCTGTATTCTAGTTTCTCATAGTTGGAGGGGTTCACTCCTTTCAGACCATACATCACTCCCCACCAGCAGCCCGCAATAGCAGCTGTAGAATCACTGTCTCCACCGTGGAAAAAGGCACGGTGGGCGAGCTCCTTCCAGGAGTCTCCTGCAGCCAGGATGGCATCGTAGGCAATCATGGGGGCATCGTGTCCACTGCTGCCACCCCAGCCAGAGTAGCTCACGGAGGTATAGAACTGATCCCTCTCCTTCACATCAAAGGGCTTGGGGAAGGTGGGGGCTGATCTGCCATCCAAAATCCCTCTAAGTTTTAGGTATTTTTCCCATTGGTCTTGGAAGTAGGACCTGTAGGAAGGAAAAATTCTACAGTCAATTGAAAAAATAACTTTGAAAGCCATCAGGGAAGGTACCAGATAGATGTGTGAACAAGGCAAATTCCAAGATGACTTCAGCTTCTTGTACTAACATCAAAATCGTATGAAAAACTCAGAATGAGCTCTAAGTGGGACTTGTTCAATAAATTTTTGCCAAGGTTTTGTATAATCAAGGCACTGATACTGTTGTTAAATAAAGGATACACAGGAAGTTAAATGTGAGAAATGAAGGCCTATTTTTCCTGATTTGAGAATAGTGTCAAGTGTCATCATTCAACTTATTTTATTTTCTTTCTCTCTCTCTCTGTTTCCCTCTCTGGAGCTCAATGCATGGGACCTGAACTTACAACCCTGAGATTAAAACTGGAACAGAGATCAACAGTTAGAAGCTTATCTGACTGACCTGCCCAGAACCCCTTCTTTCTTTCTTTTCTTTTTCATTTATTTATTTGACAGAGAGAGCATAAAAGCAGGGGGAGCTTCAGGCACAGAATGAGGCAGAAGCAGGCTCCCCACTGAGCAGGAAACCCAACGTGGGACCTGATCCCAGGACTCTGGGATCAAGAACTGAACAGAAGGCAGATGCTTAGCCAACAGAAGGCAGATGCTTAGCCAACCAAGGCATACACTTTATTTTCTTAACAAAACTTGTATATGTTTAAGGCATACAACATGATGATATAATACAGGCAGCATATAGAGGCATAGTAAATACATTACTATGGTAAAGCTAATTAGCATATCATCTCCTTATATACTTGTATTGTTTTTTCAAGATAGAACCTTGGAACATCACAACCACAGGTGATGTCAGTAGAAAGCTTCTGGACCTTTTTATTCTAAGAAGGGTGATGTGACGTGAACTCACCAAAAAGGGAAGTTGTGGCTTTACTACTTTTAACTAACTAGTAAAAAAAATCTATTTCTTGGGCACTGTAATCAAGTATTTCAAAACATGTGTCATGGCAACACCGAAAAAACAAGTTCCAGGAAATAAGCAGGAAAGTTTACAGCAGTATAAGATAACCACAAAAGTTATAGAAGGTTAGAATACAGAACAGGATCCCTACACAACAGAGAAGAGCTGCAGGTACTACTCATCGAGGTCTTCACTGGTTACTTGGTGGCAATCACTGCTGGCATTAAACTTGAAATCCTTAGCAGGTGGTGGGGCGGGGATGTGGGGTGTGGTGCTGGGCACAGCAGATAGCAAAAATGGATCATGAGAACCAAGATGGCTACTTAAGCTTACATGTGCATGAAACTCAGAATCAAACATCTATTTTTTTTTAAAGATTTTATTCATATATTTTAGATAAAGAAGGCATGAGAGAGAAAGCATGAGCAGGGGAGGGGAAGCAGAGGGAGAAGCAGGCTCCCCGCTGAGCAGGGAGCCCAATGTGATGAGGGGCTCGATCCCAGGACCCTAAGATCATGACCTGAGCCGAAGGCAGATGCTTAACTGACCGAGACACCCAGGTGCCCCCAGATTCAATCATTGTTTAGCAGGAGCGTGCACCTACCAACTTACCAGTGTTGAAGATTCTTCTCCAAAAAGTAGCCTGATTGGATAATGTACTTTTTAGCTTCTGGTAGCACCTCCATCAGTTCTTTTCCCCATTGCCTGGGAGGTTTGCCGTTCACAGCATAGGCTGTAAAAAGAGCAGAAACAAGGGCTCCCAGGTAGCCTGTAGGGTGGTGGTGGGTCATCCTGCCACTCTCGATGCTCACCTGGATCAGTGTGCCCAGCTGGCTGTGGTGAGGGAATCTGAGACCGATGCACATGGCACGCATGGCAGCCCCGCAGCCACCCTCATGGCTGTTAAAGGGAATCCTCCAGCCATTGGCCTCATCTGGCTTCAGCACCATGGCATTCTGCACTGAAGCACACCCTGGGAAGAGTCAGGTAGAGCAGAGTTTCGGTATAACCAAAGGAAAGGCCCCAGCAGGAGGAAAGAACCAAGCTCAGTCTCTAAAGTTTCTCTGATGGAAAGGGAAAGCCCCAAAATATGATGAATGCCTCCAAACCCCAAGCCAACACTGTTCCATACTTTCTATATAACCCCTAGTGTGATAAGACTGATGATAAAAGAATCAGATTCATATAGAGAGTCTTGGAATCTTTATCAGTTATTACTGAGACCACACAGTAACTCAAAAAGGTAGGTTTAACAAATTACTGTCTTTTCTTAAACAACTAAGCTAAGGCTCAGAGCTTAAGAACCTTGCTCAGAAGCACTTAACCAGCTAGTTAGTGGCCCCACCAAAACCATCAGACTCTGAGCCCAAGCCTTTAGAGAACCCAAGGAGAACTTGACCATTGGAGATCCTGAATGCCCAGAAAGAGGCTGCAGGTTCGAGAGTGACGAATACCAGGCTCAGAAAAGGAGCAATGGGTCCAGAGCAACAAGGTGCCTTTGGGTGCCCTTTGTAATCCTCATTTTTTTTTACCTACAACATCTTTCCATATCAGTAAATTCTTACCTGCATAATTTTAAATGGTTATGAACACGTCACCATGATTAAATAAATTACAGGACATTTAGGTTGTTTCTATTTCTATCACATCTACCAAAAATAACTGTCTCCTTGATATTTAAATTTCAATAAACATATTTAAGGACTACCTTGGGCCTGCTTTATTTTCCCCCCTCTCGTGACCTCCAATGGCTGCACTCACCTGGTGCCCGGCCATCCATGTCTTCCATACAGTCTTGGTAATGCTTAGCAAGTAGAGAATACAACTGAGCCAAATCCGAGACTTTGCCAGCCTCCACAAGAGCTTCTGCGGTGGCCAGGTGCATCACTGTGTCATCACTGACTCTCCACCTCTCCACATCTATGGCGTCCAGCCCACCAAGCTGGGCCAGCTGCTGGTGAATCTTTTCCCCATCCCGGAGAAACTCCCACTTCCCGTTGAAGTACCCCAAGGCATCTCCAGCTGCACTCAGCACCATGGCAGCCACATACCTCTCCATCAGTCCTTCACACATGGTGAGGCTGTCTCTGCGGGAATATTAAGACACACAGGGGATAAGGAAAAGAAAAGTCAGAAGATATAATGGCCCCATCTACATGTTACTGAGCACTCACTACTTGTAGGCAATATATTAGGTGCATCTCATTTAATCCTCGCAACTGCTCTAGGGGGAAACATATTAGACCCATTTTACATCTGAGTACATTGAGGATCATCGAGATAATGCAGTATCAGAAACGTTATGTGCCTTGCCTTGGGTCACAGAGCTAACAAGTGGCAGGGCTGGGATTCCCATTCTAGGTCCTTCTGACTCCACAGCCAACGATTTTAACTATGACTCCATCTTTGCCTCTCTGTGAGCAGCAAGCCCATTCAATTCGGCAAGTCAAATCAAGTTTGTCATTTTCTCTTGTTGGTTGGGATTTGGCCTTGGAAGGGCACCCCTTGTTTATTAAATGGTAGTACTTTCCACCAGCACCACAATGCACGGTTTGCAAAGTATCTGCACATTCTCTGCCTCCACAGGAGGCAGGAATTACAATACCTACTTCCCAGATAAGAAAACTGAGGTTCAGAGGGTAATCACACAGCCAGTGCTGGAGGGACTGGGACTCGAATCTTCTGATTGCATGCCACCTCTCCTCAGCAGAGATCTACTCACCTTGGGCAACCCCTTTGTGCCTCAGCCTCAACATCTTGAAAATGGTGACAAAATGGTAACAACCTCATTGGTTTGTTGTGAGAAATAAGGAATGTTTGTAAAGCACTTACAACAGTGCTTAGTACACAGTAAGCACCGCTTTTATTACTCATACACAACCAGGGGAAAAGATTCTTCTGTTATGGAACTAGAATCCTTTCTCCCCACGGCCTTCCTGGCAACAGCTATATTTTAATCTGGTCTTCCTGCTAAATGTCTTGGGATCTCGGCTAATATTCCCTCCATGAATCTAATACCTGGTAAAGTGCTGGTTTTCCCACAGGTGCATTTCCAATTCTCCCTTATGCCCTACTGCCTGCTGCATTCATGTTCAGAGCCCTCCACGCTGGTCACCAATTCTACCCACCTACTTCCCTTGCACAGGCCAGGCCCTCTTAACCGCCCACTGCAGCTGGGCTTGCTCACCTTCTCCTGAGCTCAAGCTCTTTCCAGGAACCCCCCACCACGCTCTTCCTCCCCTCCACTTACCAAAACCCTATTTATTCTGGGTTAAGGTCAAGTCCCAAGGCTTCCAGAAGTCCCTCTCCAGCGGCACTGCCGTGGGCCAGGGAGGGCAGGCTGGCAAGCACTGGGAGAAGGAATGATGAAGACTGGTTGAAAAAAAAAAAAAAAAAAAAAGACTGGTTGAGCACACCAAACTCAAGTTACTGATGCTGCTGACTTTCTTGACCTACAAAGGAGATTTGTAAAACGTTATTTTATCATATTTTATCATTTACAAAAGGATGCCTAGGAACTCGACTTCTTGGCTCTGCCAAGAATCAGGTACACGACTGTGAACAAGCCACCCCACTCAGGACCTTGATTTCCCCGTCTGTAAAAAAAAAAAAAAAAAAAAAAAAAAAGAGTAGGAGCTCCCATCCTGCGCTGCGACCTTCGGAGATCAAGCTTAGTTGTTTTTTTTTTTTTAAGATTTTTATTTATTATTATTTTTTAAAAGATATTTATTTATTTATTTATTTTGCAGGGCGCCCAACGCGGAATTCGGTATCAGGACGCTGAGTTGAAGGGGGATCCTTAACCACTGCGCCACCCAGCCGTCCCAAGCCTAGTTGTTTTTTTTTTTTTCTTTTGTCTTTTTTTAAGTTTTTTTTTTTTTTAATTTTTATTTATTTATGATAGTCACAGAGAGAGAGAGAGAGGCAGAGACACAGGCAGAGGGAGAAGCAGGCTCCATGCACCGGGAGCCCGATGTGGGATTCGATCCCAGGTCTCCAGGATCGCGCCCTGGGCCAAAGGCAGGCGCCAAACCGCTGCGCCACCCAGGGATCCCTTTTTTTAAGATTTTATTTATTTATTCATGAGAGACACAGAGAGAGAGGCAGAGACCCAGGCAGAGGGAGAAGCAGGCTCCACGCAGGGAGCCCGACGCGGGGCTGGACCCCGGGTCCCCAGGGTCACGCCCCGGGCTGCAGGCGGCGCTAACCGCTGGGCCGCCCGGCTGCCCCTAGTCGCTCTAAGGACCAACTCCTACCCCCCTGCATCCCCCCCACCCCCGGCGGGGCTCCTCCCCCGCAGTCCCTCCCGGCTCCGTCTGAACGCGGGCTTCTTCCGAGCTGCGAGCGAGGGCGGGGGGACGAGGCCACCTCTGTCCTCGGAAATTCTCTCTCCGCCCTCGCGCGGCGGCTCTCAGCCTCCCGCCTCCAGGACGCCGTGCTCCCTTCAACTCCCTCCTACCGTCTGCATCCTTGGCCCCGAACTGCACATCCAAATACATTCAAAACTTCAACACTAAGGCCTGGCAGCTGCTCCCCGGCAGCCCTCGCCTTTTTTTTTTTTTTTTTTTTTTTTTTTTTTGAAGGCGGCGGTGGGGACGCGGTCGCAGGCAGGGGGCGGCGGAGGTGGCGGGGGAAGGAGGGCAGAGCGGCCGCGGCACCTCCGGGAGGGAGCGGGGGTGGGGAGCGCCCGCGGAGGCGGAGGACGGCGGGGAGGGGTTACCTGACGGCAGGTGCGGAGGCGCGCGCGAGGGGCCGGGTGCGCGGAAGGCGCGCGGCATCCCGGGCGCGCAGGCGCGGGGCGGGCCGGGGGCGGGGCCTGGGCGGGGCCGGGGGCGGGGCCGCGCAGGCGCACTCGGGAGCGCAGAGCCCGCGGACCGTGGCGAGGGCCGGGCCCCGGCTTCCCGGCAGCGCATCCCTCCGCGCGCAAGCGGGGACTGCCCGGGCTGCGTCCCCGGCCACCTGGGCTGGCGACGGCCGCGACAGCGCCTGGCATGTCGGAATGTCGCGGCTGTCGCGGCTCAGGGGACCAGACTCTCGGACTGAGTGACGATGACTCACCTGCAGCCCTTTTCCCGGCTCTGGGGGATTCTGGTGGGTCCCCGTGTGGCCAGACCCTGCAGAGAGGTCACTGAGTGCAAGGGGCGCGCGGGGGGCCGCGGGGGGCCCGGGGGGGGTCCGAGCCCCTCTCCTAAAATGGGAAAATAGCACTGACTTGTGATGGTGGCTATAAGGATTAAATTCATTTTAACGCATCATTTATTTGGTCATCATCATCTATTAGGATTTTTTGCATCCTGATAGTAGAAGAAGGCAAAGAAAAACTAACGGCATTTTAGTCTGGATAAGTGAATAATGTCACCCTTGAAAAGAATCAGAATCACCGTTTGTAGGTATTCCATACCCTTGTCCAGAACTTTAACTTGCTGTGCCTATCTTAATGGGTGTAATTCCCCAGACTTGGCCTGGGAGTTTCTTGGGTCTTATTTTTAACCGAGATGCAAATGTACTCCTTTGGGTGTGCTGTTCGATGAGTTCTAATAAATGTGTGTACCTGCATAACCACGATCGAGACACAGATGATTCTCATTACTCCAGAGTGCTCCCTTATGCTGTCTTCCACCTCCACCACCACCCTGAGCCAAAGTGATTTTTTAAATCTTTTTTTATTTATTCATAGAGAGAGAGAGAGAGGCCGAGACACAGGCAGAGGGAGAAGCAGGCTCCACGCAGGGAGCCCGATGTGGGACTTGATCCAGGGTCCCCAGGGTCACACCCCTGGCACAAGTGGCGCTAAAACCCTGGGCCACCGAGGCTGCCCCCAAAATGACTTTTGATCGTTTACAAAAATCAAATCACCTTCAGCCTCCAAGGATGTGGTCAAAGTTCCCCCACTCATGGACATTTTTAATAAGTATCCCTATCAAACTCCTAACTGTTTCAGTTTAAGATGCCTGTTGAGGATATGGTCCGTATTTCATGCTGCTCTTTCTGCAAGAATCCATGGGAAAAGTGTTTCTTTGGCTTGGATATAAATAATAACTGGGGGGGGGGTGTCTTAGGCATTAGTTTCCTTTCACTTAATGGTGCCTGTGAACCTTGCTGTCACTTAGACTGCTGACTCATTCACGCTACCAAATGGCTTCAGGTGGAGGGTTGTCCAGGACCTCTGAGCCATAAACAGTGTTGTCATCCTTCACCGCCTCGTTTTACCAACACCCGTACTTTATTAGCCTCCATCACTGCTGAAGGCACATTATTTACTGCGGTTGATTTTATGTGCTGCCTTCTTCAGCACCCCAGTGCATGAGGCCAGCTGATAGCTTTGCCTTGACTTGGAAACCACATTAATACACCTGAATGGTAATGCTCCAGGGCTGTACTGAAACCTCTTCTTACTTCTCACAAACCTTAAAGGTTGATCTAGATGCCAAAAGATTTCCTGAACATTCTACCCTATTACACTATGTAGATGACTTGCTTTTCTGATCCCTTGCCCAAGCCTCTTTGTAGGTAGACAGCATTCATCTGTTAAAACTTTTAGCCTTAAAGGGACATAAAGCCTCCAAGGAAAAACTGGTTTATTCAAACTCAGGTTTGAAAAAACAAAACAAAAAAACAACTCAGGTTTGATACCTAGGGCACCTGATTTTGGAACAAGGACTACATTTAGATCCAAATAGGTTTCATGGCATCTTGAATTTCCCAAAACCCAAAACTAAGTACCAACTATGAGGTTTTTAAGGGGCTACCTAGCTACCGACTGTGGAAATTGTCCAAACTTCTCTCTTATGGCCTATCTTCTAGATGTTTTCCTAAAAAACAATAAACTTGACCATATTATTTAGGAAGATCAAGATGACTTTGCCTTTTTAAAGATTTATTTGAGGGACACCTGGGTGGCTTAGCGATTGAGCGTTTGACTTTGACTCAGGGTGTGATCCCAGGATCCAGTATCAAGTCCCACATTGGGTTCTCTGCATGGAGCCTGCTTCTCTAGGATCCAGTATCAAGTCCCACATTGGGTTCTCTGCATGGAGCCTGCTTCTCCCTCTGCCTGTGTCTCTGCCTCTCTCTCTCTCTCTGTGTCTCTCATGAATAAATAAATAAAATCTTTTTAAAATAAAGATTTATTTGACAGAGAATGAGAGCAAGAGACACATAAGCAGGGGGAGCAGCAGAGGGAGAGGGAGAAGCAGGCTCCCCACTGAGCAGGAAGCCTGACATGGGGCTCAATCCCAGGACTCTGGGATTATGACCTAAGCCAAAGGCAAATGCTTAAACAACTTAGCTACCCAGGTGCCAGATGACCTTGCCTTTGAAGCCTTAAGAGAAAGCTTCATAAATCCCTTGGCATCCCAATTATCAATTTCTCTTCTTTTTTGTATGTTAAAAAAAAGGGGGGGGGGGATGGGGCTCCTGGGTGGCTCAGTGGTTGAGTGTCTGCCTTTGGTTCAGGTCATGATCCCAGGGTCCTGGAATCAAGTCCCACATCAGGCTCCCCAGAGGAGCCTGCTTCTCCCTTCGCCTAGGTCTCTGCCTCTGTGTGTCTCTCATGAATAAATAAACGAAATCTTTAAAAGAAAAAAATGGGAATGCTCTTACGGTACTATCCAAAAACATGGGGACCACATTGACCCCAAGGGTATTATAGCCAATAGCTAGACCTTACAATATAAGGGTACCCTAAACTTGTCTCAGACCCTTCCTACCACAGTTCTTTTATCATGAGATTCCCTTCCCCTCACTCCATGTGGTAGAAGCTTAGGTAGGAAAAGCTTGCACTCCATGTGGTAGAAGCTTTTCTAAATTCTCACCATACTCTACACCTTTCATCTAGTCGCCTCACCTCCTATAAAATCTTGCTAACCACTTCTCAGATTCTTCCTCACTGTAATAACCTTAACTCCGCTATTCTTCCTTCCTCCACGGACAAAACCTCTTACTACTGCTCAATACTGACATATCACCTTCTGACCCCCCATGATGACTTACAGGAAAGTGCTTTGGATAATGCTGACTTTTCATGGTTTACTAAGGCTTCCTATTTAAAAGGTGAAAATGACAAATATTATGATAGCTATATAACAGCAACTCCTTTTTGAAGCTCTTGAGGTGGCACCGTTGCCTTTGGCTATCTTAGCATAGCAGGCTGAATTGTACACTCTCACGGAGGCCTGTGTTTAGCCAAGGGCCAACTGCAAATATCTATACTGACCTGAGATAGGTCTTTGGAGTAGCTCATGACTTTGGAATGCTATGGAAATTGAGGCTTCCTTAACTTCCAACAAAGGTAAAATTTTAAATGGTTCTTACCTTCAAAATGCCGTATTATTAGATGTCATACTAATATTATTAGATACCATATTTCTACTAGTCACTTTGGCTATTTTTCAGGTCCCTGGGCGTTCCAAACACCTTGCTGACATTCCCACCATGCACACTGCACTTAGAAGAACCAACAACCAAGTCTCTGTCATGGTCCATGGGGATGTTCCCCCAATGATAATCTAGAAAAATTGACTAGAGATGCTCAGCAATTGGCCCCAGAAAAGGGAAAACAAAATTGGAAATCTAATAACTGTTGGTTCAGTAAAAAGAGAACTTTGGCTTGGCCCAAATAGAAACTCAGTATTGGGGATCCCTGGGTAGCTCAGTGGTTTAGTGCCTGCCTTTGGTCCAGGGTGTGATCCTGGAGTCCTGGGATCGAGTCCCATATCGGGCTCCCTGCATGGAGCCTGCTTCTCCCTCTGCCTGTGTCTCTGCCTGTGTGTGTGTGTGTGTGTGTGTGTCTCATGAATAAATATATAAAATCTTAAAAAAAAAGAAACTCAGTCTTGCCAGAGGCCTTAATATTCCCATTACTGACTAATGTACATATATTGAATCATTGGTTCACTGTATTTATGAGCCCATACTGGTGGGGAAATAACAATAGAGTTGCAAAAACTGCCTATTTTGTTTGCTCCACTTTCCCAAAACATAACCTAGAGAAGTACAAAATACAACTGTCCCTGGACACTTTAAATTCCCCAATGGGCCGTTTGAGGTTTGGCAAATGGATTTCATTCAGCTTTTCCTACCTAAGGGATAAAAATGATGTTTTAGTCATGGGTTGTATGTTTTCTCATTGGACTGATACTTTTCCCTATAGGCAGTCTACTGCCTCTTCTATGGCTAAAATCCTGTTAGAAAATATTATCTCTACCTGGGGAATGCCCCCACCTTGAACTTCATAGTGACTGGGGAACTCACTTCATTGGTCAAAAGGTCTGTGCTATTTGGACAGTTCTGTGACACTTTGTGCTTACACCCTCAATCCTCACATCTAGTTAAATGCACTAACAGCATTGTTAAGACTCAGTTGGCAAAATTTGTAGAGACCCTTTAAATACTCTGGCCAAAGGCAATGCCATCAGTCCTTCTAAGTCTCAGGTACATACCTTCTGGAGCCCATAAACTCTCACCCTTTGAGATAATCACAGGGTGTCCAATGCACATGGCTCCTGTTTCCTTTGATCTACAACTGATAAAAGGAGGAATACTTCGATTCTGTAAAGGCCTAATTGCTTCTGTTGAAAATAACCATGCTCTTGTAGAACAGTCTTTCCATAGTACATTCCCAGGAGATGAAGACCTCAAGCATCACTCCTTACAACCCAGAGATTTTTGTCTCTTGGAAAAAACAATTCCAGAAAGAGTCTCTTCAGCCTCATTGGAAGAACCCCTATCAGGTACTGTTAACCAACCACAATGTCACTAAACTCCAGGGAATAACCCTGGGAATAATCCATGTGTCACACTAAAGAATCCACCAAACCCCAACTGGGCACATGAGCTAGTGACCTGAAAGTAAAGTTGAAGCAGATGGCAGGTAAAGAAGGCAGCTCCTAGAAGTTTGACCTAAGATGACCAGAACAAGCCTATAAACCTCCTTTCCCTTGTTCATTCTTTTTTCACCTTCTCTTTCATGGGAAGACAATGCTTTTGTCAGCATTTGCCAACCCCTTGTAAAAGGGGGAAACCTCTCCAAGTGTTATATTTGTCATCAGAAACCTCAGTCTGTCCTGACAGCAGTGACTCCTTAGTTTACCCTGTAAGGGATTTTGCTGAAATCCCAGACGCTGCTATATGCCTAAATTGTTCCACACATCCTTTTATAAAGTTAGAATACTAAATCCACATACTCTTGTTCCTTGCCTCAATTTAACCTAACCCTGCGGTAGGAGAACAATATGCGTCAAAAAAAAAAAATATATATATATATATGATACTGCAATCAGCATAAATCAGACTATTTATAGGCTTGCTATCAAACCCATGTATTAGGGTTGTCTTTCAACATGTGATAATAACAGGGTTTGAGTCTTGGCTGAATGCTGCTAAAGCCTCTATTACCAACAAAGGGTCTGTAAATGCTAATACTTCTGAGGAAGCCCTATGAGCACCACTTGGCTACTCCTTTATATGAGGAAGTTTTCGCAATGGCCCCTATACTTGTGCAGCTCACTGTCTTGACCACTGGAGGATGAAAGGGCAATGTGCTCTTCATCTATTTACTGTTCTGTCTTCTTTTCATAACAAATCATAAGCCTACCACTGTCCACTCCACTAAACCTCCATGGCCAACTTAAACAGTTAGGCATACAGGACTCTGGGTTTGCTGAGGGAGGGCCTTTCTCCCTTGGGCCAGAGTAAGTTTGAATGAACACATGATCAGGAATCTCTCCCTAATATTGGGAGAGTTAACCAACCATGGGCAAAGCAATAGCAGCCCAAAAACAATCACTTGGCTTGCTACCTAAGTAGTTTGGGATAATCGAATAGCCCTTGATTATTCATCTGTTGAACAAGGAGGTATTTGAATAGGCAATACCACCTGTCATACATGGATAAATTCTTCTGGGAAAGTAGACACCCAGCTGCATAAAATTAAGGAACAAGCACATTGGCTACAATAAATTTCATGTAATGATCCATGGTCCTTTAGCTTCTTTATATGGTTACCTTCAGGTTTAGGATCCTAATTTAGAGTCGTCACACAAACTGGACTTGTCATATTACTTTTAATTCTGTTTTGTATGATCATTTTGAAGTTTTGTACCTATAGCCTGTCAAGCCTTTGTAAAAGCAACATGCCCAGTGGGGTGATGCAGACTCAATACTCTAAGATGATCTCCAGTATTTTTTTTTAAGATTTTTATTTTATTTATTCATGAGACACACAGAGAGAGAGAGAGAGAGAGAGAGGCAGAGACACAGGCAGAGGGAGAAGCAGGCTCCCTGCAGGGAGCCCGACATGGGACTCGAATCCGGGTCTCCAGGATTACACCCCGGGCTGAACACGGCGCTAAACTACTGAGCCACTGGGGCTTCCTTAGTAGTTGTTTAACATCCTGATAAGATATAAACTTTAGATAGGAAATGCCTGAGAGTTCTTCCTCCTACCCTTCCTTGTTACTCAAATGTGACTTCAGTGTTTTCCAACTCTCTGACATGGGATGTGACAACCAAGAAAGGTCTTTCCTGGCACCAAGGGACAAAACAACTAAATGCAGAAAACCTGACTCCTGGTCAGTGGTGCTTTCAAGAAAATATCTTGAACAAAAGGGGGAAATGTGAAAATGAATAAAAGAAAGCTTTATTCAAAATGGAATCAGGCAGCCCTGAAGAGGGGAGCTCTCATGCATGTACCATGCATTGCAGTTTATTTTGTATATATATATCCTGACAGGAAGAAGGTCACTTTCCCTCCCCTGCAGGAGGAGTGAAGATTTTCCCTTTGCCCAGTAACAACCCAGCCAATGAGGAACTGCCACATCTCAACAATTGAGAAGTAGCCACAACCCTGAACTCTGGCTCTCCTCCAGTAAGCTTTCATTCAAAAACACCTCTCCCAACTTGCTCTGTTCCTCCATAAAAGCAAGCCCCTCTCATATAGTCTCTGGATCTTGACTATATTTTACTGGAGTTTGCATGTCCCAAATTGCAATTGCTCTGCTATTCCTGAATAAACTCATTTTGCTGGTAAAATAACTGGCTATTTTATTTTTAAGGTTGACCTACTGACATTTTTTCCTCCTTGGTCAAAAATTGGAAAATATTTCTGGGACGTCAAGGACATGGTCATACAAACCAAAAGAATAATTTGTCAGTTAGCTCCAAATACCTGCATATAACCGTTATACTCCCTCTTCCCCTCTCCCACCACTCCCCATACAAGGTTTAAATAATAAAGACACTTATTATCTTATATAACAAAATGTTTAGACATTTCTAGATTGACTGACAAAAAAAAATCTTAGATAACAGAAAATCCCCAGGGTTAATTACTATCATCAAAGATCCAATTTCTTCCATCTTTCTGCCCTGCTGTTCTCACCATGCTAGCTTTATCCCCAGGCTGACTTCTCTGACAGGTCCAAAATCCAATTACGATTACAATTCTGATGAGAAAGACGGTGTCTCTTCTTTCAAGGATGAAGAAACTATTAGGAAAGCCTCTTCCTGTGCCCAGCTCTGAGACTAAACCGATCACTGGCAGGCAAGTTAGATTATGAGTTCCTCTTTGATCAAGGATAAAACATCTTCCCTGAGAAGTGGATACATATACAAAACCCAAGATTTTGTTCATAAAGGAAAGAGTGAATTCTGTTCTGCCAAGAAAAACTAATATTTATCTGGCATTTTACTGGTGCTAGACATTAGTATAGATACTGGAAAGACAAAGGTGTTGGAGATTTAGGTCCTCTTCCCCAGTTTTACTGAAGAAGACATACTGAAGACTTCATTACTCACCAATCAAGTATTATTTGCCATCTTGAGGTTTTTACTGAGAAACAAACTTATGGGACTCAGACCCGATCTCTGAGATGTTTCATCTGTAAGGTGGAAATAATGGTACTTTTCTTTTTAAAAAAATATTTTATTTATTTACTCATGAGAGATAGAGAGAGAGAGAGAGAGGCAAAGACATAGGCAAGGGAGAAGCAGGCTCCCTGTGGGGAGCCCGATGTGGGACTCCATCCCAGGACCACAGGATCACCCCCTGAGCCAAAGGCAGACACTCAACTGCTGAGCCATCCAGGCATTCCAATAAAGGCACTTTTAATAAAGAGCTGTTAACAATGTCTGGGAGTGATCTCTATATATCCCACAGACATTAAACACCTACTGTGTACCAGGTATACGCTAGACCCTGACTCAGAACCCTCTCTCATGAAATGGACCCAGGCATGTGATCTCATTTTAGGCTGCTGACTCATGATATTTTAAAAATGTTTTTTAATGAAATGTTTACATTAAAAAAATATTTATTTGAGAGAGAGCAAGAGAAAGCATGAGCTGGGGCAGGGGTAGATTGAGAGGGAGAGGTAGATTCCCCGCTGAGCAGGGAACCCTATGTGGGGCTCATCCCAGGACTCCAAAATCATGACCAGAGCTGAAGGCAGATGCTTAACTGACTGAGCCACCCAGGCGTCCTTGTTTACATTTTTTTAATGATAAAATACATACTTCCAGCAGAAATGTTGGGAAAACTCTCCTAAAGAAATAGCCACACATGTTCATGAAGATAAATGTTCCTGAATGTTCTTTGCAGAATTGTTTCTAATAGAAGAAAGTTGAAAATAACTTCAATATGTCCCATGTAGGGAGTATGCATTTCCTCCTCCTAAATCATGGCACAATTATGGAACTGTTCAAAACCATGAGGTAGATATTTAAATAAGACTTTGGGTAAATAAGCTTACATGGAAAGAGCTTAGAGACATTTGTAGGTTAAAAAAAAATCGAATTTTATTTATTTATTTTTAAAAGATTTTATTTATTTATTCATGAGAGACACAGGCAGAGGGAGAGGCAGGCTCCATGCTGGGAGCCCGATGCGGGACTTGATCCCAGAACTCAGAGATCACGCCCCGAGTATAAGGCAGACTCTCAACCACTGACCCACCCAGGTGTCCCCCCAAAATCAAATTTTAAAATGAAGAATATATATGATCTTATGTAAAAAAAAAAAAAAAAAAAAAAAAAACTCTGTGTGTGAGAGAAAATGGCTGAAAGGATACACATCAAGTTGTTAATAATGATTATGATTACCTCTGAAGAGAGTAATGGGAGAGTTTGCCAGGACTAAGGAGAAACTTTTAATATTTCACAATTAGAATTTTTATATGTTAATGTGTATAAAGAAATTTTAGAAAATATAGAAAAAAACAGAACCACTCACATTTTCTCACTCATACTATATGTAGTCTTTATCTTATGCACGTTTCTTGAAAAAAATTGGATCATTTTGTATATACAACTTTATATTATTTTTAACCACTAAGCTTTACATTGTGAGCATTTCTGTCATTAGTGATAGTATTTTTAATATCATTAATTCCAAATGCTCAGATAAGATAGTGCCTCTGGAATAAACTCCCTTTCATATCGATACAAAGAAAATGAAGCCTTGCTGTTTTGTTGTTCTCCAGCCAAGGTAGTCAAAGCTGGTTCATTCCAAGGAAAACAGAAGCACAAATAACTGAAAAACAGGAAATTAAACAAATCTTTGCCACTTCATGGTCCCAAGTAATACCACACCTAGTTAAAGCTTGAGAGCGAGAGAGAGAAAAAAAGCTTTGTGCACTTGGTAACAGGAAATGGTTAATAGGCAGGGCCTCTTGAACTCTCTAACAGACACAAAATAACAAAAAGATTCAAAGGAAATCATACCACAGAACAGGACTTCAATATACTCTTGCTAAAATGACACAGTGGAGAAGAAAATGAAGTAGAGGCTTTTTAGAAGAAAACAGAAAAAAAGCTAGTACAGGAGAAATTGGAAGCCCAAAGCCACTGTTCACAGATCCTGTAACATCAACTCAATTCAGAAAACTCGGCGAGCATATTACCTTGGGGTAAGCAATGATACCCAGATATTTGGTCAAACATTTTTCTAGATGTTTCTGTGAAGGTAGTTTTTAGATGGGATGAACACTGAAATCAGTAGATATTGAGGAAAGCCAATGATATTCCATGATGCCAGCAATCCTGACCAATTCAGTGGAAGGCCTTAAGAGAAAAAAAGACTGACCTCCACCATGGACGGAGGAATAATGCCAGCAGACTGTCTTGAGACTTGATAAAGGAAGTTTTTCAACTTTTAAAAAATTTTTATTTTTAAGATTTTATTTATTTATTTGAGAGAGAGAGAGTGTGTGTGGGAAGCAGGGGAAGCTGCAGAGGGAGAGGGAGAAGTAGCAGGGAGCCCGATGGGGGGCTGGATCCCAGGACCCTGAGCAGAGGGCAGGTGCCTGACTGACTGAGCCACCCAGGAGCCCCAAGTTTTCAACTTTTAATGTTTGTGGGCCCTGCTCCTGGGCTCCTAGGGAAGCTATACTTTAATATTTACCAAGTCAAATTGATTCGGCAGGACCTCAAAGCACGTGCTCTATTTCTGCCCAGAGCCCACATTGTACATCTGCTTGATGAAAGAAAATCACCAAAAAGGTATTTTCTGAACACAAAAGACAAGAAAAAGTAAGAAATTTCCCTCCTTCCCAGAAGATTAGTCATACGATCCTGCATATATTAGAAACTTAAAGTCTGCAACATTCTGAAGTGCTGTGTCTAAGAATTTGTAACTTTTTGTTTTAAAGATTTTTTTTAAAGATTTATTTATGATAGACATAGAGAGAGAGAGAGAGGCAGAGACACAGGAGGAGGGAGAAGCAGGCCCATGCAGGGAGCCTGACATGGGACTCAATCCCGGGACTCCAGGATCGCGCCCTGGACCAAAGGCAGACGCTAAACCGCTGAGCCACCCAGGGATCCCCTGTTTTAAAGATTTTATTTATTTTTATTCATGAGAGACAGAGAGAGAGGCAGAGACACAGGCAGAGGGAGAAGCAGGCTCCATGCAGGGAGCCCGATGTGGGACTCGGTCCTGAGACCCCGGGATCACACCTTGGGCTGAAGGCAGACACTCAACCGCTGAGCCACCCAGGCTTCCCAGAATTTGTAACTTTCTATGTAAAAAAGTACATAACCCTATTCAATGTTCCCTTACAGGAGCCCTGTCTTTGTGAAGATTGTGTATCCCAGGCAGCTGTCCTAACTCAGGTTCAAATAAAACTCTCTTCCTTTTCTTTTTTAGAAATTCTAAAAAAGAAAGCCTCGGTGGCTCAGTGGTTGAGCATCTGCCTTTGGCTCAGGTCATGATCCCAGGATCCAGAATCGAGTCCCACATTGGGCTCCCCACAGGGAGCCTGCTTCTCCCTCTGCCTGTGTCTCTGCCTCTCTCTCTCTCTGTGTGTCTCTCTTGAATAAATAAGTAAAGTCTTTAAAACAAAAATTCTAAAAGGTTTATTCATTTTGCAACGACAGAGTTGAGCTACAGCATCTGCTCTTTCCTGGATCTCCATCCAGCCTGCTAGCCTACTTCACAGATTTGGACTTGCCAACCTCCACAATCAGGTGAGTTGGTTCCTTAAAATAAACCTCTTTCCCTCCATATGTATACTTTTTGGTTCTGGTTCTTTAGAGAATCCTTACTAATATAGCATGGCACTCTGCTAGCTGCTCCTTGCAGTTACAGAGGTAAGGCCAAAATCATGTGACACAGGAGACTTGGTAGGGTATAATGACATTAGGCCACTTGGACTGTGGCAAAATGTTCAAGATCTAAGATCGGCAGATATGAAAGAGACATTAACAGCTTAGAGTGTTCATAGAAGGCATCCAGAGAAAATTACACCTGGGCTGATTTTTGATGCATAATTAAAAAGATAAACTAAAATTGCCAGAAGCCCAGAAATAACCTAAAAAACACATGGGAGAAGAAAAAAAAAAGTAAAACCAAAAATGCAACTTTAAGTTGGCATTTTCTCAGCCCAAAGCAACTAGCTAAATATACATCAGTAGGAAGGTGAAAATGGCAACAATATTCACGGAAATATGTGGAAATATTGAGTGGAAATCGTGGAAATAATGAGTGAAAATATGACATACCATGGCCAGGAATTATTTATGTGGATTCCTTCTTTAAAAAAAAAAAATTTATTTCTCCATGAAAGACACAGAGGCACAGGCAGAGGGAGAAGCAGGCTCCCTGCAGGCAGCCCAATGTGGGACTCAGTCCCAGGACCCCCAGGATCACGCCCTGAGCCAAAGGCAGACACCGCTGAGCCACCCAGGTGTCCCAATGTGGATTCTTTCTAAATGAACCCAGATCCCTATTGATATATTATTACATTCAGATTCAAACTACAGGTAGAAAAATGGATGCAGAGAAAAGTAACAAGCAATAATAAAAAGGCTGCCAAACTGGTAACTCAGAGAAAAGAGCAATGCAGAGCTGAGGGTTTTTTTTTTCACGCAGTCCGGAGTTGTTTTGAGGAGTGGTTTTGAGGAGGTTCGAAATGATTCTCTATCGTCTTGCAGTGTTTCTATTAATTTGTTTTGAGCTTGTAATGGACATAAATGCCCCCCCCCCACCCCTTCTGTGGATGACTGAAGGAGAGAACATAATCTTAAGGCAAAGCAGGAGAGAGTTTGGTTGTGTTTAGGAAAGAATTTTTTTCTGACAAAACTAGAAAGGGCACCTGTCAAAGGAGCTTACAGTGTTTTATTGCTTGACCCTTTAAGAAAAGAAGAGACAAACACTGTTGGGGAAAGTTGAGGCTTCTGTGTCTGAGGGTAGGACCTGCCCTGGAATCCTGGCCAATCCTTGTTCTAGGATTTGGGGGAATTAAGGGTCACTACAGCCGTTGAATGCCACTCCCTCACCCACACTGTCCACCAGAGCCATTAACAAATTTACAAAAGTCACTCTTTTCGGTTTTCTATTTCACTTTCCTTGTCCCCTGAGAAACACGGTAAGAAGCCAAGCACCAGGCAGGAGGAGAACCCAGAAATGATCTTGGTGCTTTCATTTTTTAAAAAGATTTAATTAATTTATTTATTTATGAGAGATTCAGAGAGAGAGAGGCAGAGACACAGGCAGAGGGAGAAGCAGGCTCCCTGCAGGGAGCCTGATGGGGGTCTCGATGCCAGGACCCTGGGATCACACCTTGAGCCAAAGGCAGGAGCTCAACCATGGAGCCACCCAGGTGTCTCTGATCTTCGTGTTTTCAAAATGGGACAGTGTAGTGCCACGAAAGCAAACTTCAGTAAATTAAAGGTTATGTGAATTAAAGATTTAACGGGAGCGTGTTACTTGCTGCTTAAACACACTAAGTTATTTATCGACCCCTAAAATGGAGTAAACACCCTCCTTCACCTTCCTCCTCCTTTCTCCTTCTCCTCTTCTCCTTCCTTCCTCCCCCTTCTCCTCTTTCTTCTTCGTGGAATATTTTTCTGAAAAGTGAAGTAACAGTTGTCATTTGTTTCTTATGGACAATGTAATATAAACTGACGGGGAAAACCAAAAGGTCAAAGCAAAAGGTCATGGTCACCAGGCTTCAAAAAGGCGGACAGAGAGTAGTAGTTGAATTCTATTCATAAAATTAAAGAGAAATTGCATAGCTTGAATGGAAAGGGAAATTTATCTCTCAGCAGGGCTTCCCAGAAATGGCACCTGTTAAAGCACACCTTGCACAGACATTCAGCTGCTATTTGAACGCGAGAAGGAATTTGACTATTTGAAGCCTCTGCAGAGAGCAAGTACCCACCACGAAGGCAGGCAGCATTTGATGGAGTGAAGAGCTTTAACAGTGCTCTCAGAATAACTCCCTCCAGCTTCATACTGATTTATCGGGTCTACGGCGGGGGAGGTTGAGGGACTCTCTAGGGGCCTGACACCACTATGCCAAAACCAGCTGCCATTGTGAAGTCAGTGGTTTCACTCTTTTTAGATTCCCCACCCCAAGCTTCACCGCAGGAATAGGTGCTTTCTGTTTTCTGGAGGCTGTAGTTTTACCCACTGAAAGCCAGCCGGTGGAAGTGGAGCATCAGAGCCCCATCGCAAACCCTGGGAGGGGAGCTGGGGATTCGGCTAGGCAGCTGAGCAGAGAGGCCGAGGTCATCTGGTAGGGAGCGTGCCAAAGAAGGGCTTAAAATCTACTGGTGGGGGCAGCCCGGGTGGCTCAGCGGTTTAGTGCCCCCTTCGGCCCAGAGCCTGATCCTGGAGACTCGGGATCGAGTCCCACATCAGGCTCCTACATGGAGCCTGCTTCTCCCTCTGCCTGTGTCTCTGCTTCTCTCTCTCTCTCTCTCTCTCTCTCTCTCTCTCTGTGTGTGTGTGTGTGTGTCTCATGAATAAATAAATAAAATCTTAAAAAAAAAATCTACTGGTGGCTGGATCTCCCAATCCAAGGTTAGGAACTAGTGACTTATAGCCATGAGCTACTGCTCTGGGGGAGGTGTAGGGTGGGGGGCATCTTCCCATTCTGCAGACTCCAATTCAGCTGATTGCTCTGCTCCTTTTTTCTGCTATTGCTTGCTTCTTTTGCTTACGGTCCCTCCACCTTGTTCTTATTTTTCCCAATCTACTCATCTTTGTATGCCCGGTCCTTGGCACAGTTCCAGGCTTACAGTACAAACTCAATAAATTTTAGGGGAATTGTCTTGACATGCCAAAGGAGTGGTGCATATATGAGAACAGAAAGAGCAGATAGGGATTAGAAGACTTAACGAGAGCTTCTTGAGGAACTGGCATTTGGTCTGGTCCTTTCAGGAAGGAAGATGTTTGGATGGACAGAGAGCAGGGAAAGGCATCTAGAAACAGTTGGAGGAACTGTTAAGGAACAGTCAGTTGTTTTCAGGCAGAGAGAATATAGCACCAAATGTAGACAGAAGAGGGGCAGTGGGATAGTTTGGACAGGGGTTAACTCTGAATTTCCACTTCTCTTTTCACTTTAAGAATTCCAGTGATTTCTGTTTCAGAGAATCAGAAAGAGTGTGACAATATTCAAAGAGGAAGAGGTGACCACTCTTAACACTGATGACGTTTCCACCAGCTTTAGCATACTGTGGCACTGCTTGGGAACTTAAGGTGTCTTAAAGCCTAGATCTAGCCACCCCATGCTGGGTGCAGGTTATAAGCAAATTTGAATGAAGCAGTGAAAGGAGCCAGAGGAGAGCATCAGCCCCTGCACGGAGAGGCTGAAGATCACTGCAACTGCAAGGTAGAAGTTGTTACATCCTTCCTCCTCATTATTCAAAATAATGCAGCTGAGATGCACAGACCAAGACACAGATGCATGAAAATGCTCACCAAGCTTTTTTCCCTCGCAGAGAAGATGAAAATGTAATGGGCCCCTGTCATATAAAGTCTTGCCTGGCACACTTTATAGAGCTTGAATATTCCAAATCTAAGATTGACAGAGCAGCCACCCACTGAACCCTGCCACAAACCTGTCACTGGGTTGAAGCAAGATGCCTCTGCCTTCCCTGTTTCCTACTCTCTTTGCTCTTTCTGGCTGCCTTGGAAGAGACGGTGTGTTTGCCAATAGACAGGAAGTAGAAGAGGCCACGTTTGTTCAGTAAAAGCTGCTGCCACCCCTGCCACCCCACATTACAACACATCTGTTTCCAGTGCCACGTTTCTACCTCTACAGAAAGATGGACAAGATGGGAGGGATATGAGGGCCTACTTTTACAAATTTAGATGGAAAACCACGAGAGCATCCCTCTTGCCTTAACCTAGAGTATTCAGAAAGCAAAGCTGGAAACAAAAGTCTAGTTTATTGGGGATGCAGTCCAGTGGTGTAGAACACAGGAGGACTTAGGGAAGAAAGAAACTCCAGGACAAGGGTGGTTTACCACACTGGCCTCTGCCACAGACAGCTGGTACTCAATCCCACTGGGACCTTCTGAAGACCCTCATGAAATGTTTCTCAGAACTCTCCACCTGGAAGCTGTCAGCTTCCAATCCCATCTGGTCAGGAGTACTCCATGGGCACTGACTACCACCATATTCCCAGGCTGCACACGTTTAAGTAGAGAACTTGCAAAGATATCTCATGCCAAAGCAAAAGAGGAGCCCTGGGGCCAGGAGCAGACCGTAAAAGGTACAGGCCCAGGCAAGGTGCTATCAGGTTCTATTTGTGCAAAACAGGTTCATTGGGCCAGCATGAGTCAGCTGTTTACCCACAGAATGCTCCAAAATTCTACACAGGGGTAGCAGGCTGATTGAAAATAAGAGTCCAGGGGTGGGGGGGGGGGGGTTTAGGGGACTACCTAAAATCTTCCTCACCCTATCCCTCGGTTCTGTCATTGTGCTCACCTGAGGTGCCCTCAACTTCGTCTATGACGCTCCTGTCCAACATGGCTGCTGGAAAGTCCAGTCTGTGAAGATAATAGAGGTGCAGTTAAGGGCCGTCTATTGAACTCAGCACTCTCCAAAAAGTGGCCACTACATACAAGGTAGACCGCCCACTCCTGCAGTGACATGACTGTTGAGTAGCAAGGTGGTTACTGGGTGCTAAAACAAAACTTGAGACCAACTTAGAAACAGCTGGTTCGGGATGCCTGGGTGGCTCAGTGGTTGAGTGACTTGCCTTTGGCTCGGGGTGTGATCCTCAAGTCCTGCACTGGGCTCTCTGCCTGGAGCCTGCTTCTCCTCCCTCTTCCTGTGTCTCTGCCTCTCTCTCCGTGTCTCTCATGAATAAATAAATAAATAAAATCTTTGGAAAAAAAGAAAAAAGAAACAGCTGGTTCACAGATTTCACAATCTAACCCAAAGCCAATGAGCCTGCCCCTCCCACTCTCCCACAGGCTGCTCTGCTCTTGAGACTTTTTATGAGAGATGGTGAGAGATGGTGAGGGAGGGGCTGTGTGCTTTGTCCTAGCCACACTCTCTGAGGTGGCTGACAAAAAGGGACAGCAGAACCAGCTTCCTCAAGTTATACATAACATCTACACATCCCCTGCTTTGACTTAAATACTGCTGGTAATGAACATCAGCTAGATCTTCCAGCGAGTAAAAGGAAGTTGGAAAGGGGATTGCCTCTGGTATATCACCCAAAGAAAAGCTGAGCAACTTGCCATTATTTTGGAGACAGCAAGAAAGGAACATCTCAGAACTGGGGCCTCATCCTTTGACGTTTTGTTTTGTTTTGTTCTAACACAAGAAAAAAAAAAAAGAGGAGTTATCCTTCAGCAGGTAAGTACATTTACTGTTATCTTCATATGGGATAGCTTGATAGGGATAGTTACCAACAACCCGACTGCTTTTTAAATAAACATACTATCACTTCTATCTTCAAGATGCATACTTCCAGAAGATCCTGCCTGGGGTCTCATTCTTACGGGGGGCTGGGGCTTCCCAGCTTGGTTGGTGAATCATCAACAGAGTTATGGCTCAAAAAATTCTGGTGAAGAAGCAAATGCAAACTAATCCTGATTAAAATGGAGTGTGGCTAATAAAATAGTCAAGTGTGGCTGGAAAATGAGCTCTGGGGTGGTTCCCAAAGAGGGGTCCTGAATGGCTTCTGAGTAGCATTGGACTATGTCTGTGGTGGCAACCTCAGAAGATCACAGTGGAGCACGACATTCATTTTCAGTTCTAAATTTTGTAAATTTACTGAAAAAAAAACAGCTTCCTCATGCGGTATACGTTATATAAATAAGTATTTTTTGTAATACATCTTTTCCCGTTTTACAAACAGATTTCTGTTGATTCAGATCCTCTGCCAGTTTAAGACGTATTCTTCGCATGGGGTCTTTAAGAATGGAGGTACTTCTTTTACGTTAATGTGTTGAGAAGGAAGTAGTTTTATAATTTCAGTCCTGCCTTGGACGAAATAGGATCTCACTGGTGCTATGTGTTTCTTGGTATGTTTTGAAGAGGTTCTGAATTTTGGCTAACTGCTATTGAGGACTCTTAAAATCCTCTGTCCTCTTACCAAAGTCTTATTGTCCCCATTAAGCAGAACAATTCCATGGGAGACCTGCGGTTAGTTTTGGGAACATATACAAAACAGGATCACCTCCTCGGAGTTCCCCCAACCTTTGCTTTGCCCTTGAGATTGTGTGGTTTAGAGAATGCTCAGATTAAAAGCTTCTGACTCATTTCAGGCAGACAACCAGGGAGCTTTATAACCCACATGAGGCCAACCTTCTTTCCTGGGTGATTTTAATTTTTTTCCTTTTCAAGTTGTGAAAATAAATCCACAATCTTTTATATTCAGGAGTTTGGAGACCCAGGTATACCATCCATGGTGTTTTTGCAAACATCATAGGAGAACCCTCTGTGTGAGGCAATTGAATTGTCTTCTGCTCCTGCGTGGCGCTTACTGGGAGGTACCCAGGTTTCACTTGGTTTGAAATTGTTTTTGTTCTCTACCCTAAGCAGCAGAAGCCATGGATTACACAGCGAAGTGGAGAACACCACCACTCAAACACCCATATCTCAAGGTCTCTCAGCTCTTGGTGCTAGCTAGTCTCTTTTACTTCTGTTCAGGTAAGGAACTTTCAGGAACTTGACTCAGTTTGCTGCTTCAGGGTTTAGGAGGTGGGGTTTTCTGTGTTGTCCCTCTCTGCCACCCTCCAGGCTGGGCTTCAAGGGCTGGATCCAGGGGGCTGTTAAGAAGAGTGGGGCTCATCCTGCTGAAGAATGGTTCTGACTTTATTTTTAAAGTCAAAACAAAAGATCTTCTTTCTGCTGATCAGCATGCCACCTTGTTTCTCCCAAGTAAAGAGAAGGCTTTGGCTTCAGCACAGCTTGGCTTCACAGCTCCTTGTCTTACGAGCTGCTCACTTGAAGTATGTCTGCACTGCAGGCATCAACCGGAATGTCTAAGTGTGAGGGACGGAGGAAGAGGGACGGGAGAGGAGTTTGGGTGCTGGATTACTGGCCTACAGTGGTGCTAGTAGTACATTTTCTGTCCTGGGCTGGAAAGCCTGCTATTTTACACGGCTGCTGAACCAAGAGAACCATGACTTAAGTTTTATAATTTATGCATCAGAAATTGTATATATTTTACACTTATATGACATTTGCAACAGTTCTAGTTTTCTTCTGGGAAGCTGGGGGAGCTAATGAATCTTCTGAGAGAGTCCAAAGAATTTTAAAATATTTAGAAAGAAATTTATACAGGCTTCCTAGAAATATGTGTGTATGGGGGGCGGGGAAAGTACCGATGAAAAAGAGAAAGAAAATATAAAATTAAAACTAGGGTTTTAGCAATTATACCAGGGAAATTAGTCAGGGGCAAGCAGAAGGAGATGATCTTTGAGCTAAAGAAAAATATTTAGGAAAGCACTTTGTCCTACAGCTACATTCAGATTTTATTATTTCTGTACCGAGTCGACAAACAAATCCATGAGCAACTTATGTTTGAACACCTACTATGTACTCAAAAACTGAACCTGGGATTCCGGCCCTCTAGGAGATTTGAGTGTGTTAGTTGAAGAAGGCAAAACTAACCTACAAGCAAGTGAAGAGCAGTGCAGTGTCTGGTCCTGACTGTGAGGGGCCAAGACCTGGACAGATGGGGCCAGGACGGGCTAAGGCAGCTGGCAGGCTTTATGGTGGAGGATGGGTGATGGTAGGAGAATTCTGGGTGGGGCAACAGCACAGAGGCACAAAGGTAAGGATGAGTCTGGCACAAGGGTTCTTTCTTTTGTTTACTCATATTAATTCAACAAATATTGAGCATTTCCTATGTGGAGGATACTTTTCTTGGTCCTGGGGACAAGTTGTGAGCAAGACTGACATGGCTTTTGCCTTCATGGAATTTACGGTCATTAGGAAGAACATGAAAATTAATCAAAGAAACACTCAAATGAATGTACGAAGGATGTACAGTGTCTTTCTCTGCCAGAGAAGAGGGTGGTTAGAGTGAGTTGGGTGAAGGCGGAAGAGCCACACACGAAAGAAACAGAGGAGAGGGGAAGTGAAGACAGTGGACATGGTGGGGTAAGTAGAGGCAGGGACCAGACTCCACAGTGCTTAAAGGCCATGGTCAGGAATCTGAATGTTGTCTGGAGGGCAGTGGGAAGCCGCGGAAGGGTTTTAAGGACTGACATGGTCTATACCAATGCTGCTCACACGTCAGGTATACATACCAATCACCTGGTATGTTGAAAGCAGTTTCCAGCACAGGGCAATGAGGAGAGGAGACTCAGTATGATACTATAATGGTGGATACGTGTCATTTTACGTTGGTGAAAACCCATTAGATGTATAGTGTCAAGAATGATCCCTAAAGTAAACTGCAGACTTTGAGTGGTAATGATGTGTTAATGAAGGTTCATTGATTGTCCCAAATGTACCCTCTGGCAGAAGATGTCTAGGGAAGGGGCGGCTGTGTGCACCAAGGGGATGGAGTATATGGGAGCTCTCTTTACTTTCCATTCATTTTGCTGTGAACCTAAAATGCTCTGAAATAAAGTAGGCATAATTTTTTGAAAAATACGTTTCTGCTAGGGTGGGGCAGGGAGGGGCCTAAGATTCTGCATCTCTAACAAGCCCTCAGGTGATGCCAATGCTGTTGGGCCACAGACCTTCGGTTTGAGTAGTAAAGCTCTGAAATGATGTTTGAAAAAAGAAGTGTTGCTAAAGCATAAGGAATGGCCTGTGGGGCTGCCAGAGGGATTGTGTAAAACCTGTCAGGAGGCTATCTTAGAGAGCTTTGACGAAGTGACTGGAGTCAGAGGGAGATGTGGAGACTGGAGAGTGTATGTGTGGTGTAGTCTCAGGGAGGGTTTGGCAGACTGGGTGCAGCTGGGAGCTGCATATGGCCTGTGGGAGGCAAGGCTGGGTGAGATCATGGAGGCCTTTGCTTCAGGGACAGGGATTTACCACACACCCTCCTCTCCTGGTCTGGGCCAGGAAGCTGCACTCCGCCTATCCCCACCCATTGCTGCCCAGGACAGGTGACCACTTTGTCCTGAAAAGGGAGGGGATGCCTGAACTCCTCTCCACTTCTGGTTTGGTCTGTGGAGGTAAAGACACTGGACTCACGTACTCCAGAAACTGGTAGTTATACAGCATAGGGTCTAACAGGTCGCTCTCAGGGGGGCCGACATGGGCAGCTTTCTCTCAGAAGTGGGGCATTTTCAGGGAAGCACAAGTCTAAGGGAAGGGGAGAGGCCTTTGGTGGTTGTGGGCCAGGGACACAGGAAAGGTGTTGCCTGCATGTCTATGGCATGAGGGAGACTGAGCCAGAGGGAAAAGAATGCCCCCAGAGTGTCACAGAGACTCTTCCTGTTGTCCTGTACTATCTGAAGGCTGCTAGCCAAGGGGTCCTATGAGCCACGGTTCTTGCTGTGTCCCTGAGCTTTTTGGAGACTTAAATACCATTTGGGGACATAAAGGATCAGATTTATACAGTGTGTATAGGCTAGGTCTCAAGAGGAGAGAAGTCAGAAGTGGTGCAAAAATCAGGTGACGGGTCTCAAATCTGTCAGCTGCTGGAGAGCAGATACCTATTCTCCTTGTTCTCCCAGCACCAAGCCCAAGGCTCACACAAACCCCATGGGTGCTGGTTAATCTCATGCAGAGCACTTAGAAGTGTCCCAAAGGGTCCCTCCCATTGGAGGGATATACACAGCCCATTAACAGTAGATCTCTAGATGATGGGATTGATTATAGATATCTTTTATGCTTTCCTGTATTTGCTATTCTATGAATTTAACATGTGTTTCCCATAGAGTCAGAGAACACCGTTATTTCAAAAGCACACTTAAGCCCCAGTGAGATAACACACATCACAGCACATGGGGATATGAGCTGCTCTGCCCAGCTCTGGGCGCTTGGCTCAGTCCAGTCATCAGCCGATTACCAGATTGATTCCGCCCTATCCTGGGTGCCATTCAACAAATCATGTGCTGTGAATGAGAGGAATGGCCCCATTTAAAAATCTGTATGGTGTTTTATAGTTAGCAAAGCACTTTTACATCTGGGTTTCATACAGTCCCCATGATAATTCCATGAAATCTTAGAGGAGAATGTATCATGCCCATTTTGCAGAAATTCCCAAGGAACCAACTCAATCAAGGTTATGATTCTAATGTGTAGCAGATGGAGCCAGATCTCATCTCCTAATGCCTAACCATGCATCCAGCAAATATTAATTGAGCACCTACTATGGGCCAGTCCTTATTCTAGATTCTGCAGGTAGAGCAATGAACTAAACAGATAAAGCCCCCACTCTCATAGCCTCAAAAGTAACTAGTGCTAGAGATGAGCTTGAAGAGAAATAAATCAGGACAAGGGACTAATGAGCAGCAGAATGGATAAGGTCTGGGAGGGGGTGCTGGTTAGGGAGAGTACCAGACAAAGGGGATCCCAGAGCAGAAATCTGAGGAAAGCAAGGAACTGGGCTGTGTGAATGCCTGGCGAGGGCACTGGTACCTGTCATGTGCCCAGGACAGCAGAGGCGTGTTATGTGGGCGGAATTCTCACACCCACTTTGCTAGGTGTCCCCATCTGTAAAATGGTGAAGCAAGGTCAAAATTCAGCTGGGTTTAGGCAGTAATACTCAGATTTCAGGGACCTGACTCTCCCCTTCAGAGCCACTGAAGCAGACCAAACCCTTCAGACAGCTTTCAGTTATCTGTAAATGCAGCAAGCCTGAGTATGGAAGCCGGGTCCTGGTGGAATTTCCAAACTGCTCAGAAGATTTTTTTAGTTCCTCTTTTCAGTCTGGTTCTTCTTCACCATGAGTGTGTGGTGAGCCGATTTCATATAGGAACATTAAGGATCCCATTGATTTTTACTGACCTTTAGAGGAACACCCACACTTCTCCTCAGATGGCTGGACAAAAACTCCTTAAGAGTCATCATTGAAAGTAGCTCATTTTCAGTTAAGATTCCTCTTTTGCTAATGTCAAAATCCGTTAGAAATTCTGGATTCTTTTTGGGTAGGAACCAACAGATCATAGGGAAATATCCTATTTAGAATCCCAGATAAATGAGCTGATTTCTGAAGTCGTATCTGCTTGGCCCATAGCAAGACCAGGGTCCTGTGTATCTGACATAACCCCTGAGGGCAATGAAAGGACCAGAGGGTAGAAGTTGGGAGCAAGAGTTGGGAAAGAGAAGAAAGGAAAGTCTTACAGAAGACTTGTATATACTCAGGATTTTTCCATTTATATCATTTAACTGAATTTAATTTTACAATGATCCTGGGAGGTACATATCATACCCTGAGGAATCAGATTAATTAGCAAATGGCTGAGCCAAGTCAATAGGAATCCATAGTTTATGCTCCTTATACCTATCAGCTTGCTTCTGCTGTATCTTTTTAAAGAGAGTTAGGGTTATTTAGCTATTATATGCTCCCCTTGAGTATATCTTTTCATGGCTACCCTTTTTTCAGATATGCTGCTTAAAGCTGGGGTTGGCAACATTTGGCACAAGTGCTGAAAGGGGTGCCTTAGATCATTCTGAGTTACTTTATATTGTTGTGAAGATACTGCCAGCACAAAACTCATTTCTTAAGTGAAGGCCTGAAGAATGGCTGTTGAGATAGAAAGGGGCTAGTGCTCCATGATCCTACCATAACGAGAGAGAGGAACTGGAGACTTGATCTCTAGATAGGGGACCCCTCCCAACCCCAGCCAGGGGATGCTGTGTGGCTCTGGGGGATGTGGGGCATGATGACACGATACTGTCCGGTGGGGGAGGCAGTGGCTACTTGTGAAAGATCTTGGGCTTGAGGGACTCTGCTTGTAGATCAAGCCCAGGATAGGAAGAATGACCAAAAAAATCAGAAGACAGAGTCTGACAGTGGGGAGTTTGGTGCTACCGACAAAGGCTTAGGAGCTAACAAAAAGATGGAGTTTGGATGCTGAAATGTTGGTTTTCTGAAATACACTGATAGGAAAATTGGCAGAATATTTTAAATGGGGGCCAACTGTTACATGGATTACAGATAGTTGAAAGAGATAAAGATGAGATATAGATAATTTAGGGTCACAGAAGAGGATAGAAATAGTCTAGAGGTGTAAACTATACCTTGTCTGGTGGGGATGAGGGGAGAATTCAGCCTGAAGTTATGAGGTCAATCCAGGTCTGGGAAGAAAAGGACTCTGTTTCTCAAGGCAGAGCTCAACATTGGGGTTTGGCTGGGGTGTGGGTGGTGTTGGCCTGCTGTTCTGGAACTTGGGCCTAAAAAATTGGGGAAACCAGTTAACTAGGAAAGTGGCCTGAAAGGTCTGCACCAGAAATTGTAAAGCTGGGGCAGCTTCCTAAGAACCTTCCAGAAGAACACCAAAATGAATGAACTTGGACATCCCTTCAAGATCTCACATTCTAGTGACTTCCATATCCCCCATCACGGCTGAGTACATTGTCTACCCATAGTTGGCATTCATGTGCTAGGTCTCTTAAAGTCCTTCTTCTGGGACTAGTGGACCTTCTCCCCCACTGTCCATAGACATATGAATAGAAAAGAAGATGTGATATATATATATATATATATATATATATATATATATATATATATATATATAATCATTTGCTTATTATTCCTTAAAAAGGAAGGAAAAGGATTCTGGCACATTCTAAACCATGAATGAACCTTGAGGACACTATGGTAAATGAAATAAGCCAGTCATAAAAAGAAAGTGCTCCATGATTCCAGTTATATGCAGTATCTAAAGTAGTCAAATTCATAGAAACAGAACATTGAGTGGTGGTTACCAAGGGGTTGGGGGGATAAAGAAAGGAGAGCTGTTTAATGCATACAGAGTTGCAGATTTGTAAGATGAAAAGATCTGGAGATCTGTTTCTTAACAACGGGAATATACTTAACACCACTGAACTGTACACTTAAAAAATGGTTAAGATGGTGTATTTTACAATTTTTTAACCACAATAAAAAAAAGCACTGGGGACTAAAATTATCAAAATCAAACTGAACTCTCTGATCATGCATAGCCACTAGATACAACACCCTGAGTTCTGTTATTGCCAACTCTGAATTCCTGCTTGTGCAGGACTCCATATTTAATAGACATAAAATCCTTTCTGTTTGCCTCTCCTTAGGCATCATCCAGGTGAACAAGACAGTGAAAGAAGTAGCAGTACTGTCCTGTGATTACAACATTTCCACTACAGAACTGATGAAAGTTCGAATCTATTGGCAAAAGGATGATGAAGTGGTGCTGGCTGTCACATCTGGACAAACGAAAGTGTGGTCCAAGTATGAGAATCGCACCTTTGCTGACTTCACCAATAACCTCTCCATCGTGATTATGGCTCTGCGCCTGTCAGACAATGGCAAATACACCTGTATCGTTCAAAAGACTGAAAAAAGGTCTTACAAAGTGAAACACATGACTTCGGTGATGTTATTGGTCAGAGGTCAGTGGGATTTTTCTGATTTACTATAAACTGGCAGATTCTTGATGCCCTTAAAGATATATTCCTATTGATTAGGTTGAAAATCTTACCAAAGAGGGAGGTATCTTCGTTTAGGGTTAAATAAATCTGTAGTTTTACAATAAGCCCTAACTGATTCTCAAGACATCCTGGAAGTATCTATTAGTGTGCATTTCTTGCATTTTGACCATCCAAATTCATTACAGTCATCCTGGCATTAGAATGACCTATAGTGCCTTCTGAATCATAAAGGGATACACTTGATTTAATGTAGCTGTACTATTAACTGCACTTTATCCAGTAATACATTCTGTGAAAGTATATTGAAAGGTATAAGAATAATGCAGGCAGAAATATTTATCAAATAGTAACTGAATGCCTATTGCTATGGCTATTATACTATTTATATTTATTATTATATTTGAAGCTCTCATCTAATGGCTATTCCTACAAAGTTAGACACCAGAGGATTGGGTACATAATTTATGTCATGGGAAAGAAGGATAATTCATAAATCAAAGCCCTGCTTCTATATCTACTGCGACAGAAAGCATTTCTTGGGTAGGAAGGAGCCTTGTGTTTATCCCAGGTGATAGGACTAGTGGTTACTAATATACCTTGAGCCCTTGCTGAGAAATGATAGCCCTTGACCTTTCCCCCATATTTGAAATTTAACCACGTTTCATTTTCTTCCTGGACACTTGGGCCTTTAGTGGAAACCGAACTTATTATTTAATAAAAGATGATCATTAACCTTGATAACAGGTAATGTAAGTGGATCCTTGGTGAATTCTTCACTACTCTTCCCTGCTTTGTTCTTCAAAGAACAAAGCTATGTTGAATCTTTCACTATAGCATCCAAATCACACCTAAAGCTTAGGAGGTAAGCCAGTTACATGGGATTACCTTAAACCTCACTCTGTGTATTCCCTACTCATGGAGAGAACAATGATTATGTGATGGTGTGATTTTAGGGGTTCTACAAAGCCCACCCTGTCCAAAATTCTGACCCACATTGAATCCTAGAATTCCCACCATTATTGCTGGAACTGTTACCAAATGCTGACAGTTTCAGCATTTTCTCCCCCTATAAGATCTCTGTTAAAAATGAAAATGTTACCTGGGGGGATAGCAACACAAACATATTAACCTATATTAGTTAATTGCATTAGATATAGGCAATCCTCTAACAATGCCCAAAAGGAAGTAGACTCAGGACTATGTACATTTTGATAGAAAGATAAAGAATAAACCCCAAGAGGGAGAAGCAGAATTTCAGGAAGGGCAAGCCCTAGTAGCAGACTACAGCAGGAGACCGAGGACAGCTAAAAGGGCAACACAAGAGTGCTGGGGGCCTTGAAAGGGCCAGGAGGGGCTGGGCACCAAAGTCAGGTGAGTGAAGACAAAAAGGGAAACTTGGCCTGCTTAATTTGACTCAGAACCAACCAATTCTGATTTTTCTATTTGCATCTATTACAATAGTGCTTCTGTTGTGTTAAGGTCTCTAAGACTCCCTTGAGGATCTTGTTAAAACACAGATTCAGATTCAGTAGGTGTGGGGTTGGATCTTGGATTCTGTACTAACAAACTACCAGGTGATGCCTGTATGGCTGCTGAGGACCACAGTTTGAGAAATAAGAAATTAATCACTTATTTGCTTAGGATGATCAGCTGTCCCATTTTGCTAGGGACTGAGAGGTTTCCTCAGACACCTGAGACTTTCACCAGGTTTGGCACTGAACAAGTTGGTTTCTCTACATTTGCTAAAGATTGCAAAATGATACAATCAGCACAGCAGTATATAAAAGCCTCCATTAACCAGCATTTGGGGAACTAGCTATCCTAGTTAACAGGTTAACTAGGGTAACAGATTTTTACCTTTCTAACACACGTGCACCTTTTCCTTTCCTAATAAGATATTTTTACCCTACCTATTAGGAATGGTGAAAATGTAGGTTAATGCATTAAAACGAGACACAAAGGAGTAATTCTTTGCTAGTTTAGTCTCATAAGGCCTTAACTGCTGTTACTTGACATGGATCATCTCACTGAAGGAATAGAAGACAGCTAAGGCTGTGCTAAGCCTTGCCAGACCTTGCAAAGATGGTTTCTAATATACAGAATATTTTAAAATAGTCTCGTGGTTAAGTATCTCTCAAAAAAGCAGACACAGAAATGAACGTGAACCATAATTTAGGATATGGGTTACTTGGATTTGCTATTCCAGGCTATATATAATACATAACGTTGTTGTAAGAAACAAAGGGAATATTCTTTCCTAAGATTTTATTTTGTGGGCCTTGAACTCACAACCCCGAGATCAAGAGTTGCACGCTCCACTGACTGAACCAGCCAGGCACCCCACAAAGAGAATATTCTTTCTTGATGTCAGCTACCACTGTAATGATTTGATCTTATAAGACAAATTGCAAGAGTAGGAAATGTCAGCTAAAAATGGCTCAGGAAAATGTCAAACTTAATTTAGAGACAGGATTGATTCAAAAATGGTGACTTCACCTCCTACCAAATGCAATTTTTTCCTTTTCCTGGCAGTTTTGTCACTTGTCATAACTTCCCCTTTCTCTTATTATTCACAGTGCTACTGGGTGGTTTTGGAAGTTTTCGCTGGGCAACTTGATTTAAATGAGGGCACTCATCTAAGAGAGTGCAAGTTTAAGACCCACTAACTCAGTCTATTAATTAATCTGCTCTGTGTCCGGCTCTGTGCTTCATGATTTCTATTAATGATGTCATTTAATCCTTACAATTCTGGAAGGCCGGTATTATTATCCCTATCTTACAGATGAGCAAACTAAAACTGAAACTGATTAAGTAATTGGCCCAGAGCTAAAAGGCAAAACTGGTCTTAAAACCTGTTAGATCTTGGCCAGCCTGTGCTTCAAAGGAAATCTTTATTAATTATGTATGTATGATTCACAGTTGTTCTTTCAAAAACCCCCAACTTTCTACAAAAGCTCAATCCTCATGAATGGCCTCGGCTTTGCATCATATGTCTTGTGACATGACATCCAAGTGGTACAATTTGTTTGCACTATGAAGCTTTCAAAATAAATTCTTAAAAAAATGTTGGTGACCATTATGCTATATACTAATCTCTCTGTGGAACTCTGAATTGTAAAAAGAAATCTAACTGGATGGGATGAAGTATGCGGGGCTTGGTTCCCCACACACAGGCTGAGAAGCATAAATCTCTTTAAGCCTAAGAATAAGGGAAAAAGTGGGTTCGGGAGCTTTTTCCTGTGTTCTCGGTAGTCATTTTCACTATGATTTATTGTGTTTACATTTTAATATCTTATTGGGGGTCAAATATACAAATGCAAGAGTGCCTCAAGTATCTTGGAGGAATGCTAGGAAGACCCCTCTGTCCTCGTAATGCACACAAGAATAGCAAAGGAGTCAGTAGAGTGGTTGAGATTATAGGCTCAATATTATGCAGTTTGGACAGAGGTTTATCTTACTAAAGACTACCTTTAAAAAAGGAAGGGAATCCTAAGGAAAAATTTAGAGTAGTGGTTATCTCAAGTGTGGGAAATAGGGGAGACAATGAAGGTGAGACCAGATGAGTAGATTTACATCAGATACAGTCAATGTGCTAGCTTTCCAGTTGAATGGTGGGCTCACAGGTGTTTTTTAGCATATTAATTCATAAATAGATAAATAAGAGAACCACTTTGTATACGTCAAATATTAGGAAGAGAGAAGAAAAGAAAGACAAGGGAAGGGAAGAGAAGATAAGAAAAGAGAAGGATATAGTATCAGAAAAACTTGAATTCGCTTCCCAGTTTTGCCATTTACTCATTGTGATTTCTTTCTACTTCAATTTGATTATTTATAAAATGGAAACCATATTAGGTTAAATCAAATGAAGTTGTTGATATTTGATCTTTCTTTTTCTTTTTTTTTTTTTTTCTTTTTTTTTTTTTATTTTTTTTTAGATATTTGATCTTTCTTGATGTACATCTGCTTTGTAGGGTTGTTGTAAAGATGAAATGAGGTAGGGTCCAAGATCTAACAACATCAAGAACTCAATACATTTGTCTGTTTTTCTCTTCATCTCTTACAAATCCCAAATACTATGCCACTATTTATTCACAGAGATCTACCTCTTTCTCTAAGTGCCCTTCTACCTGCATCAAAAGTGATGAAGAATTGGGGCGCCTGGCTGGCTCAGTTGTAAGAGCATGTGGCTCTTGGGGTCATGAATTCAAGCCCCACATTGGGTGTAGAGATTTCTTAAATAAATAAAAATCTTTGACAAAAAAAGTAATGAAGAATTGACATACCCAATTCAAACCAAAGTAATCTTTGGCTTACACATAACTATTAATGATTTATGGGAAGTTGCAAATTATATCTAATTTTATTATTCCTATTAAAGCTAGATAATTTATTTTTTTAAAAAGCCCTTGCCCAATCCCCACCCCAGTATAATATGTACTTATATCCTTTTTCTTTCTTAAGCTGACTTCCCTGTCCCTAGTATAACTGACCTTGGAAATCCATCCCATGACATCAAAAGGATAATGTGTTCAACCTCTGGAGGTTTTCCAAAGCCTCACCTCTCCTGGTGGGAAAATGAAGAAGAATTGAATGCTGCCAACACAACAGTTTCCCAAGACCCGGACACTGAGTTGTACACTATTAGTAGTGAACTGGATTTCAATATAACAAGCAACCATAGCTTTGTGTGTCTTGTCAAGTATGGAGACTTAACAGTATCACAGATCTTCAACTGGCAAAAATGTAAGTAACATTGTTCTGAGGAGTTTCTACTGTGTAAAATCTAAAAAGAAAATAACTCAGCCAGATACATTTTGGAATTATGTATGTTAACTTTGATAGCATTTCTTGTATTTTTAGACCCATAAATGATAATGAAGTGATATTGTGACTTGTTAAGGTCACTGTACAGGTATGGCCATAATGTTACTAATTTTATTTCCTTTAATAAACCTTCTAAAACTGAGACATCCAAAAAAATGTTCTCCATCAAGTAGTCAGCAAGTATTATAACAATATTGTTGATACTGAAAGCACTAAAATTTGTCCTTCTTTTGACTTTCCCTCAGGGTTTTGGTACTTTCTTTTTGGATACCTCCTTCCCGTCATCCCATGGCATCAAATCGTTGCCTTTTGTGGGTGAATGTGCCTTTTAGAAATTACTGGTTCAAAAAAAAAAAAAAAAAAAAAAAAAGAGAAAGAAATTACTGGTTCAGGGACGCCTGGGTGGCTCAGCGGTTGAGCGTCTGCCTTTGGCTCAGGGCCTGATCCTGGAGTCCCGGGATCAAGTCCCACATTGGGCTCCCTGCATGGAGCCTGCTTCTCCCTCTGCCTGTGTCTCTGCCTCTCTCTCTCTGTCTCTCTCTCTCTCATGAATAAATTAAAAAAAAAAAAAAAAAGAGTTACTGGTTCATTCAGAACCAAATCTGGTAAAGAAGGTAAATGACAAACTACTTGAGGACAAAGCCTGAAAATAGAGGACATTTTCCCCAAATACCATGACCAAATACTTTGCCCTACAGATAGTAAATGTACAGAATTTTCTGTGCCTAAGAGATGAAATCATTTGAAAATGTACAATGGAATAAGTTGAGCTTATATTAATTTATGCATGTTGAACCCAAAATGGGGGAACACAGATACTTGAAATAAGTGTCTAACTTGTGGGACTGATTGTATGAAGACCACCAGGCCTCTCCTCCACCCCCCAGACCCACTCTTAACAACACATTTTGTGGCTACATAGTAATAAACAATATACTGAATTTTATATATAGTGGCACATGGATATATAATATATAATATACAGCATGTCTTTCTCTTATCTGTACTTGTAGTAGAAGAGATATTTTAGATGGTCTAGCAGATCATTCTAGTGAATGATTTGCTCTAGGTCTTTCCATCTTGAAGTGGACTTGTTCATTATTTTCTCCAGTTGGTAATGAGATAAATTTCCTGGGGAAATTAGTTCAAATACAAACACAATTTTGACATGATTTTTAAATGTTTATTTATTTATTCATGAGAGACACAGAGAGAGAGAGAGAGAGAGGCACAGACACAGGCAGAGGGAGAAGCAGGCTCCATGCATGTAGCCTAACGTGGGCCTCAATCTCGGGTCTCCAGGATCACACCCTGGGCTGAAGGTGGAACTAAACTGCTAAGCCACCCAGGCTGCCCGACATGATTTATTAATAGCCCAAACTCATTTCTTTCAGTCATCTTTTATGTGTTCTAAAAAATTTATAAAAATGAGGTTGGAATCATGTAGTTTATTAATTCAGCATTAATTTTCACCTTACTATCATTATTTAATCAATTTTAGATTGTCATGAGTAAGGTAGGGATTTGCACACAAAATAGTAATAGCAGCAGCTTCAATCATCTTATTTTGGACATTATATTTGGAATATGAGTGTATATGATATTTTAGGAAAGGAATTGGCAAATATTTTCAGGAAAGGGTCAGATAGTAAATACTTTAGTCTTTGTAGGTCATATGGTCTCTGGCAAAAACTCAATTTTGCTGTGATAGCATGGAAGCTGCAATAGACAAGACATAAATGAAGGATATGGCTGTGTTCCAGAAAAATTTTATTTTTTTATTTTTATTTTTTGAAAAATTTTATTTTAAAAAAGAGGCAGTAGGCCAGGTTTGGCCTGTGTACTGTAGTTTGCTAACATATAGTAAACAGAATGTAGCCCATTCAAATAAAAGAATGGAGCTCTTATTTAAAGATGATTTAGACACCCAGTTTTAATCTTTTCCCTGATATGCCTTCTCTCAATTCTTCCCTCATGCTAAGGATGAACAATATCCCTTTTCAGTCTAATGAAAAATACTAGCTCTTTGCCCTACATTTACAATAGTTAATGGAAAGATGATTAAGTGTATGGGTTTATTCATTTCTTTGTTCATTCAATCTTTATTAGTTATCAAGTAGATACCAAGCATCTTGCTAGGTATGATAGAGAGCTTTAATATATAAATACTTCAAATCTCATTAATTGAACTACAGGCACCATTTTTTCCCTTTTTTTTAGGGGTGGGGAGGGGCAGAGAGAAAGGGAGAGAATCTTAAGCAGGTACCACACCCAGCGTGGAGCCAGACATGAGGCTCGATCTCAGCTCTCACCACCCTGAGATTGTGACCTGAGCCAAAACCAAGAGTCAGATGCTTAACCAAACTGAACTGCAGGCATCATTTAGAGTCTAAAGCAAATAATGCATTTGTGGGTGGTCAAGAGCTGGCTGCATAAACAAAAATTAGGTGTATAGTTCATAGCAATGTTACCAGACATGTGAGTAAAGCTTTATATAAATATATTTACATAAAAATATTTACATAGGGGCACCTGGGTGGCTCAGTCAGTCAAGCGTGACTCTTGATTTCAGCTCAGGGCATGATCTCAGGGTGGTAAGATGGAGTCCTGTGTCCAGCTTCCTGCTGAGTGTGGAGCCTGCTTAAGATACTCTCTCTCCCTCTCCCTCCCTCCTCCTGCTCGTGTGTGCCTTTTCTCTCAAAAAATATTTATATAAAGCTTTATATAAATAACCACTCAAAAAAAACCCCCAAATTTATTAATTAAACAGATTTGGTCCATGATATTTTTAGTCTGGGCCTGCCAAATTGGTTAACCCTTGATATACTGGAAGACGCATGTGTGTGCAAGGGAGTGAATCAGGGAGTCCTACTCATGGTGCATCTAGTATGCTATATGTGCAGATGTCCCCACATAACTCTGCAATTAGAATTCTGAGTCTGTTCTGTGGTGCGTTATTAGGTTCCTAGTTGGCATCATGACAGAGCCAGTTTGTCATTACTAGTTCCCCCTTCTTTCTCTCAAACATATATCCTCTTTCTAGGCTGAGGGAGGCTTGAGGATGGGAGAATGGCCTCTGAGAGGAAGGCAGGAATGAGTCAGAACCTGTGACACTTTTAGACTCACAGTATAATAGCGAGAGCCTCCTTGTCATTCTGGTCTGTAGAGGCCACTTCTGGTGATCACTCACCTTCATGCAATGTGGTGTTTTAGAGGAAAAGAAAAAAAAAAAAAAACTTTCCTTAGTCTCTAAGTGGGAGGTGCACTAAAGTCAAATATGCATTTTAGAATAATCACTGTGGCACAATGTGTAGGAGTTAGTAGAGCCCAGGAAACCAGAGGCAGGGGACAGAGAGAGAGAGAGGGAGAAACCAGAGGCAAAGGGACCAGAATGGAGACAACCAAGTGGGAGAGAAGAAAAAAATCTAAACTAAGGCAGCTGCTGCATGGGATTTTGGGAAAAGGAACCAATTGCAGAGTATCCTGAATACAAAGTAGAAAGTCCATAGAAACCCTTCACTCTTATTTGGGTAACTATGGTATTGCTGTTCACTGAAATGGGAGAATATAGATGGAAGATATGCTTTGGAAAGAATATAGTGAGTTCATTTTAAATCAGGTGGAAATGCTGGCATCCATCCATCTAGCTGGCAGCTAGAAAATCAAACCTGGAGTTCAAAAATACAGGAGACAACAAATGTTGTAAGGATGGGGAGAAAGGGGAATGAATCGTGTCACTTACACTGTTGGTGGGGATGCAAACTGGTACAGCCACTCTG